>NC_053498.1:41573882-42773882 GCF_905171775.1 Rana temporaria | reverse complement strand
ATTATGTCCCTTGGTGGTGCATTGTCTGGTACTCGCGGTCTAAGGGCCCTGTGCGCCGATACAAAATCTATAGCTGTGTCTTCCTGTCTTTCTAGTAAACTGTTAAAGACCCTCTGTAATGCCGGTATTATCTGGTCATGGCCCACTGATTCAGGGATCCCCCGTACATGCACGTTACATCTGCGTCCCCTGTTATCCAAATCTTCTATGTTTCTATTCATCTCTATTAAGTGCAGGGCCTGGGCAAGTGAGGTTTTTTCAAGCTTGTGTATTGCTTTGTCCCTCTGCTTCCCAGCAGTTTCAGCAGTGGCCATTTTGTCATTAAGCACCAGGAGATTTGACTTTAGGTCAGTGATCGCTGCAGAGAAGGTGGATTTTATGTCCGCTGCGAACACTGACATGTCAGCAAAAGTCAGGGGGAGATCCGATCTCTTCTTACCCCTTCCTGAGTCCTCTGTGGCCGACTGTGAGTCCTCACTAAAGTCCTCCTCGTGGAGCGACGGCGCCATCTTGGATTTCAGGCTGCTGGCCTGGGCCGGAGTTTTGCTTTTAAAAAGCTCCGTGATGTCTCTCGCCGAGTGGGGTGCCGATCCGCGGCGTGTGCGAGAGTGAGGGGTGTTGTGGAGTTTCTTCCCGGGCATCTGGGTGTCGGTGGTTGGGTGGAGAGCTGTGCACGGCTGCCTATGTCAGCGGAGCTCCCTCAATGTGCTGCCGTCTTCATCGCGCGCCAAGCCACGCCCTCCCTGCCCCTTTTTTGCGAAGTGACACACATGGATGTCCCCCATAAAAATTATTTCTCGGAGACCCTCAAAAAGTTATGTAGTTTTGGGGGAGACACAGGTGCTCTTGAGTCCAGATGGGAAAACAGCTGCTTATTATCACTGTTGAGAATGAATCCTGTTTGCCTTTCACATTCCCTTAATTTTGAACAAACACATCATCTTTTCCCCAATGTTTACAAACGTAGTTTTTCGCCAAATAGCCATGTCCAGGTGTGCTGTTCCTGGACCAACATCGGATTTAGGAGAAACAATGTGATGTAACGATGTTTACTACTACGATCGTTGAAAAAGATTGCTATTTTGCAAAAACACATACAATTTCAGCATGTGTTTAAAAGTACAACCAGGCCAGCGAGACAGATGTAGAAATATACATGCCAACAAATTAATAAAGACAATTGACCAAAAAATAAATAAAAGGACTTACTTTTCTTAATAATTTTCTTTATCTTCTTAAACTGATGTGGCTCCCGCAGTTTCAAGTCCGACCAACGTTTACGGAGCTGTTCTTTTGACCTGGTGACACCAAACATCTCATGAATTCTCCTCGCCAACTTGTCCATAATTTTCGCCTTTCCACGGTTAGGGGTCTTGTATGGGCCATGTTCCCCGTCGTAGTCCTTCCTCCACAGTATGTTAACTAACTCCACCATCTCTTCTAAAGACATATTAGTTGCCTTATAGCATTTGGGCCTGGATCGGGACGTTCCTGCCTCTGTCCCTTCATTTTCAGGCTGAGAGCTTAATGCACGCTCGTGTGACATCGCCATCTTTCCATTTCACATTGATTAGGGGCATGGAAAAGAGGAAATGATCCGTCATGGGCGGTGACGAGGGCGGCGTTTCATGCATGCGTGGAGGATAGAAGGAAAACGACGTGATTACGTAGGTTACGCGGAGATTCTTCGATCGTTATAGAAGCGAGGAGCTACAGAGTTACGCCATCTTTCCATTTCACATTGATTAGGGGCATGGAAAAGAGGAACTGATCCGTCATGGGCGGTGACGAGGGCAGCGTTTCATGCATACACAGAGTGTATAAAAGGAAAACGACGTGATTACGTAGGTTACGCGGATATTATTCGAGCGTTCTAAGCGAGGAGCTACAGAGACGAAGGTAAGAAATTACAACATGGGATCAGCAGTGGCCCAGAAACTTGAGAGCCATGGGATGGGGGTTTTGTCTGTTTTTTGCACCCTTTTAACGCTATTATGTATCTTGGGGACCAAAATGGTATTATGTTCTCCAAATGCTTGGACACATCACAAAATCTAGATGTGAAGAATGCTCTACCTCTTTTTAATTTTTTTCTGGTGTATTCAGATCATGCAAGTATTGTTCTGTGTTGGTTGGACAGAGGTAATTAGGAAGTGTATTATGTCATCAATGCTGAGGGGCATGATATCTACACATGAAATAGTGCCTTGATGATACTAATAATTGTGGATGGTTATAGATGCCACGTATTTAGTGAAATGGAACCAAAGGGTCTGCATGTAAAATCATTTTTTTGGTACAACAATGGGGCAGAGCTGGCCAGCATTTTAGCAGCAGGAGACACTGTGTTTGTATAGTAGCTCAAAAATGTTTGGGCACATATTCTGACAATGTCAAAGCTGAGCCTTTTTTAAATCGTGTTTTCTGTTTATTTATCTTTTGTTAATCTAGACTAAAATTTCAAAAATACCTACAAATAAGGATGGACCTATTCCAGGTACCAGACAATATAATTCACTTGATCCACAAATATCGTGAAATGCCCATCCTGTGGAATACAAGGGACACTTCATATCAGAAAAAAAAACCTCAGAACGGCAGCACTGAATCAGATATCAACACACATGCAGACTTGGATTCCAGACTGCACAGGCAACATGGTCAAGGAGGAAATCGCTAACCTCAGGTGCACATACCGAAGAACTTACAAAGATCAACAAAAAAAAATCAGGAGCAGCAGCAAGTGAGCCAATGGAGCCCAAGCTGTGGTACTTCAAGGAGCTGGCTTTTTTGGGGGATCAAATGGAGTGCAGGGACTCACTTTCGAGTCTTCCTTCCAGCCTTCCTTCCACGCTTCCTTCCAGCAGAACTTCCACAGATCCACACACCCCTGCAGAGTCCGCCGAGGGGCTGGCTGACATGGACCCAGATATGCGAATCTTCAGTGATGAGGTATAGTAGTTTCCAACATATTTCTTGGCTGCTAATTATTGTTTGTTTATTGACTTGATATTGTAAACAAAAAGCCAAGCTTGGAAAAAAAACACAAGTCGTGGGCATACAAATAGGTGTCAGGGATGACAACTGCAGGGGTCAGAAGGAGAGCCTGTTCAAGTTAAATGAAGAAAAACGAAAACAGTCTCGAGCATGAAAATGTGTGTGATTTGATTGTGCAAAATATTACATGTCCCTTTTTTTGACACAGGAAGAACAGACCAGCCAGGAGGTGGCAGCTCCTGCGGAAAATGTTAGCCAGGCGGAAGGGGTCAGTGGCAGCCAGGAGGAGGCTGGGCCCAGTGGCGTTCAGCAGGTCCCCAGGCCCAGGCTCAGCACCACCAGCCAGGTTCCTCCCCTCCAGATGAGGCGACCAGGCCTAAGGAGGCGCATGAGGCAGGTGGAGGACGAGAGCCTTCAGATGATTAGGGAGGCTAGTGCCTTAATGAGGGCCCCCCTCAACCCCACTGAAGCCTACAGCACCTCCGTTGCTCATGAACTGAACCAAGGGGGGGAGGAGCAAAGGAAGCTGGCAAAGGGCCTGATTAATCAGGTCCTTTGGTGGATGCACAGGGACCTGCTGACCAGGGACACTGAGCTATGTGACCCGGGCCGGCCTGCTCAACATCATCCTCCTGCTGCCAGATCATCCCCACCTGCAAGTGGCCGTGTACGGGTCCGTGGAAGTTCCGCTGCAAGGCAGCCTGGAAGGAAGGCTGCAAAGAAGACAAGAGAGTGATTTCCTGCCTTCCAGTTGATTCACCCAAAAAAGTGAGCTTGTTGGACTATCACAGCTTGGGTTCCTTTGGTTATGTGCTGCTGCTTCTGATTTTTTTTCCCGTGCCTCCTGAGGTTTGCCATTTTCTCATTGATCATGTTGGAATGCCAAGTGTGCATGTATTTTGCCATCTGATCAAGTGCTGCCATTCTGGTTATTTATAATTTTTGTATTTGCCAAAATAAATGGCTTTTGCTTTACGTTAAAACCTTGTCTATTGTGTTTTATACTGTGGTGATTAGGCATCAAACATTTCAAAAAATACAATGTGTCATTTACAAAGGACACAAACTCCTTGGGGGGGGGGATATTTGGTGTGCCAACTTGGTAAACCATAAAAAAAATAAAAATAACAACCAACAAAAAAATATGTTGACATAATAACTTGCCAACAAAAGAAAACCAAAAAATATAGCAAGTACAAAAAAAACACAATGTTGACATAACTTGAAACCAAAAATAAATAAAAAATACATAAGATCAACATTAACTAAAAAGAACATAAATATATACATGTGGAGGACCAAAAAAAAGATGCAACATCTGGCTAGCAAACATTTAAAAAATATTACATCACAAGCAAAAAATATAACATTTCAGTATGGGACAACTCAGTTTAAATAGCATCAGCAAGAGAACGGGTTTATTCTAGCAAGAGAACGAAGAACGAGGCAATAAACGACACAATAGATATTTAAAATGACGAATGTGCCATGTCACAAACAAATGCGAGTTTTACCTGAACGAGCGATCCCGTCCCCTCATTTTGTCTGAGCATGCGCGGGATTTTTGTACGATGCTTTTGTGTACTAACCATCGAACATGTCCGACGGACAGGTTTCCAGCGGACATGTTTCTTAGCATGCCAAGAAATTTTTGTCCACTGGAAAACGGTCGGCTGGACTTTTGTCCGCTGGAAAACGGTCCGATAGGCCATACACACGACCGAACATGTCCGCTGAAACTGGTCCGCGGACCAGTTTCAGCAGACATGTTCGGTCGTGTGTACGAGGCCTAACAGAAAGGTATGTCTGTATATTAATGTGTGCTCCACTATAAACACTAAATGTGTGTACTGGGTAGATTCCTGGGAGGAGGGCACTAATACACCTCTAGAAGTGAGTGTAATCGTGTGGAAAAACGTATAACATCTGTGTATATTCAGAAAAAATACTAACACAACTAATAATGTGATTGCATTAGATCATAACTAGGGATGAGCATTGTGTTCGACTCGAACGTATGTTCGACTCGAACATCGTCTGTTCGTACGTTCGACGAATTTCAAACAAAACGGGTCGTTCGCGCCAAATTCGAGTGACGCGCGTCGGCCCATAATTCATTGCGGCGTTGCGCGCTGATCATTGGTCAAGCATGTACCATGACCCTGCATGCTTGGCCAATCACAAGGCGCAAAAAACGAAGAACAATAATTGGCCAAAGCCAGGGTGGCTTTGTCCAATTATGGCTCAGGGGGTTTAGTACACGCCCCACACTATATAAGGCTGCCTGCAAGGCGGCCTCGTGTAGTGTGTTCCGGCTTTGTTAAAGACAAGTCAGACAGACAGTCAGTTAGAGAGAGAGAGATAGATAGAGACACAGGGCCAGATTCACGTAGAGCAGCACATATTTAGATCGGCGTAACGCATCTCTGTTATGTTACTCCGGCTCAATTTTGTGACGTAAGTACCATATCCACAGAGTATTTGCGCCCAAATTTGCGCCAGCGTAACGTAAATTCCGAGGCGTAAGGCAGGGTAATTGAAAGTGGGAAGGAAGTGGGCGTGCGTCATTGAAATGAGCCGTGACCCCTGTCAGACAGACAGTCAGTTAGAGAGAAGAATCAAAAGTGTTCATATTAAAGGATAATATGCAAGTTTTGTCCTAGTCCTGCCCCATGTATCAATGCTTTTTTTATTTTTTAAAACAACCGTTTTTTCGGGAGCAGTGAAATTATGAAAAATTATGAAAAAATTATGAAATTATTAATGCTTAAAGTGAAACAATAAAAGTGAAATATTCCTTTAAATTTCGTACCTGGGGGGGTGTAAAGTCAGCATGTGAAATAGCGCATTTTTCCCGTACTTAGAACTGTCCCTGCACAAAATGACATTCAGGAGAAAAAAATAATTTAAAATTCACACGCGGCTATAATGAATTGTCGGCAATGACAATTCTGACAGGATTCATTCATAAAAAAAAAATGTGTGGGGTTCCCCCAAATTAAATTACCAGGCCCTTCAGGTCTGGAATGGATATTAAGGGGAACCCCGCCGTAAAAAAAAAAAATGACGTGGGTTCCCCGCAAATATCCATACCAGGCCCTTCAGGTCTGGTGTGGATTTTAAGGGGAACTCCACCCCAAATTAAAAAAAAAATGGCGTGGAGTCCCCCTAAAAATCTACACTAGACCCTTATCCGAGCACATTAACCTGGCCGGCCGCAGAAAAGAGGGGGGGACAGAGTGCGCCCCCCCCTCTCCTGAACCGCACCAGGCCACATGCCCTTAACATGGGGAGGATGTCCCCATGTTGATGGGGACAAGGGCCTTATCCCCACAACCCTTGCACGGTGTTTGTGGGGGTCTGCGGGCGGGGGGCTTATCAGAATCTGGAAGACCCCTTTAACAAAGGGGACCCCCAGATCCTGCCCCCCCTGTGTGAAATGGTAATGGGGTACATTGTACCCCTACCATTTCACAAAAAAAAGTGTCAAAAGTGTTAAAAATGACAGTAGCCGGTTTTTGACAATTCCTTTATTATCTTCTTTCCGCGGTTCTTCTTTCATTCGGGTTTCTTCCTTTGCTTCTTTCTTGGGTATTCTCGTCTCATCTTGCCCGGCGTCTTCTCCTATCTTCTTCTCCGTCCGTCCGTCAGCCTTCTCGTCCACATCTTTTTCTTCCCCGGAAGCAGCGCTTGAAATTGAATTTGCAGCCGTGTTCCGCTCCTGGGACCCGCCCCCCTCTGACGCCACAAGTAAACTCATTTGAAAGTCATGTGCGTCAGAGGGGGGCGGGATCACAGAGCGTCACACGGCGGGGGAATTCAATTTCAAGCGCCGTCCGGAGAAGAAGAAGCCGCCGCACTATGCGGATAAGCTTCCAATTGAAGTTCCCGCCGTGTGATGCTCATGTGACCCCGCCCCCCTCTGACGCACATATACCACACGCGGACTTTCATATGAGTTTACCTGTGGCATCAGAGGGGGCGGTGTCTCAGAAGCGGAACACGGCGGGGTCTTCAATTTCAAGCGCAGCGCCCAGAAGAACAAGAAGATGTTGGACCTCTGGACCAATCGGGGAGAGAAGACTCAATGAGTGACGGCTCACTTGGACAGTCTTCCACCCATCACCATATAAGACCCCCCCAATCAACATTACTTCCCTGCGTTTTTTTCTGCGACCATGGGTTACCTAAAATACTCTGCAGAAACCATCCGGGAACTAAAACCATTTGCCTCTATACTCCCAGTTGTCACCAAAAAAGCTCTAAGGAATGAGCGACTGTTGAGAATCAATCGACGATCAACAGTCAAAAACTACGCGCAGGTACCCCAGCCCAAGCGCATAATATGCGCTTTGGTCAACACAAGATCGGCAGTAAAACACCGACAAGAAATCTATGATTTCATCCTTCAACACGATCTAGACTGCCTCTTCATCACAGAAAGCTGGCTGACAGCCGACTGCAACACCATTCTAGCAGAATTGGTGCCAGCAAATTATCACATTCAAATGCAAAACAGAGTGGGGCAAAGAGGGGGGGGCCTGGCGGTGATCCACAAAACTCACCTCTCGATCACCAAACCAGTCCTTCAAAACTCGCTTCCATTCATGGAAACCCTCACTCTGCAGCTGCAAACAAATCCCCAAGATACGGTTCATATGCTACTTTGCTATAGACCACCAGGCCCAAAAACGCACCTTCTCACGTCATTGACTGAATTCATCTCCACATATACCCTAAACATCAAACACCTTTTGGTGCTTGGGGATTTCAACCTCTGGGCCAACTCCTCGCTGGACCCCGTAGCCGACGCCTGCATCGACCATCTGGAAGGATTAGGTCTGCAGCAACTAATACAAGGCCCCACTCATGCCTCAGGCCATACGCTCAATCTCATTTTCAAACAAGATTTGGAAATTGACGTCCTGGGAAATGAGCCGCAACCATGGACCGATCACCATGCCATCAAATTCACAATCACCAAAAATGCCAGCCCCAAAAAAACGACAAAACCAGTGACAACTCACTGGACTAGATCTCAGAAGAAGCTCCACTCGGAACTCTTCAAAACAACACTAGGGAACAAAATAAAAACAACCCAACAAAAACAAACAGCCACAGAAACACTTGACGCCATTAACAAGGTGCTACTACAGTCAGCTGACTTAGTAGCACCAAAACGCAAAACTTGCATCCGGAAAAACAACTCCAGCTGGTTTAATGACCAGCTGACGTTGCTAAAGCAAGAGCGTAGAAGAGCAGAAGCTGCGTGGAAAAGGTGCTCTTCAGATAAAAACCACACCATTTACAAGATAATAACAAAGAAATATCACAAAGAAATCTTCACGGCCCAAAAAAATCATTTCTCCAACATCATCGCAAATGCCCTTAATCGCCCCCGGGAACTCTTCAAGCTGGTCACTCAGACTATGAATCCAGCTTGTTTAGAGGCCCCCAATTCTGATTCACAAGAATTTTGCAACGAATTATCGGATTATTTCATTAATAAAATTGAAAAAATCCGTGAAAGTATTCAGCAAAATGGAACCGTCACCAACTCCCCCCCAAATCACAAACCTAATACCCACATAAATCCGTCGCAATCACCAAAGTTCACTCTAAAATCCATTTCCATCGATGCCACTAAAAACATCATCGGGACTCTGCGTAATAGCACAGCACCCAATGATATCATCCCCACTAAACTGCTGAAAGAAAGTGCTGATATACTGGCACCAGCTATCACGCAGCTCATTAACCATTCATTCAAGGAGGGCATGGTGCCCACCTTGCTAAAACAAGGTACAATAAAACCAATTCTAAAAAAAAACTACCCTTAACCCCAAAGACCCAAACAACCGGAGGCCCATAACAGCTCTAAATGTCTTCTCCAAGGTAATGGAGAAAGTAGTTGTACAACAGCTGCAACTGCATTTAGACACCCATAAATTACTCGATCCGTTTCAATCAGGCTTCCGTACGGGTCACGGAACAGAAACGGCGCTGCTTAAAATATGGGATGACGCTCTAGAGGCCGCAGACGAAGGAGAATCTTGTCTCCTGATACTGCTGGACCTAAGCGCGGCTTTTGACACTGTAGACGACGGACTACTACTGGCTAGGCTAGCTGAAGTAGCCGGAGTCGCTGAATGTGTTTTACCCTGGTTCTCCTCCTTCTTGGAAAACCGATCACAAATAGTGAAACTGGGGTCTTTCACTTCTGAAAAACGTACGGTGTCATGCGGAGTCCCTCAGGAATCTCCCTTATCGCCCGTATTGTTTAATATCTATCTTCGCCCTCTCTTTGAAATCATCAGTAACCAGAAGTTACTTTACCACTCCTATGCAGACGACACACAACTGTATTTCCGCATCTGCAACAAAAAGGATCATTCTCTTGGACTAGAGAAATGCCTCACTAATAGATAACAGGATGACAAACAGTTATCTTAAACTCAATGGTTCGAAAACAGAACTTCTTCTGTTTCACGCTAACCGGAAAAATCACCCCGCGTCAACATGGACTCCCCCACCCATTCTGGGTAAAACTATCACCCCTAGCACCAAAGTCAAAAGTCTCGGAGTCATTTTCGATACCTACATGACAATGGATGCACAAATAGGGTCAGTAGTCAGCGGATCCCACCATCTGCTGCGCCTACTACGCAGACTCACGCCCTTCATCCCGAAAGAGGACATTGCAGTCGTGGTGGGAACAATCATCAATTCCAGACTCGACTACGCAAATGCCCTCTATCTAGGACTCCCCAAATACCAAATCACTCGTCTGCAAGTCGTTCAAAATACGGCCGCTCGACTAGTGACTGGGAAAAAAACATGGGAATCAATCTCACCTTCACTGAGATCCCTTCATTGGTTGCCAGTAAAAGACAGAATCACTTTCAAGGCACTCTGTCTAATACATAAGTGTATTCAAGGCAACGCCCCCCAATATCTATGCGAAAAAGGCCTAGTTAGACTTACCGGTGACGGTATTTCTAAGAGCCTTTCAGGACAACCTTGGAGAGCGCAGCTCCGCCCATTTTTCAGGAAACACACATGATCCTTTAAGATCCCTCCTCTTCCACCATGGCCTCAGTTATTGTGGTCTCCGACAACTGGAAAACAAAGCACAGAAGAACCACAACAAACCATGATAGACATTTAAAACATACTCTTATTCAAATACCTAGGGAGGGAAAATAGCGGTTGTCCTGAAAGGCTCTTAGAAATACCGTCACCGGTAAGTCTAACTAGGCCTTTCTCATATCGCCTTTCAGGACAACCTTGGAGAGGATAACCGAGTAACTTACCCTAGGGTGGGACCATTGCTTGCAGTAAGTCTAGCCTGTAGTGCCTCAGAAAGGTCGAATAGCTGGACCATGTAGCTGCCTTGCAGATCTGGTCAGGCGTAGCACCGGCTCTTTCGGCCCAGGAAACTGCCGTAGATCTTGTTGAATGGGCCGTGATTCCCGTAGGAGGCACCTCTCCTTTGGCTTGGTAACTCTCTACGATGGCTTGTTTGAGCCATCTACCTAACGTGCTTTTGGAAGCCTTTTCTCCTTTCCTTGTGCCTGAGAATATTATAAACAAGGCGTTCGACTTCCTGAATTCCTTGGTGACCGAGAGGTATTGAAGTACACATCTTCTTACGTCGAGAGTATGAAAGGTTTCTTCCCCTGCATTAGAGGGAGCTGAACAAAAAGTAGGAAGGATTATTTCCTGAGACCTGTGAAAGGTTGATGAGACCTTAGGAAGAAAGGCTGGATCTGTTCGAAGAATTATCCTGTCCGGAAAAATTCTTAAATAAGGCTCTGTAACTGCCAAAGCCTGGATTTCACTGACCCTTCTTGCGGTCGTGATGGCCACCAAAAAAATTGTTTTTAATACTAAATTTTTCAAAGAAATATTCCCTATGGGTTTAAACGGAGTCCCCGTGAGACCCTGCAACACAATTGATAAATCCCAACTGGGAAAGGTTTTAAAGGCTATTGGCCTACTTCGACCCAGTGCCTTAAAAAATCTTGAAATTAAATGTTCCTTAGATAAAGTTTTTTCTAAATAAACCGAAAGAGCTGCCACTTGCGTCCTTAGGGTGCTAATTGCTAACCCCTTCTCCATTCCTGCATGAAGAAATTCCACAACTGAAATGACGCTATTAACCTGGACATTTTTGGACGTACACCAGGAATTGAACTTTCTCCAAACCTTGAGGTAAATTGCTCTGGTTACACTATTCCTACTGTCTAGTAGAGTTTTTATCACTTTATCAGAGAGTCCCTTTGATCTTAAAAGGTCTTCTTCAGAAACCAGGCCGTCAACTGTAAACGTTCCACTTCCGGATGGTTCACAGGACCCTGAGACAGTAGGTCTTTCCTGAGTGGTAGTTTCCACGGTGGTTTTGTGGCTACATTCTGAAGTGATGCAAACCACTGTCTTTTTGGCCAGTAGGGAGTGATTAAGATCAGACTGGCTTTTTCTTCCCTGAACTTTCTTAGGACTAGTGGTATTAGTGTGAAAGGGGGGAAGGCGTAGCACAGCTGGTAGTGCCACCGCTGGACCAGAGCGTCTATAGCCACTGCCTGGTCTTCTTTGTGAAGGGAGAAGAATTTCTGCACTTTTGCATTTTGTTGGTTGGCGAACAGGTCTATCTGTGGTTGACCCCATTCCTGAGTGATTGCCGTGAAAACTTCCGTGTTTAAGCTCCATTCTGCCTCCACTATGCGTCTCCTGCTTAGTAGGTCCGCTAACAGGTTTTGAGACCCTTTTAGGTGTATCGCTGACAGGGATGCTAAATTTAGTTCTGCCCAAGACAGCAGATGGTTGGCCAGCTGCATAAGACCTCTGCTTCTGGTTCCCCCCTGCTTGAGGACATACGCCACTGCTGTGGTGTTGTCCGACAGGACCTGCACGTGGTGACCCTTCACTATCTGATGAAAGGCCTGAAGCCCCAGGAATATAGCCCTTAATTCTCTCCAGTTTTAAGACCTTCTGGCTTCTGGTTTGGACCAGGTGCCTTTAGCAGTCTGTCCCTCTAGATGGGCTCCCCAACCCCAGGAACTTGCGTCTGTTAGGTGCTTTTCTACTGGAAAGACCCAGGGAAGACCCTTGGTTAAATTGACGGGATTTCTCCACCACCAGAGTGCTCTTTTTACGTTTGATGTCAATCTGATACGTTTATCTAGTGACTCCTGGTGTGACCAGGATTGAAGAATGCTCCTCTGGAGAGGACGAGAATGTAGCCTCGCCCATGGAACTGCCGGGATTGAGGCTGTGAGTAGCCCCAGGACTGCCATTGCTGTCCTGACTGACACCCCTAGGTTTGTCTGGACCTGAGCTACCGCACCCAAAACCTTCTCTATCTTCTCCTGAGGTAAAAAGACTTTCTGAAGGATTGAATTTATAGTATATCCCAGAAACCTTGTCTCTTGGGAGGGTACCAGGTTTGATTTCTCGCGGTTTAGTAACCAACCTAGACCTCCGAGATGAACCTGCGACACCAGAAGTTTCGTCGCAACTTGATCCCGAGAGTCCGCTAAGAACAGCAGGTCGTCCAAGTATGGGACGACCGAAATCCCTTTCAGCTTCAGTGTTTCCAAGGCCTCCGCCATGATCTTCGTGAAGATCCTGGGGGAGGAGGAAAGCCCGAAGGGGAGGGCCCTGAACTGAAGATGTCATACCCTGGACCCCAGGTTCACCGCCAGCCTGAGATATTGCTGGGAAGCTTGGGCAATCGGGACGTGTAAGTAGGCATCCCTGAGGTCCAGGGATGTCATGAAGCAACCGGGGGTCAGTAATTTTGTAATGGAGTAGATGGTATCCATACGGAAGTGTTTGTATCTGATCGACTTGTTCAAAACCTTCAAGTTTAGGATCGAAACTTGCCCGAGGGCTTCTTTACCAAAAAAATGTGGGAACAGAAGCCCTGGCCCTCCTGATGTTTTGGGACTTGAACTACAACTCCCTGAGTCATCAGATCCTGAAGTAGGATCGTCATTGCAGAAGCTTTTTCTTTGTCCCGGGGAAGGGCTGTGATATAGAACCTTCTCGGGGGACACTCTGAAAATTCCAGACTGTACCCTTCCGTGATGATTCTTTCCACAAAGGGGCTTATGGGCATCTGCTTCCACTGTAGGAGAAAGGCAGACAACCTTCCTCCTACCGGAAGCAGATCGTCACTTACTTTTGGTAGCCTGTTCTGAGGGGTTTTTGAAAAGGATACCTCCTCTACCTCTTTGGGACCCCCAACCTCTTTTATTTTCTTCCTTTTTCTTATGGGATTTCTGAAAAGGACGAAAATTCTTTTTGGGGTTCTGACCCTTTTTAGGGGGGAAAGCCTTTTTCTTATCAGCCGTCCTGTCAAGTACCTTTTCCAGGTCCTGACCGAACAAAAGGTCCCCTGAGAAAGGTAAACCACAAAGTTTAACTTTAGAGGGTATATCACCCGACCAGGTCTTTAACCATACCGCTCGCCTGACAGAGTTTACCAAGGCTGCTGACCTTGCAGCCATTTTAATGGACTCAGCAGATGCATCTGCCATATATTTGATGGCTTTCAAAATTAAGGGAAAGGACTCCAACAGATCCTTTCTAGGGGTGCCTGCCTCTACGTGACTTTGTAATTTTTCAACCCAGCACTCCAGATTGCGGGCGACAACTGTGGCGGCCATGGCTGGTTTCAGACTGGTTGAAACTGAATCCCAGGCCTTTTTGAGGAGGGAATCAGCTCTTTTATCCATCGGGTCTTTTAGGACCCCCATATCCTCGAAAGCCAGGTCTGTATGACGAGACACTTGCGAGAAAGCGGCGTCTACCTTAGGTTTCTTGTTCCACACCTCTGTGTCACTGTCTTCAAATGGAAACCTTCTCTTAAGGGTCTTTTTTATTGTGTCCGAAAGGACTTTGTGGACCGGGAACACCCGGTGTTTGAATTCATCCAATCCTTGATACATTTTATCATGTATGGATAACTGAATCTTTTCTTCCTGGATGTCCAGGGTAGTGTAAATTGCCTTAAGTAACTCATCCACGTCTTCCAAGGACAATTTAAATTTAGAGATTTTGCTACTATCTTCTTACTCTTGCACCTCCTCATCTGAATCACTGAGGGAGGCGAGAGTACTGGTTCCTTCATCTGCCGAATCAACAACTGTTTATGTAGATAACTGGATTTTTAGGCTAGGTGGTGGCTGCTGAGGCTCCCCCTGACTTGCGGAGCCCTGTGCAATCAGATCCTTAACTGAACCTAAAGAGCTCGCTAGTTCTTGAACTCCTCAGTTCAAAAAAAAGGTTCTTATACTGTTGCAAAGTTTGTTCTTCCACCAAATTTTTAATGCAGGATCTGCACATTGGTTTTTGCCAAGAATCCCTTAAAGGATTTTTGCAAGATGGGCATTTCCTGGATGTCTCTAAGTGCCTAGTTTTGCCTGCAGATTTTTCCTGCAAAGGGATGAGAAAAAGAATTACCATCCCCCCTTTTTTTTTTTAAAAACACCCAGTGCTGCCACCACCAAAAAAAGGGCCTGGAACTAAGTGCCACCACCCCTTACGGTTAAACAGACCAAGAACGTTAACCTGGACTGGTAACCACAGGCTCCCTCAGGGAGGAACAACAATAAACAGACTTAGACCCAATAGTGTAAGAATAAAGGCACCGCTGTACCCCTCTTACCTGGGCCTGACCGGTGCTTGCAGCGCCTGTTTCCGCTCGTGCTGTCTGTCTCTCCTCCATTGTAGAGCGCAGTCACGATAGTAGCCGGAGAACTCCGTTTTTTTAAATTTTCCCGGCCTCCCGCGTCATCATCGGGGGCCGGAAGTAGCACCGGTCACCTGACCTGCCCCACAGACGCTGCGTTCCAGACGTCGGGAACCACTGCGCAACGCCCCCCCAGGAAACGGCGTCACCGTGCGCGACGCACTCGCCGGCCGGGACCCGGAACTGAGATACGGAACACCGCCGACCTGCGGCGGTTACCGCTCGGCCACCAGGCCCTACCGCAGTTCCTGGGCACAAGGACACCCCCTCCCGGGAAGCCGAATGCTCCACTGAGCCGGAGCGCCTGGGGACTCCTGAACGCCCCCTCCCCGTGGAGGGGGGCCGGGATGGTCACTGCACATAAACGAACAAAGGTAAGCCAGAAACCCCTCCGCCTTGGAGAGAGCGCAGCTCCCTGGTTCCCTATGATGCTTCCACCATGGCGGAGGAAACACAATAACTGAGGCCATGGTGGAAGAGGAGGGATCTTAAAGGATCATGTGTGTTTCCTGAAAAATGGGCGGAGCTGCACTCTCCAAGGTTGTCCTGAAAGGCGATATGAGAAAATAAAAGCCCATAACCCCAATCGCATTCTGCGATCCACCAATCAAAACCTCCTCCAGATACCCAAGGCCAGATACAAGTCCAAAGGAGAACGAAGATTTGCAGTCCAGGGGCCTCGCCTGTGGAATGCACTACCAACCACCATCCGACTGGAGTCGGACCACTTGGCCTTCAGGAGAAAGATTAAAACCCATCTCTTCTGAGGTCAAGGGGTTCCTTACCCATGAAATGGATACAGCGCCCAGAGGCGATTCAGTTCGCATGTGTTGCGCTTTACAAATCTCTATCTCTCTCTCTTTTTGGACAAGAAGGCCGACGGACGGAGAAGAAGATAGGAGAAGACGTCGGGCAAGATGTGGACGAGAAGACCCAAGAAAGAAGCAGAGGAAGAAACCAAAATGAAAGAAGAAGAAGAACCGCAGAAAGAAGATTTTATTAAAAGATTTGTCAAAAACCGGCTACTGTCATTTTTAACACTTTTGACACCTTTTTTTGGTGAAATGGTAGGGGTACAATGTACCCCATTACCATTTCACATGGGGGGGCGGGATCTAGGGGTCCCCTTTGTTAAAGGGGTTTTCCAGATTCTGATAAGCCTCCCGCCCGCAGACCCCCACAACCACCGGGCAAGGGTTGTGGGGATGAGGCCCTTGTCCCCATCAACATGGGGACATCCTCCCCATGTTGAGGGCATGTGGCCTGGTGTGGTTCAGGAGAGGGGGGGCTGCACTCTGTCCCCCCCTCTTTTCTGCGGCCGGACAGGTTAACGTGCTCGGATAAGGGTCTGGTGTGGATTTTTAGGGGGACTCCACGCCTTTTTTTTTTTTTGGGGTGGAGTTCCCCTTAAAATCCACACCAGGCCTGAAGGGCCTGGTATGGATATTTGGGGGGACCCCACGTCATTTTTCTTTTAAGGCGGGGTTCCCCTTAATATCCATTCCAGACCTGAAGGGCCTGGTAATTTAATTTGGGGGAACCCCCATACATTTTTTTTTTTAGTTTTAATGAGCAATGACTGTATTCTTTATAGCCATGAGTACTTTTAAATTACTTTTTTTTTTCACTTCAGAAATGACATCTTGTACAGGGACAGTTCTAAGCACGGGAAACATGCGCTTCACAGGCATGTTATACTCCCCCCCTGTATGAAATTTAAAGGAATATTTAACTTTTATTATTTCACTTTAACCACTTCCATACCGCGCCTATTCTGGCACTTCTCTCCTTCATGTAAAAATTATATTTCCTGACAGACTCCATGGCAGCCTACGTGTGGGTTAATCCCGCCTCTCATACCTCATAGGACCCTACTCCCATAAAGCTTTGCTTCTCCCAATAGACTGTGTTCCTTTTTTGTCCTCCTCCTAGGACCTAGGTAGTCTTACCTTTTTAAATATGAAGATTTCTCGAAGTTCCAGTTCTGGTCGTTGCACTCATGGGAGATCTCAGTTTCTGGAGTCCAACAAGTCCCAGCTATTAGCCGGGTGGATAGAGGCAGTATTCAAAACTCCAATGCCTTGTAAAGCTTTTGAACCAGCCATTGGCAGGCAAGCAGTATTGTGGCCAAACGTCCCAGCTATTAGCAGGAGGCCTTCCCCCACAGACGGTATCCCAGATGGTGCATCTCTGAGCCTCATGGTTCCCAGACTAGCCGGATCGTTTTTGGTATCGTATTATCTGCAATGTTATTGGCAGCCTGTTTATGTGTGTTGTTTGTCTGCGCTAGTGCCCTTCCTGGTTATGGCGGCTGGAGCGCATCTGCGTTCCAGCCTCTCTCTCTCTCCTGAGTCTACTGCGCGTGTGCGAGCCCCCTCCGGTTCGCGCATGCGCAGTTACGGCTAGTACCGCTGTTCGCGCATGCGCGCGAGGTACTTTCAGTCACGCCGGACACTGCGCAGGCGCACAGAGTACACGGCGGGGCGCGGTGACATCATCAGGAAGCGGCAGCTTTTAAAAAGCTGTCAGTCTCAGCATGTTGTTGGGATCTCCTGACGCATGCTATTTCTGCTTCCAGGCACATCGCTTGTCATTTAAGGTAGGTGCCTGTTGGCACTCTGTTTTATATCCATACTGTTGCCTTCTTTGAATGCCTCACCCTTATGGTCATGTTTTCTCTATATGCATCAATTACAGTGTGTATCCCTGCCTATTATGGATGTGTCACCGCCCCTCAGTGGCCAACCCGTACGCCGCAGGTAGGATGGAATTTTTATTTCCTCTACCTGTCTGTTGGGTTTTAGGTGCAATTTTTAATTATTTCCCTACCATCAGCCCTTCTAGGTCTGATCTACAGCCCTCAGTACATGAAGAAACTATTGTTTCTAGATCGCAACATCGTCACTCCAGATCAAGTTCTAGACATCCAAGATCACCTTCTAGACATCACAGTGATAAATCTAAAACCATATCGGACCGTCATTCCCACCGTCATTCCAGCCATTCTGATAGGAGATTCTGCTGGGGGTGCAGAGCTCAAGTTCCAGAAGGCAAATCCTTCTGTGATCCCTGTTATGCTCGTGCTGCTGGTGAAAGAGGAAATGATGATCAACAGGTGGAGGCTCTGGTCAGAAAAGTGGTTCAGGTTTCTCTGAACAAACCTGATCCCAATTGTAGCATTCCTTCTCCAATTGTCCCAGCTCCAATCCATATTCAGGATGATTCTGAATTACCAGGTCCTTCTCAGCGTAATCGTTCACCAAGTCTGTCTTCTGCTAGTGAAGTAGAAAGTATTGTCAATTCTGCAGGATTTGATTTCTCTCTTGTTCCAAATCTAGTTAAAGCCGTTAAAGCCGCATTAAAGTGGGAAGATCCGGTTGAAGCGCCTTCCAAACAGAGAAAATATTTCAAGCACCTCAAAAAGGAGCGTCCCAGTTTTCCTCTCCTAGGGGAACTTGGAGAAATGATTACTGATGAGTGGACAGCCACGGAAAGGAAAAATTCATTGCTCTCTAAAGTCGCAAAAATGTATCCATTCAAATCTGAAGATGTTAAACATTTGGAATCTGCTCCTTTGATTGACGCCGCATTAATGAGGTTAGTGAAACATGTTACTCTACCCCTGGAAGACACTGTTTCATTTAAAGACGGTTTGGATAGGAAGATTGATACAGATCTCAAACGCATATACATTACAGCAGGTATGGCCTGCAAACCAGCTCTGGCCCTCGCAGCCCTATCTAAAGCAATGGAAGCTTGGACGGATGAAGTGGATTCTACCCTGTCAAATCTATCCGATCATGTGTTCAGAGATCTACCACTCCATGAACTCAGAATGGCGACTGCCTTTCTGGGTGAGGCCTCCCTGGATATTATCCGTTTAGTGGCACGGGTCATGCTCTCTTCTGTCACAGCTAAACGTGCCCTATGGCTTCGTCCTTGGGTAGCCGATCCAGCCTCCAAGCAGGCATGGTGTCGGATTCCCTTTCAGGGGTCCTCCCTGTTTGGGAACAAACTTGATAGTGCTATCACCCGTGCCACAGGGGGTAAGTCGGGGTTCCTTCCACAGGATCGCCGTCCCTTCAATCAAAGAAAGTTTTTTCCCAGACAAGACCAGGATCGCTCAAGGGAGGCTTGTCGGTACAAACCTGGTAGAGAGTTCAGGAAGAACTGGAGAAGAAACCAGCCTTCTGGTCAGAAGTCCACAAAAGGGGCATCTTCTGGTAACCGTGACACCCCTAAGTCCTTTTGATATAGGGTCGGCTCAGACGGATCAAGTTGGAGCTCGACTTCTGCAATTCCGCCATGTCTGGGCAGCCTCAATCAAAGACTTTTGGACAATCAAGACAGTATCCACGGGACACTCCTGGACATTTGTCAGTCCACCTATACTCCAGTTTGTTCCCACAAATCTACCCTGCTCAGAAGAGAAAAAACAAATTCTTCTAACATACACAAACACTCTTTTGGCCCAGGACGCCTCCATACACGTTCCAACGGCAGAAAAATTTCAAGGAATGTACTCACCTCTGTTTATGGTCCTAAAGAAGACTGGCTCCTGGAGGCCAGTGATAGACCTGACACACCTGAACACCTTCATCAAAAAAGAGAAGTTCAAGATGGAGTCCTTACTCACAATACGCCAGACGATTCTACCGGGCGATTGGTTGATATCTATCGACTTGAAAGACGCCTACTTTCATGTCCCAGTAGCGGTAGAGTTTCAGAAGTACCTTCGCTTTGCAGTGGGCAGTACTCATCTCCAATTTACTTGTCTCCTGTTCGGGCTTACAACATCACCTCGAGTGTTTTCAAAGCTCTTACTGGCCGTCGTGGCCTTGATCAGGACAAAAGGCATTCGTCTTCACCATTATTTGGACAACCTGCTGTTACTTTCACAGAGCAAAGAACAACTACTGACACATCGGGCCCAAGTCATCCTTACTCTAACCGAGTTTGGTTGGCTTCTGAACAAAGAGAAAAGTCATCTAGATCCCACACAGTCTCTTGTTTTCCTCGGTGCCCAATTCGACACGGTCCAGAGCACCATTTCCTTACACTTGGAAAAAATCCCAATAGTTCGGGACAGGATTCGTCTAGCACTGGACTCTCCTTTTCTCAAAGCCTCACTTTGCCTCAAGATAATAGGCACCATGGTGTCCACAATTCCCATGGTAAGGTGGGCACAGTGGAGAATGCGCCCCTTCCAGAAGGGTTTTCTTCAACAATGGGATCCAAGCTCCCGAGATCATTTGGTTCGGATAACCTGGTCAATGCGGGAAAGTCTATTCTGGTGGCTTCTACGAGAGAATCTCCTCAACTGTCTTTCAATAGCCCCTGTCTCTTGGGTCACAATTACATCCGACGCCAGCAGCAAAGGCTGGGGTGCTCTTTGCCTAGAGGATGTAGCTCAAGGGAAGTGGGACTGGTCACCTCGGAAGGTGGTATCCAATGTCCTGGAACTCCGTGCAGCCTTCTGTGCCCTTCAAGCCTTTTCTCATCTAACCAAGGGGTCGTCAGTCCTCCTAAGGATGGACAATACGACAGCGGTGTCATACATAAAGAGACAGGGAGGCACTCACAGTCTTTCTCTACTGAAGGAGATAGAGCCGATCATGTCCTGGGCTCAGACATATCTGACAGATCTGACAGCAGTTTTTCTCCCCGGGGATCAGAATCTACAAGCAGATTTCCTATCGAGGACGACACTCAACAACAACGAGTGGTCTCTCCACAGCGAAGTGTTCAGCTGGATCCTATCACTAGGGTTTGTGCCGGAAGTAGACCTGTTTGCACCCCAATGCAACTTCAAACTGGAGAAATTCTTTACGAGAAGTCGCTGTCCCCAGGCGTTCGGGGTGGATGCCCTAACAGACCAGTGGATGTTCCACAGAGCCTATGCCTTTCCTCCAGTCCCGGTCGTTCTCCGGTTCCTATCGAGACTCAGGTGGGAGGAAGTCGAGGTAGTGGCAATAATTCCTTACTGGCCCAACAGGCCATTGTTATGCCAGCTGAGCTTCCGGGATCCAGTTCCACTCCCGATCAGACCAGATCTCCTGTTGCAGGGAGCGACCCCTCACCCTTGCCCGGACCATCTACATCTAATGGTCTGGTTCTTGAGAGGGAAAGGTTGGAAGAACTAGGTTGTCCAAGTCAAGCATTATCTACCTTACTAAGTGCTAGGAGACCAAGTACCAACAGGATCTATCAAAGAATATGGTCTACATTTTCGGTTTACACCTCCTCCATGAACGGTTCACCTAAGGATCCCAGAGTTCAAGATGTTTTGGGGTTTCTCCAGACAGGGCTAGATCTACCATTGTCAGTCAGTTCCCTGAGGGTTCAAGTGTCAGCGATATCTGCCTTCACAGGAATATCCTGGGCTAAACACGTCCTTGTCAGACAGTTCTTCAAAGGAGCTATGAGACTGAGACCTCTAAGAAGACAAAGGTTCTCCAAATGGGACCTCCCATTGGTTTTGGACTTTTTCTCAGAAGAACAAAATCTGGTTCATCTATCTATTAAAGATCTTTCCCTCAAGGTTGTCTTTCTTGTTGCCATAACATCTGCCAAAAGAGTCTCTGAAATTGGTTCCCTAGGATTCAAAGAACCATTTCTCACTTTCTTTCCAGACCGTGTTGTGTTGGTCCCGATGCTGGGGTCCAAGCCCAAGGTAACATCAGTTTTTCACGAAAACCAAGAAATTGTCCTCCCCACTTTTCGTTCCTCTGAGGACTCTATTGTTCATCCTCTGGATGTTGGGAAAGTCCTAAAACAATATTTGGAAGCTACAGCACCCTTCCGCAAAACGGATCATTTGTTTGTTTCTTTTCATGGGAAGAACAAAGGGATGCAGGCTTCTTCTAGAACCATTTCAACATGGATCGTCCAAGCAATTCACAGGGCTTATAAGGCAAAAGGGTTGGCTCCTCCTGAAGCGGTAACTGCTCACTCCACTCGGAGCATCTCGACATCATGGGCGGCTGCCCGACATGTTTCTCTGGAAGTCATCTGCAAAGCAGCTTCCTGGTCGTCTTTAAATACTTTTGTGACGCACTATTGCGTAGAACCGGCTTCTTTATCGTCGGTTAATTTTGGTTTGCATGTTTTATCTGTTGACAATGTCAATTAAACCTTTTTGTTAACCAGCAATTGCCCACCCGGGTGTGTTTGGCTAGTCATTTCCCACACGTAGGCTGCCATGGAGTCTGTCAGGAAAAAGGAAAATTTATATGAAATACTTACCGTAATTTTCCTTTCCTGATGGACTCCATGGCAGCCGGAGTTCCCTCCCCTTTGCTGGAGTAGGCTATATTACGGAACACAGTCTATTGGGAGAAGCAAAGCTTTATGGGAGTAGGGTCCTATGAGGTATGAGAGGCGGGATTAACCCACACGTAGGCTGCCATGGAGTCCATCAGGAAAGGAAAATTACGGTAAGTATTTCATATAAATTTTCCTTTTTAGTTCCTGGGAAATTACTTGGGACCCCCAAACATTATATATATAATTTTTTAGCAGACACCCTAGGGAATAAAGTGGCGGTCATTTTTTATTTGATTTCCAACGGTATTTGCGCAATAATTTTTCTAACGCCTTTTTTTTTGGCCCAAAAAAAAAACGGTTCATGAATTAAAAAATAACAAAACAGTAAATTTAGCCCAATTTGTTGTGATAATGTGAAAGATGATGTTACACCAAGTAAATAGATACCTAACTTGTCACGCTTTAATATTGCACACACTCATGGAATGGCGCCAAACTTCGGGACTTAAAAATATCCATAGGCGATGCTTGATTTTTTTTTACAGGTTACCAGTTCAGAGTTACAGAGGAGGTCTAGGGCTAGAATTATTGCTCTCGCTCTAACGCACGCGTCAATACCTCACATGTGTGGTTTGAATGGTGTTTACATATGTGGGCGGGACTTACATGCATGTTCGCTTCTGAGTGTGAGCTACTAGGGACAGGGGCATTTTAATTTTTTTTTTTACCTAATATTTTTATTTTTGCACTTTTTTGTCCCTTTTTTTTATTTTGGATCACTTTTATTCCTATTACAAGGAATGTAAACATCCCTTGTAATAGGACTAGTGTGTGACAGGTCCTCTTTATGGAGAGAGGCGGGGTCAATAAGGCTGGAAAGCATGGTATTGGCAAAAAAAAAAAAAGATCTCATGCTTTCAGCTGCAATCATGTTCGTTCAGCACAGTGGCATAGTGTATAGCACTTTGACCTAGCAGCAAAAGGGTCACTGGTTCGAATCCCGCCCGTGACACCATCTGCCTGGAGTTTGCATGTTCTCCCTGTGCCTGCGTGGGTTTCCTCCCACATTATAAAAACATGCTGTAAATCGGATCCTGTCTAAATAAGCCCTAATATGCAGTAGTATATTTAGGTTTTGTGCTGCCCTAGGCCTGACTACATTTCTGCACCTCCTAATATAAAAATGACCCACCCCTTCCTGTCAAGGCCACACCCTGTCTTTGTATGACCCGCCCAGGAATTTTCAGGGGACACACACACACACTAGTTCTGGGGGGGAGGGGGGCACTGGATTCCCTTAATTTGCATAGTTTTTCTCTCACTTCCTGTTTGGCTATGGGGCAGGAAGTGAAGGCAAATCTCCCCAATTGGACACAGATAATACAAAATAAACTGACAGGGCCTATAACCCTCCCTCACTCTATCCAAAATTAAAGAAAAAAAAAGTGTTGATTATAGTTCTAGTTTAAGCACAAATTTCAGAGAGTTTTATTGAGAGGCCTAAGAAAATATAACCATGCCAATAGGCCAGGATACAGCGTTGCTAATACGTATGAATGTGTGTTAGGGCCCCCCACAAACACCACCCAATGTTAAATAAAAAATTATTAATTTGCAAATAAGTATTATCTGCTCATTTTTTGGGGATGTCTGCACCCCTGATAGTGACAGCATTTGTGAGGTGTCTTCACCCTTTTTTAATTCAAATTCATTCACTTCCTGTCACATAGCCAAACAGGAAGTGAGGGTAAATCCTTATTAATATCTTTTCTTGGGGACACAGAGATCAATCTAAATAGTTTCCCATTATGTAAATTGCACTCTAGCATTTTGCTGTGTACACCCCAAATTAGTAGGGATCTTGGACTTTGGGGTCCATTTACTAAAGGCAAATCCACTTTGCACTACAAGTGGACAAGCAAGGAAGAAAACAAAACAACTTTGCTTCTACAGGATTGGATGTTAAAACCATCAGTGCTTCCTCTCTGATTTTCAGCGACTACGCTTGTACTGCAGAGTGGCTTTACCTTTACTAAATCCCAAACTAAATAATCATTTGGGGCAGGGATCCTCAAACTACGGCCCTCCAGCTGTTGTGGAACTACACATCCCATGAGGCCTTGTAATGCACTGACATTCACAGACATGACTAGGCATGATGGGAATTGTAGTTCCTGAACAACTGGAGGGCCGTAGTTTGAAGACCCATGATTTGGGGTGTACACAGCAGTGCTGGAGTGCAATTTGCTTAATAGGGACACTAGTTAGATTGACCTGTGTCCCCAAGAAAAGACACTGGTAGGGTTTTAACCTCACTTCCTGTTCATCTGTGTGACAGGAAGTGAAGCCAATTTTAAGAAAAGGGACACAAAGCTCAACCCAAAAAAAACACAAGCAGGGGTTCTAACACTCACTTGGCTTCCCTCAAACACCCACAATTTGAATAGGATTGCTTTGTGCTAGATTTAAGCACAGTGCTGTAAATCAGCACTTCAAGCCTGTCCGCCAACACCCCCCCCCCCCCAACAGGCCATGTTTGCAGGTTTTCCTTCATCTTGCACATGTGCTTTAAAAGACAGTCTGGACAGCAATTCTTGATAAGATAAATCCACAAAACATGTCCTGTCGGGGGTACTTGAGGGCCACTGCAGTAAAAAGGAAATACTTACTGCTGTCTTTTTCATTTCCTGGTGAATAAACATGGCAGCAAACATTTCATGCCTACACACCAGGAAAAAGAGCTTACAGACAAAAATCACACCTGATTGTTTAGGCCCAAACTATTGCAGCTGCAGCTGACAAAATCTGTAGCATGAAAAAGTAACAAAAAACAAACAAACTTCAAAATTTGAAAGTAATTTTATTGTTTAACAAAACAAGGAAAGCAAAACAAAAAAATTAAACATAAAAACACAAACAAACAAATATAAAAACTAAAAATATACATTTGAGACAGTAAACAGCATATGGTTTAGACAGGATTGGAACATTAGTCAGAACATCTTGAGAAAACTTTAGCAAAATAAGGCACCATAGACAAATAAATCAAAGTGAACATTATTAAAAAAACATACATTGCCAAATAAAAATTTGTTCCAAAACATATCTGTTTATCAAAGACATTGTTGCCATTTCAGAAGAGAGAGACTATTCAGCTTGACGCTCATTCACTGTCTCCAACAAGTCTTACATCATCATGGCAGAGGCTTAATTACTAATCAACATCCTCCATTTTTTAAACTTCCAGATGCCTTCGGCATCCACACCCTTCTTTTTATCCAACATGAAAAAAAGGTATAGCTTGCTTAGCCATAATCCTATACATTGTTTACTGTCTAACGAAACCTGTTTATATACATACAAGTTGCGTGCATTCCACAACACTTCCTTTAATGCACATAACACTAACCACAATACTCTCTGCTTATCTTTCTCCAGTTTCCCCAAGCCATACATCATCATTTTCCACTCACTCACCTTCACTCCTGTTATTTCTTTCACCAGATCTTGGCTCTTATTGATCACATCTTTCGCTACACCACACCCCCAGAACACATGCTCACTGTCTTCTACACCCCCACAATTCATTCTTGGACAAATATCAGACACACGCGGGTCCCTCCTTTTCCTAAATACTCTTGTAGCAAGACATTCATGTAAACTCATCCATACTATCTGTCTCTGCACATTTGTCACCCCATATATACTCATTTTCTTCCATACTTCCCCAGCCACTGACGCATTAATTCCCTTAAGGTTACACACATACTCCTTCTCTATCAACCACTTTCTCACTTTTACTTTATCCCTCTCCCCTTCTCCTAAATCTGCCAACCTAAACTCTACCCTAAACTTTTCTAATACCCAGTATTCACGTGCCACCACGAAAGCCACCGGTATACTTGAATCCCTTCCCAACCACCCCCATCTCCTAAACAACCACTCACCTGAAAAGGCAATCATCCTAGCACACACTCCACCATTCCTCAAGACTTTTACCACTCAAAACCAATAATTCATTAACAAAAACACTCTCACATTCGGAAAACCCAACCCACCATTACATTCACGTCTACACACATATTCCCTCTTGACTCTGTCCATTTTCGACTCCCATAAAAAGGTAAATAATAACCTATTAATGTTCCTCAACCTTACCTCCCCAGGGGGGAAAATATTGCTCACATACAAAATTAAAGGCAAAATTACTGCCTTAACTACTAAAACTTTCCCATAAATCGACAATTTTCTTAGACACCAGGCCCTCAACTTCCTGGCTATTTTTTCTCCCACTTCATTCCAGCATGCTTCCCCTTTCATTCCATGGTCAAACACAATACCCAAAATCCTCACTCCATCCACAACCTTCCCAATCTGATCATCCACACATTCCACTTGTCTCCCATACACACCCAAACTACACTTATTCCAATTCACACTCATTCCCGCACACACACAAAAAATGGACAAAAGCAACTTCACCCTTCTTACGCCTACCACCGACTGACACACTGCCACCACATTGTCCATATAACCTAGGCATTTCACAATTTTTCCCCCACTCCCAGGCACCAAAAAGCCCCTTACCACCTTATCTCTCTGTATCATCCTTAACAGTGGATCAATAAAACACATAAAGAGAATGGGGGACAGGGGACACCCCTGCCTCACCCCAGATTTAACCAAAAAAGCCCACCCCAAACTCCTATTAACCAGAACCCGACTACTGATCCCCCAATACAACCCTTTTATTACATTAATGCGCAACTGTGGTATACCCATCCGCTTCAAAACCTCCCACAAAAACCCATGATTCGCTTTATCATATGCCTTCTCTAAGTCAAATGATGTCAGAATAATCGAACTATTCCTACCTTTATAAAAATTTATTATATCCCTAACTAAAATTAAACTCTCTGAGATCATTCGACCCGGCACTGCACAAGCCTGCATCTCGCTGACCATCTTGCTAATGACCTTAGATAATCTCCTCGCCACCATTTTTGCAAAAACCTTGTAGTCTGAATTAAGCAAGGAGATAGGCCTCCAATTCCGGATATCCTTCTTATCCCCCTTCTTATAAATTAATACCACTACCCCCTCCCTCATAGATTCGGAAATAATGCCTTCCCACACCACCTCCTCCTCGCTCACCGCTTTCTGCAAAAAAACCTTATCATCCTCATCTAAATTATCCTCTACCATATCAATCATTCTAGTATCTGACTCATCGACATACACTCCCTCATATAACCGTTCATAAAATTTAGTCACGCATTCCAACATATCCTCTCCCTTACATTCCCTCCCTTCTTCATCATACACACTCAAACACTCTTTTTCCCTTATTAGCCTTCTTGAAAAAAAAAATAGAACATTTTTCATCCTGCTCCAGGTGTTTAACTCTCGCTTGAAAAATAATTTGTTTTCCTCTTTCAGTTAATACCACTTTAATCCTCTTCCTAACATGGACTATTTCATCGGCCATGTCAAAGCCCATATTCCTAAATGAATATAATGTAGCCAATCTGGCTTGTAACCGAGAATATCTTCTTTTCTCACTGCTACTTTTATCCCTACTCTTTTTTTGAAAAAATAATTTAATTTTCCATTTAACCCAATCCCACCACCCCAAAATATTACCAAAATCGTTTTTCCTATTTACCCATCTACTATATACATGACTAAAATGGGCTTTGACATGCTCGTCCTGCAACAATAAGCTATTTAACCTCCATACCCCTAAACCAATATTAATACTATTCCCCATATTCAAATCAACATACACTGCCACATGGTCTGAAAAAATTACCGGCCTGTGTTTAACTTTAACACATTTGAACGCATCAGAAAACAAACACAAGTCGATTCTGAATCTGGTGCGCCCACACTCCGAAAAAAAGGTGAAATACGGATCCACCAAACCCAGAACAATATGAGCATCATTGAGATTTAAGTCCTGAATTACCCCATTCAGCATAGTGCTACCTGCATCCAACTTAGTCTCTGCTGCTCCTATTCGATCCTTCACAAAACGGATCGTATTAAAATCACCCATGATCACACTAGGTCTCCTTCCCACTGCGTGTAACTTTAAAACTTCAAAAAACTCAAGACGTTCCTGCTTATTCACAGGAGCATATAAATTAAAAAGCCTAAACTTCTGGTTAAACAAAACTAAATCTGACATAATTAATCTGCCTGGCACTAACACAACATGAGACATAATGTGAATATTCCTATTTGTAATGATAATGCCTACCCCAGCATTCCTATTATCCCCAACTGGCGACCATATGTAATCTACCACCCACTCCGGAGGCTTGGGCGGTCGATTAAAAAAACACTCCTGTAGACAGGTGATGTCTCCTCCATTGACCTTCAAATCCTCAAAAACAGCACACTGTCTAGCAGGAGACCCAAAGCCCCTCACATTGAGGGACACCAGCTTGATGCTCATTCACATGTAGAAGTGCATCATTCACCCCCAGATCTATCACTTAAGCCAGAAAACTGACATACATTCCTCAGGGCCACAACGCTTTCACCATTCAAAAACACCTGACTTGGTGACAATATGGCTGGCTGAAAAATTTCTGGAGTCCCTGGACTTGGTGCTGATGATTCTATCTCCCCTCCAACATCCCCCAGGACCTTGCTTGTTACAATTCCGGCTGTCTCTAGCTTCAATTTCTTAGCCCTTCTGTTCTTAGGGCTCTCCCAAGCGTCCGCCTTAGTCTTGGCACCCAGTGTCTCCATCTTTTCCACCTCCTCTTCTTGGGCTTCCTGCACCTCCGGCTCCCACTGTAAGGCTGCTGCCAATTCCTCCATAGCCTCCTCCACCGCCCTCTCAACCTCTTCTCCACTCTCCATTGCTAATGGCTCCACACTTGAGGGTGGCACTTCTACTCTTTCCTCCATGTTCTCCTCCACACCCTGGTGTTCCTGCTCTTCCACCACCACCTTCTCCTCCTCTTCCACCACCTCCTCCTCCTCTTCCACCACCACCTCCTCCTCCTCCTCCTCCACCTCTTCCACCACCACCTCCTCCTCCTCCTCTTCCAGCCTTTCAGGAGAGCCAGCCAGCACCTGAGTGGACACTGGACGTCCACTCTCAGCGGTGCGCCTGACAGCTTCAGCATAAGAGACATAGGCCCTTCTTACTTTTGGGCAATTTTTAACTGTGTGATCACGCTGTCCACATATATCACAGGCCCGTTTAACCAAGCAAGCCCCCACCTCATGTCCCTCCTCCCCACAGTTCCGACAGTGCATCTCCACATTACATTGCTCTCTGGTATGCCCAAACTTATGGCATCTCCTACAGTATGTCGGTTGACCAGGGTAGTAGAGAAACCCTCTATTTCCTGCAATTGAAAAATTGGCTGGTGGATGCCGCACTCCACCAATCCCTTCAGAATCCACCTTCAGCTTGACAAAAAACTTTAATTTGCCATTAAAGATCCCCAGACGATAAGTCAGTCTGAAGCCTCCCATCACTGAAGAGCAGTATCTCCTCATAAAGGCCACTACCAAGGCAATGTCTGTGAAGGGGTTAAATAGATGAACAACCAATGGTTTCTCCTCCATGGCATACAAGGGCTCCACTATAAAAGTCCTTATGGACTCATGATTAGCTTTTTCCAGTTCCTTACATTTTTCAATAACATCAGTGCAAAAATTGCTATGCACAAAAGAAACGTCATAGTACCTTGGTGCTGCATGATCCTGGATACAATAAATATGACGTGGTTCCACTCCAACCGATTTCTCCAGCAAATCCTGTACAAGGAACTCCAAACTTACTTTGTGCAAATGAACAGGCATAACCTGAAAGCGCAGGGTGTTCTGAATCCCTCTTCGCTCCATTGAGCTTTAGCAAGGAAAAACTTCAGCCGTCCCCACACACAACATGCCCTCTCTCTGGGGAGCTGACAACTGCTACAAACACGCTTTATATAACGTGTGCTGATCAAGAAATTGAAAACACATGGAGAAAGTTCAGTCTCTCTCTTCATTAGGTGATTGCTCAGAGACATCCAAGTGTTTTTCACCCACAAAAAGCAACATCAAAATTTCTAAGTGTCTGAGCATGCTCATATCAGCAGACATGCAGAAACATAAGGAAAGCTGCAATCGCGGCTGAAAGCATGAGATCTGTTTTTTTTCCCCTGAACTCATGCTTTCCAGCCTGAAGGGGAGGTCTTAGTGAATTATTACGTAAAAAAAAAAAAATAATAATTAAAAGGCCCCTGTCCCAAGTAGCTCGCACTCAGAAGCAAACACGCATCTAAGTCCCGCCCACATATATAAACACCGTTCAAACCACACATGTGAGGTATTGACGCATGCGTTAGAGCAAGAGCAATACTTTTAGCACTAGACCTCCTCTGTAACTCTAAACTGGTAACCTGTAAAAATAAAAAATAAATGTCGCCTATGGAGATTTTAATGTCCTGAAGTTTGGCGCCATTCCATGAGTGTGTGCAATATTAAAGCGTGACAATTTACTCGGTGTAACATCATCTTTCACATTATCACAACAAATTGGGCTAACTTTACTGTTTTGTTATTTTTTAACCACTTGAGCCCCAGACCATATTGCTGGTCAATGACCGGGCCAGTTTTTGCGATTCGGCACAGCGTCGCTTTAACTGACAATTGCGCAGTCGTGCGACATGGCTCCCAAACAAAATTGGCAACCCTTTTTTTCCCACAAAGAGAGCTTTCTTTTGGTGGTATTTGATCACCTCTGCGTTTTTTTTTTGGAACTATAACCATAAATAGAGCGACAATTTAAAAAAATAAAGAATAATTTTGACTTTTTGCTATAATAAATACCCCCAAAAATATATATAAAAAACACATTTTTCCCCTCATGGGGGTGGGGACGAGCGAGCGCCCCCCCCTCCTGAGCCGTACCAGACCGCATGCCCTCAACATGGAGGAGTGTGTGCTTTGGGGGAGGGGGCACTGCCTCCCCACCCCAAAGCACTCTTGTCCCCATCTCGATAGGGACAAGAGCCTCCTTCTGACAACCCTGGCTGTTGGTTGTCGGGGTATGTGGGCGGGGGGCTTATCAGAATCTGAGAGCCCCCTTTAATAAGGTGGCCCCCAGATTCCGGCCCCCACCCTATGTGAATGAGTATGGGGTACATCGTACCCCTAACCATTCACCTGGGGGGAAAATGTAAAGTAAAAAAACACACCGCCGGGGGCCCCCTTCACCATGAAGCTCCTTGCTTATGGGGGAGGGCCGCGGGCTTCGTCGCTTTCTGCCGGGGCCCCCTTCACCATGAAGCTCCTTTGCTTATGGGGGAGGGCCGCGGGCTTCATCGCTTTCTGTCGTGGGGAGGGAGCCACCCACCCGAGGTCTTCGTCGCTGTCTTCCGCTGGGGCCCCCTTCACCATGAAGCTCCTTGCTTATGGGAGAGGGCCGCGGGCTTCGACGCTTTCTTGCCGGGGGCCTCTCGATGGCCTTTTTTGCCTGGCACCTCCGCGGGGGGCAGGGCTTCTCTCCGCTGTCTTCCGCCGTAGGGCGCCACTCTCCGGGCTTCTACGGTGCCCTCCGCTTCTGCCTGGCTCCTCCGCTGGGGCCAGGGCTTCTCTCCGCTGTCTTCTTCCATTCGATGATGACATGACGAGGAGCGGCGCTGAAATGCCGACAGAGCGCTGGGCATCGAGTTATATTGGCATAGGGCGTGGTCACCGGGAGATGCCACCATGTGACCTTAACCCATGTGACATCATATTCCCATCATGCCCCATGATGTCACATGGGTTGAGGTCACATGGTGACATGATGCCAATATAAGTCGATGCCCACCGCTCTGTCGGCATTTCAGCGCCGGACCTCGTCGTGTCAACATCGAATGGAAGAAGACAGCGGAGAGAAGCCCTGGCCCCAGCGGAGGAGCCAGGCAGAAGCGGAGGGCACCGTAGAAGCCCGGAGAGTGGCGCCCTACGGCGGAAGACAGCGGAGAGAAGCCCTGGCCCCGCGGAGGTGCCAGGCAGAAAAGGCCATCGAGAGGCCCCCCCGGCAGAAAGCGACGAAGCCCGCGGCCCTCCCCCATAAGCAAGGAGCTTCATGGTGAAGGGGGCCCCGGCAGAAAGCGACAAAGCCCGCGGCCCTCCCCCATAAGCAAAGGAGCTTCATGGTGAAGGGGGCCCCGGCAGAAAGCGACGAAGCCCGCGGCCCTCCCCCATAAGCAAGGAGCTTCATGGTGAAGGGGGCCCCGGCGGAAGACCCCCGGAGCTGATTAATAAAATATTTTATTATGTGTGGTGTGTTTTTTTACTTTACATTTCCCCCCCAGCTGAATGGTTAGGGGTACGATGTACCCCATACTCATTCACATAGGGTGGGGGCCGGAATCTGGGGGCCACCTTATTAAAGGGGGCTCTCAGATTCTGATAAGCCCCCCGCCCGCATACCCCGACAACCAACAGCCAGGGTTGTCAGGAAGAGGCTCTTGTCCCTATCGACATGGGGACAAGAGTGCTTTGGGGTGGGGGCATGGGTGTAGGAACCCTTACAAATCTGGGGGGGACAGCATTTTTACTCGCCAGGTAAATTCTTATTCAGTAAACTCGGACTCCCACATGCCATGTGGGTTAATTTTTACTTAAGCCATGTGGGTTGATTTTTACTAATGCCTTGTGGGCCACAAGGCATTAGTAAAAATCAACCCACATGGCATAAGTAAAAATTAACCCACATGGCATAAGTAAAAATTAACCCACATGGCATAAGTAAAAATTAACCCACATGGCATAAGTAAAAATTAACCCACATGGCATAAGTAAAAATTAACCCACATGGCATAAGTAAAAATTAACCCACATGGCATTAGTAAAAATTAACCCACGTGGCATTAGTAACAACCAACCCACATGGCATAAGTAAAAATTAACTGGTTAGCTGGTAGTGGCAGGTTAGGTGATTGACAATAGTTCCAGGTTAGGTAGTAGTGGCAGGCTAGGTGGCAGGCTAGGTGGCAGTGCCAGGTTAGGTGGCATACAGTAGTGCCAGGTTAGGTGGTAGTGCCAGGTTAGGTGGCATACAGTAGTGCCTGGTTAGGTGGTAGTGTCAGGATAGGTGGCAGTGCCAGGTTAGGTGGTATACAGTAGTGCCAGGTTAGGTGGTAGTGCCAGGTTAGGTGGTATACAGTAGTGGCAGGTTAGGTGGTAGTGGCAGGTTAGGTGGTAGTGCCAGGTTAGGTGGTATACAGTAGTGCCAGGTTAGGTGGCAGTGCCAGGTTAGGTGGTATACAGTAGTGCCTGGTTAGGTGGTAGTGCCAGGTTAGGTGGTAGTGGCAGGTTAGGTGGTATACAGTAGTGCCTGGATAGGTGGTAGTGGCAAGTTAGGTGGTAGTGCCAGGTTAGGTGGTATACAGTAGTGCCAGGTTAGGTGGTATACAGTAGTGCCTGGTTAGGTGGTAGTGCCAGGTTAGGTGGTAGTGGTAGGTTAGGTGGTATACAGTAGTGCCAGGTTAGGTGGTATACAGTAGTGCCTGGTTAGGTGGTAGTGCCAGGTTAGGTGGTAGTGGCAGGTTAGGTGGTATACAGTAGTGCCAGGTTAGGTGGTAGTGCCAGGTTAGGGTGGTAGTGCCAGGTTAGGGTGGTAGTGCCAGGTTAGAGTGGTAGTGCCAGAGTAAATACATGACATGAATAGATAAGAGTCCTGTTCCCCATTTCCATCAGCTGCACTAAAAGCATGAATCTATGACTATCCAGTGCCAGGTTAGTACCTGTATACCATACCCCCCCCTCTCTGAATACTGTACCTCCCCCTCTCTGTAAACTGTAACACCCCCCCCCCTCTCTGAATATTATACCTCCCCCTCTCTGTAAACTGTAACACCCCCCCCTCTCTGAATATTATACCTCCCCCTCTCTGTAAACTGTAACACCCCCCCCCCCTCTGAATATTATACCTCCCCCTCTCTGTAAACTGTAACTTCCCCCCTCTCTGTAACATTTACCTCCTCCCCCTGTACCTCAACTGTGTCGTTCTGGCTCTCCATCACATGTAACTTAGTCTCTCTGGCTCTGCAGGCTGGTCGGGTGTAGTGTGGCCACGAGTGTCAGTCTGGGCCCCGCCCCCTTCCTGCTCCTTTCTCCCATTCAGCAGAGCGGCCAGCACAGCTATGCATGTCTGTGTGCAATCAGCTGTGCGCCGCTCGGGAGGGGAGGGGTCGGGGCTGGATCGGCACTGAAGGGGGAGAAAAGCAGTGACCGCAGCTGGACTCTGCGGCCCCTGCCTGCGATCCGGGGACGATCTCCCTATCCTAACCTGGGGGGGATTTTACCATACTTGTCCCCCCCGCATTATTTCCTGGGGGGGATGCGTCCCACCCGTCCCCCCCGGTTCCTACGCCCATGGGTGGGGGGGCAGTGCCCCCTCCCCCAAAGCACACACTCCCCCATGTTGAGGGCATGCGGTCTGGTACGGCTCAGGAGGGGGGGGGGTGCTCGCTCGTCCCCACCCCCATTCCTGTCCGGCCAGACTGCGTGCTTGGGATAAGGGTTTGGTCTGGATCTGGGGGGACCCCACGCTGTTTTTCGGCGTGGGTTTAACCCCTCACGTTCCGGACCAAGCCGAAGAGCCTAATGTACCCCTGGAGAGGGACCCACGCCGGTTTCAAGTTTGAAATTTGGCGCGGAGTTCCCCTTCATGGTCAGTTCAGGCTGAAAACCGCTCTGAGATTCCTGTGCGTTGCGTCACGCAGCGCAATTACGGGGACACCGCTTGGTATTTACCAAGATTTTCTCAGCGTACTGACAAGGCGCACGTGAAACCCCGAAATTTCCCTGTGCGCATGCCCAGTATGCAAATAAACCTCCCGAGGTTCAGGCGTACTTTGCAAGCGTACGGGGACCGGTTCCCTAAAATCACTTTCAATTCGGCCCGCCAAACACATGTCACTACACTTCCCCTGCATCACCCCACCTCCCCCCCTAATAAACCCCCGCAATTTATATTTTAATATGCCGTGCGCCAGGTCTATAGTAGTGCTCAATGCGCCCTCTCCTGGGCGCACTGAGCACTTTAGTAACTAAGGAAATACACTGCACTAGCAGCGTATTTCTTTAGTAAATGTCAAAACGGCTGCTACTCCTGCTTTTGCTCCATGCGTCATGGAGAAAAGGCTTGGTAAATCAGGATAGATAGATAGATAGATAGATAGATAGATAGATAGATAGATAGATAGATAGATAGAGCAGGAAGGCTAGTCAGTATAGTTAAATTTGCAGTGTGTAGAGGATATATATACATTCTTCCTAGGGTTGTACATATATTTATACACCGTATAGCTTAGCTAGATCAGCTATTCCTATTGTTAGGCAAATTCTTTGTGCTAGCTGCAGTGCTCCAACGTGTTGAATTGCCTGCATGCAGTTTAGTTTTAACTGAAACATAGTACTCAGTGTTAGTGGACGTGTGCTATTTAATTGCACACATACACGCAGTTGCTGTTACTGCACATGTGTTATTTATTTGCACATAAACGCAGTCGCTGTTAAAGCACGTGTGCTGTGTTTTTGGCCATAAACTCAGTCGATTGTACTGCACGTTGCACGTTTGCTGTGTTTTTGGCCATAAACTCAGTCGATCTTACTATACGTTTGCTGTGTTTTTGCCCATAAACTCAGTCGATCGTACTGCACGTTGCACGTTTGCTGTGTTTTTGCCCATAAACTCAGTCGATCTTACTATACGTTTGCTGTGTTTTTGCCCATAAACTCAGTCGATCATACTGCACGTTTGCTGTGTTTTTTGCCCATAAACTCAGTCGATCTTACTATAAGTTTGCTGTGTTTTTGCCCATAAACGCAGTCGATCATACTGCACGTTGCACGTTTGCTGTGTTTTTGCCCATAAACTCAGTCGATCTTACTATAAGTTTGCTGTGTTGTTGCCCATAAACGCAGTCGATCATACTGCACGTTTGCTGTGTTTTTGCCCATGAACTCAGTCGATCTTACTATACGTTTGCTGTGTTTTTGCCCATAAACTCAGTCGATCATACTGCACGTTTGCTGTGTTTTGTGCCCATAAACTCGGTCGATCTTATGCCTCGTACACACGGGCAAACGATGAAAACGGTCCGCCGTACCGTTTTTAGCAGACATGCCCGCCCGGAGATTTCTGTATGATGGCTGTACACACCATCATACAGAAATGAGAGTCAATCCGCGCGGACAGACAGCGCGGTGACGTGTTAGCGCCGTCGCCGCGACGATGAAGCGGCGACGTGCGCGATGCTGAAAGGTCAATGCTTCCACGCATGCGTCAAAGTCATTCGACGCATGCGAGGGATGGCGGCCACTCGGACATGTACGGTAATCTGTACAGACGACCGAACATGTCCGACGGACAGGATTCCAGCGGGCATGTTTCTAAGCAAGTTTAGAAACATTTGCCCGCTCGAAAACGGTCTGGCGGGCAAATGTACGCTGGAATCCTGTCCGATCGGCCCTACACACGACCGAACATGTCTGCTGAAACTGGTCCGCAGACCAGTTTCAGCAGACATGTTCGGTCGTGTGTACGGGGCCTAACTATAAGTTTGCTGTGTTTTTTCCCATGAACTCAGTCGATCTTACTATACGTTTGCTGTGTTTTTGCCCATAAACTCAGTCGATCTTACTATACGTTTGTTGTGTTTTTGCCCATAAACGCAGTCGATCATACTGCACGTTTGCTGTGTTTTTTGCCCATAAACTCAGTCGATCTTACTATAAGTTTGCTGTGTTTTTGCCCATAAACTCAGTCAATCTTACTATAAGTTTGCTGTGTTTTTGCCCATAAACTCAGTAGATCTTACTATACGTTTGCTGTGTTTTTGCCCATAAACTCAGTCGATCATACTGCATGTTTGCTGTGTTTTTTGCCCATAAACTCAGTCGATCTTACTATAAGTTTGCTGTGTTTTTGCCCATAACCTCAGTCGATCATACTATACGTTTGCTCTGTTTTTTCCCATAAACTCAGTCGATCTTACTATACGTTTGCTGTGTTTTTGCCCATAAACTCAGTCGATCTTACTATACATTTGCTGTGTTTTTGCCCATGAACTCAGTCGATCTTACTATAAGTTTGCTGTGTTTTTGCCCATAAACTCAGTCGATCTTACTATAAGTTTGCTGTGTTTTTGCCCATAAACTCAGTCGATCTTACTATACGTTTGCTGTGTTGTTGCCCATGAACTCAGTCGATCTTACTATACGTTTGCTGTGTTTTTGCCCATAAACTCAGTCGATCTCACTATAAGTTTGCTGTGTTTTTGCCTATAAACGCAGTCGATCATACTGCACGTTTGCTGTGTTTTTTGCCCATAAACTCAGTCGATCTTACTATAAGTTTGCTGTGTTTTTGCCTATAAACGCAGTCGATCATACTGCACGTTTGCTGTGTTTTTTGCCCATAAACTCAGTCGATCTTACTATAAGTTTGCTGTGTTTTTGTCCATAAACTCAGTCGATCTTACTATACGTTTGCTGTGTTTTTGCCCATAAACTCAGTCAATCTTACTATACGTTTGCTGTGTTTTTGCCCATAAACTCAGTCAATCTTACTATAAGTTTGCTGTGTTTTTGTCCATAAACTCAGTCGATCTTACTATACGTTTGCTGTGTTTTTGCCCATAAACTCAGTCGATCTTACTATAAGTTTGCTGTGTTTTTGCCCATAAATGCAGTCGATCATACTGCATGTTTGCTGTGTTTTTTGCCCATAAACTCAGTCGATCTTACTGGACAGGTGCTGTTTATTTTTGATTTTGTCCCATGCAGGCTATTAAAATGTCTGGAAGGACAACAAAGAAAGCCAGAGAGTCACAAGGGCAAGCAGGCTCTGCATCTAGAGGCAACGCTGGTGGTGGACACGGTGCATATTCTTCAGGACATGGCCGTCTGACACGCTCATCATTGTTTTCGGGAGCTGGCCGTGTTGAGCCTCAACATGCAGAGAAATTAGTAGAGTGGATGACCAAGCTGTCCTCATCCTCTTCATCCTCTCTCACCCAGGCTGAGCTTAGTTTATCTGGCAAAGCAGCTGCCAAGGCGTCCTCTTCCTTGTGCACAATGGCATCACACAATCCTTCCCTAGTCCCACCATGTCCTCCTGAGGAGTCCCCCGAACTGTTTCAACACAGTGTTGGGTACATGCTATATGAAGAATCGCAGCGTTTTGAAGGCTCTAATGACGGAACACAGATAAAGGAAGGCATTGATGTGATCCCAGAGAGAGCAGGTGCCCGAGAGGGACAGCAATATTGCAGTCATGTTCCCCCAGCTGCAGCATACTGCCAGGTTTTCGACAGTGATGAGGAGGGAGGGGATGATGAGGTCACTGACTCTACCTGGGTGCCTGATAAGAGAGAGGAGGAGGAAGAGGAGGAGGAGGAGGAGGAGGAGGAGGAGGAAGAGGCACAGGCACATCTCCAAAGAGGCAGGATGCCCTCCAGGGGACAGCTTAAGGGCAGCACACCAACTGCATTACATCGCAGAGCTACGCCTGTGCAGGGCGCTGCTGCGTCTCAACGGTACTGCAAAAGTTCTTTGGTGTGGGCCTTTTTTGAGACATGTGCATCAGATCGCACCATTGCTATTTGCAACATATGTCTCAAGCGTATCTCGCGTGGCCAAAACATCATCCGCTTGGGCACCACATGCTTGACCAGACATATGTCGACCTGCCATTCAGTTTGTTGGCAAGCATACCAGAAAGACCCACACCAAAGAACAAAGCGGACCTCCCCTTGCCCCTCATCAGCTGGGAGCTCCAACCCCACAAGACCCTCAGTCCTCTCTGAAGCCTGCACTGATAGGACTGAAGGTGTAGAAATAGGTGTGTCACAACCTAGTAGTACATGCGGAAAATCTACTGATGGTAGCAGACAAATTTCCCTGCACCAGCTGCTGCAGCGGCAAAAGAAGTACTGTCAGGGACCTGCCAATAGGCTCCGGCGTGCACGCATGCGCACACTTACTGATGGTCAGAATCAGCACCAATCGCCTATTCATGTGCGCAGGCGCGTCCCACATGCACACGGATATGAGCCAAATGTGCGTGCTCGTATGCGCGCGCATGCGCCTACTACACGCGCACGTGCACGATAGCGGGAACGCGCGCGTGCACGTTAATGCGCGATTGGCGCTGCTCAGCCTTTAAAAAGCAAGCAGCTGCAGTGACACTTTGCTGTCTGATCTGCAGCATTGTATCTGTGAAACCTGTGACCTGTTGTAACCTGTTACCTCAAACCGACCCGGCTCCGTCTGACCATCCGACCCTCTCCACTCCGACCCCTGGCTTGCTCTGACTCCGCTCTGCTCTCCTGCCCATCGTTACCAGACCCTGTGCCTGAATCTGACTACGCTTGCCTAACCCACCTGATTATCTGCTAACCCGGTTTGCTTCACCAGCTCCTGCTATCCAGTGCCTGTGCCAGCTCCAGAGACGCTGTCTCCTATAACCACCGTCCCGAAGGACCACCACTGGTGCCGGGCTGCTATCATCACCAGGCACTCCTACCTCGCCGCGCTCCCGAGCTTGCTGTCCCAACTCCAGCAGCTCCAGAGCCGGGGCTGTAAGAGAGGCCTCCTCCTGCACACTAGGCTCTGGCTACAAGGAACGTTCCAATACATAACAAGTACTCTCCCAGCCATCCACATGCCCAGCGGTTGAATGCTAGCTTAGCAAAATCACTTACAGTCCCAAGGAACCCGTGGACTTTTACGTGACTGGGATGAGGTGGCTGCGGATCCTGTCGTCCTCAGTGACCCAGAGGACTGTGCCCAGAATGCCTCAGCAAACCAACGCTGCATGGCCTCCCTGATCCTGCAAAGCCTGCGTAAGGATCCTTGTGTTCGTGGTATCAAGGAGAGGGATCATTACTGGCTGGCAACTCTCCTTGATCCACATTACAAGAGTAAGGTTGCGGAGCTTATCTTGCCGTCGCAGAGGGAGATGAAGATGAAACATCTTTGGGAGGCCTTGCAGAAGGCTCTGTGCAACGTGTTCCCAGAACCTGGAGATTACCAAATCCAGGTCCTGGACAACGTGTTGCTGAGGCTTCGATGAGTCACAGAAGGAGCGGTGGAGAAGGTGGCCGTCTGATCGATGCGTTCAGACAATTTTTTAGCCCGCAGCCCCAAGGTATGACCAGTTCCAGCAACCATCGCCAGCGTTTGATTTACATGGTGCGTGAATACCTAGCGGCAAGATCAGATTTGGACACCTTCCCCACCGAAAATCCTCTGGCATACTGGGTCTTGAGGATGGATCACTGGCCAGAGCTTGCACAGTACGCTATTGAGCTACTGGCTTGCCCTGCATCCAGCGTTCTTTCAGAACGCACATTCAGTGCTGCTGAAGGCTTTGTGACCGATCACAGGGTGCGCCTCTCCACCGACTCCGTTGATCGACTGACCTTTATAAAAATGAATCAGGCTTGGATCAACACCAGCTACCAAGCACCTGATGCAGATGTAACAGAATAATTTTTTTTAAATAACAGATCCCAAACCGGGGGCACCTCCCCGCCCGTTTTTGGTGCGTTTACTGAACTATAGAGATCGAGATCAAATTCTGTCAACAGCCAGAGCAAGAGCAGACATTCAATATGAGAACGTCAAGTTGCTATTTTTTCCTGATTACCCAATAGAGATTCAGCAGCAAAGAAGAGAATACACAGAGATCCGTAGAAGACTGAGAGAAAAAGGGTTAAAATACAGTCTTTTATACCCTAGTAAACTACGAGTGACGGATGGGACACGCACCCTTTTTTTTGAGACCCCAACCCAAGCGGTGGAATGGCTGGACACCAAATAGATAGGCCGGCTGTGCGATTTTTGTGAGACCTTTTTGTGTTTTTTTTTTTTTTGAGGTTCCCCATGACGGGTCCAACTCTATGTACAAATTTGAAACTTTGAAAAACATTTTTTTTTTTTTGGGGGGTGGGGGAGGGAGAAGGTATAAATTGGGGTACATGAGATGATATTGTATAGTGTTTATTTTAGGGAAGAAGGGAACATATATTTTGAATGAGTGATTGATCATGAAAAGGAATTGGAATTAGAAATTTGGGTTATAATTGATTAATAAGCACTTAAGCACATGAGCACTTGAACACTTAAGAATACGTGAATGAGGGGAGGTGGAGAGAAATTGTTCCTCTCCCCCTCCGTTCAATATGTCATCTGTTTGAGGGTGGAAAGGGGTTTTCCCCCCTTTTTTAATTTTTTTTTAAGCTACAAGGAATAGTAAAATCACGTTAAAATTAGGTTTAAGACAAACAAGAAATACACAAATACTTACTGTTAACTTATAGAATTGAAGTAATACAATGGTATGTAATAAGAGGAAAGAGGAGGAACGATATAGAGATGGGGAGGGGGTCAGGAGGGTTTTTTTTTTTTGTTTTTTTTTGGGGGGGGGGGAGGGTGAAGGTATAAAAGGGCATAGGGAGGATAATATTGTACAATGTTTATGTTACGGTCCACTGGGGGAAAAAAGGGGATATGGACGAGGAATAAGTGACGGATTATGAGTATTGATTAATATTGATTGGTATATTTGTTACAATTTAATCAATAATGAGCACTTGGGTATCTGGGAAACGGACAGGAACTACTCTCTCCTCTCCTTCCGTTTACTCTGTCATCTGTGGGGTTTTTTTTTTTTTTTTGGGAAGGTCCCAAGATATGGAATAATATAGATAACACAGGTGTGTAGTTGAAATATGTAGCTGAGTAGAGGAGCCCGCCGCAGAAGTGAATGGGAGATAGGTGGTTGTTTTTTTTCTATGTAGAAGGGTGGGCTATGCTAGATACTAGACCTAAAAAAGAGATTATGGTCAGTAAAGTAGGGGATAGAAGAAATTCCTCTCCACTCCCATCCAAGATTGGATGGGGGAAGATAAAAGAGAGGGGAGTGGGGAGGGGGAGGGGTAGGGTGGGGGGAGGGGGAATGAATGTAAGAGTGAAGAGAGAATGGGGGGTGGGGGAGGGCGAATGAGTGTGAGAGTGAAGAGAGAATGGGGAGACCAATGGTGTGATTTAGATACCCAAGAGATACCATCCAAAAAAATTGAGTGGTACAGCGAACAATGGAGGTATAAATTCCTCGCATATTCTAGATATTATGCCTGGGAAGGATAACTGCTTTTCGATTTTATCCTGGAATGTTCGAGGATTGAATTCAAAGTTTAAGCGTGCATTGATGTTTCAGTATATAAAAAAATTCTCTCCCCAATTGATTGTGTTACAGGAGACACATTTAATGGGGAAAAAGCTAATAACGTTGAAAAAACCTTGGATACAGAAAACATATCACTCCACGTATTCTTCATATGCTAGAGGGGTGTCGATTCTGGTGAATAAATCTTTTACAGGAGAAATAGAGAAGGTTTATATAGACGTGAATGGAAAATATGTTATTCTAGCATATAAGATAGGCAAACAGAGATATGTTATAGCAGCGGTGTATATTCCACCTCCATTCTCGGTGGCAGTGCTGAATGAGATAATGGAAAAAATCATTCAGCATATGCCAGCGAGATTGATACTAATAGGAGACTTTAATGCAGTCCTATCGCCAGAGTTGGACAGACCAAAACCCCCGAAACAACACTCAACAGAATTATATAACTGGGCACAGGTAATGGGGGTAACGGAAGTTTGGCGTTGGAAGAATCCAGAAAAAAGGGGATATTCTTGTTTCTCCACCTCCTATAAGACGGCATCTAGAATAGACTTGGCATTTACTGACCCCACGATGTTAGTAGACATCGCGGAGGCCAAATACCTGCCGAGTGGTCTTTCTGATCACTCTCATTTATTTCTGTCAGTACGTATTCCAACTCCCAAAAATGCGTCTCTGTGGAGATTAACTCCGCAATGGATAGATCACCCAGAGATAGCAGAGAAAATGGAACCAGTAATGAGGGAATACTGGGAAAATAACGTAGGATCAGCCTCGGTAGGGATGGTGTGGGATGCGTTCAAAGCATATACACGAGGGCAATATATATCAAATGTCTCAACAGTTAATAAAAAACAGAAGATGAAGGAACAAGAGTTGAAAAAACAGATTGACATACAAAGGGAGAGATATGGGCAGGACCCCAGCAGCATCAACTTTGATGAAATGATGGCAGTACATAGAGATCTTCACCTACATATGGAAGAAATAACAAGATTGGAAATACATAAAAATAGACAGAATATCTTTGAACAGGGAGATAGGGGGGGTAGATTTCTGGCAAGGTTAGCGCAACAAGAACATCAAGCCACAATTATATCAGAGATTGAAGACTTAAATGGACATATAGTAAAAGAACCCAAAGAAATATTGGAGGCCTTTAGAGAGTATTATAGTATGCGTTACACCTCCTCTCTTCCGTCTGGCTCCTGCCCAGAGGGTATGACGGACCTTTTGGACCTTTTGGATAGGGGTGGCTGTCAGATGAGGAGAGGAGAAAATTGGTCCGGCCCATTGGGGTGGAAGAGATTATGGAGGTCATACGAACATTTTCGGGAGGAAAGGCACCAGGTCCAGATGGAATCCCTGCTGAAGGTATGGAGCATTAATAGCTCCAAGATTAGCAGAAGTATTTACAAGTGGGTAATGCAAGGAGCCCTGCCGGAATCTTTGAGAGAGGCCCACATAACATTAATACACAAGGAAAAAAAAGATCCAAAGTTTTGTTCATCGTATAGACCAATTGCATTATTAAATACAGATTTGAAAATATTGACAAAAATACTAACATTTAGAGTACAGCCTCTGCTCAGAAACATAATAGACTCAGATCAAACAGGATTTATGCCACAAAGAACAACAGACATTAATTTACGTAGGCTTTACACGAACATACATACACATCATATCCATGAGGGATCAAGGACAGTGGCCTCTTTAGATATTGAGAAAGCTTTTGATACGGTGGAATGGCCATTTCTCTGGGAAATACTCAGGAGGATGGGATTTCCTCTAGTATTTATAAAGTGGATCCAAATAATATATGAAAGGCCAATGTCTGCAGTGAAATTAGGGGGAAGATTGTCGTCTTTTTTTCAATTATATAGGGGTACGAGGCAGGGCTGCCCTCTCTCTCCAGCGCTCTTTGCAATTGCAATAGAGCCAGTGGCAGAGGCTCTTAGGACCACACCAAATATTCAGGGACTCCGGGTGGGGGGGCTGGAGGAGAGAGTAGCCCTGTATGCCGATGACATGCTTCTATTTTTGAGAGATGCAGGTCCATCTTTGGAAGGAGCTCTGGAATTGCTGAATGTATATTCGGTATATACAGGGCTTAAAGTAAACTGGGGTAAGTCAATATTATTTCCTATAGATCAAGGAGCAAAAAAAACAGCGACCCCAAATACGCCATTGAAATGGGTATTGGAATTTAGATACTTGGGCATTGAAATATCTAGACAGGTTGAAGATTTTCGAAAATTAAATCTAGATCCGGAGGTACAGGAACTTGGTAGGAAAATAAAAATCTGGACAACACTGCCTCTGTCTTTACTGGGACGTATAAACCTAGTGAAGATGAAGGTATTGCCCAAGTTTTTATACATTTTCAGAAACTCTCCACAGTGGCTCCCAAAATGTTTTTTTACACAGCTACATGGAATGCTCTCCGCATTTATATGGGCCAATAAACCAGCTAGAATTAAACTAAGTACACTTATGAGACCGGAAGAGCAGGGGGGATTGGCATTTCCAGACTTTCATAAATATTATACAGCGGCACAGTTCAGTGGCGGCCCGTCCATAGGGGGCACTCGGGCGCCCCCCCCCCCCAAGCTGTAAAAAAAAAAAAAAAAAATTGAAAAATAAAAATGTCACTTTAAGAGTGATCAGGCGCCGGACATGCGGCGGTCTATGGAAGCTTCCCAGCCTGCAATCAGCTGATTGCAGGCTGGGAAGCTGATTTGCCCGTGTTTATGGCGTGTGCAGGGCGCAAGCTGTGCGCCCGCACACACTCCCACTGTCCTGTGATTTGCTAGCATGCCCACTAGCTGTCATGGGATTGGCGCAGCGGGGACCGGAGGAGAGGTCAGTGCCACTGCCAGTATATCACTTCCGGTATTCTGGAGCGCGTGTGGGGGCATCATGGAGGAGCAGCGACAACCAGAGGGTAAGTGTTATGACCGGCTCCATCCCCCGCATACACAATTGTCTACCAGTGCCAGCCCTGCCTCACCACTGAGCCCCGCAGCCGCTAGCACTGCCAGCCAGCCAGCCAGCCTCGCCACCCCCAGCAGCGCCCCCCCCCCCACCCGGCCAGCAGTTCACTCCGAGTCCCGCCGCCTCACTCAGCTCCGGAGCATCAGCGTCCACCTCAGAAGGAGTTGCGGCAGCCTGAATGGAGTGAATGCACTCTCTCTCTCCCACCAGCAGCAGCGGGGGGGGGGGGGGGTCTGGTGGTGGGAGAGAGAGAGAAAGTGCATTCACTCCATTCAGGCTGCCGCAACTCCTTCTGAGGTGGACGCTGATGCTCCGGAGCTGAGGGGGGGGGTGCTGCTGGTGGGAGAGAGAAAGTGCATTCACTCCATTCAGGCTGCCGCAACTCCTTCTGAGGTGGACGCTGATGCTCCGGAGCTGAGGGGGGGGGAGGGGGGGTGCTGCTGGTGGGAGAGAGAGAGTGCATTCACTCCATTCAGCCTGCAGCAACTCCATCTGAGGTGGCATAAGAAACCACTCAGCTAATGGGGTCTCTAAGGGGGGGGCTGCTAATATTAAGGGACTCACCCCCCAGCACTGACACTGATCCAACCATCCCCCCCCGGCACTGACACTGATACCACCATCCTCCCCCGGGCACAGACACTGACCCCACCCTCCCCCCGGGCGCTGACACTGACCCCACCATCCTCCCCCCCGGGCACTGACACTGACCCCACCCTCCCCCCGGGCGCTGACACTGATCCCATCCTCCCCCGGGCACTGACACTAATTCAACCATCCCCCCGGCACTGACACTGATACCACCATCCCTCCCCCCGGCACTGACACTGATACCACCATCCCTCCCCCCGGCACTGACACTGATACCACCATCCCTCCCCCGGCACTGACACCACCATCCCTCCCCCCGGCACTGACACCGATACCACCACCCCCCCGGGCACTGATACTGATCCCACCATCCTCTCCCCGGGCACTGACACTGACCCCACCCTCCCCCCGGGCGCTGACACTGATCCCTTCCTCCCCCGGGCACTGACACTGATACCACCATCCCTCCCCCCGGCACTGATACCACCATCCCTCCCCCCGGCACTAACACTGATACCACCATCCCTCCCCCGGCACTGACACCACCACCATCAGCTGACACTGATCCCTTCCTCCCCCGGGCACTGACACTGATACCACCATCCCTCCCCCTGGCACTGACACTGATACCACCATCCCTCCCCCCGGGCACTGACACCACCATCCCTCCCCCCGGGCACTGACACTGATTCCACCATCCTCCCCCGGGCACTGACACTGATCCCACCATCCTCCCCCCGGGCAATGACACTGATCCCACCATCCTCCCCCCGGGCACTGACACCCGCGGGCGAAGTACCCATGGTAGTAAAATCCAATCATTAAGGCTCCTTTCAAACTTGTGCGACTTGAAAGTCACGTTATTTTGCCCACATTTTTGTCGGACGAAAGTAGTACAGGGACTAGTCGCACAGTATCTCATGCAGTATGTCCACAGTCTCTGGTAATCTTGTGCAGTATGTCGGCAGTCTCTGGTAATCTTGTGCAGTATGTCGGCAGTCTCTGGTAATCTCGTGCAGTATGTCCGCAGTCTCTGGTAATCTTGTGCAGTATGTCCGCAGTCTCTGGTAATCTCGTGCAGTATGTCCACAGTCTCTGGTAATCTCGTGCAGTATGTCACAGTATCTGGTAATCTCATGCAGTATGCCCACAGTCTCTAGTAATCTCATGCAGTATGTCCACAGTCTCTGGTAATCTCGTGCAGTATGTCCACAGTCTCTAGTAATCTTGTGCAGTATGTCCGCAGTCTCTAGTAATCTTATGCAGTATGTCCGCAGTCTCTGGTAATCTTGTGCAGTATGTCCGCAGTCTCTGGTAATCTTGTGCAGTATGTCCGCAGTCTCTGGTAATCTTGTGCAGTATGTCCGCAGTCTCTGGTAATCTCGTGCAGTATTTCTGGTAATCTCATGCAGTATGTCCACAGTCTCTAGTAATCTTGTGCAGTATGTCCACAGTCTCTAGTAATCTTGTGCAGTATGTCCACAGTCTCTAGTAATCTTGTGCAGTATGTCCACAGTCTCTAGTAATCTTGTGCAGTATGTCCGCAGTCTCTAGTAATCTTGTGCAGTATGTCCGCAGTCTCTAGTAATTACTAACAGTGTATTTTTTTAGTTTGTTTGCGCCGATCTGTAAGGCTGCGTTATATACCATGATTTGTGATGCTGGGGCTGTATACTCTGTGTTGTGATGCTGCGCTGTATACTCCTGATACTATGATGTGGAAGCAAGTGAAATACAGGGGACGGAGTGGGTGGATTCTATAATGGGTGTGGCTTATGATACGTGGGAGGGGCCAAATGTGAAGGGGCGGAGTCTTGTGCCCCCCCATCCTAAAACTTCACCAGCCGCCACTGGCACAGTTAGTGACAGCAGGGAGATGGCTAAATCCGGATGGATATGATTCGGCCACCATGTTGGAAGCAACAGTGGTACAATCGGTAGAAGCATTGCAGGGATTGTTATATAGGGGTATTAAAACTAGGAGAGATTTAACGCCAGCAATGAAAACAACAGTTAAAGTATGGAAAGCTGTCATAGGAAGAGAAGGGGAAAAAAACAATAATCTATCTCCAAATACCCCTCTGTGGAGGAACCCTGAATTGCCACATCTGGATTCAGTTCAGGACCCGGGAGCATGGACTAAATACGGGGTGAAGAAAATATCACAGTTGATACAGGAGGGAAAGTTCCTATCATATGTGGAAATGAGACAGCTTTGGAATATTCCCGAGAGTTATGCGTTCAGGTATAGGAAGCTCAGCCATGCCATAATAGCTCAGTTCCCAGAGGGGACTCCGCAACTGATGGAATCTGAGGTAGAACAAATGATAAAAGGTGGGAAGCGGACAATCTCAAATTTCTACGGATACCTGATAAACACCACACCTTATGATATAAGCAAACTAAAGGAAAATTGGAAGAGAGAAGCCCCGGGTTTGAAGAATTGGGAGGAAGTATGGAGGTTCCCACTGCAGATTCTAGTATCACTTTGTGATAAACTGATACAATACAAAATCATATATAGAAGCCATTATACACCATACAAGTTGCATAAGATTTCACCGAGCAATTCTCAAAATTGCTGGAGGTGTGTAGTGGCGCCAGGGGACTTCATACACATATTTTGGTTTTGTCCAAAAATAGTAGCGTTTTGGAGTGAGATTTTGACAATGATAGCAAGAGTGACATCTGTAAGGTTGGAACAAGAAGTGGAGATTTGTCTCTTGGGACTAATAGGGGGATAATGCTATTTCAAAAGAAAGGAAAACGCAGATAGGCCTGCTGCTATTCTATGCTAGGAAAGTAATAGTGCTAAATTGGAAAAAAACAGAAGCTCCTTCAATAGCACAGTGGAAAAACTTAGTAAATAGCAACCTGATATTATACAGAGAGACATATTGTAATAGAGGATATGGGGAGAAATATAGAAGAGTATGGGCAAATTGGATAGAGAACTCTATAACAGCGTCAGGATAAAGGGAGAAACTGGGGAGATAATCACACCATTGGGAGAGGGGGGAGGGGGAAGGGAGGAAGAAGAATGTATTGTATTGGATGGAAGGATATTGTATGAATGTTTTGGAGAAATAGAAGAAGGTTAAAGTTAATGTCATTGGAATGTAAGTAAAATATGAATGTAATGTATGTGTATGATTTTATTTTTTGTATGGAAAAAAGAAAAACATTTAAATAAAGAGATTTATAAAAAAAAAAAAAATAACAGATCCCTTGGAGACTGCCTATGCTGATGCTGAGTGACTGTCCTGTTATGCTGCTGATTAAATATCCCTTTCCTCCTCACTGATCTTGCTGATAGCTAGTAAGAAAATATTTGGTTCTGGGCTCCGCCACCAGTGCCTAAGGCCCAATTTTTCTGCCCCTGTTTAACAGAGGCGTCTAATAACAATTTTTAATGCAATACTTTGCATGTGGCTCTTTTCTGCTCTCCAATTACAGTATCTGAGGGGTTGCAGTGTTGTGTTGTACCTAAGGCCCAATGTTTCTGCCCCTGTTTAACAGGGGCGTCTAATAACAATTTTTAATGCAATACTTTGCATGTGTCTCTTTGCTGAGCTCCAATTACAGTATCTGTGAGGGGTTGCAGTGTTGTGACACCGCCACCAGTGCCTAAGGCCCAATTTTTCTGCCCCTGTTATAGTCATTTTCTTGGTTTGATTCTTTTCTAATTTGAGTTCATTCTAGCTTTCTCCTACGTTATCATAGTGTCATGTTTATTTTCCTTTACTAAATACTCATCATTGTCAATGGAAACACCACAAATCTAGATTTGTTCTTTTAGGCAGCATTGATATAATAAGAAGCCAGACATTGTTGAGTATCCAAAAATATTTATTGTATCACACTTAAAATGTGTCATTTTCATTTTTTTTAAATATCTTAATATAAATAGTTTTTTTTTCAATAACTATATTTTTGATTTTAAATACTTGTCTACATCTATTTTTTTTGTATTTTTTTTTATTTTTTATTTATTTTTTAAACCCTCCCCAGAACATCAATAATATTCTTGAGGCTTTGGTCCACCTTTCTGTTGTTCCTTATGATCTTCTCCAGGGCGATGTTTGTGTCCTCTATTTGTGCCCTGCAGGACATTATCCAATTAGCACCCGGGCACTGTAAGTGTCTAAGCCGCCACCAACAGCTCGTACACCTGAAATTTGGGAAAAAACATGTATTAAAATTATGCAGGCCTACATGTATTACCTGAAGCTGTGCTGTATGACACTGACCTGATGTGGTGGCATTTTGCACTTCCTGTACATCCGGCGAGGGTGGAGCACCACTTCTGCAGCTTGATTGCGGCCTATGAGATTGTAAAAAAAGGGATAGATGAATCAAAAAGATTAGAGGCCTGAAAGAGGAATATCAATCATTCTTTTTAAAAAGTGTGGTACAATTGTCTGCTTTTACAATCCTTCTAAGCTTAACACAGGATTTTATCCATTACCAAAGCTGCTGCATTTCTCTATCTTTGGACAAGTTTCCTACATGGAAAAAGTATACACTGGATCGCCTCTGTGTGACACGCTAACTAGGTTGTTCTTGTGACCAACACTCAGTGCCGATCCCGACCTCCCTGGGGCTCGAAGCAAAATGACATGGCACATTAAAAATGAGAAGCGGGGGGCGCTGACGACAGTGACATGTCACATTAAAGAAAGTTGAGAAGTGGGGGAGGGGGTTTTCTGCTGTCGGAAATGACATCTTACATTAAATTGAGAAGCAAGGGGTGCTGACTTCTTGCATCTTCTCCCATGCAGTCAGCGAGTTGAGAAGCAGGATGAGGGGGCGAAAATGACTTCTTACTAGGCGGGGCCTCTAGTTATTTGGGGGGCCCTTTGCAGCTTTGCGGGGCCTTAAGCGGCTTGCATAGCGAGCCTATAGGGCGGATCGGCCATGCCAACCATTGTGCTACTGAGTCCATATGTGTAATCAACTGCTGTGCTGAGCATACTCTCCTTTTACTGTATAATGACTTATGTTGGATTATTTAAATCTAGTTAATAACACATCTACATTAAATAAAAAATTGGTCTCACATAAAAAGATCTTAAATACAATGAACAACCAATTATTATGCCCACAAACATGAACCTTGAAACATCTATTCTTGGACTGTCTATATACACAACCTGAAAGAAAACCAAATGACGCAAAATAATAAAAACAAATATTCAGAGTACACATGAAATTTACTTACGTCTTCTGAGAACTCTTGTAATTCTCTCCATCTGGTCTGGCTCTCTGATTTTCAAATCAGACCATCGCTTGCGCAGCTGCTTCCTGGACCTCTGCACCCCGAATTTTGCATGGAGAGTCCTCCGCACCTTCTCTATGATCTGGGCCTTGACTTTATTGGGGTTCTTGTAAGGCTCTTTTTTGCCGTCGTAGTCCTGCTTTTTTAGAACAGCCACCATCTCTTTGAAGCTCATGTTGGTGGCTTTGTACCTCCTGCTCCTCCTGGTGTGTGCCTGGCCTCTCTCCTGCCTGGTTGCAGCTTGCTGTCTTCCCTCCATCATTTCTTCTGACTCTTGCATTGACCGACTGAAAAGGGGCGTGTCAATCACTAGAACGATCGTCATGGGCGTGGCAACGTGCAGAGCTTCTGCAGTGTATAAAGGGATATTGCCTGAATGAGAACGTCGTTCACAGTCGGTAGAAAACGTTGGAAAAACGATCGTGCAATACGACAATACGAAACTTGATTTTTGGACTTTATGATCAGTGGTTGAGTTTGTGGGATAGATATGGGGAGAAAGCTAAGGCTTGACTGACATTTTTTTTTTTGCTAAATTTTGACTTGCAGAAATAATGGAGGCCTTCAGAGAACAGGAGTTCTTCACAGAATTTGTTCAAAGGAGGCCCCGGATGGCAACCCCTCTTTCTCTAGAATTTTTATTTCACAAATAAATTATTTATTGAGCCAAGATCTGGCATTGTAATGGCCCCCCCCACCCCTAAAATAATCGACATTTTGTTGCCACACAGCACGTGCACTTTGGGGGGCCAAGCCTGTATGGACAGTCTCACGGGCCACCACCACTGGAACATCAGTGGCCTCATCAGGCACAAGTGTCATGTAGTTTGTTGTGGGTCTCTTTAGGAAATTGTCCAATATGCAGGAGCAAAGTATGACATGGTTCTGATTCTACTTAAGAAACCTACAGTCCTTATCTTGTTTGCAACGCCTGTATACTTATGTTCAAAGTATATAGGGCCAAAAGGTCTTGTCAGGGCCGATCCTCACTATAGGCTCACAAGCCGCTTAGGGCCCCGCAAAGCCGCGAAGGGCCCCCCAAAGTACTAGAGGCCCCGCCTGGTGAGAAGCAATTTTTCGCACCCTCACCCCGCTTCTAAACTCGCTGGCTGAGTAATTTCCGACAGCAGAACACCCCCTCCCCCCGCTTCTCAACTTTCTTTAATGTGACATGTCACTGTCGTCAGGGACCCCCCCCCCGCTTCTCATTTTTAATGTGCCATGTCATTTTGCTTAGGTCCCCAGGGAGGTCAGGATCGGCACTGGGTCTTGTGTAATGACCTGGGGGGAGTGGTGGCGGGGAAACTCATGCTATTCTTTTCAATGATTTTTATGCATATTGCAGGGACCAAGCATTACATTAAACCCGCAGGCAGTATTAAATTACTTTTTTCTGAGAGTAATCTCATGTTGTGCAGGGACATTTCTAAACACATGCCACTACTATAGACACCCAGCAGGTACCATATTTAAAGGATTTTTTTTTCTTCTTCACTTTAAGCATCATTAAAATCGCTGCTCAAGAAAAAAACTACAGTTTTTAAAACTTTTTTTTCCATTGATACATGTTCCCAGGGGCAAGACACGGGTTCTCAAAGACGTTTTCCATCAATAACTTGCATATTGGGCTTTAAAATGAGCACTTTTGAATTCGAACGTTCGAGTCCCATAGACTTCAATAGGGTTCTAAATGTTCGAGCGAACGGACGGTCTGTTCGAACGTTCTGGTGCGAACTGAACCCGGGTATGTTCGGCTCATCCCTAATCATAACACTAGTGTTGATAATTGTGCTGACATATATATGTATAACCACACACTACAAAGATGAATATATAAATGTATAAGTGTATGCGAACACCTGTGTTAAATAATAAATGGAACATTCCAAGTGTACCAACAAATTTTTTAGAAATGAAATAAAAAAATAAAATGAAAAAATAAGACTGTGTAAGGTTAGTTAGTTAGTACCCAACCTGGGTAAGATACTGGAAGTGCAAAAATCCAAAATAAGATAGCAAAAAAATCAAAATATGTGAAAAGTCCATAAGCAGTTATTTAAACATCAGCGTGAGTGGAGTGGTCCATTACAAAGTGCATCTTGCCATGATGAGTGATCACAATATAGACTGTGTATTTGCGTAGTGGTTCCGGTGCTCCCCCACCTGGGTCCCCACTCACCAGAGACACTCACCCCTGCAGGGGTAAAGTGCATGTGTGTATAGCTGTGTATATGATTCTCCTGCCCTTGGACTCTCCGGAGTAGATCTTCAATATGGATGACAGGAATCCTCCTAGTTGTCCAGGCTCCTCCAGGAAAAAAGACAAGCTCCCATAGCATAGTAAGTATAAAAAGGGGTAATTTATTTGTACTTGCCACTCAGGGGCCGTGGCGTGCAGAAAGTAAAAAATACAGAAAATAAAAAATATAAACAGTAGCCAAAGGCTAGTATACAGGACAATAAAATGTTAAAAAAATCTTTGCGGTGACAGGCAGATAGACACACAGCACTAGAAATCCGGTTAGATGTGGTTTCAGCTTAGGAACGGCGTGCGTTCCACTCGCGTGTCAGCTGGTCCACCCGGAAGTGCGTGTGTGTGCGTGTATCTGCTTTACGCGCATTTCACAAAATAGCATCTTCTAAAGCGGGTACACGCATTCCTTAGCTTGGATTTTAAATAGAGGACATCACCATGAATCCATCCTCCCACATAGTGGCATTAGCCAATCGGAGCAATAGAGTCGTTATCCCATCGAATGTGGGCTAATTTAGCAGGCACCCTTGGAGACTCTAAGTTTCATGTTGACGCCCATCATTCCCTATGCGGGAGTTTGAAGTTTACAAAACCTATTAAAAGCAAGGATACAGCCATAATGATCAGGCTGCGTGCAATATGTAATAAACGTATAAAAGTAAAAAAAAATTAAAAATACAAAATTATTATAAAAAAATATATATAAAAAAGTGAGTGATTAGACAGGAAATGAACAATCACAAAAAGATATATTATAAGGATGTGTATATTTATATTTGTGACAAATCTGTAAGTCTGTATAAAGTATCAGGTGTTAAATGTTAGTGCCCATAGTGCATATTATGTGCACACACCTAAATGAGCCTGCTAGAAGCATAGGTTAAACAGTTGAATTTGGCTTGCTGTTTGGGTGGTATGTATGAGCCTGGTTATAAACGTTTACTATTTTACTTATACTACTGTTTGTTTAAAAACGCATCTCGTTTAATGTCCCAAAAAAAAACCCTTTTTTTCATGGATGAAAGTGTGCCGGCAACACTGGGTACCAGTGGAGCTGGCACACCGAGGTATACTACTAACCCGGCCCCACCAAATGGATCTAGGGAACCCATGCAGGGTCCCCCTCATACACCCAGATGGCAACGTGGTAGACCAGACAACAGAAGGGTTAGATACCAGGAAACTGAAAATTATAGAAGCCCTAATCCTCCCAGATGGAGGTCGTATAGCCGAAATAGAAATTCCCCGTCAAGAGATTACTATCCCTATGAACCACACCCTAATCAGGGAAGAGGCATGAGGGACAATAGGAATTTTCACAGGGGTGGCCCCAACACCCGACCTCCCAGATGATGAAGACCACGACCGGGGTATGGGAATCCCAGCTGGAGAGGGACGAATGGCAGCCGAGGGGATACCCATGGGGGACCACCAAGAAGAGGAGAATACCAAAGGAACCATACCTATTGCGAACAAGGAGCACATGTCAATCAATGGATGAACAGATCCAACAATCAGGACAGAGAAGTGGAACCCACCCAAAGGAACGTAGAAAGAGAAAGCGCACCAGAGGGTGCAGGGGAGGGCAGAAGAAAACGCCCAAGGCAATATTAGGTAAAGACATATACAACCTTAGTGATATCCAACTAACTAGGGAAGAATTGCAGGGAAGAATTGCAGATCCTATACCTAGGTTTAAAATATCCCCCTGAAAAAGCAATTGATAATTTTGAAGTGCACATCGATTTTCAAATATTTTTGAGAAAACTTAATTTACGCAAATTCTTCTTGAACAATGCAGAAGAAGGGACACTGGAGCCATCAGAATGCACTCAAACTGATCTAGGGAACAATTCCACATTCAATCCTAATATATCGGGCAACCAATGCATAGGAGCCTTCAAGAAGATGGTTGAAGGAGATCTAAGGAAACTCCAGAGGAAGTTTAAATAAAAATGTGTGGGAAACCATCAAGGAAATAGGGGACAGAAATGAAGTAGTAATCCGGCCAGCTGACAAGGAGGGTGGTTTAGTAATTCTCAATAAAGCGGATTATGAGAAGGAAATGGAAAATCTGCTTAAAGTGGAAAACACATATAAAAAGCTAAAAGGAAACCCCAAGCAGCGGTTTAAAAAGAAACTTGAAAAATATGTCAAGAAGGGTAAAACCATGGGGATACTGAGTAAAAGTGAGGCTGATTATTTAGCATATAATTCCACAAAGACACCGGTTATCTATTACACTCCGAAAATACACAAAAAGCTGGATAAACCCCCAGGTAGACCCATCATCAGTGGGATTAATTCCATCTTCTCACGGCTGGGGCAATACCTGAATACTTTTTTAAAACCCACGGTGAAGGAAGGTAGATCGCATCTTTGTGATAGCCTTCAACTCATTAATGAACTGCAACATATTGACGGGGCGGAAAATCTTTTATTAGCTACCATCGACGTTAATTCGTTATACACTAGCATCTCCCAAGAAGATGGCGTAATGGGGGTGGAAAAGGCACTGCATCAAAATACCAGGCTCAAACAAGAACAGATCAATTTCATCGTCGAAGGATTAAAAATGGCGATGAAATGTAATTATGTTTGGTATAAGAACAACTATTATGTCCAAACAAAGGGAGTGGCGATGGGGGCATGTTATGCCCCTAGTGTTGCCAACTTATTAATGGACTGCTGGGAGGAAGAATACATTTACAACCAAAACCTCCCCCAAATCAAATTATATCGGAGATACATTGACGATCTCATAATTTTATGGGATGGAACAGCCGAGACATTCCAAGACTTCTTACAGGATCTGAACACTAGCAGATATGGACTTACCTTTACAGGAAAGTGGGATACAGAATGCATAGATTACCTGGATCTACAGATCTTCAAGTGTGGCTCTGAGTTACATACAAAAACCTTTTTTAAATCTACAGATCGCAATGGGTATATCCCATCATCCAGCTGCCACCATCCAAGGTGGAAGGCCAATGTACCCAAAGGGCAACTTCTGCGACTTCGCAGAAACTGCAACTCTATTGCAGATTTCAAAATTCAAGCTGATGTAATTGTCGATCGTTTTAAAGAGAAAGGATACACTGAAGAAAATCTGGTGAGACTAAAGGAAGAAGTGGAAAATATGGATAGGAAAAACCTGTTGGTACATAATAACAAGACCAAACAGAGAAAACAAGGTGTGGCTTTTATTACAGGGTTCAATTCACAATTTAGGGAATTTGAAAACATAGTCAAGAAATACTGGCCAATGTTAAAAGAAGACCATGCCCAGCTGACTTCCGTTTCTGGGGGTGGTGACGTGAGCATGGAGGAGTGAGGACACGCTAGCAAGGAGAGTCTAGCTAAGGTCCATGGTGCGCCTCGCTAGGAGAACGGCAGATCCGAGACCTCCCCTCCTCATACATCTCTATGACTGGGGAGGCGGCTTCTGATAGCGGTGCCAGCCGCCGATGTCGCGGCAAGGAAAGAGCCACAGAAGAAGAAGTGGAGTGCACGCACCCAGCCATTCCTACATCACCCGCTATATGACGGTGAGAGGGGGCGGTGTACAGCAGTCATCCGAGAAGGGAATCACTTACAGAGTGTTCCTTACAAGTTGCCGCGGTGACACCACTTTTTCCTGATACAGACGCGGATGCGGTTACGGCTACAGCTACGACTTCAGCACCTACAGTGGTGGCAAAAGGTCAACAACAGAGTGCTGGAACGGTGTGGGTTACTGCACAAGCCCTAGCAGATCCGCCAGCAGGGACCCCGACTGCATTAAAGATCCAAGACTGGGTGAGGAATACTGCATCAACTCCTGAGGTGGAGCGGACGGCGGAGGCTATAAAGTCGATAGAGCGGGTTAGAGGTACACCACAACCCTCTGCAGAGGTAATCTCAGTACTTCCTATAACAGGAGACACACAGGAGTTGTTGGGGGTACCTTTATTAGCACCTATAGAGACACAGACTGCATTCACTGCGTTATCTGCTCCTATACCTGAAAGTAAGAGCATTGCAATACCAGGTGAAATGTCTAGTGTAAAGGAAACTCTATCTCCAGCAGAGGAGGAAATACAGTTTAGCCCACAGAGTACAATGGTCAAAGGGAATACACCTGAACAAGAGTTGGCCCCTGATATCAGACAGCTTAGCAGGCTCATACAGGCCCTACCAACCAAAGAGGACATTCAGAAAATGTTATTGGTTATGACAGGGACTTTGAAGGAGGAGGTGGAAGAAGTTCGCGCAAAAATGGTGGTGGGTGAACAGAAAATGGGTGAACTGGAGAAACAGCAAGTTGCGGTGGACTTTAGAGTGGCTGCTTTAGAGGAAAAAATTGGGAAACAACAGCAGCAGTTGGTTAGATTGCAGCTAAACGCTGAAGAGGCTGATAACAGAAGCCGAAGGAACAATGTACGCATAAAGGGGATGCCTGAAAATCTAGAGGGGCTGGCGTTGAGGGAAGCTGTGTTGTGTATTTTCAATAAAATTCTAAAAAAAAAACCCGACTCGCCATTGGAGTTGGACAGGGTGCATACGGTCCCTACAATTCGTAACCCAGATCAGACTAGTCCTCGAGATGTGCTATGTCGGATACATTTCTTTAGAATAAAAGAAGAAATACTAAGAGCAGCATGGAAAGAGGGAACGGTGATGTGGGAGGGGGGAGAACATACAGATATTCCCTGATCTGTGTTGGCAAACTAAAGCCCGACGACGTCTGTTAAGACCGTTATTAGAACACATACGCAGTCAAGGTGCTATGTACAGATGGGGGTACCCGCTGGCTATAACGGTGAAAAAGGAAGGAAGGAACTTTAACTTAAGAGAGCCATCGCAGCTACATGTGCTTTTTGAATTTTTGGGATCAGTGCCAATAGATGTCCCTAATTGGCTGGAATTGTCATTAGCAACAGAGAGAGATTTTAGATAAATGGACAGGAATATCTACAAAAAGACAAAGACAGACCTAGGAGATACAGTGTTACAAGCTATATAGAAGAATGCCCCCCTCTTGGTGGATTTTAAAAATTAACCCTGCAAGAGGAGACCCCTTATATTAACTATGTGTGGAAACCCAACCCTCCTTTTTTTTTTTTGGGGACCCTCTTTTTTTTTTGGAAGAAGTTTGGAAATTATCCTGGACTCTGGCGAGTAGGGGCATAGTATAGTTTACAGTGACAACTGTTTGTTCTCTCTTTTTTGCCCCCCTCTACATGTTTAGTGGTGTATATGTCTTCTTTTTTTTATTATTATTATGAATGCCTGGCAGGGGTTAAAGAGGAGAAAAAATTGTAAAGGATGGTAAAATGTAAAGGAGAGTTTGGGGAGAGGGGGATACCCGCGTCTAAATTAAGATAGAGGTGACATTCAAAAATGCCCGGTATGCCATTAATACTTGTCCCCTCCTTCTTAGGGGAAGGGTAGGGGGGAGGTTTTGGGGAGTGTGGGGGGAGCGTGGGGGGGAGTGGGGCGGGGGGTGTAGGGGGGGAGAGGTGTGAGGAAGAGGGGGGTAAGGTTTTTTTTTTTACTAGCTTTAAGGTATAATACGGCACAAGACAATATATATTAAATATAGAATGGGGGGAGGTAGGGAGGGGATAATATAAAAATATATAATCACATAGTATAACTTAGAGTTTGCACTGTTAGGGTACACTTACATTTTCTGTTATTTAGGGAATGGAACCAATATAACACTTAAATAATATAATTAATGATACACATAATTTGATATACACACTAGGTATTACAGTTGTATTCAAAATTATTCAACCCCCACTGAAATTGATTGTTTTGCCCAGTTTGACATTGATTTTGATCATTCAGTCATCCTGCTTACAATTAAATCAAAGAGGCACGTGTAGGTCAGACAAATATAACATAACATTTATAATGAAATAACCACAAATGTCTTTTCTGTGCTCACATCATTATCAGTTTTATTCAACCCCCAGTTGACATTCAATCTTAGTACTTAGTACACCATCCTTTTACAGTTAGAACAGCTTTTAAACTTGAAGCATAGTTTGACACAAGTGTCTTGCAGCGATCTACGGGTATCTTCGCCCATTCGTCATGGGCAAAAGCCTCCAGTTGGCTACCTCCTCCACCGCCGCTTCCACCTTCAGTCACATTCTTAGGCTTGCACACTGCAACTGCTTTCTTTAAGTCCCACCAGAGGTTCTCAATCGGATTTAAGTCTGGTGACTGCGATGGCCACTCCAAAATGTTCCAGCCTTTAATCTGCAAACATGCTCTAGTGGACTTGGAGGTATGCTTGGGATCATTGTCCTGTTGAAAGGTCCAACGTCTCCCAAGCCTCAGGTTTGTGACGGACTGCATCACATTGTTATCCACTATCTCCTGTTACTGAAGAGAATTCATGGTACCTTGCACACGCTGAAGCTTCCCTGTACCTGCAGAAGCAAAACAGCCCCAAAGCATGATTGACCCCCCGCCATGCTTCACAGTAGGCAAGGTGTTCTTTTCATCATAGGCCTTGTTCTTTCTCCTCCAAACATAGCGTTGATCCATGGGCCCAAACACGTCTAATTTTGTTTCATCAGTCCACAGAACACAATCCAAAAACTTCTGTGGTTTGTCCACATGATTTTTGCATACTGCAGTCGACTCTTCTTATTCTTTGGAGACAGCAAGGGGGTGCGCCTGGGAGTTCTGGCATGGAGGCCTTCATTACGCAGTGTGCGCCGTATTGTCTGAGCAGAAACTTCAGTACCCACATCTGACAAATCTTTTCTCAGTTCCTCAGCAGTCACACAGGGACTTTTCTCCACTCTACGCTTCAGGTAGCGCACAGCAGTCAAAGTCAGCATCTTCTTTCTGCCACGACCAGGTAGCGTTTCAACAGTGCCCTTTGCCTTGAATTTGCGAATGATGCTTCCTTTGGTGTCTCTTGGTATGTTTAACATCTTTGCAATCTTCTTATAGCCATTGCCCTTCCTGTGAAGAGTAATCACCTCTTCTCTTGTCTTCCTGGACCATTCCCTTGACTTCACCATGTTGTAACCACACCAGTAAATGTCTAGAAGGAGCCGAGTATCACAGTCATTTTAAAGCTGCCTGATTGGTGCTTATTAGGCTTTATTGCTGCTCCCTGACATCCACAGGTGTTTTCAATACGTGATTGAAAACACTTCAATGAACCTCTGTTCTTCAGAGTGGTAGTCTTTAAGGGGTTGAATAATTTTTATAAATGAAGAATTCACAAAATACACATTTACTACTGTTTTACAAAACCAATTGATGTCATTTTAGTTGCATATGGTTCTTTAAGAAGTCCTTGTAGGATTTCATTCTGAATACAATTACAAATGTACACTAAATTCCCTAAAACCCTTTACAGCATTGGGGGGTTGAATAATTTTGAACACAACTGTATATGCCTAGGGACACCTATTGACACATCGGCACGATACACATAGGCCTCTGACACTTGAGGAGAGTGCAAGGAACTCAGTAAGGGGTTTGGAAGGGGGCGTTCTTTGTTTGTTGATGCAGTTTTTTTTTTTTTTTTGTGGGGGGAGGGGGAGGGGCGTTGTGGGATGCGGGGTGATGAGAGGAAGGAGATAGGGAAGGTAATACAGGAGGAATTTGGGAGGAAAATGGCAGAGGTTTGTTGGGTAATGGTGGGGCCTAATAGGAAAACTGGAAAGATAAGGAATAAGGAAGGACTGGGATATGAGAGAACGGACGAGGGGGAATGTAACAAACTAATATCATAAAGATAGTTAGAAGAAGCACAGGAGGGAGGGGGAAATGACTGAATGTTAATCATTGTATCTAGGTAGCAGGAATAATGCCTTGGTATTAAATTGTCTTTCATATGTCTATATTTTCATGTAGGAGGGATATCTCATTTTATATACACTACCTCCCTTTCTTGTAATTTAGGGGGGAAAAGGAATAGATTAAAAGGGATAATTTGCGGGGTGCACCCGGACTAGCATGAGGGCATGACTCTCCTCGATGCTCATACACTTAACCCCATTAAAGCACCTCTCCTCCGTGTGGAGGGAAGTCGGAGACGCTAAAAAAGTTTTTTTTTTGTCTTCTCCTGGTTCCTAGGGGACTAACCGGATTGGAAGATAGGGAATAGAGTCACATTAAGCGACGTCTATAAAAAATTATATATATTTTTTTTTTCTCTCTCCCCTCTCCCTCTCCCCGCTCTCTCTCTCTCTCTCTCTCTCTTTATGACCCTCCTCCGTTTTCTCTTGGAGCCATTGGGGATAACCCAATTGAAATACCAAAATGACAAGGATTACTTTGACTTCTTATAATGTAAAAGGGTTAAATAACCCAGAAAAACGGTCTAAATTGCTGGCAGAATTATGGAGATTAAAGGCGCAGGTAGTATTCCTCCAGGAGACACATTTCAGGAAAAATAAAATCCCAAAACTAGGAAATCACAGATTCCCGACTGTGTATCATAGTGCCTCACCGACAACAAAGACAAAAGGGGTATCAATTATTTTTTCAAAAACGATTTCATGGAAAGAATCAAATATAATTCAAGATGAGGAAGGACGTCTACTTATTGTAAAAGGGCATATAAATGATCAGAAGGTGACTTTGATAAACATATACCTACCTAACGAAGGGCAGATAGCAGCACTTGAGAAATACATAAACATGATACATCAGAATATGGAAGGGATTGTAATGTTGGCAGGGGATCTAAACATGGCTTTGGATCCTATTCTAGACACATCTAAGGGTACTTTGCATATATCGTATAGCAAATTAAGTAAAGCAAACAGACTATTACAAGAGATACAGGTGGTAGATAGCTGGAGGACCACACATACCCATGAGAGAGATTATACGTTTTTTTCTGCAAGACATAAAACATATTCCAGAATAGATTATATATTTATATCTCAAAATTCTGTACAGGGGATAGTGGAGGCCTCCATTGGATCATTTTCAATATCAGATCATTCACCAATAAATTGTACACTGGAATGGGGGGAACCTGTAGTACGAGAGTGGCACTGGAGAATGAACAAGTCCCTCTCAAAAGACCCAGAATGCCAGGAAAAGATAGCACAGGAACTGGAGATGTTCTTTTCTAATAATGAGGTAGGGGAGGTTACCCCAACCTGCATTTGGGAAACGCATAAGTGCTAAATTTGAGGTATCTTAATATCATTGGGAACACGTAGGAAACGTCAGATAGGAGCACAGATTGAAGCATTATTGGGAGAAATTCGTAGACTGGAAAAAATACATAAAAAATCATTGGCAATACAGATAGAGGAGAAACTGAGGAATGCGCGGGATGAATTAAACTTGTTACTATAGGATAAAGCAAAAGCATCATTAAGACGATGTAAACAAGCTTTTTATGAACATGGCAATAAACCTAGCAGGATGTTAGCGAGAGCATTAAGAGAAACGAAGGCCCAAAATCATATAGGGGGTATTAAAACAACCGGCGATAAGATATTTAAATCCTCACAAGATATTGCAAAAGTATTCAGAAACTATTATATGAGCTTATATCAATTGAAAGAAGAGCAAAATACAGTAAATACACTATTGCGGGAGGAAAAATCAAAGGAATATATAGAGAGGTCAGGAATGCCGAAATTATCAGAGGAAATTGGGAGTAGTATAGAAGGACCGGTTACAGCAGAAGAATTTACAAATACTCTTAAAATGCTAAAACCAGGTAAAGCTCCGGGCCCGGATGGATTTACCCTATTATACTATAAGATCTATGCAGAAAAATTGATGCCAAGATTTTTAGACACATTTAATTCGATAAGAGAAGGACAGGAGATCTCAGAGGAAGCACTTATGGCACACATAGCGGTCATACCTAAGGAGGGGAAAGACCCAGCACAGTGCTCAAATTATCGTCCAATATCATTATTAAATGTTGATTTGAAGATTTTTACAAAAATTTTAGCAAATAGACTTTTACCATATATCCCTGATCTGATACATCAGGATCAAGTTGGATTTACTCCAGAGAGGGAAGGTAGAGAAAATACGCAGCGAGTGATAAATGCTATCCACTTCTCACAGTCCTATAAAAAAACCTTTGGTACTTGTATCTACCGACGCTGAAAAAGCATTTGATAGGGTGGATTGGAAGTTCTTAAAAGCAATCATAAAATATATAGGACTGCGAGAAGGGATGCAAAGATGAATAATGAGTTTGTACTCCCAACCGAAAGCTAGAATAAAGATAAATGAAATCATATCTGACCCCTTTGATATACATAATGGGACACGCCAAGGTTGCCCTCTTTCACCAATTATTTTTATCCTGACGTTGGAACCCTTTTTAAGGACAATAAGGTTAAACACAGATATCAGGGGTATCAGGGTAAAAGGGGGGGAGCATAAACTCGCAGCTTTTGCGGACGATCTGATGTTCTTTCTAACTATGCCAGCTCTATCTCTTCCCCCATTGCTATCAGAGATTGATAAATATGGGGCACTTTCAAACTTTAAGGTAAACTACGACAAATCGGAAGCAATGGGGGTGGAGATGAGTATGACACAACAACAACAATTAACTACCTATTTCCCATTTAAATGGTCAAACTCACATATGGGATATTTGGGGACTAAAATTCCGAAGAAGTTAAACAGAATTCTAGAGTTAAATTTGGCACCGTTGGCAAGGCAAATCAAACGGGATTTGCAGAAATGGGATAAAGAAGTTTTTACCTGGTTCGGCAGGATAAACATCATAAAGATGAACGTAATGCCGAGGTTACTATACTTATTACAGACACTTCCAACCAGAATCCCGCAGGGTTTTCTAAGAGAACTCAGAGCAAAGTTTGCGGGATTCATATGGGCTGGGAAAACAGCCAGAGTAAGGAGAGATATCCTAACGCTACCAAAGGAAAAGGGGGGGGTAGGATTCCCTGACCCACTCGCGTATTATGAGGCAGTGCATTTATCAAGAGTATTAGATTGGTGTGTTACACCGAAGGTTAAACCGTGGATCTGTCTAGAGCAGGCAATATCGGAATTACCATTAGAGGGGCTTTCTCAATCTGATATACCACAGACAGTTAAAAGACACCCAACGATAGGGAAGACTATTAGGGTGGCTAAAAAAATATTTAAAAATTCAGATAAACAAATAGAAGCAAGTCCGATGACACCAATCTTAGGTAATCCGGCATTCGTGCCTGGTCTGAGAGATTTGGGCTTTTTAAACCTAAAAAGAAGGGGCAAATTCCGACTGATACATTTCCTGAAGGATAATCGTGTAATGTCAATAGAGGAAATAGATAGGGAACTATCGGAGGATTTGGATCCATATAGGAGAAGACAGTTAAGGGGATTTCTACGATCAATTCAGGGACAGACAATGGTCAGATTAAACTTGTCGGAATATGAGAAATTATGTCTCAAGGGAGACCCAGTGAGACATTCGCTATCTTTGTTCTATACGTTAGTAAATGAATTAAAAGCTCCACAAGAATTAGGTTTTGTAAAGGCCTGGGAGAGAGATTTAGGGGTAACTTTTACCGAAAATCAGAAGAACAAAATATTTGAATTTACCCATAAGGCATCAATAGCATCCAAATACCAGGAGGGAGGGTATAAGATTTTGAGCAGGTGGTATAGGACCCCGGAGGTTTTAAATCAGATTTTCCCCCAAGTGTCGAACCTTTGTTGGCGTTGTCAAAAAGAAGAGGGAACTCTGTTACACATTTTCTGGAATTGTGAAGGAGTCAAAGATTTTTGGAAGATGGTATCGGACGTGGTTGAAGAAATAACTGAAATGTCTCTTGGAGAGAATCCGGCGACCTTTTTGTTAATGGATATTCCGATATCAGTAGAAAAATATAAAAAATGCACTTGCTTATAACAGCTAAAGCGTGTATTCCGGCTCTTTGGAAGAGTACTAGCCCACCAAGTAGACCGCAATGATTTGCAAAAATCACGGAAATTCAGTATATGGAGAATCTTACAATGGCTCTGAGGGAACAAGAGGATAAGTTCAGGGAGATCTGGGCCCCCTATGTTAGATATAGGGAAAGAAGGGAGTGGGATGGGGGGGATAGGGGGAGGGGGAGAGCGGAGAAAGGGGAAGAAACTGCTTGATTTGGCTTGTTTTTTTTTTGTTTTGTTTTTTTACGTTTTGGACAAAGGGTCCTGACGCGGGGGGGGGGGTAAGATATGGAGAGAATTCATGTTACCAACTCCTCAGACAGGAAGAGATCACGTCAAGGGGTGTGAGAAAGGGAAGATAGAGAAAGGGAAGGTGAATCATTATTTGTTTTTTGTATATATAGGAAGATGTTAATATTGTTAAGATAATGGTCACATAATAAGTTTTAAAACTCGCATCAGGTAGAGATTTATGATGTTTATTTTGAATGATGTGATAATATATTTGTTTGAGGAATTGTGAAATGAGGAAAAATGGAAAAAGAAAGAATTAAAAAAAAAAAAAGGAAAAAAAAAAGAAGGAGAAAAGAAGACCATGCCTTGACTAAAGTTTTGACGAATAAACCCACCTTCATCTATAGACGTGCTCCATCATTACGGCATCATCTCGTGCACAATGTTATAGACCCACCCAAATCTGTTAGCATATGCCCTGAACTCAAGAGTTTTTATAAATGTCAAAGATGCCTGGCTTGCAGGGTCAGCAAGAAACAACCTAGAAGAAAGGTGAGCTTCAAGTCAAGAACGGACTTTAAGGAGTACAAAATTAAAGAACTGTTGCCATGTGGTTTTTGGGTAATCTAGATTAAATAGAGATGTATATATATATATATATATATATATATATATATATATATGGCTGTGTCTGTGTATGAATATAAATATATATATTCTAATTATGAATATATTTCTCTGTTTAGGGGCTGAAGACATTTCAGTCAGAGTACAACGTTTATTGTTCATTTAGTATGCTAATTCATGGCATTTAGTACATAGCCAAGCCTTTGTTGATACCAGACATGTTGGAGCCAGTGAATTAAACCACCTTATGTGATGGACCCCATGCTGGGATGTTCAATCAAGATAGCCACATCCTGTTTAAGCTTGGGAAAGGTCACTGTACTCTGCTGCCGGATATAGAAACCAGAATTAGCATGAAAGGGGGCTGACTTATGTAGTCAGGCCTCCAATCATGATCCTAGCTAGGCCAACCAATGGGACGTCAGCTTAGAAAGATATACTCCACAGCACAGATTAATGGAGCTCACTTTTATGGAAGGGTCACTTGATGGAAGGATGGCTTGAAGGATGAGTCTAAAGGGTAAATATGGTATAGGCATTTTATACCTACATGTAGCACACGCTGGTAATCTAATGTTTTAGAGGAATATACTCTAGATTCCTTCATGTAAATGTATGTATTTTAACCTACGGTTTTGTTTGAGACTATAGATAGGTTCTGTGTGTTAGATTAGACTTTGTATAAGCTCTAATAAATGTGTTATGTTAAAGCTTTCGCTCTGGACAATAGAACTCTCTTATTTTAACCATATATCATATATGTGAGTTATTAAATCTTAAATATACAATTACTAAAAGTAACAGAACTCATCACCTGTAACACCACTCACGTGACCTATGTCATCGAATGCCCGTGCCACCTACAATACCTGGGCAGAACCACCCAACCATTACGAGTGAGGATCAGAGAACACATCAACAATATCAAAAAAGGATTTCCCAAGCATAATCTTTCCCGCCACTTCAAGGAATTCCATCAAAAAGACCCCGCGGGGTTAATCTTTTACGGTATTGATTTAGTTAAGGACAACTGGAGGGGAGGCAATAAAACTGCTGGCATCTCACAAAATGAGACCAGTTCGATATACCGGCTGGGGTCTCTGGTACCCCATGGGTTGAACGTGGACATTGACTTAAATTGCCTTTTAGCCAACCCTTGAACAAAGAACATCTTTACCACTCAGGCCTCTGGCACCCCATTTAGAAACATCTCTGGCCCTAATTATGGACATGTGGAGACCAATGACAATGGATTTATATATCCAGTTGTCAGTAGTCCTTTATATATATATATCATTTTTTCCATTTATGTGGGGCATTAATTTCATCATTTTACTTCAAGCCTTGTGTAACGGTCACCACCGTTTACGACCTTCCATCACCCCACGACAGCTTATCGACACTCCAACCAACAGGACCCGATCCATCCCATTTGCCAGAATAACCGAGACTCACACAGCTCTGGTACTGGTTTCAAAATGAAGACATCTTTAATGGTACACTCTCAGGGTTTTATGCAGTTCAATCATGAAAGGAACAAAACCACACCCCACCCATACATCACACGATGAGCTTCAATCACATTCTTTTAGATAATTACATAGAGGAGTTAATTATCCCCCAGACGTTACGTCTCCGACAATAAGTCATTCATCTGCCCAATCCACATTGCACAGACGTCTGATCTTTAGAGTCACAGCACATCTATCATCAATAGAATTCACACAAAGCAGAATCACACAATGAGAGGTCTTTCATAAGCAGACTCAATTGGCATGTCACTAGCCAGGGCTAATCATAGAAATGAGTCACTATTGACTGGTTGTGTCACAATTAACCAACAACTTGCAATATCTCAAGATCCTGCAATATGAACTATCAGTGATGTCCCCTGTCCTGTAATTTAGGATATCATTTCTCAGTCACCCTATGGCCCTATCGGACATAAGGTGACCCTAGACATAAGACTCCATGGTGACGCCGGTACAGGAGTACCCCCTCATCCTTACAAAGTCTGTTTGTCCCGGGTCATTCCGTTACACCTTGTATTTTGGGTATACATATGGGATTTTCCCCTTATTCTCTCATATCATAGAAGGGATGACTTACAGGTTATCTCATTAAGGGTATGTCCATTATCCTAGATTGAGCATTAGAGTTATGCATGTATAGACCATTTGCCATTTGGTATATGTATCCCTTCCAGGGAGGTATACCACAGGATTTTATTGTATACGTGCTGTATTTACATAAGGTCCTACTATGCACACCATTCTGCAGAATGGGAGGGTAATCCATGTAGTGCCATAGGCAGTGTGGCCCTGCCCTACACCCCATTCTGCAGAATGGGAGGGTTACCCATGCAGTATCATAGGTATTGTGCAATAGAATACCAAAGAAAAAAATGTGCAATAATATTATAGAGACGTGATCTCATCCATAAAATGAGTGTGCAAAAAACGCACACAGAGAAAGTCCATAAAATAAATGAACTAAATAACTAGTGTCCATATACTCCTGGTTGTCACTGTGCATATGATGAGATAAAATAAGATGATGATAAGCAGGTTTCCACCTTCACCAAACTATATCACCCAAAGTCAGTGCTGGGACAAGGTCATACAGCGCCCAGGGCAAAGATGCCAAACTATGCCCCCCCTTTCCCTTAGGGTTAACGTCAGGGTGCCCCCCATCCATGCAATAAACCATTGCACCAGGGGCAGCCGCCCTTCCTGCCCACCCCTTGTCCCGGCCCTGCCCAAAGTGCATAAAGGATGGCCCCTTACCGCATGAAGTTGACCTAATTCGCTAGAAAGAGGTCAATTACAGCTTGTTGTCACCAATGGACAATGAATAGGCACCTGAGATTCCTGCTGGTCAGCTGATTAGAGCATCATAGGGGTATAAACACAGAGAGATACTGCCATAGCATGATACCGTTTAATAAAACGTTAAAAACAGACACCAATGCCGAGTGGAGGCTTACTTGAATAGTGCCCGCATCCCGGAACTGAGGCTTTAGGCTTGTCAATCAGAAAGAAGATCGTGGGAAACGATCACAATAGAGAGCGAAGTCCGCGCTGGAAGAATCTACAGCGTGCGCACCACCTCGCAGAACTGAGAGGCCAGCCGAACAGGGAGATGCTGTGCGTGGTCTGCGTGTCGCCTCGACGTACGTTTCAATATGTCGTCATCAGGAAGCGCGCTAGACTCACACACTAGACCAGAATAAATAGGTCTCGTGAACAGCAACAACAAGAGTGTGTAGCCAATGAAAAGCCTCAATCTCGGTCACTAGGCAACTGATAAACAAAGGTGCAGAGTGCAATGACAAGCCGTACAAAATATACATAACCAGGAAGCTTAATGATTAATGCTCAGCTGGTGTACAATAGTTGATATTTAAACATGAATAATATCAACACTAAGAAAAATAAAATACATTACACATAATGTAATAGAAAAAGACTATACATAAACTATGTGATAATAATAAAAATATATATAAAAAAGTATATATAAAAAGGGGGGGGATTTAAAAACAAATAAAATAAAACATCTTAAAGGACTCCATCATGGTTACTCGTTGGTCAAAAAACAATTCAAATCGAGTTCGATATTGAGACCCAGTGGTCGCATAGTCCTCAGGCGATGCAGCCACTGAGTCTCATTTTGGGACACCGCTCGAGTGAGATGAGTACCCCTCCAGTGACTGGTGATCCTGTCAATACCAAAAAAGGTAAGTTTACTAGGGTCCCTATTATGAAATAAATCAAAATGCCTGGACACACTATGGTTGGGATAACCATTGAGAATATTAACTACATGTTCGTTGATCCTTATTTTTAGCTCTCTAGTGGTCCGGCCCACATATTGAAAGGTGCACGGGGATTCTAGGACGTAGGTTACATACTTGGAGTGACAAGTGATTAGGGGCTTAATAGAAAACTCTTCCTTGGTGACTACAGAGCTGAATTTGGTTACTTTGCGATTTTTCCTGTTAGTTTTTTTGCAGGATCTGCAACGAGTGCAGTAATAAAAACCGGAACCATCCAGGAAAGTAAGGGGTCTTTCCGGGGGGTCCGGGACATTACCTGCTATTCTGTTTCTAAGACCAGGGGCTCTACGATAAATAAAATTAGGTTTAGAGGGTAAAATTTTGGCTAGGTCATTATCTTTTAATAAGATGGGCCAAAATAGTTTGAAGATTTTTTCCACATGTTTAAATTGCCTGTGAAACCCAGACAAAAAAGAAATTTCACCCTGATAAAGGGGTTTAGGTTTGGGTTCAAGTAACATACCTCTATCCCTATCTCTGACTTCTTTTTTGACATCCAATAACTTAGTATATGAATAGCCTTTCGCAACAAACCTATTGGTTAACATATCAGCCTGCTGCTCAAAATCGTTGATGTCATCGCAATTGCGACGAATGCGCATAAGTTGTCCTTTGGGGACTGCTCCCAACCATTTGGGATGGTGACAGCTGGTAGTTGGAACATAACCATTCCTGTCGGTGGGTTTGAAAAAGGTTTTAGTGCAGATGTTATTGTCCTTTTTCATAATGGTCAGATCCAAATAATTTACAGTAACCAAACTGAATTCCGCTGTGAAGCTAAGACCATAGCTGTTAATGTTCATTTGGGATATGAAAAAAGCAAGAGATTCTTGGGACCCCTCCCATAACATAAAAATGTCATCTATGTAACGCTTGTAGTAAGTCAGAGACTTATCAGGTTCTTTAAATATAGTTTCCTCCTCCCATTTATCAAGGACTAAGTTGGCAACACTGGGGGCATAACGAGCCCCCATAGCAACCCCTTTAATTTGTTTATAAAACTGGTTTTGCGCCCAAAAATAATTGTTGCCCATGGCTAATGAAAGGCCCTGGACTAAAAAAACAATTTGAGTCTCCTGTAATATAGATTTATTATGAAAAGCCTCCGTCACAGCCACAATGGCATCAGACTGTGCAATGTTGGTATATAAAGATTCTACATCTATTGTTACCAACCAGGTAGTATCTGTGACTGTGACGGAGGCCAGAGACTTGATAAGTTCTCTGCTATCTTTCAGGTAAGCTTAAAGCTTAAGCTTACAGACTACTGGACAGACTACTAAATTTTTATTGTGTTCCAATTTTTTGATCCCTTCTGTCACCATATGGTTATAACTAATAGTTTTGTTAACCTCTATATCTCGAACTTTGTCCTGAACCATATTTTTAAACACCTCTATATGATGGTGTGTCCCCTTATTAGGGTTGAAAACAGAATTGTTCTTCAACCCACTGTGTTGGTAAGGGGTAGAAGATGGTTGGGGTGGGTTTGTGACCTGCTGAGAAAAATGTTTCTTGATATTGAGCTTTCTGACGAACTTTTCAATATCCAAAAATACATTAAATTTGACAATGTTTTTATTAGGGGGGAACTTAAGACCCTTTGAAAGAACCAAAAGTTCTGCCTCTGAGAGTTCAACCTCTGCCAGATTGAATATCCCTTCGTCAAGCGTTACATAGATGACATTTTTATGTTATGGGAGGGGTCCCAAGAATCTCTTGCTTTTTTCATATCCCAAATGAACATTAACAGCTATGGTCTTAGCTTCACAGCGGAATTCAGTTTGGTTACTGTAAATTATTTGGATCTGACCATTATGAAAAAGGACAATAAAATCTGCACTAAAACCTTTTTCAAACCCACCGACAGGAATGGTTATGTTCCAACTACCAGCTGTCACCATCCCAAATGGTTGGGAGCAGTCCCCAAAGGACAACTTATGCGCATTCGTCGCAATTGCGATGACATCAACGATTTTGAGCAGCAGGCTGATATGTTAACCAATAGGTTTGTTGCGAAAGGCTATTCATATACTAAGTTATTGGATGTCAAAAAATAAGTCAGAGATAGGGATAGAGGTATGTTACTTGAACCCAAACCTAAACCCCTTTATCAGGGTGAAATTTATTTTTTGTCTGGGTTTCACAGGCAATTTAAACATGTGGAAAAAATCTTCAAACAATTTTGGCCCATCTTATTAAAAGATAATGACCTAGCCAAAATTTTACCCTCTAAACCTAATTTTATTTATCGTAGAGCCCCTGGTCTTAGAAACAGAATAGCAGGTAATGTCCCGGACCCCCCGGAAAGACCCCTTACTTTCCTGGATGGTTCCGGTTTTTATTACTGCACTCGTATTCCTGCAAAAAAACTAACAGGAAAAATCGCAAAGTAACCAAATTCAGCTCTGTAGTCACCAAGGAAGAGTTTTCTATTAAGCCCCTAATCACTTGTCACTCCAAGTATGTAACCCACATCCTAGAATCCCTGTGCACCTTTCAATATGTGGGCCGGACCACTAGAGAGCTAAAAATAAGGATCAACGAACATGTAGTTAATATTCTCAATGGTTATCCCAACCATAGTGTGTCCAGGCATTTTGATTTATTTCATAATAGGGACCCTAGTAAACTTACCTTTTTTGGTATTGACAGGATCACCAGTCACTGGAGGGGTACTCATCTCACTCGAGCGGTGTCCCAAAATGAGACTCAGTGGCTGCATCGCCTGAGGACTATGCGACCACTAGGTCTCAATATCGAACTCGATTTGAATTGTTTTTTGACCAACGAGTAACCATGATGGAGTCCTTTAAGATGTTTTATTTTATTTGTTTTTAAATCCCCCCCCTTTTTATATATACTTTTTTATATATATTTTTATTATTATCACATAGTTTATGTATAGTCTTTTTCTATTAAATTATGTGTAATGTATTTTATTTTTCTTAGTGTTGATATTATTCATGTTTAAATATCAACTATTGTACACCAGCTGAGCATTAATCATTAAGCTTCCTGGTTATGTATATTTTGTACGGCTTGTCATTGCACTCTGCACCTTTGTTTATCAGTTGCCTAGTGACCGAGATTGAGGCTTTTCATTGGCTACACACTCTTGTTGTTGCTGTTCACGAGACCTATTTATTCTGGTCTAGTGCGTGAGTCTAGCGCGCTTCCTGATGACGACATATTGAAACGTACGTCGAGGCGACACGCAGACCACGCACAGCATCTCCCTGTTCGGCTGGCCTCTCAGTTCTGCGAGGTGGTGCGCACGCTGTAGATTCTTCCAGCGCGGACTTCGCTCTCTATTGTGATCGTTTCCCACGATCTTCTTTCTGATTGACAAGCCTAAAGCCTCAGTGCCGGGATGCGGGCACTATTCAAGTAAGCCTCCACTCGGCATTGGTGTCTGTTTTTAACATTTTATTAAACGGTATAATGCTATGGCAGTATCTCTCTGTGTTTATACCCCTATGACGCTCTAATCAGCTGACCAGCAGGAATCTCAGGTGCCTATTCATTGTCCATTGGTGACAACAAGCTGTAATTGACCTCTTTCTAGCGAATTAGGTCAACTTCATGCGGTAAGGGGCCATCCTTTATGCACTTTGGGTGATATAGTTTGGTGAAGGTGGAAACCTGCTTATCATCATCTTATTTTATCTCATCATATGCACAGTGACAACCAGGAGTATATGGACACTAGTTATTTTGTTCATTTATTTTATGGACTTTCTCTGTGTGCGTTTTTTGCACACTCATTTTATGAATGAGATCACGTCTCTATAATATTATTGCAAATTTTTTTCTTTGGTATTCTATTGCACATGCACTTTATTGTGATTTTATACACTTTTATATGTTCACTGTTCTTTTGGATTTTCATGTTTGTATATCAGCACCCCCTACTCACATTTCCGCATTTATTCTTATTTGAATTTTTTGGGGAGCAGCTTTTTCATTATTACATTTTTTTTTATATATATTTTGGCACAAGATCTTTACCCCATTATCATAGGTATTACCTCTGATTATTGCCTGTAACATTATGACATCTCTTTGTTATTCCCACCCATTTAGAATGGTAGTCCGTTATTACCTCTTCTTGTAATAATCAACACATATCTGTTTTTATTATTTAACACATATGGGTTGTTTTACTTTTATTTCTACAAGCCTGACACTGGAAGGCTGAGAAGCCTCACATGCCATACCCAGTTCGTCTGTATATGGACTTGTCTTATTTAAAACTTTTTAGCCATATATATTAAATGAACTAGTGGTGATACTGACATACTCCAATTGTATTCTAGCAGGCTTATTTAGGTGTGTGCACATAATATGCACTATGGGCACTAACATTTAACACCTGATACTTCATACAGACTTACAGATTTGTCACAAATATAAATATACACATCCTTATAATATATCTTTTTGTGATTGTTAATTTCCTGTCTAATCACTCACTTTTTTATATATATTTTTTTATAATAATAAAAAAAAAAATGTTTTACTTTATACGTTTATTACATATTGCACGCAGCCTGATCATTATGGCTGTATCCTTGCTTTTAATAGGTTTTGTAAACTTCAAACTCCCGCATAGGGAATGATGGGCGTCAACATGAAACTTAGAGTCTCCAAGGGTGCCTGCTAAATTAGCCCACATTCGATGGGATAACGACTCTATTGCTCCGATTGGCTAATGCCACTATGTGGGAGGGTGGATTCATGGTGACATCCTCTATTTAAAATCCAAGCTAAGGTATGCGTGTACCCGCTTCAGAAGACATTATTTTACGAAATTTGCGTAAAGCGGATACACGCACTTCCGGGTGGACCAGCTGACAAGCCAGTGGAACGCACGCCGTTCCTAAGCTGATACCACATCTAACCGGATTTCTAGTGCTGTGTTTATATCTGCCTGTCACCGCAGAGATTTTTTTAACATTTTTGTAGCGGAGTACAATATTAAAATCCACGATCTCCACTGGTAACCAGGGTAAATCCACAGTCAGCGCTGAAAAGTAAGGCAATGTCCCAAATTCCCCCCAGTAACCGGACGAAACACAGCTCTGGGAGTCAACTGACTTTTTATTCACAGGCTTCCATATTTATATAATTCCCCATGCAAGGGGTTTCCAAACAGTCAAACAGATTTAGCAGGGATAATACAGCGAGGACCACATGGGGAACTTAACAGTTTGGATAATTCTCCCATCAGGCATTGCTGCACGAGGGAACAGTCAGTTGATAGCTGGGGTCTGGGGTTATGTGTTGTGAGAGTTCGGTTTAAAACTGCCGAACACCGATTGGGCAACATAAAACGAAGTACTTGAATGCTAGTGGCTTACGGCTGCTAGCATACAAATTACTATGCCCACATAAGACCCAGCAGAATACATAGCATACAATACAGATAACCCTTTGACATGTAACGTCCAGTGTTCCAGAAGTGGCTAGGTTTGCCACAATTTTATTGTCCTGTATACTAGCCTTTGGCTACTGTTTATAATTTTTATTTTCTGTATTTTTTTCTTTCTGCACGCCACGGCCCCTGAGTGGCAAGTGTAAATAAATTACCCCTTTTTATACGTACTATGCTATGGGAGCTTGTCTTTTTTCCTGGAGGAGCCTGGACAACTAGGAGGACTCCTGTCATCCATATTGGAGATCTACTCCGGAGAGTCCAAGGACGGGAGAATCGTATTGAAGAGCTGCTACAGCGTATACACACATGCACTTTACCCCTGCAGGGGTGAGTGTCTCTGGTGAGTGGGGACCCAGGTGGGGGAGCACCGGAACCACTGCACAAATACACAGTGTATATTGTGATCACTCATCACGGCAAGATGCACTTTGGAATGGACCACTCCACTCACGCTGATGTTTAAATAACTGCTTGTGGACTTTTCACATATTTTGATTTCTTGCTATCTTATTTGGGATTTTTGCACTTCCAGTATCTTACCCAGGTTCGGTACTCAAAAAAGGGGTAGAGAAAGGAAGCGCCACCTAAGTGCAGTATTAAAGAGGTTCTTTTAATGACACATTGTAAAAAACACACTTACAAGAAGGTAAGGAAAGAAGGCTCATCTGTAACATCCTGTAGTCCTCGTCCCGGATCCATGGGCTGCTTTAGAAGTGAAGAAAGCAGATTGTGTGGAGTCTTCAGGCCTGTCCTGTGGCCTTCAGGATGAAGTCTGTTCCAGCCTCACAGGTCACGTGACAGGTTACGTGATTACTTCCCAGGAACACTTCAGGGAGGAGGGTCAAACAGGGAGAACAAAGGCTGATTGGGCTACGCGCTCGGAGCCACTGCTCCTTCTATTGGCCTGATGGTGAGCTATAGAGGCTGGTGCTTTTATGCTTATGTCGGTGCAGTGGGACTACAGGTCCCAGCGTGGCCCAAGATAGCAGCAAACTAACAAGTAAATATGATGGCATAAGTAGAAAAGCTGGATAAAATACTATAAAAGACGTGTATTAAAAAAAAAAAAAACATGTATATAAAAACTGGGGTGTATAAGAACCAGGATAATTAAACATATGTATGTCATAAAACTATAGAGAATATACATATATATATACAATATATAAAACATGGGGCCAACAAAGAATATATGTTATATATATATATATATATATATAAACATTAAGTATATATTAAAAATGCAAAAAATAAATAAATAAAATAGAAAAAGAATAAAAACATGTTTGCATGGATTATTAGAAGGGACCTATTCAAGAATATATATATATATATATTTCTTTATAACACATGGGGAGGATGCTCAGAAGCCTACAGCACCTGGTATTCCCAGGTGGTGTCCCATCCAGGTACTAACCAGAGCTGACCCTGCTTAGCTTTCGAGATCAGGTGCTTTCAGGGTGATGTAGCCATGGGTGATCACGTACCCAATTAATACATGATTAATATCAGCTAGAAAACTGACAACATATCACTATAATTGGGTAACACCAAAGGATTATAAAATATAGGCAAAATTAAGTAAAAAGAAGAAATGCTAAAACCGTAGTTGTAATTATTACAGCTAATTATTATGATACTTACTATGGTAGCAAATCGGACAGAGGAACTCAGTACAGGTAAGGGACATGGGGTAATTAGGTGATTTGCCACACATAGAGATATATATATATATATATATATATATATATATACACACACATAAACAATATACCATGCTGTGCAAGAGATACACATAGTGGGTGTGCATACACATATGCATGCACGTGTACACATATAGGTATGCATCTAAATGTGTAGAAGAGGCGTGATAGATGCACACTTACATACACAAAATACACACATTAGCATATAAGGGAAGGAAGGAGGGTAAGACATATCTACACAAAATAAAAATTGAGTTCACAACAATGTGTGAACCTCAATCTCCTCGTTCAACCCCCCAGGGGCAAGAGTGCCCAGGGAATATATCCAATAAGTTTCTTGCTGACACAGGCGTTTGTACCGTTCAGTGGCAGTGTAGATGGCAGGGATGGACTCAACCACCCACACCTTGAGACCAGCTGTAGATTGGTCATGATGGGTGAGGAAGTGCTTAGGAACACTGTGGTGGTCATGGCCCTTTTCGATAAACCGCCTGTGCTCGTCGAAACGCACCCTAAATGCCCTAATTGTCCTGCCGACATAAAAGAGCCCGCATGGACAGGTGAGGCAGTACACAACAAACTCTGTAGAACAATTATAAAATTCCTTAAGGGTATAACTTTTCCCTTTAACGGAAAAAGTTTTTTGACCATGGTGTATAAACTGACAAGTCAAACAGAGTGTTTTTTTACACTGGTACATCCCTCTAAGGGGTATGAGTACTAGTCGTGATGAGATGGGTTGGACTGACTTACTTTTACTTTTACTGGGTGCGATTTTGCTCTTTATATTTCTACATTTTCTGTATGCAACTTTGGGTTTTGACTGCGGGGGATGTTATGGGTTAATAACATCCCCCGCAGTCAAAACCCAAAGTTGCATACAGAAAATGTAGAAATATAAAGAGCAAAATCGCACCCAGTAAAAGTAAAAATAAGTCAGTCCAACCCATCTCATCACGACTAGTACTCATACCCCTTAGAGGGATGTACCAGTGTAAAAAAACACTCTGTTTGACTTGTCAGTTTTCTGTATGCAACTTTGGGTTTTGACTGCGGGGGATGTTATTTACCCATAACATCCCCCGCAGTCAGTTCTGTCGCCTACGTAGGAATTGCACCAAAGATTCCGATTTTGAGGCCCATGGCCAATTGCTCTCCCAGAAGTTTTTAGAGAAAGGTTATCCCAACGCACTTATTAGTGATGCTTTTAACAATTATCGCAACCCAACTACAGGCCCACGAATTCCACCACCTGTTACTAAGCCTCCCACACGTTTTATTACACAGTTCCATGTCAAGTACAAAAACATGGAAAAGATTTTAGCGGCACACTGGCCCATTCTAGTTGAGGACCCTCATTTGATAACTACCATTGAAACAAAACCCAAAGTTGCATACAGAAAATGTAGAAATATAAAGAGCAAAATATATATATATATATATATATATATATATATATATATATATATATATATATATATATATATATATATTCTTGAATAGGTCCCTTCTAATAATCCATGCAAACATGTTTTTATTCTATTTTATTTATTTATTTTTTGCATTTTTAATATATACTTAATGTTTATATATATATATATATATATATATATATATATATATATATATATATATATATATATATATATATATATATATATATATTACATATATTCTTTGTTGGCCCCATGTTTTATATATTGTATATATATATGTATATTCTCTATAGGTTTTATGAAATACATATGTTTAATTATCCTGGTTCTTATACACCCCAGTTTTTATATACATGTTTTGTTTTTTTTTATACACGTCTTTTATAGTATTTTATCCAGCTTTTCTACTTATGCCATCATATTTATTTGTTAGTTTGCTGCTATCTTGGGCCACGCTGGGACCTGTAATCCCACTGCACCGACATAAGCATAAAAGCACCAGCCTCTATAGCTCACCATCAGGCCAATAGAAGGAGCAGTGGCTCAGAGCGCGTAGCCCAATCAGCCTTTGTTCTCCCTGTTTGACCCTCCTCCCGGAAGTGTTCCTGGGAAGTAATCACGTGACCTGTGAGGCTGGAACAGACTTCATCCTGAAGGCCACAGGACAGGCCTGAAGACTCCACACAATCTGCTTTCTTCACTTCTAAAGCAGCCCATGGATCCGGGACGAGGACTACAGGATGTTACAGATGAGCCTTCTTTCCTTACCTTCTTGTAAGTGTGTTTTTTACAATGTGTCATTAAAAGAACCTCTTTAATACTGCACTTAGGTGGCGCTTCCTTTCTCTACCCCTTTTATGTTTACCACAGAGTCAGCTCTCTGAGGACAGCAGCCGCTATTGAACAGCCACATCACCTGCATTTTTAACCATTGAACTGCCTGTTACTACTATTTCCAATGGACTAATCACCATACTCCTACCCATATATGTACTTTGTATCTGCGCTGACAAATTACCTCTCCTATTGTATACAGATTCGGTACTAACCACTAAGCACTGAACCTTACAGTCTTATTTTTTCATTTTATTTCTAAAAAATTTGTTGGTACACTTGGAACGTTCCATTTATTATTGAACACAGGTGTGCGCATACTTATACACTTATACATTTATATATTCATCTTAGTAGTGTGTGGTTATACATATATATGTCAGCACAATTATCAACACTAGTGTTATGATCTAATGCGATCACATTATTAGTTGTGTTAGTATTTTTTCTGAATATACACAGATGTTATACGTTTTTATTTTTTCTGAATATACACAGATGTTATACGTTTTTCCACACAATTACACTCACTTCTAGAGGTGTATCAGTGCCCTCCTCCCAGGAATCTACCCAGTACACACATTTAGTGTTTATAGTGGAGCACACATTAATATACAGACATAACTTTCTGTTAGAGACGGACATATTTTAAAGAGCAGGGACTTTGATCTGCATCTTTTCCTCCCCCTCCTTTATATGCATAGGGAACCGTAGAGACAGCGCCACCACCCCCATACCTTACCTTTATCTTTTTCTGTATCTCCTTTTGGGATACATAACAGGGGGGGCTGCAGTCTATTATATATATTTATTAACATCCATATCCTAAGCGCGGGTTACCCCTTATAATTTTTAGACTGCAATAATTAGTTAGCTGAGGGAAAAGCACAGAGGTGCCACTCTAAGTGCAGTATATTAAATGATTTTAATGAGCAGAAGCAGCGTACATACTCACAAGAGTAGGATTGGAGCGGGTTGCACCAGTGTTTGCCGGCGTTTCCTGGTCCTTGAGCACACAGGGAGTTGGATGGATGATGACACTTCCGGGTTAGCGGTGGGCCGGGTGGATGACGACACTTCCGTGTTGATAGTGGACCAATGGGCAACGTGTTTACGGAGCATGCGCTCCTTCTTCAGGCCTAACGGGGGCCATGTTGGAAAAGGGCTTATAAGCTCTAGTATCAGAGCTCCTGGGTCCTAATGTCCTCTCACTTTTAAAAGTGCCATATAAAACATAACTGGCTAAGTATTTAAAAGAAACAGGGGGATTTTGTAAACAAGGGAAAGGAAGACTCTGCAAATTCAAGGATCAATACAAATGTCCAACAATGTCCCCTTCTCCCCCTCCTTTTTTTTTTGCACAATCTGGCAGCGTCTACTAATTCCTAAACATGCATTTTTGTCCATCAATGTTTTTGTCTATTTCTATGTTTAAATGCAATTGTATATTTTTTGTGTTTTTATTGTGTTTTTATTGATCCTTGGATTTGCAGAGTCTTCCTTTCCCTTGTTTACAAAATCCCCCTGGACTTATAGTCATAAGTTTTAAACTATTCCTTCTAAAGTTTCCCCTACGTTTTAGGTACTTTTCAGTTTGGTAGTCTTACACAAAGGTATGTGCAAGCACCAACTTTTTTCTATGTGCAATAATTAGATGTTTATTTCAAGCAAGAAAGTTGATCGCACAGAATGGCAAGCGATAGCCCCCCCCCCCCCCCCGACATGTGGAGAATGGGTGAATGCCATAAATGACACGATATGGAAAGAAAAATTTACATACAGCAAGTGGTAATGTCCAGGGAAATATGAGAGAATATGGAAACCCTGGCTAGCGGTGAAGAAACAACAGTTACATAGAGATGGGTGTGGATAGGGCCGGAGAGGGGAATGAGAGATTGGGCAACAGGGGCAGCGAAAGGGTATATAAAAGTATGTGTCATTCATGGGGCAGGAGAAGCGGGCTGATGGAGGAGGGGTGGGGGGAGAGGGCGGGTTATAGAAGGATGTGTTTTTGTATCTTTTGTATAGATTTGGAAAAAGTTTTTCAATTAAGAAGATTTGATTAAAAAAATAAAAATAAACAGAAACTAGTTAAGAGTATATTACAATATTTATTTTTTGAATACTTGAGACTTTTAATTCCTTACACAAAATAAATAAACACAGTCTTTATATTCCATTCTTCCAATAAGAAAAACAGACAGAATTTTCCCCAAACAGATGATGTTCTTTTTTTGCTACTATACATAGGAGGTTAAAGTAGGCCCCATCAATAATGTCCACCTCCATTGCCCATGGAGTTTGACAATAGTGACTGATCCATGACAAGGAAACAGTTGCAAATTAAGCATCTTCTTGGTTTAATGTCTGCCAGAAAACCACGTGGTATATTCCAATCTGCACTGGTTCGGTGGTGTCTTTCTAGTCTCATCCCAGTTCAATTTCTGAAAAGTCACAAGCAGATGCAGGGCTAGGAGATTTGGAGTTGTAGGGCTGGTGCTAGGGAGCACAGCAAATACAGTGGTAATTGTTCGCTAAGGGGGCAACATCTTGGCATTCAGAAGAGTACAAAATTGAGTCAATATTTTCTACAGCTTGAACAATGCTGAATGCCAGTGTTTGCTCTCAGCCATGTTATGGTCGAACCATGGCCTAAATTATCTTTGTGTTATAGAAAGTTTACAGATTTAAATGGAGTCCAGTGCCCAGCTTTGTGTTTCAAAAGCTCAAAGTTTTCTTCTATTCAAATATGTTGGCGACAGTCCTGCACAAAGATAAGACAGTGTTATAAGGTGTATCTAATCCATCTGCTAGATCTGTATACTACAAATCATATTATATACACAGTGTAACAGGCAAAAATTCAGACACTTTTAACAACCGCATAAAGTAAGGTAAGTACCTAATAAAGTAAAGTATTAATGGCTCTTGTGTGACAGTCTAAACTGGTCCTAACTATTTAATACAAATTCTAAATTGAAAAACAACAACAAAAAAAAAACTGCCTTTGTCTCCCCTTAGTGAGCCAAATCCTTTATTTTTGCCTTACATGCCCCCCCCAGACACTGCAGGACAAACAAACCACTTTTAGGGAAACCCCTCCCCTGGGTGAATGCTGTGGATGGGGCTAGTTTAGTCCCTAATAATCTAGAGCCAAAAGAGCCTGGAGCAGAGGGTGAAGGAAAGAAGCTACCACTACTATACTGTGGTGTAAGCTTGTAGATTTAGGAAGAGAACCCTTTGGGCTGGGCCTGGTAAAGTGCTTGAAAAAGTATTCATACCCCTTGAAATTGTCCACATTTTGTGATGTTGCAACCAAAAACATAAATGTGTTTTATTGGGATTTTATGTGATAGACCAACACAAAGTGGCACATAATTGTGAAGTGGAAGGAAAATTATAAATGGTCTTCAAAAGTTGTTAAAAATAAATATCTGAAAAGTATGGCGTGCATTTGTATTCAGCCCCCTTTACTTTGATACTAAACTAAAACTAGTGGAACTAATTGCCTTCAGAAGTCACCTGATTAGGAAATAGAGTTCACCTGTGTGTAATTTAATCTCAGTATAAATAAAGGTGTTCTGTGAAGCCCTTAGGGCCCTTTCACACGGAGCGGATCCGTATTGATCCGCCCCGTGTGTGTCCGTCGGCTCAGCGGGGATCATCCGTAAATCCCTGCTGAGCTGTCGGCGGACAGGGCGGTCCACGCACACTGTGCAGAGACCGCCCTGTCTTTCCTCCGCTCTTCTGATTCCCCATAATGCTCAGACGGCAGCCATCCAGTGTACAAAAGCCGCGCCTCCTCCTCCTCATCCGTGACAGGGGTACTCAGTTTCCCATCAGTGAGTTAGTGTTCCGCCTATCACGGACATCCTCTCATCCTCATCCATGGGATGAGGATGAGAGGGTGTCCGTGATAGGCAGAACACTGACTCACTTGCTGGGAGTGTTCCCCTATCACAGACGAGGAGGAGGCGCGGCTTGTATACACTGGATGGCTGCCGTCTGAGCATTATACATGGACACAGGCATTACACGCTGCCTCTCTCCCAGGTATCATATCAGGCATCGGGAGGATTTGCGCGAGTACAAGTACTTGCGCAAATGCTCTGTATCGGTCCCGATACCAATACTAGTGTCAGTATCGGGACAACCCTAACCTCAATCCCTTCATGGATGTTTATAAAACCCTGCTCTATTAGTTCTGTCTTACTTTCTGAACAGACTTTAGGTCATTAAACAGGAAGGGGTTGACCAGCTGATCTTATTAGCACACAGTCTGAATCATCTACCCTCAGCTGGTCAACTCCTTCCTGTGTCATGACCTAAAGTATGTTCAGGAAGTAAGAAAGAAGTAATGGAGCAGGGTTTTTAAACATCCATGAAGATAGCGAGGTAAGTGTGGATAGAATAAATGGAAAGCTGATATATTTTTGCTAAATAAGTACATTATTGCTATATTTGTACATAGGGTAGCAGGAATTTAGAAAGGAAAAAAAGGTGAAAAATGCTAGCCTTCGACCTTCCCTGTCTGAGCATAATCCGCCTTCATGTCTAACGTGCTTTCCCTTCCAGACCCTGCAGCTCACAGTAGGAGGGTTTTGGCATACTGTCAATTTAGAAAGCAGTGGGCAGGTCTAGGTGTGTTCAGGTGCTGACTAACAAGCTATAGCTTTGTAAATTATCAATGACAAGGCAACATTTTTTCATTCCACTGTAATGCAAGCAGGCACAGCCTTCAGAAGAGTGGCGAATCTGCCCTGAATTCAGGAACAGTGCAGCATTGTTGTCACACCATTACAGGAAGCCGTATTAGGCTAACTTTACTATCAAGCTGAATGGCTATTTGTGGAAAAACTAGAAGAAAACGTTAAGCGCAGATGCATTCATAGGCAAGGGGTGCAATGGGAAGATTTAGTTCTATATTAAAAGGAAATTATGACAATTTATTATTTTATTTTATCTTAATCCTTTAATTAAAGCGGTGGTTCACCCTCCATAACAACTTTTTAGCATAAAATGAGGCATAGTAGCACGAGCTAAAGTATGCCTGTCTTTATTTTTTTATCCCCGTACTCACTGTGCACTCGTAGATACAAGATTACGACTCCCCTCGGGGAATGGGCGTTCCTATGGAGAGGGAAGGTGATTGACGGCCGGCTCTGGCACGTCACGCTTCCCGAAGACAGCCGGAACAGGTCATGGCTCTTCACGGCGCTATACGGCGCCTGTGCACAGACTATGCGCAGGCGCCGTGAAGCGCCAAGTCCTATTTCGGCTATTTCTGGAGAAGCGTGACGTGCCAGAGCCGGGCGTCAATCACCTTCTCTCTCCATAGGAACGCCCATTCCCCGCTGGGAGTCGTAATCTTGTCTCTACAAGTGCACAGTGAGTACGGGGATAAAAAAATAAAGACAGGCATACTGTAGCTCGCGCTACTATGCCTCATTTTTTATTAATAGGGTGAACCCCCGCTTTAAGGATGCTTTCACCTTTAAAAAAAAATAGGAATAATGTGCATTTTTTGCAGGTAAAAAATGTGTATTTACTTTTTCTTTTCTTTGGGGTGGGACGTGGTGGGGGGGGGTGGGGGGGGGCTGGAAAGCATTGCACCAGCAATTAGCATGAGCCATGCCATGCTGGGGCCATGCAAGTCTCCTGCAGACTGTCAGTGTAAGCTGTTTGCCTGTACATCATACGAGTGGGGGGCAGTTTCACACTGACAGAAAGAATCCATGAACTACCACAACGCTCAACAGTGCCTTGGTGGTTCAGCCACTTGTACTTGCACAGAATTCTGGGAATGAATGACTTTCAAAAAGTGACAGCTGGTACGGGGGAAACTCTTCCCGTACTGCTGTCACACATATGGCTCAGATCGCAGAGCGACTGCAGGTGTGGAAACATGCTACATGTTCCACCCTAAAAAAAATGGATGTAACATGTTCCCAAAGCTGAACTTTTAAACTCTGTGGGCCAGATTCACAAAGAGATACGATGGTGTATCTCCTGATACGCTGTCGTATCTCTGAGATTCAACGGTCGGATCTATGCGACTGATTCATAAGAATCAGTTACACATAGATCTCACTTAGATCCGACTGGTGTAAATGACTTACACCGTTGGATCTTAGGCTGCAATCTTCCGCTGTCCGCTAGGTGGCATTTCGTGTTTTACTTGCGACGAATATGCAAATGAGGGGATATGCTGATTCAGAAACGAACGGCCGCCCGTCGCTTTTTTTTAACGTCGTTTGCGTTCGGCTTTTTCCGGCAGATAGTTACCCCTGCTATATGAGGGGTAGCTAATGTTATGTATGGCCGTCGTTCCCGCGCCGAGTTTCAAATTTTTACGTCGTTTGCGTAAGTCGGTCGGGAATACGGATGGCCGGAATTTACGTTGCCGCCGAAAACAATCACGTCCTAGCGACGTCATTTGGAGCATGCGCACTGAGAAATATCGCCGGCGGCGCATGCCGGCGGGAACGCGCCTGATTTAAATTGTACACTCCGCCTAGCCGCGGAATTTGAATTCCGCTGGGGGAGTTACGATCCGCCGGCGCAAGTTTGGAGTTAAGTGCTTTGTGAATACTGCACTAGCCTCGCAAAAGTGCGCCGGCGGATTGTAAATCACATAGATTACGCGGATCTAAAGATGTGAATCTCGCCCTGTAAGTACATTTTTTTTGTTTATGGGACGGCAATGTTAACCCTATATACAGGATATATATATATATATATATATATATATATATATATATATATGTTTTTGGGTGTAAAAAAGGCCTTTATCTTGAAAAGTGCTGGATCATGTTATACATTACACCGTAAGGTTGGCTGCAAATGTGTAACATGCTCCAAAAGGTAAACTTAGCCTTTAAAATTAAAGTCATAAAATAAAGTAAATCTGGAGTTAGGCTTTAAAGGTTAAGTTTACCTTTTGCACCATGTTACATTTTACAACCGTTTTTAGGGTGTAACATGGTACAACTTTGTAGTCTTAAAGTGGGGGTTCACCCCAAAAAAATTTTTTTAACATTACATTCAGGCGAGTTGTTAGAATGACAATCGGCTGTTTTTTTTTTTTTTTTTTTAAGAACTTAAAATTCAGAGAGATCGGCATATCTTTAGAGCGGCGTAGCGCATCTGATATGCGCTACGCCGACGTAACATAGAGAGGCTCGTACTGTATTCACAAAGCACTTGCTCCCTTACTTGCGCCGGTGAAACGTAAAATGCCCAGCGTAAGCCAGCCTAATTCAAAGTAGCAAGGCAGTTGTCGTGTAGTATTATAATGAAGCATGACCCCATATAAATTCATGGCCGAACGAACGGCGCATGCGCGCGCATGCTCAGAATCACGTCGAATTAACTCCCTAAGATACGCCGGTTCCATTCATACGACGCACGCATCCATTCACGTACGACTTACGTAAACAACGTAAAATAGGACGCTGTTCCCGCGCCCATACCTTAACATGACTTACACCTGCTTTATGAGGGGTAAAGTTACGCCAGACGTACGCCTTACGTAAACGGCGTAGCTTACTGCGACAGACGCAAGTATGTTCGTGAATCGGCGTATCTAGCTCATTTACATATTCAATGCATAAATCAACGGAAGCGCCCCTAGCGGCCAACGTAAATATGCACCCAAGATACGACGGTGTAGGAGACTTACGTCGGACGTATCAAGCTAAAATTTAGGCGTAGCTTGTTTCCTGAATACAGCGCATAGATAAGACGGCGCATCCTTGAACTTACGCCGCGTATCAATAGATACGTCAGCGTAATTTGTCTCTAAATCCGGCCCTTTGTCTTTAAGTAAATTTTGATGCATAATTCATCCACCAGCATGTATTCCATCTCAATAAAAATATAAGCCAGCATGGCATGATTAAAAAGTTGTACTTACTGATATACTGCTGCTGAAAGTTCATCTATGTAGCTCCCTGCAAAATAAAATACAGTCACATATATTTTAAGTACACATCTGCTTCCATAGAAAAGAAAATCTACAATTTTTAAAGTGTAGAAGTGAATGTGCATAAAACAAAATGTTACATGCTAACTATACTTATCATGCCTTTTATTATGATGCCTTTTATTCATATGCCTAAAGTCATACATCAATGTCGCTTCAGACATTCAGCCTGGTTGTTTTAGTAATAAGGATCACTTCCTCTGTTGGGCAATGTGCAACCATGGGCCCATGGGTTAATTTCTCACCAGGGTCACTATCTCCTTAAGGTTTATCTGTTCACTATCTCCTTGGGGTTTATTTGTTCTTCCCTTATGTTGGTGGCTTTTAGGTTCCCCAGTTTTCCCCACAACTAAAATACCAGAAAATTAGTTGGCTTCCAGCATTAGACTGTCCCAGGTATAACTTTATGCTGGCCAGAAGAATATTTATTTATTTATTTATTAAAATGCTTATAAAACAACAGCGCAGTCTTACACACGTGCCTCGATGCGCTGGCAGGATAAAAACAGAACAGAAAAGGGGCAAAAACTACATAGACCAAACAAGTGACAATAAAACAATAACAATCAGCGAATAAAAAATATAAAACATACAAAGTTAAATATATAAAATTTTTGAGCTATTAGAATACTTAATATTTAAGTCACCTCGAAAGTCTCCTAAACTTTAGGAGATCATTTTCCAGTCTTATATGAAGGGGCAAGGGGTTCCAGAACTGAGCTCCTTGAACTTCCAGGGTCCTCCCACCACATTTGTTTTTAGCAAATTTGGGGATGTTCAACAAAGCCAAATTCTCAGACCGCAGCGATCTAGTAGGCACATGTCTGATGAATTTTTCTCTGAGATAGCCCGGTCCAAAACCATGGATGGCCTTATGCACAAGACACCCCATCTTAAACTGAGCCTGTTGTGCCACGGGCAGCCAGTGTAAGGCTTGTAGGGATGGAGTGATGTGATCATACCGGCCCACGCCCGTGAGTAGCCTGGCAGCCGCATTCTGCACCAGCTGAAGCTTGTGCAAGATGTTCTTAGACACACCCATATACAGGGCATTGCAATAATCAAGTCGACTACCAACCATTGCATTGACCATAGAGATTTTGTCGGAGTCCTCGATAAAGCGAAACGTAGATCTCAGGAGTCTCAAGTGGAAGTGGCATACACTTACCACTTGATTCACCTGGCTACCAATTGCCAACTTAGAATCAAGGATAACCCCCAGGTCCCTGACCTTAGAGACTGGTACTGGACTCGGTTTAAAGGAGTCTGGCCAGTCGGGCATCTTACTAGGGCAATCATGGTTACTGAAGATCATAGTTTCAGTTTTGGAGCCATTAAGCTTGAGGTAATTGGCTCCCATCCAGGTTCTAATCTCCTCCAAACAAGAGGCAAGATCAACTTGCCTCTCGTTGGTCCTGGGAAGGAGGAAGTATATCTGGGTGTCGTCTGCGTAGACGTGGAAGAGAAGGTTATGGCGGCATATGATGTACAACAATGGTCTCATGTAGATATTAAACAGGATCGGCGATAATGCCGAACCCTGAGGGACCCCACAGAAGAGAGAACTATCAGCAGAGTAATACGGTCCCAATCTTACCCGCTGAACTCTCTCCTGCAGAAAAGAGGCCATCCATGCCAAAGCAGTACCATCAGTGCCAGCCACAGTCCCTAGTCTTTCCAACAGTCTGGTATGATCAATGGTGTCGAAGGCTGCAGACAGATCCAGAAGTACTAAGGCCGAGGTGTCATTCCTATCCAAAGACCAGAGGAGATGATCCTGGACTTTAACCAAGGCCGTTTCAGGGCCTCTACCAGGTCGGAATCCTGACTGGAGGTCATCAAAGATGTTGTTAGATTCCAAGTGAGGCTGATACTGCCATACCGCTGCTCTTTCCATGATCTTAGCAAGGAATGGTAAGGTGGAAATGGGTCGATTGTTACTGAGCACGGAGCGTGGCAAGTTAGAATTCTTCAGCAGTGGTATAATCACCGCCTGCTTTAGAACACTTGGCACCACTCCAGATGAAAAAGATGTGCTTACAATGTCCGCTATAAAAGGGGCCATTGTCTCACAGGCATCCTTCATCAGCTGTGCAATGCAGGGATCGAGCGCAGAGGACGATGCCCTGAGAGACTTGAGGATGATTTTTATTTCCAGGGGGGTGACAGGAGAAAAACTGTCAAAACGATTGCCCCTATACACAGGTATAGACTCAGAGTAATTAATGTTTTCAATATTATCTCTAATACTCTGAATCTTATACATGAAATAGTCAGCAAGCACCTGACAGAAGTCACCCGACCCTTCTTCGGGAGCTTGGGTACATGACGGATTAGCAAGAGCTCTTGCGATCCGAAAGAGCTCTGCTGCCGAGTTATTCGCCTTTTTAATTTTTCCGGTAAAAAATACCTTTTTAGCCTCGACGATTCCTAATTTATAGATTTTTAAATTAGTGTTGTAGGCCACCTTGGACTCTGGGGTAGGGTTCTTCCTCCATTTTCTTTCGCTAGCCCTGCAAGCCCACTTCAGTTCCCTCGTTTGTTGGGTAAACCAAAGTGGGTTAGCTTTCTCAGCTCTAAATATTTGAGATTTTCTTAAAGGCAACACAATATCAAGTGCATTGGTAATCGCACAATTAAAAATCTCTACTTTAATGGAAACATCATAAGTCTTATAGAAAACAGTGCTATTTATAGCAATTAAAAACTGAGTCTGAAAGTCTTTAATGGATAGTCTAATGCCGCGTACACACCATCACTTTATGTGATGAAAAAAAATGACGTTTTTAAAAACGTCACTTTAATTGACTGTGTGTGGGGGAAAACGTCGTTTTGTCTTGTAAAAAACGACCAAAAAAAATTGAAGCATGCTTCAATTTTATGTGTCGTTTTTCAAAAGTGCACTTTTTACTTCACAGAAATTGACCGTGTGTAGCAAAAAAACGTTGTTTTCTAAGACGTTTTTTCATCCACGCATGCCCAGAAGCTACTTATGAAGCAAGCTTCAATGGTAAAACGTGGTGGAACGTAACCTCACTTTGCAAGATCATTGTGAGAAAACGATGGTGTGTAGGCAACTTCGTCTTTGAAAATTGAAGTTTCAAAAACGTCATTTTTTACTTCACAGAAAGTGTCGTTTTTTTTCATCACATAAAGTGATGGTGTGTACGCGGCATAATAATTAGTGTAATTAATTACGCGTAGGCTTGTTGGTATTTACTCTTGAGGGAATATGCGGCTCCTTCTTAGTAGGGAGACCTAATTGCTCAAATTCGATAAAAGCATGATCGCTCAAAGGCACCATAATGGGGATATGTATTTTATGAATGGCTTCCTTGTACAGGATCCAATCAAGCGTATGGCCAGCACAATGGGTGGGTCCAGAAACGCCCTGTTTGTATCCCACACTAGTAGCAAAGTCCAGGATTTTCTGGGCTTCTATATGGTCAACATCTTCTGCCCAGCTGTTAAAATCCCCTAGAATTATCGATTTTTTGTATTGTATGGATTCTGAGGACAGAAGATCACAGAGTTCATCAATAAATGATGTCTTTTTATCAGGAGGGTGATATATTATGGTTATACCTATCGAGCATTCAGCCCCCACTTTAAGAATGATGGATAAATGCTCAAAGGAATTATATTTAATTAGAGAAGAAGTTTTAAAAAAATTTAAATGACTTTTAAAGGCAATAGCTATTCCTCCGCTCGTCTGTCAGGACGATCTTCAGATATTAAGCTGTAACCCGCTGGAATCAGTTCATCCAATCTAGGGGGCGTGGCCACCGAGAACCAAGTCTCAGTCATCACCAAGTAATCAAGTGTTCCAATTAATTCATATAAGGGGGCAGAATGTTTAATGGCCGATCTAGTATTAACCAGACCGCCCTTCTAGGAGGGACAACATGTTGTACCTATAGACAGTGGATCAATAACAAAAGACTTGATAGGTTCTAAAACTTTTAAGTTAGATTGATCATATATTACATTTTTTAAGCTTATTTAAGATATGCTCAGAAAGGGTGCCTTTGCAATTTAGGTTTCCCAATTCATAAGGCGAATAACTGATAATACTAAGCGCCTCGCCACTAAGGCTAGGTACCGTATTACTAAGCATTACTCAAGAATGACCAAGATTATATTAATGATATAAACACCAATATGGGGACGGAACAGCTCGCAAAACAAGTCAGAATAAAATATTATTACAATAGATAACAAAACACAAATAAAGTCTGCCGATCATGGATTAATTAATAGCCTAACCACTGTGAAAAAATAATAAAAATAAGCTTAAAAAGGTGGCCCGCCCGCCCACCCTGGCCTGGACGGGCACAGACGGGCTTCCCTCTGGCGCGCCGCAGGCGCACCGCTGCGCTCCGCACAGCGGCACAGCCGGTTAAGTGATGACAACGCTCCAATCAAAGGGGATCCTGGGAGCGGCTCCGCCCACACTGGATGTCGGGCCAATGCGCATGCACCACTGAGAGACAGCAGTAGGCTGAGACTTTAGAAGGCAGATTGCAGGTGAGTGCAGATTGCAGATTGCAGGTGAGTGCAGATTGCAGATTGCAGGTAATAAAAAGTTCACTTTTAAAACCCAAACCCAAATATTAATGTGTAAACTTCTCTGTGGACAGATACTGAATAGAGTGGAAACCTGTAAAGAGCTGCATAGTTTTTGGTGCTAGATACATTTTAATACAATAAATTATGGAATTCTAATTAGAACAACTGATTCCCTCCTGGGGGACTTGTGATGTGTCCTGAGCCCCACTGTATGCCCCATGATGTGCCCTGTACCCCGCTGTTTGCCATATGATGTGCACTGCTGTGTGACCCCTGATGCATCATTCAGTGCCCCATAGTGTGCTCTTCTGTGTGCACCATACTGTGCCCTATATGTGCCCTCTTGCTCCATGTAATATCCCTTGCTGTGCCCCATAATGTATCCTCTTGCCCCCATGTAATATGCCTTGCTATGCCTCATAATGTGCTCTGCTGTGCCCCATAATATGAGATTTTATCCCTTCTAATGTGCTCTGCTGTGCCCCTTAATGTGACCTCATGTAATATGCCCTGCTGTGTCCCATTATGTGCCCTCTTGTCCCCATGTAATATGCCCCATAATGTGCTCTACTGTACCCCATAATGTGCCCTCCTGCCCCATGTAATGTTCCATGCTGTGCCCCTCTGCCTCCCCCCCCTGTAATGTACCCTATAATGTTCCCTTCTGCCCACCTATGTAATGTGTCCTACTGTGCCCCCCAAACCTGTAATGTTCCCTGGTGTTCCCCATAATGTGCCCTGCTGCTCTCCATGTAGTGTGCCCTCCTGCCCCCCACAGACATATATTGTGCCCTCCTGACCCCCTGTGCTATGACCTGCTGACTTCTATACTTTGCCATGGTTACCTTATGCTGAGCCCTGCTGCACTGTTTATCTCAAGCTCAACCCAGAATTGAGGCATCCACGCAGTGCAAGCTGGGGGTGGGGCTTTGTGTGGGTGTGGCTTGAGTGTGGGCAGGGACACAGGGGGCCCCATGATCTCCTGTTGCCCGGGGGCCCCATGAGTTGTCAGTCCGCCCCTGATGCAGGGCAAGTACCATACAATGGGGATCAAAAGTTTGGGCACCCCAGGTAAAAATGTGTATTAATGTGCATAACGAAGCCAAGGAAAGATGGAAAAATCTCCAAAAGGCATCAAATTACAGATTAGACATTCTTATAATATGTCACAAAAAGTTAGATTTTATTTTCATCATTTACACTTTCAAGATTACAGAAAACAAAAAAATGGCGTCTGCAAAAGTTTGGGCACCCTGCAGAGTTAATATCTTGTACTGCCCCCTTTGGCACAGCTTGTAAACGCCTTTTGTAGCCAGCCAAGAAACGTTCAATTCTTGTTTGAGGTATCTTTGCTCATTCTTCCTTACAAAAATCTTCCAGTTCTTTGAGATTTCTGGGCTGTCTGTCACGCACTGCTCTTTTACGGTCTATCAATATATTTTCAATTATGTTGAGGTCAGGAGATTGTGAAGGCCATGGCAAAACCTTCAGTTTACGCCACTTGATGTAATCCCCCGTGGATTTTGAGGTGTGTTTAGGGTCATTATCCATTTGTAGAAGCCATCCTCTCTTTAACTTCAGCTTTTTCACAGATGGCATCAAGTTATCATCCAAAATTTGCTGAAAATGTATTGAATCCATTTTTCCTTCTACTCGTGAAATGTTCCCTGTGCCACTGGCTGCAATACCACCCCAAAGCATGATTGTTACACCCCCATGCTTAACAGTTGGACAGAGGTTCTTTTCATTAAATTCTGTGCCCTTTCTTCTCCAAACGTAACTTTGCATATTCTGGCCAAAAAGTTCTATTTTAACCTCATCGGTCCACAGAACTTGTTTCCAAAATGCATCAGGCTTGTCTATTAGCTGTATTCAGAGAGACTGGCTTAATGTTGAGGCAGCGTAGCGTATCGCATATACGCTACGCCGCCGTAAGTCAGAGAGGCAAGTGCTGTATTCACAAAGCACTTGCCTCCTAAGTTACGGCGACGTAGCGTAATTGGGCCGGCCTAAGCGCGCCTAATTCAAATGTGGAACAGGGGGGCGTGTTTTATGTAAATGACTGGTGACCCGACGTGATTGACGTTTTTGTACGAACGACATGCGCCGTTCGCGAAAGAATCCCAGTGCGCATGCGTTGGATAGAATGCCTAAGATACGTCGAACACTGCCTACGATGTGATGTAACTTACGCACAGCCCTTTTTGCGTACGACTTACGCAAACGACGTAAAAAGATAGGCTTGTTCCGACATCCATACCTTGCATGGGCTGCGCCACCTAGGGAGCAGCTTTATCTTTACGCCGGCGTATCTCTTACGTAAACGGCGTAACTAATTGAGACGGGCGCACGTACGGCGTATCTTGCTCATTTGCATATTCGACGCGGAATGCACCACCTAGCGGCCAGCGGAAGTATGCACTCTAAGATACGACGGCGTAAGAGACTTACGCCGCTCGTATCTTAGCCTAATTTAAGCGTATCTGGTTTCCAGAATACGCTTAAATTTACGACTGCGTAGATTCAGAGTTACGACAGCGTATCTGCTGATACGCCGGTGTAACTGTCTCTGAATCCAGTTATTTATGTTCATTTGCAAAGTTCAAACGTTGATTTTTGTGGTGAGGACGTAGAAGAGGTTTTCTTCTGATGACTCTTTCATGAAGACCATATTTGTACAAGTATCTCTTTATAGTGGAATAGTGTACCACAACTCCAGTGTCTGCCAGATCTTTCTGTAGGGATCGTGCAGTCAAACGTGGGTTTTGAATTGCTTTTCTCACAATCCTGCGAGCTGTTCTGTCTGATATTTTTCTTGGTCTTCCAGAACTTGCTTTAACTTCCACTGTTCCTGATGACTGCCATTTCTTAATTACATTCCGAACAGAGGATATTGACATCTGAAAACGCTTTGCTATCTTCTTATAGCCTTCTCCAGCTTTGTGAGCGTCAACTATTTTCAGTTTCAGTTTTCTAGACAACTTCTTAGAAGAACCCATGGTGCTGATTGTTGGGGCAAGGTCAGATGAGTCTGGGCATTTAAAACCTTTGAGATTGACATCACCTGGTCTTCCCAGACGATGATTGACAACAATCCATGACACTGGTAGGTCTCAGCTTTGCAAAGGGGGCAGTGCATGCTATAAATTCTGCAGGGTGCCCAAACTTTTGCAGACATCATTTTTTTGTTTTCTGTTATTTTGAAAGTGTAAATGATGGAAATAAAATCTAACTTTTTTTACATATTATAAGAATGTCTAATCTGTAATTTGATGCCTTTTGGAGATTTTTATATCTTTTCTTGGCTTCGTTATGCATAGAGTTGAGCGGACACCTGGATGTTCGGGTTCGACGGGTTCGGCCGGACTTCGGAAAAAAGTCCGGGTTCGGGACCCGAACTTGACCCCAAACCGAAATACCATTGAAGTCAATGGGGACCTGAACTTTGACTACTGAAATGTCTCTAAAAAAGTAATGGAAAGGGCTAGAGGGTTGCAAATGGCAGCAAAATGTTGGTAAGAGCATGGCAAGTACTCTGCAAATAAATGTGGATAGGGCAATAACAAAAATACCATAAAAAATAAAAATAAAAATAAATAATCTTGACCTAGGAGGACGAGGTCCATATGGAGTAGGAGGTTGAGGTGGCGGTGGATGTGGCGGTGTAGGTGGAAGCGGCGGTGGAGGAGGACGAGGTAGCCAACACAGGTTTTTGTTTTTAATTTATTTATTTTTCAAAAGTGAGAAAGATCTAGGGTTGCTACCTCATCCCTTTAAACCAGAACACATAGTAATTACACAGGTTCTGGGGCTAATTTAATGTCGATAAGGCACCAAGTGAGTTTAATTAGCACCTTAATCAGCCAGAGAACCTGTGCAATTAATATGTTTTCGGTTTTAAAGGGATGAGGTGGCAACCACAGAAAGATCAGAAATACAAGAATGGCTAGGTAAGGCTGGTATACGTGTCTATTCTGCACAAGGTACGGACAAGTCCTGTGGGATCCATGCCTGTTCATTTTAATGAACATGAGCTTGTCCACATTGGACACTGATCACCGCCATTAGTAGTAAAACATTTTTTTTATAAAAATGCAATAAAACTATCCCTTTTTTTGTAAACGCTATAAATTTTGCGCAAACCAATCGATAAACGCTTATTGTGATTTTTTTTTACCAAAAATAGGTAGAAGAATACGTATCGGCCTAAACTGAGGAAAGAAATTAATGTTTTATATATTTTTGGGGGATATTTATTATAGAAAAAAGTAAAAAAAATAAATAAAAATTCAAAATTGGCGTTCTATTTTTGTTTATAGCCCAAAAAATAAAAACGCAGAGGTGATCAAATACCACCAAAAGAAAGCTATATTTGTGGGGAAAAAAGGACGCCAATTTTGTTTGGGAGCCACGTCGCACGACCGTGCAATTGTCAGTTAAAGCGACGCAATTTTTTCAAGTATATTCTCTGGATGATGTCACACTATACACCATGGGGCTGATTTACCAAGCCTTTGCTCCATGACTCACGGATAGGGTTGAGCAAACCCGAACTGTAAAGTTCGGGTTCGGTACGGACTTTGGGTTTTTCCCGAACCCGGACCCGAACCCGAATAATTGGAAAAAGTTTGGGTTCGGAGTTCGGGTATGTTTTGGCGCGCTGCATGGCAGCCAATCGCCATTCGTGTTACTACTGTGACTGGGAACTGATCACAGCCATGCCTACTTATGGCATGGCTGTGATTGGCCAGTGCAGCATGTGACCCATCATGTGACCAGTCTCTATATTAGAGCACACAGCACATATCGTCACTCTGCTTCACTCATGATAGGGAAAGGCTGCTGGAATCTGCTGCTTAGGGAAAGTCTTAGGTGTATCTGGCTCGTTGTCACTGTGCTTCACTTATGTGAGGGAAAGGCTGCTGAATCTGCTCAGGGACAGTGTTAGGTCTATGCTGCTCCAGAAATATCAAGAAGCACACTTTATTTCTTTGATATCTGCATCATCTTATGGCATCTGGCTTGTTGTCACTGCTTCACTTATGTGAGGGGAAGGCTGCTGAATCTGCTTAGGGACAGTTTTAGGTGTATGCTGCTCCAGAAATATCAACAAGCACTCTATTCCTGTGACATCTGCTGTGCTTCATATAGTTTAGGAATTTTGTTCAGCTATAGGGGCAGTTTGCAATCTATAGGTGACTCTGAATATTTCAACAGCACTGCACCTGCCACACCACCTGTGCACCTGTGATATACTGTGTTTCTGTCAAGTACATAGTCAGAGAGAGGTTCCTATAATATTTTTCCTATAGGGGCAGTCAGCACTCTATAGGTGACTGAGTATTTCAACAGCAGTACACCTGCCACACCACCTGTGCACCTGTGATATACTGTGTTTCTGTCAAGTACATAGTCAGGGACAGGTTCCTGAAATATGTTTCCTATAGGGGCAGTCAGCACTCTATATGTGACTGAGTATTTCAACAGCACTTACCCAGCCATTGTTTTTTTCGGAGCTTTCTAGGGTTGCCATCTCATCCCTTCCAAAGCAAAAACATATTAATTACACAGGTTCTCTGGCTGATTAAGGTGCTGTTAATTAAACTCACTTGGTGCCTTATCAAGTCTATCGACATTAAATTAGCCCCAGAACCTGTGTGACTCTGTGTTCAGGTTTAACCACTTGACACCCGCACGCCGTCATATGACGTCCAAAACGGGGACCTGTTATGACGGGTGGATGTCATATGACGTCCTGGGCTTTGCGGGGGGATATCTCAATGATGCCTGCACCCAGAGGCATCATTGAGATATAATTTTTTAGCGGCGGCGATCCTGCGCACTGTAAGAATGATCATAGCGGCGGTTCCGCCGCTAGATCGTTCTTACAGGCGGCGGGAGGGGACATCCCCCCTCCCGCCGCCATCCGGTGCTTCTCCGGGCTCTCCCGTCCCACCGGGGGCCCGGAGAGATGATCGCCGTCCGCCGGATGTTTGCCATAGAGAAGACTGGTGACCAGATGGTCATCAGTCATCTCTATGACCGTCGGAGGCCCGGGCGCGATGTGATGACGTCACGCCCGGGTCCCCGTAAGTAAACAAACCGCAATTGCGGCTAGTTTGAATAAGATCTGTGATTTTTTTTTTTCACGATCTCATTCTTTCCAGCCTGGAGGAGAGATGTGGGGTCTTATTGACCCCGTATCTCTCCTTAAAGAGGACCTGTCACACACATATTACAAGGGATGTTTACATTCCTTGTAATAGGAATAAAAGCGATTGAAAAAAAAAAGTGTAAAAAAAAGTGTAAAAATTAAAGAAATAAGTAAAATAAAAAATAATAATAAAAAAATTAAAATGCCCTTGTCCCCGGTAGCTCGCGCTCAGAAGCGTACGCACACGTAAGTCCCGCCCACGTATGTAAACGTCGTTCAAACCACACATGTGAGGTGTCGCCGCGTGCGTTAGAGCGTGTGCAACAATTCTAGCACTAGACCTCCTCTGTAACTCTGAACTGGTAACCTGTAAAAAAAAATCAAGCATCGCCTATGGATATTTTTAAGTCCCGAAGTTTGGCGCCATTCCATGAGTGTGTGCAATATTAAAGCGTGACAAGTTAGGTATCTATTTACTTGGTGTAACATCATCTTTCACATTATCACAACAAATTGGGCTAAATTTACTGTTTTGTTATTTTTTAATTCATGAACCGTTTTTTTTTTGGGCCAAAAAAAAAGGCGTTAGAAAAATTATTGCGCAAATACCGGCAACTTGTAAAAAATGTAAAGTTTCGCCTATGGAGATTTTTAAGTAACGAAGTTTGGCGCCATTCCATGAGTGTACGCAATTTTAAAGCGTGACATGTTGGGTATCTAGTTACTCGGCGTAACATCATCTTTCATATTTTACCAAAAATTGGGCTAACGTTACTGTTTTGTTATTTTTTAATTTATGAAACCATTTTTTTTACAAAAAAAAGCCGTTTGAAAAATTATTGCGCAAATACGGTGCAAGATAAAAAGTTGCAATGACTGCCATTTTATTCCCTAGGGTGTCTGCTAAAAAAACATATATAATGTTTGGGGGTTCTGAGTAATTTTCTAGCAAAAGAATGAGGATTTGTACATGTAGGAAAGAAGTGCCAGAATAGGCCCGGGAAGGAGGTGGGTTTTAAAGCCCGGTATTGAAGTGGTTAAAGGGATGAGGTAGCAACCCTAGATCTGTCTCACTATTTTGGGGTTTACCCTAATTTAAAAAATAAATCAATTAAAAACCAAAACCTGCTGTGTTGGCTACCTCCTCCACCGCCGCTTCCACCTTCAGTCACATTCTTAGGCTTGCGCACTGCAACTGCTTTCTTTAAGTCCCACCAGAGGTTCTCAATCGGATTTAAGTCTGGTGACTGCGATGGACACTCCAAAATGTTCCAGCCTTTAATCTGCAACCATGCTCTAGTGGACTTGGAAGTATGCTTGGGATCATTGTCCTGTTGAAAGGTCCAACGTCTCCCAAGCCTCAGGTTTGTGACGGACTGCATCACATTGTCATCCAATATCTCCTGGTACTGAAGAGAATTCATGGTACCTTGCACACGCTGAAGCTTCCCTGTACCTGCAGAAGCAAAACAGCCCCAAAGCATGATTGACCCCCTGCCATGCTTCACAGTAGGCAAGGTGTTCTTTTCATCATAGGCCTTGTTCTTCCTCCTCCAATATAGCGTTGATCCATGGGCCCAAACAGTTGTAATTTTGTTTCATCAGTCCACAGAACACAATCCCAAAATGTGTGTGGTTTGCCCACACGTTTGACTTTCGGCATACTGCAGTCGACTCTTATTCTTTGGAGACAGCAAGGGGGTGCGCCTGGGAGTTCTGGCATGAAGGCCTTCATTACGCAGTGTGCGCCGTATTGTCTGAGCAGAAACTTCAGTACTCACATCTGACAAATATTTTCTCAGTTCCTCAGCAGTCACACGGGGACTTTTCTCCACTCTATGCTTCAGGTAGCGCACAGCAGTCAAAGTCAGCATCTTCTTTCTGCCACGACCAGGTAGCGTTTCAACAGTGCCCATTGCCTTGAATTTTGCATTTACTACTGTATTACAAAATCAATTGATGTCATATTAGTTGCATATGGTTCTTTATGAAGTCCTTGTAGGATTTCATTCTGAATACAATTACAAATGTACACTAAATTCCCTAAAACCCTTTACAGCATTGGGGGGTTTAATAATTTTGAACAAAACTGTATGGACCTCGTCCTCAAAGGTCAAAAATCATTATATATTTTTTTTTTTTCATGTTATTTTAAGTTATTTCCCTATCCACATTTATTTCCAGAGTACTTGCCATGCTCTTCCCGACATTTTGCTGCCATTTGCAGCCCTCCAGCCCTTTCCCTTAGTTTTTTAGAGACATTTTTGTAGTCAAAAGTTCGGGTCCCCATTGACTTCAATGGGGTTCGGGTTCGGGTCAAAGTCCGGGTTCGGTCCCGAACCCGAACTTTTTTTTCAAAGTCCGGGTTCGGGTCCGAACCCGAACATCCAGATGTCCGCTCAACTCTACTCACGGAGCAAAAGCAGGAGTAGCAGCCGTTTTGACATTTACTAAAGAAATACGCTGCTAGTGCAGTGTATTTCCTTAGTCACTAAAGTGCTCAGTGCGCCCAGGAGAGGGCGCATTGAGCACTAATATAGACCTGGCACACGGCATATTGAAATGTAAATTGCAGGGATTTGGGTGGGAGTTTATTAGGGGGGGAGGTGGGGTGATGCGGGGGAAGTGTTGTGACATGTGTTTGAATAAGTGTTACGGGCCGAATTGAAAGTGAAAGTGATTTTAGGGAACCGATCCCCGTACGCTTGCACAGTGTGCCTGAACCTCGGGAGGTTCATTTTCATACTGGGCATGCGTACAGAGACATTTTGGGGCTTCCCGTGCGCCTTGTCAGTACGCCGAGAAAATCTTGGTAAATACCAAGCGGCGTACCCGTAATTGCGCTGCGTGACGCGGAGCACGGGAATCTCTGACCTGTTTTCAGCCTGCACTGACCATGAAGGGGAACTCCGCGCCAAATTTCAAACAATAAACCGGCGCGGGTCCCCCTCCAGGGGTACATTAGGCTCCTCGGCTTGGTATGGAACGTGAGGGGTTAAACCCGCGCCGAAAACCAGCGCAGTGTTCCCCCCAGATCCATACCAAGCCCTTATCCCAAGCACGCAGTCTGGTCCGGACAGGAATGGGGGTGGGGACCAGCGAGTGCCCCCCCTTCTGAGCCGTACCAGACCGCATGCCCTCAACATGGGGGAGTGTGTGCTCTGAGGGAGGGGGGCACTGCCTCCCACCCCAAAGCACTCTTGTCCCCATGTCGATAGGGACAAGAGCCTCTTCCCGACAACCCTTGCCATTGGTTGTCGGGGTGTGCGGGCGGGGGCTAATCGGAATCTTCGAGCCCCCTTTAATAAGGGGGCCCCCAGATGCCGGCCCCCCACCCTATGTGAATGAGTATGGGGTACAACGTACCCCTACCCATTCACCTGGGGGAAAAGTGTAAAGTAAAAAAAACACACCACACAGAATAAAATAATTTATTAGTCAGCTCCGGGGCCTCCCTTTCTTCTTTTAGCTCTTTCAGAAGGGGGGGTGTCTTCTCTCCCGATCTTTCGCCGGGCCCCTGGGCTTCACCGATTTCTGCCGGGGGAGGGGGCCATCCCACCCCGGTCTTATCCGGTGCCTTCCGCCGGGGCCCCCCAACCCATTTAAGCTCTTTAACATTAGGGGGGGCATCCGGACTTCGGTGACTTCTGCCGGGGGATGGCGCCTATCCCCCGGTCTTTCCGGTGACTTCTGCCAGGGCTCCGGTCTTGTTCCTCGTCTTCTGCCGGGGGTGCGCCAAATCCCCGGTCTTTTCTCTGCTGTCTTGGCGTTCCCTCTTATGCCTGTCTCCCCCGCGGAGCCCAAGGCTTTCTTCTCTGTCCCCTCTTCTGCCTGTCTCCCCCGCGGAGCCAGGGCTTTCTTTCCGCTCTCTTCCCTCTTCTGCCTGGCTCCTCCGGGAGCCCAGGGCTTGTCTCCGCTGTCTTCTCTCTTCCCTCTTCTGCCTGGCTCCTCCGGGAGCCCAGGGCTTGTCTCCGCTGTCTTCTCTGTTCCCTCTTCTGCCTGGCTCCTCTGCCTGCCACCATGTGACCTCAACCCATGTGACATCACATTCCCTGGGCATGATGGGAATGTGATGTCACATGGGTTGAGGTCACATGGTGGCATTGCCCTATATAAGTCAATGCCCACAGCTCAGACGGCATTTCAGCGCGAGACCTCGTTGTGTCAACATCGAATGGAAGAGAAGGAAGAAGACAGCGGAGACAAGCCCTGGGCTCCGCGGAGGAGCCAGGCAGAAGCGGAAGGCACCGCAGAAGCCCGGAGGGTGGCGCCCTCCGGCGGAATACAGTGGAGAGAAGCCCTGGCCCCCGCGGAGGAGCCAGGCAGAAGCGGAAGGCACCGCAGAAGCCCGGAGGGTGGCGTCCTCCGGCGGATGACAGCGGAGAGAAGCCCTGGCCCCCGTGGAGGAGCCAGGCGGAAGGCAGCGGAGAAGGCCGCGGCCCTCCCCCATAAGCAAGGAGCTTCATGGTGAAGGGGGCCCCCCGGCAGAAAGCGACGAAGCCCGCGGCCCTCCCCCATAAGCAAGGAGCTTCATGGCAAAGGGGGCCCCCGGCAGAAAGCGACGAAGCCCGCGGCCCTCCCCATAAGCAAGGAGCTTCATGGAGAAGGGGGCCCCGGCGGAAGACCCCCGGAGCTGATTAATAAAATATTTTATTCTGTGTGGTGTGTTTTTTTACTTTACATTTTCCCCCCAGGTGAATGATTAGGGGTACGATGTTCCCCATACTCATTCACATAGGGTGGGCGGCCAGAATCTGGGGGCCACCTTATTAAAGGGGGCTCTCAGATTCTGATAAGCCCCCCGCCCACATACCCCGACAACCAACGGCCAGGGTTGTCGGGAAGAGGCTCTTGTCCCTATCGACATGGGGACAAGAGTGCTTTGGGGTGGGGGTGCAGTGCCCCCTCCCTCAGAGCACACACTCCCCCATGTCGAGGGCATGCGGTCTGGTACGGCTCAGGAAGGGGGGGCGCTCCCTCTTCCCTACCCCCATTTCTGTTCGGGCCAGACTGCGTGCTTGGGATAAGGGCTTGGTCTGGATCTGGGGGGACCCCACGCTGGTTTCGGCGTGGGTTTAACACCTCACATTCCGGACCAAGCCGAAGAGCCTAATGTACCGGTTTCTTGTTTGAAATTTGGCGCGGAGTTCCCCTTTATCCCGGTCCTGTCAGGGGGGGAAATGCCTGATCGTCTGTTCATACAATGTATGAACAGCGATCTGTCATTTCCCCTAGTCAGTACCACCCCTCCTTACAGTTAGAACACCCAGGGAACATAATTAACCCCTCCCTCGCCCCTAGTGTTAACCCCTTTCCTTGCCAGTGACATTTTTATAGTAAGCAATGCATTTTTAGAACATTTATCGTTAGAAAAATGCCAATGGGGGGCGTGGCTACCGCGCAGCTTAATGGACGCTTAACTCCGGAGCTCCGCTTCAGCGTCAGGGATTACAACACACCGAGGCACCGTGGGGTGTACTGAAACACCCGAAAGAGCACCCGCTGACCCGCTCGTTCCTCGGGGATGACCAAAAAGAGGAAAAACGCCGTTCAGCCGGCGAAACGGAAGGATTTCTTCTCCCCCAGGCCTAGCAGCGTGTCCCAAGATGGCGCCGGCCGCATCTCTCCGGCCTCCGCCGGCGGATCTTCCACATCAACGCCGAGTCCGGGATCGAAAGAGGGGACTCAGCGTCGCTCCCCGGGGGCCTCCACTCCACTCTCCTGCAGCCCTGTAAAATCCAAGCCACGGCTGTCGGCCGCAACAGGTGACTCTCAGGTCAGTACCTTGCAGGGTTCTATGGAGGACACTCGTGAACTCTCAGCCCCCATTAACACCTTCCCTACCTCCAATATGCCTGTATCAGACACCACATTAAAAGATATGCTGGTCTCCCTGCGCACATCTCTCCATGCAGACATGATGGAATGCATGAGGGGCTTCAAGACGGAAATGGGGGAGCTGGGTGGCAGGGTTGATCACATGGAGCAGAAAATGGGAGAATATGCCTCCTCATATAACTCCCTAGTGGACTCTCATAATGATCAAGGAGATGAGGTTGCATGGCTCAGGGCAAAGGTCGCAGACCTCGAGGACAGATCTCGAAGGAATAATGTCAAACTAAGGGGTGTCCCTGAGACTGTCATGCCTGCCCAACTTCAACAGTATGCCCGTGAGCTTATGGGGTCACTCCTGCCCTCTGTTGCTGAATCAGAACTGGTGGTAGACCGAATACACCGCCTTCCCAAACCCGCGCACCTCCCTGACAATATACCCAGAGATGTACTGATGCGGGTACACTTCTATCATATCAAAGATCAATTCATGCTGGCCTTCCGCAAAACTCCCCAGTCGTCTGATCGCTATGCTAACCTACAAGTGTATGCGGACCTTTCCCAGCACACCATGCAGAGACGCAGATCCCTTCTGCCTGTCACGAAAGCGCTCCGCAACCATAACATCATCTACAAGTGGGGTCAGCCGACCAAACTCATCATAACCAAAGACGGCACCTCCAGTGTTATCATGTCCCTGGAAGAAGGACTTGCACTCCTACGCAAATGGGATATATTACCTGAGCATCCCCCTGGGGACACAACGTCCATATCTGCACCCAGGGCCCCAGCCCACGACGAATGGTCACTGGTGACACGTAAACGTAGCAATAAGAAGAAAACATGAAACCCCCCTGCCTCGGGAATTCTGTTTATTGTTATTTTCATATCACTCCCTGACTCTATTGGAGTTCTGTTTCTCCACGAACTTCCCCTCCTTGCAATATGTGCAGCTACTCTGCATCCAGATCCCGGATGGGATCTTCCTTTTTACTCGTGCTACTTTGTTTTTTTGTTATAACCCCTTTGCTTTTGGTTCTTAAGCCTTTTTTATCTTTCTCCCCTTCCACTGAGATGGACGCCAAAACTCCCTCATTGAAGACATCCTGCTCCCTGCATGCTCTCGCCGCCAGCAACCAGCCGGTCTGGAAATCCGGATACATCACCGCAAGGTACTGTTATCACTCTTTTCATTCACACACTCATGGCCCTGTCAATTACATCCTTTAATGTCCGGGGTCTAAACCACCCAGTTAAGAGGGCTTCCGTATGGAGAGAGGCTCTGAAACTGCGCTCAGATGTCCTGTGTCTTCAGGAAACCCACCTGCAGGCATCCGGTGCGCCTCCATTCCACCACGTTAAGTTCCCCCATATCTTTCTAGCATCTGCCTCAAAAAAGCAGAAAGGAGTTGCCATTGCCATCAGAGACTCTGTGAATTTCTCCCTACAAGACTCTTTGATTGACCCTGATGGGAGATTCCTGGTTCTGGTCGGAACCTTCAACAACAAATTATATACCCTGGTCAACCTATACGCACCCAACACCCATCAACTCTGTTTTCTGAGGAAACTATTTTGCAGAATCAATAAAATTAGAAAAGGAGCCCTGATTGTGTGCGGAGACTACAATCTGACGATTGACTTTGAGTTGGACTCCACCTCCCACTCTAAACGCCACCAACCTGCACTAGGCGCATTAATCCATGCTGAGGGTTTGTTTGATGTCTGGAGGTGTCAACACGCAAGCGAAAGAGACTACTCCTTTCACTCCTCCAGACATAACTCCTATTCACGTATTGACTTGATTTTGGTGGATACGTTTTTACTTCAGAGGGTGTCTTCGTCCGCCATCCACGACATCACGTGGTCAGACCACGCTCCGGTGTCGGTGGTGGTGGACGGGGGGGCCCCAGTATCCTCGCCCTTCATTTGGAGGGCGGACTCTTATTTACTTCAACAACCCTCCCACGTTGCTTATTTGTCCTCACATCTAAGAGAATTTTTCAATGTGAATGCTGGTTCTGTTACTAACCCATTTTCTATCTGGTGTGCCCATAAGGCCTACATTAGAGGTATTGTGATACAACTTAGTGCACGGGTCAGGAAGCAGAGAGCACAAAAACTAGACTCAATACTTGCTGAAATCGTTTCCTTAGAATCTCAGAACAAGCAATCTCCTGATGTCGCGACGGCTACTAAGCTACACAGTGCTCGTGCTGATCTCAGGAGATTGCTACTCGAACGCTACAATAAACATGTCCAATCTCTGAAATTGTCCCACTATGTGTCGGGTAACCGGGCAGGCAAATTTCTAGCTCAACGGCTGAAAAGTCGACGGGTGAAAACCACTATCCCTTTCCTTATCAAGCAGTCAGATAGCAGCAACATTTACAACCCTCAGGATATAGCGAACTCGTTCGCAGAGTTTTACTCCTCCCTCTACAACCTCCGAGAGGACCCCTCTACACCTCAACCTGTAGAGGAGACGATTCACTCCTTCCTAGCTGACTTGGCGCTGCCTACCTTGTCGCATGCCCAACTTGACTCCCTTAACGCGCCGATTTCGGAACTTGAAATCAAACAAGCTATTAAGTCCCTCCCTCTGGGGAAGTCCCCGGGCCCGGACGGGCTCCCTAATTGTTACTATAAGGCCTTTGATTCCCTTCTAGCTCCAGAACTGAACAAGATGTTCGCTGAAGCAATGCTCTCTGCTTCCTTCCCAAGTGAAATGCTTAATGCCTTTATTGTCACTATTCCTAAGCCGGGGAAAGCACCTACTACACCTGCTAATTTCCGACCCATCTCCTTGCTCAATACAGATGTCAAACTGTATGCCAAGATTCTGGCATCCAGACTGCTCCCGCTTCTCCCCTCACTGATCAATCCGGATCAGACCGGGTTTACCTCAGGTAGGCAGTCCTCAGATGCGACCAGAAGGGTGATAGACTTGGTCCATCATGCCGGGGCCTCTCGAACGCCTTCTCTGCTCCTCTCCCTGGATGTGGAGAAGGCGTTCGACAGGGTACACTGGGGATATATGACCCAGGTACTGGAGAAATTTGGATTCTCTGGCCCCATCCTGTCGGCGATTCTTGCGCTGTATTCCTCCCCTTGCGCACAAGTTTATACCTCAGGTATGCTCTCCTCGGCTTTCACCATAACTAATGGCACCAGGCAAGGGTGCCCCCTGTCCCCCTCCATATTTAACCTACTCGTAGAGCCCCTTGCGGAAAAAATTAGAGCCCATGCGAATATCCTGGGTTTCTTAGTGGCGGGCCGAGCACACAATATCAGTTTATTTGCAGACGATATTATTCTTTTCCTAACCTCACCGACTTGTTCCCTACCACATGCACATAAAGTCCTCGCAGAATTCAGTAACATATCCTATTATAAGATCAACTACACCAAATCCTTTATCCTAGGCCTCAACTTATCCCCCTCCCTTCAATCCCACTTGCAAACTTCCTTCCCATATTCTTGGGCCGCATCTAGCATACAATACCTGGGGATACAAGTCACAACTGACCCAGCGAAGCTAGCGGATGCTAATTACATTCCCCTAATAGACAAAATTACTAAAGAGGCCGCACGCCTAGCCAGGGTCGAACTGACATGGTCGGGACGTTTGGCCTCCTTCAAAATGTTGCTCCTCCCCCAAATCTTGTACATTTTCCGTACGCTACCCATCCCTCTGAAATCCAGTCACCTCAGGTCCCTAAACGGTATCCTTAATCGCTACATATGGGGCACCAAACGGCCGAGATGCGCAAGGTCTCTGTTGATCACACATAGATCGATAGGGGGCATGGGCATGATCGACATCAAAGATTACCACCGAGCGGCTATACTTACACAGGTTAGACGATGGATCTCTCCGACCCCTGACATTCTATGATGTGATATAGAACAAGCTCTTAGCCCGACCAAAGACCTCTACAGTGCTCTAATACTTGACCATTGGAGTCCTCTCCCGTTGCGCCAACTACCGTTGACTATCCAGGCCACCATATTAGCCTGGAGAGATCTCTGTGCCTTAGCATACACGTCCCCTAGCACAATCTCTATGCCAATTCCGATCGACACCTTGTCGGCAGCAGTGCCGTATTCCTCTTTCTCCAGCTGGGCCGCTAAAGGCATTGGCAGAGTTGAGGACCTATATTGCCAGGGGGTGCTCAGACCGTTTGTCGAGCTAGCCGCGAGGTTTGGCCTGACACAGTTGGACAGTTTTAGGCACTCGCAAGCGTCCCATTTTCTTAAGTCACTTCAATCTCATAATGTACTAATCCACAGCGCTGTATGGCAGTTCTACACTAATGCAACCCTCCCACCTAAAGGAGTCTCCCTTTTCTACAACCTGTTCCAGGATAAACTTCTCTTTAAAAAGACTCCCCCGCTCAGTAAATGGGAAACGGACTTGGGCAAAACGTTCTCTCCCACTCAATGGAAGTACTCATTTAAACTTATATACAAAGCCTCCAGATGCATTAACCATTGGGAGTTGTCCCAAAAGATAGCCCTGAGGTGGTACCTAACACCATATCGTTTAGCCCAATTTTACTCCTCGGCCTCCCCAATGTGCTGGAGAGGTTGTGGAGAGGTTGGCAATATCTTCCATGTCTTTTGGCTCTGTAGAAACCTCACCAGTTACTGGAGAGGGGTCTTTCGATGTATCTCACGCATAACGGGTATACTCACACCCCCCTGCCCGGAACTGGCTGTACTGAACTTGGGAATCGAGGGATTCCCCCCAGATTTTCGAGTTGTGGTCACTCATATCCTGCTGGCAGCCAGGCTGTTGCTGACTAGGAATTGGAAATCGAACAAGGTATCAAACGTATCTGAGGTCCTAGAACTTACCAGAAACAACTATATCTTCGAGTCCTTGCTAGCAAGTCGGGAGGGTAGGAGAGCGAAGTTTGATACTCAGTGGAGGCCCTGGACTGAATGGTTCAGCGCGCGATAAAGCGGTGAATTTGAAATGTCTTCCTTGAATTGTCTTCCTATATTATGATCCTTTTGATATGCTCTAAACAAATACCTATGTAATAGTCTATGATGATGACCGCTCAGGTATCCATCTCATTCCCCCCCCCCCTCTTTTCCATCCTTACTTTACCTCTCCCCCCCCTCCCGTCCTTCTCCTGCTCTCCCTTTCTTCCCTGATCTTATTCACTCCACTGATTCCCCCCCCATGGTACTCCTCTATGTACTGTCCAGAATATGGCAGATGGCAAAGACAATGCATCCCTCCCCTGCCTCAAAATGTTGTTTTCATTATGGTTGCCTTGTCCGTACCCATATGTTTATTTTTGCTCTGTTTATTTCTGGAGTTATCAATATATGCGATTTCCCTTGATGTTCCTCGGGAATATGTGTGACTGTTTGTCTACTTTCTACCCTTTGTACTTTGAAAAAATTTTTTTTCAATAAAAACTATTGTACTAAAAAAGAAAAATGCCAATGGTCCCAAAAATGTGTCTGCCATAATGTCGCAGTACCAATAAAAATCACTCATCGCCGCCATTACTATTAAAAAAATATATATTAATAAAAAAGCCATAAAACTATCCCCTATTTTGTAGACGCTATAACTTTTGCGCAAACCAATCAGACGCTTATTGCGATTTTTTGGAACCAAAAATATGTCGAACAATACGTATCGGCCTAAACTGAGGGATTAAAATATTATTTTTAGTTAATTTTGGGGATATTTTTTAGAGCAAACAGTAAAAATGTTTTTTTTTTTTTTTTTTTTTTAAATCTCGCTCTATTTTTGATTATACCAAAAAAAAAAAAACGCAGAGGTGATCAAATACCACCAAAAAAATCTATTTGTGGGGAAAAAAAAGGACGCCTATTTTGTTTGGGAACCATGTCGCACGACCGCGCAATTGTCAGTTAAAACGACGCAGTGCCGAATCGCAAAAACTGGCCCGGTCATTGACCAGTAATATGGTCTGGGGCTCAAGTGGTTAAAAAAATAACAAAACACTAAAGTTAGCCCAATTTTTGGTGATGTGAAAGATGATGTTACACCGAGTAAATAGATACCTAACAGGTCACGCTTTACTATTGCAAACACTCATGGAATGGGGCCAAACTTCAGTACTTTAAAATCCCCATAGGTGACGTTTTTTTTATTTTCCAGGTTACCAGTTTATAGTTACAGAGAATGTCTAGTGCTAAAAGTATTGCTCTCGCTCTAACGCACGCGTCACTACCTCACATGTGTGGTTTGAACGGTGTTTACATATGTGGGCGGGACTTGCGCAAGTCCCGCCCACATATGTAAACATCGTTCAAACCACACATGTGAGGTATTGACGCGTGCGTTAGAGTGAGAGCAATACTTTTAGCTCTAGACCTCCTCTGTAACTATGAACTGGTAACCTGAAGAAAAAAAAATGTGCGTGTTCGCTTCTGACTGGGAGCTACTAGGGACAGGGGCATTTTAATTATAATTATTTATTTTTGTTACGTAATAATTCATTAAGACCTCCCCTTCAGCCTGGAAAGCATGAGTTCAAGGGGGAAAAAAAAGCTATCATGCTTTCAGCAGCCATTGCAGCTTTGTTCCTGCATGTGAGCTGATCTGAGCATGCTCTGACAGTTAGAAATGTTTTCCCTTTCTTTTTAAAGGGTGAAAATCACTTGGATGTCTCTGAGCATGCTCATAGAGCGTGGGTGGGTTAGTAATTTAAGGACATCCTTACCAGGTGTAAGCACTTACAAGCTCACCCAAACTAGAGACTGACATTTGTTCATGTGATTTCAATTGCTTAATTAGCACACATGTTTTAAAAAGCGTGGATCGAGCAGTCCTCAGCTGCCCTCAGAGGGGCAAGCTGGCAGGAATGTTGTTGCTGAACAGAAATGTGGTTTGGAGCATGTTTATTTTGCCAATGTTTTTTGTTTATTTTTAAATTATGTTTATTTTGATTTTTGAAATGTATTTTTGTTTGTGTGTGTTTGTTTGTCTTTTTTGCTTTCCTTGTTTTGTTGACCAATAAAAATGACTTTCAAATTTTGAAGTTTGTTTTTTGTTACTTTTTCATGCTACAGATTTTGACAGCTGCAGCTGAAATAGGTTTGGGCCTAACAAATTAGGTGTGATTTTTGTCTAAGCTTCTTTCCTGGTGTGTAATCATGAAATGTTTGCCATGTTTATTCACCAGGAAATTAAAAAGACAAAGTGGTAAGTATTTTCTTTTTACTGCAGTGGTCCTCAGCCCTCAAGTACCCCCGACAGGACACGTTTTGTGGATTTCTCTTATTAAGAATTGCTGTTCAGACTGTCTCTTTTAAAGCACATGTGCAAGATGAAGGAAGACCTGCAAACATGGCCTGTTGCGGGCGGGGGGGGGCGTTGTTGGCGGACAGGCTTGAAGTGCTGATTTACAGCACTGTGCTTAAATCTAGTGCAAGGCAATCCTATTCTAATTGTGGGTGTTTGAGGGAAGCCAAGTGAGTGTTAGAACCCCTGCTTGTGTTTTTTTTGGGTTGAGCTTTGTGTTCCTTTTCTTAAAATTGGCTTCACATCCTGTCACACAGCTGAACAGGAAGTGAGGTTAAAACCCTACCAATGTCTTTTCTTGGGGACACAGGTCAATCTAACTAGTGTCCCCATTAAGCAAATTGTACTCCAGCACTGCTGTGTACACCCCAAATCATGGGTCTTCAAACTACAGCCCTCCAGTTGTTAAGGAACTACAATTCCCATCATGCCTAGTCATGTCTGTGAATGTCAGTGCATTACAAGGCCTCATGGGATGTGTAGTTCTACAACAGCTGGAGGGCCGTAGTTTGAGGATCCCTGCCCCAAAATGATTATTTAGTTTGGGGTTAGTAAAGGCAAAGCCACTCTGCAGTACAAGCATAGTCGCTGAAAATCAGAGAGGAAGCACTGATGGCTTTAACATCCAATCCTGTAGAAGCAAAGTTGTTTTGTTTTCTTCCTTGCTTGTCCACTTGTAGTGCAAAGTGGATTTACCTTTAGTAAATGGACCCCAAAGTCCAAGATTCCTAATAATTTGGGGTGTACACAGCAAAATGCTAGAGTGCAATTTACATAATGGGAAACTATTTAGATTGATCTCTGTGTCCCCAAGAAAAGATATTAGTAAGGATTTACCCTCACTTCCTGTTTGGCTATGTGACAGGAAGTGAATGAATTTGAATTAGAAAGGGTGAAGACACCTCACAAATGTTGTCACTATCAGGGGTGCAGACATCCCAAAAAAATGAGCAGATAATACTTATTTGCAAATTAATAATTTTTTATTTAACATTGGGTGGTGTTTGTGGGGGGCCCTAACTAAGGATGAGCTTCGCATTCGATACAAACGTATGTTCGACTCAAACATCGGTCGTTCGATCGTTCGTCGAAACTCAAACAAAACGGGTCGTTCGCGCCAAATTCGAATGACGCAAAACGTCCCATAATTCACTGCGTTGAGCGCTGATGATTGGCCAAGCATGCTGTATGTCCCGCATGCTTGGCCAATCACAGCGCGCAAAAAACGATGAGCCATAATTGGCCAAAGCCAGCCTGGCTTTGGCCAATTATGGCTCAGGGGGATTAGTACACGCCCCACACTATAAAAGGCAGCCTGCACGGTAGCATCATGTAGTGTGTTCCCGGCTTTTGTTAGAGAAGTCAGTCAGGACAGTTAGAGAGAGAGAGATATATAGAGACACAGTGGGGGTTATCCACAAAATTGATACGCCGTCGTATCCCTGTTTCTATCTATGGAACTGATCCACAGAATCAGTTTACCATAGATAGGCAGAAGATCCGACGTGTAATTGAATTACACTGTCGGATCTTAAGGATGCAATTCTAGGCCGGCCTCTAGGTGGCGAGGCATTGCGGCCGGCCTAGAATATGCAAATGAACACTTACTGCGAACCACGAACGGTTCCGACGGGCACGTCACGCTAAATCTACGTCGTTTACGTCGAGTTAACGCCGTGTATAAATAGGGCTAAGTCCTATTTTACTAAGACCTATTAAGTATGGCCGTCGTTCCCGCGTCAAACTTTTTTAACTCTACGTCGTTGCGTAAGACGTGCCTGAATGGCGCTGGACGCCATTTACGTTAACGTCTAAGCAAATGTTGTCGGAGCGAACGTCTGTTAGCGCAATGCACGTCGGGTAATGTTACCCGACGGAGCATGCGCAGTACGTCCGGCGCGGGAGCGCGCCTAATTTAATGGGACTCGCCCCATTAGATTCGGCACGCCTTGCGCCGGACACATTTAAGTTACACCGCCGGCAAATTTCAAGGTAAGTGCTTTGTGGATCGGGCACTTAGGTAGAAATTTTGCGGCGTCGGTGTAACTTAAATCGGAAGATTTAAGTATACGCAGGATATTTGTGGATCTGGCCCACAGTGTCTTTTCTACCAGATAGATAGATAGATAGATAGGTAGATAGAGCAGGAAGGCTAGTCAGTATAGTTTAATCTAAAGTTTGTAGAGAATATATTTACATCCCTAGGAGTTGTACATATATTTATAAACTGTATAGCTCAGCTAGATCTGCTATTAGTATCTGTCAGGCAGGAGATTGTTCTTCATGCAGCGCTCTAACGTGTTGTATTTCCTGCATTAGGATTAGCTTAAACGTAGTACTCCCGTGTTATTCAAGGTGGTGCTAGTTAATTGCACATACACGTATTACCTGTTACTGCACTGTGCAATTTATTTTGCACAGAAACGCAGTCGCTGTTAATGCAAGTGTGCTATTGGAATTGCACAGAAACACAGTCGCTCTTACTGCGTGTGTGCTGTTACATAGCACCTGAACGCAGTCGCTCTTACTGCGTGTGTGCAGTTTACTAACACCTGAACGCATGGGAAAAAGGTGGAAATAAGGGCCGTCTAATTGAGCCACCCCCACTGCGCGTAACTGGAGAATATGAGTGAAAATATAGTGATATTGATAATAATAAATAAATAAATTAATAAATAAATATATGTGAGCTGCTGCTTAAAAGTTAACAATCAAATGTAATATGCAAATACAGTGCTACCTGATGTGAAAAAAGGTATCAAATGTGATATTAAGCAGCGCTCAAAGAATCAAAAAACACACATATAATATTGCTAGACTATTAAGTGAAAAATAATGAGTGATCCACCCTCTATGTGAAACAATATATCAGTGTCAAAAATAGGTGCCAATAATACACCCAAAATAACAGGTTGGCAAAAAAAAATAAAAAAATCCATAAACTGATTGTGTGAACGTAAATGAAGTTCATAAATGGGAGAACAGAAGAAATCCCTTCACGATCTTCAGACAGTGCTTTCACCACACCACAGTGACTGCGTGATTCCACCACCCATCAGAATGCAAACTCACCACAATAAATGGCCTGACACTCTCGTGTTAAGGCACACAGGCTTTTTAACTGAACCACTCAGTTTAATTGAGGGAACTCCCTCTTTGGAAACTGGAGCACTCAGTTAAATAAATGGAGATCTGTTGAAAAAGGAAAAACTCCAAGATGACAGCCACATGTATAATGAAGAGAGAGAGCACAATAGTGTGATATTGCAACACAACTTTTAATAAAAACACTAAAAATCTCCAATAGATGCACTCACAAAAATGGACTCTTGTCATAAGCAGTGATTAAATCCAAACTTCACACGGGTTAAACACAAACGAAAAATTTTCCTCCAGTGAACCAGTGGTCACGGCCGACCAACAAATAGCCCAGGTTTACTCACAGCCCTATGAAGGTGTACTGGAGTCGCTCTTCAGATGACTATGTTGGTGACAGATGGACCCGTTCCACGCCCGACAGTTCAGTTTAGGTATGCGGTTGTAACTTAGTACCCACGCCCCGACATGTTTCATCATACTGATTAATCATGGGGATTAAATCAGTGATCAGTGATTAAACCATGATTAAATCAGTATGATGAACATGTCGGGGCGTGGGTACTAAGTTACAACCGCATACCTTCAACTGAACTGTGGTGTGGTGAAAGCACTGTCTGAAGATCGTGAAGGGATTTCTTCTGTTCTCCATTTATGAAAACTTCATTTACGTTCACACAATCAGTTTATGGATTTTTTATCCTGTTATTTTGGGTGTATTATTGGCACCTATTTTTGACACTGATATAATGTTTCACATATAGGGTGGATCACTCATTATTTTTCACTTAATAGTCTAGCAATATTATATGTGTGTTTTTTTATTTGATTCTTTTGAGCGCTGCTTTATATCACATTTGATACCTTTTTTCACATCAGGTAGCACTGTATTTGCATATTACATTTTAAACACCTGAACGCAGTCGGTGTCACTGCGACTATTTTGTTATAAAGCACCTGAACGCAGTCGCTCTACTGCGTGTGTGCAGTTTACTAACACCTAACGCAGTGGTGTGACTGCGACTATTTTTTTACATAGCACCTGAAAGCAGTCGCTCTTACTGCGTGTGCAGTTTACTACACCTGAACGTAGTCGGTGTCACTGCGACCTATTTTGTTACATAGCACCTGAACGCAGTCGCTGCTTACTGCGTGTGTGCGTTTTACTAACACCTGAACGCAGTCGTGTGACTGTGACTATTTTGTTACATAGCACCTGACACAGTCGCTCTTACTGCGTGTGTGCAGTTTACTAACACCTGAACGCAGTTGGTGTCACTTGCGACTATTTTTGTACATAGCACCTGAATGCAGTTGCTCTTTACTGCGTGTGTGCAGTTTACTAACACCTGAACGCAGTCGGTGTCACCGCAACTATTTTGTTATATAGCACCTGAATGCAGTCGCTCTAACTGCTGTGTGCAGTTTACTAACACCTATACGCAGTTGGTGTGACTGCGACTATTTTGTTACATAGCACCTGAACGCAGTCGCTCTTACTGCGTGTGTGCAGTTTACTAACACCTGAACGCAGTCGTGTGACTGCGACTATTTGTTACATAGCACCTGAACGCAGTCGCTCTTACTGCGTGTGTGCAGTTTACTAATACCTGAACGCAGTTGTGTGACTGCGTCTGTTTGTTACATAGCACCTGAACGCATAAATATGGCTGGAAGGACAAAGAGAGGCAGCAGAGTCACGAGGGCAACCAGGGCTCTGCATCTAAGGGTAACGCTGTTGTGGATGTGGTGCATCCTCTTCAGCACGTGGCCGTGGCCGCTCGTCCTTTTCGGAGCTGGCCGTGTTGAGCCTCAACATGCAGAGAAATTAGTGGAGTGGATGACCAAGCCGTCCTCATCCTCCCTCACACAGACTGATCATCGTTTGTCTGGCAAAGCAGCTGCCAAGGCGCCTCTTTCCCTCTGCACAATGGCATCACACAATCCTTCCCAAGTCCCACGTTCCTCCTGAGGAGTCCCCCGAACTGTTTCCAAACAGTGTTTGGGTACATGCTGCATGAAGATGCGCAGCGTTTTGAAGACTCCGATGACGGAACACAGATAGAGGAAGGCATTGATGTGAGCCCAGAAGAGGGGGTGGCCGAGAGGGACAACAATCTGGGAGTGATGTTCCCCCCAGCTGGAGCATACTGCCAGGTTGTCGACAGTGATGATGAGGAGGGAAGGGATGTAGAGGGCACTGACTCTACTACCTGGGTGCCTGATAGGAGAGAGGAGGAGGAGGAGGAGGAGACAAGGCACAGGCACATCCCCAAAGAGGCAGGGATGCCCTCCAGGGGTCAGTTTAAGGGCAGCACACCAACTGCATTACGTGGCACTGCTGTGTCTCAACGGTACAGTAAAAGTTCTTTGGTGTGGGTCTTTTTTGAAACATGTCCATCAGATGTACCTTTGCTGTTTGCAACATATGCTCAAGCGTATCTCGCGTGACCAAAACATCACCCGCTTGGGCACCACATGCTTGTCCAGACATATGTCGAGCTGCCATGTAGCTCGTTGGCAAGCATACCAGAAAGACCCACACCAAAGACCAAAGCGTACCTCCCTTGCCCTTCTGTGACCTCAACCCCACTAGACCCCCAGTCCTCTCTGAAGCCTGCACTGAAGGGAGTAGAAATAGGTGTGTCACAACCTAGTAGTGGTAGTACATGCGGGCAATCTACTGATAGTACCAGACAAATTTCCCTGCCCAGCTGCTGCCAGCGTCGAAAGAAGTACACTCCCAGCCATCCTCATGCCCAGCGGTTGAATGCTAGCTTAGCAAAATTGCTAGCACTTCAACTGTTACCTTTTCAGTTGGTAGATTCTGCCCCTTCCGTGAGTTTGTGGAATGTGCAGTACCTCAGTGGCAAGTACCCAAACGCCACTTTTTCTACGGAAGGCGATTCTGGCTCTCTACCGGCATGTGGAAGGCAATGTCCATGCCTCGCTGGACATGGCGGTCAGTGGTAAGGTGCATCTTAAGCAGGCATGGACAGGGACGTTACCTGTCTTTTACGGCCCATTGGGTGACTGCTGGCAGCTGGGAAGACGCAGGGCAAGGTACAGTAGTTTTGGAGTTGTTCCACCACCACGCCTCCAAACACTACTACTGCATTGTGACACACCTCTCCTCCTCCACCCCCTCCTCTTCTTCTTTCCTCTGTGGCCCTCTTCCTGTGGTGATGTTTGCTCAGAACAGCCGAGCTCCATGGGGTACGAGGGGCTATGCAGGAATGCAGGCCAAGTGATGCCATGCGGGTGCTAGAGCTGGTGTGCTTGGGAGACAGGAGCCACACTGGGGAAGAGGTTCTTTCAGCTCTGCAGGGGCAGGCTCAGAGGTGGTTGATGCCATGCCACTGAAGCCTGGAATGTGGTCAGCGATAATGGCATCAACCTCCTCTCTTCCCTGCAACAGGGAAAACTCACCAGTGTGCCCTGTTTTGCGCATGTTCTCAATTTGGTGGTGCAGCGGTTCTTGGGCAGGTACCCGGGCTTACAGGATGTCCTGAAGCAGGCCAGGAAAGTCTGTGTGCATTTCCGGAGGTCATATAATGCCACTGCTCGGCTGACAGACCTCCAGAGGGAATACAACCTGCCCAAGAACCGCCTAATCTGTGACATGCCCACCAATGGAACTCTAACGTTGGCCATGCTGCAGCGGCTGCACACGCAGCAGAGGGCCATCAATGAGTACCTGTGCCAATATGGCAGCAGAACTGGCTCAGGGAAGCTTGGGTTTTTTTCACCACGCCAGTGGGGGCCTTGATCAGGGGATTCATGCACTGTCCAGTCACCATTTGAGGATGGTGAGCAGTGACAGTGCATGCATCAGTGAGACTGTTCCGCTTATTCACATGTTGGAGCACACCCTACGTGGAATAATGGACAGGGCCCTTGAGGCAGAACAGAGGGAGGAAGAGGAGGACTTCCTTACCTCTCAAGGCCCCCTTTATTCCAGACGCTGTTCCTGCTTGCCCACCTAGAACACAGGAAGAGGAGGAGGAAAGAGGAGGAGGAGGATGATTGTATCAGCAGCATGGAGGTGAAGCCTAGCACACAGCATCAACAGCAGCAGTCTTCAAGGGATCATTTACAGTCCCAAGTAACACGTGGACTTTTACGTGGCTGGGATGAGGTGGCTGCGGATCCTGTCGTCCTCAGTGACCCAGAGGACTGTGCCCCAAATGCCTCTGCAAACCTACGCTGCATGGCCTCCCTGATCCTGCAAAGCCTGCGTAACGATCCTCGTGTACGTGCTATCAAGGAGAGGGATCATTACTGGCTGGCAACTCTCCTTGATCCACGTTACAAGAGTAAGGTAGCGGACCTTATGTTGCCATCGCAGATGAGAGCAGAAGATGAAACTTCAGCGGGAGGCCTTGCAGAAGGGTCTGTGCAATGCGTTCCCAGAACCAGGGGGATTACCAAAACCTGGCCCTGGACAACGTCTTGCTGAGGCTTCGGTGAGTCAGAGAAGGAGAGGTGGAGAAGGTGGCCGTCTGACCGATGCGTTCAGACAATTTTTAGTCCGCAGCCCCAAGGTCTGACCGGTTCCAGCAACCATCGCCAGCGTCTGGTTTACACGGTCCGGGAATACCTAGTGGCAAGGTCCGACTTGGTCACCTTCCCCACGGAAAATCCTCTGGCTTACTAGGTCTTGAGGATGGATCACTGGCCAGAGCTTGCACAGTACGCAATTGAGCTACTGGCTTGCCCTGCATCCAGTGTTCTTTCAGAACGCACATTCAGTGCTGCTGGAGGCTTTGTGACCGATCACCTCTCCACCGACTCTGTTGATCGACTGACCTTCATCAAAATGAATCAGGCTTGGATCAACACCAGCTACCAAGCACCTGATGCTGATGTTACTGAATAAGAATTTTTTGTTGAAATGTCAGTTCCCTTTGAGACTGCTGATGCTGAGTGACTGTCCTGTTATGCTGCTGATGGAATATCCTTCTCCTCCTCACTTTTCTTGCTGATAGCTAGTAAGAAATTTTGTTTTTCTGTGCTCCGCCACCAGTGCCTAAGGCCTAATTTTTCTGCCCCTGTTTAACAGGGGCGCACAATAAAAAATGTTGATGCAATACTTTGCACGTGGCTCCTTGTTGCGCTCCAATTAAAGATATTGGGAGGGGTTGCAGTGTTGTGTTGTGCCTAAGGCCTAATTTTTCTGCCCCTGTGTAACAGGGGCGCCTGATAACAATTTTTGATGCAATACTTTGCACGTGGCTCCTTGTTTGCACTCCAATTAAAGATATTGGGAGGGGTTGCAGTGTTGTGTTGTGCCTAAGGCCTATTTTTCGGCCCTGTATAACAGGGGCGCCTGATAACAATTTTTGATGCAATACTTCGCATGTGGCTCCTTGTTGCGCTTCAATTACAGATATTGGGAGGGGTTGCAGTGTTGTGTTGTGCCTACGGACACATTTATGTGCCCCTGTGTAACAGGGGCGCCTAATAACAATTTTGATGCAATACTTTGCACGTGGCTCCTTGTTGCGCTCCAATTACAGATATTGGGAGGGGTTGCAGTGTTGTGTTGTGCCTACGGACACATTTTTGTGCCCCTGTGTAACAGGGGCGCCTAATACCAATTGTTGATGCAATACTTTGCACGTGGCTCTTTGTTGCGCTCCAATTACAGTATGTTTGAGGGGTGCCCTTTTTTCTACAATTTTGCTTTAACAAAAAAATAATGGCCCCCCCCACCACCCCTAAAATAATCGAAATATTGTTGCCACACAGCACGTGCGCAAGCAGTATTAAATTACTTTGTTCTTATAATAATTTCTAAAGGGACATTTCTAAACACGTGCCACTACTATAGACACACAGCAGGTGTGATATTTGAAGGAATTTTTCAGTTTTTTTTTTCACTTTAAGCATCATTAAAATCGCTGCTCCGGAAAAACGGCCGTTTAAAAAAAAAAAAATTCCATTGATACATGTTCCCTGGGGCAAGACCCGGGTTCTGAAAGACGTTTTCCAACATTAAATTGAATATTGGTCTTTAAAATGAGCGTTTTTGAATTCGAACGTTCGAGTCCCATAGACTTCAATGGGGTTCTAAATGTTCGTGCGAACCCGCAGTCTGTTTGAACGTTCTGGTGCGTTAGGACTCATCCCTAGCCCTAACACACACATTCATACATATTAGCAACGCTGTATCCTGGCCTATTGGCATGGTTATATTTTCTTAGGCCTCTCAATAAAACTCTCTGAAATTTGTGCTTCAACTAGAACTATAATCAACACTTTTTATTTTCTTTAATTTTGGATAGAGTGAGGGAGGGTTATAGGCCCTGTCAGTTTATTTTGTATTATCTGTGTCCAATTGGGGAGATTTGCCTTCACTTCCTGCCCCATAGCCAAACAGGAAGTGAGAGAAAAACTATGCAAATTAAGGGAATCCAGTGCCCCCCTCCCCCCCAGAACTAGTGTGTGTGTGCCCTGAAAATTCCTGGGCGGGTCATACAAAAACAGGGTGTGGCTTTGACTGGAAGAGGTGGGTCATTTTTCTATTAGGAGGTGCAGAAATGTAGTCAGGCCTAGGGCAGCACAAAACCTAAATATACTACTGCATATTAGGGCTTATTTAGACAGGATCCGATTTACAGCATGTTTTTATAGTGTGGGAGGAAACCCACGCAGGCACAGGGAGAACATGCCAACTCCAGGCAGATGGTGTCATGGGCGGGATTTGAACCAGCGACCCTTTTGCTGCTAGGTCAAAGTGCTATACACTACACCACTGTGCTGAACAAACATGATTGCAGCTGAAAGCATGAGATCATGCTTTCCAGCCTTATTGACCCCGCCTCTCTCCATAAAGAGGACCTGTCACACACTAGTCCTATTACAAGGGATGTTTACATTCCTTGTAATAGGAAGAAAAGTGATCCAAAATAAGATCCAGAACAAGAAGATGTTGGACGAGAGGGCCGATGGACGGAGAAGAAGATAGAAGAAGACATCGGGCAAGATGTGGACGAGAAGACCCAAGAAAGAAGCAGAGGAAGAAACCCGAATGAAAGAAGAAAAACCGCGGAAAGAAGAGAATAAAAGATTTGTCAAAAACTGGCTACTGTCATTTTTAACACTTTTGACATTTTTTTGGGGTGAAATGGTAGAGGTACAGTGTACCCCATTACCATTTCACACAGGGGGGGGCAGGATCTGGGGGTCCCCTTTGTTAAAGGGGTCTTCCAGATTCTGATAAGCCCCCCGCCCGCAGACCCCCACAACCACCGGGCAAGGGTTGCGGGGATGAGGCCCTTGTCCCCATCAACATGGGGACATCCTCCCCATGTTGAGGGCATGTGGCCTGGTGCGGTTCAGGAGAGGGGGGGGCCGCACTCTGTCCCCCCCTCTTTTCTGCGGCCGGCCAGGTTAACGTGCTCGGATAAGGGTCTGGTGTGGATTTTTAGGGGGACTCCAAGCCATTTTTTTTAATTTGGGGTGGAGTTCCCCTTAAAATCCACACCAGACCTGAAGGGCCTGGTATGGATATTTGGGGGGACCCCACGCCATTTCTTTTGGTTTTTACGGCGGGGTTCCCCTTAATATCCATTCCAGACCTGAAGGGCCTGGTAATTTAATTTGGGGGAACACCCGCACATTTTTTTTTAGTTTTATGAATGAATCCTCTCTGAATTGTCAGAGCCGACAATTCATTATTGCCGTGTGTGAATTTTAAATGACTTTTTTTCCTTCTGAATGTCATTTTGTGCAGGGACAGTTCTAAGTGCGGGAAAAATTCGCTATTTCACATGCTGACTTTACACCCCCCCTAGGTACGAAATTTAAAGGAATATTTCACTTTTATTGTTTCACTTTAAGCATTAATAAATTCACTGCTCCCGAAAAAACGGCCGTTTTAAAAAATAAAAAAAGCATTGATACATGTTTCCTGGGGCAGGACTGAGGTCCCCAAACACTTTTTAGGACAAAACTTGCATATAATCCTTTAAAATGAACACTTTTGATTTCTCTCATAGACTTCTATAGGGAGTTTGGCGCGGCTTTACATATCACTTGCAATGCGCCGGCTGCTACGCTGGTTCATGCGCCTAATTAAGGCTTAACCCGGCGCACTAATTAAGGCACGAACCAGCGCAGCGCACAGAGAATAGTAAATCAGCCTCCATGTACTAGCTATAATTGAGGCGAAACTCTCCCTTTTTGGCTAAAGCGACGCAGTGCCGAATCGTAAAAACTGTCCGGGTCCTTTAGCTGCCTAAAGGTCCGGGTCTTAATTGGTTAATACAAATTTTTACCTGGGGTGCCCAAACTTTCGATCACCACTGTATATAACTTTGTTGTCTTACTCTTTGTGTAGAAGTCTTTTAATGAATAAATGTGACACCCTTTTATAGCTTAAAGAGGACTTCTACCTAAAAATTGAACTTCCGCTTAACCCACTCCTCGCCCCCTTACATGCCACATTTGGCATGTCATTTTTTTGGGGGGGGAGTGGGGGCTTCAGAAGAAGGGGACTTCCTGTCCCACTTCCTCCACCCGCCGAGGGGCTGGAAAGGCGATTAGCTTAATCGCCCTTTCACAGCCCCTCCCTGTAGGCGAGCGCCTGTCCAATTGGACGGTGCCGCGCCGCTCGCGCAGTGGGTGCCCGGCCGTGAAGCGAAAGCTGTCACTGCCGGGTGCCCACACTAAGAATGAAGCCGGCGAGGGGGGGGCGAGGAGCGGAGCCCCGGCCGGCGTGTTTAATAAACTTAAAAAAATGGTGGAAAACCCCTTTAAGGAGAAGAGACAAAACCTAGCATTGGGGAAGTTCTCACTGGTGGCCCTACTATTGGAAATAATTGCACTGGCATGGTGACCAAGTTTTTCGATCATTTGCATGGATTTTGTGCTGCTAAAATGGTGTAACTACCTAGTATTGTTTATGTTCGTTACCCTCTGACCGAGAGAGATGTGGATCACATAAACACACGACAAGACTTACAACATAAATAGACCTGAAGTGTGCCTTGTGTTATATCCTCTGTGCTGTGAGGGACACAAGATTCTGGACTGGAACAATGGATGTTTATTCAGTACAGGCTGTACACTGCAACATGCATCTCAGGACATTACAGGTTATCTCCTCCTTACATGTGCTCTCTCTAAGATGGCTACTATACCCCTTGACCCTTGTCATCACTGCTGGGTGGAGCCAGCCTTAAAGTGCCAGTACATGTGAAACCCTTCAGGTATAACACCTTGGTGGTCTGGTCAGTATGCCAAGAAAAGGGGGCATATCCAAGGTAAGTAATGGGTAGTTAATTAAAGAAGGATATGCTGAGAAGTGCCCTGAAAAAGGGAAGGGCAGGGGGGTGTCGAATGCGATTGAATTCACAGACTCACGGTCTGTGAATGACTCATGGAGTAAAAGCAGGAGTAACAGCCGTTTTGACATTTACTATTGAAATACGCTGCTAGTGCAGTGTATTTCAATAGTTACTAATGTGCTCAGTGCGCCCAGGAGAGGGCGCATGGTGCGCCTGATAGACCTGGCGCACGGCACATTGAAATGTAAATATCGGGGATTCGGGCGGGAGTTTATTAGGGGAGGGAGGGGGTGATGCAGGGGAAGTGAAGTGACATGTGTTTGAAAGTGTTTGGCGGGCCGAATTGAAAGTGAAAGTGTTTTTTGAAAACAGATCCCCGTACGCTTACACAGTGCGCCTGAACCTCGGGAGGTTCATTTGCATACTGGGCATGCGTAGAGAGAAATTTCGGAGCTTCCCGTGCGCCTTGTCAGTACGCTGAGAAAATCTTGGTAAATACCAAGCGGCGTACCCGTGATTGCGCTGCGTGACGCGGCGCACGGGAATCTCCGACCTGTTTTCAGCCATGAAGGGGAACTCCGCGCCAAATTTCAAACTTGAAATCGGCGCGGGTCCCCCTCCAGGGGTACATTAGGCTCATAGGCTTGGTCCGGAACGTGAGGGGTTAAACCCGCACCGAAAATCGGCGCGGGGTTCCCCCCCAGATCCAAACCAAGCCCTCATCCCAAGCACGCAGTCTGGCCCGGACAGGAATGGGGGTGGGGACGAGCAAGCGCCCCCCCTCCTGAGCCGTACCAGACCGCATGCCCTCAACATGGGGGAGTGTGTGCTGTGGGGGAGGGGGGCACTGCCCCCCCACCCCACAGCACTCTTGTCCCCATGTCGATAGGGACAAGAGCCTCTTCCCGACAACCCTTGCCATTGGTTGTCGGGGTATGCGGGCGGGGGCTAATCGGAATCTGCGAGCCCCCTTTAATAAGGGGGCCCCCAGATGCCGGCCCCCCACCCTATGTGAATGAGTATGGGGTACATCGTTTCCCCATTCACCTGGGGAAAAGTGTAAAGTAAAATAAAAACACAACACAGAATAAAATATTTTATTAATCAGCTCCGGGCCGCCCCCTTTCTTCTTTAGCTCTTTCACAAGGGGGGGTTTCTTCTTTCCCGATCTTCCGCCGGGACCCTGGGCTTCGGTGATTTCTGCCGGGGGAGGGCGCCATCCCCAGGTCCTTTTCGGAGCCTTCCGCTGGGGGCCCCCACCCCATTTAAGCTCTTTTACATTAGGGGGGGCATCCGGACTTCGGCGAGTTCTGCCGGGGGATGGCGCCTATCCCCCGGTCTTTCCGGTGTCTTCCGCCAGGGTTCCGGTCTTGTTCCTCGTCTTCTGCCGGGGGTGCGCCAACTCCCCGGTCTTTTCTCTGCTCCCTCTTCTGCCTGGCTCCCCCGCGGAGCCAGGGCTTCCTTTCCGCTTCTTTCTTCTCTGTTCCTTCTTCTGCCTGTCTCCTCCGGGAGCACAGGGCTTTCTTTCCGCTCTCTTCTTCCTTCTCTTCCATTGGATGTTGGCATGACGAGGTTCCGCGCTGACATGCAGTGTGAGCGGCGGGCATCGACTTATATAGGGCAATGCCACCATGTGACCTCAACCCATGTGATATCACATTCCCATCATGCCCAGGGAATGTGATGTCACATGGGTTGAGGTCACATGGTGGCATTGCCCTATATAAGACAATGCCCTCGCTCACACGGCACTCCAGCGCCGAACCTCGTTGTGTCAACATCGAATGGAAGAGAAGGGAGAAGACAAGCCCTGTGCTCCGCGGAGGAGCCAGGCAGAAGCGGAAGGCACCGCAGAAGCCCGCGGGTGTCGCCCCCCGGCGGAAAACATCATAGAAGCCCGGGACCCTCCCCCATAGGCAACAAGGAGCCTCATGGTGAAGGGGATATTGGAAAAAAAACGGCGCTGAAGACGGGGGGGCAGGTGCACCCCCCCGCAGAAACCGACGAAGCCCGGGACCCTCCCCCATAGGCAACAAGGAGCCTCATGGTGAAGGGGGTCCCGGCGAAAGACGGCGCTGAAGATGGGGGGGCAGGTGCACCCCCCCCACAGAAACCGACGAAGCCCGGGACCCTCCCCCATAGGCAACAAGGAGCCTCATGGTGAAGGGGGTCCCGGCGAAAGACGCGCAGAAGACGGGGGGTAGGTGATCCCCCCGCAGAAATCGACGAAGCACAGAGCCCTCCCCCATAAATTAATTTATTAATGTGTGTGGTGTTTTATTTATGTACATTTTTTTTCCCCGGGTGAATGGGTAGGGGTACAATGTACCCCATACTCATTCACATAGGGTGGGGGGCCGGAATCTGGGGGCCACCTTATTAAAGGGGCCTCAGATTCTGATAAGCCCCCCGCCCGCATACCCCGACAACCAACGGCCAGGGTTGTCGGGAAGAGGCTCTTGTCCCTATCGACATGGGGACAAGAGTGCTTTGGGGTGGGGGGGCAGTGCCCCCCTCCCCCACAGCACACACTCCCCCATGTTGAGGGCATGTGGTCTGGTACGGCTCAGGAGGGGGGCGCTCGCTCGTCCCCACCCCCATTCCTGTCCGGCCAGACTGCATGCCTGGGATAAGAGCTTGGTTTGGATCTTGGGGGGGGACCCAACGCTGTTTTTTGGCGCGGGTTTAACCCCTTATGTTCCAGACCAAGTCCAAGAGCCTGGTATGCACCTGAAGGGGAACCCCCTTTTTTTTTGGTCTGGAGTTCCCCTTCATGAACAGCGATCTGTCATTTACCCATGTCAGTCCCAACCCCCCTTCAGTTAGAACACACCCAGGGAACATATTTAACCCCTCCCTTGCACCTAGTGTTAACCCCTTCCCTGCCAGTGGCATTTTTATAGTAAGCAATGCATTTTTATAGCACTGATCGCTAGAAAAATGCCAATGGTTCCAAAAAAGTGTCCGATGTGTCCGCCATAATGTCGCAGTACCAATAAAAATCACTGATCGCCGCAATAACTAGTTAAAAAAAAAATAACCAAAATGCCATTTTTTGTAGACGCTACAACTTTTGTCAAAACCAATCAATAAACGCTATTTGCGAGTTTTTGGAACCAAAAAGATGTAGAATATGTATCGGCCTAAACTGAGGGATTTTTTTTTTTTTTAGAATATATATTTTTGGGGATATTTATTATAGCAAAAAGTCACAATTATTCTTTTTTTTTTTAATTGTCGCTCTATTTTTGGTTATAGCTCTAAAAAATAAAAAACCGCAGAGGTGATCAAATACCACCAAAATAAAGCTCTCTTTGTGGGAAAAAAAAGGCTGCGAATTTTGTTTGGGAGCCACGTTGCATGACTGCGCAATTGTCAGTTAAAGCGACGCCGTGCCGAATCACAAAAACTGACCCGGTCATTGACCAGCAATATGGTCCGGGGCTCAAGTGGTTACAAATTAACAAAACACTAAAGTTAGCTAAATTTTTGGTGATAATGTGAAAGATGATGTTACACCGACAATGACCGGGCCAGTTTTTGTGATTCGGCATGGCGTCGCTTTAACTGACAATTGCGCAGTCGTGCGACGTGGCTCCCAAACAAAATTGGCAACCTTTTTTTTTCCACAAATAGATTATTAAATGTGCGTGTTCACTTCGACCTCCCCTTCAGGCTGGAAAGCATGAGATCAGGGGGGGAAAAAAAAAAGCTCTCATGCCATTGCAGCTTTGTTCCTACATGTGTGATGAACTGAGTCTGCTCAGACACTTAGAAAAAAATTATCCTTTCTTTTTAAAAGGTGAAAATCACTTGGATGGTCATAGAAGCTTGGTTGGGTTAATACCAGGTGGAAGCACTTACAAGCTCACCCAAACTAGAGACTGCAATTTGTTCATGTGATTTCAATTGCTTCATTACTAGCACTGTTATAAAAAGCGTAGATCGATCAGTCCTCAGCTGCCCTCATAGGGGCAGGCAGGCAGAAATGCTGTTGCCAAACACAAATGTGGTTTGTTGCATGTTTTTGTTTTATTTTGCCAATGGTTTTTGTCTATTTTTAAATGATGTTCACTTTGATGTATTTGTCTCTGCTGCCTTATTTTATGAAAAATGTGTGAAGATGTTGCGACGTTAAACCTATGTTTATTTTGATTTTTGAAATGTATTTTTGTTTGTGTGTGTGTGTGTGTTTGTCTTTTTTTTGCTTTCCTTGTTTTGTTGACCAATAAAAATTACTTTAAATTTTTGAAGTTTGTTTTTTGTTACTTTTTCATGCTACATATTTTGACAGCTGCAGCTGAAATAGGGTTGGGCCTAACAAATTATGTGTGATTTTTGTCTAAGCTATTTTCCTGGTGTGTAATCATGAAATGTTTGCCATGTTTATTCTCCATGACTTTAAAGACAAAGTGGTAAGTATTTTCTTTTTACTGCAGTGGTCCTCAGCCCTCAAGTACCCCCGACAGGACATGTTTTGTGGATTTCTCTTATCAATAATTGCTGTCCAGACTGTCTTTTAAAGCACATGTGCAAGATGAAGGAAAACCTGCAAACATGGCCTGTTGGGGGGGTGGGGTTTTGCTATTGGTGGACAGGCTTGAAGTGCTGATTTACAGCACTGTGCTTAAATCTAGCGCAAGGCAATCCTATTCAAATTGTGGGTGTTTGAGGGAAGCCAAGTGAGTGTTAGAACCCCTGCTTGTGTTTTTTTTGGGTTGAGCTTTGTGTCCCTTTTCTTAAAATTGGCTTCACTTCCTGTCACACAGCTGAACAGGAAGTGAGGTTAAAACCCTACCAGTGTCTTTTCTTGGGGACACAGGTCAATCTAACTAGTGTCCCCATTAAGCAAATTGCACTCCAGCACTGCTGTGTACACCCCAAATCATGGGTATTCAAACTACGGCCCTCCAGTTGTTCAGGAACTACAATTCCCATCATGCCTAGTCATGTCTGTGAATGTCAGTGCATTACAAGGCCTCATGGGATGTGTAGTTCTGCAACAGCTGGAGGGCCATAGTTTGAGGATCCCTGCCCCAAATGATTATTTAGTTTGAGGTTTAGTAAAGACAAAGCCACTCTGCAAGTACAAGCATAGTTGCTGAAAATCATAGAGGAAGCACTGATGGTTTTAACATCCAATCCTGTAGAAGCAAAGTTGTTTTGTTTTCTTCCTTGCTTTGCACTTGTAGTGCAAAGTGGATTTGCCTTTAGTAAATGGACCCCAAAGTCCAAGATCCCTAATAATTTGGGGTGTACACAGCAAAATGCTAGAGTGCAATTTACATAATGGGAAACTATTTAGATTGATCTCTGTGTCCCCAAGATATTAGTAAGGTTTTACCCTCACTTCCTGTTTGGCTATGTGACAGGAAGTGAATGAATTTGAATTAGAAAGGGTGAAAACACCTCACAAATGTTGTCACTATCAGGGGTGCAGACATCCCCAAAAAATGAGCAGATTATACTTATTTGCAAATTAATAATTTTTTAGTTAACATTGGGTGGTGTTTGTGGGGTGCCCTAACACACACATTCATACATATTAGCAACGCTGTATCCTGGCCTATTGGCATGGTTATATTTTCTTAGGCCTCTCAATAAAACTCTATGAAATTTGTGCTTAAACTAGAAGTTCACTATAATCAACACTTTTTATTTTCTTTAATTTTGGATAGAGTGAGGGAGGGTTATAGGCCCTGTCAGTTTATTTTGTATTATCTGTGTCCAATTGGGGAGATTTGCCTTCACTTCCTGCCCCATAGCCAAACAGGAAGTGAGAGAAAAACTATGCAAATTAAGGGAGTCCAGTAACCCCCCCCCCCCCCAGAACTAGTGTGTGTGTGTGCCCTGAAAATTCCTGGGCGGGTGATACAAAAACAGGGTGTGGCTTTGACAGGAAGGGGTGGGTCATTTTTATATTAAGAGGTGCAGAAATGTAGTCAGGCCTAGGGCAGCACAAAACCTAAATATACTACTGCATATTAGGGCTTATTTAGACCGGATCCGATTTACAGCATGTTTTTATAGTGTGGGAGGAAACCCACGCAGGCACAGGGAGAACATGCAAACTCCATGCAGATGGTGTCATGGGCGGGATTCGAACCAGCGACCCTTTTGCTGCTAGGTCAAAGTGCTATACACTACACCACTGTGCTGAACGAACATGATTGCAGCTGAAAGCATGAGATCTTTTTTTTATTTCCAATACCATGCTTTCCAGCCTTATTGACCCCGCCTCTCTCCATAAAGAGGACCTGTCACACATTCTATCCTATTACAAGGGATGTTTACATTCCTTGTAATAGGAAGAAAAGTGATCCAAAATCAAAAAGGTTACAAAAAAGTGCAAGCAGAAAAATATGAGCTAAAAAACAAAAACAAAAAAAAAACGCCCCTGTCCCTAGGAGCTCGCACTCAGAAGCGAATATGCATGTAAGTCCCCACATATGTAAACACCATTCAAACCACACATGTGAGGTATTGACGCATGCGTTAGAGCGAGAGCAATAATTCTAGCCCTAGACCTCCTCTGTAACTCTGAACTGGTCACCTGTATAAAAAAAAACAAGCATCGCCTATGGATATTTTTATGTCCCGAAGTTTGGCGCCATTCCATGAGTGTGTGACAAGTTGGTATCTATTTACTCGGTGTAACATCATCTTTCACATTATCCATAAAAATTGGGCTAACTTTACTGTTTTGTTATTTTTTAATTCATGGACAGTGTTTTTTTTTTGGGCCAAAAAAAAAAGGCGTTAGAAAAATGATTGCGCAAATACCGTTGGAAATCAAATAAAATGACCGCCACCTTATTCCCTAGGGTGTCTGCTAAAAAATTATATATAATGTTTGGGGGTCCTGAGTAATTTCCCAGGAACAAAATGTAATTTTTACATGAAGGAGAGAAGTGCCAGAATAGGCGCGGTATGGAAGTGGTTAAAATGAAATAATAAAAGTGAAATATTCCTTTAAATTTTTATACAGGGGGGGAGGGGGGTACACGCATGTTTCCCATGCTTAGAACTGTCCCTGTACAAGATGTCATTTCTGAAGTGAAAAAAAAGTAAGTTTAAAGTACTCATGGCTATAAAGAATAGTCATTGCTCATTAAAACTAAAAAAAAAAAAAAAATGTATGGGGGTCCCCCCCAAATTAAATTACCAGGCCCTTCAGGTATGGAATGTATATTAAGGGGAACCCCGCCATAAAAAACAAAAAAAAATGGCGTGGGGTCCCCCCAAATATCCATACCAGGCCCTTCAGGTCTGGTGTGGATTTTAAGGGGAACTCCACCCCAAATAAAAAAAATGGCGTGGAGTCCCCCTAAAAATCCACACCAGACCCTTATCCGAGCACGTTGACCTGGCCGGCCGCAGAAAAGAGGGGGGACAGAGTGCGGCCCCCCCTCTCCTGAACCGCACCAGGCCACATGCCCTCAACATGGGGAGGATGTCCCCATGTTGATGGGGACAAGGGCCTCATCCCCACAACCCTTGCCCGGTGGTTGTGGGGGACTGCAGGCGGGGGGCTTATCAGAATCTGGAAGACCCCTTTAACAAAGGGGACCCCCAGATCCCGCCCCCCCCGGTGTGAAATGGTAATGGGGGTACATTGTACCCCTACCATTTTACCCCAAAAAAAGTGACAAAAGTGTGAAAAATGACAGTAGCCGGTTTTTGACAATTCCTTTAATAAAATCTTCTTTCCGCGGTTCCTTCTTCTTCTTCTTTCCTTCGGATTTCTTCCTCTGCTTCTTTCCTGTCTTCTCGTCCACATCTTGCCGTCTTGCTGTCTTCTCCCATCTTCTTCTCTGTCCGTCGACCTTCTCGTCCACATCTTCTTGATCTTCTGGGTGCTGCGCTTGAAATTGAAGAGCCCGCCGTGTTCCCGCTCCTGGGACCCGCCCCCCTCTGACGCCACAGGTAAACTCATATGAAAGTCCGCGTGTGGCATATGTGCGTTAGAGAGGGGCGGGGTCACATGAGTGTGACACGGCAGGAACTTCAATTGGAAGCTGCGGCGGCTTTTTCTTCTCCGGACGTTTCGCTTGAAATTGAATTCCCCGCCGTGTGACGCTCTGTGACCCCGCCCCCTCTGACGCACATGACCTTCTAAGAAGTTTACTTGTGGCGTCAGAGGGGGGCGAGTATCAGTAGCGGAACACGGCGGCCAATTCAAATTCAAGCGCTGCGTCCGGGGAAGAAAAAGATGTGGACGAGAAGGCTGGCGGACCGAGAAGAAGACAGGAGAAGACACCGGGCAAGATGCGGACGAGGAGGCTGAAGGACGGAGAAGACAGGAGAAGACACCGGGCAAGATGTAGACGAGAAGGCTGAAGGATGGACGGAGAAGATAGAAGAAGACGTCGGGCAAGATGTGGATGAGAAGACCCAAGAAAGAAGCAGAGGAAGAAACCCGAATGGAAGAAGAAAAGAAGATTTTATTAAAAGATTTGTCAAAAACCGGCTACTGTCATTTTTAACACTTTTGAATTTTTTTTGGGGTGAAATGGTAGAGGTACAATGTACCCCATTACCATTTCACATAGGGGGGGGTAGGATCTGGGGGTCCCCTTTGTTAAAGGGGTCTTCCAGATTCTGATAAGCCCCCCACCCGCAGACCCCCACAACCACCGGGCAAGGGTTGTGGGGATGAGGCCCTTGTCCCCATCAACATGGGGACATCCTCCCCATGTTGAGGGCATGTGGCCTGGTGCGGTTCAGGAGAGGGGGGGCTGCACTCTGTCCCCCCCTCTTTTCTGCGGCCGGCCAGGTCAACGTGCTCGGATAAGGGTCTGGTGTGGATTTTTAGGGGGACTCCACGCCATTTTTTTTTTAATTTGGGGTGGAGTTCCCCTTAAAATCCACACCAGACCTGAAGGGCCTGGTATGGATATTTGTGGGGACCCCCTACACATTTTTTTCTCCTTTATGAATGAATCCCTTTAGAATTGCCGGGAGCCGACAATTCATTATAGCCGCGTGTGAATTTTAAATGGCTTTTTTCCTTCAGAATGTCATTTTTTGCAGAGACAGTTCTAAGTGCGGGAAAAATGCGCTATTTCACATGCTGACATTACACCCCCCCCCTAGGTACGAAATTTAAAGGAATATTTCACTTTTATTGTTTCACTTTAAGCATTGCTCCCGAAAAAACGGCCGTTTTAAAAAATAAAAAAAACATTGATACATGTTTCCTGGGGCAGGACTGAGGTCCCCAAACACTTTTTAGGACAAAACTTGCAGATTAGCCTTTAAAATGAACACTTTTGATTTCTCCCATAGACTTCTATAGGGAGTTTGGCGTGGCTTTACATATTACTTTCAATGCGCCGGCTGCTACGCTGGTTCATGCGCCTAATTAAGGCTTCACCCGGCGCACTAATTAAGGCATGAACCAGCGCAGCGCACTGACAATAGTAAATCAGCCCCACAGTGTCTTTTCTACTAGATGGATAGATAGATAGATAGATAGATAGAGCAGGAAGGCTAGTCAGTATAGTTAAATTTACAGTTTGTAGAGAATATATCTACATCCCTAGGAGTTGTACATATATTTATAAACTGTATAGCATAGCTAGATCTGCTATTAGTATTTGTCAGGCAGGAGATTGTGCTTGATGCAGTGCTCTAACGTGTTGTATTGCCTGCATAGTCTTTAGTTTAATTATACTACCTAAACATAGTATTCAGTTTTAGTGGACGTGTGCTATTTAATTGCACAAACAAGCATTAGCTGTTACTGCACGTGTGCTATTTATTTGCACAGAAACACAGTCGCTGTTAATGCATGTGTGCTGTTTAATAGCACCTAAACGTAGTTGGTCTGACTGCACGTTTGCTGTTTACTAGCACCTAAACGTAGTTGGTCTGACTGCACGTTTGCTGTTTAATAGCACCTAACCGTAGTTGGTCTGACTGCATGTTTGCTGTTTTATAGCACCTAAACGTAGTTGGTTTGACTGCACGTTTGCTGTTTTATAGCACCTAAACGTAGTTGGTCTGACTGCACGTTTGCTGTTTTATAGCACCTAAACGTAGTTGGTCTGACTGCACGTTTGCTGTTTTATAGCACCTAAATGTAGTTGGTCTGACTGCACGTTTGCTGTTTTATAGCACCTAAACGTAGTTGGTCTGACTGCACGTCTGCTGTTTAATAGCACCTAAACATAGTTGGTCTGACTGTACCTTTGCTGTTTTATAGCACCTAAACGTAGTTGGTCTGACTGCACGTTTGCTGTTTAATAGCACCTAAACGCAGTTGGTGTGACTGCACGTTTGCTGTTTTCTAGCACCTAAACGCAGTTGTTGTGACTGCACGTTTGCTGTTTAATAGCACCTAAATGTAGTTGGTCTGACTGCACGTTTGCTGTTTAATAGCACCTAAACGCAGTTGGTGTGACTGCACGTTTGCTGTTTTATAGCACCTAAACGTAGTTGGTCTGACTGCACGTTTGCTGTTTTATAGCACCTAAACGCAGTTGGTGTGACTGCACGTTTGCTGTTTTCTAGCACCTAAACGCAGTTGGTGTGACTGCACGTTTGCTGTTTTATAGCACCTAAACGTAGTTGGTCTGACTGCATGTTTGCTGTTTAATAGCACCTAAACGCAGTTGGTGTGACTGCACGTTTGCTGTTTAATAGCACCTAAACGTTGTTGGTCTGACTGCACATTTGCTGTTTAAAAGCACCTAAATGCAGTTAGTGTGACTGCACGTTGCCTGTTTGATAGCACCTAAACGCAGTTGGTGTGACTGCACGTTTGCTGTTTGATAGCACCTAAACGCAGTTGGTGTGACTGCACGTTTGCTGTTTAATAGCACCTAAACGTAGTTGGTCTGACTGCACGTTTGCTGTTTAATAGCACCTAAACACAGTTGGTGTGACTGCACGTTTGCTGTTTAATAGCACCTAAACGCAGTTGGTGTGACTGCACGTTTGCTGTTTAATAGCACCTAAACGCAGTTGGTGTGACTGCATGTTTGCTGTTTAATAGCACCTAAACGTAGTTGGTCTGACTGCACGTTTGCTGTTTAATAGCACCTAAACGCAGTTGGTGTGACTGCACGTTTGCTGTTTTATAGCACCTAAACGCAGTTGGTCTGACTGCACGTTGCCTGTTTGATAGCACCTAAACGCAGTTGGTGCGACTGCACGTTTGCTGTTTAATAGCACCTAAACGCAGTTGGTGTGACTGCATGTTTGCTGTTTAATAGCACCTAAATGTAGTTGGTCTGACTGCACGTTTGCTGTTTAATAGCACCTAAACGTAGTTGGTCTGACTGCACATTTGCTGTTTAATAGCACCTAAACGTAGTTGGTCTGACTGCACGTTTGCTGTTTAATAGCACCTAAACGTAGTTGGTCTGACTGCACATTTGCTGTTTAATAGCACCTAAACGTAGTTGGTCTGACTGCATGTTTGTTGTTTAATAGGACCTAAATGTAGTTTGTCTGACTGCACGTTGCCTGTTAGCATCTAAACGCAGTTGGTGTGACTGCACATTTGCTGTTTAATAGCACCTAAACGTAGTTGGTCTGACTGCACGTTTGCTGTTTAATAGCACCTAAACGTAGTTGGTCTGACTGCACATTTGCTGTTTAATAGCACCTAAACGTAGTTGGTCTGACTGCATGTTTGCTGTTTTATAGAACCTAAACGCAGTTGGTCTGACTGCACGTTGCCTGTTTGATAGCACCTAAACGTAGTTGGTCTGACTGCACGTTTGCTGTTTTATAGCACCTAAACGTAGTTGGTCTGACTGCACGTTTGCTGTTTAATAGCACCTAAACGCAGTTGGTTTGACTGCATGTTTGCTGTTTAATATCACCTAAATGCATTAATATGCCTGGAAGGACAACAAAGAGAGGCAGAGAGTCACGAGGGCAAGCAGGCTCTGCATCTAGAGGTATCGCTGGTGATGGATGCAGTGCATCCTCTTCAGCACGTGGCCGTGGCCGCTCGTCCTTCTTTTCGGGAGCTGGCCGTGTTGAGCCTCAACATGCAGAGAAATTAGTAGAGTGGATGACCAAGCCATCCTCATCCTCCTCATCCTCTCTCACACAGACCGATCGTAGTTTGTCTGGCAAAGTAGCTGCCAAGGCGTCCTCTTCCCTCTGCACAATGGCATCACACAATCCTTCCCTAGTCCCACCATGTCCTCCTGAGGAGTCCCCCGTACTGTTTCAACACAGTGTTGGGTACATGCTGCATGAAGATGCGCAGCGTTTTGAGGGCTCCGATGACGGAACACAGATAGAGGAAGGCATTGATGTGAGCCCAGGGAGAAGGGGTGGCCGAGAGGGACAGCAATCTGGCAGTGATGTTCCCCCAGCTGGAGCATACTGCCAGGTTTTCGACAGTGATGAGGAGGGAAGGGATGATGAGTTCACTGACTCTACGTGGGTGCATGATAGGAGAGAGGAGGAGGAAGAGGAGAGGGAGGAGGAGGAGGACGAGGCACAGGCACATCTCCAAAGAGGCAGGATGCCCTCCAGGGGTCAGCTTAAGGGCAGCACACCAACTGCATTACGTGGCACATCTTCGCTTGTGCATGGCGCTGCTGTGTCTCAACGGTACAGCAAAAGCTCTTTGGTGTGGGCCTTTTTTGAAACATGTCCATCAGATCATACCTTTGCTATTTGCAACATATGTCTCAAGCGTATCTCGCGTGGCCAAAACATCACCCGCTTGGGCACCACATGCTTGTCCAGACATATGTCGACCTGCCATGCAGTCTGCATAGTCTTTAGTTTAATTATACTACCTAAACATAGTATTCAGTTTTAGTGGATGTGTGCTATTTAATTGCACATACAAGCATTAGCTGTTACTGCACGTGTGCTATTTATTTGCACAGAAACACAGTCGCTGTTAATGCATGTGTGCTGTTTAATAGCACCTAAACATAGTTGGTCTGACTGCACGTTAGCTGTTTACTAGCACCTAAACGTAGTTGGTCTGACTGCACGTTTGCTGTTTAATAGCACCTAACCGTAGTTGGTCTGACTGCATGTTTGCTGTTTTATAGCACCTAAACGTAGTTGGTTTGACTGCACGTTTGCTGTTTTATAGCACCTAAACGTAGTTGGTCTGACTGCACGTTTGCTGTTTTATAGCACCTAAACGTAGTTGGTCTGACTGCACGTTTGCTGTTTTATAGCACCTAAATGTAGTTGGTCTGACTGCACGTTTGCTGTTTTATAGCACCTAAACGTAGTTGGTCTGACTGCACGTCTGCTGTTTAATAGCACCTAAACATAGTTGGTCTGACTGCACCTTTGCTGTTTTATAGCACCTAAACGTAGTTGGTCTGACTGCACGTTTGCTGTTTAATAGCACCTAAACGCAGTTGGTGTGACTGCACGTTTGCTGTTTTCTAGCACCTAAACGCAGTTGTTGTGACTGCACGTTTGCTGTTTAATAGCACCTAAACGTAGTTGGTCTGACTGCACGTTTGCTGTTTAATAGCACCTAAACGCAGTTGGTGTGACTGCACGTTTGCTGTTTTATAGCACTAAACGTAGTTGGTCTGACTGCATGTTTGCTGTTTTATAGCACCTAAACGCAGTTGGTGTGACTGCACGTTTGCTGTTTTCTAGCACCTAAACGCAGTTGGTGTGACTGCACGTTTGCTGTTTTATAGCACCTAAACGTAGTTGGTCTGACTGCATGTTTGCTGTTTTATAGCACCTAAACGCAGTTGGTGTGACTGCACGTTTGCTGTTTAATAGCACCTAAACGTAGTTGGTCTGACTGCACATTTGCTGTTTAAAAGCACCTAAACGCAGTTAGTGTGACTGCATGTTTGCTGTTTTATAGCACCTAAACGCAGTTGGTCTGACTGCACGTTGCCTGTTTGATAGCACCTAAACGCAGTTGGTGTGACTGCATGTTTGCTGTTTGATAGCACCTAAACGCAGTTGGTGTGACTGCACGTTTGCTGTTTAATAGCACCTAAACGTAGTTGGTCTGACTGCACGTTTGCTGTTTAATAGCACCTAAACGCAGTTGGTGTGACTGCACGTTTGCTGTTTAATAGCACCTAAACGCAGTTGGTGTGACTGCACATTTGCTGTTTAATAGCACCTAAACGCAGTTGGTGTGACTGCACGTTTGCTGTTTAATAGCACCTAAACGTAGTTGGTCTGACTGCACGTTTGCTGTTTAATAGCACCTAAACGTAGTTGGTCTGACTGCACGTTTGCTGTTTAATAGCACCTAAACGCAGTTGGTGTGACTGCACGTTTGCTGTTTTATAGCACCTAAACGCAGTTGGTCTGACTGCACGTTGCCTGTTTGATAGCACCTAAACGCAGTTGGTGCGACTGCACGTTTGCTGTTTAATAGCACCTAAACGCAGTTGGTGTGACTGCATGTTTGCTGTTTAATAGCACCTAAATGTAGTTGGTCTGACTGCACGTTTGCTGTTTAATAGCACCTAAACGCAGTTGGTGTGACTGCACGTTTGCTGTTTAATAGCACCTAAACGCAGTTGGTGTGACGGCACGTTTTCTGTTTAATAGCACCTAAACGTAGTTGGTCTGACTGCACATTTGCTGTTTAATAGCACCTAAACGTAGTTGGTCTGACTGCACGTTTGCTGTTTAATAGCACCTAAACGTAGTTGGTCTGACTGCACATTTGCTGTTTAATAGCACCTAAACGTAGTTGGTCTGACTGCATGTTTGTTGTTTAATAGGACCTAAATGTAGTTTGTCTGACTGCACGTTGCCTGTTAGCACCTAAACGCAGTTGGTGTGACTGCACGTTTGCTGTTTAATAGCACCTAAACGCAGTTAGTGTGACTGCACGTTTGCTGTTTAATAGCACCTAAACGTAGTTGGTCTGACTGCACGTTTGCTGTTTTATAGAACCTAAACGCAGTTGGTCTGACTGCACGTTGCCTGTTTGATAGCACCTAAACGTAGTTGGTCTGACTGCACGTTTGCTGTTTTATAGCACCTAAACGTAGTTGGTCTGACTGCACGTTTGCTGTTTAATATCACCTAAATGCATTAATATGCCTGGAAGGACAACAAAGAGAGGCAGAGAGTCACGAGGGCAAGCAGGCTCTGCATCTAGAGGTAACGCTGGTGATGGATGCAGTGCATCCTCTTCAGCACGTGGCCGTGGCCGCTCGTCCTTCTTTTCGGGAGCTGGCCGTGTTGAGCCTCAACATGCAGAGAAATTAGTAGAGTGGATTACCAAGCCATCCTCATCCTCCTCATCCACTCTCACACAGACCGATCGTAGTTTGTCTGGCAAAGTAGCTGCCAAGGCGTCCTCTTCCCTCTGCACAATGGCATCACACAATCCTTCCCTAGTCCCACCATGTCCTCCTGAGGAGTCCCCCGTACTGTTTCAACACAGTGTTGGGTACATGCTGCATGAAGATGCGCAGCGTTTTGAGGGCTCCGATGACGGAACACAGATAGAGGAAGGCATTGATGTGAGCCCAGGGAGAAGGGGTGGCCGAGAGGGACAGCAATCTGGCAGTGATGTTCCCCCAGCTGGAGCATACTGCCAGGTTTTCGACAGTGATGAGGAGGGAAGGGATGATGAGTTCACTGACTCTACGTGGGTGCATGATAGGAGAGAGGAGGAGGAAGAGGAGAGGGAGGAGGAGGAGGACGAGGCACAGGCACATCTCCAAAGAGGCAGGATGCCCTCCAGGGGTCAGCTTAAGGGCAGCACACCAACTGCATTACGTGGCACATCTTCGCTTGTGCATGGCGCTGCTGTGTCTCAACGGTACAGCAAAAGCTCTTTGGTGTGGGCCTTTTTTGAAACATGTCCATCAGATCGTACCTTTGCTATTTGCAACATATGTCTCAAGCGTATCTCGCGTGGCCAAAACATCACCCGCTTGGGCACCACATGCTTGTCCAGACATATGTCGACCTGCCATGCAGCTCGTTGGCAAGCATACCAGAAAGACCCACACCAAAGACCGAAGCGGACTTCCCCTTGCCCTTCTGTGACCTCCAACCCCACTAGACCCCCAGTCCTCTCTGAAGCCTGCACTGAAGGTGTAGAAATAGGTGTGTCACAACCTAGTAGTGGTAGTACATGCGGGCAATCTACTGATAGTACCAGACAAATTTCCCTGCCCCAGCTGCTGCAGCGCCGAAAGAAGTACGCTCCCAGCCATCCACATGCCAAGCGGTTGAATGCTAGCTTAGCAAAATTGCTAGCACTTCAACTGCTACCTTTTCGGTTGGTAGATTCTGCCCCCTTCCGTGAGTTTGTGGAATGTGCAGTACCTCAGTGGCAAGTACCCAAACGCCACTTTTTCTCACGGAAGGCGATTCCGGCTCTCTACCGGCATGTGGAAGGCAATGTCCATGCCTCGCTGGACAGGGCGGTCAGTGGTAAGGTGCATCTTACCGCTGACTCATGGTCCAGCAGGCATGGACAGGGACGTTACCTGTCTTTTGCGGCCCATTGGGTGACTCTGCTGGCAGCTGGGAAGGACGCAGGGCAAGGTACAGTAGTTTTGGAGGTTGTTCCGCCACCACGCCTCCAAAACACTACTACTGGTTGTGACACACCTCTCTCCTCCACCCCTCCTCTTCTTCCTCTGTGGCCTCTTCTTGTGGTGATGTTTCCTCAGAACCAGCCGTGCTCCGTAGGCGTACGAGGGGCTATGCAGGAATGCAGGCCAAGAGATGCCATGCGGTGCTAGAGCTGGTGTGCTTGGGAGACAGGAGCCACACTGGGGAAATGGTTCTTTCAGCTCTGCAGGGGCAGGCTCAGAGGTGGTTGACGCCACGCCAGCTGAAGCCTGGAATGGTGGTCAGCGATAATGGCACCAACCTCCTCTCTGCCCTGCGACAGGGAAAACTCACCCATGTGCCCTGTTTTGCGCATGTTCTCAATTTGGTGGTGCAGCGGTTCTTGGGCAGGTACTCGGGCTTACAGGATGTCCTGAAGCAGGCCAGGAAAGTCTGTGTGCATTTCCGGAGGTCATATAATGCCACTGCTCGGCTCACAGACCTCCAAAGGGAATACAACCTGCCCAAGAACCGACTAATCTGTGACATGCCCACCAGATGGAACTCTACGTTGGCCATGCTGCAGCGGCCGCACATGCAGCAGAGGGCCATCAATGAGTACCTGTGCCAATATGGCAGCAGAACTGGGTCAGGGGAGCTTGGTTTTTTTCACCACGCCAGTGGGCCTTGATCAGGGATGCATGCACTGTCCTGTCACCATTTGAGGAGGCCACGAGGATGGTGAGCAGTGACAGTGCATGCATCAGTGAGACTGTCCCTCTTATTCACATGTTGGAGCACACGCTACTTGGAATAATGGACAGGGCCTTTGAGGCAGAACAGAGGGAGGAAGAGAAAGACTTCCTTACCTCTCAAGGCCCCCTTTATCCAGACACTGTTCCTGCTTGCCCACCTAGCACACAGGAAGAGGAGGAGGAGGAAGAGGATGATTGTATCAGCAGCATGGAGGTGGAGCCTAGCACTCAGCATCAACAGCAGCAGTCTTCAAGGGATCATTTACAGTCCCAAAGAACACGTGGACTTTTACGTGGCTGAGATGAGGTGGCTGCGGATCCTGTCGTCCTCAGTGACCCAGAGGACTGTGCCCCGAATGCCTCTGCAAACCTACGCTGCATGGCCTCCCTGATCCTGCAAAGCCTGCGTAAGGATCCTCGTTTACGTGCTATCAAGGAGAGGGATCATTACTGGCTGGCAACTCTCCTTGATCCACGTTACAAGAGTAAGGTAGCGGACCTTATGTTGCCATCGCAGAGGGAGCAGGAGATGAAACTTCTGCGGGAGGCCTTGCAGAAGGGTCTGTGCAATGCGTTCCCAGAACCGGGGGGATTACCAAAACCTGTCTCTGGACAACGTCTTGCTGAGGCTTCGGTGAGTCAGAGAAGGAGCGGTGGACAAGGTGGCCATCTGACCGATGCGTTCAGACAATTTTTTAGTCCACAGCCCCAAGGTCTGACCGGTTCCAGCAACCATCGCCAGCGTCTGGTTTACATGGTCCGGGAATACCTAGGGGCAAAATCCGACTTGGACACCTTCCCCACCGAAAATCCTTTGGCTTACTGGGTCTTGAGGATGGATCACTGGCCAGAGCTTGCACAGTACGCAATTGAGCTACTGGCTTGCCCTGCATCCAGTGTTCTTTCAGAACGCACATTCAGTGCTGCTGGAGGCTTTGTGACCGATCACAAGGTGCGCCTCTCCACCGACTCTGTTGATCGACTGACCTTCATCAAAATGAATCAGGCTTGGATCAACACCAGCTACCAAGCACCTGATGCTGATGTTACTGAATAAGAATTTTTTGTTGAAATGTCAGATCCCTTTGAGACTGTGTATGCTGATGCTGAGTGACTGTCCTGTTATGCTGCTGATGGAATATCCTTCTCCTCCTCACTTTTCTTGCTGATAGCTAGTAAGAAATGTTGTGTTTCTGGGCTCCGCCACCAGTCCCTAAAGCCTAATTTTTCTGCCCCTGTTAAACAGGGGCGTATAATAACAATTTTTGATGCAAAACTTTGCACGTGGCTCCTTGTTGCGCTCCAATTACAGTTATTGGGAGGGGTTGCAGTGTTGTGTTGTGCCTAAGGCCTAATTTTTGTGCCCCTGTATAACAGGGGCGTCTAATAACAATTTTAGATGCAATACTTTGCACGTGGCTCCTTGTTGTGCTCCAATTACAGTTATTGGGAGGGGTTGCAGCGTTGTGTTGTGCCTAAGGCCTAATTTTTGTGCCCCTGTATAACAGGGGCGTCTAATAACAATTTTAGATGCAATGCTTTGCACGTGGCTCCTTGTTGTGCTCCAATTACAGTTATTGGGAGGGGTTGCAGTGTTGTGTTGTGCCTAAGGCCTAATTTTTTTTTGCCCCTGTGTAACAGAGGCGTCTGATAACAATTTTTGATGCAATACTTTGCACATGGCTCCTTGTTGCGCTCCAATTACAGATATTTGGAGGGGTTACAGTGTTGTGTTGTGCCTAATAACAATTTTTGATGCAATACTTTGCACGTGGCTTTGCACGTGGCAATTACAGTATGTTTGAGGGGTGCCCTTTTTTCTACAATTTTGCTTTCACAAAAACATAATGGCCCCCCACCACCCCTAAAATAATCGAGATATTGTTGCCACACAGCACTTGCGCAAGCAGTATTAAATTACTTTTTTCTTATAATAATTTCATGTTGTGCAGGGACATTTATAAACACGTGCCACTACTATAGACACACAGCAGGTGTGATATTTAAAGGAATTTTTCATTTTTTTTTCACTTTAAGCATCATTAAAATCTCTGCTCCGGAAAAAACAGACGTTTTTAAAACTTTTTTTTCCATTGATACATGTTCCCTGGGGCAAGACCCGGGTTCTGAAAGATGTTTTCCAACATTAAATTGAACATTGGTCTTTAAAATAAGCATTTTTGAATTCGAACGTTCGAGTCCCATAGACTTCAATGGGGTTCTAAATGTTCGCGCGAACCCGCGGTCTGTTCAAACGTTCTGGTGCGAACCGAACCCGGGTATGTTCGGCTCATCCCTAGCTGCTACCCTACGGGCTCCTCCCATAAACTCAGGCCACCATACTGGCCTTCTTATTTATGGTCGTTATCCTCTCACCGAGAGAGATGTGGATCATAAACACGCGACAAGACTTACAACATAAATAGACCTGAAGTGTGCCTTGGTGGTCTGGTCAGTATGCCAATAAAAGGGGGCAAAAGACTCAGATAGGAAAATAGCTTTTATTGATTTCTTGTATTTATTGAGCCAGCTTGGTAAAGGCTTTTGCTATTTCTTCCTGAGGATTTGGGATGTATGTGGCAAAACAAGGAGACTTTCATCAGCCTGGTATCTTGATTACATGGTCTGGTACTCCCTGTTGGGAGGCATCTGAGGCTGCTGTAATTCAGAAAGAATGTCCAGAGAACTGACTGGGCTTTGAAGCCCAAGTTACTTAGGAGGATTCTGACATGCTTGACACACTGGCTGCCACTCAGGGAGCTGGTTTAGAAAGGGTAGAAACAAGCTACCATCAGATTGGCTGGGTAGATGGCGTCAGGCGTTGTTAGTCTGAAACAGGTTGATGTCAACCCCTGGGGCTGGTTTGTTGTGTTTGCAGACTGTGAGAGTGTAGTGGTTCGAAAGCGAGTTGGGTGGCGTCGGAGCAGTGTCTGACTGCCGGAGCCGCTGACTGTAAATTCACTAGGTTGTAGGGAACCTGGTAGATGGCTGTTTGGGTGACTAGGCTGGGCAAAGCCCTTAACAGGAAATGAGTAAGGATTTCAGACAGGTCCCTAAAGAGGGCACTCTTGAAAGGTAGGCGCTTGCCACTGACTACAGGTTGGTGCTTCTGTATGCCCTGTAGGAGGGACTTAACTGCATGGGCTTGAGAATACTGACAGTTGACTTGGGTCCTGCAGGGACAGAAAATGCTGGACGCCATCTAGATATGGCGTGATATTATTGTGAGAAAGGGTCAGCTGTGTGTGGCAATACGATATGAAGGCTAGGACGCGTCTAACGTTGCCTATTGCTGCTCCGGGGCAAGGGGCCAAAAATGTGCGGTTAGTTTTCCAAGCAGTGCGATAGGCCTTCAGTGTTTTGCGTGCCAAGGAGTGGTTAATAAGCTGGGTTGCGTTGGTGAGATGAGACTTCAGTCCATCGTCAGCAATGACCAGGGTGGGACAGGGATAGTTGTTGGGTCGGCTCCAGGCTCTTGCTGGGAAAAACAAAGTAAGGTTGGAATTGAAAAGCGCATCAGCTGCGATTTTGCATTTCTCTACATAAGATATTAACTGGTGATGGAGTGACAGCTGCGCGAGCCTGCGCAGTAAGGACGTGATGGGGAGTGACTTAGATCTACCTTAATTGATGATGTCGGCTGTGGCCTGATTGTCTGTGGTGAAGAACACTGTCTGTCCTGTTCAAGTGTGGCCCCAGACTTGGGCAGCTGCCACGATGGGGTACAGCACGAGGCGTGATGAAGACTGGGTGAAGCAGAAGTTTAAGTGAATTTCTGGGGGCCAAGGTTTGGAGAACCAGCGGTGGCCGAAAAATGTCCGCAAAAGCCTGTGGTTGCTCGCAGAGCCGGTACAAGGGGTGGGCGGGAGGGGCGGGTGCCCTGGGCGGAGTGTGAGAGGGGGCGGGTTGGTAGCAGGCATAAGAGTATCATTATCAAAGGTGGCTCTCTAATTAGACCAAGCCCCCGCCTAATTTGCATTACTAAACAGCCGTCTCTGATGCATCTCTGGAGCTGAGGAGCTGAAGTGTAGAAGGGGAGAAGTGCAGCGTGTGTTACTTGTGCCCAGGGGTGGACAATTCCTGTCCCCTAATGTGTGTGTTACAAAAACACTGCCCGTGCTGACCATGTGGTTGCTCCGCCTTTCCATTGCCTTCTCAGCCAATGAGAGTGGCACTGTAACCCGCCCCCTTCTTCAGCCCGGCACATTTGACTGTAAGAGGAGACTGGAGGAGGTGCTGGAAATGGAGGGCGGCAGGGAGAGGACACAGAAGCGCCACTGCTGGCATGGACCTAATGCTAAATGTATGTAGTCTGTAGCAGGGCTTCTTAGGAATGTGAGGCATTTCGTTGTTGTCTCCCAGTCCCTCCTTCTGCACGAATGCTCAGAGCTCATCTCTTGTCTGACACCTGCCAATGCTCAGGTCAGGAAGTGAGAGTGGCTGCAGACAGGAGTGTCTGTGAGGAGATAAAGAAGAGATGTGTCTAATGCTCTGAGTGTGAGGGAGATGTTATCCCCTGACACAGGAACGTCATGTCTGGCTTCCATTGCTTGTCATTCTGTGCTCTCCTTCTGTATTCTCTTAGCTGTGCCTGCTAATGGACATTGCATTTCTTTGTGTGCTGTGAGGAATGCATAGTGAGGGGCAATATGAGCCTCAATTCCCCGCAACAGCATGTCTTCCCGGGTGCTGGGTCTGTGTAGGGGTTCAGGAAAAAGTCAGTGGACCTTGCTGAGTTATGGTTGTCAGTGTTGGTATGTGGAATGGATTACAGTGGCTACTGGCTAGTCATACTACCTGGGCTGAGTGCAAGTGGGAGGGGGAGCTCTGCTTGTAGGATCCATCAGCAAAGCACAGCATTCCACAGACCATAGACCAGCACAGTATAAGTCTATCTGATCACTAAACTGTGACTTGTGGATGTGTAGAAATGTATCATTCATCTTTGCTGTGTTGTCCAGTGCTAGCATTGATATACTGGCGGGGACTGGGGTCACTAGTGTGCCCTATTCAGTGTGATTACATATGGTTTTATTGCAGTGCATCACCATAAAAAGTGGCTTATTGTTATCTAGACTTGCCTTATGGTTCTTCTAAGAAGCTAGCAACAATATTGTGCAAGTACTTTTATGGCAACCATTGTAACCCCTCTCCTTAAGGCGGAGTTCCACCCAAAAGTGGAACTTCCGCTTAAACCACTCCTCGCCCCCTTACATGCTACATTTGGCATGTCATTTTTTTGTGGGGGGAGTGGGGGTTTCAGTAGGAGTGGGACATCCTGTCCCACTTCCTTTTTCCGCCCAGGGACCGCTTAGGCGACTTGTCATATGGCCTTAGGCAGACCCTCCCTGTAGGCGATCACCTGTGACATGTGACAGGTCCCAGGCGATCGCCTGACCACTCTCAGAGCGCAGCGCCACTCGCGCATGCGCAGTGAGTGCCCGGCCGTGAAGCCGAAAGCTGTTATTGCTGGGTGCCCACAGTTAAAATGGAGGTGCCTGCAAAGGGGGGGACGACGAGCGGAGCTCTGGGCGGCCGCGTCGCTGGACAGTGGAACAGGTCAGTGTCCGTTTATTAAAAGCCAGCAGCTACACTTTTTGTAGCTGCTGACTTTTAATAAATATAAAAAAGGCTGGAACTCCCCTATAAGCCCTGGTTCACATTGATGCTAATTTGCTCTCGTGCCCCACCCAGTGCTGATGAGCCTTCAGTTTAGGATTGTCCCGCCTCCTGCTCTCCGCTCTGTGAAAGGTAGGAGAGTAAAGGGAGGAAAATATATGAAACTGTGAAGGATGGGAAGCGGGGGAATGGGGGCTGTGCTGTGTGGAGGGGTCGTGTAAAGGGGGCAATACTGTGTGTGGTGATATGTAAAGGGACAATACTGTGTGTGTGTTTGGGGGGAGGGGGGGTCATGTGAAGCGGGGGGGGGGGCGCAGTTTGCAATCTTCGCCCTGGGCACCAAATGGCCTTGTCCCAGCACTGGTTGCTCGGCTGACACTGCCGGGATGAAGATTGAAATGCTGTTCTATCAGGTGGGGAAGTTGTCCCACATAGCCAAGTCTGCTACTGATGCTTGGTCTAGTTTGAGAACTTGGACTGGATCTTGCATTGGTGTGAGAAAATCAAGGCAATACACAGGTGCTCAACAAGACGATATACATGCACTCGCTGACCAACGTGCACTCGCTGACCAACGTGCGCTCGCTGACAAACGTGTGCTCGCAGACCAACGTGCCCTCGCTGGTGCTGGATGAAAACCTGAACTAACCTCAGGGAAAAAGACAGAGAAATGATGAGTGGCCCGCGTGCCACTGGAGATGAATGGCCAACTGGGTGCCACTGTGTGTTTGTGTGGCTGATTGTTTGTCACTGAGGTGTGTTTGCAAGTTTAGTTTGTATTTGGGTTTGCACGTAGGTGCGTGCCGGAAAGTGTTTTATACGAATGCAGACAATATTGTGTGGTTGCAAGGGTGTCAGTGAGCGTCAGGTTGCTGGGACGATATTGTGTGGTTGCAGGGGCCTCGATGAGTATGAAGGTTTGCTCAGACAATATTGTATGGTTGCAAAGGTCTCGATGATTATGAGGTTTGTTTTGAGATGGCATTGTGTGGTTGCAAGGGTCTCAACTAGATGTTTGGGTTCGACGGGTTCGGCCGAACTTCAGAAAAAAGTCTGGGTTCGGGACCCGAACTTGACCCGAACTTGACCCCGAACCCCATTGAAGTCAATGGGGACCCAAACTTTTCAGTACTAAAATGTCTCTAAACAATGAATGGAAAGGGCTGGAGGGCTGCAAATGGCAGCAAAATGTTGGTAAGGGCATGGCAAGTACTCTGCAAACAAATGTGGATAGGGAAATAACTTAAAATAACACAAAATACATTAAAAAAAATAATCTTGACCTAGGAGGACGAGGTCCATATGGAGTAGGAGATTGAGGTGGCGGTGGATGTGGCGGTGTAGGTGGAAGCGGCGGTGGAGGAGGACGAGGTAGCCAACACAGGTTTTTGTTTTTAATTTATTTATTTTTTAAATTAGGGTACACTCCAAAAGAGTGAGAAAGATCAAAAATACAAGAATGGCTGAGTAAGGCCGCTATATGTGTCTATTCTGCGCAAGGTATGGACAAGTCCTGTGGGATCCATGCCTGGTTTATTTTAATGAACGTGATCTTGTCCACATTGGCTCTGGACAGGGGGCTGCGCTTGTCTGTGATAACGCCCCCTGCCGTGCTAAATACACGTTCAGACAATACACTGGCTGCAGAATACAAAAAAGAGTTGGGACTTTGGATGAGATGCGTTTTTAGTGCTTTTTTTGGTTTACAACTTTGAGCCTGGCTAATATGGAAACATTTTTTATATTCCATATATATATTTAATTGCATACTGCTAAAAACGCGTCTCATCTAAAGTACCAACTCTTTTTTGTATCCTTTTACAGGGATGGAGGCCTGTGGTAGTTCTATCATAGGCCTCATTTAACCACTACAGACCCGCGCTATAGCCGAATGACGGCTTCAGCGCGGATCTGAATATCCAACAGGCCGTCAATTGACGGCCGCCCCTTTGGGCGTTCCCCGCGCGCGCTCCAGAGCGCGCTGCGGGGAAAGTCTGTGTTGGCCGTGTCACTTGGACACAGCCAATCACAGATCGCCGCGAACGGCCAATCAGAGTGGCTGTTTGCGATGCGATCTGTGCGGCCAATGAGAGATGATCTCATATGTAAACATATGAGATCATTTCTCATTGCCGGCTCACACAGAGACAGCGGTGCTGTCTCTGGAGAGGAGACCGATCTGTGTCCCTTGTACATAGGGACATAGATCGGTCACCCCCCCAGTCACCCCCCCTCCCCCACAGTTAGAACACTAAGCAGTATACACATTTAACCCCTTCCTCACCCCCTAGTGTTAACCCCTTCCCTGCCAGTCACATTTATACAGTAATTAGTGCATATTTATAGCACTGATCGCAGTATAAATGTGAATGGCGCCAAAAATGTTTCAAAAGTGTCCGATGTGTCCGCCATAACGTCGCAGTCGCAATAAAAATCGCAGATCGACCGTCATTTCTAGTAAAAAAAATAAAATAAAAAAATAATAATTCTGTCCCCTATATTGTAGGCGCTATAACTTTTGCGCAAACCAGTCGCTTATTGCGATTTTTTTTTTTTTTACCAAAAATATGTAGAAGAATACGTATCGCCCTAAACTGAGAAAAAAAATGTGTTTTTTTTTAAAAAACTGGGATATTTATTATAGCAACAAGTAAAAAATATTGTATTTTTTTTCAAAATTGTCGCTCTTTTTTGTTTATAGCGCAAAAAATAAAAACCGCACAGGCGATCAAATACCACCAAAAGAAAGCTCTATTTGTGGGGAAAAAAGGACGCCAATTTTGTTTGGGAGCCATGTCGCACGACAGCGCAATTGTCAGTTAAAGCGACGCAGTGCCGGAAGCTGAAATTTCACCTGGGCAGGAGGGGGGTATATGTGCCCGGTAAGCAAGTGGTTAAAGTCCCAACCCTATCCCCCCCTTGTTTTTGAACACTATCCAGGGATGGAGATGCGTTTTAGGAGTGGAACAGAGTGCCTCCACAGATCTACCACCGACCAGTTTAATTATGCATTGTCATTCTTTGACTAGCTGACCCAGTTTGAGTTGTCTGCTTTCAGTTTGGTGGTATTTTGGTTTGGTAGGCAAGTTTTTTGTTCCACTCCTACTTTTCTTTTGATTTCCAGTGCTCTCTTTTGCTAGACCAACCTTAGGTAGGGGCGGGTTTTAGGTTATCACCTGCCCCCTATCTATTGATTAGCACACCTGTGCTCCTTTTCAGGAGACCTTCAAATTCATAGGTAGGACCTGCAGCTTTACATAGTGCCTTGTCGCTGGCCTGCAGCTTCCCAGGTATCTGCAGATACGTGCAACTAAACCTCTGTTTTTATTTACATACATTTAGACAGTATAATTTGGTTTAGTGCTTTTTTTGGTTTACAACTTTGAGCCTGGCTAATATGGAAACATTTTTTATATTCCATATATATATTTAATTGCATACTGCTAAAAACGCATCTCATCTAAAGTCCCAACTTTTTTTTGTATCTTTTTACAGGGATGGAGGCCTGTGGTAGTTCTATCATAGGCCTCATTTAAAGTCCCAACCATATCCCCCCCTTGTTTTTGATACACTGGCTGCAGGGCAGGCCAGCACCTCCAAGGCGTAAAGGGCAAGCTCAGGCCATGTGCCCAATTTGGAGACCCAGAAGTTTAAGGGGGCAGACCCGTCATTCAGTACATGTAGGCGTGTGTACACATACTGCTCCACCATGTTGGTGAAATGCTGCCTCCTGCTAAAACGTTCCATATCAGCAGGTGGTGCGGTTTGTTGTGGCGTGCTGACAAAGCTTTTCCACATTTTGGCCATGCTAACCCTGCCTTCTGAGGTGCTGGCGGTGACCTGGCTGCGTTGGTGACCTCTTCCTCCTCCTCTGCCTTCGCCTTGTGCCCCCGCTGTCAGGTGGGAATTCCACCAGCAGTGCGTCTACCAGCGTGCGCTTGTACTCGCGCATCTTGCGATCATGCTCCAGTGAGGGAATTAAGGATGGTACATTGTCCTTGTAACGGGGATCCAGCAGCGTGGCCACCCAGTAATCAGCAACTGTTAAAATGTGGGCAACGCGGCGGTCGTTGCGGAGACACTGCAGCATGTAATCGCTCATGAGTGCCAGGCTGCCCAGAGGCAACGAAAAGCTGTCCTCTGTGGGAGGTGTATCGTCTGTGTCCTCTGTATCCCCCCAGCCACGCACCAGTGATGGCCATGAGCTGGTCTGGGTGCCACCCTGCTGTGAAAATGGTTCCTCCTCCTCCATCTCCTCCTCCTCATCCTCCACCTCGTCATCCTCCGGAACTGTGCCCTTGCTGGACAATTGTGTACCTGGCGTTTGTTGGTGCAGGAACCCACCCTCGGAGCCAGTTGTGAATGACTGCCCTGAAAGCCTTGGAAATGATCCCGATTCCTCCTCCTCCTCCTCCCCTGTCTGTGCCACATCCTCTTCCATCATCGCCCAAAGCATTTTTTCAAGGAGGCATAGAACTGGGATAGTAACGCTGAGAACAGCGTCATCGGCACTGGCCATGTTGGTGGAGTACTTGAGCTAAAAACTTGAGCGCCGAACTGCTATCCGCCTCAGGCATTTACCCAGTGTGCTGTTAGGGAGATGTAATGTCCCTGACCGTGCTTATTGGTCCACGTATCCGTAGTTAGGTGGACCTTGCCACAGATGGTGTTGCGCAGTGCACACCTGATTTTGTCCCCCACTCGGTTGTGCAGGGAAGGGATGGCTCCCCTGGAAAAGTAGTGGCGGCTAGGCACGAAGTACTGTGGGACAGACAATGCCATCAGGCTTTTAAAACTCTGCGTCTCCACCAAACGGAATGACAGCATTTCAAAGGCCAGGAATTTTGAAATGCTGGCATTCAAGGCCAGGGATCGCGGATGGGTAGGGGGGTTCCTCTTCCGCTCCAGTGTTTGGGAGATAGAGAGCTGAACGCTTCCATGGGACATTGTGGAGATGTTTGGTGACCCAGGTGGTAGTGTTGCTTGCAGGTCCTCTGTTTGCGGGGTGGCAGGTGCCACTGTCACTACAGAGGTGGATGAAGAGGCCGAGACTGAAGCAGAAGAGGAAGCAGGAGGAGCCAGAGGCCTTTCTTGGTTTTTGAGGTGTTTACTCCACTGCAGCTCGTGCTTTGCACTTAGTTGCCTGGTCATGCAGCTTGTGCTCAGGTTGAGAACGTTTATGCCTCGCTTCAGGCTCTGATTGCACAGCGTGCAAACCACTCGTGTCTTGTCATCAGCACATTGTGTAAAGAACTGCCACGCTAGGGAACTCCTTGGACCTGGCTTTGGTGTGCTCGGTCCCTTGCTGCATTGGGCAGTAGCAGGCGTACTGTCTAGGGGACGGATGCTCCTTTTTTGCACCCTGCTCCCTCTTCTGCTGTGCTGGTGGCTCTGTGCGACCACCGCCTCTTCCTCCGAACTACATAGGTCACCTGCATGATGTTGGTTCCATGTGGGGTCGAGGACCTCATCGTCATCCTCCACCTCATCTTCCACCCAGTCTTTACCACTGCCCTCCTTGTCGGTCTGCACAATTGCGAAAGCAGCAGCAGTTGGCAACTGTGTTTCTTCATCATCCAAGACGTGCTGTGATGGTCCTCCCATGTACTCATCTTGAAACATAAGTGGTTGGGCATCGGTGCACTCAATCTCTTCCACTTCTGGGGCAGGGCTAGGTGGATGGCCCTGGGAAACCATGCTAACAGAGTCAACAATAAGCAGAAGAGACTGCTGCATGATTTGGGGCTCAGACTGCTTGGCTGATTTGCAAGGGGGTGAGGTGAAAGACTGATGGACATCGCCTGCAGGTGCCAACTCTGTTCTTTCAGCACAAGACTGGTTGAGAGACAATGTGAAGGAACTGGAGGCACTGTCAGCAACCCAATCTACCATTGCCTGTTCTGCTCCTGGCCTCAACATTCGTAGAGCCGGATTAGGCCCGACCAAATACTGCTGCAGGCTCTGTCACCTACTCACACCTGAGGAAGGTGTTTCACTTGTGCGTGTAGCTGGCACAAATCGACCACGTCCTCTCACTGCAACAGGAGCTCCACCAGCAGCACCACGACCAGGGCCACGTCCCTTATTTGACGTTCTCCTCATATTTCTCAAATATAGGATCTTGCCCTAAATGGGTGTTTTTTTAATAGAACAATAGAAGAACAGTAGCTAAAGTGTTTATCTCACATGTACAGATATGGAGGAAACACTGCAAACACTGGAGGAAACACTGCAAAATATATTTGTTTGCCCTAAATGGGTGTTTTTTGAATAGAACAATAGAAGAACAGTAGCTAAAGTGTTTATCTCACACGTACAGATATGGAGGAAACACTGCAAACACTGGAGGAAACACTGCAAAATATATTTTTTTGCCCTAAATGGGTGTTTTTTGAATAGAACAATAGAAGAACAGTAACTAAAGTGTTTACCTCACACGTACAGATATGCAGGAAACGCACCAAAAAAAAATTATTTGCCCTAAATATATATATTTTTTTTTTAGCACAATAGAAAAACAGTATTTAAAGTGTGTATCTTACACGTACAGATATGCAGGAAACACTGCAAACACTGGAGTTAACACTGCAAAATATATATTTTTGCCCTAAAAATTTTTTTTTTAAATAGCACAATAGAAGAACAGTAGCTAAAGTGTTTTTCTCACACGTACAGATATGGAGGAAACACTGCAAACACTGGAGGAAACACTGCAAACACTGGAGGAAACACTGCAAAATATATGTTTTTGCCCTAAATGGGTGTTTTTTGAATAACAAAATAGAAGAACACTAGCTAAAGTGTTTATCTCACACGTACAGATATGGAGGAAACACTGCAAACACTGGAGGACACACTGCAAATTTTTTTCCCACTAAATTGATGTTTTTTGAATAGCACAATAGAAGAAAAATATCTAAAGGGTGTATATCACACGTACAGTTATGGTGGAAACACTGCAAAAAATATTTTTTCCCCCTAAATGGATGTTTTTTGAATAGCACAATAGAAGAAAAGTATCTAAAGGGTGTATCTCACAGTAACATATGCAGTGCTGGTGTAATTTAATTTCTGAAGCAGGACTGAATCCTATCTATTTTTCTCCCTAAAAGCAAAACCAGGCAGGAACCTTTCCCTAAAGTAACCTAGTGTTTCCCCGAAAGTAAGACTTACCCCGAAAATAAGACCTACCCCGATTTTCGGGAAGGGCTGCAATATAAGCCCTACCCCGAAAATAAGCCCTAGTGTGGAGTGCTTGTGTGTGTACTCCGTTGCAGTAGTGTAGACTGTGTGTGTGTCAATTGTGCCAAGTACTGTACCTTCAGAATACAGCCGCTCTGCGATCAGCTGATCTCCTGCTTCTTTTCTCCTCTCCCTCCCCCACAGTGCTCGGAGCAGGGAGGAGAGGTTCGGCAGGCTAAGGAAGTGGCAAACTGCAAGCTGGTTTCCCCCTCTCCGAGATGTCAGCAGGGGATTTCCGCCCCCCTCCCTGTGCAGAGCTCTGGCAAGCAAAGCAAGTGAGGGCAGAGCTCCAGCAGGCAAAGCAAGTGAGGGCAGAGCTCCGGCAGGCAAAGCAAGTGAGGGTAGAGCTCCAGCAGGCAAAGCAAGTGAGGGCAGAGCTCCGGCAGGCAAAGCAATTGAGGGCAGATCTCCGGCAGGCAAAGCAAGTGAGTGCAGAGCTCCGGTAGGCAAAGCAAGTGAGGAGCTGCACTCAGCTATGGTAATCTCCCCCTCTCCGAGATTTCAGCCCCCCTCCCTGTGCAGAGCTCTGGCAGGCAAAGCAAGTGAGGAACTGCACTCAGCTAATCTCTCCCTCTCCAAGATGTCTTGGGAACTTGGGCCCCCCTTCCTCTGCAGATCTCTGGTGTGTCACAGGCAATATAAAAAGGTATGTGGCACGACATTTCAGCATGCAGCAGTTTTGCATTGTGTGATACCAACATTCTGCAAGTACTTTTACACAGGGGATTCGTGACAGGCAGGTAAGGAGAGACACAGCACATGGCATTATAAGACCTACCCCGAAAATAAGCCCGACTGTGACTTTTGTTGTCAGAATTAATATAAGACCCGGGCTTATTTTCGGGGAAACACGGTATTGTACAGGATGCCGTGGCTGGGTCCAGGAAGGACATTATATTTACCCTCTGTTTGGACTGTGGTCCCTGTAACGGAATGACCCGGGACAAACAGAGACTTTGTAAGGATGAGGGGTACTCCTGTAACGGCGTCACCAAGGAGTCTTATGTCTAGGGTCACCTTATGTCTGATAGGGCCATAGGGTGACTGAGAAATTATATCCTAAATTACAGGACAGGGGACATTACTGATAGAGATATTGCAAGTTGTTGGTTAATTGTGACCCAACCAGTCAATAGTGACTCATTTCTATGATTAGCCCTGGCTAGTGAGTTGCTAATTGAGTCAGGCTCCTGGAAGACCTTTCATTGTGTGATAACACTGCTTTAAGCCTATTGATGCTCAGAGGTGTGAATACCTTTCTGTCAAGCTGTATGCGGAGACAGAACGCCTGTCTAGGGATGTGGATTAAGAAGAGATCATTGTGTGATGGTGTTTTGTTTGAGTTCTATTAATGAAGGAATGTTCCGCGATTAGATCATGATAATTATAGGCCGGCGCCAACATGTCTAGAATGTTTAACAATTAGCCATCTGAAGGTGTATTGAAGCCCTCCCAGGGTGTGGGTGGAGAGTTTGATTGTTCCTGTGCCTTGAAAACTGTATAAAATCTGAGAGTGAACCATTAAAGTTGTCTTAGGCCTTGTACACACGACCGGATCTATCCGCTGGGATTGATCCGCGGATCAGTTCCAGCGGACAAATCCGGTCGTCTGTACGGCCTAGCGGATATTTATCCGCGGAGATTCCTCAGGCCGATCGATTTCAAGCGGATATAAATTTCTTAGCATGCTAAGGCCCCGTACACACGACCAAACATGTATGCTGAAACTGGTCCACGGACCAGTTTCAGCATACATGTTTGGTCGTGTGTAGGCGCGAGCGGGCCGAATTCCAGCAAACATTTGCCCGCCGGGCCTTTTCCCAGCAGACAAATATTCCTGGACGTGTTTTAAAACCGTCCGCTGGAATCCTGCCCGCTCGGACATGTACGGTCGTCAATACAGACCTACCGTACATGTCCGAGCGCCCGCCGTCCCTCGCATGCGTCGAATGACTTCGACGCATGCGTGGAAGCCTTTAAATGGCAGGCCCGCCCACGTCGCCGCGTCATCACCGCGTAATCGTCGCGGCGACGACGCGGACACGCCCCGCGTATTGTTTACGCGCGGACTTCAGTACGATGGTTAGTACAGCCATCGTACAGAAGCCCTCTGGCAGACATGTACGGTGAAAACGGTCCGACGGATCGGTTTCATCGTACATGTTTGCTCGTTAGTACCCGGCCTAAGAAATCTATCCGCTTGAATCGGCTCCAGCGGATTGATCCGGTGGCCTGTACAGACTCACCGGATCAATCCGTCCGCTCCCCTCCCTCGCATGCGTCGTAATGATTCGACGCATGCGTGGAAGTACTTACCTTCCAGCGTCGCGGTGACGGTGACGGCGCGACACGTCACCGCGGATGTACGACACCGCGGTGGCGACACGTCACCGTGGATGTACACGCCATCGGATCCAAATCCGGAGGAGGAATCTCCACTGGAAACGATACGGTGGATCGTTTCCAGCGGAGATCCGGTGGTGTGTACGTGGCCTTACATTTGAAACCAGAGAACACGGAGCAAGTCTTGTTATTCTGGGAAATGGGATGCCTGCTGGTTTGTCTGTGTGTCAGATGAGCTGTCGTAGTTGATGGAAGGTCGTAAACGGTGGTGACCGTTACAGTCCCTTTAAGGGAACAGACAGGGTTAACACACCTGTCTAAGGAAGTGGTTTAAAGCAAGACATGAAGTGGTAGGAGGGTGAAGGAGCATAGTGGAGACTGTGCATGGTGAATGGGGGACAAGGAAAAGCTGTGGGAAGCTGTGAAAAGCTGTAAAAGCACTTGGCAGTGTCCTGCCTGGAAGCCTGCTACTGGGAAACTTACCTGCAAGGACTGTTTAACTGCGATAGCAGTTCTGAGCTCTACAAGTCGGTGAGACTGATTATTTCTTTTGTTTTTGCTGCTGTGAAGCCATTTAAGTTTAATAAACCTCAGTTTTGATTTAAAAGCCTGTGTCCTGCGATCAAGCTGGTTCCCCGAACTGTACACTGGTGCTCGAATGCGGGCAGGACAGAATAACAGGCATAAGAAGAGAAAAAAAAAGTTTTTTTTCTTTTGCAATGGACTTTGTATTGAACTGTCATTTAAAGGGACATTAGATTTATGTCCTGGGTTAAAGCTGCACAAGCATTGAAAGCTGAAACAATGGAGGAGCCAATTAAACAGCTGACCCTGGCTAACATGCAAGTGCAGACTCACCATGAGGAAGCTAATCAGCACCACAAAGAGGCGCTGGCTCTGCAGCAAGAGAATACTCAACTGTTGGTGGCCCAGTTAGCAGCCCAGCAAGCAGCCCAGAAAGGGGTTATGCAGGCTCAGGTGACTGCCTTAAAGGAAGCGGTGCAGCAGCTGTCACAGGTTCGGGAGCAAGCGGCTGTTGCCCCATTACGCATGCGTCGTAATGATTCGACGCATGCGTGGAAGTACTTACCTTCCAGCGTCGTGCACGTGTCAAGCCATTTTTTGCAGAAATTGTCCCCGAGCGATGATGTAGAGGCATTTCTTGCTACATTTGAGAGGACAGCAGAGAGAGAAGGGTGGCCTCAGGACCAGTGGGCCGGCTTCATTGCTCATTTTCTCACCGGAGATCCTCAAAAAGCCTACTTCGACCTGCCACCAGATGATGCTAAAGATTATGAAAAGCTAAAGGCAGAAATTCTGGCTCGTCTGGGGGTGACTACGGCCAACGAGTACACCAATGGAAATATCGTCCAGATTGGCCACCTCAGTCTCAAATGCATGACCTGGCTTTGTTGGACTTTGGAAGCATGGTAACCCTGGTTCATCCTAGAGTAATTGGGAAGATCGGTCCGGTAAGCAAAACTTTACGGGTGGTGTGCATTCACGGGGACACTAGAGAGTACCCTCTCATCACAGTGTCTATCTCCTCAGCATGTGGCGCTGGTACTAAAGAGGTGGGGGTGGTAAAGAACTTGATACATGATGTTATAATAGGACGAGACTGTCCGTTGTTTACAAAACTGTGGGAACAAGGAGAACGGTTCAGAGACTGGGGAGAAGCTAGCCCCCCTGTTCCTGCTGCTGAGAGGAATAAACCCTGAACTGCCAAATGTTCCTAATGTGGATCAAGATGATGAAAATGCTAATGATTTGGTTAATGGTGATGAAAGTAGTGTTGATACTGTTAAGAATGTCAAGATATGTGGTCCACAGACTTACCAAAACACTGAGGGGGGGGAACCTTCCCTACTAACCTTCCCCACTTCAGGTAATGCTGGGGGAAGAGGATGAGGAAGGGGCCTCTACCCCTGCCTTGCCAGATTTGGGTGTTCCCCAGGGGGCATTTGGTACTGCTCAGATGCAGGACCCTACTTTGGCCCGTGCACGGGAACAGATTGTAGTAGTAAATGGGGTTCCCCAAGAGCCAGGTGCGAATGAGCGGTGGCCACACTTTACAATATTTAATGAATTCCTGTATCGGGTTACCAAGGAGAGAGAAAATGTGGTAGAACAGCTGTTGGTACCCCAAAAATTAAGACGTAAGGTTCTGGACCTGGCCCATGACGATGTGTTAGGGGGACACCTGGGAGTTGAGAAGACAGAGGCACGGATCACCGACCAGTTTTACTGGCCAGGTCTGAAAGCAGAGGTAAAGAGATACTGTGCCTCTTGTCCGACCTGTCAGTTGACCGCTCCGGTGACTCACTTTCGGAGCCCTTTGGTCCCTCTGCCCATAATTGAGGTCCAGTTCGAGAGGATAGCCATGGATATAGTGGGTCCCTTGGTAAAGTCAGCTCGAGGTCACTCCTACATATTGGTGATTCTTGACTATGCCACCCGATATTCTGAGGCGCTACCCCTGCGGAATACCTCCTCAAAGGCCATTGCCCAGGAATTATTCCAGTTGTTTACACGGACTGGTTTCCCCAAGGAAATACTCACAGACCAGGGTACCCCGTTTATGTCGAGGGTTATGGCCGATGTGTGTAAGATGTTCCGGATTAAACAGCTGCGCACATCGGTCTACCATCCCCAAACGGACGGGTTGGAACGCTTTAATAAGACCCTTAAGTCTATACTCAAGAAAGTGGTACAAAGGGATGGGAAAGATTGGGACTGCCTGTTACCAGCTCTCCTGTTTGCTATCCGGGAAGTGCCCCAGGCCTCCACAGGGTTTTTGCCCTTTGAGTTGGTATATGGACGGAGACCTCGCGGACTACTTGACTTTATTAAAGAGGAATGGGAAAGTGAACCTGTTCAGCATAAGAGTGTCCTGGAATATGTTTCCCAAATGCAGGAAAGGATCCAAACCGTGATGCCACTAGTCAAAGAGCATTTGCAAAAGGCCCAGGAGGCTCAACGATGGGTCTATAACAGGGCTGCTAAAATTAGACACTTTCAAGTGGGGGATCGAGTAGCGGTGCTAATTCCCACTGTGGAAAGTAAATTCTTGTCCAGATGGCAAGGTCCCTTTGAAGTTGTGGAAAAAGTGGGAGAGGTAAATTATAGAGTCCACCAGCCAGGCAAGAGGAAACCGTATCAGATATATCATGTCAACTTGTTAAAGCCCTGGACAGACAGGGAACCGGTGACCTCCCTGGCTAGTGCAAGACTTGAGCCTCAGGTTGGGGTGGAGAGTGTCCAAGTAGCAAATACCCTATCTAAAATCCAAAGTCAGCAGGCAAAGGAGTTCTTGCAGAGAAATAAAGAGAAGTTTTCAGACTTGCCAGGGCTAACTAGTGTCATAGAGCATGATATTATCACAGAACCTGGAGTCAAAGTTTTTGTCCGGCCCTACCACATTCCAGAGGCTCAAAGAAAGGCTGTTTCAGAGGAAGTGAAGAAGATTCTAGTCCTGGAGATCATTGAAGAATCGCAGAGTGAGTGGTCAAGCCCGATTGTGTTGGTACCAAAGCCCAACGGGACTCTGCGATTCTGCAATGATTTCCGGAAACTTAATGAGGTTTCACGGTTTGATGCCTACCCCATGCCCCGGGTAGATGAACTTATTGAGAGACTAGATCCAGCCAGGTATATCACAACATTAGACCTTACCAAGGGGTATTGGCAAATCCCGTTAAATAAGGCTGCTAGAGAGAAAACTGCTTTTTCTACCCCAGAGGGGAGTTTTCAGTACAAATGAATGCCTTTTGGACTGCAAACTGCTCCAGCCACATTCCAGCGAGCAATGGATAGGATTTTACAACCTCATCGGGAGTATGCCTCAGTGTACTTGGATGACATAGTCGTTTTCAGCAGAGACTGGGAATCACACTTGCCCAAAGTTCAGGCAGTACTGGACTCTCTTTGGAAGGAGGGGTTTACAATAAACCCTGAAAAATGTGCTTTGGGAATGGAGGAGGTGAAATACCTGGGCTATATCGTTGGTAGAGGGGTGGTGAAACCTCAGGTCAGCAAGGTAGAGGCTATAAATAATTGGCCCCGCCCCTCACAAAAAAGCAGGTACGTGCATTCCTGGGCATGGTGGGATACTACAGGAGATTCGTACCAAACTTTGCCACATTGGCGGCTCCATTGACCAATCTGACCAAGGGTCGGAAGTCAGTCATGGTGGAGTGGAATGCAGACGCTGAAAAGGCTTTTTTGGAGCTCAAGTTAGCATTGTGCCAACACCCTGTCTTGATAGCGCCCAATTTTTCAAAAGAGTTTGTTGTCCAAACTGATGCTTCCAATGTAGGATTGGGAGCTGTATTGTCACAGGTTGTTCATGGTGAGGAGCACCCAGTAGTCTTCCTCAGTAGAAAGTTGACACCAGCGGAGAAAAACTACGCTATAATTGAAAGAGAGTGTCTGGCCATTAAGTGGGCTCTGGAGTCCCTTAGGTATTACCTCTTGGGGAGGAATTTAGGCTAATTTCTGATCATGCCCCTTTAACATGGATGAGGCAGGGTAAAGGGACTAATGCCAGGATTACATGTTGGTTCCTGGCGCTCCAAGAATTTAAGTTTGTAGTGGAGCATAGGCCCAGGAGACTGCATAAAAATGCAGATGCCCTCTCCCGAGTCCATTGTTTGAGCTCCACTGTTGCCTCCACCTCCTTGGCGTTGGGGCACAGGGGGAGAATATATACAGGACGCCATGGCTGGGTCCTGGAAGGACGTTATATTTCCCCTCTGTTTGGACTGTGGTCCCTTTAAGGGAACAGAAAGGGTTAACACACCTGTCTAAGGAAGTGGTTTTAAGCAAGACAGGAAGTGGTAGGAGAGTGAAGGAGCATAGTGGAGACTGTGCATGGTGAATGGGGGACAAGGAAAAGCTGTGGGAAGCTGTGACAAGCTGTAAAAGCACTTGGTAGTGTCCTGCCTGGAAGCCTGCTACTGGGAAACTTACCTGCAAGGACTGTTTAACTGCGATAGCAGTTCTGAGCTCTACAAGTCGGTAAGACTGATTATTTCTTTTGTTTTTGCTGCTGTGAAGCCATTTAAGTTTAATAAACCTCAGTTTTGATTTAAAAGCCTGTGTCCTGCGATCAAGCTGGTTCCCCAAACTTTACACTATCTAAAGCAGATCGACTTGCTGTGCTATGTAGATCGCTGAGTAATTTGATTTCTGAAGCAGGACAGTCTGACTCCTATCTAATTCTCTCCCTCAGAGCAGCAGCAGCCTTTCCCTACCCTATCTAACGCAGAGTGATGAGCTGTGCTATGTGCCTTTAGCTTATATAGAGGCTGGGTCACATGCTGCACTGGCCAATAACAGCCATGCCATTAGTAGGCATAGCTGTGATGGCTTCTAGGTCACACAAGTAAAACAAATAATGATTGGCTGCCATTACATTGCCGAACACCGAACCCGAACTTACAGTAAATTGTTCGGGTCCGGGTACCAAAAATCCAAAAGTCCTTTACTTTACAGTTCGGGTTCGGGTTCGCTCAACCCTAGTCTCAACAAGTGAGGGGTTGCTGAGACGATGTTGGGTTTTGCAATGGTCTCAAACGAGTGTCAGGCTGCTGAGACGACTTTGTATGGCTGCAAGGGTCTGAATGGGTGTCAGGTTGCTGAGACGATATTGCGTTCTGCAATGGTCTCAAGTGAATGTCGGGCTGCTGAGATGACTTTGTATGGCTGCATGGGTCTGAACAGGTGTCAGGTTGCTGAGACGATATTGCATTTGCAATGGTCTCAAATGAGTGTCAGGTTGCTAAGACGACTTTGTATGGCTGCAAAGGTCTGAACGGGTGTCAGGTTGCTGAGACGAGATTGTGTGGTTGCAAAGGTCTAGACAAGTATGAGGTAGCTGAGATGATATTACATTTTGCAAGGGTCTCAATTGAGTGTCAAGTTGCTGAGACAATATTCCCTGATTATTATTTTTTTTATATAAAAAAAATGACTGTGGATGAAACGCTGGTAAACATGAGTTACCGTGTCTGGCAGTTTTTACAAGCTGTTGCAGGCATTGGCGTTTCGAATGCCTCTGAACATCCGTCTGAACCATTTTTTTTTTCGGGAAGGTTTCTAAACTCAACTGCCTAGAAACTACTATAAATGATCCTGTGTACATGTACTGATAAGATAACATAGAGATTGGGGATCCTGTGTACATGTACTGATAAGATAACATAGAGGAGAGATCAGGGGTGGCTGAAAAACACCCAACTGTTCCTAAATGTCCGTTTACCAACAGCAGTGTACATGAGGCCTAAGACGATTTGTCTGGCTGCAAGGGTCTCAATGAATGCCAGGTTGCTGGGGCGAGACTGCGTGGTCACAAAGGTCTTTGACGAGTGGGAGGTTTCTCGAGACGGTATTGCGTGGTTGCAAGGGTCTCAATGAGTGTGGGGCTGCGGAGACGGTATTGCGTTTGCAAGGGTCTCAACAAGGGTGTCAGGCTGCTAAGACGATTTTGTGTGGTTGCAAGGGTCTCGATGAGTGTGGGGCTGCTGAGACGACATTGCCTTTTTTTTACGTTTTGTAAGGGTCATGTGTTGCAAGGGTCCTAACAAGAGTGTCAGGCTGCTGAGATGATTTGCATGGTTGTAAGGTCTCAATCAATAATAATTGGGTTACTGAGAAAGTATAGAAACACCTGGTTTGTTTGTACCTTTAAGCGAGCAGTATAAGGTAGAAGGTAATAACAAATCTTACTTGCGACAGTGGGCCATGCGAGTGAGTTCGCGGCGTACTGTGGCTGGAGTGAAACATATTGGGAAGGTGTAGTGTGATGCCGTGCATGGGGCAAAACAACAAGGTTTGGTGCGAGAACCGAACATATGGTACGGGTGACACCACGAGTGGCCACGAATTTGATATGACAAACAAGCTAACGAATCCTACCTGGAACAGTGAATGTGCGACTGGGTTTGCTTTGGACTGGAGAGGGTGTGCAACACAAATCCGAAGAGTGTGGTGTGGCGCCATACATGACGCACAGGCAGAACCGTGTACAAACAATTTGTAAGTTCCGCTGCGGGAACTAAAACACACGGCATGGGGGAAACAACGAATGGTAACGGTAGAAAGTATGCAATGTATCTGATACAAATCAGTTATAAAGAGAAATGACTGATACAAAACGGTTGTAAAATGCATGAAATTAATCTGATACAAATCAATAGTAAGGAGTATTGAACGAATCTGATACGAATTGGTTGTAGAGTGTATGCTACCCCTTGCTTTGAAACCGAACACCTACCAACCACCCATCCCCCTGGCTAATCAAGTGCAGACAAGGCACCAGGTGGTCCAATTACCACCTCAATCTGCTAAAGAACCCATACAAACAATACATGCTAATTTCCAAATGGATGAGACGGCAACCATGGACAGTGAATTTTATAACCAGTGAAGCCTTTGGCGAGTGAGATCAGACGACAACTGACAGTGACTCGGAGGCTTGGATTTACAAATGAATCATATGTTTGGCAAGAGGAAGTTACAAATGTACCAAGCCTGTGCCGAATGATGTTGGAACATGAGCAACAATAACTCAGAGGCAGGTTTTTTACAAAAGGGATGCAGGATAGGAAGCATAACGAATTGCAAGATTGCACATGATACGAAAAGGTTTGAATACTAGACATGTGCAGACTGGAATATTTTGTTTAGTTTTTTCGTTTTCGTTTGGAAAATAAATTTATTTAGTTACAGTACTCCCGAAAATCGTTTTGATTTATTTTGTTTTTCGTTGGAATAGCTTTCGTCCGAAAATCCAATAATACTTGGTTTCTGTCAAATGGTCAAAAGAATATTCGCCGGAACGTCGAATCTTTGTTGGTTTCTGTCTAATGGTCAAAAAAATATTCGACGGAACGTCGAATCGTACATTTCCGTTCGAATATTCCGCCTACAAGAATTCTAATGTTGTATGACTAGTAATAATGTCGAATCTATTCTCAATAATGTCGAATCTATTTTCTCATAAATCGAAATCTATTCTCTGTAATGTCGAATCTATTATTTCTATAGTGTCTAATCTTTTCTCTATAATGTTGAATCTTTTCTCTATAATGTCGAATCTTTTCTCTATGATGTTGAATCTTTTCCCTATAATGTCGAATCTCTCTATATCGAATTTTTACCGCAACGAAAACTAAAATAAAGCATTTTTTATGTCGGATCTTTCGGTTTTAGTTTCTTGCACTTTCGTTAAAAAAACTGATTTTCGGACGAAAATGCATTCTAACGACAACGAATGCACATGTCTATTGAATACTACCTGCGACAGTAAGCGGGAACCGCCAACTAAGACCATGAAGGGAGAAGCCGCAATGTGCTTGCGATGTCGAATGCGATTGAATTCGCAGACTCACAGACATGAGGTGAGCTGGGAATAGTCGGCCCAGTGACGTGTAGTATATGGTGACCAGACATCCCCCGGTTTCAGGGGACAGTCCCCAGATTGAGGACACTGTCCCCGGCCCAAGACTGTCACTGGTTTTGTCCATGGATTGCACGGAAGGACTTAGGGTTGCCGCCTGTCTGTTTTTTGAGACATGTGTCTGTGTCTCTGCCTGCCTCTAACCAGACAGTGCCTCACCTGACCCACTTGTGGCTCACTGTGCTGCCATGTCTGCAGTGATATATGCTCCTGCCGGCCAAACTTTCTACCTCCCCATCTACCCCCTGCACTCAGCACCTCCATCCACTCAGTGTGCTACAGGTGGGACACGGAGGTGGAGTCTCCATCTTGCTTTGGGCTCTGGCTGGCTGCAGGAGGCATACAGAGGTGGGGTTTCAGGTAGAGCCTCCATATTACCTGCTGCTTTCTTGAAAACTGTGCAGAGATTGCGCTGGGAGACTTGGATATTAAGGCCCGGATTCACAAAGCACTTGCGCCGACGTATCTCCATGCACCGTCGTATCTGTGCGCCGGACCCAAATACTAAGATACGCCTAAAAACAGGCTTTATCCAACTGACGTTACTTGCCTACGCCGGCGTAGAGTAGGTGCATATTTACGCTGGACGCATGTGGCTCCCATTTATTTTCTATTCAAATATGCAAATGAGGGCGATACGGCGATTCACGAACGTACATGCGCCCGACGCAAGTGCACGTAAGTTATACGTACGTCGTAAAGTTATGCCCCATAAAGGAGGTGTAACTCAGCAGCATCCATGCAAAGGGCTGCACCAGGGAACACAAGCCGTCGTATTTTACGTAGTTTACATTGGACGTGAATATGGCTGGGCGTAGGTTACGTTCACGTCATAGGCAGTGATCCGACGTATCTTAGAGAGTAGTTCCAACGTGATTCTGAGCATGCGCACTGTGATGCGTCCACGGGACGGCGCATGCGCCGTTCGTTATACGTATCTGTCTGGCACTCGGCCCATCATTTGCATGGGGTCACGCCTCATTTGCATGGCTCACGCCCACTTCCACCTACGCCGGCTTACGCCTAGGAAACCCAGCGCAGTTTTGGGAGCACTGGTTTTGTGAATTCAGTGCTTGCCTCTCTGCGCTGCGTCGACGTAGCGTATAGGAGATACGCTATGGCGGCATAAATGTGCGCCGCTGTCTGTGAATCCGGGCCTATGTGTTTGGGGTATTGTGTATGTCAGGAATTCAACAAAGGGTTCTCACCTCCCCCCGATACACCATCCACATATACAGTTCTCATACCCCATACACCATCCATGTAGTTACAGACAGAAGAACAGGAAGTGAACATTTCTCAGAAGAAATAAGGACATTTAAAATAAGGTGACCAGATTTTAAAAATGAAATCCTGGGACATTTTTTTTATTTTGGGCAAATTTACGATTTAATAAGCATATTTTCTTCAAGTGATATATGCAGTGTATGCGGTATGTGTTTATGGAATGATTGTATGACATAGTTAGAGTTAATTTCTCACATTTCACCCGTGAGATAAAAAAAGATACTTCTTAGAAATTAGTATGGATGGTTCCTAATCCAATTGTGAGCATAGAGGGGAAGGGGAAGGAGAAGAGGCTGGACAGTGAGAGCCTGGAGTGTGGCTTTGTGGGTTCTGATGGCGTTGCTCCCACTAGGCTCGGTGATGGGAGGCCAGGTACCTTCTTAAGGCGGTAATCCCTAGGTGAGTGCTGTTCTTACTGCGACTTATGCGTTGACTGCAAGGGCTGCAGATGGCAACACTATTGTCTGCAGCGGACACGTTAAAAAAAAGCCCACACTGCGGAGCCATGGGCCGGCATCCTGGGAGCGCCAGATGTGACCGTACATGGTTGATGGCTCGCTCCTGATACATTAGGAGTCTGGTTTGTCCCTCCTGTGCAATGTAAGTTCGGCCTGCTTCTCCTCCCTATCTGCTGGTCCATCTCTCCCTCTGAACAACCCTCCTCTTTCTCTTGTGGGCACCCATGTGACATCTGTAGACACGTCATCATCGACGTCACCTTCCCCATCACTAACAATAGAGGTCTCGGAGTAGGCAGCAACAGCGGGCACCAACCTTCTTAGGCTGATCTGAGTACTGTCGTCAGTGCCGGCTGTTGCTACCTCCTCTTCCTGATCCAATGCCTAAAATGGCTGCGCATCTGAAATGTCTTCTGATGGATCAGAAAATAATTCCTGTGACTCAAGCGGAGGGTATATGGTGGTGAGCCACTCAACCAAGTCTGGTGCATCCTTTAACGTAATCGAACAAACATTGTGCCACTTCCCACTTTGGCTCTGGCCTGGTGCTCCTGCCTTACCTGCGGAAGGGCCTGCCTCTTCCTCTGCCTGTCATTTTTTAAATGACCCTGTGACAAAAGTCTCTAGAGAAGCGCAGTATATGTGGAAGAAGATATATAAAAAAATCTGTTGTTTTGGGGGGCCACTGGGTTATTTCACCAGTTATTAAACTTTTTTTCAGGATTTTTTTTAATGTGTGTAGCAGAGGAAACGCAGCGAAAGAGGCAAAAATCCAGCAGTAACCAAATACACCGCCAGTCACAATGCTGCACAATACAAATCTACTATAATATGCTTTCTATATTCGAAAGTATATTATAAATTACACCTATATATTGCAGTGCAGACCAAGTAGCACACCTATACCAGTGCTTGAAAGGACTTTTGTGGACCTGTTAGGTAGCGATTTGTGTCGCTAAACGCTGTCCCTGCTGGAAACGCCAACCTCGCCCTACACTGACAAAAAGTATATGAATGTATTACACACTATCATGTACTGCAGTGCAGACCAAGTAGCACACCTATACCAGTGCTTGAAAGGACTTTTGTGGACCTTCTCCAAACAGCAACCTCTCCCTACACTTTCAAAAAGTATATGAATGTATTAGACACCTATATACTAGAGCAAGTAGCTCACCTATACCAGTCCTTAAAAGGACTTTTGTCCCTGCTCCAAACACAGCACCCTTTCTCTACACTGACAAACAGAAGAATGTAAGATGGTCGCCAGACCAGGTCTATTTATAAGGTAGGGGGTATGTCCATGTGCTGAAATGTCTCAATTGGCTGTCCTGCACCACCTGATGGATGTGTCATAGGTCAAAGTTCTTACCTATGTAACATTGCGGACGGCTGCGAACATCGCCAGATGTCCGACGGTTTGGCGGACCGCGAACAACGAAAGTTTGCCGCGAAACGACCACCTGGCAAACCGGCAAGCCGTCTCTAGAGGCAGGGATCTACTCATATTATTACCACAGGCAGGGGATCATTCTGCAAGTACTTTCACATGGTGTACTGTCAGTGTCCTCTGTACATTGTGCAATTAAAGCTACGTGGTGTGTGTACTGTCTGTGTCCTCTGCACAGTGTGCACCTAAAGCTATGTAAAGCTGGTGTTCTCATACTAATTCCTACAGGTAGATATCTGCTCATATTAATACCACAGGCAGGGATCAGCAGGTATTGTCGGTATTTGTGCAGCTACATCTCCCTGCAGGCCATTAGTATGTCCGGAAGGACAACAAGGAGAGGCAGAGAGTCACGAGCCGATAAAAGAGGGCAAGCACGCTCTGCATCTAGAGGCAATAGTGCTGGTTGTGGACACGGTGACTCTACTCTCACCCCTGAAACCTGACCTCTGGCTTATGTCCCTGGATTGCTGCTGTCTCCTGCCCTTGACCTTTGGCCTGTATCTCTGGACTCTCTGCCTTCTCCAATCCTTGACCTACGGCTTGCTCCTTGAAACCGTCTCCAGTTCTTGTTCCCGTCTACGTGCTCTGAGTTCCTGTTACCTGATCCTCAGTTGTAACCAGTGAACCACCTCTGCTCAGCCACTAACCAGTGCACCAAGTCTACTACTCCACTTCCGGTACCGGTGCCTCCTTGCGCTCACCCCTCTCTGTTCCAACTCCAGGGGGCGGATTGCGCCGGGTCGAAAAGGTGAGCCGCCCTCAGCATCTCGGCCTCAGTAAGTACGGTTCCTGATAAAAGGTCAGTCCTGCTTCAGAAATCAAATTACTTCAGCACTGCATATGTTCCTGTGAGATACTCTGCATTAGATACTTTAGGGAAAGGTTCCTGATTGTGCTTATAGGGAGAGAAATATATAGGAGTCAGTCCTGCTTCAGAAATCATATTACACCAGCACTGCATATGTTACTGTGAGATACACCCTTTAGATACTTTTCTTCTATTGTGCTATTCAAAAAGCATCCATTTAGGGCAAAAACATTTTTTGCTGTGTTTCCACCATATCTGTACGTGCGAGATACACCCTTTATATACTTTTCTTCTATTGTGTTATTCAAAAAACCCAAAAAATCCATTTAGGGAAAAAAAATTGCAGTGTTTCCTCCAGTGTTTGCAGTGTTTCCTCCATATATGTACGTGTGAGATAAACACTTTAGCCAGTGTTCTTCTATTGTTCTATTCAAAAAACACCCATTTAGGGCAAAAAAAAAATATTTTACAGTTTTTCCTCCGGTGTTTGCAGTGTTTCCTGCATATCTGTACGTGTGAGATACACACTTTACATACTGTTTTTCTATTGTGCTATTCGGGAAAAAAAATTTATTTTGGGCAAATAAAATTTTTTTTGGTGCTTTTCCTGCATATCTGTACATGTGAGATAAACACTTTAGCTACTGTTCTTCTATTGTTCTATTCAAAAAACACCCATTTAGGGCAAAAAAAATATATTTTGCAGTGTTTCCTCCAGTGTTTACAGTGTTTCCTCCATATTTGTACGTGTGAGATAAACACTTTAGCTACTGTTCTTCTATTGTTCTATTAAAAAAACACCCATTTAGGGCAAGATCCTACATTTGAGAAATATGAGGAGAACGTCAAATAAGGGACGTGGCCCCGGTCGTGGTTCTGCTGGTGAAGCTCCTGTTGCAGGGAGAGGATGTGGTCGATCTGTGCCAGCTACACGCACAAGTGAAACACCTTCCTCAGGTGCGAGTAGGCGACAGAGCCTGCAGCGGTATTTGGTCGGGCCTAATCCTGCTCTACGAATGTTGAGGCCAGGAGCAGAACAGGCGATAGTAGATTGGGTTGCTGACAGTGCCTCCAGTTCCTTCACATTGTCTCCCAACCAGTGTTGTGCTGAAAGGTCAGAGTTGGCACCTGCAGCCGATGTCCATCAGTCTTTCACCTCACCCCCTTGCAAATCAGCCAAGCAGTCTGAGCCCCAAATCATGCAGCAGTCTCTTCTGCTTTTTGATGAGTCTGTTAGCATGGTTTCCCAGGGCCATCCACCTAGCCCTGCCCCAGAAGTGGAAGAGATTGTGTGCACCGATGCCCAACCACTTATGTTTCAAGATGAGTACATGGGGGACCATCACAGCACGTCTCGGATGATGAAGAAACACAGTTGCCAACTGCTGCTGCTTTCGTAATTGCGCAGACCGACAAGGAGGGCAGTGGTGAAGACTGGGTGGAAGATGATGTGGTGGACGATGAGGTCCTCGACCCCACATGGAATCAACGTCATTCAGGTGACCTATGTAGTTCGGAGGAAGAGGCGGTGGTCGCACAGAGCCACCAGCACAGCAGAAGAGGGAGCAGGGTGCAAAAGCGGAGCGTCTGTCCCCTAGACAGTACGCCTGTTACTGCCCAACGCAGCAAGGGACCGAGCACACCAAAGCCAGGTCCAAGGAGTTCCCTAGCTTGGCAGTTCTTCACACAATGTGCTGATGACAAGACACGAGTGGTTTGCACACTGTGCAATCAGAGCCTGAAGCGAGGCATAAACGTTCTCAACCTGAGCACAACCTGCATGACCAGGCATCTAAGTGCAAAGCACGAGCTGCAGTGGAGTAGACACCTCAAAAACCAAGAAAGGTCTCTGGCTCCTCCTGCTTGCTCTTCTGCTTCAGTCTCGGGCCTCTCGGCCTCTTCATCCACCTCTGTAGGGACAGTGCCACCTTCCACCCCGCAATTAGAGGACTGGCAAGCAACACTACCACCTGGGTCACCAAACATCTCCACAATGTCCCATGGAAGCATTCAGCTCTTTATCTCCCAAACACTGGAGTGGAAGAGGAAGTACCCCCCTACCCACCCGCGATCCCTGGCCCTGAATGCCAGCATTTCAAAATTCCTGGCCTTTGAAATGCTGGCATTCCATCTGGTGGAGACGCAGAGTTTTAAAAGCCTGATGGCATTGGCTGTCCCACAGTACGTCGTGCCCAACCGCCACTACTTTTCCAGGCGAGCCATCCCTTCCCTGCACAACCAAGTGGGGGACAAAATCAGGTGTGCACTGCGCAACGCCATCTGTGGCAAGGTCCACCTAACTACGGATACGTGGACCAGTAAGCATTGTCAGGGATGTTATATCTCCCTAACAGCTCACTGGGTAAATGCAGTGGCGGCTGGGCCTGAGGCGGATAGCAGTTTGGCGCATGTCCTTCCACCACCGAGGTTTGCAGGGCGCTTCAGTTTGCCTCCTGTTGCTAACTCCTCCTACTCCGCTTCCTCATCCTCTACCGCCTCCTCATCCGGTCAGCATAACACATTCACCACCAACTTCAGCACTGCCATGGGTAAACGACAGCAGGCAGTTTTAAAACTTTCCTGTTTGGGGGAAAAAACCCACACCGCGCAGGAGTTGTGGTGGGACATGGAACAACAGACCGATGAGTGGTTGGTGTCAGTGAGCCTCAAGCCGGGCCTGGTGGTGTGCGATAATGGGCGAAATCTTGTAGCAGCTCTGGGCCTAGCCAGTTTGACGCACATCCCTTGCCCGGCGCTTGTGCTGAATTTGGTGGTGCAGAGGTTCCTTAAAACTTACCCCGATATGCCACAGCTGCTGCAGAAAGTGCAGGCCGTCTGTGCGCACTTTCGGCATTCTCACCCTGCTGCTCGCCTGGCAGCACTGCAGCGTAACTTCGGCATTCCCGCTCACCGCCTCATATGTGACGTGCCCACAAGGTGGAACTCCACCTTGCACATGCTGGCCAGACTGTGCGAGCAGCAGCAGGCGATAGTGGAGATTCAGCTGCAGCACGCACGCGTGAGTCGCTCTGCGGAACAGAACCACTTCACCACCAATAACTGGGCCTCCATGCGAGACCTGTGTGCCTTGTTGCGCTGTTTCGAGTACTCCACCAACATGGCCAGTGCCGATGACGCCGTTCTCAGCGTTACTATCCCAGTTCTATGCCTCCTTGAAAAAACGCTTCGGGCGATGATGGAAGAGGATGTGGCACAGAAGGAGGAGGAGGAGGAATCTGAATCATTTCCAAGGCTTTCAGGGCAGTCATTCACAAGTAGCTCCGAGGGTGGGTTCCTGCATCAACAAACGCCAGGTACACAATTGTCCAGCAAGGGCACAGTTCTGGAGGATGACGAGGTGGAGGAGGAGGAGGAACCATGTTCACAGCTGGGTGGCACCCAGACCAGCTCATGGTCATCACTGGTGCGTGGCTGGGGGGATACAGAAGACACAGACAATACACCTCCCACAGAGGACAGCTTTTCTTTGCCTCTGGGCAGCCTGGCACACATGAGCGATTACATGCTGCAGTGTCTCCGCAACGACCGCCGTGTTAGGCACATTTTAACAGGTGCTGATTACTGGGTGGCCACGCTGCTGGATCCCTGTTACAAGGACAATGTACCGTCCTTAATTCCCTCACTGGAGCGTGATCGCAAGATGCGCGAGTACAAGCGTACGCTGGTAGACGCGCTGCTGGTGGAATTCCCACCTGACAGCGGGGGCACAGTGGAAGCACAAGGCAGAGGAGGAGGAAGAGGTCGCCAACTCAGCCGGGGCACCGCCAGCACCTCAGAAGGCAGGGTTAGCATGGCCGAAATGTGGAAAAGCTTTGTGTGCACACACCTACACGTACTGAATAGTGTTGCTCACGAATATTCGTATTGCGAATATTCGGCTCGAATATGGCATATTCGAGTATTCGCGAATATATCGAATTTCGCGGCCAATATTCGCTATTCCGAATATTCGCATTTTTTCAATTTTATTTTTAAAACAGATCACATCCTAGTGATCTCCATCGACGTCTAAAAGCATTGCTGGTATGATTAGAGACACTGGGCCGAGTAGCTGAAGCGATCATTTTATATTGCCGAATATTCGCAATGCGAATATTCGGCAATAGGAATATTGCGCGATTATTTTCTCCGCCCTTCTTTTGCATCAGAGTTCTCCTACCACAGTTGTTAAAATTTCGCTATCATTTTCGCATCCGCATTAGCGCAATTTCGCAATATTGTTTTTTGGATAAAATGTCACGAATATTCGATTTCAGAATATTAGCGAATACTTTCACCGCCCTTCTTTTGCATCGGAGTCAATCAGAGTTCTCCTACCACAGTTGTCGAAATTCCGCAATCAATTTCGCATTCGCATTTGCGAAATTTCGATAATATATCACGAATATTCGATTTCAGCATGAGCCAATCAGAGTTCTCCTACCGCACTTGTCGAAATTTCGCAATTATTTTCGCATGAGCAATAGCGAAATTTCGCAAAAATTTCATTTGGATAAAATATCACGAATATTCGATTTTAGCGAATATTTATCGAATATTCGGCTATATATTCGTGATATATCGCGAAATCGAATATGGCGTATTCCGCTCAACACTAGTACTGAATGACGGGTCTGCCCCCTTAAACTTTTGGGTCTCCAAATTGGGCACATGGCCTGAGCTTGCCCTTTACACCTTGGAGGTGCTGGCCTGCCCTGCAGCCAGTGTATTATCTGAACGTGTATTTAGCACGGCAGGGGGCGTTATCACAGACAAGCGCAGCCGCCTGTCCAGAGCCAATGTGGACAAGCTCACGTTCATTAAAATGAACCAGGCATGGATCCCACAGGACTTGTCCGTACCTTGTGCAGAATAGACACGTATTCCGGCCTTACCCAGCCATTCTTGTATTTCTGATCTTTCTAGGGTTGCCACCTCATCCCTTTAAAACCGAAAACATATTAATTACACAGGTTCTCTGGCTGATTAAGGTGCTAATTAAACTCACTTGGTGCCTTATCGACATCAAATTAGCCCCAGTAATTACTATGTGTTCGGGTTTAAAGGGATGAGGTGGCAACCCTAGATCTTTCTCACTCTTTTGGGGTGTACCCTAATTTAAAAAATAAATAAATGAAAAACAAAAACCTGTGTTGGCTACCTCGTCCTCCTCCACCACCGCTTCCACCTACACGGCCACATCCACCGCCACCTCAACCTCCTACTCCATATGGACCTTGTCCTCCTAGGTCAAGATTATTATTATTTTTTATTATTTTTTATGTTATTTTAAGTTATTTCCCTATCCACATTTATTTGCAGAGTACTTGCCATGCTCTTACCAACATTTTGCTGCCATTAGCTATAGTGGACTCATGGAGATCAACTCACCCTTCAGAGAGGGACTACTTTGCCGCAATGCACACTGGGATATGTACACGGACGGTGCATGCGCCGTTCGTAAAAAACGTCAATCACGTCGGGTCACAGTTAATCTACATAAAACACTCCCCCCACATCCTCATTTGAATTTGGCGCGCTTACGCCGGCCTATTCACGCTACGCCGCCGTAACTTACCAGGCAAGTACTTTGTGAATACAGTACTTGCCTAGCTAACTTACGGCGGCGTAGTGTAAATACGTTACGCTACGCCGCCGCAAAGATGCGAGCAATGATCTCGCAAAACATGCATCAGGTTCTCTGATGTGTGCATTTGTATATACTGCATTGTATAACGTTTGTATCAATTTTAATTACCTTTTATTATGTGCAAATCCATTGGCTGAGCTACCATGCTGTATTATTCATGTATGTACATCTATTTTAATAAGAAAATTTATACTGTTACTATTTTTGTTACTCAGTGGCAAACTGTGACCATCTCATTTAAAGTCCCAAGGGTGACTCTTTTTCTGCATATGTAGTGGGGACAGAGGGATGTTGAAGTCTCCTCCTAGCAGTATACATCTTTCCGCGAACCACTTCAGTTCGTTGACTATCTTGCTGCAAAATGTTATGTGTGACTTGTTTGGGAAATAGACATTAGCCAGGGTAATTGGGGATCCTTGTATGTACATCTATTTTAATAAAAAAATGTATACTGTTACTATTTTTGTTACTCAGTGGCAAACTGTGACCATCTCATTTAAAGTCCCAAGGGCGACTCTTTTCGGCATATGCATACAGGGATGGAGGTGTATCCCCGGTGACTGCAGACCTTTTATCTTTATTTCTGTCCCCACTACAAGACACCTCAACAGGACACTCACACTTTTCATATAAAATCCTGAAATGCATTAAAGCCACCCTCCAGTCGTTAGCTATAGTGGACTCATGGAGATCAACTCACCCTTCAGAGAGGGACTGGTCATTTTACTCGGCATCCCACAAAAAAGTACTCAAGAATAGTGTTGAGCAGAATATGCCATATTCGATTTCGCGATATATCTCGAATATATATTCGAATATTCGAGATATATTCGCTAAATTCGAATATTCGTGATATTTTATCGAAATTAAATGATTGCGATTTTTCGCTATTGCGAATGCGAAAATAATTGCGATTTTTTTGATAACTGCGGTAGGAGCGCTCTGATTGGCTCAGAATATTCGTGATATTTTATCGAAATATCGCAACATGCGAATGCGATATTTATTGCGCAATTTCGAGATATGCTGGAGGAGCGCTCTGATTGGCTCAGAATATTCGTGATATTTTATCGAAATATCGCAACATGCGAATGCGATATTTATTGCGCAATTTCGAGATATGCTGGAGGAGCGCTCTGATTGGCTCAGAATATTCGTGATATTTTATCGAAATATCGCAACATGCGAATGCAATATTTATTGCGCAATTTCGAGAAATGCTGTAGGAGCGCTCTGATTGGCTCACTCTGAAATCGAATATTCGAGATATTTTAACGCAATTTCACAAAATGCGAATGCGAAATTGATTGCAGATATTTCGAAAACTGCTGTAGCAGCACTCTGAAATCGAATTTTTATGATATTTTAGTCAAAAAACATATTGCGATTGCGATTTTTCGATCGCGCATGCGCAATCGCGTGAACAACACGCGACCATTTCCTGGAGCCTTGCCAGTTTCCAACTTATGATCGCAACGCAATCACAGAGCAAGATGGTTGGAAGCAATTTCACTGCATCTGAGGAAAAGATGCTGATTTGTGTAAGTATTTTGACCACTGTTATTTCATTATCTTCAACTGCATTTTAGTCTAGTTTAAAAGTTAGTATATATGATCAGATATTAGTATTTCACAAAAAATGTGTCTCCTGCTTTTACAAAACTACAAGTCCCAGCATGCCTGGACAGCTGCAGACACCCTGGTTGGCAAATGTGTATTTAGGCACTTTTCCTTGTTATTTAGCATAATGAATTTAACATTTTTTTGGACATAGGACGTATGCGAACGTCCTGACTTCAGTGTCCTCAAGGCCCAAGGACGTTCGAATACATATTGCCCTTTAGATGTTGCAGAACTACAACTTCCAGCATGCCTGGGAATGCTGGCACTTCTAGTATTGTAAGTTCTGCATGCCCCCATTTTTCAGGCCTTTATGCACGGGTCTCTAAACTGTGGCACCCTAGATGCAGCAAAAGTAAAATTCTTAGCATGCACTGACAGACCGTGGCTGATGGGAGTAGTAGTTTTGCAACAGCTGGAGGTGGACTGGTCTTGAAACCCAGAGTTAGGTAACAAACCCGTAGTGTTTTGCAACCATTCTGCCTCCAGCTGGGTTTTTTCTGTTGAAAAGCCTGTGGCGTGCAAAACACAACCCAAAAACTCCACCCGGTGCAAGGAAAAATTTGCACACACCTAAAGAGTGACATCACAAAAAACTGCGACGGTTGCATACGTCAGTGGTCCTCCGAAAAGGTCCCGTCTCTGACCCCCCGGGGCGTTAGGCTCCTGACAGGGAAAAGAGTTACTGTGGTCCATACAGCCGAAGCCATATGGACCCATCTCGGTCCAAGCAGCGCAATCAACACGCGAACAACACGCGACCATTTCCTGGACCCTTGCCAGTTTCCAACTTTATGATCGCAACGCAATCGCAGAGCAAGATGGTTGGAAGTAATTTCACTGTATCTGAGGAAAAGATGCTGATGTGTGTAAGTATTTTGACCACTGTTATTTCATTATCTTCAACTGCATTTTAGTCTAGTTTAAAAGTTAGTATATATGATCAGATATTAGTATTTCACAAAAAATGTGTCTTCTGCTTTTACAAAACTACAAGTCCCAGCATGCCTGGACAGCTGCAGACACCCTGGTTGGCAAATGTGTATTTAGGCACTTTTCCTTGTTATTTAGCATAATGAATTTAACATTTGTTTGGACATAGGACGTATGCGAACGTCCTGACTTCAGTGTCCTCAAGGCCCAAGGACGTTCGAATACATATTGCCCTTTAGATGTTGCAGAACTACAACTTCCAGCATGCCTGGGAATGATGGCACTTCTAGTATTGTAAGTTCTGCATGCCCCCATTTTTCAGGCCTTTATGCACGGGTCTCTAAACTGTGGCACCCTAGATGCAGCAAAAGTAAAATTCTTAGCATGCACTGACAGACCGTGGCTGATGGGAGTAGTAGCTTTGCAACAGCTGGAGGTGGACTGGTCTTGAAACCCAGAGTTAGGTAACAAACCCGTAGTGTTTTGCTACCATTCTGCCTCCAGCTGTTTTTTTTCTGTTGAAAAGCCTGTGGCGTGCAAAACACAACCCAAAAACTCCACCCGGTGCAGTGAAAAATGTGCACACACCTAAAGAGTGACATCACAAAAAACTGCGACGGTTGCATACGTCAGTGGTCCTCCGAAAAGGTCCCGTCTCTGACCCCCCGGGGCGTTAGGCTCCTGACAGGGAAAAGAGTTACTGTGGTCCATACAGCCGAAGCCATATGGACCCATCTCGGTCCAAGCAGCGCAATCAACACGCGAACAACACGCGACCATTTCCTGGACCCTTGCCAGTTTCCAACTTTATGATCGCAACGCAATCGCAGAGCAAGATGGTTGGAAGTAATTTCACTGTATCTGAGGAAAAGATGCTGATTTGTTTAAGTATTTTGACCACTGTTATTTCATTATCTTCAACTGCATTTTAGTCTAGTTTAAAAGTTAGTATATATGATCAGATATTAGTATTTCACAAAAAATGTGTCTCCTGCTTTTACAAAACTACAAGTCCCAGCATGCCTGGACAGCTGCAGACACCCTGGTTGGCGAATGTGTATTTAGGCACTTTTCCTTGTTATTTAGCATAATGAATTTAACATTTTTTTGGACATAGGACGTATGCGAACGTCCTGACTTCAGTGTCCTCAAGGCCCAAGGACGTTCGAATACATATTGCCCTTTAGATGTTGCAGAACTACAACTTCCAGCATGCCTGGGAATGCTGGCACTTCTAGTATTGTAAGTTCTGCATGCCCCCATTTTTCAGGCCTTTATGCACGGGTCTCTAAACTGTGGCACCCTAGATGCAGCAAAAGTAAAATTCTTAGCATGCACTGACAGACCGTGGCTGATGGGAGTAGTAGCTTTGCAACAGCTGGAGGTGGACTGGTCTTGAAACCCAGAGTTAGGTAACAAACCCGTAGTGTTTTGCAACCATTCTGCCTCCAGCTGTTTTTTTTCTGTTGAAAAGCCTGTGGCGTGCAAAACACAACCCAAAAACTCCACCCGGTGCAGTGAAAAATGTGCACACACCTAAAGAGTGACATCACAAAAAACTGCGACGGTTGCATACGTCAGTGGTCCTCCGAAAAGGTCCCGTCTCTGACCCCCCGGGGCGTTAGGCTCCTGACAGGGAAAAGAGTTACTGTGGTCCATACAGCCGAAGCCATATGGACCCATCTCGGTCCAAGCAGCGCAATCAACACGCGAACAACACGCGACCATTTCCTGGACCCTTGCCAGTTTCCAACTTTATGATCGCAACGCAATCGCAGAGCAAGATGGTTGGAAGTAATTTCACTGTATCTGAGGAAAAGATGCTGATTTGTTTAAGTATTTTGACCACTGTTATTTCATTATCTTCAACTGCATTTTAGTCTAGTTTAAAAGTTAGTATATATGATCAGATATTAGTATTTCACAAAAAATGTGTCTCCTGCTTTTACAAAACTACAAGTCCCAGCATGCCTGGACAGCTGCAGACACCCTGGTTGGCGAATGTGTATTTAGGCACTTTTCCTTGTTATTTAGCATAATGAATTTAACATTTTTTTGGACATAGGACGTATGCGAACGTCCTGACTTCAGTGTCCTCAAGGCCCAAGGACGTTCGAATACATATTGCCCTTTAGATGTTGCAGAACTACAACTTCCAGCATGCCTGGGAATGCTGGCACTTCTAGTATTGTAAGTTCTGCATGCCCCCATTTTTCAGGCCTTTATGCACGGGTCTCTAAACTGTGGCACCCTAGATGCAGCAAAAGTAAAATTCTTAGCATGCACTGACAGACCGTGGCTGATGGGAGTAGTAGCTTTGCAACAGCTGGAGGTGGACTGGTCTTGAAACCCAGAGTTAGGTAACAAACCCGTAGTGTTTTGCAACCATTCTGCCTCCAGCTGTTTTTTTTCTGTTGAAAAGCCTGTGGCGTGCAAAACACAACCCAAAAACTCCACCCGGTGCAGTGAAAAATGTGCACACACCTAAAGAGTGACATCACAAAAAACTGCGACGGGTACATACGTCAGTGGTCCTCCGAAAAGGTCCCGTCTCTGACCCCCCGGGGCGTTAGGCTCCTGACAGGGAAAAGAGTTAGCAACGCATATCTCCCCTATATGTGTATCCTGTGTTGTTAATAATATATTCATAATTATGCAAATGATAATGGCTGCTATATTTATGCAAAAAAGGTGGCGACCGAAATGGCAGGATATAAAATCTGTCATGTTACCCCTGTCATTGATTAATAAGGCGAGAATGCTTCCAATTGTTGAATAGCATACATTTACGTCATATATCCATAAGGCTGTCAACAGAAGTATTACAATATACTTTGTTCTTCATCTTGCAGAAGTTCCTGGAAACAGGGTACGACCTGCTCCGCAGGCAGCCAGACAAAAGGGCTGTGGTCAGCGCCCTAATCACTGACTTCGGCGGCCAACACGACCACAAGGCAATAGTCAAGAAGTGGTCTGACCTGAAGAGGCGCCACATGGATCAGGTCAGAGGTCTTCGGAATAGATATCATCCAGGTAAGTTATTGTTGACAGTTATGTTTTTTTTTTCAAAAGTGTATTTTGTGCGTGAACTCGAAAGAGAGAGGAGCCGGCCTGCAGGAGTTGGGAGGCCTCCCCCAGAGGCAATCTGCCATCTTTCTCCATGCCCCGGGTGGCAATGGCGGGTGTGAGGGGGTCCTCCCAACCCAACCTCGCATAGCACACCCACCGGGGGCGGGGCTGAGACCACCAAACTCAATTCACATGTAGCCGAGAGCGGGATCCGAACCCCTAGCTGCAGAGGTGAATCACTTGTCAGCGCAGTGGCAATCGCGTGGAGCCACCGCAGCTCCTTTGGTGACAGTTATGTAAGGTCATATGTAATTCATGTAAGGTCAGATGTTGTTAACCAAGATGCCATGTTGTGCTAACATATATCACCACCAGCCAAGGTATTCATAGTACTGTTGAAAAAAGACATGGGACAGCAGACAGGAACACAGAAGTTATGTGGGAACATACTTTTCCCATTGCTTTGCATGGGACTTTAAAGAAAAACCCCGACCATGGCAAATGGGGGTGGGTAAGGGTTAAACCACCTATCCTATGTTTGTGGCTGACATATAAGTAACCTGTGTGCCAAGTTTCATGTAAATATCTTTAGCCGTTTGTACGCGATGCTGGAACATACATACATACATACATACATGCACACACACGTTGAGTTTTATATATATAGATTCCCACTAAATTCCTGTGTTAGGCGTGGGGTTGTTATAGTAATCCTGTGTGCTCCATCAGGCCCTTTTTTTAACATGAGATCGTCTGAACAAAACAAAGGAGACAAAAACAGCTCATTTTAACATGGTGGCATCCCAGCTCACGCTCAGTCCCCTGTAGTGCCCACAAGACCCTTTAATATAACATTGTCCCATTGGTTAACTGTCTATATAAATCAATTTGTATTCATATACAATACAGCAGAGTACACAGAATTTGCATACGTCATTAGAAAACATTTTTATAATATATGAACATTGTGTTATTATAGGTGCTCCAATACCAGTTGTGCGCGCCAAGCGCAGAAGGCGCCAGGTCGATGAGGAGGAGGAGGAGGATGCGGCAGAGGAGGATGCGGCAGAGGAGGAGATGGATGAGGAGGAGCAGCCAGGGCCCTCCCACTCCCCAACCCCAGCTCCTGTTGAGGAGCAAGCTGAGGAGCTTCCCCCCCCCCCCACCCCAACTTCTCAAGCAGATGAGCAGGAGGAAGACAGCGGTCCTGTGAGCCTCGTTCAGGAAGGTAAATATGTGCACAATGATTAATAACATTTCAACAATAAAATGTAGATATAAAAATGGACAACATATAAAGCGCACCTGTCAGATTGTAGAACCATAATATGGTATTTATGCTAGAAGTATACAGGTAGTGCATAATTATTAGGCAAGTTGTATTTTTGAGGATTCATTTTATTATTGAACAACAACCATGTTCTCAATGAACCCCAAAAACTCATTAATATCAAAGCTGAATATTTTTGGAAGTAGTTTTTAGTTTGTTTTTAATGTTAGTTATTTTCGGGGGATATCTGTGTGTGCAGGTGACTACTATTACTGTGCAGAATTATTAGGCAACTTAACAAAAAAATAAATAGATACCCATTTCAATGATTTATTTTTAACAGTGAAACCAATATAACATCTCAACATTCACAAATACACATTTCTGACATTTAAAAACAAATCAGTGACCAATATAGCCACCTTTCTTTGCAAGGACACTCAAAAGCCTGACATCCATGGATTCTGTCAGTGTTTTGATCTGTTCACCATCAACATTGCGTGCAGCAGCAACCACAGCCTCCCAGACACTGTTCAGAGAGGTGTACTGTTTTCCCTCCTTGTAAATCCCACATTTGATGATGGACCACAGGTTCTCAATGGGGTTCAGATCAGGTGAACAAGGAGGCCATGTCATTACTTTTTTTTATTTAATACCCTTTCTTGCCAGCCACGCTGTGGAGTACTTTGACACGTGTGATGGAGCATTGTCCTGCATGAAAATCATGTTTTTCTTGAAGGATGGTGACTTCTTCCTGTACCACTGCTTGAAGAAGGTCTCTTCCATAATCTGGCAGTAGGACTGGGAGTTGAGCTTGACTCCATCCTCAATCCGAAAAGGCCCCACAAGCTCATCTTTGATGATACCAGCCCAAACCAGTACTCCACCACCACCTTGCTGGCGTCTGAGTCGGACTGGAGCTCCCTGCCCTTTACCAATCCAGCCACGGGCTCTTCCATCTGGCCCATCAAGACTCACTCTCATTTCAGCAGTCCATAAAACCTTAGAAAAATCTTTCTTGAGATATTTATTGGCACAGTCTTGACGTTGCAGCTTGTGTGTCTTGTTCAGTGGTCGTCGTCTTTCAGCCTTTCTTACCTTGGCCATGTCTCTGGGTATGCACACCTTGTGCTTTTGGGCACCCCAGTGATGTTGCAGCTCTGAAATATGGCCAATCTGGTGGCAAGTGGCATCTTGGCAGCTGCACGCTTAACTTTTCGCAGTTCATGGGCAGTTATTTTGCACCTTTGTTTTTCCACACGCTTCTTTTGTTTGATGATCACGCTTCAGAAGCTTTGCAATTTTAAGAGTGCTGCATCCCTCTGCTAGATATCTCTCTATTTTGGACTTTTCAGAGTCTGTCAAGTCCTTCTTTTGGCCCATTTTGCCAAAGAAAAGGAAATTGACTAATAATTATGCACACCTGATATAGAGTGTTGATGTCATTAGACCACACACCTTCTCATTACAGAGATGTACATTACCTAATATGCCTAATCGGTAGTAGGCTTTCGAGCCTATACAGATTGGAGTAAGACAACATGCATAAAGAGGATGATGTGGTCCAAATACTCATTTGCCTAATAATTCTGCACTCCCGGGATGTGTTAGACACATAACAAGTGTATACACATGATAATGATTGATTAATAAGCAAAAAAAATATTTTATTTATTTGGTAACGTTCTTTGAAATCCAAATGTTTTTTTATTATATCCTAACAGCATCAAGAGATATGATAAGGCAGAACAGACTCATCAAAAAAAAACACCAGAGGATCCTGCAAAACCAACGCAAGATCCGCTACCTGACGCAACAAAATGCTCTGCTAGAGAAGCAGCAATCCGAACATATTGCGGAAATGGAACGGATTCAGAAACGCATTCAGAGTTATATCTGAATTTTTTTTTTTTATTAAAAAATCTTATTTTTTGGAAATGTTTCATTTCTTTTTGAGATAGATTTGTAGGTTTTTCAAAACATCTAACTTCACATCAAACAAATCAACATCAACACATTTAACTTCATAATAAGCAAAAACATTTTATACTATTATTTTATTTAACAGTAACCTAGGACAAACTAAAGCACACGACACAGACACGACGAACACAAAATAAACTGTTGAAAAATGAACATAACAAAAACAACAATATATATATATATATACAAAGAGAGAGAGAGGGAGAGCAAGAAAGAGAGAGAGAATGCAGATGAGCTCTTGCAGACAGCCCAATGGTTGCAGTATAAATGCCGCAAAACAGGGTTTAACATAAGGTTCATTGTTATAGTTACACTTGCTGTTTAGATCCGGTCTGGTAGCTTGTAGCGGAGGCTGTTGGTGTATCCGCTGTGCCAGAGAGGTCATGAAGCTTTACTCAGCATGGAGGCAGCAGCAGTAGTATTAAAATATAATATAACTAGACAATGCATTTCCTGAGGAAAATGCGAGTGGGAATGCTGAATAGCTTAATTGCTGAGCCCCTTGCCAAAGACATTCACCATAACCACTACACTATCTTTAGGACACACAGCTTCTTTCTCTATCTGCAAAGTATAGAGTATGCTGACTTCCTGGTCGCCCCTCCCCCCTCAATAGGTTTCCCCTCCCCCCCAGGTCAGTGAGGAGGAATATTGCACTGAGGTCAGAAAAGTTATTTATGGAAAGAAATAACATTACAAACGCTTTTAATTCACAGATCTAATACATGATTTAAGCCTCCAAACAAAGCTTAATAAATCCTCAACCGTACATGCGATCGATACAACGACTACACCGTTTGAAATACACGGCCCTTGTAAACGCATCGATATGAAATTTATGTTGATAAACTTAAAAATGTGGCCATGTCTGCGATTTAGAAAAGAGCGTCTTTGTGAGTTCTGCAGCAACATTTTTTAGATAATTTAACATGAGAGTCTATGAGACATAATTTCTGGCTGTTGCTCCAATAACTAAAACTAAAATACGTATCGCAGAATTGATCACATTGCCAGAAACCAGACAAGCATAGCTACGTTTTGATATAAAAATTGTGTATAAAAAGTAGATCTTGTGGGCGTGAGAGCAATTTGTTTCCCCTTTTTCTAAAGATATTTTTAATTACAAAGATCTCCAATGTTAAGGTCACATGACAGACTCTAAATCCCCTCCATAGGATTACATTATAACCGATTGCATTTTTGTGAAAAATTCACCAAACGTAAATTGCGTTTTCACCAAAAAATTGTAAACGATAACGATCTGAAAAGTCATAGCCGGATAGCTAAATATTTTGTGACCGCTTTAAAGTTTGTTTAGTGTCTGTAAGTGAAAGTATGAAGTAGCTGAAACTTTTGGCAGGGCATGTGAATTCAAAGGGGAAAAGGATGTTCTCATTGACTTCAATGTTAAAAAAAGGGTCTAAAAGCTTAAAATTTATAAAAGTGTAAATAGTCGAAAAAAACTTGAAGAAGTCCCATCATTAGCTGAACGAGACGAACATTTTTACAGTTGAATGGTCTCAATAGCTGAAAGTATGCCGAAGTTACGCAGAACCAAAAAACGTAAGGAATAATAAGATTACTAAATTTACGGATATCAATACTGGAAATGTTTATTAAAGCATTCACACTAATTAAGATTAATACATTTACGGGTATCCATACTGGGAATGCTTATTAAAGCATTCCCACTAAGTATCACACAGGCAGGATTTACAAGCAGTAGTGGTAATAGTACTAGATAGCATAAAAACACTTGGGGAATACTTTACAGCATCAGTAGTGGTCATAGTAGTCAATAGTTTACCAAAAAATTGGGACACAGGTGTCTTGACAGAGCTGTAATAGTAGTAGTAGACATTGACAATACAGTGTCAAATCACTCGGGCAAGAGGTGCCATGATGAACAGCAGCAGCAGCATCAGTAGTGGTAATAGTAGTATAGAGTGGCAAATAACTAGTGACATAGGTGTCTTGATTGAGCAGTAGTAGTAGTAGTAGACATTGACAATACAGAGTCATATCACTTGGGCAGGAGGTGCCATGATGAACAGCAGTGGTAATAGGAGTATATAGAGTGTGAAATAACTGCTGACATAGGTGTCTTGACTGGGCAGCAGCAGCAGCAGCAGAAGCAGCAGTAGTAGTATTAGCAGTAGTAGTTGATACAGAGTCATATCACTTGGGCAGGAGGTGCCATGATGAACAGCAGTGTTAATAAGAGTATATAGGGTGTGAAATAACTGCTGACATAGGTGTCTTGACTGGGCAGCAGCAGCAGCAGCAGAAGCAGCAGCAGTAGTAGTATTAGCAGTAGTAGTTGATACAGAGTCATATCACTTGGGCAGGAGGTGCCATGATGAACAGCAGTGGTAATAGGAGTATATAGAGTGTGAAATAACTGCTGACATAGGTGTCTTGACTGGGCAGCAGCAGCAGTAGTATTATCAGTAGTAGTTGATACAGAGTCATATCACTTGGGCAGGAGGTGCCATGATGAACAGCAGTGTTAATAAGAGTATATAGGGTGTGAAATAACTGCTGACATAGGTGTCTTGACTGGGCAGCAGCAGAAGCAGCAGTAGTAGTATTAGCAGTAGTAGTTGATACAGAGTCATATCACTTGGGCAGGAGGTGCCATGATGAACAGCAGTGTTAATAAGAGTATATAGAGTGTGAAATAACTGCTGACATAGGTGTCTTGACTGGGCAGCAGAAGCAGAAGTAGTAGTATTAGCAGTAGTAGTTGATACAGAGTCATATCACTTGGGCAGGAGGTGCCATGATGAACAGCAGTGTTAATAAGAGTATATAGAGTGTGAAATAACTGCTGACATAGGTGTCTTGACTGGGCAGCAGAAGCAGCAGTAGTAGTATTAGCAGTAGTAGTTGATACAGAGTCATATCACTTGGGCAGGAGGTGCCATGATGAACAGCAGTGTTAATAAGAGTATATAGAGTGTGAAATAACTGCTGACATAGGTGTCTTGACTGGGCAGCAGAAGCAGCAGTAGTAGTATTAACAGTAGTAGTTGATACAGAGTCATATCACTTGGGCAGGAGGTGCCATGATGAACAGCAGTGTTAATAAGAGTATATAGAGTGTGAAATAACTGCTGACATAGGTGTCTTGACTGGGCAGCAGAAGCAGCAGTAGTAGTATTAGCAGTAGTAGTTGATACAGAGTCATATCACTTGGGCAGGAGGTGCCATGATGAACAGCAGTGTTAATAAGAGTATATAGAGTGTGAAATAACTGCTGACATAGGTGTCTTGACTGGGCAGCAGAAGCAGCAGTAGTAGTATTAGCAGTAGTAGTTGATACAGAGTCATATCACTTGGGCAGGAGGTGCCATGATGAACAGCAGTGGTAATAAGAGTATATAGAGTGTGAAATAACTGCTGACATAGGTGTCTTGACTGGGCAGCAGAAGCAGCAGTAGTAGTGTTAGCAGTAGTAGTTGATACAGAGTCATATCACTTGGGCAGGAGGTGCCATGATGAACAGCAGTGTTAATAAGAGTATATAGAGTGTGAAATAACTGCTGACATAGGTGTCTTGACTGGGCAGCAGCAGCAGCAGCAGAAGCAGCAGTAGTAGTATTAGCAGTAGTAGTTGATACAGAGTCATATCACTTGGGCAGGAGGTGCCATGATGAACAGCAGTGGTAATAGGAGTATATAGAGTGTGAAATAACTGCTGACATAGGTGTCTTGACTGGGCAGCAGCAGCAGTAGTATTATCAGTAGTAGTTGATACAGAGTCATATCACTTGGGCAGGAGGTGCCATGATGAACAGCAGTGTTAATAAGAGTATATAGGGTGTGAAATAACTGCTGACATAGGTGTCTTGACTGGGCAGCAGCAGCAGCAGCAGAAGCAGCAGTAGTAGTATTAGCAGTAGTAGTTGATACAGAGTCATATCACTTGGGCAGGAGGTGCCATGATGAACAGCAGTGTTAATAAGAGTATATAGAGTGTGAAATAACTGCTGACATAGGTGTCTTGACTGGGCAGCAGAAGCAGCAGTAGTAGTATTAGCAGTAGTAGTTGATACAGAGTCATATCACTTGGGCAGGAGGTGCCATGATGAACAGCAGTGTTAATAAGAGTATATAGGGTGTGAAATAACTGCTGACATAGGTGTCTTGAGTGGGCAGCAGAAGCACCAGTAGTAGTATTAGCAGTAGTAGTTGATACAGAGTCATATCACTTGGGCAGGAGGTGCCATGATGAACAGCAGTGTTAATAAGAGTATATAGGGTGTGAAATAACTGCTGACATAGGTGTCTTGACTGATCCAGAGGAGTCATGGGAGAAAATCATGTGGTCAGATGAGACCATAATATAACTTTTTGATCATAATTTCACTAACCGTGTTCGGAGGAAGAATAATGATGATTACCATGCCAAGAACGCCATCCCTAATGTGAAGCATGGGGGTGGTATCATCTTTTTTTTGGTGGTGTTTTTCTGCACATGGGACAGGGTGACTGCACTGTATTAAGGAGAGGATGACCGTGGCCATGTATTGCGAGATTTTGGGCAACAACCTCCTTCCCTGAGTTAGAGCTTTGAAGATGGGTCGAGGCTGGGTCTTCCAACATGACAATGACCCAAAGCACACAGCCAGGATAACCAAGGATTGGCTCTGTAAGGAGCATATCAAGGTTCTGGCGTGGCCTAGCCAGTCTCCAGACCTAAACCCAATAGAGAATCTTTGGAGGGAGCTCAAACTCCGTGTTTCTCAGCGAGAGCCCAGAAACCTGACTGATGTAGAGAAGATCTGTGTGGAGGAGTGGGCCAAAATCCCTCCTCCAGTGTGTGCAAGCTGGTGTAAAACTACAAGAAAGGTTTGACCGCTGTAATTGCAAAGAAAGCCTACTGTACCAAATATTAACATTGATTTTCTCAGATGTTAAAATAGTTATATTCAGCACTGTAAATACATCAGGTCCGGGGCTCCATCAGGGAATGCATGACAAGGTACCCTTCAGCGCCCTGAACCGACGACGGGTGCCAGAAAGTCACCGCCGATCCAGGACTCATTCATCTTTATGAATGTGAGTCTGTCCACGGAGTCTGTGGACAGACGGGTCCTCTTGTCCGTGACCACCCCACCTGCCGCGCTGAATGTCCGCTCAGATAGTACGCTGGAGGGGGGGCAAGACAATAACTCCAGCGCATACTGAGCGAGCTCGCGGCAGGTGTCCAATCTGGCAACCCAGTACTCCATGGGGTCGTCGGTGCTCATACTGTCAGAAGCACCGACGGACGCCATGTAGTCTGCCACCATGTGGGCCAGCCGCTGGTGGTGACTGCTGCTGCTGCTGGTGCTGGTACTGGGTCGCTCGGTTTGGAAGAACATCCTCATCTCATCCATTAGGTCCCCTGCTCGGCTGCTGCTGGGTGCAGCCACCTGCTGGGTGAGATGAGGGGGTACAACTGGAGGCCGGGGAGTTGCCTGCTCCAACCGGCTGACAATGCCTGCCTGCAGTTCCTCCATCCGGTGCTGCCTCCGGCTGGCTGGGATGAACTGCTCCAGTTTCCCCTTGCACCTGGGATCCAAAAGGGTGGCCATCCAGAAATCATCCCTCGCCTTGATGGTCTTAACCCGGGGGTCCCTCCTGAGGCATCTCAGCATGTGGGCAGCCATGGGGAAGAGCACAGCCCGCTGTGACTCCTCACTGCTGGCCAGGTGAATGAGGTCCGACTCTTCATCCCTGAGGCGCTGCTGGTCACGCTCAGAGATGCCCAACCCCCGGACTATCGGTGCCCCCAACACTGGCTCTCCCTCCTGACCAGGCCCTGACTCCGGGACGACACCAGCAACCACCTCCTCCTCCTCATCATCATCATCCTCCTCCTCCTCGTCCTGGCCCTGGTCTCGGTGGAGCATTGCTGACTCCTCCTGCTCCACCAAGGCACTCTCCCCAGCTTCGAGCAGGCGATCTAGTGTCCTCTCCAGCATGAACACTATTGGCAGCACGCTATTGAGGCTAACGTGCTCACTGCTGACCATCTTGGTCGCCTGCTCGAAGGAGGACAACACTTGGCAGATCTGCTTTATCTGCCCCCACTCCGCACAGGCGATGAAAGGGAGTTGTGGTGAAGCCCTCTCAGTGCGTAGTTCCATCAGGTACTCCCTCACCGCCCTTTGCTGCTCCCACAACCTCTTCAGCATGTGGAGGGTGGAGTTCCACTGCGTCACACTGTCCACAATCAGCCTGTGAAGGGGCAGACTGTACTTCCGCTGCAACTCGGACAGGGACGCGGTAGCGGTTGGGGAGCGCCTGAAGTGGCTGGCAATCCTACGCGCCTTTGCCACAATGTCACTCAACCCGGGATAAGTGCGCAGGAACTTCTGCACCACCAGGTTGAGGACATGTGCCAGACAGGGCACGTGGGTCAGACTGCCAGCACTGAGGGCGGCGAGTAGGTTGCTGCCGTTATCGCAGACAACCATACCTGCCTGGAGCCTTCGGGGTGTCAGCCACTTCTGGACCTGAGCCTGAAGTGCTTTCAGCACTTCTTGTCCAGTGTGTCTCCGGTCCCCTAAACTAACAAGCTGGAGCACGGCCTGACAGCGCACGTGCCCCACACTTGAGTAGCTACGGGGGCGCTTGCTGGGAGGCTCAGCAGCTGCGGAGACAGTGGCTTGAGGGAGACCAGCAGTTCTCCCCTGGACACCCCGGGGCGGCACCACAAGATCGGTTGCCGCCGATCCCTCACCGACGCCTCGGAGGGAAACCCAATGGGCCGTGAAGCTGATGTAGCGCCCCTGCCCATGCCTGCTGGTCCAGCCATCCATTGTCAGATGAACCCTGTCGCTGACAGCGTGATCCAGCGACAGGGTTACATTCTGCACAATGTGCTGGTGTAGGGCAGGGACACCAGTCCTGGCAAAGAAATGGCGGCTGGGGACACGCCATTGGGGTTGGGCCTGCTCCAACATCTGCCTGAAGGGGTTGCTGTCAACTATGTTGAAGGGCAGCAGATGTTGGGCAATAACCCTTGCCAGGAGCCCATTGAGGGAACGCACACGTCGGTCTCCAGGGGGGAAGGGAGTGGTGCGGTCAAAGGCGTCTGAAATTGACGCCTGGCGCCGGACGGCAGTGCGGGACACAGACGCGGAGGGTGCTGTGGAAGTAGAGGTCTGGCTGCCGGTACCAGTACCTCTACTAGAGGGAGCGGGGGGGCATGACCTGCTGGAAAGAGATGAAGATGTGGCAGGGGCTGCTGTACCCTGCTCACTTGTGGTGGTGGCGCTGCTACCACCACCACGCTTCATCTCGTCAAACACCGCCCAGTGGTTTATCCTCAGGTGCTGGTTCAGGGCTGTGGTACCCACCCGAGCCAAACACTTCCCTCTCTTCACCCTCACTTTACAAATCCGGCAGATGGCCACGGTAGGGTTGTCTGCCACCAGGGTAAAGTAGTTCCAGACAGGTGACTTCAGCACCGCCCTCCTGTCAGATGGGGTGACGATGGGAGTCCCAGCAGATGCACCTGCTGGGACTCGGTGCGCACAGGTGGAGCTGCCTGCTGCTGCTGCTGCTGCTGCTGCTCCTCCTGACACCTCCTGCTGCCATCACCAGTGGAGACCCTGACGATGGTCTCCCTGGTGGTGACCTGGCGCACCGTTTCACCAGGGTGCCTACCTTCCCCGTCGTCACTGACGTAGTGAGCCGATGCGTCAGATGGCAACCATGATGGGTCACCCTCTTCGCCCCCAGAGATGTCAGACCAAGGGCTGAGATGTGTTGGTCTGAGGGAACCAACTGACATGGAGCCTCTAGCCTGGCTCCGCTGTCCCCTCACCCACGCCTGGGTCTGACTAGGTGCTGCTGTTTCCTGCACCAAAACAGCAGCACCAGTTTGAAGGGATGTCTCTGGGATACTGCCAGCAGGTATCCCATCCTCCTCATCCATCCCTTCAAAAAGGTCCTGACCATCAGGACAGAGCTGAAGGTCTGCCTGATGCATGGCCTCCCCCAAGATATCCCTCTCACTGTCGCTGTCGAACAGTAAGATGCTGGACTCTTGGGGGCTGGGGGGGTACTACAGGCACCGGTGTAATGGTGGTACTACTGTGAGTCGGGACCGACGACTCAGTGGCACTGCTGTGCCCCATGTAGTCCACCACTACTTCAGCCTGAGATGGCAATATCGGGCGGCTGCCCGATGGGAAGAACTCCCGGATCAGGCGGACTCCCCTTGCACCCGATCCTCTACCACTAGTAGGGGCACGAGAGGTACCCCGTGCTGGCAGCGACCCAGCACTGGGAGTAACTCCCCTACCCCTGCTGCCACGGCCACGGATGCCGCTCATTATTGCTGATGTGTGTGGGGGGGGTAAACTTTATTGGGGGGGGAAATGTGTTTTTATGTGTTTTTTTTACAAGACAGGCACGCAGACAAAGACGTACACAGACAGCTACTAAACTATAATAAAAGTAGTACACCAAAGACAAGGACTACAAAATAAAAAAAAAAAGCACTAAACAAACACTAACTTTTTTTTTTTTTTTTTTTTTAACACAAAACACAGACACTAAACACACACTAAGCTAAGCTAGATGAAATAAATGTACACTAACAGTGTGTACACTTACTACACAAAATTTAACTAAACTGAACAACACAAAACTTAGCTTTTAGAAAAGCTCTTTAGGAACAACTAAGCAAAATGTGCACTGAAATCACTAGCAAATATCACTGAACAGCGAAGATGCAAGATCAAACAGTAACACAAGATGAACAAAACAGCACAAAACAGCACAAAACGTAGCTTTGAAAAAAGCTCTTGGGTCTATTGCTTTGAAAAAAGCAGTTGATATACTGGAAAAGATGCACTGGAATCACTAAATAGCAATGCAGCACTATGCTGGTGATGATATAAATCAATCAGGAACAGACACAGGAACACAGAAACAGCCTCCACACTCTCTAGCCAGCTTCTGAATCTGCAATGAAATGGTGCTGGGAGTGAGCTTATATAATGTCCGTGCAGGCAGGTTCCTATTGGTTGCTAACCTCTGACGAGTGTGGAAGGAGAACTCTGATTGGCTCTGATGCAAAAGGGCGGAGAAAATAATCGCGCAATATTCCTATTGCCGAATATTCGCATTGCGAATATTCGGCAATATAAAATGATCGCTTCAGCTACTCGGCCCAAGGTCTCTAATCATACCAGCAATGCTTTTAGACGTCTATGGAGATCACTAGAATGTGATCTGTTTTAAAAATGAAACTGTAAAAATCGCTCTAATGCGGAAGATAGGGGCGAAGAAAATAATCGCGCGATATTGCGTTTGCCGAATAATCGCATTGCGATTTTTCGGGAAAATTCAATGAACACTTCAGCTACTCGGCCCAGGGTCTCTAATCATACCAGCAATGCTTTTAGACGTCGATGGAGATATCTAGGATGTGATCTGTTTTAAAAAAAAAATTGTAAAAAATCGAATATTCGGAATTGCGAATATTCACCGCGAAATTCGAAATATAGCGCGATTTCTCGAATATGCTATATTCGAGTCGAATATTCGCAATGCGAATATTCGTGAGCAACACTACTCAAGAATAGACTTAATAGAAATTACATGATTGTCCAACACTATATCTAAATTACATACAAATTACATACAAATTACATCTACAACATAAACAAAGCCTCTCTTCCAAAGTGGCTAAAAAGCTCATCCACAACAGAAACTCCCTGAAACAATTATTGAATCCACAAACCCAAAAATCCCTATTTTTCAAGAAAAGTGTTTTCTACGAACACGGCGACAAGTGTGGGAAGCAACTAGCCAAAGACCTGAAAGATGCCATGATAGCAAACCATATTCATGCCATTCGCAACAAACAAGGAACACTAGAACACAATCTAGACCAAATAGCAAAAATATTCTATAATTTCTACTCCAAACTCTATGACCTACCTCCCCAACACAAACCCCCCCACATAACGACTAGCAAAGTAGACACCATTCAAAACTTCCTAAAAGACAGTAAACTACATACAATCCCTAAAGATGATATAGCCACTCTAGACTGGCATAGAGCTACAAGAGGCAATTAAAGACTTAAGAACAGGGAAAAGCCCAGGAGGACCTGACGGATTTACCTCCCAGTATTACAAAACATTCACACAGTTGATCATTAACCCCTTACTAAAAGCCTTTAACTTTCTAGGAAAAAACAAACATGATTCTAGCTCCCTATTAGCAGCACATAGCGGTAGTCCCCAAGCCGGACAAATAGCTAGATTCATAAAGAGTTAGGCCGGCGTATCAGTAGATACGCCGACCTAACTCAGAATCTGCGCCGTCCTAAGTTTAAGTGTATTCTCAAACAGAGATACACTTAAACCTATCTAAGATACAACGGCTTGCGCCGTCGTATCTTAGGCCCTGTACACACGACCGGATTATCTGATGGAAACGGTCCGCCGGACCGTTTCCATCGGATATGTCCGCTGGCGGACTTTGGTCTGATGGTTGTACACACCATCAGACCAAAATCCCTGCGGAAAACATCCGCGGTGACGTGTCGCGACGTGGCCTTCGACGCATGCGAGGGATGGGGATCGGTCGGACTTATCCGGTGAGTCTGTAGGCCTCGTACAGACGAGGATTACTCCTCCGGATTTGGATCCGATGGCTTGTACTCACCATCGGATCAAAATCCGCGCGGAATCCATCCGCAGTGACGTGTCGCGCCGTCGCCGCGATGATGACGCGGCGGCGTGCGCGATGCTGGAAGGTAAAGACTTCCCACGCATGCGTCGAATCATTACGACGCATGCGAGGGAGGGGATCGAACGGATTGATCCGGTGAGTCTGTACAGACCACCGGATCAATCCGCTGGACAGGATTCCAGCGGATAGATTTCTTAGCATGCTAAGAAATTTTTATCCGCTGGAAATCCATCGGCCCGAAAAATATCCGCGGGCCCGTACACACCACAGGATCTATCCGCTGGAACTGATCCGCGGATAAATACCAGCGGATAGATCCTCTCGTGTGTACGGGGCCTGTACAGACAACCGGATAAGTCCGAAGGACAGGTTTCCAGCTGATAGATTTCTTAGCATGCTAAGAAATTTTTATCCGCTGGAAAACGGTCGGCTGGACAAATGTCCGCCGAAAAATGTCCGCTAGGCCATACACACGACCGGATTTGTCTGCTGGAACTGATCCGCGGATAAATCCCAGCGGACAGATCCGGTCATGTGTACGGGGCCCCGTACACACGAGAGGATCGATCCGCTGAAATTGATCCGCTGACCGGTTTCAGCGGATAGATCCCCTGGTGTGTACAATCCAGCGGATCTGTTTCCGCGGATTTTTGTCCCCGGGGATGGATTTCCAGCGGATAAAAATTTCTTAACATGCTAAGAAATCTATCCGCTGGAATCCATTCCAATGGATTGATCCGCTGGTCTGTACAGACTCACCGGATCAATCCGTCCGAATCCATCCCCCGCATGCGTCGTAATGATTCGACGCATGCGTGGAAGTCCTTATATCACAGCGTCGCGTACGTCGCCACGTCATCATCGCGGCGACGGCGCGACGCGTCACCGCAGACGGAATTCCGCTGGGATTTTGATTTCCTGGTTAGTACAACCAGGAGATCAAAATCCGCCAGAGGATTTATCCGCGGAAACGGTTCGGAGGACCGTTTCCACGGATAAATCCTCACGTGTGTACCCGGCCTTAGGGTGCAATATTTAGGCTAACCGCTAGGTGGCGCTTCCATTGCGTTCGGTGTAGAATATGTAAATCACTAGATACGCCTATTCACGAATGTTTGTGCGCCCGTCGCAGTAAAGATACGCCGTTTCCGTAAGAGATAGGCCGCCTAAAGATAAAGCTGCCCCTAGGAGGCGTAGTCAATGTTAAGTATGGCCGTCGTTCCAGCGTCGAAATTTGAAAATTTTACGTTGTTTGCGTAAGTCTTCTGTGAATAGGGCTGGACGTAATTTACGTCCACGTTGAAACCAATACGTCCTTGCGGCGTACTTTGCCGCAATGCACACTGGGATATGTACACGGACGGCGCATGCACCGTCAATCACGTCGGGTCACAGTAAATCTATATAAAACACGCCCCCCCACATCCTCTTTTGAATTTGGCGCGCTTACGCCGGCCTATTCACGCTACGCCGCCGTAACTTAGCAGGCAAGTACTTTGTGACTTACACCGTCGGATCTTAGGATGCAATACTTCGGCCGCCGCTGGGTGGAGTTTGCTTTGTTTTCCAGCGCCCGGGTATACAAATGAGCTTTTACGGCAATCCACAAAGGTTTTCGCGTTCGTTACGTCGTCGCTAGTCATTTTTTCCCCGTCGCAAAGTTAGGCCTGCTTTAACATGGCTTCAATTTAGACGAGCCGTGTTAAAGTATGGCCATCATTCCCGCGTCGAATTTCAATTTTTTTTGCGTAAGACGTCCAGGAATACGAAAGTACGTTACGCACGTCGCCATTCAAAAAACACGTTGGGGCGTCGTAATTTCACGCAATGCACGTCGGGAACATTCGCAGAACGTTCGGCGTGGGAACGCGCCTAATTTAAATGGTACACGCCCCATTTGAATTAGGCGGGCTTGTGCCGGACGTCTTTACGTTACTCCGCCGCAAGTTTATACTCAAGTGCTTTGTGAATCAGGCACTTACGAGGAAAACTTGCAGCGGTGTAACTTAAAGACGATACGTTACGCCGCCGCAGTTCTTTCTGAATCTGGCCCTAAGTTACTAGCGAAGATATTAGCCAACAGATTGAAACCACTCCTTTTAAAGTTCATAGGCCCGGAACAGGTAGGCTTCATGCCAGGCAGAGAGGCCAGGGATAACATTACCAAATCTCTAAATCTCATTCATTATGTAAGGAGCGCGAAATCCGAAGGCCTTCTCCTGTCCACAGATGTGGAGAAGGCCTTAGATAGAGTTTCATGGGATTACATGCCAGCAACATGTTCTCACATTGGCTTAGGAGAGAACATGTTAAACTGGATTGGGATTTTGTACCTTAGACCCCAAGCTAAAATCAAGATTAATAATGTATTTTCAGATCCAATAAAAATCTGTAACGGCACACGCCGTTACTTTTCATTTTATTGCTAGAACCCCTAATCAGAACCATAAATTTATCTCAAGAAATCAAAGGATTCACAATTCATGACACAGAGTACAAAATAGCTGCATATGCAGATGATCTCCTCTTTTTTTCATTACACAGCCTCACATATCTATCCCCAATCTCACAAAACTGTTCAGAACATTTGGCTTTATATCTAATTTTAAAGTTAATCAAACTAAATCAGAAGCGCTTAACTAAAATCTTCCCCCTGACAAATATAACTTACTAAAAAGCAACCATATTGCCGTGTACACACGGTCGTTTTTTGTGATGAAATAAAATGACACATTTTTAAAAACGTCATTTAAAATGATCGTGTATGGGCAAAACATAGTTTATTGTCTTCTGAAAAACGACCCAAAAAAAATTCGAACAAGCTTCAATTTTTTATGTCATTTTTTAAAATGTCATTTTTTGTGTCGTAAAAAATGATCGTGTGTGGGCAAAAACAACGTTTTAAACCCACACATGCCCAGAAGCAAGTTATGAGACGGGAGGTAAAACTACCATTCATAATGGAGTAAGCACATTCATCACGCTGTAACAGACAAAAAAACAGGAATCGTCTTTTACTAACAAGTAACCAGCTAAAAGCAGCCTCAAGGCAAATAGAACTTCCCCTTTAGGCCTAGTACACACGAGAGGATTTATCCACGGATTTGGATCCGATGGAGTGTACTCACCATCGGATCGAAATCCGCGCCGAAATCCCCTCGCGATGACGTGTCGCCGCGATGATGACGCGGCGACGTGCGCGACGCTGTCATAAAAGGAATTCCACGCATGCGTCGAATCATTACGACGCATGCGGGGGATCCCTTCGGACGGATCGATCCGGTGAGTCTGTACAGACCACCGGATCGATCCGCGGGAGCCAATTCAAGCGGATAGATTTGTAGACATGTCTACAAATTTTTATCTGCTGGAATTGGGAAATTTCCGCGGATAAATATCCGCAGGAATGTACACACCATAGAATCTATCTGCTGAAACCGATCCGCTGAGATTTTTCAGCGGATGGATTATATCGTGTGTACGGGGCCTCAGAGTGCCGTCGCTTTGTTCATCATTTTTCTAAAACGATGGTGTGTTGGCAACATAATTTTTAATGATGAAGTTGGAAAAATTTTGTTTAAATGAGAACAAAACTCCCTCAAATATCTAGGGGTTAAATTAACTCCTACCATTGAAGCACTTTTTACTGCCAATTTCACTCCCCTACTCTATCACTCAAGATGTACAAAAATGGACACCAAAGCTTTTTTCATGGTTTGGAAGAGCATCAATTTTGAAAATGACCATCCTCCCAAGGTTACTTTATTTCTTAATTCCAATAGTTTTTATCGAATATAAAAGACACTCAGTGGTGAAAGGAAATAACATAGAGCAGCGTCATCCAGAGTATACAGTGCAAAAACTATTCAATATTAACAAATCCCATATTAGGAGTACGGTAAGTATACAATGCAATGTGTATCTGCCGAATGCTTCTGCAGGAATAAGAAGATTTGTGATGTTGTTTAACTTAGACTAGAACTAATGGCAGGAAATACAAAGGTAAGAAAAGAAAATCAGGGAAATCTTGAAGAGCACGAAAAACATTGAAGTGTTGTTCAGCTCATTACATCCAAAAAGAGAAACAAAACAGTAATAAAAAGAATCGTCTTCACATCAGCTTTTATGAACAGAATCGTACCACTCAGACCACCTGGTCCATTTGTGTTTCATATTGGTATAATTACCCTGGGCCGCAGCAAACATTAACTCATATGAGGCATGTAAGTTATTTGTCTCAATGACTTCTCCTAGCGAGGGCGGGTTTGCGTCTTTCCAATGATGCACAATACCTAGTCTAGTGCTAAGGAGGATATGGGTGTTTATGGTTCTAGTGGTAACAGGGATAAAATTTCTGCAGCTGCAGAGGGAATAATCCGAGTCCCCACAATCTGTGACAGTAGACTAAATATATTTGACCACAAGGCTTTAAGGGAAGGGCTTGACCACAAGACATAGTGCAACATTCCTATGCCCACTTTCCCTTTCAATTCAGCCCGCCAAACACATTCAAACACATGTCACTTCACTTCCCCTGCATCCCCCCACCTCCCCCCCTAATAAACTGCCAGTGCACCCCCTCCCACAGAAACCGTCGAAGCCCAGGACCCTCCCCCAAAGGCAGGAGCCTCACTGGTGAAGGGGGTCCCGGTGAATTACGGCGCTGAAGACGGGGGTTGGGTGCCAGTGCACCCCCCCCCCGCAGAAACCGTCGAAGCCCAGGACCCTCCCCCAAAGGCAGGAGCCTCACTGGCAGGGGCGTAACTAGAAATCACAGGGCCCCATAGCAAAATGTTTTTTGGGGCCCCCCCCCATAGCGCGCACCGGCGTATAGTGCGCACCCCAAACCTAGAGGAGAATCCTAAAAAAAAAAAGAAATACTGACAATACAGATACAATACAGATACAGTTACTCACAGTTGCCCGGCGTCCATCGGCAGCCTTGTACGGTCCGGTGTCCGTCTGCGGCATTCGTGGTGTCCTCTCGCTTCTTCCGCGCTGTTTTTGAACCTGGTACTGCACTCAGTATATGTCGGCGGTGGCGCTCAGAAAGCGGGGATCGGCGTATAACGCGCACCCACGATTTTCCCCAGATTTTAAGGGGAAAAAAGTGCGTGTTATACGCCGATAAATACGGTAGATGTTTTTAGGGTGAACCTCCGCTTTTAGAACATGTTATGGCATAATGGCAAGTGGGTCGGGTGATACAACATACATACACATGATGATTGATATACATGATACTGATTATCTTCTACATCAGACCCAGTAACTGCCACCAATGCCCAGATCATTAAATTAATGAAGCATATGCAGCTAATTGAAATTCAAAGAGCAAAAAAGCTTTGCAAAGTTTGGTCACCTACTAGTAAGCCTGGGTAGTAGGTGACCAAACTTTGCAAAGCTTCTTTGCTCTTTGAATTTCAATTAGCTGCTGCATATGCTTCATTCATTAATTTAATGAGCTGGGCATTGGTGGCAGTTACTCGGTAGTATATAAGGCAATTAGCTCTCAGTCTCAGTTGTGAGTGACACTGACATTTGTACACGTAGGTAGGTACCTGGTCCTGGCTGGCCGCCTCAGTCACGAGTCAGTGGAGTCACCTGCTGCTGCTGCCAGCACATCCTTCAAACTAAAAACCTACTTTTTTGCTCCATGCAGAGCTTTACCTGACCAACCTGTTCTTTAACCACTTGAGACCCGCGCTATAGACAAAAGACGTCCACAGCGCGGCTCTCATGTGCCAAGTGGACGTCTTTGGACGTCTTTTAAAGTGCATTACCCGCGCGTGTCACTGGGGGGCGCGCAGCGGGTAAACACTGTCCTGGGGGATCGCTGAAGAGCCGATGCGTGTACCTGGCGGCCGCGATGTCCGCCGGGTACACGCGATCGGGCGGGAACACAGCAGGGACGTGGAGCTCTGTGTGTAAACACAGAGCTCCACGTGCTGTCAGAGGAGAGGAGACCGATCTGTGTCCCTTGTACATAGGGACAAAGCATCGGTCACCTCCCCCAGTCACCCCCCTTCCCCCACACAGTTAGAACACACCCAGGATACACATTTAACCCCTTCCTCACCCCCTAGTGTTAACCTCTTCACTGCCAGTCACATTTATACAGTAATTAGTGCATTTTTATAGCACTGATCGCAGTATAAATGTGAATGGTCCCAAATTTGTGTTAAAAGTGTCCGATACGTCCGCCGCAATATCGAAGTCCCAATAAAAATCGCAGATCACCACCATTACTAGTAAAAAAAAAATAATAAAAAAAAAATAATAATTCTGTTCCCCATTTTGTAGGCACTATAACTTTTGCGCAAACCAGTCGCTTATTGCGATTTTTTTTTTTTACAAAAATAAGGCCGATACGTATTTTTCGACGTAACAGAAAAAAAATAGTTTTTTTTTTAAAAAAATTGGGATATTTATTATAGCAACAAGTAAAAAATATATATATATTTTTTTAAATTGTTGCTCTATTTTTGTTTATAGCGCAATAAAATAAAAACCGCAGAGGTGATCAAATACCACCAAAAGAAAGCTCTATTTGTGGGGAAAAAAGGACGTCAATTTTGTTTGGGAGGCACGTCGCACGGCCGTGCAAATGTCAGTTAAAGCGACACAGTGCCGGAAGCTGAAATTTCGCCTGGGCACGAAGGGGGTTTATGTGCCCAGTAAGCAAGTGGTTAATTGTCTCCCTGTTGAATCTCTTTTTGTCCCTGATGAATGACCTACATCAGACAAGTGGATTTGAACTGTAATTTCTCATTTGATTCAAGCAATATGTCTTTGTTTTGTGGTCGATATGCATGTCATAAAAATTCATTGCATCCTATAGGGAGAATGTGCTTATACTATGGTTTTCCTTATTCTAATATAATTGGAGAAAAGGCATCAAAGAAAAGCCATAAAATGTGTGATGAGAAAGAAAGAAATTGATTAAATTGTATGTAAACTTTAACCAGGAACTGCTCTTATATGGTGCCTTATAATCTATGATACCCTGCAGTTTTTTTTTTTTTAAATATACAATATTTTTTCTTTATGCAAATAAATACCTGATAGTCATGCCAAAATCTGTTCCTTTCTGGTGCTTTTTGTGACCGGGATTGTCTTTAAACACCCCCTTCCCCTTCTCCCATTAAACCTGAAATGTCTTACCTGACCTTGCCTGCAGTGTGTGTGTGCTGCTGCTGCTGCCGCCTGCCTGGCTTTGGGGTTCCCCGTTCCCGGATGGTTAGGAATTATGAAAGTCTCTCCTCCGACCGGCTCCAGAAACTTCAGCGCGCAGAGGAGGATGAAGGATGAAGGCGCGCAGAGGAGGGTAGGCGGAGCAAGCTGTTCTGGCCGAGTGGCCAGTCACACTTTTCATCAAGCATGGGGGGTGCCTGTCACACTTGGCTCCTCCATGCTGACACAGGGAACTGCTGACATGGAGCTGATTTTGCTTGGATGGTTAAGGTTTAATCTGCATACCGCCACCGAGGCTTGCGGGAGGCGGTTGTAGGAATCTTTATGAAGGGATTTATTTTTATTTTGGGCGTCCCCCCCCCCTATAGCGCCGATGGTACTTCCCAGCTCTGAATGGCATAGATGACACTCGGCGGCGGCGGTGAGGAAAAAAAAAAAAAAACTCGGTCATTGACTTGCGCTAGCTCACCAGGCCCCACTCGGCTGCGGGCCCCATAGCGCCCGCGTGGGTCGCTATGGCGGTAGTTCCGCCACTGCTCACTGGTGAAGGGGGTCCCGGTGAATTACGGTGCTGAAGACGGGGGTGGGGTGCAAGTGCACCCCCCCCCCCCGCAGAAAACGTCGAAGCCCGGGACCCTCCCCCAAAGGCAGGAGCCTCACTGGTGAAGGGGGTCCCGGTGAATTACGGGGGTGGGGTGCAAGTGCACCCCCCCTGCAGAAACCGTCTAAGCCCGGGACCCTCCCCCAAAGGCAAGGAGCCTCACTGGTGAAGGGGGTCCCGGTGAAAGACGGCGAAGCCCGGGGCCTAATGGGGTGGTGGTGGGGGGCCCCGGCAGAAGACCCCCGGCAGACTAATAAATTAATTTATTCATGTGTGGTATTTTATTTCTTTACATTTTTTTCCCCAGGTGAATGGGTAGGGGTACGATGTACCCCCATACTCCTTCACATAGTGTGGGGGGCCGGAATCTGGGGGCCACCTTATTAAAGGGGCCTCTCAGATTCTGATAAGCCACCCGCCCGCATACCCCGACAACCAACGGCCAGGGTTGTCGGGAAGAGGCTCTTGTCCCTATCGACATGGGGACAAGAGTGCTTTGGGGTGGGGGGGCAGTGCCCCCCTCCCCCACAGCACACACTCCCCCATGTTGAGGGCATGCGGTCCGGTACGGCTCAGGAGGGGGGGCGCTCGCTCGTCCCCGCCCCCATTCCTGTCCGGCCAGACTGCGTGCCTGGGATGAGGGCTTGGTTTGGATCTTGGGGGGAACCCCACGCTGGTTTTCGGCGCGGGTTTAACCCCTTATGTTCCAGACCAAGCCTAAGAGCCTGGTATGCACCTGAAGGGGAACCCACATTTTTTTTTTTTTGGTCTGGAGTTCCCCTTCATGAACAGCGATCTGTCATTTACCCATGTCAGTCCCCCCCCCTTCAGTTAGAACACACCCAGGGAACATATTTAACCCCTCCCTCGCACCTAGTGTTAACCCCTTCCCTGCCAGTGGCATTTTTATAGTAAGCAATGCATTTTTAGAGCACTGATCGCTAGAAAAATGCCAATGGTTCCAAAAAAGTGTCCGATGTGTCCGCCATAATGTCGCAGTACCGATAAAAATCGCTGATCGCCGCAATAACTTGTTAAATAAAAAATACAACAAAAATGCCATATTTTGGAGACTTTTGCCAAAACCAATCAATAAACGCTAATTGCGAGTTTTTGGGAACCAAAAAGATGTAGAATATGTATCGGCCTAAACTGAGGGATTTATTTATTTTTTAGAATATATATTTTAGGGGATATTTATTATAGCAAAAAGTCAAAATTACTCTTTTTGGTTTTTTAAATTGTCGCTCAATTTTTGGTTATAGCTCGAAAAATTCAAAAAACGCAGAGGTGATCAAATACCACCAAAATAAAGCTCTCTTTGTGGGAAAAAAAAAGGTTGCCAATTTTTTTTGGGAGCCACGTCGCACGACTGCGCAATTGTCAGTTAAAGCGACGCCGTGCCGAATCACAAAAACTGGCCCGGTCATTGACCAGCAATATGGTCCGGGGCTCAAGTGGTTAAAAATTCACAAAACACTAAAGTTTGCCCAATTTTTGGTGATAATGTGAAAGATGATGTTACACCGAGTAAATAGATACCTTACATGCCACGATTTACTATTGGAAACACTCCTGCAATGGGGCCAAAATTCATTACTTAAAAAAATCCCCATAGGTGACCTTTTTTTTCCCCCTCAGGTTACCAGTTTATAGCTACAGAGAAAGTCTAGTGCTAAAAGTATTACTCTCGCTCTAACGCACGCGTCACTACCTCACATGTGTGGTTTGAACGGTGTTTACATATGTGGGCGGGACTTACGCAAGTCCCGCCCACATATATAAACATCGTTCAAACCACACATGTGAGGTATTGACGCGTGCGTTAGAGCGAGAGCAAGACTTTTAGCACTAGACCTTCTTTGTAACTATAAACTGGTAACCTGAAAAAAAAAAGGTCGCCTATGGGGAATTTCAAGTACTGAATTTTGGCCCCATTCCAGGCGTGTTTGCAATAGTAAAGCGTGACTTGTAAGGTATCTATTTACTCGGTGTAACATCATCTTTCACATTATCAACAAAAATTGGGCTAACTTTAGTGTTTTGTGAATTTTTAACCACTTGAGCCCGGACTATATTGCTGGTCAATGACCGGGCCAGTTTTTGTGATTCGGCACGGCGTCGCTTTAACTGACAATTGCGCAGTCGTGCGACGTGGCTCCCAAACAAAATTGGCAACCTTTTTTTCCCACAAATAGATTATTAAATGTGCGTGTTTCCTTCTGTCTTTAACACCTCCCCTTCAGGCTGGAAAGCATCAGATCAGGGAAAAAAAAAAAAAAAAAGCTCTCATGCCATTGCAGCTTGGTTCCTACATGTGTGATGAACTGAGCATGCTCAAACACTTAGAAAAAAATTATCCTTTCTTTTTAAAAGGTGAAAAACACTTGGATGCTCATAGAGTGTGGTTTGGGTTAATACCAGGTGTGCGCAATTACAAGCTCACCCAAACTAGAGACTGCAATTTGTTCATGTGATTTCAATTGCTTCATTACTAGCACTGTTATAAAAAGCAGGGATCGATCAGTCCTCAGCTGCCCTCAGAAGGGGCAGGCTGGCAGAAATGCTGTTGCTAAACACAAATGTGGTTTGTTGCATGGTTTTTGTTTTATTTTGCCAATGGTTTTGGTTTATTTTTAAATGATGTTCACTTTGATGTATTTGTCTATGTGGCCTTATTTTATGAAAAATGTGTGAAGATGTTAAAGCTATGGTTATTTAGATTTTTTAAATGTATTTTTGTTTGTGTTTGTTTGTTTGTCTTGTTTTGCTTTCCTTGTTTTGTTGACCAATAAAAATTACTTTAAAATTTTTAAGTTTGTCTTTTGTTACTTTTTCATGCTATATATGTTGACAGCTGCAGCTGAAATCGGTTTGGGCCTAACAAATTATGTGTGATTTTTGTCTAAGCTTCTTTCCTGGTGTGTAATCATGAAATGTTTGCCATGTTTATTCCCCATGACTTTAAAGACAAAGTGGTAAGTATTTTCTTTTTTCTGCAGTGGTCCTCAGCCCTCAAGTACCCCCGACAGGACATGTTTTGTGGATTTCTCTTATCAAGAATTGCTGTCCAGACTGTCTTTTAAAGCACATGTGCAAGATGAAGGAAAACCTGCAAACATGGCCTGTGTGGGGGGGTTTGCTATTGGTGGACAGGCTTGACGTGCTGATTTACAGCACTGTGCTTAAATCTAGCGCAAGGCAATCCTATTCAAATTGTGGGTGTTTGAGGGAAGCCAAGTGAGTGTTAGAACCCCTGCTTTGTGTTTTTTTTTGGGGGTTGAGCTTTGTGTCCCTTTTCTTAAAATTGGCTTCACTTCCTGTCACACAGCTGAACAGGAAGTGAGGTTAAAACCCTACCAGTGTCATTTCTTGGGGACACAGGTCAATCTAACTAGTGTCCCCATTAAGCAAATTGCACTCCAGCACTGCTGTGTACACCCCAAATCATGGGTCTTCAAACTACGGCCCTCCAGTTGTTCAGGAACTACAATTCCCATCATGCCTAGTCATGTCTGTGAATGTCAGTGCATTACAAGGCCTCATGGGATGTGTAGTTCTACAACAGCTGGAGGGCCGTAGTTTGAGGATCCCTGCCCCAAATGATTATTTAGTTTGGGGTTTAGTAAAGGCAAAGCCACTCTGCAGTACAAGCATAGTTGCTGAAAATCAGAGAGGAAGCACTGATGGTTTTAACATCCAATCCTGTAGAAGCAAAGTTGTTTTGTTTTCTTTCTTCCTTGCTTTGCACTTGTAGTGCAAAGTGGATTTGCCTTTAGTAAATGGACCCCAAAGTCCAAGATCCCTAATAATTTGGGGTGTACACAGCAAAATGCTAGAGTGCAATTTACATAATGGGAAACTATTTAGATTGATCTCTGTGTCCCCAAGAAAAGATATTAGTAAGGTTTTACCCTCACTTCCTGTTTGGCTATGTGACAGGAAGTGAATGAATTAGAAAGGGTGAAGACACCTCACAAATGTTGTCACTATCAGGGGTGCAGACATCCCTAAAAAAATGAGCAGATAATACTTATTTGCAAATTAATAATTTTTTAGTTAACATTGGGTGGGGTGCTCTAACACACACATTCATACATATTAGCCACGCTGTATCCTGGCCTATTGGCATGGTTATATTTTCTTAGGCCTCTCAATAAAACTCTATGAAATGTGTGCTTGAACTAGAACCAGGGGCAGACTGACAACTCATGGGGCCCCCGGGCAATAGAAGAGTATGGGGCCCCTCTGGCTTACAGATGGCCACCACGCCAGGAGGCAGTGCAGAGGCGGGGCAGTAACCCCCTCCCCCCCAGTAACCCCCTCCTCCCCCCCAGTAACCCCCTCCCCCCAGAACTAGTGTGTGTGTGTGCCCTGAAAATTCCTGGGCGGGTGATACAAAAACAGGGTGTGGCTTTGACAGGAAGGGGTGTGTCATTTTTCTATTAGGAGGTGTAGAAATGTAGTCAGGCCTAGGGCAGCACAAAACCTAAATATACTACTGCATATTAGGGCTTATTTAGACCAGATCCGATTTACAGCATGTTTTTATAGTGTGGGAGGAAACCCACGCAAGCACAGGGAGAACATGCAAACTCCATGCAGATGGTATCACGGGCGGGATTCGAATCAGCGACCCTTTTGCTGCTAGGTCAAAGTGCTATACACTACACCACTGTGCTGAACGGACATGATTGCAGCTGAAAGCATGAGATCTTTTTTTTTTCTCCAATACCATGCTTTCCAGCCTTATTGACCCCGCCTCTCTCCATAAAGAGGACCTGTCACACACTAGTCCTATTACATGGGACTAGTCCTATTTAACAAGTGGTTAAAGTGAAATAATAAAAGTGAAATATTCCTTTAAATTTCATACAGGGGGGAGGGGGTTTACACGCATGTTTCCCGTGCTTAGAACTGTCCCTGTACAAGATGTCATTTCTGAAGTGAAAAAAAAGTAAGTTTAAAGTACTCATGGCTATAAAGATTACAGTCATTGCTCATTAAAACAAAAACAAAAAAAAAATATGTATGGGGGTCCCCCCAAATTAAATTACCAGGCCCTTCAGGTCTGGAATGGATATTAAGGGGAACCCCGCCGTAAAAACCCCCCAAAAAATGGCGTGGGGTCCCCCCAAATATCCATACCAGGCCCTTCAGGTCTGGTGTGGATTTTAAGGGGAACTCCACCCCAAATAAAAAAAAAATGGCGTGGAGTCCCCCTAAAAATCCACACCAGACCCTTATCCGAGCACGTTAACCTGGCCGGCCGCAGAAAAGAGGGGGGGACAGAGTTCGCCCCCCCCTCTCCTGAACCGCACCAGGCCACATGCCCTCAACATGGGGAGGATGTCCCCATGTTGATGGGGACAAGGGCCTCATCCCCACAACCCTTGCCCGGTGGTTGTGGGCGTCTGCGGGCGGGGGGCTTATCAGAATCTGGAAGACCCCTTTAACAAAGGGGACCCCCAGATCCCGCCCCCCCCCCTGTGTGAAATGGTAATGGGGTACATTGTACCCCTACCATTTTACAAAAAAAAAAGTGACAAAAGTGTGAAAAATGACAGTAGCCGGTTTTTGACAATTCCTTTAATAAAATCTTCTTTCCGCGGTTCCTTCTTCTTCTTTCATTCGGGTTTCTTCCTCTGCTTCTTTCTTGGGTCTTCTCGTCCACATCTTGCCGTCTTGCCGTCTTCTCCCATCTTCTTTTCTGTCCGTCGACCTTCTCGTCCACATCTTCTTGATCTTCTGGGTGCTGCGCTTGAAATTGAAGATCCCGCCGTGTTCCCGCTCCTGGGACCCGCCCCCCTCTGACGCCACAGGTTAACTCATCTGAAAGTCCGCGTGTGGCATATGTGCGTCAGAGGGGGGCGGGTCACATGAGTGTGACACGGCGGGAACTTCAATTGGAAGCTGCGGCGGGTTTTTCTTCTCCGGACGTCGCGCTTCAAATCGAATTCCCCGCCGTGTGACGCTCTGTGACCCCGCCCCCCTCTGACGCACATGACCTTCTAAGGAGTTTACTTGTGGCGTCAGAGGGGGGCGGGTCCCAGGAGCGGAACACGGCGGCCAATTCAAATTCAAGCGCTGGCGGACCGAGAAGAAGACAGGAGAACACACAAGATGCGGACGAGGAGGCCGACGGAAGGAGAAGAAGATAGGAGAAGACACCGGGCAGACGACAAGACTGAAGGACGGACGGAGAAGACAGGAGAAGACACCGGGCAGACGAGGAGGCTGAAGGAGAAGAAGATAGGAGAAGACACCGGGCAGACGAGGAGGCTGAAGGACGGACGGAGAAGATAGAAGAACACGTCGGGCAAGATGTGGACGAGAAGACCCAAGAAAGAAGCAGCGGAAGAAACCCGAATGGAAGAAGAAAAGAAGATTTTATTAAAAGATTTGTCAAAAACCGGCTACTGTCATTTTTAACACTTTGACATTTTTTTGGGGGTGAAATGGTAGAGGTACAATGTACCCCATTACCATTTCAAACAGGGGGGGGCGGGATCTGGGGGACCCCTTTGTTAAAGGGGTCTTCCAGATTCTGATAAGCCCCCCGCCCGCAGACCCCCACAACCACCGGGCAAGGGTTGTGGGGATGAGGCCCTTGTCCCCATCAACATGGGGACATCCTCCCCATGTTGAGGGCATGTGGCCTGGTGCGGTTCAGGAGAGGGGGGGGCCGCACTCTGTCCCCCCCTCTTTTCTGCGGCCGGCCAGGTTAACGTGCTCGGATAAGGGTCTGGTGTGGATTTTTAGGGGGACTCCACGCCATTTTTTTTTTAAATTTGGGGTGGAGTTCCCCTTAAAATCCACACCAGACCTGAAGGGCCTGGAATGGATATTTGCCGGGAACCGCACGTCTTTTTTTTTTTTTTTTTACGGCGGGGTTCCCCTTAATATCCATTCCAGACCTGAAGGGCCTGGTAATTTAATTTGGGGGAACCCCTACACATTTTTTTGTTTGTTTTATGAATTAATCCTGTCAGAATTGTCAGAGCCGACAATTCATTATAGCCGCGTGTGAATTTTAAATGGCTTTTTTTCCTTCTGAATGTCACTTTGTGCAGGGGCAGTTCTAAGTGCGGGAAAAATGCGCTATTTCACATGCTGACATTACACCCCCCCTAGGTATGAAATTTAAAGGAATATTTCACTTTTATTGTTTCACTTTAAGAATTATTAATTTCACTGCTCCCGAAAAAACGGCCGTTTTAAAAAAAAAAAAAAAACATTGATACATGTCCCCTGGGGCAGGACTGAGGTCCCCAAGCACTTTTTAGGACAAAACTTGCAGATTAGCCTTTAATAATAACACTTTTGAATTCTCCCATAGACTTCTATAGGGAGATCGGCGCGGCTTTACATATTACTTTCAATGCGCCGGCTGCTACGCTGGTTCATGCGCCCAATTATGCCTCCACCCGGCGCACTAATTAAGGCATGAACCAGCGCAGCGCACAGAGCATAGTAAATCAGCCCCAAAGTGTTGCTCGCCAAGGCAGCATTGTGGAGGTCTGAGATATATTCTGGAGAAAGTGAACTATTTGAAGGCACCTATAGTGGTCAATATCGTCCAAACCGTACTCTAATTGTAAATCTCTAAATGTTTTGAGTGAGGGACCTTCCGACAAGTCCTCCACCACCTTAATGCCTTTAGTTATCCAGTGCGTAACGTGTAAGTCTGGAATGATCAATGGTAAGCTTGAGATGGTAAGTGGTAAAGGTTTAATCACCTGATCTATGACATTTTGAGATTAAAACATCTTCCAAGCTTGTATTGTAGCCTCCATTGTGGGAGAGAGATGTTTATGGGCTGGTGTATGTATATTACTGGATAGTAATATGTTGGATAGGTTTTTAACAGGGACCTGCGCTTTCTCAAGTTCCAACCATCTAGGATTGTGCAGCTGTAAAAACCATACTCTGCCCTGTGACAGATTCGAGGCCGCGTGGTAGTCTTTCAGAAGTACATGGCCAACTCCTCCAACTCTCTTAACCGCTATCAACTTTTTAAAGGTACACCTTGCTTTTTTACCTTGCCACAAGAATTTGTTCAGCTGGGATTGGGCTTTAGAAAAGGAGTTAGGGGCTAGAATTGGTAACGTTCAAAATAGATATAGCAGTTGTGGCAGGACTATCATTTTAAATGCCGCTAAGCGGCCTGACCAGAGCAATTCAACTTTGGATAGCTCCTGTAGCACCTTACTCATAGTGCTAAGGAATGGGGTGTAGTTAGCTGTGAGCAGGTCATCAGTAGTTGCTGTGAGGGTTATCCCCAGGTAATTTATCTCACTATCTTTCCAAGAGTAAGGGAACCGAGAACTGAGTTTTCTCAATAGAGGAGGGTCAATGCCTATACCCATTATGTAAGATTTGCTTTCATTGACCTTGTAGTAGGACTTATTAAATAATTCCAAAGCCAAGTGGGCTGAAGCCAGGGAAGTCTCCACATCGGTAAGGATCATAATGATGTCGTCTGCAAACAGACTGATAGTGTGGGTAGAATTTTGTACAGGGAATCCCTTAATGCCAGGGTGAGAGCATAAATATATTGCAAGGGGCTTCATTAGCAAATTAAAAATTGATGGAGATAATGGGCACCCTTGTCTGGTGCCGTTTGAGATGTCAAATGGTTTGGACAAGACTCCCGAAGTAAGTACTTGGGCAGAGGGCTTGGAGTATAAAGCTAGAATCGCAGACAGAATGGGACCTGAGAAACCAAACCTCTACTTGGGCCATATATGCGGTCAAAGGCCTTCTCTGTTGCAAAGTACGATTGATAGGTGCAGCAGAGTCAATTTAGATCAGACATTGTGTAGTAACAGGAACTGGCTTCTTTATTGGAACATAACCACACAGGGAAAAATGTCACTGCACATGGTAAGATGAACACACAGACAGGAAAAAGAACCAACAAGTACATCACTGTGGACAGGAAATACAACACATCATAGAAAATACATAGCATAGCATATCACTAAGGATTAGCGACATTTTGTGTCCTTTTTCTAAACTGCATTCAATACAATAGGCTAAGCTGAAGGTTTGTTGTATCTCCAACACCCCTTCTCAACAACTAAGGCTTAGTCTGTTAAACCTATCTTCTTTGTGAGCCTTGAATGTCTTTCAGCGGTTAGGGGCTTTGTAAGGATGTCTGCTGTCATATCCTAGGTCGGCTAATAAATTAACTCAAGAAGACCTTGCTCTTGAAGATCCCTAAGAAAGTGAAACTTCACATCAATGTGCTTGGTTCTTGAATTAACTCCTTCCGTATGTGCGAGTACAATGCATCCTTGATTGTCCTCATAGATTTCTGTTGGTCCCAACTGTGGTTGACCCAAATCTGTTAATAGCTGTCTCAGCCATATAACTTATTTGCTTGCCTGCACTGCAGCAATGTATTCTGCTTCAGTAGACGACCGTGAAACAGTGAGTTGCTTTTTACTAGTCCAACTGATGGCGCCTCCTGACAGGAAAAATAAGTAGCCACTGGTAGATTTTCTGTCACTGGTGTCTCCTGCTCAGTCAGCATCCACATATCCTGTTAAGGTGCTTTCATTGCTTGCTGATAACTTTAGCTTGTAGTGCAAAGTCCCTTTAAGATAGCGAATGATTCGCTCTACAGCATTCCAGTCCTTTTGGCTTGGCATTGAAACCTTTCTGCATAGGATTCCAACTGTTGCTGCAATGTCCGGCCTTGTAGCAGTGGTAAGGTACAGCAATTTCCCTATTGCTTTCCTGTATTGAGTGTTAGTAGGTAATGGGCTATCTTGACAATTCATCTCCTTTTAGGTAGTTGGTTTCCATGGGAGATTTCACTGGTTTGGCGTCTTCTATTCCAAAAGTTTCAATTATTTCTTGTATTTTGTGTCTTTGATATAGAAGGAAGCTGCGATCTTTCTCTCTCTCTCGATCTGGATGCCAAGGTAATTCTTTATGTTGCGAGGTTTTGGTGTCAAAGTGCTGATTTAGTTTTTCCAGTATTTCTGCTTCATCCCCTTCTTGCTCAAAGCAAATCAGGATATCATCCACATAAATAAGCATATAGACCCATCTGTTTGTCAATTTCATTGTGTATAAGCAGGGGTCTGCTTTAAAAGTTTTGATGTGGGGTCTCCTTTGAAAGTTTTGATGTGTAAGCACTTCATTTATTTTTATATTCCACGCTCTGGCTGCTTGCTTTAGGCCATATATACTCCTGCAAAGTTTGCATATTAGGTCTGACCTTTGTTTATCTTTGAATCCTGGCGGCTGTTCAGAGGCGTAGCTGACATGTGGGGGGGGGCGCCCCCCGCGACTGCAGCGATGAGCGCCGAGGAATCGGAGTGCCGAGGTACAAGAGGAGGGGGGCTGCGGGGTGACACCGCAGCACCCTCCATCCCCTCCTCTCACAGCCACGGGCTGTTAGCGGTGCTCGGCAGTCGGCACACAGGCACAGCCCCCTCCTCTCTGTTTGTGTGTACAGAGGGGGAGGGGCCAAGGGGACCTTCTGTCCATGTGCTGTGGCGCTGCCTGCGATGATCTGAGGTACTGAATGGGAAGGGGGGGTGTTTGCACCTGGGGGGATTTCACTGAAAGGGGGGGGTGTTTGCACTGGGGGGGGTTGTACTAAGAGGGTGTTTGCACTAGGGGGTTTTCACTAAGGGGGGTTTGCACTGGGGGGGGTTGTACTAAGGGGGGGGGTTTGCACTGGGGGTGTTTTCACTGGGGGTGTTTTCACTGGGGGGTTGCACCGAGGGGGTTTGCACTGAGGGGGGTTGCACTGAGGGGGGGGATTTGCACTGAGGGGGGGTTGCACTAAGGGGGGGTGTCTGCACTGAAGGGGGTCTGTGTAACATGCAGGGGTCCAGAGGTGCAGGTGGCTGTGTAATGTAAAAGGGGTGCAGTGATGCAGGGTGCTGTGTAATGTAAAAGGGTCCAATGGTGCAGGGGGCTATGAGATGTAAAGGGGGCCAGTGATGCAGGGTGCTGTGTAATGTAAAGGGGCCCAGAGGTGCAGGGTGCTGTGTAATGTAAAGGGGCCCAGAGGTGAAGGGGGCTGTGAGATGTAAAGGGGTCCAGTGATACAGAGTGCTGTGTAATTTTAAAGGGGTCCAGTGATGCAGGGGGCTGTGTAATGTAAAGGGGTCCAGTGATGCAGGGGGCTGTGTAATGTAAAGGGGTCCAGTGATGCAGGGTGCTGTGTAATGTAAAGGGGTCCAGAGGTGCAAGGGGCTATGTGATGTAAAGGGGTCCAGTGGTGCAGGGTGCTGTGTAATGTAAAGGGATCCAGAGGTGCAGGGGGCTATGTGATGTAAAGGGGTCCAGTGGTGCAGGGGCTATGTGATGTAAAGGGGTCCAGTGGTGCAGGGGGCTGTGTAATGTAAAATGGTCCAGTGATGCAGGGTGCTGTGTAATGTAAAGGGGTGCAGTGATGCAGGGTACTGTGTAAATTTAAAGGGGTCCAGTGATGCAGGGGGCTGTGTAATGTAAAGAGGTCCAGAGGTGCAGGGTGCTGTGTAATGTAAAGGGGTCCAGAGGTGCAGGGGGCTATGTGATGTAAAGGGGTCCAGTGGTGCAGAGGGCTGTGTAATGTAAAGAGGTGCAGGGTGCTGTGTAATGTAAAGGGGCCCAGAGGTGCAGGGTGCTGTGTAATGTAAAAGAGTCCAGAGGTGAAGGGGGCTGTGAGATGTAAAGGGGTCCAGTGATACAGAGTGCTGTGTAATTTTAAAGGGGTCCAGTGATGCAGGGTACTGTGTAATTTTAAAGGGGTCCAGTGATGCAGAGGGTTGTGTAATGTAAAGGGGTCCAGTGATGCAGGGGGATGTGTAATGTAAAGGGGTACAGTGATGCAGGGGGCTGTGTAATGTAAAGGGGTCCAGTGATGCAGGGGGCTGTGTAATGTAAAGGGGCCCAGAGGTGCAGGGTGCTGTGTAATGTAAAAGAGTCCAGAGGTGAAGGGGCTGTGAGATGTAAAGGGGTCCAGTGATACAGAGTGCTGTGTAATTTTAAAGGGGTCCAGTGATGCAGGGTACTGTGTAATTTTAAAGGGGTCCAGTGATGCAGGGGGCTGTGTAATGTAAAGGGGTCCAGTGATGCAGGGGGCTGTGTAATGTAAAGGGGCCCAGAGGTGCAGGGTGCTGTGTAATGTAAAAGAGTCCAGAGGTGAAGGGGGCTGTGAGATGTAAAGGGGTCCAGTGATACAGAGTGCTGTGTAATTTTAAAGGGGTCCAGTGATGCAGGGTACTGTGCAATTTTAAAGGGGTCCAGTGATGCAGGGGGCTGTGTAATGTAAAGGGGTCCAGTGATGCAGGGTGCTGTGTAATGTAAAGGGGTCCAGTGATGCAGGGTGCTGTGTAATGAAAAGGGGTCCAGAGTTGCAAGGGGCTATGTGATGTAAAGGGGTCCAGTGGTGCAGGTGGCTGTGTAATGTAAAAGGGTCCAGAGGTGCAGGGGGCTATGAGATGTAAAGGGGTCCAGTGATGCAGGGTGCTGTGTAATGTAAAGGGGTGCAGTGATGCAGGGTACTGTGTAAATTTAAAGGGGTCCAGTGATGCAGGGGGCTGTGTAATGTAAAGAGGTCCAGAGGTGCAGGGTGCTGTGTAATGTAAAGGGGTCCAGAGGTGCAAGGGGCTATGTGATGTAAAGGGGTCCAGTGGTGCAGAGGGCTGTGTAATGTAAAGAGGTGCAGGGTGCTGTGTAATGTAAAGGGGCCCAGAGGTGCAGGGTGCTGTGTAATGTAAAAGAGTCCAGAGGTGAAGGGGGCTGTGAGATGTAAAGGGGTCCAGTGATACAGAGTGCTGTGTAATTTTAAAGGGGTCCAGTGATGCAGGGTACTGTGTAATTTTAAAGGGGTCCAGTGATGCAGGGGGCTGTGTAATGTAAAGGGGTCCAGTGATGCAGGGGGCTGTGTAATGTAAAGGGGTACAGTGATGCAGGGGGCTTTGTAATGTAAAGGGGTCCAGTGATGCAGGGAGCTGTGTAATGTAAAGGGGTCCAGTGATGCAGGGTGCTGTGCAATGTAAAGTGGTCCAGAGGGGCAGTTGTGGAGAGGGGTACACAGTAGTAACAAAAAGATATTGAAGGATGCAGAGGTATGCAGGGGGCACAGTGGGGTGTTTTTACATTTTAACGTGTGTGGGGGGGGGGGGGTGCCAGATATTGGATCCGCCCCGGGTGCCAAATGCTCTAGGTACGCCCCTGGCCTATAGGCTCCTGAGATGTGAATTCCGGTTCTGGAGAAAGAGAGGTGGGGGAGGGGACAAAGAAAAATGGAGAGAAAGAAGAAGGGATAGAATGAACAAGAAAGATGGATAGGGAGAGAGAGAAAAGGGGAAGAAAGGACAACAGAGAGCAAACACTAGGGTAAAAAATATTTGAACAATGTTATTGGGGGGGGGGGGGGTGACACCATATTTTACCGCACCAGGTGACACCAACCCTAGTGACGCCACTGCGGCTGTTCCATGTAGATTTCTTCTGTTAAATCGCCATTTTCACATCAAAATGTTTCACTTCCATTTTCCTTGTGACGGCTACTGTCAGTAAAGTCCGTATTGTAGTGTGCTTGACTACTGGTTTGCACCTCTCATCGTAGTCCTCTCCGTATTTTTGAGAATAGCCTTTGGCTACTAGTCGTGCTTTGTACCGTTCAATTTTGCCATCTGCATTGTATTTCATTGTATTTCACTTTAAAAGTCCATTTACAGCCTATGGCTTTCCTTCCGGGTGGTAGTTCTGTAAGTGTCCATGTTTTAGTGTCATGCATGGATTTTATCTCTTCCTCAGAAGCCTTTATCCATTTAGTTGCTTCTTGTTCTGAAAGTTGAGATATGTCTTCCTAGTTTACAGGTTCGTTGATACTGGCAGTACTTGCTTTGTATGAGAGATGTATGGGTGGTTTACCTTTGTTTTCTCTTGTTGACCGTCTTGTTTTTGTGTCTGAGCCTTCTTGTGTTTGCTCTTCAATACTGGTTGAGTCTATACTCACTTCAACTGTTTGTTCAGAAGTTACAGAAATGGGCTGGTCAATGTCAGTTTTCTCTTCTGTTCTTGCTGCTACTGTTGTCATTACATTGTCTCTTCAATCTTCAACAAAAGTTATGCTGTTGCTAATGATAACCTTGGCTGTTTTGGGATTTAGGATTCTGTAACCCTTGACATTGTCACTGTATCCAACAAAGATACCTTCAAATGCTCTGTTTTGGAGTTTGGTGCGTTTTTCTTCAGGTATGTAGATGAATGCATCCAAAAACTCTTAGGAGTTTTACACTTGGCTTCTCATTGTGCCATAGTTCATATGGGGTTTTTTCCACTGTTCTTGAAAGAAGTCTGTTCTGCAAATATGTAGCTGTCATGGCTGCCTCACCCCAGTATTTTTGTGGTAGTCCAGAATCTGTCAGCATACATCTGATCATTTCAGTCAGAGTTCTATTCTTTCTTTCAGCTACTCCATTTTGTACTGGTGTGTATGGGACTGTCTTTTGATGTTTTGTTCCATGCCTTTTTAAGTACCCTTGTATCTTACCTCCTGTGAATTCACCTCCATTATCGCTCCAAAGTATGAGAGGCTTCCTCTTAAACTTGTTATTTGTCTTTGTTATATAGTCTTGTAATTTGACGAAAACTTCACTCTTGTGTTGCATTAGGTAGGCGACTGTATATCTTGAATGGTCGTCTATGAAAGTCACTATGTACCTGTTGCCTCCAGGTGTTGGTGGGTTTAGGGGACCACACACGTCACTGTGAACTAAGTCTAGTGGTCTTGAAGCTCTCTTCTGACTGACTTTGGCAAGTGTTGCTCTTGTAGCTTTGGATTTAATGCAACATTCACATTTAACAGTGACTGGACTAGGGGATACTATTAGATCCCTTGTCAGATTCCTCCTCTGTAGTTCCTGTATGCATTCTGGGTGTCTGTGACCTAGACGTCTGTGCCATATATGTATACAGTCATTGGGCCAGATTCACAGCCGAGATACAAAGGAGTATCTCAGATACTCTGTCGTATCTCTCAGAGTATCTATGCGACTGATTCATAGAATCAGTTACGCATAGATATCCCTTTGATCCGACAGGTGTAATTGTTTTACACTGTCGGATCTTAGGATGCAATACCGCGGCCGCCGCTGGGGGGGGAGTTTGCGTCGTAAACCAGCGTCGGGTATGCAAATTAGTAGTTACGTCAATCCACGACGGTTTTTCGCGTTCGCTACGTCGCTGCTAGTCTAGTTTCCCGTCGCAAAGTTAGTCGTCGTTTTAGGTGCCCTAACTTTAGACAGCACGTATGTGCTGTTTAAAGTATGGCCGTCGTTCCCGCGTCAAAATTTAAATTTTTTTTCTTCTTGCGTAAAACGTCCGGGAATACGAAAGTATGCTACGCACGCCATCGCCGTTCGAAAAAATTACGTCACTTCGCGCAAAGCACGGCGGGAAATTTAAAATAGAGCATGCGCAGTAGGTCCGGCGTGGGAGCGCGCCTAATTTAAATGGCACACGCCCCTTTGAATTACGCGGGCTTACGACGGAGGCTGCCAGCGTAAGTTTTCATGCAAGTGCTTGGTGAATCAGGCACTTGCGATGAAAACTACGATACGTTACGCCGCCGCGATTCTACGTGAATCTGGCCCATTGTGCTTGTGTGTACATAGTCTCACCTTTTCCTTCACTGTGTCGAGGTGATATAGATGATCATCCAGCTTGGCACTTGCTATTGTCTGTTTGCCGTTTAGAATGGAACACTTGTCAACTTGGAATTTCACAGTGAGTCCTCTGGCTGTTAGACGCGTCACAGATAAGAGTCCTCCTTCTAGATTAGGAACATAAAGCACATCTTTCACTGGTATGGTTAAATTGTGTCCCGCATCATCAGAGCATACAAGGGTTCCATGCTCACATCCTTCTGCATGTATTTTGCTTCCATCTGCAAGGCAAATAGTTTCTTTGTTGTTCAGATCAAGTTCTGTGAAGAAACTTCTATCACTTGTCATGTGACTGGTTGCCCCTGAATCGATGCACCAGTCTTGGCATTTATTGTTGCCTGTCGCTTTAAATGTAGCATTTCAGTTGCCTTCCCTTGGATCATGGATTGTGGTTTTGACCTTTTGTTTAGCATAAGAGGGACGTTGTCTCATTTGCTCTGCTTTCCATATAGTACAGTCTTTCTTTATGTGTCCCTGTTTGTGGCATCTGAAACATGCTCTGGTTTCTTTCCTGTGTAATCTTGCGTCTGTAGCTTTAAGAGCGGTGCTGGTGTCGGTTTCTGTGGAGTCATGCACTAATTCCTTTCTTCTCTGATACTCATCTATGAGCCTGGTATTTACAAATGCTACCGTCAGATCTGTCTCAGGTTGTGTCTCCAGTGCATTGATTAGTGCAGTGTATGTATCGGGCAAACTGCATAACAACATGGCTGCTATGTGACTGTCTGTTATATACTCCCCGATTGATTTGAGTTGTGCAATCACTTCAAGCATTGCGTTTATATGCTCCTGCATGTCCTGTTCTCTGCCAAGTCTCATTTTGTAAAGTTTCCGTAGCATAAACAGCTTGTTGTTTAAACTGGATCTTTCATGCAGTCTTTTCAGTACATCCCACATGCCTTTCGCTGTGTTCTCATTGCGTATATGAATGAGCTGATCATCCTCCACTAGTAAGCTTATGGTGGCCCGCGCTTGTCTGTTTTTCTTGTCCCAGTCCTGATTATTTTCCTGTGGCCTCTCTGTAGTGGTAACCTCCCACAAGTCATCTTTGGATAATAGCATTTCCACTTTAAACTTCCATAGCTGATAATTGTCATTGTTCAGCTTGGCCACTGAGAGTTTAAGCTCTGAGTTTCCGGCCATTTTATCCCTCCTTTATATATAAACAGTCTTACTTGTCTATAGGAGATGTCACTGGAAAGCTTCCTTATGTCGATCTCCGCATCAGCCACACTGTCTTCCGTTCAAGGCTTTGTTCTGCTTGGGCCGCACCTGGTCATAAGACTTTATCCGGACTCTGGGCCCATAACCTGTTGCAAAGTACGATTGATAGGTGCAGTGGAGTCAATTTAGATCAGACATTGTGTAGTAACAGGAACTGGCTTCTTTATTGGAACATAACCACACAGGGAAAAATGTCACTGCACATGGTAAGATGAACACACAAACAGGAAAAAGAAACCAACAAGTACATCACTGTGGACAGGAAATACAACACATCATAGAAAATACATAGCATAGCATATCACTGAGCATTAGCGATATCTTCTGTCCTTTTTCTAAACTGCATTCAATACAATAGGCTAGGCTGAAGGTTTGTTGTATCTCCAACATTCTATGCATCCAGTGCGAACAGCAGAGAAGGCCTTTTGTGCAAATTGGCCAAATGTATGATATTTGTCAGTCTGCGAGTGGCATCAAATGTCTGACGGCCTTTGGTTAATCCTGTCTGATCCAGGGGGATAAGAAGGGGAAGAATATCTAATAGGCGAGCTGCTATGAGTTTGGAGTAAATCTTCAAATGGGTGTTGAGCAGTGAGATTGGCCTAAAGTTTGGGGGTGAGGTGGGATCCTTCCCCGGCTTCGGGAGAGTCACAATTATAGCACCTAACATTTCAGGAGGGTGGTGGTTGAGGCAGCAAGCAGCGTTTAAAAGTGCTTTCCAAATAAGGGGTCAAAATTACTGTAGTTTAAAGGTTTTAGAATAATCTCCGGTAAATCAGTCTGGACCAGGAGATTTGTTGCTAGGGAGAGAATCAATAATTTTATGGATCTCTTCCCTACTAACAGGCAGGTTAAATTTTTGTAGCTAACCTTGAGAAATGGTGGGTATTTTTAATTTTTGTAAAAATTTTCTGATTGTGTCAGGGTTGAGTTGGTAAGTGTCAACATCATCTTTTAAATTATACAGAGTACTGTAGTAGTGGCTGAAAGCGTCAGCTATGTCTTGCGGGGGGTAAAGCTTATGGTTGCTGAGGGGATGGAGAATATATGGTATCTTGGTTTTGTACCTTAATTCCTTCACTCTATGTGCTAATAGTTTGCCCGCATTATTTCCAGTGGCGTAGTAAGACATTTTTAATCTTCGGGACGATTTTTCAAAGTTTTCCAATAAGAGGAGTCTAAGGTCATATCTCAACTGATTTAGTTTTCGGGAGATTGCAGGGGAAGGGTTCTGTTTGTTGCTCGATTCTAGCATAAAAATTTCATTTGTTAATCTTTTCTATTCGTTGTTGCTGCTGCCTCTTGGCCCTCGCTCCTAATTGAATGAGAATGACTCTAATGTACGCCTTATGAACGTTCCACAATACAAATTGTTCTTGCACAGAATAAGCATTGTTACTAAAAAACTCTTTCAAATGCGTTTCAATATGCTTCCTGGCATTTGTCTGCTGCAGCAAGCATGGGTTTGCCCTCCACCTTGAAGTCGTGGCGTTAGCCACAGAGTCCTCTAAAGAAAGGGTGATGGAAGCGTGGTCTGACCAAGTTATCGTATTGATGAAAGTGGCTGATACATTAGATAGGGTGGATTGGTCCACTAGGAATAAGTCAATTCGGGAGTATGCTCCGTGCGGCGGAGAGAAAAAAGTAAAGTATTGTTCGCCTGCATGTATGCACCTCCAGGCATGAAACAAGTCTCTTTTGTGGATTGAAGCCGAAAGTGATGGACTTGTGCATTTGACGCTCGAGGATGAGTTCATACTTGGATCCGGTGTTGTGTTGAAATCACCACACAGAACCAACTTTCCTTTTTGGTGATTGGTCACCTTACGCATCAGTTTATGGAAAAAGCAGACTTGGTGCTGATTTGGAGAGTAAATATTCACAATAGTGTACGTGGTGGAATTGAGGTCACACACACTAGAATATTGTAATGGCCTCTGGAGTCCATAACAGCCTCATGTAGAGTAAATGCCACGTGTCTCTTATAGCCCCAAGGACCCCTTTTTTTTTTGTTATGAGCGTTAGCCGTGAAGACATGAGGAAAGCTTCTATGGGAGCAAATGGGTGGGATTGCGGCAGAAAAGTGTGTTTCCAGCTTTGTTGGAAAGAGCTTCCTTCCACATAGACTTTCTCTTTGCTGGATGATTAAGGCCTTTAGAATTAATAGAGATGATTTTTATTCCCATTTTGGAGGTATCAGCATGTTTGATAGAGATTTATAGAGTGATAACATTATTGAGGTAATGTCTCCCTCTTGTGGCCTGTTTAGGTATGATGTGCAATAAGCTCTATTAACAACTTGGGAAAAGAATACCCGTATGCAGCGGTAAGCAGAGTCCAAGCCTATAGGCTCTCCTGGATCACCTTCCAGGGAATAGTATTAGGTACATTGCCCTTCCGGGTTTAACTGTGTGTTTTGGTGTTTTTATTGGTGACCTTTTTCCACTCGGGATCCAGCTCTCTCATTGGTCTGGTGGTGTTGTGCAGGACATCTGTGTCCTCAGGAAGGATCTTCTCCTCAGGGAGATGCCTTTTTCCAGCGACTCTACAGTGTGTGTGTGCGGCCATCCCTTGTAATAGACAATTTTGTGGGATATCCCCACCTCTATTCAATTTTATGATTTCTGAGCACTTTTAGTCAGGGCCGCTGATAGGCCAGTGCAACTGGCCCTGTTGTACCAGGCCCGGCCAGCAGGGGGGCCCGGGCAACCTCCACAGAGAACGAATTAATGTAGTTAAAAAAAAAAAACTCCACAGCCCTAACATTGTAAGTCATTCAAGATCTACTGTCTGCAGCAGCATCTAAACATTATGGCATGGGCGGCATAGGTGGCACTGTCTATAGGTAGCACATGCATTATGGCATGTGCTACCTGCAGACAGTGCCACCCATGCGAAGAAAAAATTTAATTTTGAGTATGGCCTCAGATCAATTATTTAGTAACTCATATAATGTACCATCATCCAGGAGTTTATAGAGAATGGGACCGAAGGATAGAATGGTAGCAGCTGCTAGTACCGCATACACCAATGACTATCACCCAGAAAATAATTTTTAAATGGACTTTCTCGGTACTGATGACAACAGATAGATACAGTAAAAAATGTATTTATTATACATAAAATATTACAGTGTTTAAAAACAAAACCATATAAATCAACCTCACAGTGGTTACAGCAGTATATCATTAATGGAAACCCGTATAGTATCTGTTGTGAGGAAACATCAAAGGAGACCTCTACCGGTTTCGCGGGGAGACCGCTTCTTCAGGAGGTAATCACTAGAGGGCCAGGGACCAACCATGGGGCTCGCCGATTAAACCCCCCACGGCGAACGAGGGGGAAAAGGAGTTTGTTCTCAATGCTGATAACAGCACTACAGTGGGGCAGGTAGGTTATGATAGTTGCGGAGGGCGTGTGTGGAGCTCTGGTGTTTAAAAGCAGCAGATGGTAATCAGCTGGTCACAACCAGAGGCATATCATCCCAGCAAAGGTATATGAAGGTTTACAGTGCTGGAGACCAGATAATTGATGGCCACACCAACGCTAGGATCAAAAGAGTTTAGCCCCGGGAGAGTCACGAACGGCTCACCCATGTGAAGCCCAATAATGCTGGTAACAACCAGCATTGTGTCATCAAAGGAGGTATCCATATGATGACGTCTAACACGGTAGTGCATGTACTGGGAAATAAAATAAAATTAAGCTGCACCCATTAAAGATCCCCCCCTCTTCCTAGCCCCCCCACCTTGCCATGCTATGGGTCCCATGGGGTTTATTTATCTTATGTCTATACCTAGAGTTCCACGACCAAAAAAAACCCTTGTCTGCCGCGGGGGGAACCATTTGGGCCGCCCGGCTCTGCTCCTTAGCAATTTGCTCACTGGGTAAGCTATTACTGTCCTTATGCACTACATACCTTATTGCTGAATTAATATTACATGTTTTTATTGTATTATTCATTTTTTAGATTGGTTTTCCTGATGAAGCGGTATTCTGCGAAACTAGTCGAAACCTTGACCAGTTGTTGATCTGTACATTTGTTTGTTTTGTAATTTTATTTATAATAAATCTTTTAATACAATCATGTTTATTGTGTTCTATCAGTACCAAAATAGTCCTTTCATTCAACTGGGTGGGCAGCCTCAGGCTTAGCCTCAGCAACTATTCCCCTGTCCCCACCCTCCCTCTTTTTCATTCCAACCGGGGATACGCAGATTGTTTATCAGCATAGCCCCCCCATGGATGCCCACACTGGACCACCAGGAAAGCCACCAGGACCACCAGGGAAGGGGGCAACATGTGGATGGCCAGGTATGTACCCCATGGCCATCCACATGTTAAAAAATATTCACAATAGATGCCAATCAGTGCCCACAAATGGGCACTGACTGGCAACATGGACACTGATTGGCAAAAATATAAAACAAGTTATGCCCAGCAATGACACCTCTCAGTGCCCACCAGTGCTCATTTGTGCCACCTATGAGTGCCCATCAGTGCCGCCTATGAGTGCCCATCAGTGCCTATGAGTTCCCATCAGTGCTGCCTATCAGTGACCATCATCAGTGCCTATCTGTGCCACCTCATTGGTGCCCATCAGTGCCACCTTATCAGTGCCCATCAGTGCAGCCATATCAGTGCCCATAATTGAAGAAGAAAACTTACTTCTTTCCAAAAAAAATTACAGAAAAATAAAACTTTTTTTTAGTGCGCAAAAAATACGCACTAAAAAAATGTGCAAAAATTACAAATCGCAGGAGTGATCAAATACCACCAAAAGAAAGCTCTATCTGTGGGAACAAAATTATAAAACATTGTTTGGGTACAGTGTAGTATGACCACACAATTGTCATTCAAATTGTGACAGCGCTGAAAGCTGAAAATTGGCTTGGGCAGGAAGGTGCGTAAGATATTGAAGTGGTTAACAATGTTTTTCTTCTTTGTAGAGCTACAATCACTTGGGTCACGTCCTATTCCCCTGATGAAGCCAATGTCTTGGAAAAACTAGTAGAGAACACTTGACCTGCCAATTAACCAATTAATCAATTGTGATATGCTCTCTTTTTTTTAAATATGATCTAATAATTGTAAGACTTATGCCCTGAAAACGGTCTGATACATTTTTTCATCAGATATCCGATGAAGCTGACTTTCCTCAGTCTTGCCTACACACCATCAGTTAAAAAAAACGATCGTGTCAGAACGCGGTGACGTAAAACACAACGACGTGCTGAGAAAAATGACGTTCAATGCTTCCGAGCATTGATTTTGAGCATGCATGGTTTTTTAACCAATGGACGTGCCCACACATTTTTTTCTATAGTTTTTTTAACCATCAGATAGTTTTAAAACAAGTTCCTATTTTAAAACAAGTTCCTATTTTTTTCACCGATGGATAAAAAAACGATGGGGCCCACAGGCGATCGGTTTGTCTGATGAAAACGGTCCATCAGACGAACCGATCGTGTGTACGCGGCATAAGTCTAAATTATATGTAATATAATTTGTTACTTTTGTATGATAATCTGTATTGATTTACTTGGGCACCGCTATAATCCCACTTCCTATGCTTCCCTTTTGAATTAACTTTTTCGGGATGAGGTGCCTTATCTAACGAGGACAACCAGCCACTCCCCCTTTTTTTTACATTACCAAGACCTGAGGTGTGCCTTGGCCTAGCTGGTAGGTATGACTAAAAGAGGGCAAAGAGACACGAAAGTAGGTATGATGAAGGGCAGGTAACTACAATCAGTCTAGTAAAGTAGCGAATGTCTGGATGACTTCAGTATAGGATTCTGGTATGTATCTGCTATAACAGGAGAAACTTCAGCACCCCATGTACTTGATATAAGAAGGGTCTCCTGTTTGCAACCTGCAAAATCTGCCTCGATCCCAAATGAATGTCCAGAAAATGGTTTTGGATTTAAGCCTAATTTGGCAAGTTAAATCTGGACATAACTAACTGCTTTGTAGTGAGAGGATGAGTTGGAAAAGGGAGCAATGGGCTCTTCAGAGGAGCCGCTGTGAAATGATTGTAGAGAAGGTCAAATACTTCAATCGGACACCAATTACTGTAGTTCTGTGAAATTTACCACAAACCCCTGTCTGTCTATTCTATTTATTGGGAAGTTGTAAAGTGTAGTGAAGAGGGAACTGTCTAGAGCACAAAACTGGGACCTGTGCCAAAAGGTGAAGGAGACAATGGGGCTGATTTACCAAGCCTTTACTCCATGACTCATGGAGTAAAAGCAGGAGTAGCAGCCGTTTTGACATTTACTAAAGAAATACGCTGCTAGTGCAGTGTATTTCCCTAGTTACTAATGTGCTCCGTGCGCCCAGGAGAGGGTGCATTGTGCACCAGTACAGACCTGGCGCACGGCACATTGAAATGTAAATTGCGGGGTTTGGGCGGGAGTTTATTAGGGGGGGAGGTGGGGGGATGCAGGGGAAGTGAAGTGACATGTGTTTGAATGTGTTTGGCGGGCCGAATTGAAAGGGAAAGTGTTTTTTGAAAACAGATCCCCGTACGCTTGCACAGTGCGCCTGAACCTCGGGAGGTTCATTTGCATACTGGGCATGCGCAGAGAGAAATTGCGGCGCTTCCCGTGCGCCTTGTCAGTACGCCGTGAAAATCTTGGTAAATACCAAGCGGCGTACCCGTGAGTGCGCTGCGTGACGCGGTACACGGGAATCTCCGAGCTGTTTTCAGCCATGAAGGGGAACTCCGCGCCAAATTTCAAACTTGAAATCGGCGCGGGTCCCCCTTCAGGGCTACATTAGGCTCTTGGGCTTGGTCCGGAACGTGAGGGGTTAAACCCGCGCCGATTCGGCGTGGGGGCCCCCCCCCCAGATCCAAACCAAGCCCTCATCCCAAGCACGCAGTCTGGCCCGGACAGGAATGGGGGTGGGGACGAGCGAGCGCCCCCCCCTCCTGAGCCGTACCAGACCGCATGCCCTCAACATGGGGGAGTGTGTGCTGTGGGGGAGGGGGGCACTGCCCCCCCACCCCACAGCACTCTTGTCCCCATGTCGATAGGGACAAGAGCCTCTTCCCGACAACCCTTGCCATTGGTTGTCGGGGTATGCGGGCGGGACTAATCGGAATCTGCGAGCTCCCTTTAATAAGGGGGCCCCCAGATACCGGCCCCCCACCCTATGTGAATGAGTATGGGGTACATCGTACCTCTACCCATTCACATGGGGGAAAGTGTAAAGTAAAATAAAACACCACACAATAAAATATTTTATTAATCTGCTCCGGAGCCCCCCCTTTCTTCTTTAGCTCTCTTACAGGGGGGGTTTCTTCTCTCCCGATCTTCTGCCGGGACCCTGGGCTTCGGTGATTTCTGCCGGGGGAGGGCGCCATCCCTCGGTCCTCTCCGGAGCCTTCCGCCGGGTGCCCCCACCCCATTTAAGCTCTTTTACATTAGGGGGGGCATCCGGACTTCGGGTCTTCTGCCGGGGGATGGCGCCTATCCCCCGGTCTTTCCGGTGCCTTCAGCCAGGGTTCCAGTCTTCCTGGTCTTCTGCCTGGGGTGCGCCAACTCCCCGGTCTTTTCTCTTCTGTCTTCTCTGCTCCCTCTTCTGCCTGGCTCCCCCGCGGAGCCAGGGCTTTCTTCCGTCTTCTTCCTTCTGCCTGTCTCCTCCGGGAGCACAGGGCTTGTCTGCGCTGTCCTCTCCCTTCTCTTCCATTGGATGTTGACACGACGAGGTTCCGCGCTGACATGCCGTGTCAGCGGCGGGCGTGGACTTATATAGGGCAATGCCACCATGTGACCTCGACCCATGTGACATCACATTCCCTGGGCATGATGGGAATGTGATGTCACATGGGTTGAGGTCACATGGTGGCATTGCCCTATATAAGTCCTTGCCCGCTGCTCAGACGGCATTCCAGCGCCGGACCTCGTCGTGTCAACATCGAATGGAAGAGAAGGGAGAAGACAGCGGAGACAAGCCCTGTGCTCTGCGGAGGAGACAGGCAGAAGCGGAAGGCATCGCAGAAGCCCGCGGGTGTCGCCCCCCGGCGGAAAACACCGTAGAAGCCCGGGACCCTCCCCCAAAGGCAGGAGCCTCACTGGTGAAGGGGGTCCCGGTGAATTACGGCGCTGAAGACGGGGGTGGGGTGCAAGTGCACCCCCTCCGCAGAAACCGACAAAGCCCGGGACCCTCCCCCAAAGGCAAGGAGCCTCACTGGTGAAGGGGGTTCCGGCAGAAGATGGCGAAGCCCGGGGCCTAATGGGGTGGTGGTGGGGGGCCCCGGCAGAAGACCCCCGGCTGACTAATAAATTAATTTTTAAATGTGTGTGGTGTATTATTTTTTTCCATTTTTTTCCCCAGGTGAGTGGGTAGGGGTACAATGTACCCCATACTCATTCACATAGGGTGGGGGGCCGGAATCTGGGGGCCCCTTTATTAAAGGGGCCTCTCAGATTCTGATAAGCCCTCCGCCCGCATACCCCGACAACCAACGGCCAGGGTTGTCGGGAAGAGGCTCTTGTCCCTATCGACATGGGGACAAGAGTGCTGTGGGGTGGGGGGGCAGTGCCCCCCTCCCCCACAGCACACACTCCCCCATGTTGAGGGCATGTGGTCTGGTACGGCTCAGGAGGGGGGGGGCGCTCGCTCGTCCCCACCCCCATTCCTGTCTGGCCAGACTGCGTGCCTGGGATAAGAGCTTGGTCTGGATCTTGGGGGGGACGACCCCACGCTGTTTTTTTTTGCGCGGGTTTAACCCCTTATGTTCCAGACCAAGCCTAAGAGCCTGGTATGCACCTGGAGGGAACCCACGTTATTTTTTTTTTGGGTCTGGAGTTCCCCTTCATGAACAGCGATCTGTCATTTACCCATGTCAGTCCCACCCCCCCTTCAGTTAGAACACACCCAGGGAACATATTTAACCCCTCCCTCGCACCTAGTGTTAACCCCTTCCCTGCCAGTGGCATTTTTATAGTAAGCAATGCATTTTTACAGCACTGATCGCTAGAAAAATGCCAATGGTTCCAAAAAGTGTCCGATGTGTCCGCCATAATGTCGCAGTACCGATAAAAATCGCTGATCGCCGCAATAACTAGTTAAAACAAAAAAAAGCCATATTTTGTAGACGCTATAACTTTTGCCAAAACCAAACACTAAACGCTATTTGCGATTTTTTGGAACCAAAAAGATGTAGAATACGTATCGGCCTAAACTGAGGGTTTTTTTATTTTTTAGAATATATATTTTTGGGGATATTTATTATAGCAAAAAGTAAAAGTAATTCTTTATTTTTTTAAATTATCGCTCTATTTTTGGTTAGAGCTCTAAAAAAAAAAAAAAACGCAGAAGTGATCAAATACCACCAAAATAAAGCTCTCTTTGTGGGGAAAAAAAAGGTTGCCAAATTGTTTGGGAGCCACGTCGCACGACTGCGCAATTGTCATAAAAATTGGGCTAACTTTACTGTTTTTTTTTTAGGCGTTAGAAAAATTATTGCGCAAATACCGTTGGAAATCAAATAAAAAATGACCGCCACTTTATTCCCTAGGGTGTCTGCTAAAAAATTATATATAATGTTTGGGGGTCCTGATTAATTTCCCAGGAACAAAATATAATTTTTACATGAAGGAGAGAAGTGCCAGAATAGGAAGTGGTTAAAGTGAAATAATAAAAGTGAAATATTCCTTTAAATTTCATACAGGGGGGGAGGGGGGTACACGCATGTTTCCCGTGCTTAGAACTGTCCCTGTACAAGATGTCATTTCTGAAGTGAAACAAAAAAAAGGAAGTTTAAAGTACTCGTGGCTATAAAGAATACAGTCATTGCTCATTAAAAATAATAAAAAAAAAAAATGGGGGTCCCTCCAAATTAAATTACCAGGCCCTTCAGGTCTGGAATGGATATTAAGGGAAACCCTGCCGTAAAAACCCACAAAAAAAATGGTGTGGGGTCCCCCCAAATATCCATACCAGGCCCTTCAGGTCTGGTGTGGATTTTAAGGGGAACTCCACCCCAAATTGAAAAAAAATGGCGTGGAGTCCCCCTAAAAATCCACACCAGACCCTTATCCGAGCACGTTGACCTGGCCGGCCGCAGAAAAGAGGGGGGGACAGAGTGCGGCCCCCCCTCTCCTGAACCGCACCAGGCCACATGCCCTCAACATGGGGAGGATGTCCCCATGTGAAAATGAAAGTCCGCGTGTGGCATATGTGCGTCAGAGGGGGGCGGGGTCGCTTGAAATTGAATTCCCCCGCCGTGTGACGCTCTGTGACCCCGCCCCCCTCTGACGCACATGACCTTCTAAGGAGTTTACTTGTGGCGTCAGAGGGGGGCGGGTCCCAGGAGCGCAACACGGCGGCCAAATCAAATTCAAGTGCTGGGTCCGGGGAAGAAAAAGATGTGGACGAGAAGGCTGGCGGACGGACGGAGAAGAAGACGGGCAAGATGCGGGACCAGAAGGCTGAAGGACGGACGGAGAAGATAGAAGAACACGTCGGGCAAGATGTGGACGAGAAGACCCAAGAAAGAAGCAGCGGAAGAAACCCGAAGGAAAGAAGAAAAGAAGATTTTATTAAAAGATTTGTCAAAAACCGGCTACTGTCATTTTAACACTTTTGACATTTTTTTGGGGGTGAAATGGTAGAGGTACAATGTACCCCATTACCATTTCACATAGGGGGGGGCAGGATCTGGGGGTCCCCTTTGTTAAAGGGGTCTTCCAGATTCTGATAAGCCCCCCGCCCGCAGACCCCCACAACCACCGGGCAAGGGTTGTGGGGATGAGGCCCTTGTTACCATCAACATGGGGACATCCTCCCCATGTTGAGGGCATGTGGCCTGGTGCGGTTCAGGAGAGGGGGGGGGGGGCGCACTCTGTCCCCCCCTCTTTTCTGCGGCCGGCCAGGTCAACGTGCTCGGATAAGGGTCTGGTGTGGATTTTTAGGGGGACTCCACGCCATTTTTTTTTAAATTTGGGGTGGAGTTCCCCTTAAAATCCACACCAGACCTGAAGGGCCTGGAATGGATATTTGCCGGGAACCGCACGTCTTTTTTTGGGGGGGTTTTTACGGCGGGGTTCCCCTTAATATCCATTCCAGACCTGAAGGGCCTGGTAATTTAATTTGGGGGAACCCCTACACATTTTGTTGTTTGTTTTATGAATGAATCCCTTTAGAATTGTCAGAGCCGACAATTCATTATAGCCGCGTGTGAATTTTTAAATGACTTTTTTCCTTCTGAATGTCATTTTGTGCAGGGGCAGTTCTAAGTGCGGGAAAAATGCGCTATTTCACATGCTGACATTACACCCCCCCTAGGTACCAAATTTAAAGGAATATTTCACTTTTATTGTTTCACTTTAAGAATTATTAATTTCACTGCTCCCGAAAAAACGGCCGTTTTAAAAAATAAAAAAAACATTGATACATGTCCCCTGGGGCAGGACTGAGGTCCCCAAACACTTTTTAGGACAAAACTTGCAGATTAGCCTTTAAAATGAACACTTTTGATTTCTCCCATAGACTTCTATAGGCATTTCGGCGCGGCTTTACATATTACTTTCAATGCGCCGGCTGCTACGCTGGTTCATGCGCCTAATTAAGGCTTCACCCAGCGCACTAATTAAGGCATGAATCAGCGCAGCGCACAGAGCATAGTAAATCAGCCCCAATACGTCTGAAATACCATGGAAAATCTGAAATATATATATATATATATATATATATATATATATATATATATATATATATATATATACATATATACATATATATATATATATATATACATATATATACACATACATGCATACAACTATATGCCAATTCTTTATTTTTTCCAGCAGATGTATTGAACTGAACTCTTGGACTGGTGAGAATTATAAGTTAGGCTGGAAAATGTTCATTTTGAATTGTTACTACTTTATTATTTTAATTGATTCATGATAAGAAAGGTGATATGGTGGATATATAGAGGATTTGGAATGTGTTGGGGGGGGGTAGAGGGTAAGAAGAATTGCACAAGATAATATAAGGATTACCACACCTTCCCTGGTAGGAAAGAGGAAGGGGACATAGACATATAGGGGCAGATTCTCGTAGATGGGCGCAAAAATGGGCGGGCGTAACGTATCTCATTTACGTTACGCCGCCGCAAGTTTTTCAGGCAAGTGCTTTATTCACAAAGCACTTGCCTGTAAAGTTGCAGCGGCGTAGCGTAAATCACCCGGCGGAATTCAAATTCGGCGGGTAGGGGGCGTTTTTCATTTAAACGCCGAACGAACTGCGCATGCGCCGTCCCTAAAATATCCCAGCGTGCATTGCTCTAAATCAGTGGTTCTCAACCTTTTAGTACCGTGACCCCTTGATAAAATTTTCAAAGTAGTGGGGACCCCTAACAGTAAAATTATTTTCGTAGCGTGGGTTGTTAGCACCCAAGGCAAGACAAGTAATTTGCGCCCCTAACCCACGGAAATGTAGTGCTCCGTGAGCCCTTCCACTCGTACTGTATTAAAACCTCATATGGTACATTTTAGGATTGTTTCCCTTTTATCTCTCGCTATCCTAATTTCTTGTTTTTTTCCCCCATCTCTCTCTAATCATCTTTTTTTTCTCTTATTCTTTCTCTCCATTTTTCTTTCTTCCTCCCCCTCTTTTCCTCTCCCTTCCATGTATTCTCTATTTTTATTCCTTCTCTTAATCCTTGGTGGGGGGGGGGGGGGGGGGGGGGGGGTGAGTGGCAATGCTGGAGGGAGTTCTGATCATCCTTAGAAGCTCTTGATCAAGGTCATCTGCTGATCAGAGAACTGTAGTGGAGACCCTTAATGGCAACTAGAATCACATGTAGTGTTACCCACTGTCTCCGACTTTGTGGTGTCTCGTAGCAGTGACACCGATGAAGAAATCAGGAGATAGGGTCTCCTCTAGCCCCTACCACCTCACAATCCTCACCAGTCAGCGGACCTCTAGTCTGTCCCCCAGCCATGCCGTGAACTGAATGGGCGGCTGCGAAGAGGCTGAGTGGGCAGCTGTGGGCTCCAGGAACAGCCCAGCTGGGCAGCTGAAAAAAGTCTGTGAAAGTGGTGCGGGCTTCAGGAACAGCCCAGGATTTGGTGACCCCTGGCAAATCATCATTTGACCCCCGAGGGGGTCCCGACCCCCAGGTTGAGAACCACTGCTCTAAATGATGTCGCAAGGACGTCATTGGTTTTGACGTGGACGTAAATTACGTCCAGCACCATTTATGGACGACTTACTCAAAAACTACATCATTTTTTTAATTTTCGACACGGGAACGACGGCCATACTTAACATTGGCTGCGCCTCATATAGCAGGGGCAACTTTACGCCGGGAAAAGCCTAACGTAAACATTGTAACTTTACTGCGTCGACCGCGCGTACGTTCGGGAATTCGCGTATCTAGCTAATTTGCATTCTCAATGCGGAAATCGACGGAAGCGCCACCTAGCGAGGGGAAAAAAATTGCAGTTACGAACCGACGGTGTAAGAGACTTACGGCTGTCGGATCAAATGGATATCTATGCGTAACTGATTCTAAGAATCAGTCGCATAGATACGACGGCCCAGATTAGGACTTACAACGGCGTACATGGCGCTGCGCCGTCGTAAGTCCTTTGAGAATCTGGGCCATAGATCCTTTGTTTATTAATATATATATCAATCCCTTCTCTCTTTCCTCTTTTCTCAGTTGTGGTGTTTAGATAAAAGGGAATTAGTAACACAGACTTGGTAGAGCCGACACTGTTTAAAGAGGAGTTTCCATCCCAAAATGTTGTTTTCATTATTGTGCTCATTAGACCTAAAAAAGAAAAAAAGAAAAAAATATGTTTCTACTCATCTGGAAATGCCTGTTGCTATGCGGTCCCACGAAATCTGCCTTTGGAATCACATAGGATTCTGACATCATCTCCCTCTAATGCTCCTGGGAAATGTGTGTCATCATTTCCCAGGATGCAGTGCGCTACCCAATTATCACTCCCCATCCAAGACTTCCAGGAAGTAAGTGCTTGTGGGCTTCACAATGCCCATAAGCAAAATGACAACGGTGTGGACATAGTTTTATAAACTATCTTTTTTGAATAACTATGCGGAGCGGCGACTTGTAAAATAGTAAGTGACTGGATTTATATTTTAAAAAACGCATGATGAAAGAACATACATTCAGGGCCGGATTAACAAGGGGGCTGATGGAGCTGCAGCTCCAGGCCCCTTTCTCAAGATAGGCCCATTTGCCCAAAAAAAAAAGATCGACTTTGGGGGTTGTAGATCGACGACCAGAGGTCACAGAAACCCCACATTTTGGGGGTAGGCATGGGAAGACCTACCCCACAACTGGTCAAAATATGGGACCGCTATCATTTATGGTTCCGGAGATACGGGCCTGCTTGCACAGCCTGTCAGAAGCTACATTCAGAGCGGCCAATATAAATACAAGCTGACACACTGCAGCAAACTGATAGGATCACAGGGCTTATAATAATTATTTGTATATTACTCATGGTAATTAACCCCTTACCACCCAGGCCAATTCTGACACTTCTCTACTACATGTAAAAATTATCATTTGTTTTTTGCTAGAAAATTACTCTATGGGGGTCTTTGCACTTTTTATGTTGCACGGTATAGAGCTGCACGATTCTGGCTAAAATGAGAATTGCAATTTTTTTGCTTAGAAGATAGATCACGATTCTGTCACAATTCTTGCGGCGTAACATCATCTTTCACATTAAAACAAAAAAACAAACAAAAAAAATGGGCTAACTTCACTGTTTTGTTTTTATGTTTTTTATTATTCATTGAAGTGGGCAAATGCAGTGTGACATAAAATATTGCAGCAATAGCCATTGTATTCCCTAGAGTCCCTGCTAAAATATATATATATAATGTTTGGCGGTTCCAAGTAATTTTCTAGCAAATAATATTGCTTTTTAATTTAAGAAACAAGTGTTGGACTTTAAGTGGTTAAATTTAGTTACAATGTTAGTTAGTTACAATGTTTCATTTTGTTTACAAACTTCGCAGACTGCCCAGATTTTTTCTTTAAACACAGAAGTTTATCCCTTTGATCTAAGAAGGAAGTGTTAGTTACAATGTTTCCTTTTAAAAACTTGTCAGACTGCCCAGATATTTTCTTTTGAGAGCTGAAAGTCTTTCCACTTGTTATATGAAAGAATCAGCAAACTATGCATTGGAGATCGTCAGGGGGGTTGAATCGATGAATTTAACGATTAATTGTGCAGCTCTAGCACGGTATTTGCGCAGCAATTTTTCAAACATGTTTTTTTTTTAAAAAACTTTTTTTTTATTCATTAAAAAAAAACACTAGTTAGTTAAGTAAGCACAATTTTTTTTGGTATCCTAAGCAATGCTTTACATTTTTTTAGGTTACATGTTTAGAGTTACAGAGGAGGTCTAGTATTGGAATTATTGTTCTCGCTCTAACGATCGTGGCGTATGTAACCTGTGTGTATCTGGCTCTGATACTAGCCAGTTCCTACCCAGCCACTGACTACTATCTCTCCCCAGCCTGTCTCCACACACCCTCTCACCTGCTGACCTGTGGATGGGGGAATCACTCCTGCAGTGTTATTGTGTTCTGCCAGTGCGTACAATGATCAGTGTTGCTAACTTTAGCTGGCAGCACTGATTGTTTTGGGAAAAACCTAACAGGCTGGTTGTACTCAAGTCGATTAATAGATTGACTTGTGTAAAACCAGCTAGCCCATACATAGATTGACTATGGCTGGTCTCTGCATAATTGGCGTAATTTCAATCCATGTATGACCCGCTTAACCACTACGCAGTCCCTAAATATCCTTCCACTCCTGTACATAGTGCTCACTGTCATACTCTCCACACTCCTCTCCTGTACATAGTGCCCACTGTCATACCCTACACACTCCTCTCCTGTACATAGTGCCCACTGTCATACCCTCCACACTCCTCTCCTATACAGAGCGCCCACTGTCATACCCTTCACACTCCTCTCCTGTACATAGTGCCTGCTGTCATACACTTCTCTCCTGTACATAGTGCCCACTGTCGCACCCTCCACACTCCTCTCCTGTGCATACTGCTCACTGTCATACCCTCCACACTCCTCTCCTATACATAGTGTTCACTGTCATACCCTCCACACTCCTCTCCTATACATAGTGTTCACTGTCATACCCTCCACACTCCTCTCCTATACATAGTGACCACTATCATACCGTCTACATTCCTCTCCTGTACATACTGCCCACTGTCATACCCTCCACACTCCTCTCCTGTACATACTGCCCCATCATACCCTCCACACTTCTCTCTGGTACGAACTACCCTCTGTCATACCCCCACACTCTTCCTGTACATACTGCCCATTGTCATACCCTTCACACTCCTCTCCTGTACATAGTGCCTTTTGCCGTACCCTTTGCACTCCTCTCCTGTACATAGTGCCCACTGTTAGACCCTCCACATTCCTCTCCCTCACCTGCACATACTTCCCACTTATATACCGTCCATACTCCTCCCCTATGTCGCTTACCCACAAAAACAGTTCTTTAAAATTATACTGAATACCCTCAATGTTACCAGCTCTAGAATAGACACACTTTTGTTAGTTCAACTAAAGGAAATCTTATATTTGTTCTGCCCCATTATTAGTACTCCTTTAATTTTGTGATTACTACTATGATGTATAGAGGAACATCGGGGATCTCAGCTACTCTAAATATAGCACTTATGTCATGACATCCTTCAGCTGAGCATTTTTTTTCTTAATCCATTTCCCATAAATTTTCTCTAACCCTGGTGCAAAATATTTTGAGTCGTTTAATGGCATAAATGGTGAATTAAAATCCCATTTTTCCCTCTTGTGAACTGTGTCCCAAGTTTTGATAGCGTGCCGTGTAATGCTATGTGATTGTTTATCTAACTCCCTATATTTATCTGGAATCCATATAATACTCCCTAAACGAGCCTTGCTCATATGGTATTCCATGCTTACCCACCTTTTTTGCTTAGTGTCCCTAATCCAATCTATCACTCTTGTGAGAATTACTGCTTCATAATAACTTCTAATATCTGGTGCTCCCCATCCCCCTTGTGTCTTATTTTTTTTTAAAGTTGCCCAACTGATACACGCTTTTTTACCCTGCCAAACAAATTTTAATAAAATCGTTTGTAGGGTCTTAAAGTACTTCTGAGGTAGAGCGATCTGTAACATCTGTATCTTATACATGATTTTGGGCAAGATTACCATCTTAAAGATATTCATTCTCCCCCCCAGGATATCTGACCTGCAGAGAGTCTACTAAGTTCTGTTTTAATATCATCCAGCAAAGGTACGAAATTTTCTTTATAGATCCTGTCTCTTGACATAGCTATTTTTACCCCTAGATATTTTATTTCCTTTTTCCCCCACACAAATGGAAACTCCTTTTGATAGGTATTTTGGTCGTTCTTAGCTATATTGATAGAAAGAGTTTCAGATTTAGTTGGATTCATTTTAAAATTAGAAAGCTCTCCATATTGTTTCATTAGTTTTAATAAATTTGATAACGTTGTTCTTGGGCATGTTAGGTAGAACAGGATGTCATCCGCGTATGCCGCGAGTTTGTGTTCCTCCCTTCCTACTTCTATGCCCTTTATGTCAGAGTTCTCCCTTATTCTCCTTAGAAGTGGTTCTAATGCTAGGACAAACAAAAGGGGGGATAGGGGACAACCCTGTCTTGTGCCGTTGTAAAGTTCAAACGCCCGTGAGAGAGTCCCGTTAATTTTTACCCTAGCAACGGGTTTATTATACAGTACTTTGATCCAGTTTAAAATTTTTGGCCCTATTCCTATTCTCTCTAGTGTCTTGTATATGAAGCCCCAGGCCACTCTATCAAACGCTTTTTCCGCGTCTACTGATAAGAGTAGGCCTGGGGCACCACCACCACTACTTTTCTGAATGGCTAACAACGTTCTTATCCCATTATCTCTCCCCTCCCGTCCTGGTACGAAACCCACCTGGTCGGGGTGGATCAGGTCCTTCATTATACCCTTCATTCTCTCTGCTAAGATTTTGGAGAAGATCTTGGTGTCACAATTCAATAAAGAAATTGGTCTATAATTCGCGCATAATGTGCTATCCTTCCCCTCTTTCAGAATTAAGGTGATAGTAGCTTCAATAGCTTCTTTACTCATGTCCCACTTCTCACCTAAGCCATTAAAATACGAGCACATTTTCGGGGCCAGAATATCGATAAACTTTTTATAATATAGCACCGTTAAGCCATCCGGTCCTGGGCTCTTACCGTTTGGCGCGTTTTTGATTATTTCTCTGATTTCCCTTTCTGAGATCGGAGCTTCGAGCTTATTGAGATTGTCTTCAGATATTTCCTCCCACTCTATTTCCTTTAAAAATTCACATGTTTTTTTTCCTTTTAAACTTTGCTCATCCTTAGTTTCCTGTTTATTAATTGAATAAAGTTTTTCGTAATATTCCTTGAAACTCTCCACTATTTCACTAGATTTGTGCACTACTTCCCCCCGACTTGTTTGTATTTTCTCAATAAAGTTAAGATTTTTTTTCTTTTTTAATAATTTTGCAAGAGGTTTCCCTGGTTTATTATCCCATAGGTACCTCTCTTTCTTTACTTGATTAAATGTACTTCTAGTTTCTTGTTCTATTTCCTCTCTTAATTCTTCTCTCTTAAAATTTAATTTTAACAAAGTTTCTTTATTTCTATCTTGTTTGAGTTGCTGTTCTAATTTATAAATTTCTTTTGTGAGAGTTAATCTGTTCTCATTGTTTTTTCTTTTTTTTCCCGCCTTGATCTTAATTAATACTCCGCGCACAAAAGCCTTATGGGTATCCCAGACTGTCGCCTCTGAGACATCCTCTGTCAAATTTATTTAAAAAAATTCCTCCAGTTCCCTTCTTACTCTGATTTCTATATCTTTGTCCTGAAGGAGTTCTTCATTAAGCCTCCACTTCATATTATTTACCCGTTTCTCCCCTATTTTTAGCCGTATTGAGACTGGCGAATGGTCAGAAAAGGTTGCTATACCTATACTGGAATCACTTATGTTTTCCAAAAACCTATGCTCTACCAAAAAGAAATCAATCCTCGAGTAGGTCTCATGCACTGGAGAACGGAATGTATACTCCTGCCGTTTATTATGTTGTATCCTCCATACATCAACTAATTGAGACTGGTGGAGTTTTTTTTTCAGTTTATTTCTCCATGCCATTCCGGACCCCTGTGCACGAGATGTACTATCTAAATCTGGATCCATATGAAAATTAAATTCCCCCCCCATTATGGCGATTCCCTGTTTAAATTCCATAAACTCCGTTATCATTTTCCTTACATAGCGGATAGGATTTTTATTTGGGGAGTATATGTTTGCCAGTGAGATCTCTGCTCCATTCAATTTTCCTCTCAGGAACAAATATCTGCCTTCTGGATCTGCCCTTCTCTCATCTATTATAAACCTGATCTCCTTGGCAAAACCATAATAGCGACCCCTTTCGCTCGACTAATTGGGGAGTCTCCAAAATACCATATCGGGTAAAATTGTGGCATGTTTTTGAGATTTGCTTCTATAGTAATATGGGTCTACTGCAACATAATCCCATCCCCCTTCAGTAAGTTAAGCTCCTTCATTATATTTGCGCGTTTAATGGGCGCATTTAGGCCTCTCACATTATAAGATATTATATTTATCTCTGCCATTTTTTTATAAGATATTCTTGATATTTTGTGGATTTCTGAGGTACCCTCTTCCCTACTGCCAATCCCCCCCTCCTCCCCCTCCCCCCTGTCTTCACCCCCCTCTACTTCCATCCCACTCCCCCCTTCCCCCCCTCCTCCCTCCCCTCCCTCCTTTCCCTTGGAGGAAATACTGGTCTCTCTAAGACCATTGGCCGTGGCCCTCCTTTCCTTTTCCCGGCCCCCGGCTTCTCCTCCTCGAGGTTGAGCTCTGAGGGAGTGCAGAAACTGGTCACCCCGCCCACCCGTGTCCACCCCCTCCAACTCCGTCCCTCCAAAGCGTCCTCGCATATGCTACCTCCACCTATGTATCCCCATACAAACAGATTACTTTATTTATTTTTTTGTTTGTTTGTTTTTTATGTTTTATATGTATTTTTTTTTCCTCTCCTTTCTTTCTCTCAATTGCCCCATACCCTTTCATACCCTTTCTGTCTCTCCCTACATTTTCTTTCTGCCCGGTGGTCTCTTCCAGACCGGCTGCCATTCCTGTGCTTCCTCTGAATTATCAATTTGCTCTTGATTCTCCCACCATCCTGGAATCGCAATTAGATCCATATTCAATCTTCTACAAAAATTTGGGGTCTCCTCTGGAAATCTTAATGTTGCCGATCGGCCCTCCTTACGGCCCGTCAAGCAAGCAGGAAAACCCCATGTGTACTGAATATTTTTTGATTTAAGAAGCTCCAGTAGTGGCTTCAATATTCTTCTACGCGATAGCGTTTCTCCTGATAAATCTGGGAAGATCTGTAAACTAGTCTCTCGAAATTTAGTCGGTTGGTTAGCTTTCATATAGCTATTTATCTGCTCCTTGTCTTGATAATTGTGAAATCTAGCTATCACGTCTCTTGGGGCCTCCAACCCCACTTCTGGTGGCTTTCTAATCTGGTGTATCCTTTCAAACTATATTTTTCTTGGAGCATCTTGTTTTTCCAACATGTGACCAAATATCTCATCCATTTGTTCTTGTAAGTTATCTTCTCCTTGTTGTTCCGGTAAGCCTCTAATCCTAATGTTCTTTCTTCTATTCCTATTCTCCTGATCCTCGATTTTATATCTCATATATCTCTGTTCTTTACATAAATCTTCCACTTGTTTCTTTAACCCCTTTATTTCTGAACTTTGGATGTCCATTCTTTCTTCTACTTCCTCCACTCTTTCCAGCATATGTTTCATGTCCTCCCGTAAGCTGTTTATTTCTCCTTTTATAGAAGATCCTAATCTTAGTTCCATACTTGCTAGCATTTCTGCCATCTCCCCTTTAGTTAATTGTTGCTTTTTTTGTCTTGTTTCCATTTCCCCGTCGTCCTCCAATTCCTCTCTCAGCAAACTGGCCGAATCCGTATGTGTTTTAGTACCTGCCTTATTACCAGGGCTTACTTTGCCCCCTTCCTGTACTATATATTTCCTTATGGATCCGGGGCTCGCACTTGATCTAGGTATATTTGCCACCGCTCCTCTCCCCGATCTCCCCCTCCCCCTAGTGTGCGGAGTTAGACCTCACTTAAGTTAGTCTAACGTGGATTCTTTGCTTTCTCCCTGCCCCCTATACACTTGTAAACTTACGAATTGGTATGCCTAGTGGGATTGATCTCTAGTCTAGGGTGCACCAGCCCACAAAACGCTCAGCTGAAGGATGTCATGACGCAAGACAAATTAGGTACCTATGAGGAATTAAAGGACAGAGGGGAGGTAATAGAGATAAACGAATGGCGGTATGGCCAGTTAAAACATTTTTTTGAGTCTCTACCACAGCCACATAGATCTGGGGAAAACCTACGCCCCCTGGAGAGAATTAGTCAGGGGGATTCAGGGAAAGGAGTTATTTCAAAAATTTATAAATGTCTAATAGAAGTGGGTCATTTGGACATTCCACCATATATCAAAAAATGGGAGGAAGAATTGGGATCCTCTTTGAGTCTCCTCGAATTAAAAAAAATATGGAGAAGAGTGCATACCTCGTCAGCTAATAGTAAAATAATCGAACTAAATTACAAATGTCTGACGCGATGGTATATCACTCCAGACAAGGCTCATAAATATAAGAAAGAAGCCTCAGAATTGTGCTGGCGAGGATGTAGACAGATCGGAGATTTGGCGCATAAATGGTGGCAATGTCCAAAAATTAAGTGGTTCTGGAGAAGGATTAGACAATTAATCACCAAAGTAACAGATATAGAGATTCAAGATGATCCATGGGGATGTTTGCACCAAAGGATCAGATTACCTATGAAACAATATAAAAAAAGTCTTTTACCCCATCTTTTAACAGCTGCTAAAAGTCTGATAGCCAGTCACTGGCAAGACAAGGAAAGTCCCCCCATTAAAGAATGGTGCAACAAAATAAACTCCATTCAAAATTTAGAATACTTAAGGCTAAGTGACATAGATGGCTTAGAGGAATATGAAATGACATGGTCGAAGTGGTCAGAGTTCAAACATTCCATGGTATTTGCGGAGTTAATGGGTGCATAGGGCATAGGGTATGATTTGGTAAGATAATTTAGATTTTCAGGGCGGGAAACAATTTAAGAAAACAACAAGATAGAAAATAAGATTGAATATAAGATACAGAAAGGTAACTGGAGGTACAGGGGGTGGGGAGGGAAGGGGAGGTGGAAGGGTATGAAGGTACTAAAGTGTTAAAGTGTTTTAAAAAAAAAAGGAAAAAAGAAAAAAGGGAAAAAAAAATATAGATACAACAAAAAATAAATAAAAATAAAACTTCCACATATGATGCGAAACCAGAAGGAGATTTGTTGGGCAAATGAATGGCGGGAAAGTCTCGCTACTTTCCTCCGGTAAATGGTTAAGTCTGAAGTGGGAAAAAAATAAAAAAAGAGAAAAAAATAAATAAATATAGCACTTATATAAAAAAGTGTCCCTGAAAATATTTTTTAAATGTTGGCAACTGTGCACTTAGGCACCAAGGACCACTGGGTCAGTAGGGGGCCCCATGAGAGGCTCCTGGGATCCTGTGATAATAAAGCAGTAGTAAACTTTCCTGACATTACTACTTTTTAGAGGCCCTGGGGTAGGTTATGCCACAATGTACAAGTATGCACAGCATATTAGCACATTAGTGTACACTTAAATTTTCAGACTGAGCCCTCCAGTGCTGCGCTGTGATGAATCAGGCGGGGCCCGGGCGCTTACATCTTCACCCAGTATTCTTTCTGGGTTCTGTGCCATTGGTCACTTGCCTTGGCCGGGCTGCGTTCATGTCATTCCCACGCATTTATTTATTATTTATAAAAGGCCCCACCAAAATCCTCAGCACTAGGCCCATGATGTTCTTAATCTGGCCCTGCATACATTTAGGCTCCATTCACATCTAGGCGGACGAAATCGCTGCGTTTTGTCCCGCGAATTGAGGCGGCAAATAGCGGCGTTTTGTACCGCTATTTGCGGCGACAAACTGCCGCGATTGTCTGCCTAAATGTGCCCCTAGGATGTGCCCCTCTATGGAGATGGTTCCCGAACGCCGAAAGCCGCCTGAAAAAAAGGTCCGGGACCTTTTTTCAGGCGTCAGGCGACAGGCGTACGGCGTTCGGCGTGGAGATGTGAACCATCTCCATAGAGGGCAATGTGTTTCCAGCCCTCTGGCGGCAGCGGCGTCACACTACAGGCGACAAAACGCCTAGGTGTGAATGGGGACTTAAAAATTGCTAATTGTGATTGGAACCCCGCTTTAACACTAAGGCCTTGTACACACGGGCAAACATGTCCACTGAATACGGTCCGCCGTACCGTTTTCAGCGGACATGCCCGCCCGGAGATTTCTGTATGATGGCTGTACACACCATCATACATAAATGAGAGACAATCCGCGCGGACAGACAGCGCGGTGACGTGTTCGCGCCGTCGCCGCGACGATGACGCGGCGATGTGCGCGACGCTGAAAGGTCAATGCTTCCACGCATGCGTCAAAGTCGCTCGGACATGTACGGTAAGTCTGTACAGACGAGCGAACATGTCCGATGGACAGGATTCCAGCGGGCATGTTTCTAAGCAAGTTTAGAAACATTTGTCCGCTCGAAAACGGTCTGGCGGGCAAATGTACGCTGGAATCCTGTCCGATCGGCCGTACACATAAGTATACAAGAGTACAATAATAAAGATAATCAATCACTAAAGGAAATGTTTTTATTTTATAGTCACCTGCTTAATTTATAGATTTATAAATAGACACAAGGGGGAAGGCTAAGAGCAGAAGCTATCAAACAATGGAGTAGGAGAATAGTAGAAGGGGCCGAGAAGTGACATTAGAGAGTAGTAGGAACGTGATAGGGAGAGGGATAGGCTCAAGGGGTATAGGATAGGGGAAGGTAAGGGTGGGTTGGTGTGCCCTTTTTTTTTTTTTTTTTAGGGGGGAGGTTTATTATGCAGTTGATATATGTCCCTGTGGAAGTAGACAGGAAGGGGTAGGGAGATAGGGAAAGAGGGGACAAGGGGGGGGGGACACCCATAACATATTGCAGTGATGGAGAGGAAAGCTTCTCCCCGGACCCTCTTCCTTTGAGGGCGGTATGTTGATATACCGTATATAGTATATAGTATAGAGTATAAGCCGACCCGAATATAAGCAGAGGCACCTAATTTTACCACAAAAAAACTGGAAAAATGTATTGACTCGAGCCTAGGGTGTCCATCTGCATGCCTCACTGTGCCTCACTATGCCTCACTGTGTCTATCTGCATGCCTCACTGTCCCCATGCCTCACTGTGTCCATGACTAGACTGACGTTTAACATGGGAGTCTATGGAAGGGGTGCCCGGCTTTGAAAAATTGGTGCTCCCTAGCTGTATGTCCCCCAGACAACAAACTTTGCACACTTGTAGAGGAAGAGTGGGGCTACATGTGTGCCAAGTTTGACCAGTACTGGGTCCCAAAAGTCTGGGAGATAAGGCGCAAAAAGTTGACTCGAATTTAAGCCGAGGGGTGCATTTTCAGCACAAGAAAATGTGCTGAAAAACTTGGCTTATACTCGAGTATATACGGTAAATTTTACTTTCATGAAGATCATATGAAATAGAGCAATGGGCAAGAAATTGATAATATAGAATGGTTGAGAATATAAATGTACAGAGAATAAATGATTATGTATTGATATAAACACATATTGAGGCGATGATATAAGGAGCAGGAGCGTGAGGGAGGTCAGGGAGCTCCTCTCCCTGGTTCATGTGCAATCAATCCCCCATAGTAGGTTAGTACAGTGTTTCTCAGCTCCAGTCCTCAAGGCGCCCCAACAGGTCATGTTTTCAGGATTTCACTCAAATGAAACGGCTGTGGCAATTACTAAGGCAGTGAAACTGATCAAATCACCTGTGCAAAATAATGGAAAGCCTGAAAACATGACCTGTTGTGGCGCCTTGAGGACTGGAGTTGAGAAACACTGGGTTAGTACTCACTTAGGGTAGGGGGGTTGAGTGCGTTAAGAAAGATATTCTTATATCCCTTCATCTGTCGGAGGGTGATATGGGGGGGGAGTATACCCCACGTAACACATTAGGGTTATTAGAACCCTTTTTGATATTTTCTGCTTATCGCTTTTTCTTTTTTCCTTTCTTTTTTATTCTTCTTTTTTTTGTTTGTTTGTTGCTTTTGGGTAGGGGAGATGGAGGTTTTAAAGGTCACTTCTCTAAACGTGAATGTACCGGAGAAAAGGAGGATTTTAATGCAAGATTTGAAACTCAGATGTGGCATACATTCAGGAAACTTTAGAGAGGGTAAGGTACCAATTTTGAAGAACAACTTCAACCCAATGCATATCATGCATTTAATAGGGCAGCTAAATCAAGAGGGGTTTCTATATTGGTTTCAAGACAAATTCCCTGGACATTAATAGACAAAAAAACAGATATAGAGGGCAGATTTCTGTTCCTCAAAGGGAAAGGGACTACACCTTCTATTCTGTGCCACATGAAGTATATTCTAGAATCAACTTATTTTTCACTCCACAGGGTATATTAACGGCGATTAAAGAGGTGGCTATAGGGAGTATTACATGGTCAGACCAAGCCCGGTCTCACTGACATTAACTATGAATGAGTATTCCTCTGACAAGAGGAGACAGTGGCGATTGAATGACAGTTTGATGGAAGATTTAATGCACAAAACAGTGATAAGAGGGGTACTCATTAAGCATGGTCCCAGAATAAAAAAGGAAAGGGAGGCCCAATTGACCCAATTACTGACAGATATACAGATGTTAGAGATCCAACATAAACAGAACACGAGGTGTACAGGGGAGACAGAACTCCTTAAATTGCGTAGACAATGAAAGAGCTACTCCAACATAGGGGCAAAGGCAGCACTTCAGAGATTCCGGAAATATTATTATGAAACAGGAGACAAATGCGGCCGTTCACTGGCTAGAGCTTTACAGGAACAGAGGATTCAATCCTGTGGACCCCAAAGGTAGAAAGGTACAGTAGGTGACCGCGATATTGTGTCAATCTCGCTCCCTTCTCTGCAAGATTGACCACCTACGAGCCCGTTGCGGGAGCCAGTGCAGAGTTGGCTCGCCGTGATGGGAAAAAGCCATCATAGAAGCGACGGATTCCCGCCAATTCTAGCCGCAGCGTTTGGTATGAATCATGAGGGGGAACTCCACGCCAAATTTTAAAACAAAAAAACATCATGGGTTCCCCCCCAGGGGCATACCAGGCCCTAAGGTCTGGTATAGATTGTAAGGAGAACCCCTACGCGGAAAAAACGACGTGGGGGTTCACCCACAATCCATACCAGACCCGTATCCAAGCATGCCGCCCGGCCGGTCAGGAAAGGAGTGGGGAAAAGCGAGCGCCCCCCCCCTCCTGAGCCGTACCAGGCCACATGCCCTCAACATGGGGGGGTGGGTGCTCTGGGGCAGGGGGCGCCCTGCGGCCCCCCACCCCAAAGTACCCTGTCCCCATGTTGATGAGGACAGGGCCTCTTCCCGAAAAACCCTGGCCGTTGGTTGTCGGGGTCTGCAGATGGGGGGCTTATCGCAATCTGGAAGCCCCCTTTAATAAGGGGGCCCCCAGATACCGGACCACCACCCTAGGTGAATGAATATGGGGGTACATCGTAACCCTACCCATTCACCTGGAGGAAAAGTGTCAATAAAATAAACACACAACACAGGGTTTTAAAATAATTTATTAGTCAGCTCCGGGGGTCTTCTCCGCTCTCCGGGGGTCTTCTCCGCTCTCCGGGGGGTCTTCTTCCATCTTCTCCGCTCTCCAGGGGGTCTTCTTCCATCTTCTCCGCTCTCCGCTGTCGTCTAGGCGCTCCCCGGTTCTTCTCCCGCTCGTTCTCCGGTGCCTTCTTCGGGGCTGGCCGCCGCTATCTTCTTTGTAGCTCTCTTACTAGCGGCGGCCAGCCTTCTTCTTTTCTTCTTATGTTGACTCAACACTTTAATGCCGGGTGTGCGAGGCGGCAGCGATTTATATAGGCCTCTTATGACGTCACAGTCCCAGCATACTCCAGGACCCACGGATAATAATTTATTAGTCAGCTCCGTGGGTCCCGGAGCATGCTGGGACTGTGATGTCATAAGAGGCCCATATAAATCGCTGCCGCCTCGCACATGTTTTGAAGACTGCTTGTTTAGGAAGAGACAGTTGTTGACACACACATATATATATCTATATATATATATATATATATATATATATATATATATATATATATATACGCTTCCATCTAAAGTATTTGATTATATTGAGTTGCACAGTGTTGCTGTTAGTGAGAGCTACCAATACCAGTTGTGCCAAGGGAGGGTTCGAGCCAGTTTAAGGGGTTGATAGCCAGAGTACAGATACCAAACACAAACCAGCAGCTCCTTCGGGGGTAGCACTACATTTAAAAACTAGGGGGCCAATGGAATACATTTAACTTCTTGGAGGAAGGGAGTACCCTCTTTGCCCCCGAGAGTATTTTAAAAAAGAGAGGAGTGGGGGGCCTTAGGGGTGCCCTCACTTCCATGGATGATGGTATAGTAAACCCACCTTTACCTCGGTGCATTTCCCCTTCAACTCAAACTTTTTTTTCTTCTTTTCTTTTCTCTTTTTATCATTTTTTCTCGTTTTTTTTTCTTAGGAATTCTTTCCCTCATGGGGCTTTTTATTTTCTCCCTCTTAAAAAAAAAAAAAAAAGAAACAAAGTATGCGCAAACTTGGGCAGACGAAAACATTCCCTGGGCCAACCACTCACGTCCAAAGATGGCTGCAAAACTGAGGCAGCGGCGTCTGAAAACACTGTAGGGGACCTGCTTGTTGGTTGTGAAATGAACATGGAGATGCTGTTCCAATCACGCAGGAACTTGGGTCGGCTCGTGCATCTACTTGAACCTGACAACTGAGTCAGAGTCCTGATACAGGGGAAAGAGGGCCAGTAACTATGAACAAAAGCTCTACCCCTAAAGGCATATTTCTCATGGCAGGAGGCAAAATAATAAAGTTTGTGCCATTTTATACCATGCCATGGCCAGAGGCCATGTCAGGGCTGGGCTCAGCCCTTCCTTCTCTGCGCTGGCAGCTCAGCTGTGAGCTAATTGCCAGCTCCCATCTCCCCACAGTGATCCACCTGTTGATGATCCTGTTCATCAGCTCTGCCTACTTTAAGGGCTCTTTCACACGTCAGCTCAGTTTTTTAGATCAGTTTTTTTTTTCATCAGTTGATCCGTTTTTCCATCAGTTTTTTGTCCGTTTTTTGTCAGTTTTTCCATCAGTTTTTCCATCCGTTTTTTTTTTTTAAGGGCTTTTTACATACAGTGCCTGCCGCCGAGAATGTTTTTGTTAGCACGACGGCATCGCGCTGATTCTCGGCGACAGGGTGCCGACATCTCGCACTCGCTGGAATAGTAAAAGCACATTCCAGCAAGCACGTCATAGAAGCGACGGGAGATCCGACTTGGATTCCCGCCAATTCTACACGTGTGCGGCGTTTGGTATGAATCCTGAGGGGAAAGTCCCCGCCGGATTTTAAATAAAAATCCGGCATGGGTTCCCCCCTCAGGAGCATACCGGGCCTAGGTCTGGTATGGGTTGTAAGGAGAACCCCCCTACGCCGAAAGGAGTGGGGACGAGCGAGCGCCCCCCCCTCCTGAGCCGTACCGGGCTGCATGCCCCCAACATGGGGGGGTTGGGTGCTCTGGGGCAGGGGGTGCGCACTGCGGCCCCCCCACCCCAGAGCACCCTGTCCCCATGTTGATGAGGACAGGGCCCCTTCCCGACAATCCTGGCCGTTGGTTGTCGGGGTATGCGGGCGGGAGGCTTATCGGAATCTGGGAGCCCCCTTTAATAAGGGGGCCCCCAGATACCGGCCCCCCACCCTAAGTGAATGGATATGGGGTACATCGTACCCCTACCCATTCTCCTGGAGGCAAAAAGTTAAAGTTAATAAACACGACACAAGGGTTTTTAAAATAATTTATTAGTCTGCTCCGGAGCCCCCCCCTGTCTTCTTTATTAGCTCTTTCATCAGGGGGGGCTTCTTCTTTGACGTCTTCGGGTGGGGGCCGTTCTTCTTCGCCGCCGTCTGGTTCTCTTCCACCGCCGGGGGGGGGTCGCTTTTATAAAAGCGCCCCCCCCCCCCTGGCGGGTTTCCTCCGACGTCTTCGGCGGGGGTGGTGTGCTTTTTCTTCCGCTATCCGGGGGGTCTTCTCCGCTCTCCGGGGGTCTTCTTCTATGTTCGCTGCTCTCCGCTGTTGACTCGGCGCACCCCGGTTCTTCCTCCCGCTGTCCGGTGCCTTCTCCTTCAGCGCTGAACGTCTTCTTCTTCTTCTGTGCTGTGACGTTGTCTTCTTCTTCTTCTCTTCTCCCGATGTTGACACGTCGCCTCTTCTCGCTGCAATGACAGGTGCGCGGCTTGCATCTTACTTATATAGGCTTCACAGTCCCATCATGCTCCGTACCTACCCATGTGATACCTACCCACGTGGGTAGGTACCAGAGCATGATGGGACTGTGAGGCCTATATAAGTAAGATGCAAGCCGCGCACCTGTCATTGCAGCGAGAAGAGGCGACGTGTCAACATCGGGAGAAGAGAAGAAGAAGACGACGATGACGACGTCACAGCACAGAAGAAGAAGAAGAAGAAGAAGAAGACGACGTTCAGCGCTGAAGGAGAAGGCACCGGACAGCGGGAGGAAGAACCGGGGTGCGCCGAGTCAACAGCGGAGAGCGGCGAACATAGAAGAAGACCCCCGGAGAGTGGAGAAGACCCCCCGGATAGTGGAGAAGACCCCCCCGGATAGCGGAAGAAGAAGCCCCCCCCCTGAGAAGCACACCACCCCCGCCGAAGATGTCGGAGGAAACCCGCCGGGGGGGCGCTTTTATAAAAGCGACCCCCCCGGCGGTGAAAGAGAACCAGACGGCGGCGAAGAAGAGCGGCCCCCACCCGAAGACGTCAAAGAAGAAGCCCCCCCTGGTGAAAGAGCTAATAAAGAAGACAGGGGGGGGCGCTCGCTCGTCCCCACTCCTTTCCTGGCCGGCCGGGTAGCGTGCTTTGGATACGGGTCTGGTATGGATTGTAGGGGGACTCCCTACGCCGTTTTTTCGGCGTAGGGGGGTTCTCCTTACAACCCATACTAGACCTAAGGGCCCGGTATGCTCCTGAGGGGGGAACCCATGCCGGATTTTTATTTAAAATCCGGCAGGGACTTCCCCCTCAGGATTCATACCAAACGCCGCACACGGCGTTAGCGTTTCGGATGGTAAATGGATCATCCGTTTTTCGTCCGTTCCGTTTTTTTGACGGAAGAAAAATAGGGTTTTCTTCCGTCCAAAAAAACGGAACTTAACGCAGACGGATGCTAACGGACGTTAGCGGATGCTCATCCGCTAACGGACGTTAACCCATAGGGAAGCATTGCGGTCCGTTAACGGATGTCCAAAAAACGGACGAACGGAACGGACGTGTGAAAGAGCCCAAAGCCTTCCAGTTAATTTGCTCTTTGCCTGTGTTAACATCACACAAGCCTTTCTCCTGCGTTCCTGTTGAAAACTTGCTTGACTACGTTCCCTCTGGCTACAGATCCTGCTTGCTGTTCTACTACCTTTATCGCTGGCTCTTGGACATTGGCTTGGCCGACTACCCATTCCGGTTACTGAACTCTGGCTATGTTTTGACTATGCTTACTCCGTTTACCTTTTTATTTTTATTATTAAACAGGTGTGATTTAACTGTACTTCTGCCTCGGTCTGATTCATGATTTCTGACAGTAGGCGAAGGCCAGCCAATCCACTTGTTAATAATATTTCTTCCAGATTGGATGACCTGGATCATCGCATGGATCAGGATACCACGGCGATACAGACGCTCCTGAGTCACACGCTCAGCTAGAGTCTCCCAATGTGGCCGCTCCTGTAGTCTCTGTGCAGGCACCCGCCTCGAGTATTACCTTTTTAAGAGGTATGTCTGGTTCCGTTCCGCTTCCCCAATGATTTGGGGGTGATCCAGTTCAGTGCAAAGGGTTTCTCAACCAGGTTGAGATATACTTTGAGATGCTGTCCCGGGCTTTTCCCACGGACAAAAGCAAAGTGGGTTTCATGATATCTTTGCTTTCTGACAGAGCCTTGACCTGGGCAAACCCTCTACAGGAGAGGCAAAAACCTGTGGTCCTGAGTTACCCAGAATTTGTGGCTTCCTTCAAAATGGTATTTGACGTTCCCGCATGCCCAGCTTCTGCTGCCAAGTGCCTCATATCAATCAAACAGAGTACGAGGACAGTTGCTGATTACGCCATTAAATTCCATACTCTGGCAGCAGAGGTGTCACGGTCCCTACTGTGCCAAGCAGACGGCAAGGCGTGCTTTCTCTGTTGTTTCCCAGGCAAAGGATGTGTCAGGTGAGTTGTGCTGGGTCCTAAAGGGATCCTGGTACTGATAGTACCAGGATCCCTTTAGGACCCAGCACGACTCACCTGACACAGCCTTTGCCTGGGAAACAACAGAGAAAGGCAATCAGCACATCATTCAGAACCAGGCTTAGCAAGCAAGCAGAATACCAAACTGAGGAGTGGCTCAGAAGTAAAGAACCGAAGCAGCAACAGAGAGGTCCCAGGTTCAATACCACCTAGAGCCACATGGGGCACGACCACACCTCGACGTCTACTTGGCACAGTAGGGACCGTGACAAGAGGTTGCTTGGAACAATGAGGCCCTCTTGTCTTTTTCTCATGGTCTCTTGGATAACATCAAGAATGAGATAGCAGCCCAAGATATACCCACTGAGCTGGAGAAGTTGATCACATTTGCCATCCTCATTGACTCCAGACTCCAGACAGCTTGCAGAAGCCTCCTGTACGTTTGTCTCCAAGCTTTGCAGTCCCACCCTTGCCTCCCTCACCTCCCATGCCTCCTGGTACCGAGTCTGTATGTGAAGATGAACCATGTACTTGGGCTTCACGCATCTCTCTGCGGACGAGAGAGCCCTTAGGAGGAGGGAGAGATTGTGCCTTTATTGTGGCCAGGCTGGTCCTACCCGTCCAGGGAATGCTCGAACCTTGAGGTCCTGTCATGGACAGATCTTAGGTGGCGTTGTTTCATCTCCAGTCTCCCATAAGGATAAGCCCCTGGTTTCAGTTACTCTGTCGTGGGCTGAGTCATCCGTCGAGATACAGGCTCTAATCGACTCCGGGGCTGCAGGCCTGTTCATTGATGCTGCCTTTGCTTTGAAGCACTCGATTCCGCGGCAGCTGCGTGACACTCCATTGCCATTGAGGCTTTTGACGGGAGACCTCTACAGCCTGCCCATGTGACTCATGAGACTGTTCTGTTGTCCATGGCCGTAGGAGCTCTTCACCATGAGATAATCCAATTCTAAGTTATTTCCTCACCTAAGTTTCCTATGGTTATTTGGTTATCCTTGGTTACAGAGGCACAACCCCTCGTTTGATTAGCTCCATGCTGAGGTTCTGTCCTGGTCTTCACAATGCAGTAAGAGATGCTTCCAGAAGGTAGCCAAGGTCCTGTGCACCTCTTCACTCTCCTCCCTGCCGGAGGAGTACAACGATTTTAGCGATGTCTTTAAAAAAGGTCAAGCCGCTACGTTGCCTTCACACCGGTCTTATGATTGCGCAATTGACCTTCAACCTGGTGCCATACCCTCTCATGGCCGGGTTTACCCTTTGTCGGTCTTGGAAGATAAGGCCATGGAGGAGTATGTTGCAGACGCACTCTCTCGAGGTTTCATCCACAAATCCTCGTCTCCTGCTGATGCTGGTCTCTTTTTTGTAAAGAAGAGTGGTGAACTGAGACCTTGCATTGACTATAGGGGTCTCAATAGTCTCACCATTAACCACTTAACCACTGCCAAATATCAGCGACAGGGTGGTTCCTTAACCCCTGGGGGTGCGCACATGGGAGTGTCTGTGACTGCCGGGTCCAGATCACGGATCACAGTAAATTGACCGAGCGATCACTTGTAAACAAACCGGCATCATGTCCTACTCTGCAATACCCCGCCATACCCAGCCATACTCTGCGATACCCAGCCATACTCTGCGATACCCAGCCATACTCTGCGATACCCAGCCATAACATAACGGAAAACATACACGGTGACGTGGCCGCGGCGACGTGCGCGACCCTGGAAGGTAAATACTTCCACGCATGCGTAGAATCACTTTGACGCATGCAAGGGATGGGGATCGCTTGGACTTATCCGGTGAGTCTGTACAGACGACCGGATCAGTCCAACGGACAGGTTTCCAGCGGATAGATTTCTTAGCATGCTAAGAAATTTTTATCCGCTTGAAAACCGTCGGCTGGAGAAATCTCCGCCAAAAAACGTCCTCTAGGCCGTACACACGACCGGATTTGTCTGCTGGAACTGATCTGCGGATAAATCCCAACGGACAGATCCGGTGGTGTGTACGAGGCCTTAGCGTTGCCTATGGGAATTTTTAAGTAGCAACGTTTTGCGCCATTCCATGAGCGTGTGCAATTTTGAAGGGTGACATGTTGGGTATCTATTTACTTGGCGTAACTTCATCGTTCACATTATGCATTGGGCTAACTTTACTGTTTTGTTTTTTAAAGCACAAAACCGTTTTTTTTTTTTTTAAATTGCTGTGCAAATACAGTGCAAGATAAAAAGTTGCAACGACCACCATTGTATTCTATAGGGTCTCTGATAAAAAAAAATATAAATATATATATTGTTTTGGGGTGCTATGTAATTTTCTAGGAAATATATGATGATTTTTACATGTAGAAGAGAAATGTCAGAATTGGCCTGGGTGCTCCAGAACGCCTGAAGGTGCTCTCTGCATGTTGGGCCTCTGTATGTGGTCACGCTGTGTAAAAGTCTCACACATGTGGTATCGCCATACTCGGAAGTAGGGATGAGCTTCGAGACGAACATTGCCTGTTCGCCGGTTCGCTGAGCAGCAAACAATTTGGGGTGTTTGCGGTAAATTCGAAAAGCTGCGGAACACCCTGTAAAAGTCTATGGGAGAAATTTAAAGTGCTAATTTTAAAGGCTTATATGCAAGTTATTGTCATAAAAAGTGTTTGGGGACCTGGGTGATTTTAATAATGCTTAAAAGTGAAATAATAAAATAATAAGAATTGAAATATTCCTTTACATTTCATACCTAGGGGGTGTATAAAGTATGCCTGTAAAGCAGCGCTTGTTTCCCGTGCTTAGAACTGTCCCTGCACAAAGTGTAATTTCTGAAGGAAAAAAAGTCATTTAAAATCACTCGCGGCTATAATGAATTGCTCCCGGCAATTCAGAGAAAAGTCATTCATTAAAAAAAAGCGTGGGGTCCCCCCAAATTTAATTATCAGGCCCTTCATGTCTGGTATGGATATTAAGGGGAACCCCCAAATATCCATTCCAGACCCTTCAGGTCTGGTGTGGATTTTAAGGGGAACTCCACCCCAAATAAAAAAAAATAGCATGGAGTTCCCCCAAAAATCCACACCAGAGCCCTTATCTGAGCAGGTAACCTGTCCGGCCAGAGGAAAAGAGGGGGGTGGACAAGAGAGCGCCCCCCCCTCCTGAACCATACCAGGCCACATGCCCTCAACATTGGGAGGATGCTTTAGGGGTCTGTGACCCCTCAAAGCACCATGTCCCCATGTTGATGGGGACAAGGGCCTCATCCCCACAACCCTTGCCCAGTGGCTGTGGGGGTCTGCGGGCGGGGGGCTTATCGGAATCTGAAAGACCCCATTAACAAAGGGGACCCCCAGATCCCGGCCCCCCCCCATGTGTATTGGTAATGGAGTACATTGTACCTCTACCATTTCACTAAGAAAGTGTAAAGAATTGTAAAAATAAAACACACACACCGTGAAAAAAGTCCTTTTACTTAAAAAAAATCCAGTGGTGGTAAGCCACTCTTGGTTTCCGCTCCAACGTTGTCAGTATCCTGCGACGGTGATCTCCTCTCCACCGGGGTCCAGCGATGAGAAGATCTCTTCATCCAGGTCCAGGATCCAGAGCGCACGCATCGCCGGCCGCCTGTCTCCACCGGAGACAGCCCGGCGAATGACGCGGCTTGAGCCAGTGACAGCTCTTATATAGATGAGGCGGGGCCACCTGTCACGTGACCCCGTCCCCCTCTGACACACCCTCTGACTATGTCACTGGGGAAGCCCAGGCTTTCCCTTGCATCAGAGGGGGGCGGGGTCACATGACGGGTGGCCCTGCCTCACCTCTATAACAGCTGTCACTGGCTCAAGCCGCATCATTCTTCGGGCTGTCTTCGGTGGAGACAGGAGGCTGGCGATACGTGCACTCTGATCCCGGACCTGGATGAAGAGATCTTCTCATCGCTGGACTCCGGTGGAGAGGAGATCACCCGTCGCAGGATACCGACAACGTTGGAGCGGAGACCGAGAGTGGCTTACCACCACTGGATTTTTTTAAAGTAAAAGGACTTTTTTCACGGTGTGTGTGTTTTATTTTTACAATTCTTTACACTTTCTTAGTGAAATGGTAGAGGTACAATGTACCCCATTACCAATACACATGGGGGGGGCCGGGATCTGGGGGTCCCCTTTGTTAAAGGGGTCTTCCAGATTCCGATAAGCCCCCCGCCCGCAGACCCCCACAGCCACTGGGCAAGGGTTGTGGGGATGAGGCCCTTGTCCCCATCAACATGGGGACATGGTGCTTTGAGGGGTCACAGACAATTCATTATAGTGAGTGATTTTAAATGACTTTTTTTCCTTCAGAAATTACACTTTGTGCAGAGACAGTTCTAAGCACGGGAAACAAGCGCTGCTTCACAGGCATACTATACACCCCCCTAAGTACGAAATTTAAAGGAATATTTCACTTTTATTGTTTCACTTTAAGCATTATTAAAAACACTGCTCCCGAAAAAAGGGCTGTTCTTAAAACTTTTTTTTGCATTGATACATGTCCCCTGGGGCAGGACCCAGGTCCCCAAACACTTTTTAGCTAACTTCCATATTACATATTAGCCTTTAAAATTAGCACTTTAGATTTCAAACGTTCAAGTCCCATAGACTTTAACAGGGTTCTAAAGATCACACAAACTTTTGGTCTGTTCGCAGGTTCTGGTGCGAACCGAACGGGGTGGTGTTCGGCTCATCCCTAATTGATACATGTCCCCTGGTGCAAGACCCGGGTCCCCAAACACTTTTTAGGACAATAACGTGCATATTAGCCTTTAAAATTAGCATTTTAGATTTCAAACGTTCGAGTCCATAGACTTTAACAGGGTTCTAAAGTTCACACAAACTTTTGGTCTGTTCGCAGGTTCTACTCAAATGTGTTTTGGGGTGTAATTTTTGGTTTGCATATGCTGTGTGTGAGAAATAACCTGCTAATATGACAATTTTGTGAAAAAAAAAAAAAAAGGAAAAAATTCTTGATTTTTGCTAAGAATTGTGGGAAAAAATTACAACTTTAAAAAAACTTACCATGCCTCTTTCTAAATACCTTGGAATGTCTTCTTTCCAAAAAGGGGTCATTTGGGGGGTATTTGTACTTTTCTGGCATGTTAGAGCCGGTTCACACTGGGGCGACCTGGGATCCGACTTCAAGACGCCCCAAGTTGCCCCAAGTCGCCCCAAGTCGCGCGGTCGAGAAAATGTATGGAAGTGAATGGGAGCCGTCTTAATGTACGCTACTGAAGTCGCTCCGACTTCAGAAAAGGTTAGTGTACCACTTCAATCCGACTTCTAGGCGACCTGTACACATTGGGCTAGATTCAGCAAGCATTTACGGCGGCGTATCTCCAGATACGCCGCGGTAATTTAAAATTTCAAATTCTCCAAGGCAGATACGTCTAAAAAATAGACTTCCTCTGCCGACGTAACTTGAATGCGGCGGCGTATAATTGTGTGTATTTTTACGCTGTCCGCTAGGGGTGCTTCCGTTGTTTTCGGTGTAGAGTATGCAAATTACCTAGTTACATCGATTCACAAACGTACGTGTGCCCGGCGGTAGTTTTTTACGTCGTTTGCGTAAGGCTTTTTCGGCGTAACGTTGCTCCTGCTATTAGGTGGCGCAGCCAATGTTAAGTATGGACGTCGTTCCCGCTTTTTAAATTTGAATTTTTTACGTCGTTTGCGTAAGTCGTTCGCGAATAGAGCTGGACGTAATTTACGTTCACGTCGAAACTAATACGTCGTTGCGGCGTACTTGGGAGCAATGCACACTGGGATATGTACACGGACTGCGCATGCGCCTGTGCGTAAAACACGTCAATCACGTCAGGTCATCACACATTAGCATAAAACACGCCCCCTTCCACATTTGAATTACGCGGGCTTACGCCGGCCCCATTTACGATACGCCGCCGCAACTTATGGAGCAAGTGCTTTGTGAATACTGCACTTGCTCCTGTAAGTTACGGCGTAAGAACAAGCGCAGGTACCTGAATCTAGCCCATTGATTTCAATGGAAGTCGCCTCCAAGTCGGATCCCCGTTTACAGTGAGGCAACTTTACAGGAAGTCGCGCCAGTATGATGGTTGTGGTTAATGATTCTTAGGTCCCTTTCACATTGGACCGGGAGCCACGGTGGCGGTATATCGCCGCTAAAAATAGCAGCGATATATCGCCGGGATCGCCGCGGGAATCGGCTGCTATAGCGGTGCGGTATTAACCCCCGCTAGCGGCCGATAAAGGGTTAATACCGCCCGCAATGCGCCTCTGCAGAGGCACATTGCGGGCGGTATTGCCGCGGTTCCCATTGTTTTGAATGGGAAGGAGTGGTGAAGGAGCGGTATACACGCCGCTCCTCTCACCGCTCCAAAGATGCTGCTGACAGGAGATTTTTTTGTCTCCCGCCGGCGCATCGCCTCAGTGTGAAAGCCCTCGGGCTTTCACATTGAGGTTGCTGGGCAGGAGTTTTTCAGGCGGTATGGCAGCGCTATTTTTAGCGCTGTACCGCCTGAAAAACTCCTCAGTGTGAAAGGGGTCTTACTCTGAATGGTCTAAGGTTATCAGTGGTGTACCCCAAGGTTCAGTGTTGGGACCCTTACTTTTTAATATCTTTATAAATGATATTGGGTCTGAGATAAAAAGTAACATTTTTGTCTTTGCAGATGACACCAAGCTATGCAGTGTAATAACGTCCTTACAGGATGTCGCCAATTTATAAGCCAATTTCAATGCACTGTTTAATTGGGCGACTATGTGGCAGATGAGGTTTAATGTTGATAAATGTAAAGTTATGCACTTGGGGGCTGTAACAGGCGCTCTCATCGCCGTAATGCATACACGCTGGAACGCATTCGGCGACCGCGCGATGACATCATCGCCCGCCGCCGTGTGCGCTCCAGCTTGGAACGCGGAAGTGCGCCACTGGAATCAGTGCTTATGCACTGCACCTGTCTCCTGCCTATAAAGACATTCAGAGTTCATAGAAACGCCATTCTATTATTGTCGGCCGTAGCCGGCTTGGCTATCAAAGCACTATGGCTACCATCAACCCTTAAGCCTGCAAACCATGCCACCCTGGATGCTTGCCTAAAAGAAGCTAATACAGACTGCCATTGCTGGGACACTGTAATAGATCTTCCTACTGGACACCCTGCACTACGGAATCCCAGGGCTGCTGCTAATTTACGGCAGACATTCATCCCTACAAACCGGATAAGTACTACTACTGCTCTAGTATTACTCAAATTACTATACCCTTTATAAAGTGCTGTAATTGGATCTTCTGTATTTAATAGTATGCTGTCGTTTAAGTTTACTTAGTATGCCCTCAGCTGGTAACTCTGTAATATCTTAAAGGGACATACACTTTAAAGGCATTTAACCACTTAACCCCCGGACCATATTGCTGCCCAAAGACCAGAGTACTTTTTGCGATTCGGGACTGCGTCGCTTTAACAGACAATTGCGCGGTCGTGCGACGTGGCTCCCAAACAAAATTGGCGTCCTTTTTTTCCCACAAATAGAGCTTTCTTTTGGTGGTATTTGATCACCTCTGCGTTTTTTATTTTTTGCGCTATAAAAAAAAATAGAGAGACAATTTTGAAAAAAATTAATATTATTTACTTTTTGCTATAATAAATATCCCCCAAAAATATATAAAAAAACATTTTTTTTCCTCAGTTTAGGCCGAGCGTTTATTGATTGGTTTGCGCAAAAGTTATAGCGTTTACAAAATAGGGGGTATTTTTATGTCATTTTTATTAATATATTTTTTTTACTAGTAATGGCGGCGATCAGCGATTTTTTTCCGGTATTGCGACATTATGGCGGACACTTCGGACACTTTTGACACATTTTTGGGACCATTGGCATTTTTATAGCGATCAGTGCTATAAAAATGCATTGGATTACTATAAAAATGCCACTGGCAGTGAAGGGGTTAACACTAGGGGGCGGGGAAGGGGTTAAGTATGTCCCTTGTGTGTTCTTACTGTGGGGGGGGTGTGGCCTCACTAGGGGAAACACTGATCCTCTGTTCATACATTGTATGAACAGAAGATCAGCGTTTCCCCCGCTGACAGGACCGGGAGCTGGGTGTTTACACACACAGCTCCCGGTCCCCGCTCTGTAACGAGCGATCGCGTGTGCCCGGCGGCGATCGCGCCCGCCGGGCACACGCACGGGAGTCGGGGGCGAGCGGGGGGCGCGTGCGCGCCCCTAGTGGCGGCTGAGATAGAGGACGTTATACTACGTGCTCTCGCCCAGCAGAGCCAACTTGCCGATGTAGAACGGTGGTGCGCGGTCGGCAAGTGGTTAAACTGCAATTGCCTCTCACAAGTTAATGCTACTTGCATACAGTATTTTCATATGCTACGTGCTTGACATACGTTGTAAAAAGTACATGGGCGCACACCCTAAATTACTGAACATGTTCGCTTTAACTTTTTCATGCTAAGGCTCGAAGGTATCTTATATCTGCTCCCTTAGTGGCCTAATGCACTTCTTTATGTTAACGTGATATGATGTAGAGAACCCCCAAACTCCTGTTCTCCGATTGGAGTGACGCTTGGGGTCCGGTACTGATAATCACTTGCATTCAGAAGTGCTTTGGAATCTTCACGTGTATTGTATACTTTTAAACGCTATGGTTTGGTCGCATGTTGTAATGCATCTAGCCTTAGTAGCTCAATACATTCCCTCATGTGAGAGAGAGAGATGATGTAGAGAACCCCCAAACTCCTGTTCTCTGATTGGAGTGGGGTCCAATACTGAATTCTCACATAGGGAAGTGCATTGAAGTCCTTTCTAACCGCAGTTGTGGTTCACTTCCCGTTCACCAGTGTTGTGACAGGGGCTCAGAATATGCATGCATGATACATACTAGGGTGAGTTTCAACTGGGGGGATCCATAGTGGAGAAGGATCTGGGGGTTTTGGTAGATCATAAGCTCAATAATGGCATGCAATGCCAAGCTGCGGTTTCCAAAGCAAGCAAAGTCCTTTCTTGTATTAAAAGAAGTATGGACTCCAGAGAGAGAGAGAGAGAGAGAGAGAGAGAGAGAGAGAGAGAGAGAGAGAGAGAGAGAGAGAGAGAGAGAATTTTGCCCCTGTAAAAATCATTAGTAAGACCTCATCTGGAATATGCAGTTCAGTTTTGGGCACCAGTTCTCAAAAAGGATATTGGGGAAAGTGCAGAGAAGGGCAACCAAACTGATAAGAGGCATGGAGGAAAGATTAGAGGAACTGAATGTATTCACTCTTGAGAAGAGGAGATTAAGGGGGGATATGATCAACAGGTGCAAATATATAAGGGGTCCATATAGTGAACTTGGTGTTGAGTTATTTACTTTACGGTCAACACAAAGGACAAGGGGGCACTCTTTACATCTAGAGGAAAAGAGATTTCACCTCCAAATATGGAAAGGTTTCTTCACAGTAAGAGCTGTGAAAATGTGGAATAGACTCCCTGCAGAGGTGGTTCTGGCCAGCTCAGTAGATTGCTTTAAAGGCCTGGATACTTTCCTATACTATAACTGGGTACTAACATTTATAGGTAAAGTTAATCCGGGGAATATATGATTGCATCTCTGGGAATCAGGAAGGAATTGTTTTCCCCTGCTGTAGCAAATTGTCTCATGCTCTGCTTTGCCTTCCTCTGGATCAACTGTGGGTATAGAATTGGGTATATGGGATTGTATGATATTATTATTTAATTTTTTTATGGTTGAACTGGATAGACTTGTGTCTTTTTTCAACCTGACTAACTATGTAACCAAGTTATATCTCCCAAATAAACAAAAAAGCTAATTATTGTTCATTGTTCTTGGAAGAATGATGTATGGAAGTCTGGCAGCAGGGTGAACGTGGTGGATGTTAGTAACTAGTAACAACCATCCGCTACATTCATATAGTACTATGTGTATCAAGATTGCACAGTATATATGCTTGAATAAGTTTGGAGTGTATTAATACTTGGATTACACTTGGGTGTTTCCACCATCATTCATAACTATTATTTCGTTTTTTGAGGTGTGGGACCACATATTATATCGAGTTTTTCATTTGTTTTTCAACCAGAGACTCCTTATATCAGTGAACCCCCTTGGAGACCAGCCATTGGTCTCTAAGGGGGATCGCTGATAAAAAGGGACTCTGATTTAATGGGGAAGTATTTATGGGGGTGCTAAAGGGACTCTGATCTAATAGGGGTCTGTAAAGATGTTGATATAAGGTGACTCTGATATAATGGGAGGTCTCTAAGGGGAAATGCTAATATAAGATGACTATGATTTCATGGAGGGTCCTAATCCAATGGCTGGTCACAAACTATTAGATCAGCAGTCAGCCGCCCCCTCAGAGACCCCCAATTAGCCCAGAGTCCTTTTATATCATGCCCCAGCTAGGAGTCTTCCATTACATCTGATAGACCCCCTTATATCAGCGTCCCCTGGCCCCTAAAGACGCCCATTAGATTGTCTTACCGGCGGGACTGGGAGCTGCTGCAAGCCAGGAAGTCAAGTGTGGAAGCCTTTGTTTGGGGGTGGAGCTGGGAGGTGGAGTAGCTCAGCTCTACTGCTCTAGCTATATTCCTCCCACTGTGCGGGGGGAGAGGCAGGGGAGTTGCAGAGAGAAGGGAGGCAGACAGAGAACAGGCAGGTGCTGCACCGGCACAGAAATCCTTACTGCCTGGGAGCACTGTCTGAGAGCAGAGCATCCACGGCCCGCCAGAACATGCATGCATGCATGTGCAACCTTTGTGACCCTGGTAGTTCCGCCACTGCGTCTGACCATAGACTTGGAACCCAGCTCTGCCATTGAAAGTACCATAGCAACTAAGGTTTTGGGGCCAAACAAACCTGTAATGGGCCCCAGGACCTCAGCAAAAGGGTATGGGTGAAGGTGGATGAATACGTGAATGTGTTACTTTGCCCTGCATGGGCAAAGCACAGGTTGGCTTTAAAGGGTTATCTGTGAAAAGTATGTAATAGAAAGATATAGAACAGCATGTACCATCCGACAGGACCAATAACTCAGAGCTCACAGGCATGACATTGGTCGATGAAGCTGCACACAATTATAATGATGTGCTGGTTTTAGTTGCAGTGCAGTATTATGCAGGCCATTCCAAACAAATGTGCTTATCAACGCACATGAAAATAGTGTAGGCTGATTTTTTTTCAAATTGTCCCACACAGGACATCATGCATTGTAGAATGCACAGTAGAGTGGATGTGTGTCGTGGAGGTGTATTGGGGGGGTGCCATTTAAATTCAAATCCACCATGGTGCAACAAAGTATGTAACATGCAGCACCATGCAATTACAGCACATTATGCCATCTTGGGTAGTATGAATGGGCCTATAGTGTTTAGTTATTCTTTAATACTATAAGCTCTTTCTCACAGAACATTGTAAAATTCTGTAACTGTTATCATGTAAATATTGTTGTAACTTACCAGGCTTGCAAGCTGTCTCACAAATAACTGGACACACGTAGCAAAACTTGCAGTTCTACAAAAAAAAGATGATTTACTTGCATTAACTACATTTGTCACTGTAAAAAGTTCAGTGCTTATTCACAGGTATAATTTTTTTCATTGCTCATTGACCACTTGCTAAGACAATGCAAAGAGAAATGATAATGCAAACAAAATAAAATCGCAGCTACCAGTGGGCAATCACTTGTCAACAGTTTAAAACAGATGAACAGTGAAAGACGCTTTATAAATTATTGCTATAGGTTACTTGTTATTAATCACCAGAGTTGTAGTAAAGCTCTGTGCTTGGAGCACTAAGGCCCAGATTCTCAAAGGGCTTACGACGGCGCAACGCAATGTACGCCGTCGTAAGTCCTAATCTGGGCCGTCGTATCTATGCAACTGATTCTTAGAATCAGTTATGCATAGATAACCATTAGATCCGACAGGCGTAAGGCTCTTACGCTGTCGGATCTTAAATGCAATTTTTTTTGGCCGCTAGGTGTCGCCTCCGTAGTTTCCCCATCGAGTATGCAAATTAGCAAAATACACGAATTCCCGAACGTACGCGCGGTCGAGGCAGTGAAGTTACGGCGTTTACGTTAGATTTGCAACGCGTAAAGTTTCCCCTGCTATATGAGGGGCAACCAATGTTAAGTATGGCCGTCGTTCCCGCGTCAAAATTTAAAAATTTTCGTTGTTTGCGTAAGTCGTCCATGAATAGGGCTGGACGCCATTTATGTTCACGTCGAAACCAATGACGTCCTTGTGAAGTCATTTAGCGCAATGCACGTCGGGAAATTTTAGGGACGGCGCATGCGCAGTACGTTCGGCGCGGGAACGCGCCTAATTTAAATGCTCCACGCCCCCTACCCGGCTCATTTGAATTAGGCGGGCTTGCGCCGGGGGATTTACGCTACGCCGCCACAACTTTTTTTTTTTTTTTATCTTAATTTCTCTTTATTGTTTTCCAAAAAATAAATATAAAAACAGATTTATATGTTTACATATCAGTAGTATACATATTGTAGTTCAATTTCATTGATATATATATATATATAAGCAAGCATATATTGTTTAAATTCATTGATTTAACACATCCCCTCTCTCTCTTCTCCCCCCTCACACCCCCCCTGCTAATATTATAGAAAAATAGGAGCAGGTATCTTCATCTGAGCTTGTCTTTTAACCACTTAAGCCCCGGACCAAAATGCTGCCTAAAGACCCAAGGGGTTTTTACAGTTCGGGACTGCGTCGCTTTAACAGACAATTGCGCGGTCGTGCGACGTGGCTCCCAAACAAAATTGGCGTCTTTTTTTCCCCACAAATAGAGCTTTCTTTTGGTGGTATTCGATCACCTCTGCGGTTTTTATTTTTTGCGCTATAAACAAAAATAGAGCGACAATTTTGAAAAAAATGCTATATTTTTTTACTTTTTGCTATAATAAATATCCCCCAAAAACATATATAAAACATTTTTTTTTCTCAGTTTAGGCCGATACGTATTCTTCTACCTATTTTTGGTAAAAAAAATCGCAATAATCGTTTATCGGTTGGTTTGCGCAACATTTATAGTGTTTACAAAATAGGGGATAGTTTTTTTGCATTTTTATTTATTTTATTTTTTTTACTACTAATGGCGGCGATCAGCGATTTTTTTCGTGACTGCGACATTATGGCGGACACTTCGGACAATTTTGACACATTTTTGGGACAATTGTCATTTTCACAGCAAAAAATGCATTTAAATTGCATTCTTTATTGTGAAAATGACAGTTTGCAGTTTGGGAGTTAACCACAGGGGGCGCTGTAGGAGTTAGGGTTTACTGTGTATGTGTTTACTAGTGTAGGGGGGTGTGGCTGTAGGAATGACGTCATCGATCGTGTCTTCCCTATAAAGGGAATGACGCGATCGATGCGCCGACACAGTGAAGCACGTGGAAGCCCTGTTTACACACGGCTCTCCCCGTTCTTCAGCTCCGGGGAGCGATCGCGACTATAAACGAATAGCCGCGCCGTCGTCCCGGATCGCTCCTGAAGCCACGGGGACCGCCGCATGTACGGGGGGGTCCCGATTGGACCCCCGACCCACGTCAAGCAGGGCACGTATATATACGTACATGTGCCTGCCTGTGCCATTCTGCTGACGTATATGTACATGAGGCGGTCCTTAAGTGGTTAATTAGTTAATAAAGAGGAGAGAAAAAAAAAAGAGAAAAGAAAAAAAAAGAAAAAAAAAACGAGTCAAATCCAAGAGGCATAGAAAATGAATCGAGCCGATCAGAAGCCAAAAGAGAACAGAGGGAGCTTGATTTCTCCTTGTCGTTAGAGATCATTAACAATATCTGAGATGGGGGGATTTACGAACCCCATATAGAGGCTATCCCTCCAAGGGAACTCCCATTTCTATCAACCAAGGCCCCCACACTCTTCTAAATCTATTATAGTTTCCTTGTTTAATAAAGGCCACCCTCTCGCACCAAATCAAGGCATTGATGGTTTCAACCCAGTTCTCAATTGATGGAGGAGCATGCGCTTGCCATCTCTGTGCTATTAGCTTCCGAGCTTGGAATAGGCACCTAAGCACACTTTCCAAAGCTCCTGCGGGGATTCTATGATCTTCCATAACTCCTAGCAGGCAAGTTCTGGCCTCCGGCTCTAAAAAGGTCTTAAATATTTTATTAATCCTGTTTATCACTTCTGTCCAATATCTAAAAAGCTTGGGGCATCTCCAGAACATGTGGATAAGATCCCCTGTTGCCTTGCACCTGGGGCATTCAGCTCTTGGATTCCAGCCTAGTTCAAACATTTTTTTAGGGGTATAATAGACCCTGTGCAGTAGAAATAGATGGGACAATCTCTGTGCCACAACTTTACAGGCAAGTTCTTTGTGAATAAAGCACTTGCCTGTAAAACTTGCGGCGGCGTAACATAAATGACATACGTTACGCCGCCGCAGTTTTACGCCCATCTACGAGAATCTGGGCCTAAGTGTGTCAGATGTGACGTTTATATAATGCAAACTTCTCTTCACATGTAATGGCACTTAAGCTTTACCTTATTGTACCAAGTCAACCCGAGAATTACCCATATTTCTACAAATCCATGCCCACTTAACAAAAAAGACAGCTTTTTTACAATGTAAATATTGTACTGTCTACCAAAATAGAGATAGCTAGAAGGTATGCTGTCAGGAAAGGTTCCATCCGCTGGTGCTATTTATCACCTGGCTCGCAGTACTGTGTCTCACCAGCAGGTGTCTCCTGACAGTTCCAAACTGTCAGGAGAACTTCTCCCTGCTGGTGTTATATCACCCTTGAGATGCAGTACTGGTCTCCACCAGCGGATGGACCCTGACAGTATGGAGCATACGGCCCTCCCTGCGCTCAGGTGTGACCTGAACTTAATTATTACACCTCTATATATACCCGGCGAGTTCAAGCTGACCTCGCCCTGGTATCTTTCTACCTTTCTGACCTGGAGCCGGCAAACATGACCCTGAAGCCTTCTAGCCTGACCCTGCTCCGACCCGACCTGATCCCTGTCCCGAGCCCATCCTGGGCTTATCCTTCATATTGCCTGTTTACCCTGGATCCTGTTCCCCTTGGATTCCTGCCCATCCATCCGCTCCCTGCTCTGTTATGTTCCCATCCTCACCCTTCTGCCGACATCCCCTGGTGTATGACCTCGGCCTGGCTTTTGTTTACGATTACGATATCTCCCCTTGATTTGTATATACTATTTGTTGTTTGTGCACTGGTTGTCTTCACATGTTTGTAAATAAACACCTTTTTATTTCACTACATACCTTGTTGGTCTCCTCTGTGCAGTCACACAGTACTGGTCTACCTGATTCTCCGGTTATGTGTTAAACCGGCCCTGTCGTTCATTCCTGATGGTAGCAATGATTTCTTTCCCCCCTTCAGTCATGACCAAGTTGAATCCCTAATATGGATAAAGTGAACTCCTGCGCTGTCTAAAAAGTGAAGGGAAGGGGGACAAAGGGCAAACTAGAAATATTGATGCAAATATAAAGGTCTACCTTGATAGACTAAGGTGAAGCAAATGTAACAGATAAAATATTTGCGCTGTAGGGTGTGTGACAGAAATTGAAAATAAATAATGAAATTACAAAGTGACTGGTGAGGATAATACTGCTGTGACAATAAAGAGAAAATCCTTAATAGGACACGGCACTCAGAAAAAGTCCAGATCTAGCACAATCCTGCCGTGTATTGGTGCATTACATCAAAAGTGGATCCAATCGCCAACAGTGTAGGTATTGTGTAAATAATACAAAAACACACTCTTAAGTGAAAAGCAAAGAAAGTAGTTCTGGGAAAAATATATATAAGACCCTTGGATCCGGAGTATGAGTGAGATAGAGTAGTTGAGCCAACACCAAGATCACATGTATACACCTCTGGTGGACCCAGCTGCTCACCTCAAATTAGACACACTGTGTTTAGATCAACCTGGTCCTGGTAGGTATAGTCCACAGTTAGGTAACACATACAGGTCTCCGTCCGGTGTATTACATGAAAAAACAAAGCAAAAAGAAAACAAAAAGCTGATGGTGAAATAACGTCACAGAGGGGGCTGGTAGCTGGGGTCTTGGCGAGTGGAAATGCACTCACATGTAAGTGAGAGATCTCAGGCTCGTATCCACGAGCGTCAAGCTCGTTAGTCCCTCTATCCTTTCTCCTGCTAGATCTCTGGAGTAGTAGGCTAGCTGTTTAGTCTCCCCAATGGTATGCGGTGTGTGGAAATACCTCAGCTGATATGGGCTTGCAGCGGCTCCTATTCCCTCTCTCGATGCCTCAGATGGAGCGCTCAGATGGCGTGATTATACATGGGGGAGAAGTGAACAAACACCCATAGTATAGCCCAATCAGCGGTACAAAAGGTTTATTAAAAACAAATAAAAAACTCACATTTAAAACTCAGGAACTCTGCAACAATCCTACGAGTGGCGAACTCGTGTGTCTGTTCGTCAGATGCTGGAGTGTGTCCTGCCTGCCAATCCCGACGCGTATCGTCACAACACGTGACTTCATCAGGGGATGATGTAGGGGACACACTGACAGACATTTATAGTCTGTATTGATGAGCGCCCGGCGGCCATTTTGTCAAAGCTCATACATTATAATAAGGACAGCACTGCCTATGGTCTGCCTGCGCCATGTTATACATTGCAAGCGGCGCTTGTAAGTGAAACGGGAAGGGGGCACAGAGTGCAAACGCACTATTAGCGTCCCATCTAAGCAAACCGGCAGTAAAATATCAGGGCGAATAAGACCCTAATACCAATATGAGAAAACTAATGCAAAAAACGGGAAAGGGGGAAAGAGAAAAAACATATCAAAAGGGGGAGGGGACGAGGGGGGGGGAGGAGCCATATAGCCATAACCTCATATGGGGGTGTGAGGTATGTAACGTAATGGGAGGTGCCGGATGAATTAGTATGTGAGAAATGAGAGATCAGGATGTCTGTATGGCCCAATCAATGCACTACTAGCAAGAATAGGGGGATGTTGGAACTGATCGGGGGGGGCGGGAGGGGGAGGGGCTAGCAGGGGATATGGAAGTCTCCCTAAGTGAACCATATTGATAAATAAACCTAAAGGTCCACAAGTGCCAGATACCTAGCTTAAATAAATAATTACCATAAAAACAGGGAAAAAGGAAGTGTCAAACATATAAGGGCTGAAGGCCTGATCCATAGAATCCTAGCCTCATATGGGGGTGTGGGGTATGTAGCCATGTGAAAACGTGCCAGATAGACTGGTATGTGAGAAATGGGTGATGGACTGACGTTACGGCCCAATCAGAAGTTAAGTACGCTTCTCCTCAAGATTGGGGGAATATTAGAATAATACATGGTGTCCATATGGTGTAAGTGGCTAATGATCCAAAAAGGGCCTAAAAAGAGGGGCGTGGTGATGAGGAGGGAGGGAAGTGGAAGGGGCAGGGAAGGAGGGACATGTAAAGAAGGGGACTAAGGTGTCATATACCAATAAGCAAGTGGCAAACTGCCATACACATCAGGGGTGAGGCAACACCCAATGGTCTTATGGTAGTGGTGGAAATGTTAGCATGTTGAATAGTCCGTTAGGGCTGGAAATAAAACAATTTTAAAATGGAGACTACAAAGGGGACAAGGTCGAGTGACATGGGAGAACCCGTGTTCAAAAAATGGGAGAATCTGGCCCGAGCCAAAAAAGCAGGCATGATGTGCCGCAGCATTTAACGTACAGCCAGACGCCATCTAGGTCATATATATATATATATATACAGTAAGAGGGAGCATATGCAAACTAAAATCAGAAATCACTAAGGAAACAATTAAGGTCAAATTCAATATTTAGACCCTTGGGTGCAAAAGTGACCATGGAGAATATGTACTTAGACTCAATTTGGCTCAGTGTTCTAACTTTGTGGCCGCCACGCCAAGGCCTGGAATAGGGCACTATCCCCCAAAATCTTAAATGTGTGGGGTCATTCTGATGTACTTCAGCGAAGTGGCGGGATACACTGTGTTTTGGAAAACCGCTTTCTATGTTTTTGACGTGCTCCTTGATACGAATTCTCAAGAGCCTTTTGGTGCGCCCAATGTACTGGAGGCCACAGCTGCACTCCAGACAATAGACCGCACCTTCAGTGTTGCACCCAATAAATTCCTTGACCTCATATTGAGTCCCATTGCTATTGGACTGAAACTTGGTCACTTTCAGATTAGGTTTGTGGGTATGGGTGCATGAATAGCATCTCTTACAGGGGTAGAACCCTTTTCCCGTGAAGAAGGAGAATGCTTTTTTAGGAGGGTCAATCACATTCTTGACCAATTGGTCGCGCAAAGTAGGCGCTCTTGTGTACATAAACCTTGGTTTATCAGGCAATATCTCCTTTAGGCCCGGGTCTGACTTTAAAATATGCCAATGGCGTAAAATGATCTTCTCTATTTTTCTGTGCTGTACATTAAATTCCAAAATGATAGGAACCTGATCTTTCTTGCTGACAGGCCTGCGGGTTTCTATAAGTTGGCTTCTTTGTAGCTCAGATACTTCTCTTATTTTGTCTTGGATAAAGGTTACTTCATATCCCTTCTCTATAAACCTATCGCCTATTTTGTTGGCCTGGATCTGAAATTCTTCAGTGGTCGTGCAATTCCGCCGTAAACGTACCATCTGCCCTTTGGGTATGTTGAAAAGCCAGTTCTTGTGGTGGCAGCTGGTAATGGGGAGGTAGCTATTACGGTCAACATTTTTAAAAAAAGTCCTCGTACTAAACTCATTGTTCGTCCGGCTGATTTCCAAATCTAGGAATGGTATCATCTTCTCTTCAATTTGCCAAGTCAAAACGATATTGACATAATTATCGTTTAGTTTTTCAAAAAACGATATGAGCGACTGCCGGTCGCCCTTCCATAGAACGAAAATATCGTCTATGTACCTTTTGTACAATAGAAGATCTGATGGAGCATCAGAGAAGACGGACTCTTCCTCCCATTTGGACATAAAGAGTCCTGCTACGCTGGGTGCAAACTTAGCCCCCATCGCAACCCCAGTTCGTTGTAAGTAGTATTGATTCCCGTACCAGAAATGGCTGTGTTTCAGACAGAAGTCCAAACACTTAATCAAATATTTCCTTTGGAGGCATGGGAGCTTGGTGTATTTACGAAGACCCCACTTCGTAGCATCACAAGCCAGATGGTGGGGGATGATGGTGTATAAAGAGGATACACGGTCACGGGGGCACGTAATGCGGAGGACGTGACGTGAGTGAGGTGGGAGGTGCCGGACGGCTCCATGGCGGCAGGAGATACACGCCGCTCCAAGTCTCCGTCAGCACCGCTCGTGGCCCCGCAGTCTACAGCGTGAGAGGCCGGGACCTGCGAGGAGCGAGCGGGTGCCCCATCCCTGCCCGAGCGCAGACATACTCAGGGGATCTTTACCTGAGAGGCGCCGGTGAACGGGCTCCAGCTGGACACGCTGCGCCGGAGGACTGAAGCCACCGTATGCTTAGCACTGGGGGTCAGCAGCCTGAGAGGAAATATGCAGTGCTGGGTCTGCAGAAGCTCATCAGAGAGACGCCACCGGGCAGCGTCCCAGGAGGAAAACCAAAGGGACTGGTGAGGCGCTCTGTAGAGCCGAGTCTGAGCGGGTCCCCCCCCCGTGATCCCCCCCCTCCCGTTTTGCTATGACACTGCTCTTATGAAGTTCTGATATCTTTACACAATAAGGCACTCTTCTGTGTAAAGATGGTAAAGAACTATCTTTTTTACTGGCTATGAAGTCTCTGTTTGCGGCATATGAAGGGAATATGAATATAAAACGTTATTGAAAACATATCTTAATTCATAATTCGCACCGGGACAAGGTGAAGTTATTGAAGGAAAATTTGAGGGGAATGATAGCCGGTTTATTTGAGCCCCCCACCTGTTGAAATATCTCTACACTGCTTGATTAGCCTGGGATTTATCTATGAATTTGGCTCCTGTTGTTGCTGCCTTTACTGCCATTATTGCCTCTACTGAACTGCTCTGTCTGGCCCCGGCCGGTTTGTGGTGTTAATGAAGCGGTCAAAAATATATTAATTTCTCAGGACTGTCATCGGTACAAAACGCATATGTGAATGCGTGAAGCCGGTAAAATCCCAGTTTTGATGATTGAGGAATAGGGGAAAGATCACTTAGACCCTTCCTGACATAAAGTGTTTACCTTGTTCGCTGGAACAATTAGGACGTTTAGGGCTGATGAAACACAAGAGATAATTCAGCAAAAATACTGAAAGTTCTCACCTTATAAGAAGGAAAGCTGGTAGCCCAAGTAACTCTGCTTACAGCAGCAAACGTCTTCTCTTGTGTCGATCAGCCCCTTACCTCTTTTCTTTAGTTCGGGGCTCTCGTCTGCCCGTGGCCCTCTCTTTAATAAAATATTCTTTCAGGGCATAAGAAGTAGTTAAGGGAGGATAGAAGTATCCATCGGTGAAGAAAAATTTGGAACCGATAAGGGCGCTAATTACATAAAAACAAAATAAAAAAAAAACATTTTCAAACTGGGGAAGAGAATTCGACCCCTCAATAAAATGAATAGATCAACGAGGGGTGGCACTACAAAACCAACTAAGAATAATTCGGGGAACAGCTCCATACAGCAATACATGACGCAGGAAGGGAGCCTTAAAAGCCCAGGACTCGTAAAAAAAACTGACAAGAAGAAAACTGAAAAAAAAAAAGGGGTAGGAACAGGCAGTGAGGAGAGCTCTAGAGGTGAAACGACACTAGAAGGTGAGCAAGAGCAAGAGCAAAATAATGCAGAGGAATTAACCCAAGATACACAGCCCCCCACAAAGGCAGAGATGAACGCAATGCTGTTGAGGATGGAAAATGTCATGGAAAATATCATAAGGACAGAAATTAACAAGGTAAGAATAGACCTTGGAGGGCTTCGTGAAAGAGTGGAAGAGACGGAAAAGAGAATAGAGGAGCAGGATCAGGAAATAAACTCCCTGAAAAAGCAAGTAAAGGCTCTGACTGAAAATCAGAGATTGGCGGCATATAGGATTGAGGACCAGGAGAATCGCAATAGGCGACAGAACCTTAGAATCAGAGGGTTGACAGAACAAAAGGATGAAGACCTTAGAAGCATCATGAACACAATTTTTAACCCTCTGTTAGAGAGATCGGTAGAATCTAAGCCCCTTAAGATTGAGAGAGTGCACCGAGTGGGGAACCCCCAACAGATGGAAAGATACGGCCCAAGGGATGTGGTCGTGAGGTTCAGGAATTACATCGATAAAGCAGAAATATGGAGCAGGCTTAGGGGAAAACCCCCCCTGAGATTTAGAGACACTGACTTACAAATATTTTCCGATCTGGCAAAAGAAACACTGGCAAGGAGGAGATGCTTGAAACCCCTCTTGGAGCTGATGCGGTCACAAAATATTAAGTACCAATGGGGATTCCCGGCGTGCCTCATAGGTATAAAGGGGGGCAAAACAGCACGACTTAGGTACCCGGAGGAACTGAACGTATTCTGCCTTAAAATGGAATTAACAATTCCTGAACTCCCTGATTGGGTGGAATAGATGGGCTCTGCTAGCATGGAACTTTGAGAGGCGGGACGGTGAGGGGGGGGAGGGGGTGGGGAGGGAGTGGGGAGCCAAGGGAGAGCCCCGAACACCACCACGAAAGAGGAGCCAAGGATGAAGGCGAGGAGTCTTCTACCAGCGGCTCCCAGGCCAAGAGTGGGCCAGGGAGGGGGAGGGAGGGAGGGGGGGTTGGGGAGGGGGGGAAGGGGGGGAGGGAAATGGGAGGTGGGGGAAGGGGGGGTAACGGGAGGGGGACCGTCTGCACGACTCCACAGGAATTCTTCCCAAACGCAAAAAAAAAAAAAAAAAAGAGAGATAAATGGCAGATATTAAGTTCTTATCATATAATGTAAAAGGATTAAACTCCCATATTAAGAGATATAAAATTCTTGCCGAACTTACGCAGTATAAAGTAGACATAGTCTACCTACAAGAGACCCATATTACCTTAGAGTCTAATATCAAGCTATATTCATCTGATTATCCCGTCTGGTATTATGGAGACACAGTCTCATCGAGATCTCGGGGGGTCGCCATAGGATTTGCAAGAGGAGTTAGATACACAGTGGTGGACAGATTGAACGATCCGGAAGGGAGGTTCTTGTTCTTGAAAATAAAACTAGGAGAGGAGGACTACACTCTGGCAAATGTATATGCACCCAATGTGAACTCGGCTAAATATATTAGTAAAATACTCAGAAAATTAAAAGATTTTGAAAAGGGACATGTGGTGTTAATGGGGGACTTTAACTTTTGCATGTGCCCGAGCCTCGACAGTACGTCCCATGCTCAGGGGAATAACGGTGAGCACCTTAAGCTACTGAAAAAACAAATGATACAAAACCAAATGGTGGATGTCTGGCGAATCCTCAACCCCAAGACAAGAGACTATACGTTTTTTTCCCCTGTGCATGGGACGTACTCGAGGATCGACTACATCCTCGTAGATCATAGACTTTTGGAGAGGGTGGTCGAAGCAAGTTGTGAGATCATAACGCTATCAGACCACGCCCCTATAACCATGAAAATAAGTACATCCATACAAAAATGCATACCTCCTGAATGGAGATTGGATGAAGGTCTGTTGAGGGACGAGGATGTGGTCGAGAGAGTACAGAAAGAACTGGAATGGTATTTCCAGGAGAATGACAAGGAGGGAATCACAGGAGCAACCCTGTGGGACGCCCACAAAGCGTATATAAGAGGGATTTTTATTGCTGAGGGGGCAAAGAAAAATAAAACAAGAATGAGTAAACTAAAAACATTAAAAGAGGAGATATATAGGCTGGAACAGGAACATAAATTACAGGGCCATAAGAGGGAAACACTCCGTAAGTTAACTATAACAAGGGATGAATACAAAGCCCTTGCCGGGCAAGAAACCAAGAATTTCATAGACAGGGTAGAGAGAGAAAGATACGTCTGGGGAAATAAACCTAGTAAAAATTTGGCCAGAATGGTAAGAAAAAAGAAAACCAGGAATTTTATCGAAAAAATTAGGAATGGGAATGGGGACTTAGTGTATGCGACAAACAAAATAGCAGAATCCTTTAGAAGCTATTATGAAAAACTATACGACGTCCAACAGAAGATCAGGGACCCAGCCGAAAAAAAGGATAAGATCAGGGAAGTATTACAGCAAACCAATCTACCGAAGATAGAAGAGCATGAGATAGAAAGAATGGAGGAAAGTATAACCGAGCAGGAAATAAGGGAGGTCTTAAGGAATGCTCCCAATGGGAAAAGTCCTGGACCAGACGGCTTCACGTCTGCCTACATACAAAGGTTTAGTACCATCTTAGTCCCTAGACTATGTCAATATTTCAATGGGTTGGGGCTAGACTATGAGATGAGTAGAGAGGCATTAACAGCTACGATCACTGTCATTAAAAAAGAGGGAAAGGACAATACGAATTGTTCAGGGTTCCGACCTATCTCACTCCTGAATGCAGATACCAAACTGTATGCAAAAATTCTGGCCGAACGAATGAAGGGGGTAATGACAGCCATTGTCCACCCGGACCAGGTTGGTTTCATACCTGGTAGGGAGGGAAAGGACAATGGAGTTAGGGCACTTCTTCTCATGGAGCAGATCAAAGAAAGAGGGACCCCCGGTCTACTCCTGTCAGTAGACGCTGAGAAAGCGTTTGACAGGGTAGACTGGGGGTTCATGATACAAACACTAGAATTTATAGGAATAGGCCCAAGGATGATCAAATGGATCAAAACGCTCTATTTCCACCCATGTGCTAGGATCAAGATCAACGGATCTTTATCCGCACCCTTTGAGATGCGAAATGGAACCAGACAGGGCTGTCCCCTGTCCCCCCTTCTTTTTGTCTTATCATTGGAACCCCTGCTTGCAATGGTTCGACAAAATCCAGAAATATATGGAATAGAAGTTGGAGAAGATGAGCACAAATTATCCGCCTTCGCAGACGATATTCTATTCTATATAAGTAGCCCAAGAGTCACCCTCCCGAAGTTAATAGCTACCTTAAAACAATATGGTGAGGTATCAAACTTCAAAATGAATACAGAAAAGACGGAGATCCTGAATATTAACATTCTTAAAGAAGAAGAACAATATCTGCGGAAGAAATATAATTTCAAATGGCAAAAAGAAATAAAATACCTGGGAATAAAACTGGCAAATACCATCAAGAAAATATATAGAATAAATTTTATCCCCCTACTCAACGAAATAAAAAGTGAAATTAAAAACATATATAATAGACCAATTTCGTGGTTCGGGAGGATAAATGTGGTAAAAATGGTTCTCATCCCAAAAATTCTATACAAGTTTCAAATGGTCCCAATTTACCTACCACCGTCATTCATCAAAATAATTAACTCCCTCATAATGAACTATATTTGGAATAATAAAAAACACAGGGTGTCTGCTCAAACCCTAAAACGGGCCAAGAAAAAGGGAGGATTAGCTGTACCCGACATCAGATTGTATTATAACGCTTCGGTTCTCTCACGGGTTATAGAATGGGCTAAAGAGTCCCAGGACAAAAGATGGATAAACATTGAATGCACATTAGCGAGGGCACAGTTAGGGAGATTAATTTGGAATCCACCACAATATAGATCTTTACACACTTCAACACACACAATTACACATAATGCATGGAGGATCTGGGATAGACTTCACAAACAATTAAAAACAGAATTCAATTCACCCTTTATAGATTTAAAAGAAAACGAATATTTCACCCCAGGGACAAAAGAAGTAGGGGGAAATTGGATCACAAATAGAACACAGCTAAAAGATATAACACTAGATGGTAAAATTAGGACACTTCACGATATTAAATATAGGATTGGAATTAGGGCGCTCGACGAGTGGAGATATTTGCAGTTAGTGTCATTCGTCAAACGCCTACCACACCCTTTGAGGTCACAAGAGGAGTACACTATATTGGAACAATTGTGTAGCATCGAAAGCTCAAAAGGAAATATATCTAAAATCTATAATTACTTGCAGAAAACGGAAGAGTTGGACACGCTAAAATACATCCAAAATTGGGAAACAGACTTAGGGGTCCCAAGGGGGAAAACGACCATAGGAAGAATCCTGAAAATGACTCACACCTCGGCAGTAGATGTAAGAACTGCCGAGATGAACTTCAAATGTTTGACGAGGTGGTACGCTACCCCAGATAAAATGGCCAAATTCAGAGGGGGTGAGTCAGAGAAATGCTGGAGAGGCTGTGAGTTAAGAGGAACGATGGCACACCTTTGGTGGGACTGCCTGAAAATTAAAGCCTATTGGAAAAAAATCTTGGCCCTGATAAAGGTAATAACAAAAAAAGAAGTGGAAGATAACCCATGGGTAGTTCTTTTTCATGGAGGGGAGGTTCCAGAGAAGGAGTATAAGGGTTCCCTGACCCCTCATTTGTTGAACGCAGCGAAAAGATTGATCCCCCTTAAATGGAGAGACGCGAAAAGCCCGCAAATGTGGGAGTGGATCGACTCCGTAGAGGACACCTATAGGAGAGAGAAATTAAAATACGGAAGTTTTAAACACGAGGTAGAGGAAAAGGACATATGGGTCCCCTGGTTGGAATTTAAAAAGACCTGGAGGTTCGCAGAAAACCTGAGAGAGGAATAGGAACACATTGTCAATTAATGGGAATGAATTCTTATAGTGGAGTCGTGGGATGGTCAAGGGTGGGGTGTGGGAAGGGGGGGAGGGTAGGAGGGGGGAATTAGTCGGGGAGGGGGGAGAAGGGGTGCTGGGTATCTCTTTGTCACGCGGATAAAACCTGTTAAAATTCCGTACTTAATACAAAAGAGAGTCTCCCAAACGGAGAAAAAAAAATAAATAAAAAAAATAAATAAAAAAAAAGATAAAGAGGATACACCTGCCGCTACCATCTGGAGTGGTCCATCGTTATCTATACCATCCAGGAGTCTCAGCATTTCTTTCGTATCTTTCAGGTACGCACAAGTTTTCTGCACGGCTGGTTGCAAGTATCGATCAATGTATTGGCCAAGTCTGGCAGTAATAGACTCGATCCCGTTCACTATCGGACGAAAAGGTGGGGTTACTAGGTCCTTATGGATTTTAGGCAGTGCGTAAATAATGGGGGTCCTACAGGCTTCTGGGACAAGATATTTGGCCTCCCTTTTGTCTAGAATGTTCTTCCTGGTGCCTAGTTGAACTACCTGTTCTAACTCTTTTTTCCATTTAAAAATGGGATTTTTTGATAACACACTGTATGTGTCAGAATCTTCTAGTAATTTCATCATCCCGGTATGGTATTGTTCAGTTGTTTGGATGACGATCCCTCCTCCCTTATCCGAAGGTCTTATTACGAGATCTTTTCTCTTCGTGAGTCTACTAATGCCAGTTTTCATGGAGATAGGTTCTTCCACTCTTTTAAAATTCAAATTCTTAATTTCTTCAGTTACCATTTGTTTGAAGACCTCAATATGTTTCCCATCTTTCAATTTGGGGTTAAAGGTAGATCTATTCCTCAAATGACTATGCACCACCTGTTGGTTATCACAAGTCTGGGTCACAAAGGGTTTCTCTAACATGTATTTCTTTATATTTAATTTACGAACAAATTTTTGTATGCCAATGTAGGTTTGGAATTTATCCAAATTCCTCACTGGTGCATACTTCAAACCTTTGTCCAGTACTACAATTTCTTCAGTAGTAAGTGGTGTGTCAGTGAGGTTAAAGATCCCTTCCCCCATTAGTCTCTTCTTCTGTTTTCTCTTCCCTGATCGGCAGCCTCTTTTCTTATGGGGCTTTTTTGCTTCGGTTCTTCCTGTTTCCTTGGGGGGTGATATACTGTTCCTCGGTCTAAAAAAGACGACGGATGGTTGTATCCTTGTTCTTGACGGAAGTCTAGGTCTCTCCTTCCATCTCTGTGGGTATCACGCAAATCCCTTAAAGGAGCATAGTAGTTGTTAGTGTAGATCGGGCTTCTCTCCCTGAGTCTCATTTGGGGTGGTGGATCATGCCTGTAATAGGTATCAGTATTTGAAGTTCTCCTATATGGCTGTTCTCCATGATGGTAGTCTCCTCTATATTCTCTGTTATCATGATATCCACTAGGGTAAACAGGGCTTCTAGTTTGGTAATAGGGTACATTTGGTGGTTCTCTGTCGTCCCTTGGTCCTGGATTTGCTTTGTTCCAATTGTTATATGTTTTTTTGTTTTTATTTTTCCTTTTAGGTTTTTTCCAACCTTGTTGTGGTATGTATCCATTCGGTTGTTGTTGCCTCCAAGGGATGCGAGGGGAGGCATTACTTGGGTATCCATGTCTTTCATCACCATGTTGATTTCTTGGGTAGTAATCCCTTGGCCTTTCTTCCCTCCTATCCCTATGGTCCAACCCCAATAGTGGCGGAATAGAAGTCGCCTGTGTCCTCATTTGAGGTGGGGCTCCCCTTTCTGGTGTGGAAAAGGTGGAACTGGGATCCGGGGGTCCCAGTGGTTTAGCCTTATTTTGCCATTTGAAGACTACATCGTTCTTATAGTCATTAATATCTCTGGTGTATTTTTTACTTTTTCTCAATTTGACTTCCGAATCCTTAATCACTAGGTCTTTATTTAATTGGGTAGTCAACCGTGTAAATTCCGCCGTGTCTTTGTGTGTGTCTAATTGTGTTTTCAAAGTGGCTAGTGTAGCATCAATCTTGCGAAGCTTCTTTTGCTTCCTCTTCAGTAGGAGGTGTAAGAGCTCCATCCCTTTTACGTTAAAAAACCTAAACCATTCGTCAATTGATTCCTGGTCACATAGGCCATCGTTGGGGGGTACATCCCACCTAAAAATTGTTTTATTTCCAGCCCTAACGGACTATTCAACATGCTAACATTTCCACCACTACCATAAGACCATTGGGTGTTGCCTCACCCCTGATGTGTATGGCAGTTTGCCACTTGCTTATTGGTATATGACACCTTAGTCCCCTTCTTTACATGTCCCTCCTTCCCTGCCCCTTCCACTTCCCTCCCTCCTCGTCACCACGCCCCTCTTTTTAGGCCCTTTTTGGATCATTAGCCACTTACACCATATGGACACCATGTATTATTCTAATATTCCCCCAATCTTGAGGAGAAGCGTACTTAACTTTTGATTGGGCCGTAACGTCAGTCCATCACCCATTTCTCACATACCAGTCTATCTGGCACGTTTTCACATGGCTACATACCCCACACCCCCATATGAGGCTAGGATTCTATGGATCAGGCCTTCAGCCCTTATATGTTTGACACTTCCTTTTTCCCTGTTTTTTATGGTAATTATTTATTTAAGCTAGGTATCTGGCACTTGTGGACCTTTAGGTTTATTTATCAATATGGTTCACTTAGGGAGACTTCCATATCCCCTGCTAGCCCCTCCTCCCTCCCCCTCCCGCCCCCCCCCCGATCAGTTCCAACATCCCCCTATTCTTGCTAGTAGTGCATTGATTGGGCCATACAGACATCCTGATCTCTCATTTCTCACATACTAATTCATCCGGCACCTCCCATTACGGTTACATACCTCACACCCCCATATGAGGTTATGGCTATATGGCTCCTCCCTCCCCCCCCCCTCGTCCCCTCCCCCTTTTGATATGTTTTTTCTCTTTCCCCCTTTCCCGTTTTTGCATTAGTTTTCTCATATTGGCATTAGGGTCTTATTCGCCCTGATATTTTACTGCCGGTTTGCTTAGATGGGACGCTAATAGTGCGTTTGCACTCTGTGCCCCCTTCCCGTTTCACTTACAAGCGCCGCTTACAATGTATAACATGGCGCAGGCAGACCATAGGCAGTGCAGTCCTTATTATAATGTATGAGCTTCGACAAAATGGCCGCCGGGTGCTCATCAATACAGACTATAAATGTCTGTCAGTGTGTCCCCTACATCATCCCCTGATGAAGTCACGTGTTGTGACGATACGCGTCGGGATTGGCAGGCAGGACACACTCCAGCATCTGACGAACAGACACACGAGTTCGCCACTCGTAGGATTGTTGCAGAGTTCCTGAGTTTTAAATGTGAGTTTTTTATTTGTTTTTAATAAACATTTTGTACCGCTGATTGGGCTATACTATGGGTGTTTGTTCACTTCTCCCCCATGTATAATCACGCCATCTGAGCGCTCCATCTGAGGCATCGAGAGAGGGAATAGGAGCCGCTGCAAGCCCATATCAGCTGAGGTATTTCCACACACCGCGTACCATTGGGGAGACTAAACAGCTAGCCTACTACTCCAGAGATCTAGCAGGAGAAAGGATAGAGGGACTAACGAGCTCGACGCTCGTGGATACGAGCCTGAGATCTCTCACTTACTGTCACGCCCCTGACGGTGAGAGCCTAATGTGCGGAAGACGGCCTCCCTTGCAGCTCCGACTCCGAGCTCCTGGTAAAGTGGACAGGAGACTCCAAAGTGCAAAGTCGCACGAGTGCCTTGCAGGATCGCTGGTGAGTCGCTGAGCTGGAGTTGCTGAGCAGGTAGCGGAGAGGCACAGGTGCAGGTGGTAGTCCCAGGCAGCTGTCAGCGGGTAGAGGAAGTGGTCAAGCCGGGTCATGCACTATCGGATACGTCTGGAACACAGGCGGAAGCCGGAAGCGAGGTCACAGGGCAGGCTGGGTCGGTATTGGGCTGGCAGCAGAGTAGCAGAATCAGTAGGCGAAAGCAGGGTCCAAAACAAGCCGGGTCGGTGCAGGCGGAGAGCAGGGGTATCAACGGCAAGCCGGGTCGGGTCAACGGTACAGGAAACAGGATACAGGTTACTGAGGTAGGTTAGCCAAACGCTATAGAACGGACAGCACCTGAGTCCAAGAAGAGGCCAGCCTAAATAGCCTGTCTGGCGCCAAAAACACTCAGAGAGTGCACGCCGCGGCGCCCGCACATGCACGCGCGCGCACGGGGGCGCGCACGCGAGCGCGCACATGCGCTAACGGCGCTCCTGTGGAAGCTGAAGCCCCAGCTCGACCTCTATGGTCGCCATTTTGGGTGCTGGCATGCCCTTCCTGACATTGCCCCCTCCTAATGGGCAGCCTCCGGATGTCAGTCAGTCCATCACCCATTTCTCACATACCAGTCTATCTGGCACGTTTTCACATGGCTACATACCCCACACCCCCATATGAGGCTAGGATTCTATGGATCAGGCCTTCAGCCCTTATATGTTTGACACTTCCTTTTTCCCTGTTTTTTATGGTAATTATTTATTTAAGCTAGGTATCTGGCACTTGTGGACCTTTAGGTTTATTTATCAATATGGTTCACTTAGGGAGACTTCCATATCCCCTGCTAGCCCCTCCCCCCTCCCCCTCCCGCCCCCCCCCGATCAGTTCCAACATCCCCCTATTCTTGCTAGTAGTGCATTGATTGGGCCATACAGACATCCTGATCTCTCATTTCTCACATACTAATTCATCCGGCACCTCCCATTACGGTTACATACCTCACACCCCCATATGAGGTTATGGCTATATGGCTCCTCCCTCCCCCCCCCTCGTCCCCTCCCCCTTTTGATATGTTTTTTCTCTTTCCCCCTTTCCCGTTTTTGCATTAGTTTTCTCATATTGGCATTAGGGTCTTATTCGCCCTGATATTTTACTGCCGGTTTGCTTAGATGGGACGCTAATAGTGCGTTTGCACTCTGTGCCCCCTTCCCGTTTCACTTACAAGCGCCGCTTACAATGTATAACATGGCGCAGGCAGACCATAGGCAGTGCAGTCCTTATTATAATGTATGAGCTTCGACAAAATGGCCGCCGGGTGCTCATCAATACAGACTATAAATGTCTGTCAGTGTGTCCCCTACATCATCCCCTGATGAAGTCACGTGTTGTGACGATACGCGTCGGGATTGGCAGGCAGGACACACTCCAGCATCTGACGAACAGACACACGAGTTCGCCACTCGTAGGATTGTTGCAGAGTTCCTGAGTTTTAAATGTGAGTTTTTTATTTGTTTTTAATAAACATTTTGTACCGCTGATTGGGCTATACTATGGGTGTTTGTTCACTTCTCCCCCATGTATAATCACGCCATCTGAGCGCTCCATCTGAGGCATCGAGAGAGGGAATAGGAGCCGCTGCAAGCCCATATCAGCTGAGGTATTTCCACACACCGCGTACCATTGGGGAGACTAAACAGCTAGCCTACTACTCCAGAGATCTAGCAGGAGAAAGGATAGAGGGACTAACGAGCTCGACGCTCGTGGATACGAGCCTGAGATCTCTCACTTACTGTCACGCCCCTGACGGTGAGAGCCTAATGTGCGGAAGACGGCCTCCCTTGCAGCTCCGACTCCGAGCTCCTGGTAAAGTGGACAGGAGACTCCAAAGTGCAAAGTCGCACGAGTGCCTTGCAGGATCGCTGGTGAGTCGCTGAGCTGGAGTTGCTGAGCAGGTAGCGGAGAGGCACAGGTGCAGGTGGTAGTCCCAGGCAGCTGTCAGCGGGTAGAGGAAGTGGTCAAGCCGGGTCATGCACTATCGGATACGTCTGGAACACAGGCGGAAGCCGGAAGCGAGGTCACAGGGCAGGCTGGGTCGGTATTGGGCTGGCAGCAGAGTAGCAGAATCAGTAGGCGAAAGCAGGGTCCAAAACAAGCCGGGTCGGTGCAGGCGGAGAGCAGGGGTATCAACGGCAAGCCGGGTCGGGTCAACGGTACAGGAAACAGGATACAGGTTACTGAGGTAGGTTAGCCAAACGCTATAGAACGGACAGCACCTGAGTCCAAGAAGAGGCCAGCCTAAATAGCCTGTCTGGCGCCAAAAACACTCAGAGAGTGCACGCCGCGGCGCCCGCACATGCACGCGCGCGCACGGGGGCGCGCACGCGAGCGCGCACATGCGCTAACGGCGCTCCTGTGGAAGCTGAAGCCCCAGCTCGACCTCTATGGTCGCCATTTTGGGTGCTGGCATGCCCTTCCTGACATTGCCCCCTCCTAATGGGCAGCCTCCGGATGCCCAATCTAGCCAACTTGTCAGGATGAGAGTTCTTGAAGGCTTGAACGAGCCTTTGGGCGTAAATATTGTCTTCCGGTTCCCACGAGTTGTTCTCCGGTCCGTATCCCTGCCACTTGATTAGGTATTGAACCTGATTCCTCCTTCTTCTGCAATCTAGTACCGCTTCTACTACAAATTCTTCCTCGCCGTTCACAAGCACAGGTTCAGGTGGGCCAACGTCTCGATCAGGGAATGGATTAGACACCGCAGGTTTTAGCAGGGTTACATGGAATACGGGATGGACCCTTAAGGAGTCTGGTAACTCGAGTTCATAAGCGACGTTATTGATTCGCCTCTTCACAGGGAATGGTCCCAGAAACTTAGGTCCTAACTTTTTCGAGGGACAAGCGAGTTTCAGATTAGTGGTTGCCAACCAAACTTGGTCGCCTGGATCTAGTATTAATTCCCCTCTTCTCCTTCTATCAAAAACTTCCTTGTTGTAAGCCTGGGTCTTGGCCATTGTTTCCTGTAACACTTTGTTGTTGGTATTAAAGAAGTCCACTGTTTCAAGGACGGCAGGTACTGAGCATTCAGGAATCGAGTTGAACAAAAAGGATGGGTGAAACCCATAATTTGCAAAGAAGGGTGATTGCTTGGTGGCGGAGTGGGAGGAGTTGTTATAGGCGAATTCGGCCAGAGGAAGTAAGTACATCCAATCGTCTTGGGAGAAAGAAGAAAAACAGCGAAGATATTGTTCGAGAGTCTGATTGGTCCTCTCCGTCTGTCCATTCGTCTGCGGATGGTACGCTGATGAAAATGAAAGTTCGATCCCCAGGGATTCACATAATGACCTCCAGAACCTAGAGGTGAACTGGACCCCTCTGTCGGAGACTATGTTTGCGGGTGCTCCGTGAAGTCTTATGATTTCTTTGATGAAGACCTGTGCGGTCTCCTGTGCAGAAGGAGTGCCTTTCATAGGTAAAAAGTGGGCCATCTTGGATAAGCGGTCAACGACCACAAAGATGGTATTATAGCCCCCGGATGGCGGCAACTCCACAATAAAATCGATGGAAATCATCTGCCACGGTCTGCTTGGAACCGGCAGTGGCTTGAGTAGGCCCCAGGCCTTAGACCTGCTGTTCTTGTTACGGATACATGTGGTACATGACTCCACATACTTTTTACAGTCTTTCTGTATCTCGGGCCACCAGAATGTTCGTTGCAACAGTTCGGACGTCTTATTCGTACCAAAATGTCCCGCAAGCTTGTGGTCGTGGCACAACCCCAAGGTGGGGACTCGCAGGCTTTCTGGCACAAAGACCTTGTCTCCGTGCCAGAGTAGCCCGTCCCTTGCCAACAGAACGGTCCCGAGTGGGGAAGGGTTACCTACTGAAGCTTGCTTAATTTGATTGATTAAGTTTCCTTGCAACAGAAGAAAGTTGCCAGGAGACAAGATTGTATCGGGCGGGGAAGTTTCTTGAGGTTTGCTAAACATGCGTGACAACGCATCTGGTTTTATGTTCTTTGATCCTGGTCTGTATGTCAAATGAAAGGTGAATTGGGAAAAAAAAGTGCCCATCTGGCCTGCCGTGGTTTTAGTCTTTTTGCCGTTCTCAGATATTCAAGGTTCTTATGGTCCGTGTAGATTAATATTGGGTGTGCGGCCCCTTCCAGGAGATACCTCCATTCTTCTAAGGCCGCTTTGATCGCTAGGAGTTCGCGATCCCCGACATCGTAGTTCCTCTCCGCACTGGACAATTTACGAGAGAAGAAGGCGACAGGGTACAACAGAGCTTTAGGTCCCTGTCTCTGGGAAAGTATGGCCCCGACTGCCGTCTCTGACGCATCCACCTCAAGAACATATGGTTGGGCCGAATCAGGGTGTTTCAAGACAGATGCGGAGGTAAATAACTTTTTCAGGGTCTCGAAAGCAGTTTGGGCCTCAGAAGACCACTGGAACCTGACGCCTTGCTTGGTGAACTGGGTGATGGGGGAGATGATTGCTGAAAAACCCTTGATAAATTTTCTGTAAAAGTTCGCAAAACCTACGAAACGTTGGATGCCTTTCTTATCACTGGGAGCTGGCCAATCCAGGATGGCTGCGACTTTTTGAGGGTCCATCTTGATACCCTCAGTGGATATAATCAGGCCCAAAAATTGGATGCTCTGGCGTTCGAATTCGCACTTTTCAGCCTTGGCGTAAAGTCCATGTTGTCGAAGGCGGGCCAGAACATTTCTGACGTGTCTGCGATGGTCAACTAAGGAGGAAGAAAAAATTAATATATCATCAAGGTACACCACAACAAACAGGTCCAGGAAATCTCGGAAGACATCATTGATAAAGTGCTGGAACATGGCGGGGGCATTGCAAAGTCCGAAGGGCATCACCAGGTACTCGAAATGCCCAAAACGTGTACGGAAGGCAGTCTTCCATTCATGACCCTCCCGTATACGGATCAAATTATAAGCACCCCGAAGATCCAGCTTAGTAAAAATGATGGCAGCACCAAGTCTTTGAAAAAGTTCAGGCACTAACGGCAGGGGGTAACGGTTTTTGACCGTAATTTTGTTTAGCTCGCGGTAGTCTATACATGGACGTAAGGAGTGGTCCTTCTTTTCCACAAAGAAGATACCCGCACCAGCCGGGGACGTGGACGGGCGGATGAACCCCTTTTTCAGATTCTCATCCACATAGTCCTTAAGGGCTACCAGTTCATTTTAAGATAAGGGGAAAATCCGGCCAAAAGGAACTTCAACTCCGGGGAGGAGGTCGACTGGACAATCGTAGGAACGATGGGGAGGGAGCGTCTCTGCCCCTTTCTTACTAAATACGTCCAAAAAGTCGTGGTATACTGTAGGCACCAATTGACGAGCTTTAGAGTCTGAATCAAGACATAGTAGGGAAGGCTGGTCACAAGGGGTTGGAAGGCAGTGTTGAAGGCAGTAGGGTGAGCGGAAGTTAATTTCATCTGTGGTCCAGTCGATGCTGGGGTTATGGACTTTCAGCCAAGGCATGCCGAGAATAATCGGAAATAAAGGAGAGGCGATGGCATCCAATCGGAGTAGTTCTTGGTGACCGTTAGCCATGGTGGCTAATAGAGGGACAGTCTCATGTGTAACTGCCCTGGACTTGATAACGGAGCCATCGGCCAGGGAGACGGAGAGTCTCTGTGGTTTGGGTTGGAGCGGGATACGGTGTTTCACAGCAAAGGATAGATCCACGAAACAACTGCAGGCCCCGGAGTCAATTATGGCGGGTGTCTGGATGGTCCCCTCTGGCAGCTGTAATGAGATGGAGAGAGCAAGGTGAGCAGAAATGCTGGGTAAGTTCATATTTGCAGAGGGTGAAGTAACTGAGAGGCACTTACGGGGTTTGACTGGACAAGATCTTACGTAGTGGCCTGACCCTCCGCAGTACAGACACAGGTTCTGCTGGCGGCGGTGTTGACGTTCTTCGAAGGAGAGGGAAGGGCGAAGTAAGCCGATCTGCATTGGCTCTGGTGCGTCGGACGTGGTCGGAGTTGGGACCGGTGGAGCAGGGTTGAATGGGCTGGGAATCCGTGGTAGCATCCATACCGGGCGTGACTGGCCCGCAGCCCTCTCTGACCTCCGTTCTCTCAACCGGCGATCAATCTGAATAGATAAGTCGAACAGGGCCGTCAAGGTGGAAGGCATTCCCACACGGGCTATTTCATCCTTAAGGGGCTCAGAGAGGCCCATGCGGAACTGGGAGCGTAATGCAACATCGTTCCAATCAGTGTCGAAGCCCCATCGTCTAAATTCAGCGACGTAGTCTTCCACCGGACTGCGACCTTGCTGGAGAGAGCGAAGAGCCGTTTCAGTGGAGGTGGCCTGCTGGGGATCCTCGTATAACTGAGCCATGGCGGTGAAAAATGAAGCTGCATCAGTTAAACACTCGGACTTCTGTTCTAGGTGACGATGGGCCCAGGATTGCGGTTCCCCTTGCAACAAGGAGATTACAAAGCCGACCTTTGTGGCCTCCAAGGAAAAGGTGCGCGGCTGCAGTGCAAAATATAGGTCACATGCATTCTTGAAGGACCTAAACTTGCTGCGATCTCCAAGGAATTTTTCTGGGGTCGGGACCCTGGGTTCGGGTGGAAGCATGACAACTGCCAGAGTGGCGGAGGCCCCCTGGTGGGCAGCAGAGGCAGATGCAGGTCCCGGGCCAGCAGAAGATAAAGCTTGCACTTGTCCTTGCAGCTGGGTATAGCCGGATTGTAGGTCCTTTACTGCCCGTGTTCGGCCAGATGCTGGCATAGTTCGTCCATAGGAGAGGGTCCCCGCACAGGCTCAGTCATGGCTGTCCGTTACTGTCACGCCCCTGACGGTGAGAGCCTGATGTGCGGAAGACGGCCTCCCTTGCAGCTCTGACTCCGAGCTCCTGGTAAAGTGGACAGGAGACTCCAAAGTGCAAAGTCGCACGAGTGCCTTGCAGGATCGCTGGTGAGTCGCTGAGCTGGAGTTGCTGAGCAGGTAGCGGAGAGGCACAGGTGCAGGTGGTAGTCCCAGGCAGCTGTCAGCGGGTAGAGGAAGTGGTCAAGCCGGGTCATGCACTATCGGATACGTCTGGAACACAGGCGGAAGCCGGAAGCGAGGTCACAGGGCAGGCTGGGTCGGTATTGGGCTGGCAGCAGAGTAGCAGAATCAGTAGGCGAAAGCAGGGTCCAAAACAAGCCGGGTCGGTGCAGGCGGAGAGCAGGGGTATCAACGGCAAGCCGGGTCGGGTCAACGGTACAGGAAACAGGATACAGGTTACTGAGGTAGGTTAGCCAAACGCTATAGAACGGACAGCACCTGAGTCCAAGAAGAGGCCAGCCTAAATAGCCTGTCTGGCGCCAAAAACACTCAGAGAGTGCACGCCGCGGCGCCTGCACGTGCACACGCACGCCGCGGCGCCCGCACACGCGCGCACGGGAGCGCGCACGCGAGCGCGCACACGCGCTAACGGCGCTCCTGTGGAAGCTGAAGCCCCAGCTCGACCTCTATGGTCGCCATTTTGGGTGCTGGCATGCTCTTCCTGACACTTACATGTGAGTGCATTTCCACTCGCCAAGACCCCAGCTACCAGCCCCCTCTGTGACGTTATTTCACCATCAGCTTTTTGTTTTCTTTTTGCTTTGTTTTTTCATGTAATACACCGGACGGAGACCTGTATGTGTTACCTAACTGTGGACTATACCTACCAGGACCAGGTTGATCTAAACACAGTGTGTCTAATTTGAGGTGAGCAGCTGGGTCCACCAGAGGTGTATACATGTGATCTTGGTGTTGGCTCAACTACTCTATCTCACTCATACTCCGGATCCAAGGGTCTTATATATATTTTTTCCAGAACTACTTTCTTTGCTTTTCACTTAAGAGTGTGTTTTTGTATTATTTACACAATACCTACACTGTTGGCGATTGGATCCACTTTTGATATAATGCACCAATACACGGCAGGATTGTGCTAGATCTGGACTTTTTCTGAATCCCTAATATGGTTGTTAGAGGATGATCCGGCTTCTTTCAATGAACATTATTCCTCTTGTCCCCAGCAAAAGTTATCTGAATGTATTAGTTCTGTTGAGTCTCTGATTAGACAAGGTGTGTGTGAACCAGATTTTGTTCAACCTGTGCTGCAGCCATGGTCAGATCTCCTGATTTCAGCCAAACCACTACATTCCAGCCCTGCCATTAATCACCTGCCTTTTCAAGATTCTATCCGTCCATCACCAATAGCAACCCCAGCTACAGCCCAGATAATTTCGCTCCCTACCAAATATTATTACCCAGTCTCTACCAGTTATACCTACCCCGCTTTCAATCCACCTGCTTCTTCCCTTCCACCTGTAACAACTCCACAAAAACCTCCTCCAGCTACTGTTCTTGTGCCTCTGCCCCATTCCAACCCTTCCTCTTATTTTATTCCATCCTTTTCATGCACCCCTCCTGTTAAAAAACCTGCAGTGTCTAAACTTAAAAAGAAACGGAAGTATCTTCCGACCCACACCATTGTGCCAGCTACCCAGCCTGTCGTCCCAGTGCCAGCTACCCAGCCTGTTGTCCCAGTGCCAGCTACCCAGCCTGATGTTCCAGTGCCAGCTACCCAGCCTGATGTGCCAGCTACCCAGCCTGAAGTGCCAGCTACCCAGCCTGACGTGCCAGCGACCCAGCCTGACGTGCCAGTGCCAGTTACCCAGCCTGATGTGCCAGCTACCCAGCCTGACGTGCCAGCTACCCAGCCTGAAGTGCCAGCTACCCAGCCTGACGTGCTAGCGACCCAGCCTGACATGCCAGTGCCAGTTACCCAGCCTGACATGCCAGTGCCAGTTACCCAGCCTGATGTGCCAGTTACCCAGCCTGACGTGCCAGTGCCAGTTACCCAGCCTGACGTGCCAGCTACCCAGCCTGACGTTCCAGTGCCAATCTCCCAGCCTGATGTCTCAGTGCCAACCGCCCAGCCTGATGAGCCACCGTCTGCTGCCCAGCCTGATGAGCCACTGTCTGCTGCCCAGCCTGATGAGCCACTGTCTGCTGCCCAGCCTGATGAGCCACCGTCTGCTGCCCAGCCTGATGAGCCACCGTCTGCTGCCCAGCCTGATGAGCCACCGTCTGCTGCCCAGCCTGATGAGCCACCGTCTGCTGCCCAGCCTGAGGGGTTCCTGTTTGCTGCCCAGCCTGAGGGGTTCCTGCCAGCTGCCCAGCCTGAGGGGTTCCTGCCAGCTGCCCAGCCTGGTGTCCCGGTTCCTGCCTTCCAGCTTGGCGTCCCGGTTCCTGCCTTCCAGCCTGGCGTCCCGGGTTCCTGCCTTCCAGCCTGGCGTCCCGGGTTCCTGCCTTCCAGCCTGGCGTCCCGGGTTCCTGCCTTCCAGCCTGGCGTCCCGGGTTCCTGCCTTCCAGCCTGGCGTCCCGGGTTCCTGCCTTCCAGCCTGGTGTGTCTGCCTTCCAGCCTGATGTACCTGCTGTCCAGCCTGGTGTCCCTGCTGTCCAGCCTGGTGTGTCTGCCTTCCAGCCTGATGTACCTGCCTTCCAGCCTGGTGTCCCTGCCTTCCAGCCTGGTGTCCCGGGTCATGTCTTCCAGCCTGATGTGCCTGCCTTCCAGCCTGGTGTCCCGGTTCCCACCTTCCAGCCTGGTGTCCCGGTTCCTGCCTTCCAGCCTGAGGTGCCTGCCTTCCAGCCTGAGGTGCCTGCCTTCCAGCCTGAGGTGCTCGCTTTCCAGCCTGGTGTGCTCACTTTTCAGCCTGGTGTGCTCGCTTTCCAGCCTGGTGTGCTCCCTTTCCAGCCTGGTGTGCTCCCTTTCCAGCCTGGTGTGCCCGCTGTCTGCCTGGATGTGCCCGCTGTCTGCCTGGATGTGCCCGCTGTCTGCCTGGATGTGCCCGCTGTCTGCCTGGATGTGCCCGCTGTCTGCCTGGATGTGCCCGCTGTCTGCCTGGATGTGCCCGCTGTTTGCCTGGATTTGACCGCTGTTTGCCTGCATGTGCCCGCTGTCAGCCCGGATATGTCGGTACCCGCTGCCCAGCTCAAGCCTCTTTTTGCCCAGTTTGTCACCATGGACCTTCCCCGGCAACAGACAGTTGGAGCGTCCAGAGGCCGCTCCTTTGGGGGGGGGGGGGGTACTGTCAGGAAAGGTTCCATCTTCTGGTGCTATTTATCACCTGGCTTGCAGTACTGCGTCTCACCAGGAGGTTCCAAACTGTCAGGAGAACTTCTCTATGCTGGTGTTATATCACCCTTGGGATGCAGTACTGGTCTCCACCAGCGGATGGACCATGACAGTATGGAGCCTGCGCTCAGGTGTGACCCGAACTTAATTATTACACCTCTATATATACCCGGCGAGTTCAAGCTGACCTCGCCCTGGTATCTTTCTACCTTTCTGACCTGGAGCCTGCAAACCTGACCCTGACCCTGCTTCCGACCCGACCTGATCCCTGTCCCGAGCCCATCCTGGGCTTATCCTTCCTATTGCCTGTTTACCCTGGATCCTGTTCCCCTTGGATTCCTGCCCCGCAGCCTGTCCATCCATCCGCTCCCTGCTCTGTTGTGTTCCTGTCCTCACCCTTCTGCTGACATCCCCTGGTGTAGGACCTCGGTCTGGCTTTTGTTTACAATTACGGTATCTCCCCTTGATTTTTATATACTATTTGTTGTTTGTGCACTGGTTGTCTTCACATGTTTGTAAATAAACACCTTTTTATTTCACTACATACCTTGTTGGTCTCCTCTGTGCAGTCACACAGTACTGGTCTACCTGATTCTCTGACATATGCATTTAGCCCCCTTTCACACTTGTACGACTTCAAAGTCGCGCGATTTTACCGCGATTTTGCGGCCTCGATTTTACCTGGATTTTGCCGCGATTTCAATGAATGCCTGTGTAAGTGGCATCAAAATCGGACCAAAGTAGTGCAAGGATTACTTTGAAGTAGGCACAACTTAAAGTCGTGCCAGTATGAATGGTGGTCATTGAAAATAATGGAGAATGACTTGTCATACAATTTTGCAGTCCAAAATCGTGAGACAAGTCGAATAAGTGTGAAAGGGGACTTAAATGCCAATATTCTGTCAGAACTAACTATGGGACCGCAGAAAAAAAAATGCACAGCACAGTGGTTCAACTATTTTAACAATAATTCAGAATCTTTGTCCTAATGAAATGATGAAACCACATATGCAAAACGTATTTAAGAAATGCTTAACAAACTGTTGAATTGGCCTAAATATTGAGTAGGCAAAACTTCTATGTAAGAGTAAGGAAGAGTGGGCCAATAATAGCAAATATATGATATCCCAGACTAAAAACTGAAACCAACAAAATACTGTATGTTCCACTAATCCATCTGTTTCAAAGTATCTTGCTTCCCAAACTCATACTGACAATGGTACAAAACCAAACTCTGAGCCCACATGAGTTTTTTTCTATCTATTATAACATATTCTAAGAGACACTGGTCAACCTGCTTGACCACCTCAGATTTCATTTTAGGTTTGTAACGTTATGGCCCGTGATACCCAGAGACTTTTGAAGGATGTGGGGTACTCCTGTGTCAGCTTCACCAATGACTCTTATGTCTAGGGTCATCCTATGTTCAATAGGGGCATAGAATGACTGAGAAATTATATCTTGGATTACATGAGATGCGACAGTAATCCACAATATACTCAAGAACGTCTAGAAGAACTAACCCAACAGGTCAATAGCAGAGTGACTCATTCATGTGGGGACACATAGACTGTTGAGGTGCTAATTAAGTCTACCTGGCTGTAGTGATAAAAGCTTGCAGTGTTTGCATTCTATTGTGTTAATTAAGTCTGGCTCCTAAGATATTTCATTGTGCTATGCTAACTAACCCTGTATTGTGTGAAAGTTCTATTGATGCTAATATGTTGTGAGTTAACACACTCTAAAAGTCATGATGTCTGCCATGTCAGCTATAGTAATTGATTCATGTAGAGTCGGTGCCAGAAAGTCTGTCTAAGATGTGGATTGAGGGGGACTTGTTAAACACCCATTGTGCGATGTTGTGGGTGGAATTGAGTCATTGTCCAGATTTGGTTTCTAACTGTATATAACCAGCTGAGTTTACCATTAAAGTGATCATTCATTTTGGAACCAGAGACAGAGCTGTGTGTGTCTCATTTCTGGGAGAAATCCAATGGGTCCTGTCTGCTGGATTGTGGAGTGTCGGATAAACTGTCGTGGGTTGGTGGAATGGAATATCGTAAACGGTGTTAACCCCTGACTGTTACAAGGTTTATTCCCTGTTTCATAATGGCACATATTGTCAAGTTTTCAAAAGTAGATAGGGATCCACTTTATTCACTATAAACAGGTATCAAATATAGATATCAAGATACTACCCAAAGTTCTGTTTTTAAACAGTTTAATACATAGAGGTACTAGGAACTAGGTATCGTGCAGTATATTTTTATAGCTACCGTATAACCTAAGGAAATTTAGACTTTTAGAGGCACACAAGGTAGGTAAAGTAAAACACTAAGGCCCAGATTCATGTAGATCGGCGCATCTTTATGCCGGCGTAGCGCATCTCATATGCGTTACGCCGACGTAAGTTAGAGAGGTAAGCTCCGTATTCTCATAGCAAATGTGCCCAATTTTGCACCGGCGTAATTCAAAGTAGGAAGGAAGTGGGCGTGATCCATTTAAATGAAGCATGACCCCATGCAAATGAAGGGCCGAACGAACGGCGCATGCGCCGTGACACGATCGTATGTCCCGCTCCCCTCTGCGCATGCTCACAACTACGCCCGGCATAAGCCCTGAGATACGCCAGCCCACTGCTTATACCCAGGGCATAAATACACCCAGACATGCGCCCGTCGAGTTCAAAAGTACACCCGTTTGGTTTCTTGAGGTGTAAGTACTTTTGTTGTGTCTTACTTTGTGCCATGCCTGCTCCTCGCAGTGACAAGAGGAAGAGAAACTTCTCCCCAGAGGAGAGGGTGATTATTATATCGGCCATGGAGAGGTATGATGCTCGCCTCCATGGGGCAGAAAGTAAAGGCACGAGTAAGGCCAAGAGGGATGAGATCCTGATGAGGATCACCACCCATGTCAATGCCATTGGGAATAAGGTAAGGAGGCCCAAGGACATTTTGAAAAAGATGAATGACCTGCGTAGGAAGGTCAATAAGAAGCTGGGCAAGATGAGGAGGCATGCCAGCACCACTGGAGGTGGACCAGCCTCTGCTCTTGGGCTGACTCCTGAGGAGCAGGTGGTTGCCCGGTGCCTTCAGAGGGAGCAAGTTGAGGGAGTGGAGTGCTATGACTCAGTTGAACCGGCCTTGAGGACAGGCAAGTTTTTTTTTGTTTTTTTTCTCCTATCTGGTGTGGAGCATGTGAGGGGGTGGAAGGGAACATGTGACAAGTGTGTGGGTCCACCAACATGTGAATGTTTTGTGTCATCCACAGATGTCCAGGAGGGAGCTGGGCCATCATCTTCCTCTGGCCGTCCCACACCATAATCCCCTAAACATCATGAGCCTGACCCCCTGGGAAGCCAAGAGACATTGGTGGAGGGGTGTGCCCAGACCTCAAATGAGGAGGTGGTTGAGGAGGATGTGGTCCTTATGGGTGAGGAGGTGTGCCTCTATTTGGAGGAATCCTCCTTATCGACTGAACCATCGCGCACTTCTAGCCCCATCTCGTCCAGCCCCTCAGGATCCATCCCCATCGGATCAAGCCCATCAGGATCCATCCCCATCACACCCACTCACTCACTCACTCAAGGGCCTCCCCATATGCAAGGCTTCAAGCCTCTCCTGGCCCCAGGAAGGCTACCAGGAAGACCAGGGGGGTTCCTGACTTCCTTCTGGAAAATTTAACAAAGGCACAGGACTCCCAGACCCGCCATATGGGTGAGATGGCCGTGGAGATGCGTCGTGTGGCAGACAGCCTGGCCTCCACGGGCAACATAAATGACGCTCTTCTGGATCTCACTGGCAACAGTGCAGCGGTGATCACCTGCCTGGGGAAGCTGCAAGCCACAACGGCTACCCTCGTGGCAGAGGTAAAGTCCCTGACAGAGGCCGTACAGGGCAATACAGCTGCCATTGAGGCGGGGGGGAGACAGTCGTGGCTGGTGCAGGCAGAGACCAATTCCATCCTCACCCGCATTGCCATGGCTTTAGAGGGCAGGCCGCCAGCCAGGCAGAGACCAGGGGATGCTCCTCCACCTGATGACCCACCCCCCCACCCGAGGCTTCCACCAGGCAATTATGGAGCCAGGGCCGTGGCCATGGCAGCAGGCTTGGCCCACGACAGGGCAACCGATTTTTTTTGTTTTGCCTTATCTTTGCTCTGGTGATGAGCATTTTTTTTTATTTTTCCTCAGGTCATGATTTTTTTTTGCTAAATTACTGCACACCATGCCTGCCCCTGGCATGTTGACATACAGATGTGTTGTCCTGCAAGTGTGGTTGCTCAGCTCGTCCGTAACGGTGCTGCTGTAGTTGCTCTCCAGCTGACTTGCGCATGTCTGGTGCAAAGTTACCCCTGCTTTATGAGGGGTAACTTTAGGCCGGACGTATGTCTTACGCGCACCGCGTGTAGCCTGCGTCGGACGCACGTACGGGAATCGGCGTATCTCCCTCATTTACATATTTGAATAGGCAATCAATGGGAGCGCAAGATGCGCCCAGCGTAAATATGCGCCCACGCTACGCCGGCGTAGAAAAGTTATGTCGGTCGGAAGAAGCCTATTTTCAGGCGTATCTGGTTCTGTGGGTACGGCGCATAGATACGCTGGCGTATATATACACTTACGCCGCGCATCTCGAGATACGCCAGCACGACTTTTTTGAGAATCTGGGCCTAAGGGTTTTATTGTAGAAATATTGTAAAAAACAACTATACATATAAAATCGTATATTTCATAATTATAACTGGTCCACGTAGGTTACCATAACATTTGCGATGAAATCATTTTTTTTTATACAGTACAGACTCGTAGAGTACAGTGGAACCAATCAAAGATACAACTGTAAGGTTTATAACCATGAAGTGGGTCCAGATGAAAATTAGGACTTGCTCTACATGTTATGCGTTTTGAAACGCTTCCTCAGGAGCATAGACATATGAATGTATTAAAATATATAGAAACAAAAAATAGTAAATTAACAACATTTTAATACATAAAAAATAATCATTGTACATAAATGATTGCTAGTGTGTGGCACCAGAAAGAGCCCAAGGAGCAGATAAGCAGCCCCCCCCTATTAAGGCATAGCTAAACACCATAGTAGGAATAGATTGGTGCTGAACTCAAAGCATCTTGGGAGAATATTTTAATGCAGTGCAGCACTGAACTCAAACTATTAGTTTCCCATTATCAAATTGAATTAAATAATTTGGACCAAGAAATTATATCCCTACAGGCTACCAGCGATAGCTTAAAAAGCTACGCACAATTTACCAAAAAATATCAGGAGGTAAAAGAATATATAACGAAAATCAACAAAGATATTTAGCCAGATTCAGGTAGACTTACGACGGCGTATCAGTAGATACGGCGTCGTAAGTCCGAATGAGCGCCGTCGTATATTTAAGCGTATTCTGGAAACCAGATACGCCTAAAATTGGCCAAGATACGACCGACGTAAGTCTCCTACACCGTCGTATCTTATGTGCATATTTACGCTGGCCGCTAGGGGCGTGTACGTGGATTTAGGCATCAAATATGTAAATGAGCAAGATACGTACACCCGTCGCAGTAAGATACGTTGTTTACGTAAGTCGTTTTTCCGGCGTAAAGATAAACCACCAAAAAGATGGTGCACCCCATGCAAGGTATGGCCGACGGAACAGCCATCGTATTTTACGTTGTTTGCGTAAGCGTACGTGAATGGGGCTGGGCATATGTTACGTTCACGTCGAAAGCATTGAGCCGACGTTGTTTCATAGGGGGTATTTCCAACGTGATTCTGAGCATGCGCCGTACAAACGGCCCTCATTTACATGGGGTCACGGTTAATTTAAATGTAGCCCGCCCACTACATGCCTACTTTGAATTAGGCGGGGTTACGCCGGCCCATTTGCGCTACGCCGACGTAACTTACGGAGCAAGTGCTTTGTGAATACTCTACTTGCCTCACTATGTTACGTCGGCGAAGTGCAAATGGGATGCGCTACGCTGGCCAAAAGATACGCCATTGTATCTGAATCTGGCTAATTATCTTTAAAAAACAGAGTAAACTAGTTAAAGATAGGACAGCTTTTGCTGAAGGCTTTGCCTATCGGTGGCAAAACCCTTTTCAGGGCCATGGGCCTAGGAAAAACAACTCTAAACACCCACGAGTGGGGAATGATATGGGGATCACTGATGAGGACACTGAATGGTGATGGGCACTTTACACCTTATTCCAAAAAAAGACCTGACAATCATGACATTAGACCTTTTGACCATTCTTTACGTCACGGTGTGACACCTGCTAAAGGTAATAGGAATAGTTCACAAAACAAATACATGGGTCCGACTGTACAGAAAGCACTACAGATGCTGAGCTTGCAAAACCAGATGTCCAATACTTCCTCTACATCCTACCCCGCGGGGCTCTGACCCATAAACATGCAAGCATCTACTATGCCAACAGATACCACTCCTCAACCCTTGCCCTCTAACACACTTACGACACCTAATGTACATCCGTCAGTACAACTACAGACGTTTAAGAAACAAAGCACTCTTGGGCCAAATCCACAAAGAAATTGCGGATCTTAGTTTTAGGCAGAAAAGTTACACTGGCGCAATTTTAGTATTTTAGGTAGCGATCCACAGAGCACTTACCTCTAAAATTGCGCCAGTGTAGCTGATATCCTTGCATCTTAAGCGATCCCTAATTAAAATGGGCGATTCCCATTTAAATTAGGGCGCGCTCCTGCGCCGGACGGACTGCGCATGCGTGTGACGTCATTTTTCCCGACGTGCATCGCGCATACGTAGTTTACGTCGGGCTTTGTGGATAGCGACGGGTTGGTAAAGTTGCGACGGGGAAAAAAATAAGTTACGCGACGGAAAAAAAAAAATCAAATTTAAAAAAAAAACGCGGCAATCGAAAAAAAGGTATGGTTTTGCATGGTCTACTAAAGTTAGTCCATATAAAACCAACCTTAGTTTTGCGCAAGCAAATTCGTAACTTACGCAAATCACACAATGCCTAAAGCTTTGTGGATCTCCGTAACTACTAATTTGCATACGCAAGGAGGGATTTCGACTCGAAATGCCCCCAGCAGCGGATGCGGTACTGCATCCGAAGATTCAACAGCGTAACTAAATTACGGATGTCGGATCTTCTGCCTAACTTGGGAAAAATCCTTTTGAGGATCGCTCCCAAAGTTAGGCACAGAGATACGCAGGCGGAACAGCAGTTCCGCCTGCGTATCTCTTTTGTGGATTTGGCCCTTGATCCTCATATTAGTCAGAGCAACTCTCAAATTTAAAATTTTCCAACGTTGGGGCTCCCACTGCCCCTAACGTAGAACTGGATGTGCTTAACTTGACCCCATATCACTTTACCGAAAGAAAGGAGGGTGAATGGCAAGTGTATGCTTGTGCCACATCCAGTAAATATGAGAAAAGAAAAAGGGGGGGTTCCCCTGGGTGGGCTTTTAAGGCACAAATAATATTTCAAAATATACAGGATATTGAGAGTAAAAAAGGTTTTATTCACAGTTGTACATATACATCAAAAAATGTTTAAATATTAAATTAAAATACAGAGTTACAAGATTGTCACCATATAGGTAAATACAAGAAGAAGAGCCTTCTTTACACCCGACACGTTTCGGGATAACCTTCTTCAGGGGTGTGTAGAGAAGGACAATTAGTTCATCTGGCGCGTAAGAATACATATAGTTCATTACATGCATTTATAGCATTATTAAATATATACAAAAAGTTTTTATGTAATATATATATATATATATATATATATACACACACATACACACACATGTAATTGTTCACTTACATATTATAAAGGATGCCGAATATTTAATTAGATACGTTTTAAAAGAATTGAAAATATACAGCACGCTGGGTTCAAGCAATGGGGTTGCCAGTCAAAAAAGGTATCAGGATGTACAATTAATACAAGTTTTGGATGTTCATCCCGTTAGGGAGAAATTATTCCAAAGATCAAGATGCCGGTAGATCAGCCAGAAGGGATATACTGGGACTGGATTGGAGGTCCCTAAAATTATATAAGATAATAAATACCAATGATAGATTGTACCCAAATAAGGCTAAATAGTACATATTATATAGATAGAGTAATAATTTGCTAAAATAGCAGTTAATATGTTAATGAAAGGTTATATGTATATGTACCTGATTATATGAGATCCGCATCAAACCTAATAATGTCCGCTGTCAAAGAGTACACTGAATTACTACAGGGATAGAAAAATATATGACATTACTATAGGGATTTATCTAGCCTTAATTGTAACCTCTATTTTTTTAAAGTATTTGTAGAGCTATTTAAATTTATATTATATACAAAAGGAAAAAGGGAGAGGGCTAAATCAAATATATGCAATATATAATGATATTTTCTATTTTATATTTGTCCGTAGAGGATAACATAAACAAATAAGTTTAAATAACTAAATCCAAACAAGGGAGTATCCGAGCATAGAGGTGTTGGTTTAGTAAACGTAAGAGCTATAGAATAGTGTTGCATAATATTATTAAAGCAGGTAATATAGACTTACTTGACAGGAGCAACATCTCAGCTGGCCAACCCAGCAAATAATGCTGGTGTGAAGGTGTGAGTGCTCTGTATTTATAGCAAGACCCTCCCATCAGCTATCACAGTTCACTGAAAACAGCTGACTGCAAGAGACAAAGGTAGTAGCGAACTCCTAATTAGTACCCTGAATAAGGTGGATGCGAGCATATGGGTATTCTAAAAAATAGAGGTTAAAATTGAGGCTAGATAAATCCATATAGTAATGTCATATCTTTTTCTATCCCTGTAGTAATTCAGTGTACTCTTTGACAGCAGACATTATTAGGTTTGCTGCGGATCTCATATAATCAGGTACATATACATATAACCTTTCATTAACATATAAACTGCTATTTTAGCAAATTATTACTCAATCTATATAATATGTACTATTTAGCCTTATTTGGGTACAATCTATCATTGGTATTTATTATCTTATATCATTTTAGGGACCTCCAATCCAGTCCCAGTATATCCCTTCTGGCTGATCTACCGGCATCTTGATCTTTGGAATAATTTCTCCCTAACGGGATGAACATCCAAAACTTGCATTAATTGTACATCCTGATACCTTTTTTGACTGGCAACCCCATTGCTTGAACCCAGCGTGCTGTATATTTTAAATTCTTTTAAAACGTGTCCAATGAAATATTCACCATCCTTTATAATATGTAAGTGAACAATTACATGTGTGTGTGTGTGTGTATATATATATATATATATATATATATATATATATATATATATTACATAAAAACTTTTTGTATATATTTAATAATGCTATAAATGCATGTAATTAACTCTATGTATTCTTACGCTCCAGATGAACTAATTGTCCTTCTCTACACATCCCTGAAGAAGGTTATCCCAAAACGCGTCAGATGTAAAGAAGGTTCTTCTTCTTGTATTTACCTATATGGAACTCTGTATTTTAATTTAATATTTAAAATGTTTTTGATGAATATGTACAACTGTGAATAAAACCTTTTTAACTCTCAATATCCTGTATATTTTGAAATATTATTAGTGCCTTAAAAGTCCACCCAGGGAAACCCCCCCTTTTTCTTTTCTCATATCACTTTACCGATCAAGAACTTGAGGTACTAAAATTTGGCTTAATCTTTTGTCCTTCACAAACTTTAGATAGATATGAACTAATTAAAGATATTCATATGTTTATTAGGAATTTGACCTACAAGTTCATGTTCGATAGAGATATCGCATTCGGGCAAAAAGGGATTTCTCAGAAAGTATCAAACATTTTAAAATGGAGGATTTTAGAGCATTACGGGATTTTGATGCTACTCCTGGATGAAAATGAAAACACTGACACTGCTGATGTGAGTCCTCCTGCTATACACTCACCACCCGTGAACAAGTTTAAGTTAAAATCCAAAAATGTCCCTGATTTAACCACCAGCCCTAAAGCCTGGGCATTAATGCGTAATATTTTTAGCGACATTATAAGTTTCCAAATCTTACCCAAACGTGACAACCTTACTTGGACACAGCGACAGACTATATACAAAATACAAAGACACCCTTACGTGATTGTTAAGGCGGTGGACAAAGGCGGCAATATAGTCCTAATGACTAGAACCTTTTATGAGACTGTGTGTCTCCATATCTTACTGAACCATGACTGGTATTGCCGTATTACCCTGTCACGCACTGCCTCCTTCAAAAATGTATTTTTGGACATTATCAATGATGCCTTCATGAAGGGCTTAATTGACCAAGATACATACGATTACCTTGAGGTGATTTAGTTTGCATTTGTAGCGCTATATAAGTTACTCACTCACTCTAAATGTTCTGTCTCCCAGGGTGGCGACATTCTATGCACTGCACAAAGTGCATAAGAATCCCTTATCGCCCCCTGGGAGACCGATAATTTTGGGTATCGGGTGCCTTACTGAGAATGCAATAGGTTCATGGATTCTGCATTGATGCCACATGTCACAGCATTGCCCTCCTACACTAGGGACACATTGGCCCTCCTCAGGCAGATTGAAGGAATGGTTGTTCCTCCCAACTCCCTGCTTGTGACTCTTGATGTGGAGGCCCTTTACTCACGAGCAGGGAGTTAAGACAATTCGTACCTTCCTCCAAGAGGAGGATCATCACCAGGCCCGGACTGGGACAAAAAATAGGCCCGGGCATTTTAGGCTGAGCAGCCCATTTTTTAATACAAATCAGGGAAGCATCACATGTTTGTTATTTAATCAAAAGTGGGTGAGATGGGTGCAGAGGGTGAGGTGGGTGCAGGGTGCAGAGGGTGGGTGCAGGGTGCAGAGGGTGAGGTGGGTGCAGAGGGTGAGGTGGTTGCAGGGTGCAACAGGGTGAGGTGGGTGCAGAGGGTGGGGTGAATGCAGAGGGTGGGGTGGGTGCAGGCTGCAGAGGGTGAGGTGGGTGCAGAGGGTGGGGTGGGTTCAGGGTGCAGAGGGTGAGGTGAGTGCAGAGAGGTTGAGATGGGTGCAGAGGGTGAGGTGGGTGCAGGGTGCAGAAGGTGAGGTGGGTGCAGAGGGTGAGATGGGTGGGGTGGGTGCAGAGGGTGAGGTGGGTGGGATGGGTGCAGAGGGTGAGGTGGGTGCAGAGGGTGAGATGGGTGGGGTGGGTGCAGAGGTTGGGTTTGGATGCAGAGGGTGAAATGGGTGGGGTGGGTGACGGGTGCAGAGGGTGAGATGGGTGCAGAGGGTGAGATGGGTGGGGTGGGTGCAGAGAGCAGAGGGTGAGGTGGGTGCAGAGGGTGAGATGGGTGGGATGGGTGCAGAGTGCAGAGGGTGAGGTGGGTGCAGAGGGTGAGATGGGTGCAGATGGTGGGGTGGGTGCAGAGGTTGGGGTGGGTGCAGAGGGTGAGATGGATGCAGAGGGTGAGATGGGTGCAGAGGGTGAGATGGGGTGGGTGCAGAGTGTGAGGTGGGTGCAGAGGGTGAGATGGGTGCAGAGGGTGGGGTGGGTGCAGAGGGTGAGATGGATGCAGAGGGTGAGATGGGTACAGAGGGTGAGATGGGGTGGGTGCAGAGTGTGAGGTGGGTGCAGAGGGTGAGATGGGTGCAGAGGGTGAGGTGGGTGGGATGGGTGCAGAGTGCAGAGGGTGAGATGGGTGGGGTGGGTGCAGAGGGTGAGATGGGTGGGGTGGGTGCAGAGTGCAGAGGGTGAGATGGGTGCAGAGGGTGAGGTAGGTGGGTGCAGAGGGTGAGATGGGTGCAGAGTGCAGAGGGTGAGGTGGGTTCAGAGGGTGAGATGGGTGCAGAGGGTGGGGTGGGTGCAGAGGGTGAGGTGGGTGCAGAGGGTGAGGTGGGGTGGGTGCAGAGGGTGAGATGGGTGCAGAGGGTGAGGTGGATTCAGATGGTGAGATGGGTGGGGTGGGTGCAGAGGGTGGGGTGGGTGCAGAGAGTGGGGTGGGTGGGGTGGGTGCAGAGTGCAGAGGGTGAGGTGGGTGCAGTGGGTGAGATGGGTGCAGAGGGTGAGGTGGGTGGGATGGGTGCAGAGTGCAGAGGGTGAGGTGGGTGCAGAGGGTGAGATGGGTGGGGTGTGTGCAGAGTGCAGAGGGTGAGGTGGGTGCAGAGGGTGAGATGGGTGCAGAGGGTGAGGTGAGTGGGATGGGTGCAGAGTGCAGAGGGTGAGGTGGGTTCAGAGGGTGAGATGGGTGAGGTGGGTGCAGAGGGTGAGGTGGGTGGGATGGGTGCAGAGGGTGAGATGGGTGGGGTGGGTGCAAAGGGTGAGATGGATGCAGAGGGTGAGATGGGTGCAGATGGTGAGATGGGGTGGGTGCAGAGTGTGAGGTGGGTGCAGAGGGTGAGATGGGTGGGGTGGGTGCAGAGGGTGAGGTGGGTGCAGAGGGTGATGTGGGTGGGATGGGTGCAGAGTGCAGAGGGTGAGGTGGGTGCAGAGGGTGAGATGGGTGGGGTGGGTGCAGAGGGTGAGATGGATGCAGAGGGTGAGATGGATGCAGAGGGTGAGATGGGTGCAGAGGGTGAGATGGGGTGGGTGCAGAGTGTGAGGTGGGTGCAGAGGGTGAGATGGGTGCAGAGGGTGGGGTGGGTGCAGAGGGTGAGATGGATGCAGAGGGTGAGATGGGTACAGAGGGTGAGATGGGGTGGGTGCAGAGTGTGAGGTGGGTGCAGAGGGTGAGATGGGTGCAGAGGGTGAGGTGGGTGGGATGGGTGCAGAGTGCAGAGGGTGAGATGGGTGGGGTGGGTGCAGAGGGTGGGGTGGGTGCAGAGGGTGAGATGGGTGGGGTGGGTGCAGAGTGCAGAGGGTGAGGTGGGTGCAGAGGGTGAGATGGGTGCAGAGGGTGAGGTGGGTGGGTGCAGAGGGTGAGATGGGTGCAGAGTGCAGAGGGTGAGGTGGGTTCAGAGGGTGAGATGGGTGGGGTGGGTGCAGAGGGTGGGGTGGGTGCAGAGGGTGAGGTGGGTGCAGAGGGTGAGGTGGGGTGGGTGCAGAGGGTGAGATGGGTGCAGAGGGTGAGGTGGATTCAGATGGTGAGATGGGTGGGGTGGGTGCAGAGGGTGGGGTGGGTGCAGAGAGTGGGGTGGGTGGGGTGGGTGCAGAGTGCAGAGGGTGAGGTGGGTGCAGTAGGTGAGATGGGTGCAGAGGGTGAGGTGGGTGGGATGGGTGCAGAGTGCAGAGGGTGAGGTGGGTGCAGAGGGTGAGATGGGTGGGGTGTGTGCAGAGTGCAGAGGGTGAGGTGGGTGCAGAGGGTGAGATGGGTGCAGAGGGTGAGGTGAGTGGGATGAGTGCAGAGTGCAGAGGGTGAGGTGGGTTCAGAGGGTGAGATGGGTGAGGTGGGTGCAGAGGGTGAGGTGGGTGGGATGGGTGCAGAGGGTGAGATGGGTGGGGTGGGTGCAAAGGGTGAGATGAATGCAGAGGGTGAGATGGGTGCAGAGGGTGAGATGGGGTGGGTGCAGAGTGTGAGGTGGGTGCAGAGGGTGAGATGGGTGGGGTGGGTGCAGAGGGTGAGGTGGGTGCAGAGGGTGATGTGGGTGGGATGGGTGCAGAGTGCAGAGGGTGAGGTGGGTGCAGAGGGTGAGATGGGTGGGGTGGGTGCAGAGGGTGAGATGGATGCAGAGGGTGAGATGGATGCAGAGGGTGAGATGGGGTGGGTGCAGAGTGTGAGGTGGGTGCAGAGGGTGAGATGGGTGGGGTGGGTGCAGAGGGTGAGGTGGGTGGGATGGGTGCAGAGGGTGAGGTGGGTGCAGAGGGTGAGATGGGTGGGGTGGGTGCAGAGGGTGGGGTGGGTGCAGAGGGTGAGATAGGTGGGATGGGTGCAGAGTGCAGAGGGTGAGGTGGGTGCAGAGGGTGAGATGGGTGCAGAGGGTGAGATGGGTGCAGAGGGTGAGGTGGGGTGGGTGCAGAGGGTGAGATGGGTGCAGAGTGCAGAGGGTGAGGTGGGTTCAGAGGGTGAGATGGGTGGGGTGGGTGCAGAGGGTGGGGTGGGTGTAGAGGGTGAGATGGGTGCAGAGGGTGAGGTGGGGTGGGTGCAGAGGGTGAGGTGGGTGGGATGGGTGCAGAGTGCAGAGGGTGAGGTGGGTTCAGAGGGTGAGATGGGTGGGGTGGGTGCAGAGGGTGAGGTGGGTGCAGAGGGTGAGATGGGTGCAGAGGGTGAGGTGGGTGGGTGCAGAGGGTGAGGTGGGTGGGATGGGTGCAGAGTGCAGAGGGTGAGATGGGTGCAGAGGGTGAGGTGGGTGGGATGGGTGCAGAGGGTGAGGTGGGTTCAGAGGGTGAGGTGGGTGCAGAGGGTGAGATAGGTGGGATGGGTGCATAGTGCAGAGGGTGAGGTGGGTGCAGAGGGTGAGATGGGTGCAGAGGGTGAGGTGGGGTGGGTGCAGAGGGTGAGATGGGTGCAGAGTGCAGAGGGTGAGGTGGGTTCAGAGGGTGAGATGGGTGGGGTGGGTGCAGAGGGTGAGGTGGGTGTAGAGGGTGAGATGGGTGCAGAGGGTGAGGTGGGGTGGGTGCAGAGGGTGAGGTGGGTGGGATGGGTGCAGAGTGCAGAGCGTGAGGTGGGTTCAGAGGGTGAATTGGGTGGGTGCAGAGGGTGAGGTGGGTGCAGAGGGTGAGAGGGGTGCAGAGGGTGAGGTGGGTGGGATGGGTGCAGAGTGCAGAGGGTGAGATGGGTGCAGAGGGTGAGATGGGTGCAGAGGGTGAGGTGGGGTGGGTGCAGAGGGTGAGGTGGGTGGGATGGGTGCAGAGTGTGAGGTGGGTTCAGAGGGTGAGGTGGGTGCTCTCCTCTCTCCCCCCCCCCCCAGATTCCAGTACAGTCAGAGCTCCACATTCAACTCCCCTCCAAGGCAAGACTCTCCTCCCACAAAGTTTTCCTCGTTCTACTCACAGCGCTCCAGATGCACATTTCCGACATCAGGCAGCAGGGAACTCCTCCAGGCAGCTTCTCCCCCTTCATGGTCACCTGACCTCTTCACTTCCGCTCCCCCTGAGCTCAGCTGAATAGTCAGTCGGACGGCCGCGGAGCTGGCCGTGGTGAGGCCGGCTGAGCAGCCCCGACTCACGGAGCAGCCCAGATGACGCAGCCTTTTGTTAAGGGATGTGGACCATGGCCAAAAGGACATGGAAGCGGCTCTTCCCGCGGAGCCGGCCACGGAGAGGCCGGCAGCGGGTGAGCAGGGCCAGCTCAAGCAGCTGCAAAATCAGGCACACGATTGACATGTGGCCGGCTGCCGCGGCCTACCGGGCATATGCCCGGTGTGCCCTATGGCCCGCTCGGGCCTGATCATCACTATTGGCCTTACAATGATTTCATTCTTCGGTTGCTACAGTTCATCCTCACCCACAACTGGTTTAGTTTTAACCTCTCCCACTACCTTCAGATACAGGGCGTGGCCATGGGCACTTGCTGTGCTCTGGCCTAAGCCAACTTGTATCTGGGGGGGTGGGAGAGGGACCTTTTCTCCAGTGAACTCACGGTGCAATATACTGATCGCATCCTTTGCTGGGTGCGATACATTGATAACATTTTCATTGTATGGACAGACACAAAAGAGTCATTGGTTGAATTTATCAAACTACTGAACGTTAATCATTATAATCTAAACTTTACTTTTAGTTGTGATACCCACACAACTAATTTTCTTGATCTTACTATCTTTAGGGAATGGGGATGATTCTCTGGCAGCTGACCTTTACTGTAAAACTACAGCGGGCAATACGTTGCTACATGCAGCAAGTGCCCACCCTCCAGCCCTTATCCAAAGCATACCGTATGCTCAATATATTCGATTGCGATGCAATTGTACTTTCTTTTTAGACTTGCAAAACAAGTAAAACAATTACAAACACGCCTACTGTCAGGTCACCTGTGGCCAGGTGACAAGTGCACCCCGTTGGAGACAGAGGTGCACCGCAAGGTAGTGAACCCAATGCTGCGGATGGACAGGAAACGTGAGCCCAAGATTCCCCAGGGCGCGGGGTCTAAGGTCCAGCAGGTGTTCACCAGAGCCTCTGGTGGTGAGGATGGCCTTCGCTGCAACTGAACCCAGGTCGCGGCCTTTGGGGTCCCCCAGGTCACGCTCCATAGGGAGAGAGGAGAAGCAGCCACTGAGGACAGAAGGGATAGTGATGGGCAAGCCGAGGTCGGGGCAACAGGCAGACAAGGGTAATCAAGGGACAGGCCAAAGTTCAGGGTCACAGGCAAACAGGAGTAGTCAGAGACGAGCCAAAATCGGTACACAGAAAGGTAAACGTAGGACACTACAGACAGGAACACAAGCTAACAAACAAAGTTGAACAGCAAAGCAGACCTGCAGTGCAACAGTTAATATAGACTTACTGGGATGGCCTGGGGTGGAGCCATACAGGGAGGAGATGATAAAAGGCAGCCAGAAAGAGAGCCAGGCCCCTAATGGACACATGGAAGAGAAGGTAAGCTGCCAGACATTATTGCATGTCCATGACAGTACCCTTTCTCTTACGAGGCCTCCCCCTTCCCCGCCTGGGCCCGGGTTTAGAGAGAAACTTCAGATGAAACTTCAACAGACGAGGTGCAAAGACCTCTGATGCAGGGACCCAGACCTCTCCTCAGGGCCAAAGCCTTTCCAATGAACAAGGTACTGAAGAGCGCCTCTACAGAGTCGGGAATCCAGAACTTGTCTGACCTCGTATTCCTGATTATCCTCAGAGACCGGCCCCATGGTAGGGAGAGGACAAGAGAACTTATTGAGGACTAAAGGCTTCAGAAGGGCAACATGGAAGGAGTTGGCGATTTTGAGGCTTTTGGGAATCTGAAGTTTGAAACAAACCAGATTCAGTTTAGAAGTTATATTGTATGGAACAATGAATCTTGGAGCAAACTTCAGAGAAGGAACTCGGAGCTTGATGTTCCTGGTGGAGAGCCAAACTTTGTCCCCTGCCTGAGGAGAAGGCGGTTTACGCCTGCGGCGGTCAGCAAAGCCTTTGAAATTGTTGCCAGCTGCCCGGAGGGAATCATGAACGTCACCCCAGATAGAATTGAAGTTGCTGAAGCCAAGGCTGGGATATCCGGAGAACAGGTCATGGGAAGCGAAAGTTGAGGATGTCTTCCATAAACTGAGAAAAAGGGTGTTTTCTGCGAACTGGTATTTACATGATTGCCATGAGAAAATTCCGCCCACGGAAGTAGAGAGGACCAATCGTCATGATGAGCGGAGAAAAACCTATGATTAACCCTCTCCGTCTGCCCATTGGATTGAGGATGGTAAGAAGAGGAAAAATCCAAAGGCAATATTGAGGGATTTGCAAAAGGCTCTCCAGAAACGAGACGTAAATTGAACACCCCTGTCGGAAACAATATGAGAAGGAACCCCATGGAGGCGGAAAATTTCTCGAATAAAAATGGGAACCAAGGCAGGAGCAGAAGGAAAACCAGGAAGAGGAACAAAATGAGCCATCTTGGAGAACCGATCGACTACCGCCCAAATGACCGTATTACCGTCAGACAGTGGGAGATTGGTGATAAAATCCATGGCAATATGAGCCCAGGGCTCCTTAGGAATGGGCAAGGGCATGAGGAGACCAGCAGGAGTTTGTGTGGAGGATTTAGATTGAGCACAGACATGACAAGCCTTGACATAGTCTTTGACCTCCGAGCAGAGATTAGGCCACCAGTAGTGACGACTGATGAGTAAGAAGGACCGGAGGAATCCAGCGTGGCCCGCCACCTTGGAATCATGTCCCCAACTAAGTATCTTAGCTTTTAGCTCAGTGGGAACAAAGGTCTTACCAGGAGGAATATTTGAGTCCAGGGTGGTAGAATGGGCGACAATGAAGTTGGGATGATCGGCTCAGGTTCAGGAGTGGACTCCTCGTTCAAAGTGTCAAAGAACCTAGAGAGCGCATCAGCCCGACCGTTGCAGGAATCAAGTTTGTACGTAATCGTGAAATTAAAATGGGAAAAGAAGAGACTCCACCTGGCCTGTCTGGGATTCAGACGTTTAGCATTCTGTAGGTACTGTAAATTCTTGTGATCGGTGAAGATCGTTATGGAGTGAGGGGAACCCTCCAAAAGATGACACCACTCTTCTAGCGCCAATTTGATTGCGAGAAGTTCCCGGTCGCCGATGGCATAATTCCTCTATGCCTGGGATTTTTTTGGGATAAGAACGCACATGGTTGACATCTCTTCTCAAAGAGTTGAAGAAGCACCGCTCCCACCCCCACTGAAGAAGCGTCCACTTCAATAAAGAACGCATCCCTAGTCATACAACATTGTACCCATATGAAATTTGTGTCCTTTTTTCACACAAATAGAGCTTTCTTTTGGTAGTATTTAACCACTTCCATACAGGGCACTTATACACCTTCCTGCCCAGACCAATTTTCAGCTTTCAGTGCTGTTGCACTTTGAATAACAATTGCGCGGTCATGCTACACTGTACCCAAACTAAAATTGTATAATTTTGTTACCACAAATAGAGCTTTCTTTTGGTGGTATTTGATCACCTCTGGGATTTTTTTTTCTGCTAAAAAAAATTAAAAAGACAGAAAACTTGGAAAAACAAATGCTTTTTTCTGTTTCCATTACAAAACTTTGTAAATAAGTAAGTTTTCTCCTTCACTGATGGGCACTGATGGGGCTGCACTGACGGGCACTGATAAGGCAGCACTGATGGGCACCGATGAGGTGGCATTAATATGCAGCACTGATGGGGCACTGATAGGCGGCACGTATGGGCACTGATAGGCGGCACGGATGGGCACCGATAGGCGGCACAGATGGGCACTGATAGGCGGCATGGATGGGCACGGATAGGGGACACAGATGGGCACAGATAGGCAGCATGGATGGGCACTGATAGGTGGCACGGATGGGCACTGATAGGTGGCACGGATGTACTGTATTATATTTTACTTATGAATGCCAATCAGTGCCAAACAACAATGCCTGATAATCAGTGATGCCCATTGTGGGCACTGATTGGCATCCATTGTGGGCACTGATTGGCATCCATTGTGGGCACTGATTGACAGCCCTGGTGGCTGTCAATACAGGGATGGAGCCATATAGGGAGGAGATGATAAAAGGCAGCCAGAAAGAGAGCCAGGCCCCTAATGGACACATGGAAGAGAAGGTAAGCTGCCAGACATTATTGCATGTCCATGACAGTACCTTTTCTCTTACGAGGCCTCCCCCTTCCCCGCCTGGGCCCGGGTTTAGAGAGAAACTTCAGATGAAACTTCAACAGACGAGGTGCAAAGACCTCTGATGCAGGGCACTTATACACCTTCCTGCCCAGACCAATTTTCAGCTTTCAGTGCTGTGGCATACCTGGTGGTGGGCATCCCTGGTGGTCTAGTGACATCCCTGGTGGTCTAGTGTGGGGCATCCTCGGGGGGACTGTGCTGATAATCGATCAGCACCAACCCCCCCTGTCAGAGGAGCAGCCGATCGGCTCTCCTCTACTCGCGTCTGACAGACGCGAGTGAGGAAAAGCCGATAACTGGCTCTCCTTGTTTACATCATGATCAGCCGTGATTGGACACGGCTGATTACGTGGTAAAGAGTCTCCGTCAGAGACTTTTTACCTAGATCGGTGTTGCGGGGTGTCAGACTGACACCCTGCAACAACGATCGCCGCGATGCGTGCCTCCGGGGGCGCGCAGCGGCTCAATATCCTGAGGATGTCATATGACGTCCAGTCAGGGAATTGAAACCACTTTGCCGCCATCAATTTGTAATAGGGTGGGCGGCAAGTGGTTAATCACCATTGTTTTTTTTTTTGCACTACAAAAGAAAAAAGAATGAAAATTCTGTAAAAAAAATGAATTTTTCTTGTTTCTGTACTAAAATTTAGAAAATTAGTAATTTTTCTTCATACATTTTGGCCAAAATACTGCTACATATCTTTAGTAAAAATAAGTACAAATTGGTGCATATTATTTGGTCTTTGTGAAAGTAAGACCCCATTCACACTGAGGAGTTTTTAAAAATAGCGCTGCTATACCGCCTGAAAAACTCCTGCACTGCATACTCCATGTGAAAACCCTGAGGGCTTTCACATTGAGGCGATGCGCTGGCGGTAGAGAAAAAAATCTCCTGCCAGCAGCATCTTTGGAGCGGTGAGAGGAGCGACGTGTATACCGCTCCTTCACCGCTCCTTCCCATTTAAAACAATGGGAAACCGCTGCAATACCGCCCGCAATGCGCCTCTGCAGAGGCGCATTGCAGACGGTATTAACACCTTTATTGGCCGCTAGAGGGGGTTAATACCGCACCGCTAGTTGCCGAATCCCGCGGCAAATCCGACGGTATAGCACCGCTATTTTTAGCGGCGCTATACCGCCACCGTGCCTCCCGCCCCAGTGTGAAAGGGGCCTTATAGAGTCCACAAGCTATGGTGCCAATATCTGAAAATTGATCACACCTGAAGTACTGACGGCCTATCTAACTTCTTGAGACCCTAACATGCCAGAAAAGTACAAATACCCCCTAAATTACCCCTTTTTGGAAAGAAGACATTTCAAGATATTTAGAAAGAGGCATGGTGAGTTTTTTGAAGTTGTCATTTTTTCCCCACAATTTTTTGCAAAATCAAGATTTTTTTTTCAACAAAATTTTCATATTAGCAGGTTATTTCTCACACACAGCATATGCATACCACAAATTACACCCAAAACACATTCTGCTATTCCTCCCGAGTATGGTGATACCACATGTGTGAGACTTTTTTTTTTAATTTATTTATAACAGGAAGCCGGTCCACATTGACCACACATACAAGGCAACCGTGGTAACATTGGTACAATAAGAGGTTACATCAAACAGAAAGGTATATGCATTCATAACAGACAACACTTGAGTATTCCGGTCTGGTTTTACCATGTTTAGGATGCCCTAAGGCAATACTTTCTAGCCCAGTGTGCCCGGCTTCCCTTTTTTTTTAACATATATAGTAGCAGCGGAAATTAGTAGTAGTCAAGGAAAAGTACCTCGTCCCAGAACTTAGGGGCAAGAAAAGGGAGAATAAGATGAGTAAGAAATGTAAAAAGAAGAAAACGAAAAAAAAAAAAAAGAAGGGAGGTGAAAAGTGAAAACAGAAGAGAGAAGAGGGGAGGTGAGGGGGGGGGGGGATGGGTGACCCGCAGACATGGGTTCCATCACCAAACCAAGAGTGCAGGCCGCTGTCCCATTGGTCCAGTAGTTTCTTGACTTTTTGGAGGAGAGGCAGGAAATTCAGCTGGAATAGTTGGGAGAATTTTGGGGGGATATGTGTACCCAGGTACATCAAGGCCGCATCAGTCCACTGTAAGTTAAAGCTAGAACCGAGGCGTGAGAGTTGTGTCAGCGACAAAACTACCCCCATCGCTACTGATTTTCCAAAGTTTATTTTAAGGTTGGAGTGTTGACCATAAATGTATTAAGTTAGGGAGAGCGGTATCTGGATTCGTAAGTGAGAACATCAAGTCATCCGCATAAGCCGAGACTTATGGTGCGTTTTATTCACCTCTATCCTGGTTATGTCGGGATTCAGTCTCACCTGGCACAGAAATGGCTCCAGGGAAAACGCAAATAATAAGGGTGAGAGCGGGCAGCCCTGTCTGGTCCCATTAGTAATTGGGAAGGCATCGGAGAACACTCCGTTCGCTCTTACCCTGGCCATCAGGTTTGAGTAAGCCGATATCCAATGTAACATGTTTGAGCCCATCCCTATGTGTTTCAGTGTTGTTGTCATAAATTCCCAACTCACCCGGTCAAACGCCTTTTCGGTATCTGTACCGAGAAAGACACACTGGGGTTGATTTATTAAAACTCAAAAGTGCAAAATCTGATGGAGCTTTGCATGGTAGCCAATCAGCTTCTGACTTCAGCTTGTTCAATTAAGCTTTGACAATACAACCTGGAAGCTGATTGGTTGCTGAGTGGAGCTGCACCAGATTCTGTGTGAATCAGTTTTAGTAAATCTCCCCTACTGTGTCCTATTGGTATTGGCGATGTGGAGCAAATTCAACACCTTTGTTGTGTTGTCCCAGGCCTAACTAGTTGGGACAAATCTGACTTGATCTAAGTGTATGAGCTGTGTCAAGTGTTGCTGCAGTCTGGAAGCTATGATCTTAGTAAAGAGTTTGAGGTCGGTATTCAAGAGGGAGATAGGACGATAGTTCCTGCACTGAGCGGGGTCTTTACCTTCTTTTGGTATGACCACAATATGCGCCTGTAGAGTAGATCCATGGAATCTGCTCCCTGAACCCAGGTCATTATATAGTTTAATTAGATGGTGGCCCAAATAGGGAAGTAGTGCCCTGTAATATGGGATGGTAAGACCATCCGGACCCGGGGCCTTGCACGGCTTAGCACGGCCTAAGGCCAGTTGCAGTTCCGGAAGTGTGATGGGTTCCTCTAGTACAACTTTAGCTTCAGCTGGCAGGGATGGCATAAGGAATGTAGCTATATAGTCTGCAGGTTTGTCTTGGGGGGTGGTACCTTGTTCAAATTGTAAAGGGAGTCGGAGAAGGATCTAAACTCCCACACTATGTGATGGGGTAGGGAGGCTTTCCGGCCGTGGGGGATGTGATATGTGGTATGTAAGAGGCCTGCCTTTGTGTTCGTAGTGTTTGGGCCAATAGTTTCCCGCACTTGTCGCCAGATTGATAGACTTTCCTCCTGCAGACCTGCAATGCCGCTTTGGCTTTGAATTGCATTAAGTCAGTGACCTGTGTCCGTACCACGTCGAGTTTGATTCCTAATTGTCTGGTTGGGGTTTGCTTGTGTTCCGTCTCTAGCGTTTGGAGTTTGAGTAATAGTGAATTCAATTGTGTGGTCCTTATACGTTTAAGTTGGGCGCGGTGTGTGATAAGTACCCCCCGAATCACCGCTTTTGTAAGCTTCCCAAACCCCCCCGGTGTCACTATCTGGAGTCTTGTTGGTATCAAAATAGTGTCCCATCTCCTGAACAAAGTCAGCCATAACTTCGGGGTCATGCAGCAGGCCCTCGTTCAGTCTCCACGGTGGTCTTTGTGCTGCCTGGGCATCTGACAATGCATATCTCAAAGTTATCGGAGCGTGGTCCGACCAAGTTATTGAACCGATGGTGGTGTCTCTAATCACGTGGAGGTGTCTGTGGGGGATCATAAAGTAGTCGATACGAGAGTACGACTGATGCGGTCTGGAGTAGAATGTGTAATCCCTCTCTGAAAGAGGCGCCAAGCCCCAATCAGTTGTGCCGAATGTAGCAACGAACTGATGCGTTTACGTAGATCCCGTGAGGTCGAAGACGACCCGGTGGATGTATCTTCTGTCGGAGTTAAGGGGATATTAAGGTCGCCCGCCACTATTAGCTGCCCTACCGAGTATTGCAGGAGTTGTGTAATGTGGCGTTTCAGAAAGACATCTTGGCGCTCGTTCGGAGCATACAAGTTTGCGAGGCTTTCTTCTACGTCGCCAATCCGACCCCTCAAAAATAGGTATCTCCCCTCCCCGTCAGTCTTCGTATCTATGCATGTCCATGGCAATTTAGCTGAAAATAAAATGGAGACTCCTCTGGACTTAGCCTTCGCATATTTGGAGTGGTAAACTACTGGGTAAAATCTGTTCTTGAGTATCGGTAAGCAGTTGTTTCTAAAGTGCTTTTCTTGTAAGAATATGACATCCGCTTTCAAGCGTCTCATGTCGTGAAGGAGCATCCGCCTTTTCTCAGGCGTGTTCAGACCTTTCACATTCAGCGAAACTATGTTGAGGGCATTTTCGGTGTAGCCCAATTTCCGGTGTAGCCCTCCCAGATACGGTGACCCCCCCGCAGCCCAGACCTACAAGGCCATTTCTCCCTCTTGGGTGGCCCCCACTTCATACCAAGAAACCCCCCAACCCCACCCGGCATTCATGGCACATAACATCCAGGGAGAGGCCCTGTCCTATCTCACCCGTGTCCACCTCTCCTTGTGAAAAATCCTCTAAGGTACCAGTGTATGCGGATTCTGACCATGTACCGGTCAGTGCCCGCTTCTATCACCTCTCCGTCGCCTTCACAGTGCCATCTTTCACCAGGGCTTGGGTTGAACGTGAGGTCTGTAATGGGAGGTGGAGGGCCGGCAACCGCTTCTCCAGTGGCCACCAGACACGGGCTGGGTTCCATCACGCACGGTCCAGGTCTCCCCACCCCAGCCCACCACCCGGGTCCCCCAAAAAAAAGTCCACACAGGGGTGCATCCGGCTGAACATGTGTCTCATCCGGGGCTTACATCCATGTCCTCCGTACGGCTCAGCGGGGGAGGGGGAGGCGGGCAGTACCCCACAAAACAGCCAACAAACGGGCTCACGATGTAGCCCCCCCAGAAGAATGGGCAGGGTGGAATCCACCCATCCTCCGCTGCAGTTTTGGGATGTTCCCAGCTCCTTCCGTAGGAAGCGGTATAGGGGGGCACATCAAGGCAACTGAGCCAACATAAGGGGGTTTCTCGCCGCGTGTCTGTGGGGAGGGGGAGGCATAGTCGGGGATGTATGCGTGGCCTACGGCCTACTCATGGGGCTCTTCTCCTGATACATTCCATGGTCTCCTCCTGCCTCTCTGCTGGCGTGGTGGAAGTGGGCCACGAAGCGTGGAGATGCCCGATCTGCCCATCGCACGCGGGAGGATCTGGAGCCAACAGCGATCGGGTTGGTCTCCAGGTACCGGAAGAGCGCTGGGAGGTCCGCAGTGGTCTGTAGGGTGAAGGCGGTCATGTCCTTGCGGAAGGTTAGGGACAGTGGACATCCCCATCGGTAAGTAAAGCCAAGTTGCTTCGCCAGGTCTAGGACGGGTCTCAGTGTTGCCCTGCGTCGCAGTTTCGCCCTCGAAAGGTCAGGTAGGATCCTTACTTGTGCTCCTTCCACCTCCACGTTTCCATGTTCCCAAGCTCAGCGAAGGACATTCTCCTTCTGCACCTTAGCGGTGGAATCTACACACTACATCCCGCGGTCTGGTCGGGTCAGCCGGTCACGGGCCCGGAGCCCTATGTACCCAATTCATCTCAATGTCAGCCTCCGGGTCCTCCAAAACAGAGCGGAATATCTTCCGGACAGCGTCTCCCCAGAAACCGCAGGTTGTTCCGGCGGCTTCGGTCTTCAACTTCCTCTAAATGAAGCTGCAGTGCTATGGCGGTGTCCCAGGGTTGGTCACGGGCCTGCTCCAGTGCCGTCACTCGTCCTGCCAGCGTGGTCATCGAATCTTCCCCTGCGGTAACCCGTTCTGCCAAGGTAGATACTTCCCCCCTCACCTCCTGTATATCTCTTCTGTGGGTCTCCTCCAACCGGAGTATGAGTGCCTCAATATCCATTCTGGTGGGGAGGGCCTGTAGCAAGGCCCGGATGTCTTGGTCCAGCATGGGACACTCGGGGGGTTGAGGGGAAGACATCTCGGCTGGAGCTGTCCCTGGGCGGTCTCGTGTAGGTGAGGGGTTCGAGGTAGGAGCACAAGCTTCCAGGCTTGGGGCCTTCTGCTTGGTGCCACGTGCAGGGCCTCTGGGAGCTGCTACTCTGGCACCAGGAGATATTCCTTGCAGCTGCTTGAAATATCTATGGATTTCCCCTGGGCTTTTCCCAGATGGGGTCCCTCGTGTTGCTGCTCTCGTTCTATGCCTCTTAGCTGATTGCATTCCAGTTATCAGTGTAGTATTGCCGAGTAAGGAAGGCCGGGCCGGGAGCTCTAGAAAAACACAGCTTCACTCGGCCATGTCCAGGCCACGCACCCATGTGTGAGACTTTTACACAGCATGGCCACATACAGAGGCCCAACATGCAGGGAGCACCATCAGGCGTTCTGGAGCACCCAGGCCAATTCTGACATTTCTCTCCTACGTGTAAATATCATCATTTATTTGCTAGAAAATTACATAGAACCCCAAAACATTATATATGCTTTTTCAGGAAAGACCTTAGAGAATACAATGGCAGTGATTACAACTTTTTATTTTGCACGGTATTTGCGCAGCAATTTTTCGAACGTGTTTTAAAAAAATATTTTTGTGCTTAAAAAAAAACAGTAAAGTTAGCCCAATGTTTTTGCATAATATGAAATATGAAGTTACGCCGAGTAAATAGATATCCAACATGTCATCTTTCAAAATTGCACACGCTCGTGGAATGGCGCCAAACTTCGCTACTTAAAAATCCCCATAGGCGACGCTTTAAATATTTTTACTGGTTACATGTTTTGAGTTACAGAGGAGGTCTAGGGTCAAAATTATTGCTCTCGCTCTAACGTTCGCAGCGATACCTCACATGTGTAGCTTGAACACCGTTTTCATATGTTGTCGGGAATTACGTATGTGTTCGCTTCTGCATGCGAGCACACGGGGACAGGGGCACTTTAAAAAAAAATAAAGAAATGTATTGTTCGTTTTTACTTTATTTATTTTAGTTTGACATTTTTTCCCCAAAAATACATTTTCTCTTATCGTCCATGGACGGACACAGCTCCTTAAATCTAGGCAAGTGGGTTATGTTCCCTGTTTACAGGAGAGGACTAGGCAGAAACATGTTAGATAATTAAATACATTAACAGAGTTGAACAGCCCCGCCCAGGGGGCAGTCCCTCCAGACATAACCCTCCTAACTGCAGCATGCAGCCTCAGTTTCGTTCTGCCTAGCAAGGAGAAGGATGTATGGCTCCCTTTGGGCCCAGCGCCCTGAGGAGAAATGTTTTTTTCGTTTTAGTCCTGACCCCTAGTGCTGTATCCTATGGTGCACACAGGTCCCTCACGGTTCTTACCGCACAGTTCCTTCACGGTTCTCTTCCTCTCCACACGCCATGTACTGAGAGCGGTCGGCAGCACTGGGCAGTCTCCTCCTGAGGTGAGTCCCCTGGGTACCCCATGTCAGCGCAGAAAGTGGGTAAGATGCCCTGAATAGGGCCCTAGGAGCGTCAGTTTTTTGTAAAGACAGGTGTGCATACACTTACATCTATTACATACAAACTATGTAAATGTCTTTAATATTTGGAGTCAGTATCTGGTCCTTCCCCAACATGCTGGTGGTAGCAGCAGGTGTTAGCACCTGGGATTCCCACAGAGACTTGATTGTTAGCCCTGGACACTTTTGTGCCAGGGTGGGGGTGGACTGCGGACGGGCGTGGGTTAAAAGAGTGCCCCCTCCCCCCATTATCCCCTGGGGAATGCTCTGTTATGGAGTCATGGACCAGGTACCTGGGTCGATGCAGGATAAGGCATTCATTGGTGTGCTTCTCACTGCTGTAAGGGACTCTCTTAAGCTGGATAGTGCAGCTGGGTTTCCGCCGAGGGCTCTGTCTTTTTTGGATCACACAAATCAGACCGCTCTGTGTAGGTTTTTTCCTTCTATGCCCTTCTTTGATAATTTCTAAGATGTGGAATGAGAAAAGGCGCTAAGGGCTTTTGTTGTAGTCCCTCAACGCCTTAGCGGTTCAGTGCCCCTTTGAGGAGAGCCCTTTCAAGAGGTGGGCTTCTTCTCCGGTGGTGGACCCTCCGGGTGTCACGTATAGGTGACCACTCTCCTTATTGCGGGAGTCCCTGCTTGTATGGATATGACTGTAAGAAGATCCGAAGCACTGGCCCTTTCCATGTTTACCATGCTGGGGTCTGACTTGCGGCCTATTGTGGCCAAATCTCTGGGGGTCTCGGTCACTCACGGAGTGAGCATTTTGCACCAGACAGTGGAGGAGCACTGACTTTCTCCTGAAGTTATTAGGCTAGCGGACCTGCTGGTCCAGGGCCTCATATAGGTCTGTGATGCTTCATTGAATGCTGCGCCCTGGTTATTCAGGGCTTCTGTTTCAGAGATGGTTTTATGCACCCAGTGGTGTAGTGGTTAACTCTATTACTTGGCAGCAAGAGAGTCATTGATTCGATTCTGGACACTGCAATCTGACTGGAGCTTACATTGTCGCTCCCTTTGTCTGCGTGGGTTTCCTCCGGGTACTCCGGTTTCCTCCCATCCTCCCAAGACATGTGTGCATACACCTACATAATGTACATACACACTCTGTGTATGTATTATTAAAGGGCAACCCTCCCAGGCCGACAAAGGCTCAGCTGGGGGACAAATCCGTCCCTGGGTGCGTAAGCTGATCAGGCCGGCACCCAAACCCCGTCAATGTATGTAGCCTTCCCTCCCTGCTCTAGGTGGGGGGGCAGCTTACGGGTTCACAATTCAGTGAACCTCCCTGCTCTCTGACCAGTGGGTCTGCAAGGTGGTCTCTTCGGAGTACTAGATAGGGTTTACTTCTATCCACAGAACAGAGTTCTTTCCTCGTGTCTTCCTCTCCCGGCTCGTCTGTCTGCCTTGGGCAGTGTGGGACTTGCTAAGCTGCGGGGTAATTTTACCTTTCCTGCAGGACGGGAGGTTTGGGGTTTTCTATGGGCCTCCGGCCCTGAATACCTTTGTGAACGTTGGGTAGTTCTGCAGGGATGCATACATGCATGTCCCGTTTTGCACATGTCACAGAATTTTCTGTGCTTCGTGATGGAGGAGGGCTTCTGTCAGTCTGTGGCCCTCCCTTTGGCATCAGCGCCAAGGGTTTTCACCTAGGAGCTTACACTTATCCTAACTTTGTTTGGACAGTGAGGCTTTGCCTCGTGGGCTACTTGGACAACCTTCTTCTGAGAGCAGCTTCTGTCTCAGACCTAGTGGATGTGTTTATAGCCATTCAGACCCTCCAAAGATTCGGGTGGGTGCTAAACATTTGGAGCCGGGGGCGTGGCCAGGCAGCGAATGTAGCCGGACGCACCTTCTGCTTCTCTCCACCGAATCTCCTGCAATCCATCCTGACACACACCCGCCTTACCTTTTCTACACGCCAGATCGCTGCAGGAAGGTTCCCTGATCGCTCCGGTGCCTCTTGTTCCCCGATCCGAGCACGATGGCGGCGGCTAGGAGACATAATACGGCCCGGTCCACGGACAACGTGGGGATCCAAGATGGCGCTCAGGCCCAGCGAACGGCCAAGGAGAAGTACAGGAATGGGGCAGAGAAACTATTCTCCAGAGTGCTGACTGCCGATCACAATGCTCATCCGGGAGTTCAGAGCGAGATGCCGGGCGGAGCGTCGGATGCGGACGACACAGTCCCCCTGGAAGATGGTGGAGGCCCGGACTATCCATGGAGTACAGTGAGTACCCCTAACGGCAATTCCACTAGGCCGCAGGCCCTCACCAGCCCTGCCACTAGCCCCACTACTGACACTGAACCCTCATTAAGGGACATATTTGCGGCCATAACTACATGCAATACCTCCCTGACTGCCCTGACTGCGGACATTAAGGGGGTGAAAGCTGAGAAGTCATTCATGAGGCAAGATGCACAAAAGCTGAGGGAGAGGACATCTGCTGTGGAAGGGAGGGTGAGCTCCATAGAGGATGACATGGCCCCCATGCAAAGGGATCTGTCCTACAACAATCATCTCCTTACACAACACTCTGCTCGATTAGAGGAATTGGAGAACAGAATGAGACGAAATAATGTGAGGCTGGTTGGTCTACCTGAGAGAGCTGAAGGGAAGAATCCTGTAGAATTTATTGAACACTGGCTGGTGACTGCTTTTGGCAAAGAAGCTTTCACTCCATTATTCTCGGTTGAAAGAGCTCATAGGGTGCCCTCCAGACCTCCTCAGCCGGGAGCCCCCCCGAGACCCTTTCTGTTTAAACTTCTGCATTACAAAGACCGGGATGCCATATTGCGCAATGCCAGGATTAAACCCGAAGCCATGAAAGTTGATAATGCTAAGATCTCCTGTTTCCCTGATTTTTCTGCTGAGCTGCAAAAGCAACGTGCAAAGTTTCTGGATGTTAAACGCCGCCTCAGAGCACTAGATATAAAATATGCTATGCTGTACCCCTCCAAGCTAAGGGTTGAAGCATTGGGATCTGTACACTTCTTTGATCTTCCGTCATCAGCTGCACAATGGCTAGACAGGGAGGAACAATCACTCCGAGAAGGTCGCAACCGTCACCGTGCTCAACAAGACGGGTAATACCTTGATAGACTTATCCTGCCAAGTACCTACTATTCCCCTCTACCAAGGCGGAGAAGTTGCTGAGATTTAGTCCACACTTGACCCACTGGGCTATCTGTTCTTGCTGTTGAGAAGTATAGACACGTGGTGCACTTCCACTGTTGCCCCCATGCGGGCCTGGTGCAGGCCTCGCCTTGCCTGTAGGCAAGCAAAGTTGGCCATGTTGCCCTGTTATTTTTTTAATTTATCTTTTTTTCTCTTTCTTTTAATATCCCTTTTTTTATCTACCATTGTGGCTGTGGGATCACTGTCCTTTACATTTTACCTGCTCTGGTGGTTTATTATCCCACCTGTGACTGCCTCTGCTGTTCATTTTGTGGTACTCCTCGGCCTGGCCTCATCAACTCTGTTGGACTACCTTGACCTGCTATGTGATCTCCCGCACCTGACTGAGGGCTTGCTACCGATTCTCTCCACAAGGGTGTTTGGCTGTCCTGTTTTTTACTGCTGTGCGCCTGCCATTGATACCTATATTTTACTTACCCCCAATGTGCAATGTCTAAGATAACCAGATTTGTGTCATGGAATGTGCGGGGATTGAATAATCCTGTTAAACGTCTGGCTGTGCTTCGCACGGTCAAGCGTATAGCCGCTGATATTGTCTGCCTGCAGGAGACTCACCTCCCCCCGACCACCACACCCCAATTAGCGATAAGGCAATTTAGCCACCAATATCATTCTACTTTCTCAGTGTATTCGAGGGGGGTGAGCATCCTAGTTAAACAGGGCACGCAATTTACGGCTCTGGAGACACTAATTGACCCTGATGGGCGGTATGTCATTATTTTATGCTGCATATATGGTACTAAATGTTAACTTGCAGGAATATATATCCCTCCTCCCTTTTCAACTAGCATATTGAAGGTACTGACAGATTTTATTGCCCGTTTTCCAGGTATTCCTGTGTTGGTTGTAGGGGACTTTAATAACTGCCTTGACCATACCAGGGACAGGTTATCTGCCCAAGGGGGGGTTGGAGTACAAAGGGGGAGTGGGCCTACCCCGTTCGCTCGATTACTACTGGAAATGGGCCTAACAGATGTTTGGAGGGTCCGTAATCCGGATGCCAGAGTCTATTCGTGTCAATCTGCCTCGGTTGGGGGCCTTTCTAGAATAGACCTGGGGTTGGGAAATGTATTGCTCCTATCATTGTTGGAAACCTCTCAATACCACCCTAGGCAAATTTCTGACCATGCACCCTTATCGATTGACATCAGGTGTGGGGCTCGTAAGGGTAATACCCTCTGGAAGCTTAACCCCTTTTGGCTATCACTTATTCCAGACCCTGACCCTATCCCGGAGCTCCTCCAACATTTTTTCAGGCAAAACTTAGACACTGCGGCATTAGACATAGTTTGGGACACAACTAAAGCTTTCCTCAGAGGGCAGCTTATTAGAGTAATCTCCAAGATAAAAACCTCCACTAAGGAATGGGAAATGTCGGTCCTAGAAGAGGTACGATCCTCGGAGGCCAGGTATATTGCTGACCCCACGGACGATGCGAGACGCTCGTGGCTAGCATCCCAAACCTTACTTAAAGATCTAACTATGCAACTAGCTGAAAATAAGCGTTTTTTCCTACAACAGAGTCATTTTGAGGAGGGAGAGAATACGGGGCACATGTTAGCACTACTGGCTAGGTCTCAACAGTCGTCCTCGCATATTGCATCAATAACAAATTCCGAGGGGAATCCCTGCCATTCTACCAGGGAAGTCACCAAGGTATTTAGTCTCTTTTTTCAGGATGTTTATTCCTCCAAGGTTAACCCCACTCGAGATGACATACATTCGTTTCCAGACAAGTATCCTGTGCCATCCTTGTCTGCTTCGGATGTTGCCCTTCTCAATGCTCCTCTGACTGAGGATGAATTGCTTGAGGCACTAGCCCACTCGAAAAATAGTCGGGCACCCGGGGCTGATGGGTTACCCTCTGAGGTGTACAAAAGGTACTCAACTCAACTCCTTCCCATTCTTCTTAAGATATATAATCACGCATTTGACACAGGGTCTCTCCCCCCTTCTATGAACGAGGCACTCATTGTGGTCCTGTTAAAGCCCGGAAAGGACCCCTTGTCACCGGACTCTTATAGGCCGATTTCACTTCTTACCTGTGATGTCAAGCTGCTGGCCAGGATTTTGGCTAGCAGATTGGCTAGCTGTATACAAAAAGTGATACACAGAGATCAGTCTGGGTTCATTCCGACGAGATCCACATCTCAGAATCTGCGCAGACTCTTCCTTAATTTGCAAATCCCTCCGGACAATGTAGGTAACAGGGCGATCCTTTCATTGGACGCCGCCAAGGCGTTCGACAGCGTGGAATGGCCATACCTTTGGGAAGTCCTGACTCGATTTGGGGTGGGTCCCTCATTTTTGAAATGGGTACAATTATTGTATAGCTCCCCGTCGGCGAGAATGCAAATTAATGGAGAGGTGTCGGAACCCTTCTGTCTTGCTAGAGGCACTCGGCAGGGGGGCCCTTTGTCGCCCCTGTTGTTTGCCCTGGCTCTTGAGCCACTGGCCATTCACATTAGAAATAGGCAGGACATAGTGGGGTTCCAGAGAGGTCCCAGAAAAGATGTGGTATCCCTTTATGCGGATGATACGTTGATATATTTGGGGGACACAGTAAGTTCCTTGCAAAATGTAATGAGCCTGATTGCTGACTTTGGTCGGCTATCGGGGTTCAGTATTAACTGGAACAAATCAGTCATTATGCCTTTAGACCCCTTGCCAAGCCCTTTGCCGGATTGTGCGAGGGACATTGCAGTAGTAGATGAATTTCGTTACTTAGGCATACAGGTCACGCCACTCCCCTCCCAATACCTTGACAAAAACTTATCTCCACTGATACAGAAACTACGGCTGAAATGCTCAGCCTGGAGGAAACTACCTCTATCCGTGACCGGAAGAGTTAACTTAATTAAGATGATATGGGCACCTCAACTTTTATATATTTTCCACAACTCCCCGATCTGGATCACTCACAGATGGTTTACCCGTATACTCTCAATTCAGGGAATTAATATGGGGGGGGATCGGCCCGCATTAGCTTGCATTCTTTGCAACTTGCAAAAGACCAGGGGGGTATGGCAGTCCCGCACTCTCGGTTTTATTTCATAGCATCACAGCTCCAGCAACTTGCTAATTGGGGAATAGTGGACGAATCCGACCCGATAAGATCGCTAATAGTCCCAACAAATTCAGCCCTTCCGGCACTGGTGTATCTGGAAGCAGGCCTTACTCAATTCCCAACTACATTCCCCACAGTTAGCCTACTGAATAAGTTATGGGAATATGTAAGGACCATCTTTAAGATCAAGACGATTTGCCAGTTTACCCCAATATGGAGAAATAAGTACTACTGTGAACTTCTTAAGCTGAAGGGATTCGGCCCCTGGGAAGAGTTGGGCATACATTATATTGCCCAGCTGTTCTCTGAAACTGTAATTAAATCCTTTGCGATCCTGAAAGAGGAATATGGTCTATGCAACTCCCAATTTTATCAATACCTGCAACTGAGACATGCTGTGCAATGCGAAAGCAGACTCTCCCAGCCAGTTGTAACAGTACATCCTTTGATGAGGGATGTACTCTCCACTGATGACAGGGCGGGCATGATATCAAGGGTTTATGCAAGACTGCTCCAATCTACACATGACGCAAGTAAACTTCCCTGCAGACGAGGGTGGGAACGTGATTTGGGGCCTATAGATGGTGAAGCATGGGAACTGTGTCTGACATCCGCCCCACTGGTATCTGTATCGGCATCACAGAGGCTCTCTCACTTATATTTATTGCATAGGGTATACAGAACCCCGGCTAGGCTACATAAATGGGCTTTTAGAGATACACCTTTGTGCCCAAAATGTAACGCACACAATGGGGATCTCTTGCACATGTTCTGGAAATGCCCAAAACTCTTCAGGTACTGGAAATATGTCCTTGATACTATAGCTCAGGTATTTCAGATACCAGTTATTACTGATCCGATGGTCTGCCTTCTTGGCGTTTTGGAGTTACCTGACCTGTCGCCGAATGGTCACATTGCGGTGTTACGGTTGCTTTACCTTGCCCGCAAGGAGATTGCGAAGTTGTGGATTACACCGAGGGTACCAACAGGCACACTATGGGTGAAACAGGTCAATAATCTACTAATTCGTGAAAAACTAACATACCAACACAGGGGTACCTCAAAAAAGTTCTATTCACTATGGCAGCCATGGTTAGATGTTCCAGGATTGGGACCTCTTCAACTGGTGAGGGACAGATTGTTACAGAATAAATGACAATGGTTCAAGATTGAGTGGTGTAATTGTCTTAACAGTGGTGTATGAGGAGTGAGTAGGCTATGTTATCCTCTGTACACCAGGTGGAGAGTGGAAATATATTGATGACCACAGTCTAAAGAATAAAGATCCTTTCTCTCTTCTTCTTCTTCTCTTCTTTTTCTATCTTTCCCCTCCCTTTCTTTTCTTCCTATCTCTAATTTGCTTTACTTTTCTACTTCCAGGGTTGACGAGTTATTATTGAAATACACAGTCAGACTAAGTTTATGTGGTAATGCCTTGTATGATGTAGTGCGCTATAATATCATATCCATCCTTCTATACGTATGAAATGTAGATATTGATTCGTTCATTTAATGCACTTGTCTGCATTGCTTAAGAATTGGATGTATGGCACAGTTGGAGTACACCTTGACACCTCTTTTATTCTGTTGCATTTCCTATTGATCTGTCTGTGTATATTTATATGATTGTATTGCTACAATAAACTTATTTTTGATTTAAAAAAAAAAACATTTGGAGCCGATCCTGGTTCCGACTCTACGGTGGAGTATCTAGGGTTGATCCGGACTCCTCGGTGGCAAAGGTCCTTCTTCCCCTGGAGAAATTGCAGACTCTTTAGTCTGCAGTGAGGGTATTGGCATCACGCTATCGGTCTTCTCTCCGGGTACATGCAGGTCCTGGACCTGTGGGTAGCCTCCTTCGAGGCGGTACTGTATGCCTAGTTCCACACTCAGGCTTTCCAGGGGAAATACTGTCCAGGTGGTAAAAATCTCTTGTCTCTGAACTCATCAGATTCCGGTGCGCCACCTAGTCAGAGTCTATCTGAGTTGGTGACGGAGATCCCCGATTCTTCAGTCCGGGAAGTTGTTTCCTTTATTCCAGTGGTCGGTGTTACGACGGACGCCAGCCTCACGGGTTCTGGGGGCACCTGGGGAGTCCAGTCGGCCCTAAGTCGCTGGACTTGCGTGGACCTACGCCACACCTCCCTGAATGTGCCCGCTCTCGTCTGATCTCGGTAACTACCCAGGGTCAGGCCTGGTTAGTACCTGGGCGAGGGGCCGCCTGGGTGCTGGGGACTAGGGATGAGCTTCGTGTTCGAGTCAAACTCACGTTTGACTCGAACATCGTATGTTCGACAGTTCATCGAAATACGAACGTTACGGGCCGTTTGCGCCAAATTTGAGTGGCTTTTCACGGCCCATAATTCACTGCGGCATCGCAGTGCATTGCTGGCTGATAACTGGCCAAGCATGCACTATGACCCGCATGCTTGGCCAATCACAGCTTGCAAAAAACAGAGAGCCATAATTAGCTAAAGTCAGGGTGGCTTTGGCCAATTATGGCTCAGGGGGTTTAGTATACGCCCCACACTATAAAAGGCTGTATATTTATACACTGTATAGTTTAGCTAAATCCGCTCTTCCTAATCTACTGACAGGCAGGCAGGTGATTGTGCTAGATGCAGTATTCTCACGTGGTGTACTGTCTGTGTCCTCTGCATTGTGCACCTAAAGCTACGTGGTGTTTGTACTGCCCGTGTCCTCTGCAGTGTGCACCTAAAGCTACGTGGTGTGTACTGCCTATATCCTCTGCAGTGTGCACCTAAAGCTTGATTAGGGCAACTGGGATGTGAGCGTTGCGGCAAGTATAATTACAGGTCTGTTGATACAGAGCAGCAGAGGATAATCAGCTGTTGACCATCAAGGATGTAAAGTCCCAAAAACACTGCATAACAATTGACAGTGGTGGGAACCAGGTAGAAGGGTAACCGCACTAGGGAGCCCAAAAAAATCCCAATAAGGCAGGAAAAACTTCAAGTAGGAAAGTGATCCAGCAGCTAAAGGAAAGGCAACTTACCAAAAACGCTCAGGTCCCAGGAATACAGCCCGTGGAGAGTCACAGAGAGCTCACACTGTGGACTCCAAACAGGAGCCCTTGACCAATTCCATACAGGATATTTTCACCCCCTTCCTGCCCAGACCAATTTTTAGTTTTCAGCGCTGTTGCACTTTGAGTGACAATTGCGTGGTCATGCAACACTGTACCCAAACTAAATCTTTATGTTTTTTCCCCCCCATAAATAGAGCTTTCGTTTGGTGGTATTTGATCATCTCTGCGGTTTTTATTTTTTGCGCTATAAACAAAAGAAGAGAGCACATTTTTTAAAAAAACACAATATTTTTTACTTTTTTGTTTAATAAATATCACAATTTTTCTTAAAAACATTTTTTTTCCTCAGTTTAGGCCGATACGTATTCTTCTACATATTTTTGGTAAAAAAAAAATCGCAAAAATAGTATATTGATTGGTTTGCGCAAAAGTTATAGCGTCTACAAAATAGGTAATAGATTTATGGCATTTTTATTTTATTAATTTTTTTACTAGTATTGGCAGCGATTTGCAATCTTTTACTGTGACATTGCGGCGAAACACATCGGACACTTTTGACAAGTTTTTGGGACCATTCACATTTATACAGCGATTAATGCTATAAATATGCATTGATTACTGTGTAAATGTGACTGGCAGGGAAGGGGTTAACCACTAGGGGCTTAAGGGGTTAATATGTTCTAACTGTAGGGAGGAGGGGACTCACAAGGGGAGGAGACGGATGTGTGTTCCTCTGTACTGGGAACACACATTGGTCTCCTCACCGCTGACAGGAGGTGGATCTGTGTGTTTACACACACAGATCCACACTCCTGCCGTGATTACCGTCAATCGCAGATGCCCGACGGCAATCACGGCCGCCGGGCACCCGCGCCGGGTCACGAGCGCTGCCGCGGGCGCCCTAGACCTCCACCTGGATCGAGAGAGGGTCCCTGCCCACGTAATTTTACAATGCGCCAGTAGGGAAGTGGTTAGAAGTGTTTCCCCAACCCCACCGTCATTGCACGCCGCTCCGACGGCTCAGCGTGTGACGTCACGGGTCAACACACCCCCATGATGCAAAGCACCATTCAGTGTTGCATCACAATGCCTCAAACAGCGCCATTGGCCAAAGGGCCTGGTCTACAGAGGCAGGGTGGGATTGGTTAAAAAACAAAATCCCAGCCAGGGGGTGTGTACTCGTCCACCAATGGGAAAAAGATAAGGTAGCCAGATCCAGCGGCCAGGGGACCCCTGCAGGCAGAGAACTAGCATTGCAGCTGAACCTCACTACATTAATAAAATTGGTATAATACATGCAACCATCAGGAATAATCATTTTAAATATCAGTGATTTTAACTCACTGAGATAAAAGTAAATTAATACTTAATTAACCTCTGACCTAGGAAAACCAGGTCAGAGGATCGCCACGAATTAGGTGGAATAAAAAGGGGCATCAAAAAACCCCAACTCCTCAATTAGGAGGCAAATCACAAGGACCTCCTACATATGGCTTTAAAGGGGCCATTGCAAGTTAACTAAACAGGGATATGTTGCAGCAGATATAAAAACAATAGGTATATTACCCGATCTAATCGGAATACATGGGGATAAAGGGAATGGAATAGAGAACCAAAGGGAATGGTACGGTTAAGGGAAGAAGGGGAGAGGGGAGGGGAGAAATTTAATTGTCATGTCCGAACCACAAAAATCACATAGCATCTTGAGTTCACAGGAATGGTCTATAAGAGATCATTTCATTGAGTCCGGGGTGGGGGAGGGGGGGTGTTATCTAGGCGTTAAATGGTATATGTTATATATATTACAATGTAAACAAGAGCCAAGAGGGCATTAATTAATAATAAAAATGGGTAAAGTATAAAAAAAGAAGAAAGAAAAATCTTATATAAACTTACATGAAAGAATTCCATTATCATGAATAAAATATGGGGAAGCCGATGAGAAACTGGCATATAGTGCAATATAATAGTTGCTGGCATAAAAATAAGCCACAGCCGCAATCTGGAAAATATATATATATATATATATATATATATATATATATATATATATATATATATATATTTTCCAGATTGCGGCTGTGGCTTATTTTTCTGCCAGCAACTATTATATCGCACTATATGCCAGTTTCTCATCGGCTTCCCCATATTTTATTCATGATAATGGAATTCTTCCATGTAAGTTTATATAACATGTTTCTTCTTTTTTTATACTTTACCCATTTTTATTATTAATTAATGCCCTCTTGGCTCTTGTTTACATTGTAATATATATAACATATACCATCTTTATTGATTATAGGGTTAGAACATCTATATTGGCTATTTATACTTGTAAGCTGCAGATATTTGAGCTCTTACTACTTTTTTGCCATCTACTGCATGATTCATTGCACTCAATGCGGCTAATTAGGGGGCCTCCTCCCTAGATAATTGTCTTTAATATAAATTGAATACAGCCAATACCAATTATATAAGGAATACTATCCAACAAAATACGTTTATTACATTAATTCATTTGGTTATTCTCTATTTTATATTTCTTGACAAAATCGAGTATTTCAGTACTCATTGGCCCAGATTCAGGTAGATTTGCCCATTACTTACACATGAGCTGCTCAGCTGAATTTCCATGCGCTGGGGCAATTTTGCCAAATTGCCACCTGATTCAGGAATCGTTTGTTCATTTAATTTGCTCCTGTTTAAGGCAAAGCTGAGGGCGCAAGGCCGCGCAAGTGAAAGTGGGTGTGCCCCTATGTAAATGAGCATTTTTCGGCTCAGCAGAGGTTTGCGCCGGGCGCACGCATGCGCAGTTAGAGCGCTGCCGTCTGCGCATGTGTCAAACTGCGCCTAGCATACTTTCAGGGCAAATCCTGCTCAGCTGCTTGCACTGAGCAAATAAATAGGAGCAGACTTGCGCAGGTTCTTTGCTGAATTTCATCCTGCTTTTTCCAACCCCCCCTGAGCAAGGAAATTCAGCCCATTTTGAAGAGATGGCACCTCCCAAAGGAACTAAAAAAAGAAAGGCAAACTTCGTGGCTGCGGAGATGGACATCCTAATTGCTGCACTCCAGCAACATAAAGAACTCCTATATGGTGCCCAGCGGGCAAACACCACCGTTGCCCAAAGGAGGGCTATCTATGAAGCCATAGCCCTGGACATCAATGCCCTGGGTAATGAAGATCGTTCCTGGGATGACATCCAGAAAAAACTGAATGATATGAGGCGCAGGGTCCGGGATAAACTGGCTCTTATCCGAAAACATACCGGTGGCACGGGAGGTGGACCACGATGTAAGATCCGCCTAAATCATGAGGAGGAGCTTATTGCCCAAACTTTTGTGCAGGAGCAGGTGGAGGGACTTGCAGGGTACGACTCCACTGTTGGGAACTTGGGGACTGGTAAGTTATTTTTGTTTCATATCTGCTGTGCATCATGGGAGGGGGTAGAAGTGAACATATTTGTGGGTAGAAGTGAAGATGGAACTATTATTTTTGTTTCATATCTGCTGTGCATCATGGGAGGGGGTAGAAGTGAACATATTTGTGGGTAGAAGTGAAGATGGAACTCTTATTTTTGTTTCATATCTGCTGTGCATCATGGGAGGGGGTAGAAGTGAACATATTTGTGGGTAGAAGTGAAGATGGAACTCTTATTTTTGTTTCATATCTGCTGTGCATCATGGGAGGGGGTAGAAGTGAACATGTGAGCAGTGTGTTGCACCAGCAAAATCTTTTGTTTTGGTGTCATCCACAGGTGGTGATGAGGATGATGAAGCTGGGCCGTCTTCGGCTGCGGGGCGACCCACACCATCCATACCTGAGCCAGGGGTCCAGTCAGGCCCCATGGACATTATGGCAATGCTGGTCCAGGAGGAGATCCTACCGGGGCCAAGTATGGTGGAGGAAGTGGTTTTGGAGGAGGATTCCTTTTTCCTCATCCAGGAGGACTCTGGCTCCCTCCAGGAGGATACCACCATCCCTGTTCAACCCACCACCCCCCCGGCCAGCACGTCATCCCCCTCCAGGGCAAGCCCCTCCATTGTGGACCCCTCCCCTTCTCCCTCTGTCCGTGCCCGAGCCTCTCCTCCCAGGAAGGCTCTGTCCAAAACCAGGCATATATCCTCCAGCCTCCGTGACGGTCTGCTGGAGGAGCAGGCCCTGCAGACCCGCCATATAGGGGCCATGGTGGGAGATGTTAGACGTCTGGCGGACAGCATGGCATCCACCTCTGTGCAGCATGCCCTCACCCTGCATGCAGACCGGGACAAACATGTCTCACAGAGCCTGGCTGAAATAAGTGGCAACTCCAAGGCCATAGTCACCTGCTTGGTGGCTCAGGAGAACGCCCCCGCTTTATTAAGCAGGATGGCAGCTGCGGTGGAGGCCAACACCGCTGCTGTGCAGGCCAACACCGCTGCAGTGCGGGAGGAGGGGAGAGTTACCCGCCGTCATCAGCGGAACACCACCACCCACCAAATGCGGATGTTGGCCCAGACCAACACCATCCTCGCCCGCCTGGCCAACGCCATGGAGGGCATGCAGCCACCACCTGCGAGGAGTCTGGAAGTAGGGGTTGATGCTCCTCCCCCCCCTCCATCCCCACCCCATGCCTCCTCCGCACCACGGAGATTGAGGAGCCAGAGCCGGGGCACCCTTGGCCCAAAGAAGAAATCAAAAAAATGATATAATGTGAACAATTATTATATGCTCAGAATATGAGTTTTATTTTTTTGTTAGATGCTCAGAATATGAGCTTTTATATTTATTTGTAGTCCCTACACACGGTGAGGAGTGTATACTACAGTGTGACTGGTGTGTGAATGGGGGGGGGTGGCACTCCTGCTGGAAAAGGGGTGTCACCCTCTGCCATGTGAAAGGTGTATGAATGGACAGCAACATAATTGGAGCCTTGACGCGACGTTGCTGCTCCCTAATACCATGGGGTATTGTTGGGTCTAATCCAATTTGGGGTGCATGTGTCGTGTGTGTGCTAGGGACTACAGTGGTGTGCATACATGCATTATACTTGTGACAAGATCAGGGTGTGTTTAATGTGCAAAGAGACGTTCCACAAGACCATTCCGGATTGCTCTTCCCTCAGAAGATCCGGTAGTGTTTATTGGGGGGGGGGGTTGCGAGGTTCGGGGGTAAGGTCATTGCGTAGCTCAATGTGCATGCCCCTTCTCTCAGCAAAATTGTGGAGAATACAACATGCCCCGATGATTTGGCACACAAAGTTGGGTGAATACAACAGGGTCCCCCCTGATTTATCCAGACATCTGAATCGAGATTTAAGGATGCCAAATGTGCGCTCCACCACCGCACGGGTACGTGCATGGGCTTTGTTAAATCTTTCCTCTCCTGGTGTTTGAGGGTTACGAAATGGGGTCATCATGTGAGGTCCCAGGGCATATGCAGAGTCACCTGGAAGGGAAAAGACAGGAGGATGTTAGTCGTGCATGTGCCCCTTGTGATGTCTGCATCATGGGGGGGGGCAGTCATACCTGACACCCATGTCACTCACCAATCAGCCAGCTGTCTCCATACATGTTCTGGTCAAACTCGGTTGGGATGGGGCTGTGTCGGTAAATAAAACAGTCATGGCTTGACCCCGGGTGTTTGGCACGGACATGCCATATGAGGCCATGTGCATCCACAATCACCTGCACATTTATCGAATGCCAATGCTTCCTGTTGCAGTAGATATGCTCGAGGAGCCGGGGGGGGCGTAGTGCCACATGGGTACAATCTATTGCACCCACAGTGCGTGGGAATCTGGCTATTTCATAAAAATCACTGATTGCCTTCTGCCGCAGGTCAGCCGTGGTTGGTTTGATAAATTGTGTGCCCATGCGTCTGAGTATTGCAGGGATCACTTGGTGCACACACCTGCTCATGCTGGATTGGGACATCCCCGCCACCATTCCACCTGTGTGCTGAAATGAGCCACTTGCCAAAAAATGAAGGGTTGCCACTACCTTCACCAGTGGCTGCACTGCCTGTCCCCGATGGGTCGGGCTGCTGATGTCATCCTGCAGGATTGTTACCAACTCAAGGATGACTTCAGGGCTGAAGCGAAACATGCGATACACCTCATTATCACTCATCTCAAAAAGGTTGTAGCGCCCTCTGTAAATCCTCTCCCGTGCCCTCCTACGAGTCGGCTCAGTCAATAGAATATCAAGAACTATAGCTGTCCCTGGCATGTTGGTGCACAGATGTGAGGTCCCGAAAATGTGGGTGCTCTGCTTGTTCAGCTCGTCTGTCTAGGTGCTGCTGAAGTTGCGCGCTCCTGCAGATGACATTTGGCCATCTTTTGCTAACTTGCCCCTGCTTTTAGCAGGAGCAAGTTTGCCCGGGGAAAAAAGCTTGCGCGCTTCCAGCGCAAGATGCGCATCACACGCGCATGTTTCTGAATCATCGGCAGTACCTAATTTGCATATTCGCTGAGGGAATTCCATGAAGGCGCAACTTACACCCCGCGCAAAATTGCGCAATAATTGCGCCGGAGCAGCGAGGCTGCGTGCGCGGGAAAATGGCAGAATTTCAGGCTTACCTGGTTTACAGAATCAGCCGCAAATTTGCCTGGGAGCAAATCAGTACTTGCGCGGCGCAAATCACACTTGCTCCCGCGCAAGTGCTTCTTGAATCTGGGCCATTATCTTTTTCAGCATTTCATTATATTATTATTGCCATTATAAACATCATTAAAATGTATCATTTAATTTAAGGACCTTTAATCCTTATTTAAAATATATTCTTGTAAACTTTTCTTTTTCTGCCATTTTTTCTTCTCTTATTATCTTATCATTTCTCTTCCCGATCACGAATAGTATTACATTCTCAATTTATATCCATATACTCCCCATTAGGAATGATAGGCTCTACACATTCTGCTTATGGGATCCAGTCGCTATTTGCTATTCCATCAAGCAATTTTATTGGAATAATCTGTGGCCAGTGAGATACGATCACCTTTGAGGTAACTATATGCTCTGTGTGAATTCATGTTTGAGAAAAAGTGACAGACATAAATAATTTTTCTTCATTAGTCGGTTATGTTATTTTTGAGCAAATACTTTTGTGACATAACCACTTTTGGTACATATATATTTCTGTATACTGTATTATATGACCAAGATATCGATTATGTTTATTTGTTTATAATTATGACTTTAAAAATAGTATGACACAAATTTATATATATCCAAAATGTCTCATTAAATTTTTATCTATTCACTTGTAGATTGAGTTTTATATACATACATGTCCCTGAGGAAGCCCGAATGGGCGAAACATGTTGGACCTACTGTATATAATATCATAGAAATCAACTAATGGTGAAACTCAATCTATTATATGATCACGTCTTTTAAATTTTTGTATGTATCCAATAATGTGTAATATTAAGACTATATTTTTATACATAAATTGTCATCGGTGTACGGTTTCTGTGGTCTCAGAGCTATCAATATCATCATTATTTTTACATATTGATAATTTCCTAAATATACACAGTTGCATTCGCATAGTCCCACGCCCCATCCCTTAATTGGGAATATATATTCATTTTTCTACCAGGGACAGTAATGCTCTTGGCCACCTTGATTGCCATATCTGTGCAAGCTCTATATTCATTTTCCTTCTTGTGTAAGCATGTTAAGTCCAATCCTGAACTGGTCTTCCGTCGAGTACATTCTTTACGCGACCGCTTGACCCAGAATCACTATGCACCCGATACTGTCCTGAAAGTGGGACCTAAAAACTCAATGTATATAAAGGGGTTGGGAATTAATGTACCAGGATTGGAAATTCACATACAAACCCATGTCAAACCTGAATTCTGTTGTACAATTCAAAGTAAAATCAAGAAATTGTCAATAAAAGCATTAATTTCAATATCTACAGTGAAGCCCAATGGTTTTAGGCACTTGACCCTATAAATCCAGCTCATTTCGAGTTTGGAGATAGCTCTCTTTTTAGAGCCACCTCTTCAATGACATTGGAGTTTATCAATCGCTACAAAGGAGGTCCCAGTGGGATCTCTATGATGTACCTCCCTGTAATGTCTGGATACAGAGTGCTCCTTGTAGCCCTTTCTAATATTACAAATGTGCTTGTTAAGTCTCACATGTAAGGGTCTGATTGTGCGCCCAATATATTGAAGCCCACATGGGCACATAAAAAGGTAGACTACATGAGTAGTTGAACCCCTTTATATACATTGAGTTTTGTTACCCAGCCAGTCTATATATTTTTTATAGATTTTTTCATATTAATAATTTTTTAATAATAATAATTTTTGCTATTTCATTATATAGTACAGTCCTCCTACCCACACTTATTCCCATGGCACGCTGCCATTGGGGGACATTGTTTTATGTGGACCCTGTGACGCATACCATTACGAGGATAATGATTCATTAGACTAGAATACATTTTCTGGTTAATGACTTTGGGCCAAATCCTCAGCCAGGCGGCGTAACTTAACTTTCAGCAGTTAAGTTACACTGACTTAAAGTTTTTACCTAAGTGCCTGATCCACAAAGCACTTACGTAAAAATTTCAAGCCGTGTAAGTTAAGTGCCGCCGTCGTAAGGCGTTCCTCCTCTCCGGGGGGCGTTTACAATTTAAATGAGGCGCGCTCCCGCGCCGGCCGTACTGCGCATGCGTGTGACGTCATTTTCCCGACGTGCATCGCGCGAACGTAATTGACGCCGGGCGGCTTTGTGGATTGCGACGGGACACTAAAGTTGCGACGGGTGAAAAAAAGACGCGCCGGGAAAACAAATAATTTAAAAAAAAATGACAGCGTCGCTCAGCATGCATTCCTGAGAGGGAGAACTCCATGCCAATTTTCAAAGAAAAAACCGGCATGGGTTCCCCCCCCCAGGAGCATACCAGGCCCTTAGGTCTGTTATGGGTTGCAAGGAGACCCCCCTCCGCCGAAAAATCGACGTAGGGGGTCCCCCTACAATCCATACCAGACCCGTATCCAAAGCACGCTACCCGGCCGGTCAGGAATGGGAGTGGGGACGAGCGAGCATCCCCCCCCCCCTCCTGAGCCGTGCCAGGCCGCATGCCCTCAACATGGGGGGGTTGGGTGCTCTGGGGCAGGGGGGCGCACTGCGGGCCCCCCCACCCCAGAGCACCCTGTCCCCATGTTGATGAGGACAGGACCTCTTCCCGACAACCCTTGCCGTTGGTTGTCGGGGTATGCGGGCGGGGGCTTATCGGAATCTGGGAGTCCCCTTTAATAAGGGGGCCCCCAGATACCGGCCCCCCACCCTAAGTGAATGGATATGGGGTACATCGTACCCCTATCCATTCACCTGTAGGCAAAAAGTAAAAGTTAATAAACACACAACACAAGGGTTTTTAAAATAATTTATTATTCTGCTCCGGATGCCCCCCCTGTCTTCGTTATTAGCTCAATTACCAGGGGGGGCTTCTTCTTCCACTCTCCGGGGGTCTTCTCCGCTCTCCGGGGGGGGTTTCTTCTTCCGCTCTCCGGGGGGGGCTTCTCCGGACTCCGGGGGGCTTCTTCCATCTTCTCCCCTCTTCCGCTGTTGACTCGGCGCATCTTGTCGCTGTAATGATGGAAGCGCGCCTTGCATCCCATTTATATAGGCATCACCGTCCCATCATGCTCCGGTAGGTACCCACGTGGTGGGTGCACGTGGGTAGGCACCCACCACGTGGGTACCTGCCGGAGCATGATGGGACGGTGATGCCTATATAAATGGGATGCAAGGCGCGCTTCCATCATTACAGCGACAACAGGCGACGAGTCAACATCGGAAGAGGGGAGAAGAACAGAAGAGAAGACCCTGACGTCACAGAAGACCGCGCCGGCTGCCTGTTTGAAATCGAGCTAACACACAAACATAGCAGGCAGCCAGCGCTGAAGAAGAAGGCACCGGAGAGCTGCAGAAGAACCGGGGTTCGCCGAGTCAACAGCGGAAGAGGGGAGAAGATGGAAGAAGCCCCCCGGAGTCCGGAGAAGCCCCCCCCCGGAGAGCGGAAGAAGAAACCCCCCCCGGAGAGCGGAGAAGACCCCCGGAGAGTGGAAGAAGAAGCCCCCCCTGGTAATTGAGCTAATAACGAAGACAGGGGGGGCATCCGGAGCAGAATAATAAATTATTTTAAAAACCCTTGTGTTGTGTGTTTATTAACTTTTACTTTTTGCCTACAGGTGAATGGATAGGGGTACGATGTACCCCATATCCATTCACTTAGGGTGGGGGGCCGGTATCTGGGGGCCCCCTTATTAAAGGGGACTCCCAGATTCCGATAAGCCCCCGCCCGCATACCCCGACAACCAACGGCAAGGGTTGTCGGGAAAAGGTCCTGTCCTCATCAACATGGGGACAGGGTGCTCTGGGGTGGGGGGGCCCGCAGTGCGCCCCCCTGCCCCAGAGCACCCAACCCCCCCATGTTGAGGGCATGCGGCCTGGCACGGCTCAGGAGGGGGGGGACGCTCGCTCGTCCCCACTCCCATTCCTGACCGGCCGGGTAGCGTGCTTTGGATACGGGTCTGGTATGGATTGTAGGGGGACCCCCTACGTCGATTTTTCGGCGGAGGGGGGGTCTCCTTACAACCCATAACAGACCTAAGGGCCTGGTATGCTCCTGGGGGGGAACCCATGCCGGTTTGGAATTTACAAATTGCCGTGGAGTTCTCCCTCGGGAATGCATACCAAATGCCGTCGCTTGAATGGGCCTTTACAAGGTGTGACTAACTTTACACTTTGTAAAAGCAGCCCTAGTTTTACACCAGGCAAACTAACACTTACGGCGAAAAAACTAGGCACAAAAGCTTTGAGGATCGCCCTAAGTGCTAATTTGCATACTAGAAGAGGCATTTCGACTCGAAATGCCCTCAGTGGCGGATGCGGTACTGCATCCTAAGATCCGGCAGTGTAAGTCCCTTACAGATGTCGGATCTTCTGCCTAACTTAGGAAAACTGCTTCTGAGGATCAGTTCCAAAGTTAGAACCAGAGATACGACGGCTTACGCCGGAGTATCTCTTTTGTGGATATGGCCCTTTGTTCCCAAAACTGTTACGTGCTTTTTCTTTGCCTATAAGCCGCACTGAAACCCGAGATCTGTTTTCTGATCACATTTTGATTGTAATGTTCATCATTGCCATTCATTTTATGATGAAATGTTAATTATCAGTGTTATGCTGCTCTTATTTTTAAGGCTCCTATGTTTGTTTTTAAGTTTATTTTATCAATCAGTAGCAATACCATTGTGCTGGTTTGACGGGAGAAGCGGAGATGCACCGTGATTGGTCCCGCTCGCCGTCCGTACTTGTAGTTCTATCGAGGCTTGGTTCACGTTTCCCGTTTTACGACAAAATGAAAACGAGGCTTGGCCAGACCTCTATCTGTACAAATAGCGGTGATTTCCATGCGTCGCCCGTGACCTTTGAAAACTTCAGATTTGACAAAACTGGTCAGGGCGGTGCTACGCATTGACATCACCACGCTCCTACGTGACCCGATTGCATGGGCGTTCGTACTTTTAAGCTTATGCCGGCTTTTTTAAATCTTTCATGTTTTTTGTCTGTAATGCTTCCTGAGCCTTACGAATAAACCACCAATTTTTTAGAGGTAATGCACATTGTTGCCTTATTTTTTATCACATCCATGGTCCACGGACTTACCTGCATTGGAGGAGGAGGAGATCATATCCCCACTACTGTCTTCAGTAGAGGAGATCTTGAGGGGTTTGGACATTCCAGTTTGCCCTATAACCGTTGCAGAGGTTTGTTTCTGCAGAAGTGCTTCTGGCCTTGACATCCGAGGTCCCATCCATCTGGTAAGGGTACCCCCTTATTATTCTGTGTAACACTGGAGAAAGTCTCAGTGTGGTGGTGGTGTATGGCAGCCTTGCTCTCTATCCTTTTCACTCACCTGCCTTCATGTGGAATTTGGACTACTATTTTCCTGGAACCAGGATTTCTTTTGTTCATCCACCTGTGTACACAATAACCATATCCCTGTTTAGTTAACTTGCAATGGCCCCTTTAAAGCCATATGTAGGAGGTCCTTGTGCTTTGCCTCCTAATTGAGGAGTTGGGGTTTTTTGATGCCCCTTTTTATTCCACCTAATTCGTGGCGATCCTCTGACCTGGTTTTCCTAGGTCGGAGGTTAATTAAGTATTCATTTACTTTTTTTTTTTTTTTTCAAAATATGTTTATTGAGTTTTACAAAATAGTTACATACAGTAAAATCAATGCAAAGGGCAGATGATGTAAGTGCACAAGGCATCAAAGCCGTATACATACAGAACAAACAACGCCATATAGGCCTACCCTGCGGGTAGCTAGGCAGATACAAAGAACAAACAGCAATGAGGATTATGCAGTGGTTCAAGTCCCAACGGCTTGTGAACAGGTTGGATCCTAACATAGCTACTTGGGGGGGAGGGGCCTATGTTTACCGTGGGGAGTCGGTCAGGTACGGCATATGGGTACCGGTCATTTCTAAAACTATAGGTAGAGAAAAAAGAGGGGGGGGGTGGAGGAGGAAAGGGAGGAGGGGGAGCACACCTTGACACAAGATAATGACAATAGTAGAGGCTTTGCATATATAGAAGGGGGGGGAGAGGGGAGGCGACACATGGGAGATTGCAGAGATAGTCAATCTGTTGCGGTGGAAGAGGAATCTGAAGGGGGGTCTCCTCCTAGGAGTGAAGTCGGCCGGGATTTTGAGAAAGAAAAGGAATATTGATCAAAAGCGTCCAAGTCTTCTTGTGAGAGGTTTGAAAGCATAAAGGGATGCCAGATGGAGAGAAAACTGGCTTTTTTAGTGGCCTGGTGGAAGTCTGTGGTGGCCCGTTCTTTATAGAGGAGGAGGAGGATGTCTCGCTTAACCTGGGTAACAGAAGGTGGGTGAGGAGAGATCCAGTTTCTTAAGATGGCTCGTCGTGAGACGAGTAGGCAAAGTAGAGGCCATTCTTTGGAAGGTCGTGCGGTGGACGTGGAAGTGGTTGCAGGAGGGCCGCCTTGGCGTGACCATTGTAGCAGCAGAGGGTCCCAGTAGCCAAAAATGAGGAGAAAAGGGTCCTTAGGCAGTTTCAGCAGGGTAATTTCGAATTCATTTACTTTTATCTCAGTGAGTTAAAATCACTGATATTTAAAATGATTATTCCTGATGGTTACATGTATTATATCAATTTGTAGGTTTGGCCAATGACGCTGCTTGAGGCATTGTGATGCAGCACTGAATGGTGCTTTGCATCACCGGGGTGTGTTGACCCTGTGACAGGGTTGGACTGGGACAAAGATTTGGCCCTGGACTTCATCCAGACCGGCCCACTTTAATTTTGCAAACACGCACAAAAAACATTATTTCATCAGTGACCATGGCCAGCAGTGGCAGTACATAAATTAATTCATGCTTGTGCCCTCCTTTATTGCAGAAATACTACAGGAGAGGATCAGAGACTGCAGACATAGTACAGGAGAGGATCAGAGACTGCAAAATATACTACAGGCAAGGGTCAGAGACTGCAGACATAGTACAGGAGAGGGTCAGAGACTGCAAAACGTACTACAGGCAAGGGTCAGAGACTGCAGACATAGTACAGGAGAGGGTCAGAGACTGCAAAACGTACTACAGGCAAGGGTCAGAGACTGCAGACATAGTACAGGAGAGGGTCAGAGACTGCAAAATGTACTACAGGTAAGGGTCAGAGACTGCAGACACAGTACAGGAGAGGGTCAGAGACTGCAAAACGTACTACAGGCGAGGGTCAGAGACTGCAGAAACAGTACAGGAGAGGGTCAGAGACTGCAAAACATACTACAGACGAGGGTCAGAGACTGCAAAACATACTACAGGCAAGGGTCAGAGACTGCAAAACGTACTACAGGCGAGGGTCAGAGACTGCAAAACGTACTACAGGCGAGGGTCAGAGACTGCAAAACATACTACAGGCAAGGGTCAGAGACTGCAAAACATACTACAGGCAAGGGTCAGAGACTGCAGACACAGTACAGGAGAAGGTCAGAGACTGCAAAACATACTACAGGCGAGGGTCAGAGACTGCAAAACGTACTACAGGCAAGGGTCAGAGACTGCAAAACATACTACAGGCAAGGGTCAGAGACTGCAGACATAGTACAGGAGAGGGTCAGAGACTGCAGACATGCTACAGGAGATGGTCAGAGACTGCAGACATGCTACAGGAGATGGTCAGAGACTGCAGACATGCTGCAGGAGATGGTCAGAGACTGCAGACATGCTACAGGAGATAGTCAGAGGCTGCAGACATAGTACAGGAGATGGTCAGAGACTGCAAACATACTACAGGAGAGGGTCAGAGACTGCAAACATACTACAGGAGAGGGTCAGAGACTGCAAACATACTATAGGTGAGGGTCAGAGACTGCAAACATACTATAGGTGAGGGTCAGAGACTGCAAACATACTATAGGTGAGGGTCAGAGACTGCAAACATACTATAGGTGAGGGTCAGAGACTGCAAACATACTATAGGTGAGGGTCAGAGACTGCAAACATACTATAGGTGAGGGTCAGAGAGTGTGCGGACATAATTGGGCTGAAATTGCACCCAGGTGACGTGTGCATTGCACAGATCGCACAGCGTGTTCCTGTGTTTTTCACTTTGCTGCACTAACTTGGCTGGAAGGGGGGCATTAGTTTGGGCACCTGGAGCATTTGTGCACATCACTTGTGGGGTGCCAAGGGCCACCCCCCTCTGTGGCAGACAGTATCTCTTTGATTTCGCAGCGGCGTGCAATGACGGTGGGGTTGGGGAAACACTTTTAAGGGCTCCTATTTGGAGTCCACAGTGTGAGCTCTCTGTGACTCTCCATGGGCTGTATTCTTGGGACCTGAGCGTTTTTGGTAAGTTGCCTTTCCTTTATCTGCTGGATCACTTTCCTACTTGAAGTTTTCCCTGCCTTATTGGAATTTTTTTGGGCTCCCTAGTGCGGTTACCCTTCTACCTGGTTCCCACCACTGTCAATTGTTATGCAGTGTTTTTGGGACTTTACATCCTTGATAGTCAACCGCTGATTACCCTCTGCTTCTCTGTATAAACAGACATGTAATTATACTTCCCGCAACGCTCACATCCCAGTTGCCCTAATCAAGTGCTGTTATCAGCCTTGGTAAGACTTTTCAGCCTTAATTTTGAACACTTTTACCCTCCACCTCACTACCTGGTGTTAATAGCATATGCTATACTATGGCCCAGATTCTCGTAGATGGGCGTAATACTGCGGCAGCGTAGCGTATGTCATTTATGTTACCCCGCCGCAAGTTTTACAGGCAAGTGCTTTATTCACAAAGAACTTGCCTGTAAAGTTGTGGAGGCATAGGGTAGGGTAGGGGCGTGGAGCATTTAAATTAGGCGCATTCCCGCGCCGAACGTACTGTGCATGCGCCGTCCCAAAAATTTCCCGACGTGCATTGCGCTAAATGACGTCGCAAGGACGTCATTGGTTTCGACGTAAACGTAAATGGCGTCCAGCCCCATTCACGGACGACTTAATCAAACAACGTAAATTTTTTCGCGGGAACGACGGCCATACTTAACATTGGTTGCCCCTCATATAGCAGGGTCAACTTTACGCATCGCATATGTAACGTAAACGTCATAACTTCACTGCATCGACCGCACGTACGTACGGAAATTTGCGTATTTTGCTAATTTGCATACTCGACGGGGAAAACGACGGAGGCGACACCTAGCGGCAAAAAAATTGCATAAAAGATCCGACAGCGTAAGAGCCTTACGCCTGTCGGATCTAATGGTTTTCTATGCGTAACTGATTCTGTGAGGGGTTGCAGTGTTGTGGCACCAGCACCAGTGCCTAAGGTCCAATTTTTGTGCCCCTGTTTAACCACTTAAGGACCCCTTCACGCCAATATACGTCGGCAGAATGGCACGACTGGGCACATCAATGTATATGTACGTTGCCCTTTAAGCGACCCGGTCCGAAGCTCCGTGACCGCGGGAACCGCGGACCCGATCGCCGCTGGAGTCCCGCGATTGGTCCCCGGAGCTGAAGAACAAGGAGAGCTGTGTGTAAACACAGCTTCCCCGTTCTTCACTGTGGTGGTGTCATTGATCGTGTGATCCCTTTTATAGGGGGACACAATCGATGATGTCACACCTACAGCCACACCCCCCTACAGTTGTAAACACACTTGAGGTCACACAAAACCCCATCAGCGCTCCCTGTGGTGAATATCTGGACTCACGAAAGTCAGGCGAAAGTGAGCGCTATCCACTATCTTGGCCCAGTTTACCAGCCCGACCCAATCCGTATACCAGACCGAAGTGCTATACCTGTAACCAAACCGGTCATCTGCAGCGATATTTCCCTACCCGATCAACAAGGTACCGAGAGACTGCTCATCCATTCAGACCAGCTGCTCATCACTTCCAGAATGAGCCCAACCATCGAGATGTTCAGAAAGAGTGCGGCAAACTTTTTGAGGCTGATCCTGTCCAAGCTGCTGCCGGCAGCACCATCATCAGGCAATATGGGTTAATGGGCAGCCCGCCCAGGGACTCCACGATTCCGGGGCTACGATTACCCTCATCCAGCCTCACATGATTCCTCAGTCGGCCCAGACCGGCCAGACTGTTGCAGTCAGGGTAGCAGGGGGCAGGGTGCTATGCTTATCCACCGCCCAAGTCCTCTTGGATTGGGGCTCGGGGAACGACAAGTGTGAGTGGCATTACTACGTGAGTTACCCACAGAAGTACTTTTGGGGAACGATTTGGGGCATTTAACTTCCTCATATACCCCAGCGGCCACCATGGCCGTGACCACCCGACACCAGAACCAACTTCAAGGCAACTCCACTCCTTTGGGGACCCAGACGCCTCCATGTTCTGGCTGGGAGCTGTACTAAGTCAAGTTGGTGATGACGGGAAAGAGCAAACCGGTGGTATATCTCAGCCACAAGTTGTTACCCCGTGAAGTTGGATATGCTGCCGTGGAAAAAGAGTGTTTGGCCTTAGTCTGGGCTTTAAAGAAATTGCAGCCCTACGTGTATGGACGCTTTTTTACCATCATGATGGACCACAATCCCTTGATATGGCTTAACTGGGTGGCAGGAGAGAACGGGAGATAACTAAGGTGGAGTCTGGCTTTGCAACCGTACAATATCGGCCAGGGCCTCAAAACGGGAATGCGGATGGGTTATGCCGCCAGACAGACCTGGAACCTTAAGACTGCTTTTCCAACATCCTCGAGTTTACCCATTCGGGGTCCCACTGTGGCTGTTGGACTGTTTCCCAGGGGGGAGTATTGTCATGAACATTGGAATGCTGAACTGTTTCTCCTTGAAATCTGTTACACAGTGGGGGGTCTTCTGCCCTGTCTTAAGGCTAACCCCCCTCCAGACGGCTCCATGGTCTGGAGGAAAAGCATTGTTCTGTGTGTGGCTGTTTGTGTACTTTGATTGCCCCCTGGGGCTTCTGTCTCATTACGCATATCAGTCCTCCTATTCAAGCTATCGGACCAATTACCGCTGACCCTGTTTCAAGTCCTCATTTGCATGGCCAAGAGGACCTAATTGAGAACTACAATGTACTTTACAATTGACCAATAGGAAAGTGGTTGTTGGGGGTAGGGTGTTCAAACTGCTGTATAAAAGTGTGTGTGCATCCAATAAAAGAGTCTCCTATTTGAACTTACATACAGCCTGCCTGGTGTTTGTTCTGAGCTAACACAAATGGATTTCGAACGGCACATAGCTGTAGTTTGAATCCCGGAGCATCATCGGATGGCCGAACCATCAGACGTTGCGATCTGCAATCTGATCCAATACTAGCAGAGGAGTGTCGGGAGAGTGGAACCGAGCGAGCAAGGGTCTCGCTATATTAGGCATTAGTGCTCTCCCTACTTGGCCGCCAAGCGCCGTCTTCCTGTCCCTCCCTCAGACCGGAAGTGCGGCGATTGGCAGGGACAAGGGGCGATCCACTTGCCCTGTACTCCTCGCCTCTGCTGCCGCTGCATTGGCCTGTGCTCGCCGAGTCAGCTGTTACCTGGCGCATGCGTGGCAGCCTGCGATCATTTCCAGCTGGGTGTGACACACTTCCGGTGAAGGCGCATATAGACATGGAACTCACCGCTCTGCAAATACATATCATCACTAGGGACTAAGGAATACCTGCTGACCACATACTGCCAGGGCCGGATTAACATAGGGGCTATTGGAGCTGCAGCTCCAGGCCCCTTCCTCAAGATAGGCCCATTTGCCCAAAAAGAAAAAGAAAATCACAAAAAAAGATCGACTTTGAGGATTGTAGCTCGGCGACACACATGTGGGGGGTATGTAGCTGAAGACCCACCCCACCACTGGTCAAAATATGGAGCTCCTATCATTTATGGTTCTGGAGATACAGGGATGCTTGCGCAGCCTGTCAGAAGCTACATAAAGAGCAGCCAGTATAAATACTGTAAGGGCTTACCTTGGCTGGAGTCCATATTGCAGAGTTGTATGCTCACCCTTACAAATACACACAGCCCACGGTAACAAAGTAAGAAGCTACCTGGGCTGTGAGTCTGTGCACAGGGGCTTGACAGGGATTTGCCAAAGAATGGTTTAAAGTTAAGCCGTGGTCAGGGATTCCAGAATTCAGAATAAACGATAAGCATAGCCAGGGTCAGAAGCCAGAGTTGGTCTTGTAGCTGAAACAAAGCACAGGAATACAGGTACACAGGAACCTTTGGCAATGACAGGACAATCACAATGAACTGACAACTCCCTCAGAGTGAGGCAGTGTTTTATACCCTAGTTGATTGGGTAACCTGCCTCAGCTGGACCAGGAGAGACAGGTGCAGATTGCAAGGAGATCAGCACATCATTCAGAACCACCTTAGCTGGAAAGCAAGCAGAATACCAAACTGAGGAGTGGCTCAGAGGTAAAGAACCGAAGCAGCAACAGAGAGGTCCCAGGTTCAATACCACCCAGAGCCACTTGGGGCATGACCACGCCTCGCTGTCTGCTTGGCACGGTAATAACCGTGACAAATACAAGCTGACACACTCTGCAGACTGAGAGGATGAGATCACAGGGCTTATAATAATTATTTGTATATTACTTATAGTAATTAACCCCTTGCCACCCAGGCCGATTCTGACACTTCTCTCCTACATGCAAAAATCATTATTTGTTTTTTTGCTAGAAAATTACTCAGAACCCTATATATATATATAACACTAAAGTTAGCACGATTTTTTTTTTGTATACAAAGCCAGTGGTCATCAACCCTGTCCTCAGGGCCCACTAACAGGCCAGGTTTTATGTATTACTTTGGGGAGATGCAGACTAGAATACTTCATTTACTGAGCAGCATATTATATCACCTGTAATGTATTTCAGTTATCTTGCAAACCTGGCCTGTTAGTGGGTCATGAGGACAGGGTTGATGAACACTGTCCTAAGCGATGCTTTAATATTTTTTACAGGTTACATGTTTAGAGTTACAGAGGAGGTCTAGTGCTAGAATTATTGTTCTCGCTCTAACAATTGTGGCGTATGTAGCCTGTGTGTATCTGGCTCTGATACTAGCCAGGGCCTTCCCAGGGACTGACTAGTATCTCTCCCCAGCCTGTCCCCAAACACCCTCTCACCTGCTGACCTGTGGATGGGGGAATCACTCCTGCAGTGTTATTGTGTTCTGCCTGTGAATACAATAATCAGTGTTGCAAACTATAGCTGGCAGCACTGATTATTTTAGGAAAAACCTGACAGGCTGGTTGTACTCAAGTCAGATAATAGATTGACTTGTGTAAAACCAGATAACCCATACATGGATCGACTATGGCTGATCTCTGCTTAATTGGCGTCATTTCAATCTATGTATGTACCGCTTAACCACTACGCATTTCCTAAACATCCTTTCACAAACTTTTACATTTTCCCTTCCCGGATTCCTTCATCCCCCTCACCTGTACATACTCTCCACACTTTTCTCCTGTACATACTGCTTACTGTCATACCCTCCACAATTCTCTCTTATACATAGTGCCTGCTGTCATACCCTACACACTCCTCTCCTGTACATAGTGCCCGCTGTCATACACTTTGTCAGGTCACCTATGGCCAGGTGAAAAATGCACCCCGTTGGAGACAGGGGTGCACCGCAAGGTAGTGAACCAAGTAGCAGACTGCTGCAGATGGACAGGAAACGTGAGCCCCAGATTCCCCAGGGCGCGGAGTCTAAGGTCCATCAGGTGTTCACCAGAGTCTCTAGTGGTGAGGATGGCCTTCGCTGCAACCGAACCCAGGTCGCGGCCCCTGGGGTTCCCCAGATCACGCTCCATAGGGAGAGAGGGGAAGCAGCCACTGAGGACACAAGGGATAGTGATGGGTAAGCTGAGGACGGGGCAACAGGCAGACGAGTGTATCCATAGGACAGGCAAAAAATCAGGGTCACAGGCAAACAGGAGTAGTCAGAAACGAGCCAAAATCGGTACACAGAAAGCTTAACGTAGCACACGGCAGACAGGAACACAAGCTAACAAACAAAGTTGAACAGCAAAGCAGACCTGCAGTGTACTAGTTAATATAGACTTCCTGGGATGGCCTGGGGTGGAGCCATACAGGGAGATGAGGTGATAAAAGGCAGCCAGAAAGAGAGTCAGGCCTCTAAGAGAAGGGAAGGGAAGAGAAGGTAAGCTGCCAGACATTATTGCATGTCCATGACAGTACCCTCCCTCTTACGAGGCCTCCCCTTTCCCTGCCTGGGCCCAGGTTTAGAGGGAAACTTCATATGAAACTTTTTTAACAGACGAGGTGCAAAGACCTAAGGGACCCAAGACCTCTCCTCAGGGCCAAACCCTTTCCAATTAACAAGGTACTGAAGAGCACCTCTACAGAGTCGGGAATCCAGAACTTGACTGACCTCGTATTCCTGATTATCCTCAGAGACCGGTGCCATGGTAGGGAAAGGACGAGAGAACTTATTGAGGACTAAAGGCTTCAGAAGGGCAACATGGAAGGAGTTAGTGATTTTGAGGCTTTTGGGAATCTGGAGTTTGAAACAAACCGGATTCAGTTTAGAAGTTATAGTGTATGGACCAATGAATCTTGGAGCAAACTTCAGAGAAGGAACTCGGAGCTTGATGTTCCTGGTGGAGAGCCAAACTGTGTCCCCTGGCTGAAGAGAAGGTGGTTTATGCCTGCAGCTGTCAACAAAGCCTTTGAATTTATCGGTAGCTGCCCGGAGGGAATCATGAATGTTACTCCAGATAGAATTGAAGGACTCCTGAGCTGAAGCCAAAGCTGGGATATCCGGAGAACAGGTCATGGGAAGCGGAAGTGTCAGGGGTTAACGGCGTTTACGATATTCCATTCCAAGCCCACGATAGCTTATCGACACTCCACAATCCAGCAGACGAACACGACCCATAGGATTCCCCAGAAACGAGACACACACAGCTCTGTTCTCTGGTTGCAAACACATAGATTTTAATGGGAAACTCAGGCTTCTTATATACACCAAAAAACATGCTGAAGTAATCAAAGGGACAATGACACACTCCACCCACAACATCATACAATGGGTACTAATGAGCCTCCAATACATATCCTTTAGTCAGACTTTTTGGCACCAGGTCTGACATAATTAACATGGACTGATTACTACAGCTGACAAGTCAGACATCATGACTTTTAGACTGTGCTAACTCACAATACACATCTATCATTAATAGAAATTCACACAATACAGTGTCAATTAGCATAACTCAATTAAAAGGTCTTAGAAGCCAGACTAAGGTTAATTTACATGACAGTAGCAGACTCAATTACCCCCTTTTTTGTAACAATGTTTTTTATTGAGAAATTTTAAAGAGTACAAAACAATAAACAAAAACAAAGAGAGTCTCAGTACAGTAGACACTTGAAAATGTCGCAGATCAAACATGCAGTAGAAAACAATATACTTATACAGAGATAACTTGTGCTTCAAATAACGAAGTAGCCCATCCACCTGTCAATGATCACCCATAAGCGAGGCCCAGGGGCACGAAAGCACCCCCACGACCCATGTTCCTGGATCCCACTACTAGACAGTCCCCTCCGATCCCTCTCTTTGGTCAGAGTGGCCACCCAGTGTCGGGACCCAACAACACTTCTCCCACTAGGTATACAGAAGGATTAGACATGTGCATTTCGTTTCGTTACGAATTCGAATTCGGACTAATTTTTCATTATTCGGAAATTCGTATGCATCCGAATTTCCGAATTACAAAATTAACGAATTTAAACAAATTTTCGAAAAAACACGAACGAAATTCGAATCGAATTCGAAAACAGATTTGAATCGAATTTGAAAACAAATTCGAATCGAATTTGAAAAAATAGAATTCAATTTTCTAAAAACCACAATAAAATAGAATATAAAACAATAAAGCAATAGAATCAAAAAGAATAGAATAGAAGTTAATAGAATGTAATAAAATAGACCATGACAGTCTTTCGAAATTTGAATAGTATAAATTTGAATTCTAGAATAGATTGGAAAATAATTAAAATTTATGGAAACTAAAATATAAAAGAATAGAAAAACAATAGAACAGAATAGAATCAATTATAATATATATTATATTTTATTCTATTCTTTGTTTTTCTTTTCTATTCCATTCTAATCTTTTCTATTCGAATTCATTTTATACAAAATTTGAATTTCTTATTGAATTAAATCGAATTTGAATAGAAAAGATTATAAAAGATTAGTTTCATATTAGAATTTGAAAAAATGTTGACCGAGGGCCAGATCCACAAAAGAGATACGACGGAGTAACTGCTGTTACTCCATCGTATCCCTTGTCCTAACTTTGGAACTGATCCACAGAAGCAGTTTTCCAAAGTTAGGCAGAAGATCCGGCATGTGTAATTGAATTACACTGCCGAATCTTAGGATGCAGTACCGCATCCGCCGCTGGGGGCATTTCGAGTCGAAATGCCCCTTCTAATATGCAAATTAGCACTTAAGGCGATCCACAAAGCTTTTCAGCTTCGTTTTTTCGCCGTAAGTTTTAGTTTGCAAGTGTAAAACTAGGGCTGGTGTTACAAAGTGTAAACTAGTAACACCATGTAAAAGCCCATTCCAGCGACGGCATTTGGTATGCATTCCCGAGGGAGAACTCCACGGCAATTTGTAAAAACAAAACCGGCATGGGTTTCCCCCCAGGAGCATACCAGGCCCTTAGGTCTGGTATGGGTTGTAAGGAGACCCCCCTACGCCGAAAAATCAACGTAGGGGGTCCCCCTACAATCCATACCAGACCCGTATCCAAAGCACGCTACCCGGCCGGTCAGGAAAGGAGTGGGGACGAGCGAGCGCCCCCCCCTCCTGAGCCGTGCCAGGCCGCATGCCCTCAACATGGGGGGGTTGGGTGCTCTGGGGCAGGGGGGCGCACTGCGGGCCCCCCCACCCCAGAGCACCCTGTCCCCATGTTGATGAGGACAGGACCTCTTCCCGACAACCCTTGCCGTTGGTTGTCGGGGTCTGCGGGCGGGGGCTTATCGGAATCTGGGAGTCCCCTCAAATAAGGGGGCCCCCAGATACCGGCCCCCCACCCTAAGTGAATGGATATGGGGTACATCATACCCCTATCCATTCACCTGTAGGCAAAAAGTAAAAGTTATTAAACACACAACACAAGGGTTTTTAAAATAATTTATTATTCTGCTCCGGAGGCCCCCCTGTCTTCTTTATTAGCTCTAATACCAGGGGGGGCTTCTTCTTCCGCTCTCCGGGGGTCTTCTCCGCTCTCCGGGGGGGCTTCTTCTTCCGCTCTCCGGGGGGGCTTCTCCGCTCTCCGGGGGTCTTCTTCTCTCTTCGCCGCTCTCCGCTGTTGACTCGGCGAACCCCGGTTCTTCTGCAGATGTCCGGTGCCTTCTTCTTCAGCGCTGGCTGCCTGCTATCTTCGTGTGTTAGCTCAATTACTAGCAGGCAGCCATCGCGGTCTTCTGTGACGTCAGGTTCTTCTTCTCCCTTCTTCCGATGTTGACTCGTCGCCTCTTGTCACTGTAATGATGGAAGCGCGCCTTGCATCCCATTTATATAGGCATCACCGTCCCATCATGCTCCGGCAGGTACCCACGTGGTGGGTGCCTACCCACGTGCACCCACCACGTGGGTACCTACCGGAGCATGATGGGACGGTGATGCCTATATAAATGGGATGCAAGGCGCGCTTCCATCATTACAGTGACAAGAGGCGACGAGTCAACATCGGAAGAAGGGAGAAGAAGAACCTGACGTCACAGAAGACCGCGATGGCTGCCTGCTAGTAATTGAGCTAACACACGAAGATAGCAGGCAGCCAGCGCTGAAGAAGAAGGCACCGGACATCTGCAGAAGAACCGGGGTTCGCCGAGTCAACAGCGGAAGAGGGGAGAAGATGAAAGAAGACCCCCGGAGTCCGGAGAAGCCCCCCCCCCGGAGAGCGGAAGAAGAAACCCCCCCCGGAGAGCGGAGAAGACCCCCGGAGAGTGGAAGAAGAAGCCCCCCTGCTAATAGAGCTAATAAAGAAGACATGGGGGGCATCCGGAGCAGAATAATAAATTATTTTAAAAAACCTTGTGTTGTGTGTTTACTAACTTTAACTTGTTGCCTACAGGTGAATGGATAGGGGTACGATGTACCCCATATCCATTCACTTAGGGTGGGGGGCCGGTATCTGGGGGCCCCCTTATTTGAGGGGACTCCCAGATTCCTATAAGCCCCCGCCCGCAGACCCCGACAACCAACGGCAAGGGTTGTCGGGAAGAGGTCCTGTCCTCATCAACATGGGGACAGGGTGCTCTGAGGTGGGGGGGCCCGCAGTGCGCCCCCCTGCCCCAGAGCACCCAACCCCCCCATGTTGAGGGCATGCGGCCTGGCACGGCTCAGGAGGGGGGGGGACGCTCGCTCGTCCCCACTCCTTTCCTGACCGGCCGGGTATCGTGCTTTGGATACGGGTCTGGTATGGATTGTAGGGGGACCCCTACGTCGATTTTTCGGCGTAGGGGGGTCTCCTTACAACCCATACCAGACCTAAGGGCCTGGTATGCTCCTGGGGGGGGAACCCATGCCGGTTTTTTCTTTGAAAATTGGCATGGAGTTCTCCCTCAGGAATGCATGCCGAGCGACGCTGTCATTTTTTTTTCCCGACGCAACTTTTTTAAGCCGTCGCGAGCCTCAAAACTCGGCGTAACGTAACTTCGCGCATGCGCAGTACGGCCGGCGCGGGAGCGCGCCTCATTTAAATGGGACTCGCCCCATTTGAATAGGAACGCCTTGCGCCGGCGGAATTTTAGTTACACAGCCTGAAATTTCTAGATAAGTGCTTTGTGGATCGGGCACTTAGGTAGAAATTTTAAGGCAGTGTAACTTAAATGGGATTTTTTAAGTTACGCCAGGTTTTTGTGGATCTGGCCCGAGATGTACATGGGAATATTATAGGAATGTAAAAATGTTGTATAATGCATGTTAATTGAATTGCAATGGATGCCGAATAGGCATATCTATGTATGAAATAAGAAAATAAAAATAAAAGTAAAGTGGATTTAAAAAAAAACAAAGCCAAATGACACAATGGAAGCAAAACATCAAATTACAGTCCAGCCCCAAAAGATTATAAAAGACTCACCTCACAGTTTTTACAGTGCTCGCTCTTATCATTCTCTTCACAGGGACACTTTTCACAGTCATTGCAGTGCTGAGGGATGAAAGTACAATTTTACATTCTAAATTTGTTGCATATTGTGCAAATAGGGCTCTAGATATATAGGGCCAGATTCACAGTAGAAATACGCCGGCGTATCTACTGATACTCCGGCGTATTTTCAAATTTGCCGCATTGTATCTTTAGTTTGAATCCTCAAACCAAGATACGACGGCTTTTGGCTTTGATCCGACAGGCGTACGGCTTCGTACGCCTTCGGATCGTAGGTGTAATACTTCGGCGCCCGCTGGGTGGGGTTTGCGTCGCTTTCCGTGTCGGGTATGCAAATTAGCTGTTTACGGCGATCCACGAAGGTAGGCGCGTTCGTCGCATTCTCTTACGTCGTAGCTAGTCGGCTTTTCCCAGAGTATAGTTACGGCTGCTATTTCTTGGCTTATATTTAGACTGCCCATGTTAAAGTATGGCCGTCGTTCCCGCATCAAATTTTAATTTTTTTTTTGCGTAAGTCGTCCGTGAATAGGAAAGGACGTAACGCACGTCGCCGTTCAAAATATTACGTCAGTGCGACGTCATTTCACGCAAAGCAAATTTCAAAACGGAGCATGCGCAGTACGTTCGGCTCGGGAACGCGCCTAATTTAAATGATACACGCCCCATTTGAATTAGGCGGGCTTGCGCCGGACGGATTTACGCTACGCCGCCGCAAGTTTACAGGCAAGTACTTTGTGAATCAAGTACTTGCGCTTAAAACTTGCGGCGGTGTAACGTAAATTACATACGTTACGCCGCCGCAATTCTATGTGAATCTGGCCCATTGTATCTTACATGCAAATACATACTGTTAGCTTGCAGCAAGCAATATGGTCCAACACACATTCACTTTTTTGTGCTCCATTTTTTGCAACCCTTCCTTGCAGGGTTCATGGCCCATGCATTGAACATAACAACTAGGATACCACAGCATTTTCAGCTGGCAGCGAAGGTGTTGTGGCTATCTTGTAATACTGCAGATTTACCTGACTATGCCGCTGCATAGACAGGTAACATCATTTAATGAAGCATTTGGCCCTCTCTCCCTCTTTTTTCCTTTTCCTACCTCTTCTTCACTCTTTCTTCTGTTTCTTTTCAAATTCTTTTCAAATAAGTAAATTAAAATATGGTGTGTACGGCATAGCGTTCTCTACCCCATTTTAGACATCCCTCTATGATGTGACGGATTTCCATAGCAATCTAGGGGTTTCCCCCCTCGAACCGGCTCACCTTCGGTATGACCTGCCTGAGGGGTTTTCTACATGAAGATAATAATGTTTTGTATTTCTTATTACCTTTAATATTTGTTTTGATATTTCATAATATAGTACTTCAAAAGTTTTGCATTGATTGCTTGTTCTGAGAAGTTGCCTTTTTATTGTACCTGTGACACATCTTTAAATAAAGAATTAAAAAATGAAGCATTTGGAAGAGGTAGCAAAGGCTGGACTTGTGTGAAAAAAATGAATAAACCCAAAACTCTTATTACCATGTCACGGAACACAGCTCCCCAATCTGAGAGCTTGAGCTGCACCTTCACAAAGCAAAAAAAAAAAAAAAAAGTAGTGGTGTCAAACTGCAGTCCACTGAGAATCCCTATGACTGTACCTTCAACAGACACAATAGACTTTCAGGCCCCTTTCACACATGCCTTCAGTTTGTTTCATCAGTTCAGTCATGTTTTTTCACAGAAAAAACAGATCAGTTTACATTAGTTTACATCTGTTTTTATTAGCTTTTCATCAGTTCTTCATCAGTTTTTACATTAGTTCTTTACATCCTTCACTATACTTTACATTCGCTTAACCACTCAAGTCAAATTTTTGGTTTACATTGGAGCTGCATGATTCTGGATAAAAAGAGAATCCTGGGGGGCGTGGCTTGACCGCACTGGAAGATGGCTGCTTAACTCCTTGGCTCCCGCTGCTGCAGCTCTTCTTTCATCTACCGGAGAATACATAACCGTGATTGATGAACATTGAATGTACTAAAAGATTCCCTGAACACTGCTGACAATATTTATCGATTTTTGAGGGATTTGATTATCGATTTTGGAGTGAAAACCATTGGTCCACCTCAACCACATCGACAACCATTGGAACCTTCTCTCCGGGATTTGCCACAGGTATTACCCCCTATTTTGATTGTTACTCATTCCAAAATGACATCTGGTAATACGGAAGATCATCTGAACATTGGGTCTGTACAACCCAGCCTCATGGATCTTAAGTCTGTAGCGGCAAACATTAAGGAAACACTGTCAGCGGCCATAGCCGAACTGAGAATTGATTTGCGCGACAAAGCTAATCGCGTACAGGATGTTGAAGTTTCTACAGCTCAACATGACACAGTGATTCGCTGTATGGCTTTTAAAATGGATACTCATACAATACAATTGAGAGACCTCCAACGTCAGACTGAGGACTTGGAGAACAGGGGACGGAGACATAATATACGTGTTAGAGGCCTTCCTGAAGAAGTTGACAATGACCACCTTCTTGACTGTATTACTGAACTATTTAATGGAATTTTAGATAGGCCTCCACGCACCGTCATAAACATGGAACGTTTCCATAGAGCCCTTAAACACAAGGGGAAAGTCACTGACCCCCGGGGGGATGTGATCTGCTATGTGACTGACTACAAATTAAGGAGGATATTCTTTTTTAACATTCCAAAGTTTATTAGTGTTCTAGTCAAGAACAAAATATACTGTAATCATCAAAACAGTACAGCATAATAATGACAGTCGTACACAGAAGTCTCAAACATCAAAGTTGACATCTATAAATTCTCAAATCATGTAATACTAACAGGTTCATAATTAGCGACAAAGCTTGAGGCGTTACTCTGCTGCCTTTATAGTGTGGCCCATTCCAAAGAAGCTGTCGTTATATATAACCTCTTGCTGTACGGATAGGCCTTACCTCTACCACCTAAAGCCATCTGACGTTATATTTCGGCTAGATTATCCATCGCTTTTCATGTGTATTTTCACTACCATACCATAAAGTGGGGCTTAGTATTCCCACCATCTAGCGATGGCCGGATTGGGGGGGGACAGGTGTTGGGAAAAGAAGGGGGGGGACAGATATGAAAAGAGGAAAAGAAAGGTAAAAGAGGGGTAGGAAGGAGAATGCAGCAGTGTAATGAGTGAACAAGCCAGTTCTTTGACTCAGAGTCTAAACATATCGTCACGGAGTGACAAGCGGGCTCTCAGTCAGCGTCCATAAGCGTCTCATAGGCCTTCGAGAAATGAAATTCAAACCAGGGTGACCAAGTCTTGTGGAACTTATCCACGTTTTCAGAGGCTTGTGCAAGTGTGTCTTCCATTTCTCGAATTTCAGAGATTTTTCCAAGCCATTGTGCAATAGTGGGGACCCTAGTGGTCTTCCAGAGGACAGGAATCAAGGCCTTCGCGGCATTCAACATGTGTTTCGTCAGTGAGTTCTTATATCTCTTCAATGAGAAGGAGGAGATGTGGAGAAGGCAGCACGCTGCGTCAAGGACCAAACTGGTCTCCGTGATTTGTTTAATTAGATTTGTGACCTGGCGCCAATAGTTAGCCAGGCGAGGACAGTGCCACCAAATGTGTATCAGCGTACCTACTTCCTCCCCACATCTCCAACATTTATCCGAGGTCTGAGCATACCAGGAGTTTAACTTAGCAGGCGTGGCATACCAGTCCGTGAGTAACTTGTAGGACGTTTCTTGCATTTTTGTGCTAATAGAGCATTTGTGTGCCAGCACCACCATTGTTTCTCTGAGATGTCCCTCTCAAGTGCCTTGGACCAGCCTTTCTGAAACCTATCACCCGTGGAGGTAGAGGGCTCCTGTAGCCACTGGTATATGACCGATGTCGTTCTCTGCAGGAGCTCACCCTTGATACAAACTTCTTCTAAGTCGGTCATTGGTCTGGTGAAGTGTGGTTTGTTCTGCTTATCACCGGTGTAACTGCGTATTTGGAGGTACGTCCAGAACGGTAGGGAAGGGAGGTCTTGTGTCTGCTTGAGTGTTTGGTATTCCACAAACGTTCCCCCCCAGAAGCAGTCTCCCGCTATGAGTGTCTTGTCGGTGGATAGGTTACATAGTGTCCTCGAGCCTAGTCCTGGCTGAAAATCTGGATTCTCAGACAACGGGGTAAGTGGGCCCTTGACCGAGGATATGGAGGAGCATTTAGTCCCCAAAGCAAAAACCGTCAGGGTATTTGCCTGAAGAGGCTGGCGGGGCATTATATGGGCTTTTTTTAGCCCAGGGTTCCAGGGGGAGAAAAGGAGCGGCAGAGGACTCAGGTCATCTTCCAAGGTCACCCAGTCCTTCGTCTCTCTATGGCAGTGCCAGTCCACGACCCTTGTAACATGAGCTGCTATGTAGTATTTCTTAAAGTCGGGTAGCCCCATTCCCCCATTTTCCTTTGGTCTAGTCAAGAGAGCGAACCTAATCCGTGCCCTTCCGCGAGACCACAAGAAGGTCAGTAGTGCTGTCTGGAGTCTTTTAAAGAACTTATTAGGTAGGACTATCGGCAGAGCTCTAAGCAGATATAGAAGTCTGGGTAGCATCACCATCTTGATGATGGCTGCTCTCCCGAACCAAGAGAAGTATCTCTCGTTCCACAGTTTTAGATTATCCTCAAAGCTACGTAACAGTGGTGTGAAGTTAGTGTCGTACAGCGATGCTAGCGATGGGGTCAGCCAAATACCCAAGTATTTTAAAGCCTTGCTTTCCCATCTAAAGGGGCAATTGGATTGTGTCTTAGTGAGGGTCGGTTCAGGAAGTGAAAGATTCAGGGCTTCGGATTTGGTCAAATTTATTTTCAAATTGGTGAGGTAGCCATACTGGTCAAAGGCTTTCAGGAGGTTTGGGACGGTGATGTGCGGGTCCGTCACAAAAAAAAGAAGGTCATCCGCATAAGCCGCTGTTTTGTACATCCTATCTCGTACTGAGATCCCCTGAATTGAATTGTTGTTGTTCACTGAGCGGATGAACGGTTCCAAGGTAAGGATGAACAACAGTGGGGATAAGGGGCAGCCCTGGCGCGTTCCATTATGAATTTCAACTACGTCCGACAGTGACCCATTAATCTTGACTCTGGCAGTTGGATGGTGATATAACGACGATATCCACATCATCATACTCGTACCAAGGCCAATATGGGAGCAGGTCGCGAACATAAAGTCCCAAGACACTCTGTCGAAAGCCTTCTCTGCGTCCATGGACAGGAGAAGACTCTCGACTTTCTGTGTGCGGGGTGCCTGCATGAGCAAAAGGGCCTTGATGATGTTGTCTTTGGCTTCCCTCCCGGGCATAAAGCCTACCTGTTCCGGACCAATCACCGCAGGCAGAAGTGGCTTCAGCCTGTTGGCCAAAATCTTTGCCAGTAGCTTCAGGTCTATATTTAAAAGGGAGATAGGCCTGTAGCTAGCATAAGTTTCGGGGTCCTTGCCTGCTTTCGGGATAACCGTGATATGCGCGGCATGGAAGTCCCTCAGCAGGGGTCTGGGGTTTGTCAGTGAGTTGAAGGCTTTCTGCATAGGGCCTACCAGTATGTCGCTAAAGGTCTTGTAATAAATCGAGCTGAAGCTCCCGGACTTTTCCCTGACTTCAAGGCCCCAATGGCCCACCGGATTTCTGATAGCGAAATCTGTTCTTCCAGGGCCGCAGCGGCCTCAGCTGGTAGTTTAGGTAGACCACTCTGTTTCAGATAGTCCAGGACCTCCTGCTTCCTGGACCCCTCCGACCCAGGCGGCCTATGTCTAGGCGCAAGGTTGTAGAGTTTAGAATAATAGTTATGAAAGTGTGTTGCAATGTCCTCCGTCCTAACATCCAGTACACCAGAGTCATTCCTGATCCCGGTAATGTGAGTGGAGGAGTGGGGGTCACGTAGAGCTCTCGCCAGTAGCCTACCTGACTTATCTCCTGTCTCGTAATAGATTTTTTTCCTGAAGAAAAGGAAGCGTTTCGTCCTAGCAGCCAGGATGTTTTGTAGCTTCCTCCTGGCCTCCAAGAGGCTCGCTGCCGTTTGTTCAGATAGGGACTGTTTGTGCTTAGTCTCTAATAGGGAAATTGTGTGTAAAAGTTTGGTGGTTTCAGTCTCCTGTAGTCTCTTTCGCCTAGCCCCCATGCGAATCAAGTCACCCCTCAGCGTGCATTTATGGGCACCCCAAACCATCATAGGATCTGCCTCCGCAGAATCATTGTGTGTGAAGAAACTCACTAGCTTGTCGGTAATCTGAGGTAGTATTGCTGGGTCTGACAAGAGCGACGCGTTTAGTCTCCAGGAGGTCGAACGGTGCACAAGAGAGGACTCGACAACCGTCAGGGACGTGGGGGCATGATCTGATAAGATCTGTGCTCCTATTTTAGCCGCCGTCACCCTAGCTAGATCCCTCTGTGAGATGTATAAGTGGTCAATACGAGAATATCGTTTGTGGGGTGCAGAGTGGAACGTGAAGTCCCTTTCCAACGGGTGAAGGTATCTCCACGTATCCACCAGTTGCAAGGACTGTAGAAGTAATTTTATCTTTTTGAGGATTTTGTACGAAATGCAGGTCTTACCTGTCGACGTATCCACTAAGGGGTTCAGTGGGACGTTGAAATCTCCCCCTAATATCAGACAACCTGATGTAAAGCCTGCCAGAGCCCGTATCATACGCTGGCAAAAAGTAGCATGTGCAGAATTGGGAAAGTAGACATTTGCCAGCGTGATTGGGGCGCCAGCGTAGCTGCCTTTGATAAATATGTATCTACCATCTGGGTCAGTCATCCTGTCAGTTAACTGAAAAGGCGCGTTTTTACTTATTAGGATCGTTACCCCTTTAGACTTGGCCAAGTTATTTGTCGCATGTAGGGCCGTCGGGAAGTATGTGTTGGTCAGTGTCGGTATCTTATTAGTCTGGAAGTAAGTCTCCTGCAGAAAAACGAAATGCGGTTTACCTTTCTTGAGTTCCCTGAGTAGCGTGGTCCGCTTCTCTGGTATGTTCAGTCCTTGAACGTTGTGCGAAATGACCGTTGAGCCCAGGCCTACCGATGAATATGCCATCTGAGGCGTTCACCCGTACCACGGCTGGCTATATCTAAAAATAAGATAACAAGTTAGGTAGAGCACTGATGTGGTGAACCAGTGGTCCGTTTTACACTGAATATCTCAGTAAGGTGTATAGATACAGATAGGGAAGATGGGGTAAGGAGAGGCACAAGCAAAGAAAAGGGAGGAAGGGGTAGGGGGTGGAGGAAGGGTAAGGAGAGTATACAATTAGCACTACGGGATGTGTCAAGCACCCCGAAGTCTGAAGTAGTGGGCCCGCAAGCACAATGACCCCTGCGGTACCCACTCTGCGAGGTCGTGGTGTGACTGATCGGTAGCGACGAAGGCAGACGTCACTCAGTCACCTCTGAAGAGGCGTCCCAGGGTTCTGTGACACCTCAGTGAACAGCAGCCCGAGACAGCCTTCACCACCAACAATTGGGTGGTTTAGCGTATTACCAGTACAAATTAACAAAACAAAAGGATAACGCTCTCTGTCACAGCACAGGTGAGAAGAGAGGAAACCCGGCTTGTAAAAGAAAAAAAAAAAAGAATTGTATAACCAGTCCACCTGCGTATGTGGCACGTGGACTGGTGTTGCTGAATAGAAACCCTGCAAGGAAAAAAAAAATGATTAACCGACAAAAATTAACAGTCTTAGATTTGGATCTCCCAACAGATTGAACTCAACGAAGTATTAATAAAAAAAAAAACATAACCAGCTGTTGGAGTCAGACTTTCAAACAGCATGTACAATAAACAGTGTTACCCCCTTAGACTAACAGTCTCTTAGTGTATTCTATAGGTTAGCAGTTATGAGCTGCATTGCAACAGCCTCTGGTCTGAGTCACGTCTGAGTAGGAGAGGATCACCCGGCCGGGTGATCCAGGCACCTCAAACCACTGTGTGATGTGCCGCAGCAGTACCTCAGACTCCCGCGGAGCACACGTTCCTGAGAGCAGCCATTTAGTCCGTCTGCACTGGTGCCTCACGTACAACGTGTCAGATTCCTACAAGGCCAGTAGATGGTGATGTGCGCCCGTACAGTCCTTAGAAAAAAAAGCACGTGTAGGCTAACAAAAGCCCAGCATGGTCCTGTGTGCCATCCAGCGTATATGGGCTATATAAAAAAAAAAAAGAAAACTGTACCCGAAGAGCTTGGACTGTGGGCATTTAACACACAAATGTAAAAATCATAAAGAAGGGGGGAGCATCAAAAACGTGACCTAAAGCGGCTAGTAGGAGATAAGATCCATCTAGTCTTCTTCTTGGGCCCTAGAAGGGCCTTGCCGGAGATTAGGCGTGCCACTTTGCGAGCCGTGACACCGATTCTGTTTGGATCGTTTGGTGAGCCTCTTCTCCGGTGTGGAGAGTGGGGAGCGGCAAGAGCCAATATCCATCCTGGGAAGGGCAAACTCCTGATACCACTCCAGTACTGCGACAGGGTCTAAGTCCAAGGCCTCAAAGAATTCAGGGAGATCGGCGGGGGAGCGTAACACGTGTTGCCTGCCCGCTTTTGTGACCACCAAGGCGAATGGGAAGCGCCAAGAGTAGATTAGCTCTTTCTCTCGCAACACCTCTAATAAAGGTCGCAGGGCCCTGCGGTTCCGGAGGGTGATTTGAGATAGATCGTGGAACAGCATAATAGTCTCTCCGTTGAACACCACTCTGTCGTTCCTCCTGGCTTTGATCATAATCTCTTCCTTCAGTGGGTAATTCTGTAGACAACAGATAATGTCACGCGGGGGAGCTGTGTCAGGGCCTTTAGGCCTCAGGGCCCTGTGTGCACGGACAAAGTCAATGGCCGCATCCTCTTGTCTCTCCAGGAGGCTGTTGAACACTCTCTGCAAAGTGGGGATAATCTGCGCATTTTCTACTGATTCGGGGATCCCTCTCACCCTTATATTCGCCCTTCTCCCTCTATTATCTAAGTCCTCCAAATGGCGATTTATATGGATGAGGTGGGAGGCATGAGAGGTCACTACGGTCTCCAATTTAAGCAGTCTCTTGTCCCTGTGTTTCCCAGCAGTTTCAACGGTCGTGAGCTTCTCTGTGAGAACAAGCAGGTTGGACTTTAGGTCAGTGATGGCAGCAGAAAACGTGGATTTAATATCCGCAGCGAATCCAGTCATGTCTGCGTATGTCAGAGGGTGGTTTGGGTGGTTATACCCCCTACCTGAGTCCTCCGCCACAGAGAGTGAGTCCTCGCTAGTCTCGTCTTCCTCACGTTGCGGGCACGCCATCTTGTTCCCCGCCATGCTGCCGCCTGAGACCGCAGTGTTTTTAAAGAGATCCGTTATGTTCCTGGTTGATAACGCCACTGTGCTTCGCTTAGAGCGGGTCTGTGGGGTGTGGAACAGCTTTTTGCCCATGTCTGGCTCTGAGAAAGCAGGGTTTCAGGCTGTAAGCCGGGTTTCCTCACGGAGCTCCTCTAGTGTGCGTCCGTCGCCATCAAGCGCCAAGCCACGCCCCAAGGAGGATATTCTTAGATGTGCCAGGAACAAATCTAACCTCTCTTATAATGGATCACGCATTCAGATCTTTCAGGATCTTTCCAGCATTACTCTTAAAAACAGAAGGGATCTTAAACCTTTACTTGAGGTTCTTCGTAATAAGGGCATTGTTTATAGGTGGAAATTTCCTTTTGCACTCTCTGCTACACATCAAGGCCGCACTGCCTTACTGAGAGTGCCTGAAGACCTCAGAACCTTCTGTGACGCACTTAATTTACTTTCTTGTTGAAGTCCCAGACTGGTACGCGGAGTTCCGTCATGCACTCAGGAAGAAAGACCTTGTATCATCAGAGCCGATGGAAGTGCAAGCAGCAAGACTCTGTAGGAGACGCTCTCCTTCAACTGACAAAGGCTCCCTTTCATCCCGTGGACCGCGTGCTGAGACTACCAGCTCTCCCCGCTCGCGGAAATCTCGTCAGGACTTTTGATACAGACAGCTGATCTGCGCGCGTGTGACCCGGTGAGAAAAATTCCCTTTACATCACGTGATGCACGCGCTGTACCAATCTGCTCTCTTCGCTCCTCACAGTTACGTTGGGTCTCCTGGAGGACACAGCTGATCAGTGCGTGTGTGGCCCAATAACAAGAGCTCTCTCGCGTCACATGGTCCGCGCACTGATCCAATCGACTCTCCTCATTCACGGATGTCACCTCAAGATCAATGAAGAACGCATATGATCTGCATACCTGTAATCTGTAAGACTGTAATAATACATAGAACTGTTCTGTGTCTTCAGATTCCTGCAGCTCTCTAAACTTACTCTCACCTCTTGCTGATTGACTGTTTTCTGCCTATTGCAAGGTTGCCATATTCATTTTTTCTTTTATTTATTTTTTTACTGTCATTTGTCCTGTGCCTATAACCGCACTGTTGTGATGCATTTTGCTTCCTGTGACTTGCCAGTATTTCTCACTTGTTTTGAAGGGTTGATATATTTGTTTACATACATGTACTCTGAGGATTGAAAACACTACTACATCTATTACTCAGGATGGTTAATTACATTGATTTTTCTCCTTTTTTTTTTTTAAAGATTCTTTTAGAAGTTTTGTAACACTCCATCTATTTGCAAGTCATGTCTATAAACGTCACTGTCTAGAGTTATTTAACACTCAAAATATCTATTTTAACCCCCTTTCGATAATCCTTTAATATTTAAATGTGTCCTTGAATGGAATTTATTGTATTCAAAAATTGTATTTTTAACACTATTTAAGAACCCTCTTTAAAGTGATCGCTCTTTATTTTTCTGCACACTTATCCTCATATTTATGTCAGTTGGTTTATCAATTAATCATTTGACACATTGGATTATTTTTCTTTATGAATTGTCGAGGCAAACTCTCGATAATACGTTTTAACCTTTCTCCATGTTGTCAAGAAGAGAGAATATTACTTTTATTAACGTGGTTATGAAATCAATCAAATGTACCAGCATCCAGTTAGGTTGCGGGAGATGGGGCCTGGTGGGTGGGGGTCGGGGGGCTACTTGGGTCCGGTTGATGTCGGGCATCGCGGGTCGGCGGGGGAGGGGGGGTTGGGGCTTTCGGGGCGCTGATGGGAGGTTGTGAGGATGAAGGTGGGTTGGTGTTTGTTTGGCGGAGTGCGGTCTGGGGGACGTTTGAGGCGGACCCCGTGGGACGGATGGGTGGCGGGACCGTCGGTGTCTGATTGGTGGGGCCGCTGGCCTCAGCCGGTTTCGCGGTTGTGCCGCCTATTCGGGGAGATTCTGGGAAGTGTGGGCGGATTGTGTGATGGGGGCAGGCGATGCGTGCAATGATTTATGAATGGATGGTTATGTATGTTGCTTGTTTTTTGTTGTATGGTGTGCCTGTGTTTCCTGGAGTCCTCCAGTGTTTCCGCGGGGCCGGTCGGGGTCGGTGGCTCCGCCGGTCGGGTATTGGTGGTCGTGCTGCCTATCTGTTTTGTGGGGTTTGTCCCGGATGTTTTTTTTTTGTATTATGTTTTGTCGGACGAATGTTGTCTTGTTTTTGTCTTTGTGGGCTCTTGTCGGCGCCTTGGGGGCCCCGGTTTTCCTTCTCCTTGTTGGCCTGTGGTGTTTGGTGCTGGCCGGCCTCGGGCGGCCTTTTGGTCCTCATTTGTCGGGCACTACTCTCTGTCTCTATGTTGCTTTTGGTTCTACTTCTGATACCAATCCAAGCGGCGTACTGTTTAATGATATATTGTGTTTTTTTTCTGTCTGGTGATTATAACCCAATAATAAAACTTATCTTCGGATTCCCTCTATTATTGCGTTTTCTCAGGTTAGGTGCTTCAATGATCTTATGCATACTCTCCGTTATAATATTTCCATGCTCCTTTTTATGGTGTTGTAGCGGCGGGATATGAGTCCTATTATTTAATCTCTTTTTGTTTCGGACGTTCCAACCCCCTCTCAGTGATATAGTTCTGGGTATTGCTCTCTCAGGCTGCATACCCGGTACTTTATTCTGAACCGAACCTCCTAATACTTACGGTTTAGAGAACTAATCCGTTTTCTCCGTAGGTTTTTGAGTCAGTTATTTATTTTATTTATTTGTTTACTTATTTATTTAAAAAAAAAATTTCCTTCTCTTCTTCCTTTCTCGATTTTCGTACCTTTTTTTACTCTTAAGATAAAATGTCTCAATCAATTAACAATTCCGATCCCCCTCTGAAGGTCAATCTATACTCTTTGAATGTTAAAGGCCTCAATGTTCCTGAGAAAAGATTGAAACTGTTTCTATTGCTACGTAGAGCTAAAGCTGACATTGTATTTATACAGGAAACACATTTTAAATCTAACAATATACCGTAATTACATAATAACTTATACCCTGTTGAATACCACGCCACTAATCCAGATTCTAAATCAAAGGGTGTTTTCATTCTTATTTCTAAAAACTGCCCGATTCAAGATTCATTGATAGATCCTGATGGACGTTATTTTTTTCTGAAAGGTGCTCTTTACAACAAAAATATTACGTTAGCTAACATATATGTACCTAACAAACAACAGGTTCCATTTCTCAGAGACACTTTTGACAACCTCCACCGTTTTCAGTCTGGTTTGTTAGTATTGGGTGGAGACTTTAATGTGCCTCTTAATCCTTTGATTGACCCCTCTTCAGGTACATCCACCTTACCTTACTCCGCTCTTCGTTCAATAAAAAATGTACTTAAAGGTTTAACTCTCCATGACACATGGCACACTCTACATCCCAACACCAAAGATAACACTTTCTTTTCCCCACCTCACAACAAATACTCTCGAATAGATTTTTTTTTTTTAAACCAGGCGGAACTTGACTCATTGATCTCCACATCTATTGAGCCCATGATTATTTCAGATCACCATCCAATTTCGATTTCCCTCAGTTTCTCCACTAGACCGATCAAATCATTCATATGGAGATTAGACAACTCCCTCCTTAACAACTCTTCCTCGATTTCTTCCCACCTAAAACATTTTTTTAGAGAAAATGATTCTTCAGACACACAACCTTTGAACCTTTGGATGACCCACAAATGTGTCATCAGAGGCATATTTATTTCCATGGCCTCGAAACGTAAAAAAGCTCATCAAGCTCGTATAACTGCTTTGGCTGACAGTGTTCATATTCTTGAAATCAAGCATAAACAATCGCTAGCAATTGATGCATATAATGATCTTCTTCATGCCAGGGAACTTTTGCTTGAAGAATTAGACAAAACGACCAAACGTAAATTTATGCTGTCCCGCAAGCTTTTTTACGAATATGGCAACAAATCCGGGAAATTGCTTGCAAGAGCCCTGAGAACTAAAAAGGCAAACTCTACTATCCACTCCATTTCTGACTCTTCAGGGACAAAATTCCATTCCCCCACTGATATTGCGACGCAATTAAATTTTTTTTATTCTAAGCTTTATAATATCTCCACTGACCCAGGTCCAGACCACCCCACTCACAGGAAACAATTAATCACTGATTTCCTGAAACTTAACAGCCCTAATCCAATCTCTAAAACAGAAGCTGATAAATTGGATCGTCCACTTGAATGGGATGAATCGAAATTGGCTCTCAAACAATTGAAAACTGGCAAATGTCCAGGCCCGGACGGACTGACTGTAGGCTATTATAAATCCTTCACCGATATTGTACTTTTTGAAGGCCTTCAACTCAATCCCCAATCATCCACCTGACAACAACAGGGATCTTTTAGAGGCACACATCACAATGATACCTAAACCTGACAAAGATAAACTTTTAGGGCCAGATTTACAAAGAGATACGACGGTGTATCTACAGATACACCATTGTATCTCTGACTTACACTGGTCCTATCTATGCGCCTGATTCATAGAATCAGATACGCATAGATAGGGCTAAGATCTGACAGTGTTACACTGTGTTACACTGTCGGATCTTTTTTTCCATTTAAAAATGGCGCCGGGGGCGTTCCCGCTGATTTACGATAAATAATATGTAAATCAGCGAGATACGCAAATTCACGAACATATGCGGACCCGACGCAGTCTTACGATGTTTCCGTAGCGGCGTACCCGTCGTATACTTACCCCTTCTTTTATCAGGCGCAGCCAATGTTAAGTATAGCCGGCGTTCCCGCGTCGAATTTGAATTTTTTAACGTTGTTTGCGTAAGTCGTTCTCGAATATGGACGGACATCGTTTACGTAATCGTCGAAACCACTGACGTCCTAGCGACGTCAGTGGGAGCAATGCACGCCGGGAAATTTCGCGGACGGCGCATGCGCATTTAAATCGGTGCGGGAACGCGCCTGATTTAAATAGTACACTCCCCCTAGCCGCGGAATTTGAATTCCGCCGGGGGATTTAGGATCCGCCGCCGCAAGTTTGGAGGTAAGTGGTTTGTGAATTAGCCACTTGCCTCTCAAACTTGCGTAAGCGGATCTTAAATCAGGTACATCGAGTGGATCTAAAGATCCGCTGATCTACGTGAATCTGGCCCTTAGTCTCTAATTATAGGCCTATCTCCCTCCTAAATGTAGATTTGAAACTGTATGCCAAAATCATCTCGCATAGATTATTGCCCCTAATCCCAAATTTAATCTCGCTGGACCAGGTTGGTTTTGTCCCTGGACGAGAATCTAGGGACAATACTCAGAAAGCTATCAATATCCATCATTGGCTGTCTAAACACTCAAAACCCGGTTTCTTTCTTTCTCTCGACGCGTAGAAGGCATTCAACAGGGTTGCATGGGACTATATGACTGAATGCCTAAAGTCTCTCGGACTTGGTGACCGCTTATTGCGTTACATTCTGGCCCTTTACTCCTCTCCCACTGCAAAGATAAAAATTAATGGATACCTGTCGGTTTCCCTCTATCTGCAATCATATTTATTCTAACTCTAGAACCTATTCTTAGGAGAATTCGAAATAATCCTGATGTTAAGGGTATTAATATCAACAACAAAACATACAAATTGGCCGCTTATGCAGATGACATCTTACTCTTTTTGACAGATCCCATTAATACTTTACCTAACTTATTAAAAGATTTTTCTATTTTCTCTAGGATCTCCAACTTGTCGATTAATTTTGATAAATTCAGAGCTTTGAATATCACTCTACGAAGTGACATAGTTTCTCTATGTAAACATAATTTTCCATTTAAATGGGAAGATCGATCCCTGTCCTATTTAGGCATACGCTTACCTCTTCAACTGAAAGACTTATACTCTTCCAATTTTTTGCCAGTTCTTAAGTCCATTCAAGAAGACCTACTGAAATGGGACAGGGATTTCTTCTCTTGGTTTGGAATAATAGCCATAATCAGAATGAATGTTCTCCCTAGATTACTGTATCTCTTGCAGACCATCCCAATTAAATTGCCAGCATCCTTCTTTAACTTATATAAAAAAACTGGGCCATATTCTCAGTGAAGTTACGATGGAGTAAGTCAGATACTCCATCGTAACTCCCTTTTTTGGCCAGTGTATCTATGCTCCTGATTCTCAGAATCATTTTTGCATAGATACACTTAAGATCCGCCATCTGTAAGTCACTTACACTGGCTGATCTTAATTGCAATGACGCCGCCCGCCGCTAGATGGTATTTACGTGAAGGAGTCATTTGCATATGCAAATGATCCTTCTACGCCGATTCCCGAACGAGTTTGCATTGCGTAACCGTCGCTAACGTCGTTTGCGTAAGCGGAAATTTAGTCCTGCTATATGGAGGATTAAATTTCCGCAAGTCTCGCGTAGGCCATGTTACGGATGGCGTCGGGTCCCCGTCGTGTTTTTTCGTCGGGTACGTCGTTTACGTAAGTCGTTCTTGAATACGACTTTACGTCAATGACGCACACGTCGGCGTCATTGACGTTTTCCGCCGAGAACTGGAGCATGCGCACTGGGCTTTTTGCAGCCCGGCGCATGCCCAGTTCTTTTGCATCGGGGGCGCGCTTCATTTGAATAGAAGACGCCCCCTTGGAGATCCGCCAGGCTACGCCGGGACACTTACACTCCGCTGTCCCAACTTATGGAGCAAGTGTTTGGGGAATACAACACCTGCTCCAGTAAGTTGGGACAGCGGAGTGTAAGTGCCCTAAGCGCAGCAGGCGGATATTTTTGAGAATATGGCCCACTGTGCTTAAAATTTGTTTGGAATTCTAAACAACCTAGGATCAAATGGGATACTCTAGTCAATCCTAAAATGTTGGGTGGAGTAGGATTACCGAATTTACAAAAATATTATTGGTCTTGCCATTTATCCCGTATCATTGACTGGCACGTTAACAGAAAGACAAAGGATTGGATTGACCTAGAAGGAGTATTTTCTAAAAATCCCTTTACATCACCTCCCTTGGACTACGGCACGTAAAATAATCACCCCATTACAGGTCCCACACTACAAAGCTTTAGATTACTGTGTACTAAATACAATATCTCGTCCTCCCCGGGTCCAATGACTCCTATCCCTGTGATTCCGAACCTTTTTCCTGTCTCCACAAATTCCTTCTCCATTAATTCTACCTTGACTCCCTCTCTAAGAGCAGAACTCTTTTTCATTAATGGTAAATCTTTAACTTACGATGCCTTTTGTCTTACATTTCCAGACTTCAATATTTCTAGAATGGACTATGAGATCATACTAAATTCTGTATTGAACTCTAACCCTCCTCTGATTTGGAATAGGCCCAGAACACCTTTGAAAATATATGTGTTAATAATGACCCCCAAAGACATCTTATATCGAAATCATATTCGCTTTCATTTTCTGATATAGGTCTTGAGAAAGATGACAAAATCCTACATTGGGGGATAGATCGTGATTTACACCGCTCTACCAATGATTGGCATCATATCTTCACCAATATTCATAAGGGTTCTATGAATGTCCTTACTCAGGAAAATAATTATAAACTTTTCTCCAAATGGTATAGGACACCATGGGCCTGATTTACCAAGCCTTTACTCCATGACTCATGGAGTAAAAGCAGGAGTAGCAGCCGTTTGGCCATTTACTAAAGAAATACGCTGCTAGTGCAGTGTATTTCCCTAGTTACTAATGTGCTCCGTGCGCCCAGGAGAGGGTGCATTGTGCACCAGTACAGACCTGGCGCACGGCACATTAAACTGTAAATTGCGGGGGTTTGGGCGGGAGTTTATTAGGGGGGAGGTGGGGGGATGCAGGGGAAGTGAAGTGACATGTGTTTTGAAGTGTTTGGCGGGCCGAATTGAAAGGGAAAGTGTTTTTTGAAAACAGATCCCCGTACGCTTGCACAGTGCGCCTGAACCTCGGGAGGTTCATTTGCATACTGGGCATGCGCAGAGAGAAAAGTCAGGGATTCCCGTGCGCCTTGTCAGTACGCCGTGAAAATCTTGGTAAATACCAAGCGGCGTACCCGTGATTGCGCTGCGTGACGCGGCGCACGGGAATCTCCGAGCTGTTTTCAGCCCTGAAGGGGAACTCGGCGCCAAATTTCAAACTTGAAATCGGCGCGGGTCCCCCTTCAGGGCTACATTAGGCTCTTAGGCTTGGTCCGGAACGTGAGGGGTTAAACCCGCACCGATTCGGCGCGGGGGTCCCCCCCAGATCCAAACCAAGCCCTCATCCCAAGCATGCAGTCTGGCCCGGACAGGAATGGGGGAGGGGACGAGCGAGCGCCCCCCCCCCCTCCTGAGCCGTACCAGACCGCATGCCCTCAACATGGGGGAGTGTGTGCTGTGGGGGAGGGGGCACTGCCCCCCCACCCCACAGCACTCTTGCCCCCATGTCGATAGGGACAAGAGCCTCTTCCCGACAACCCTTGCCATTGGTTGTCGGGGTATGCGGGCGGGGCTAATCGGAATCTGCGAGCTCCCTTTAATAAGGGGGTCCCCAGATGCCGGCCCCCCACCCTATGTGAATGAGTATGGGGTACATCGTACCTCTACCCATTCACATGGGGGAAAGTGTAAAGTAAAAAAAACACACCACACAGAATAAAATATTTTATTAATCTGCTCCGGAGCCCCCCCTTTCTTCTTTAGCTCTCTTAGAAGGGGGGGTTTCTTCTCTCCCGATCTTCCGCCGGGACCCTGGGCTTCGGTGATTTCTGCCAGGGGAGGGCCCCATCCCTCGGTCCTCTCCGGAGCCTTCCGCCGGATGCCCCCACCCCATTTAAGCTCTTTTTCATTAGGGAGGGGCATCCGGACTTCGGGGTCTTCTGCCGGGGGATGGCGCCTATCCCCCGGTCTTTCCGGTGCCTTCCGCCAGGGTTCCGGTCTTCCTGGTCTTCTGCCGGGGGTGCGCCAACTCCCCGGTCTTTTCTCTTCTGTCTTCTCTGCTCCCTCTTCTGCCTGGCTCCCCCGCGGAGCCAGGGCTTTCTTCCGTCTTCTTTCTTCTCTCTTCCTTCTTCTGCCTGTCTCCTCCGCGGAGCACAGGGCTTGTCTCCGCCGTCTTCTCCCTTCTCTTCCATTGGATGTTGACACGACGAGGTCCGGCGCTGGAATGCCGTCTGAGCAGTGGGCATGGACTTATATAGGGCAATGCCACCATGTGACCTCAACCCATGTGACATCACATTCCCATCATGCCCAGGGAATGTGATGTCACATGGGTTGAGGTCACATGGTGGCATTACCCTATATAAGTCCATGCCCGCCGCTGACACGGCATGTCAGCGCGGAACCTCGTTGTGTCAACATCGAATGGAAGAGAAGGAAGAAGACAGCGGAGACAAGCCCTGTGCTCCGCGGAGGAGACAGGCAGAAGAAGGAAGAGAGAAGAAAGAAGACGGAAGAAAGCCCTGGCTCCGCGGGGGAGCCAGGCAGAAGAGGGAGCAGAGAAGACAGAAGAGAAAAGACCGGGGAGTTGGCGCACCCCCGGCAGAAGACCAGGAAGACCGGAACCCTGGCGGAAGGCACCGGAAAGACCGGGGGATAGGCGCCATCCCCCGGCAGAAGACCCCGAAGTCCGGATGCCCCTCCCTAATGAAAAAGAGCTTAAATGGGGTGGGGGCATCCGGCGGAAGGCTCCGGAGAGGACCGAGGGATGGCGCCCTCCCCCGGCAGAAATCACTGAAGCCCAGGGTCCCGGCAGAAGATCGGGAGAGAAGAAACCCCCCCTTCTAAGAGAGCTAAAGAAGAAAGGGGGGGCTCCGGAGCAGATTAATAAAATATTTTATTCTGTGTGGTGTTTTTTTTTTACTTTACATTTCCCCCATGTGAATGGGTAGAGGTACGATGTACCCCATACTCATTCACATAGGGTGGGGGGCCGGAATCTGGGGACCCCTTTATTAAAGGGGTCTCTCACATTCTAATAAGCTCTCCGCCCGCATACCCCGACAACCAACGGCCAGGGTTGTCGGGAAGAGGCTCTTGTCCCTATCGACATGGGGGCAAGAGTGCTTTGGGGTGGGGGGGCAGTGCCCCCCTCCCCCACAGCACACACTCCCCCATGTTGAGGGCATGTGGTCTGGTATGGCTCAGGAGGGAGGGGGGCGCTCGCTCGTCCCCACCCCCATTCCTGTCTGACCAGACTGCGTGCCTGGGATAAGGGCTTGGTTTGGATCTTGGGGGGGGGGGCACGCTATTTTTTTTGGCCCCGGTTTAACCCCTTATGTTCCAGACCAAGCCTAAGAGCCTGGTATGCACCTGGAGGGAACCCACCTTATTTTTTTTTTGGGGGGTCTGGAAATTTTTATTAAAAGACTGCTACCATACATTCCAAAAGAAACAGATATACAAAAACATGCCACATTTGGCCATAAACACAAAATGACATAATCCATCTTTACAATATTATAACACTGATCACTTCTCAATATATTAACACCAACACAATACTACTAACTTTCAAAAGACAAACTTATAACACATTTAACATATGCAAGAAAAATATTATATATTTTTAAATTTTTCCTCTTTTTTTTTTTTTTTTTTCCAATTCTATCTATTAATTTCCAACACTCACCCCAGTATCCATCCCCTCACCGGGATCCCCCACGGGATCCAGGGCTGCAAACATATTTTGCACAGGTATTACAAGGGATGCATGGGCCTGAGTACCACTAGGCACCCCAGCCCCTGGACTTGGGGGAACAACGCCTGGGCCAGGACCAGAACCGGAGCTTGGTAACACAGTAGGCTTAGAGCCTTTCTTACCCACAGTCACCCACATATTGCCCTTGCTCATTTTATCTGGCTGGATAGGAGATTGGGCAAGTGGCTGGGTAGGTGGTTGGGTAGGTGGTTGGGCAGATGGTTTTACTTCAGACTGGGAAGCTTTTTTAACTGCTCTTTTCCTCCTTCTCCCTTTACGAATCGGGGCAGCATCTGGGGAGTCAGACTCCGAAAGTTGGCCAACGTCCACATCCACCCCAACTTGGGTCCAAGTAGGGATGGGTTGCGAATCCTGATTTTGTGGAGGACGCCACACCTCCCCAGGCTCCTGAACCAATCTTATTTTACCCTTCTGGGACACTTTTTTAATAGGATCCTGTTTAGGGAGAGAATCCCTGGAACAACCAGGCTTTGGAGTCACTCCCTTGTCTGATGAAGACTCCAAATCTCTGGAGCCTATCACAAACATCTGGGCTTGAACTGGCAAAGCACCGGCAAGCTGAAGTGGGGGAAGGGAAACAGTTGGTACAGTGGTTGGAGGCACAGGCCCACCAGACCCTCCAGACGCATCAGGCGTCCGAAAAGCCGCAGGGCAGCGACTGAAAGTGTGTCCCAACACCCCACACAGATTGCATTGTATCTTATTGCACCCATCCGCCAGGTGCCCCACCTCGTTACACTTTGAGCAGCGAGACATCTTACAGCTTGCACTTAAGTGCAAAGGACTACTACATTTGAAACAGAGTTTCGGCTGTCCCATGTAAAAAGCCAAGATCCTGTCCCTCCCAATATACCCTGACGATGGTATGTGGGTTACAGACAGGCCTGCACGTTTGAGTTTCACTGGGACAGACCAGCCTCCCGTCCAAATACCCTTAGAGTCCAAGTCCTTTTTTGGTGGGGACACTATTTGGCCATAACGCCCCAACCAGGTGACAATATCTTCAACAGGTATAGATTCATTTCTGACCAGAATCGTAACCTTCTTTATCTCCTCTTGCCTAGACAGAGAGATCAATTTGAATGGCTTCCATGCTACCTGAGTCCTCACCACCTCCCGCTTGGAAATAAAACTCTCCATTAACACAGGAGTGGTGAAGCTCACGTCATACTCCGGGGAGCCTGCAGGGTGGATAATGGCAAAAATATCCGGCGCCTCGAAACCGAGCGCCAGCACCATATCCACCACTGCATCCCTCCCCGGAGCACGACCAGGATCTCCCTGCCACCGCAACTGAACCACATTGCGCCTCTTCCTCTCAATACCCGCCACCCTAGTGGCAGCTGGCACCGAGCCCCTGAAGGTCATGGTGCCATGGGCATCATAAAAGCGCCCAAGCTGTACCCGACCACCAGTGACATCAGCAAAGGATCTGCCAGCTTTTAAAGCGGCCATCACCCCTGCTTCCTGGGACCCACTGATGTGAGGGGGGGACAAGGAGGGGGCAAGGGGGGAACCAGGAGGAGGGGGGGAAACAGGGGGGGAGGGACCAGAGAGTGAACCCGGGGGGTTCCTTCTTCTAGGGAGGGGGACAGGAACAACTGGGGAAACAGGGGACACCACAGCATTCACCACATTATTACCAATAGCACATCCTATAGCATTCCTTATAACCGCATTTGATGACATAACAGTACTCTGGTCATTCCCGGGGATCACAGGCTCAGCAGGAGCATCATTGCCAGGAGTACCCTCAGTAAAAGTGTTAACCACCAGAGGGGTCCCTGCACCACCAGATTGACCCATTTGGGGTTGACCAGCATTCAATATAACATTTTCCATAACTGACATATTCATAACTGTACTCTGGTCATCCCCCGGGATCATAGGTTCAGCAGGCTCAGCAGAAGCATCATTGCCAGGAGTACCCTCGGTAGAAATACTGACCACCAGAGGGGTCCCTGCACCACCTATTTGACCCATTTGGGGTTGACCTAGACCCTCTGAGGCCCCTAGGGGCAAAACAATGTCCTGGATAACAGCGCTCTGATCCATTCTGTCTGGCTCTCCCTCCAGCAGCCTAATGGAGTTTATAGTGAAATCCGAGCAAGATGTAACACCCGGTTCACAGCCACCCCACTCAGCCCGCTGGGGGGTCATTGCCACAGCCTGGGGTGTCAAGGCTGGGGACACAGAGGCCGGTGGATCAGGGGGGGGAACAGCAGTAGACACATCACCAGCCTGAGGCAGTCCAATCATGGGCAGCGGCACTCCAGCAGCCACCTCACCCGCAGCCACCGCACCTCCACCCTGAGAGTCCATAACAAAGGCAGCAACGGGTATCTCACCTCCTGCGGTATCCACAGCAATAGTCCCGCTCCCGCTCGCGGCTCCACCCGTCATAGCATTGTCCTCCGTAGCTCCGACTTCCATCGCACACTCCACTGCATCCTCGGCGGCCATCGGACCCGCTACTTCCGGTTCCGCGGCGATCGCGGGAGCTCCGGCCAGACCTCCGGACTGTGCGCCCCCTGCTGGTTGAGGAGAAGTTGACACTCCAGGTTGGGAACGACGAACAGCTTGGCTACCTTTGCGACTAGCAACCGCCAAACGGTGAAACCATTCCTCCAATGCAGGGAAACTTGTATCAGCCGCACTAGACACACTGTTCATCACTGCAACATGTTCACTGAGGGTCGCCTTGAGCGTCAAAATACTCTGCCGGTACCCCCTCCGTCTGCTTTGACCGACCAAATCCCTTGCAGTCCTCAGCCGGGCCAATTCGCTATGCACCATCTCCAGATAGGTCAAGATCCTGTCCATGGCTTCATGGACAAACAGGATACGGTCCTCAGTCTGTTCAGGCCTCTCTGCTGGCCCGGGTCTCTGCCAACTAGTCCTCCCCTGGGCCTCCAGGAAGAGAATATCCACATCATTAGGTTTCAAACTCTCCACTGCTGCCGAAATTGCATCAGACCTCACCGCTGGTATAATCCTAGGCACAGGCTGGGGACTAGGGCCAACCCCTGGGCTTACAGCCTCCATAGCTCCTGGAAGTCAGAGAGCACTCCTGCAGCACGTCCACTCCCCAATCAATTACCGCGGGTGTGGCACCAGACTTTTTTTTTGGTCTGGAGTTCCCCTTCATGAACAGCGATCTGTCATTTACACATGTCAGTCCCACCCCCCTACAGTTAGAACACACCCAGGGAACATATTTAACCCCTCCCTCGCACCTAGTGTTAACCCCTTCCCTGGCAGTGGCATTTTTTGAGTAAGCAATGCATTTTTTACAGCACTGATCGCTAGAAAAATGCCAATGGTTCCAAAAAAGTGTTCGATGTGTCCGCCATAATGTCGCAGTACCGATAAAAATCGCTGATCGCCCCAATAACTAGTTAAAACAACAAAAAAAAAAAATTTGTAGACGCTATAACTTTTGCAAAAACCAAACACTAAACGCTATTTGCGATTTTTTGGAACCAAAAAGATGTAGAATACGTATCGGCCTAAACTGAGTTTTTTTTTAGTTTTTTGAATATATATTTTTGGGGATATTTATTATAGCAAAAAGTAAAAATAATTTTTACATATGTGGGCGGGACTTACGCAAGTCCCGCCCACATATATAAACATCGTTCAAACCACACATGTGAGGTATTGACGCGTGCGTTAGAGCGAGAGCAATACTTTTACCACTAGACCTTCTTTGTAACTATAAACTGGTAACCTGGAAAAAAAAGAAAAAGGTCGCCTATGGGGATATTCACGGAATTCATTTTGGCCCCATTGCAGGAGTGTTTCCAATAGTAAAGCGTGACATGTAAGGTATCTATTTACTCAGTGTAACATCATCTTTCACATTATCCCCAAAAATTGGGCTCACTTTTGTGTTTTGTTAATTTTTAACCACTTGAGCCCGGACCATATTTCTGGTCAATGACCGGGCAAGTTTTTGTGATTCGGCGCGGCGTCGCTTTAACTGACAATTGCGCAGTCGTGCGACGTGGCTCCCAAACAAAATTGGCAACCTTTTTTTTCCCACAAATAGATTATTAAATGTGCGTGTTTACTTCTGTCTTTAACACCTCCCCTTCAGGCTGGAAAGCATCAGATCAGGGGAAACAAAAAAAAAAAAGCTCTCATTCCATTGCAGCTTGGTTCCTACATGTGTGATGAACTGAGCATGCTCAAACACTTAGAAAAAAATATCCTTTCTTTTTAAAAGGTGAAAAACACTCATTGGATGCTCATAGAGCGTGGTTTGGATTAATTGCAGGTGTGCCCAATTACAAGCTCACCCAAACTAGAGACTGCAATTTGTTCATGTGATTTCAATTGCTTCATTACTAGCACTGTTATAAAAAGCTTGGATCGATCAGTCCTCAGCTGCCCTCAGAAGGGGCAGGCTGGCAGAAATGCTGTTGCTAAACACAAATGTGGTTTTTTGCATGGGTTTTGTTTTGCCAATGGTTTTGGTTTATTTTTAAATGATGTTCACTTTGATGTATTTGTCTATGTGGCCTTATTTTATGAAAAATGTGTGAAGCTATGGTTATTTAGAATTTTGAAATGTATTTTTGTTTGTTTGTCTTTTTTTGCTTTCCTTGTTTTGTTGACCAATAAAAATTACTTTAAAATTGTTAAGTTTGTCTTTCGTTACTTTTTCATGCTACATATGTTGACAGCTGCAGCTGAACTTGGTTTGGGCCTAACAAATTATGTGTGATTTTTGTCTAAGCTTCTTTCCTGGTGTGTAATCATGAAATGTTTGCCATGTTTATTCTCCATGACTTTAAAGACAAAAACTGGTAAGTATTTTATTTATTCTGCAGTGGTCATCAGCCCTCAAGTACCCCCGACAGGACATGTTTTGGGGATTTCTCTTATCAAGAATTGCTGTCCAGACTGTATTTTAAAGCACATGTGCAAGATGAAGGAAAACCTGCAAACATGGCCTGTGGGGGGGGTTTGCTATTGGTGGACAGGCTTGACGTGCTGATTTACAGCACTGTGCTTAAATCTAGCGCAAGGCAATCCTATTCAAATTGTGGGTGTTTGAGGGAAGCCAAGTGAGTGTTAGAACCCCTGCTTTGTGTTTTTTTATTTTTGTGTTGAGCTTTGTGTCCCTTTTCTTAAAATTGGCTTCACTTCCTGTCACACAGCTGAACAGGAAGTGAGGTTAAAACCCTACCAGTGTCATTTCTTGGGGACACCGGTCAATCTAACTAGTGTCCCCATTAAGCAAATTGCACTCCAGCACTGCTGTGTACACCCCAAATCATGGGTCTTCAAACTACGGCCCTCCAGTTGTTCAGGAACTACAATTCCCATCATGCCTAGTCATGTCTGTGAATGTCAGTGCATTACAAGGCCTCATGGGATGTGTAGTTCTACAACAGCTGGAGGGCCGTAGTTTGAGGATCCCTGCCCCAAATGATTATTTAGTTTGGGGTTTAGTAAAGGCAAAGCCACTCTGCAGTACAAGCATAGTTGCTGAAAATCAGAGAGGAAGCACTGATGGTTTTAACATCCAATCCTGTAGAAGCAAAGTTGTTTTGTTTTCTTCCTTGCTTTGCACTTGTAGGAGTGGATTTGCCTTTAGTAAATGGACCCCAAAGTCCAAGATCCCTAATAATTTGGGGTGTACACAGCAAAATGCTAGAGTGCAATTTACATAATGGGAAACTATTTAGATTGATCTCTGTGTCCCCAAGAAAATATATTAGTAAGGTTTTACCCTCACTTCCTGTTTGGCTATGTGACAGGAAGTGAATGAATTAGAAAGGGTGAAGACACCTCACAAATGTTGTCACTATCAGGGGTGCAGACATCCCCAAAAAAATGAGTAGATAATACTTATTTGCAAATTAATAATTTTTTAGTTAACATTGGGTGGGGTGCTCTAACACACACATTCCTACATATTAGCAACGCTGTATCCTGGCCTATTGGCATGGTTATATTTTCTTAGGCCTCTCAATAAAACTCTATGAAATTTGTGCTTAAACTAGAACCAGGGGCGGACTGACAACTCATGGGGCCCCTGGGCAATAGAAGATTATGGGGCCCCTCTGGCTTACAGATGACCACCACGCCAGGAGGTAGTGCAGAGGCGGGCAGCTAAAATCTTGGGATATTCACATTAAAAGCATGTCATTTTTGGACATATCGGGTACAGATCTAATAAAAACACAGATTTTTACATACTGTCCCTGGTTTTACTGAGCCTGGCAACCCGGATGGGGCCCCCTAGTGGCATGGGGCCCTCGGGCAGTGCCCGAGTGACTCAATGGTCAGTCCGCCCCTGACAAGAACTATAATCAACAAGTTTTATTTTCTTTAATTTTGGATAGAGTGAGGGAGGGTTATAGGCCCTGTCAGTTTATTTTGTATTATCTGTGTCCAATTGGGGAGATTTGCCTTCACTTCCTGCCCCATAGCCAAACAGGAAGTGAGAGAAAAACTATGCAAATTAACCACTTCCCGCCCAGCCTATGGCCGATTTACGTCCGGGAAGTGGTTACACAATCCTGACAGGACGTCCTGCAGGATTTCATGCCGCACGCGCCTGTGGGGGCACGCAGCGCGGCGATCGGTGATGCGGGGTGTCAGTCTGACACCCTGCATCTCCGATCTCGGTAAAGAGTCTCTCACGGAGACGGAGACTCTTTACCACGTGATCAGCCGTGTCCAATCACGGCTGATCACGATGTAAACAGGAAGAGCCATCGATGGCTCTTCCTCACTCGCGTCTGACAGACGCGAGTATAGGAGAGCCGATCGGCGGCTCTCCTGACAGGGGGCGTTCGCGCTGATTGTTTATCAGCGCAGCCCCCCCTCGGATCACCACACTGGACCACCAGGGATGCCCACCCTGGACCACCAGGGTGTGCAAAAACAAAAAAAATATAGAACAAAAAAACAAAAAGCATTAAAAAATAAGAAAAAAGATGCCAATCAGTGCCCACAAATGGGCACTGACTGGGAAAATCAGTGCCACCCCACAGTGCCCATCCATGCACAGTGCCCACCTATCAGTGCCCACCTGTGCCACCCATAAGTATCCATCAGTGCCACCCATAAGTGCCGCCCATAAGTATCCATCAGTGCCACCCATAAGTGCCGCCCATCTGTGCCGCCCATGAGTGCCCATCAGTGCCGCCTATGAGTGCCCATCAGTGCCGCATAGCAGCGCCGCCAATCAATGCCACCTCATCTGTGCCGTCAGTACTACCTCATCGATGTCCATCAGTGCCATCTCATCGGTGCCCATCAGTGCCGCCATATCAGTGCCCGTAATTGAAAGAGAAAAACTTATTTACAAAAAAATTAACCTAAAAAAAGAAAAACGTTTTTTTGTTTCAAAATTTGCAGTCTTTTTTTAGTTGTTGCGCAAAAAAAAAACGCAGAGGTGATCAAATAACAACAAAAGAAAGCTCTATTTGTGGGGAAAAAAGGACGCCAATTTTGTTTGGGTACAGTGTTGTATGACCGCGCAATTGCCATTCAAAGTGCGACAGTGTTGAAAGCTGAAAATTGGCTTGGGCGGGAAGGTGCGTAAGTGCCTGGTATGGAAGTGGTTAAGGGAATCCAGTGCCCCCCCAGAACTAGTGTGTGGGTCCCCTGAAAATTACTGGGCGGGGTTATACAAAAACAGGGTGTGACCTTGACAGGAAGGGGTGGGTCATTTTTCTATTAGGAGGTGCAGATATGTAGTCAGGCCTAGGGCAGAACCAAACCTAAATATACTACTGCATATTAGGGCTTATTTAGACCGGAACCGATTTACAGCGTGTTTTTATATTGTGGGAGGAAACCCACGCAGGCACAGGGAGAACATGCAAACTCCATGCAGATGCTGTCACGGGCGGGATTCGAACCAACGACTCTTTTGCTGCTAGGTCAAAGTGCTATACACTACACCACTGTGGTGAACGAACATGATTGCAGCTGAAAGCATGAGAACTTTTTTTTTTTTTTTCAATACCATGCTTTCCAGCCTTATTGACCCCGCCTCTCTCCATAAAGAGGACCTGTCACACACTAGTCCTATTACAAGGGATGTTTACATTCCTTGTAATAGGAAGAAAACTGATCATTTTTTTTTATTTTTTTATTTCAGTGTAAAACATTATAAAACTAAATAAAAATAAATAAGAAAACCCCCAAAAAATTTTTTAAAGCGCCCCGTCCCGACGAGCTCGCGCACAGAAGCAAACGCATACGCGAGTAGCGCCCGCATATGAAAACGGTATTCAAACCACACAAGTGAGGTATCGCCGCGATCGTTAGAGTGAGAGCAATAATTCTAGCCCTAGACCTACTCTGCAACTCAAAAAATGCAACCTGTAGAATTTTTTAAACGTCGCCTATCGAGATTTTTAAAGGGTAAAAGTTTGACGCCATGCCACGAGCGGGCGCAATTTTTAAGCGTGACATGTTGGGTATCATTTTACTCGGCGTAACATTATCTTTCACAATATATAAAAAAATTGGGCAAAATGTATTGTTGTCTTATTTTTTAATTCAAAAAAGTGATTTTTATCCAAAAAAAGTGCGCTTGTAAGACCGCTGCGCAAATACGGTGTGACAAAAAGTATTGCAATGACTGACATTTTATTCCCTAGGATGTCTGCTAAAAAAAAATATATAATGTTTGGGGGTTCTGATTAATTTTCTAGCAAAAAAATTGTGATTTTCACATGAAGGAGAGAAGTGCCAGAATTAACCCGGTGGGCAAGTGGTTAAAGTACTCATGGCTATAAAGAATAGAGTCATTGCTCATTAAAAAAAAAAAAAAAAAAAGGGGGTCCCTCCAAATTAAATTACCAGGCCCTTCAGGTCTGGAATGGATATTAAGGGGAACCCCGCCGTAAAAAAAACCCCAAAAAATGGCGTGGGGTCCCCCCAAATATCCATACCAGACCCTTCAGGTCTGGTGTGGATTTTAAGGGGAACTCCACCCCAAATTGAAAAAAAAAATGGCGTGGAGTCCCCCTAAAAATCCACACCAGACCCTTATCCGAGCACGTTGACCTGGCCGGCCGCAGAAAAGAGGGGGGGACAGAGTGCGGCCCCCCCCCTCTCCTGAACCGCACCAGGCCACATGCCCTCAACATGGGGAGGATGTCCCCATGTTGATGGGGACAAGGGTCTCATCCCCACAACCCTTGCCCGGTGGTTGTGGGGGTATGCGGGCGGGAGGTTTATCAGAATCTGGAAGACCCCTTTAACAAAGGGGACCCCCAGATCCTGACCCCCCCCCCCTGTGTGAAATGGTAATGGGGTACATTGTACCTCTACCATTTCACCCCAAAAAAAATGTCAAAGTGATAAAAATGACAGTAGCCGGTTTTTGACAAATCTTTTAATAAAATCTTCTTTTCTTCTTTCCTTCGGGTTTCTTCCGCTGCTTCTTTCTTCTCGTCCACATCTTGCCCGACGTCTTCTTCTATCTTCTCCGTCCGTCCTTCCGCCTTCTGGTCCCGCATCTTGCCCGTTGTCTTGTCCTGTCTTCTTCTCCGTCCGCCTCCTCGTCCGCATCTTGGGTCTTCTGCGGTCTTCTTCTCGGTCCGCCGCCTTCTCGTCCCCGGACCCAGCGTTTGAATTTGATTTGGCCGCCGTTTTCCCGCTCCTGGGACCCGCCCCCCTCTGACGCCACAAGTAAACTCCTTAGAAGGTCATGTGCGTCAGAGGGGGGCGGGGTCGCAGAGCGTCACACAGCGGGGGAATTCAATTTCAATCGCGCCGCCCGGAGAAGAAGTTCCCGCCGTGTCACACTCATGTGACCCCGCCCCCCTCTGACGCACATGACCTTCTAAGGAGTTTACTTGTGGCGTCAGAGGGGGGCGGGTCCCAGGAGCGGGAAAACGGCGGCCAAATCAAATTCAAACGCTGGGTCCGGGGACGAGAAGGCGGCGGACCGAGAAGAAGACCGCAGAAGACCCAAGATGCGGACGAGGAGGCGGACGGAGAAGAAGACAGGACAAGACAATGGGCAAGATGCGGGACCAGAAGGCGGAAGGACGGACGGAGAAGATAGAAGAAGACGTCGGGCAAGATGTGGACGAGAAGAAAGAAGCAGCGGAAGAAACCCGAAGGAAAGAAGAAAAGAAGATTTTATTAAAAGATTTGTCAAAACCGGCTACTGTCATTTTTATCACTTTGACATTTTTTTTGGGGTGAAATGGTAGAGGTACAATATACCCCATTACCATTTCACACAGGGGGGGGGTCAGGATCTGGGGGTCCCCTTTGTTAAAGGGGTCTTCCAGATTCTGATAAACCTCCCGCCCGCATACCCCCACAACCACCGGGCAAGGGTTGTGGGGATGAGACCCTTGTCCCCATCAACATGGGGACATCCTCCCCATGTTGAGGGCATGTGGCCTGGTGCGGTTCAGGAGAGGGGGGGGGGTCGCACTCTGTCCCCCCCTCTTTTCTGCGGCCGGCCAGGTCAATGTGCTCGGATAAGGGTCTGGTGTGGATTTTTAGGGGGACTCCACGCCATTTTTTTTTCAATTTGGGGTGGAGTTCCCCTTAAAATCCACACCAGACCTGAAGGGTCTGGAATGGATATTTGCCGGGAACCGCACGTCTTTTTTTTTTTTGGTTTTTACGGCGGGGTTCCCCTTAATATCCATTCCAGACCTGAAGGGCCTGGTAATTTAATTTGGGGAAACCCCTACACATTTTTTTGTTTGTTTTATGAATGAATCCCTTTAGAATTGTCAGAGCCGACAATTCATTATAGCCGCGTGTGAATTTTTAAATGACTTTTTTCCTTCAGAATGTCACTTTGTGCAGGGGGAGTTCTAAGTGCGGGAAAAATGCGCTATTTCACATGCTGACATTACACCCCCCCTAGGTACGAAATTTAAAGGAATATTTCACTTTTATTGTTTCACTTTAAGAATTATTAATTTCACTGCTCCCGAAAAAACGGCCGTTTTAAAAAATAAAAAAAGCATTGATACATGTTCCCTGGGACAGGACTGAGGTCCCCAAACACTTTTTAGGACAAAACTTGCAGATTAGCCTTTAAAATGAACACTTTTGATTTCTCCCATAGACTTCTATAGGGAGTTCGGCGCGGCTTTACATATTAGTTTCAATGCGCCGGCTGCTACGCTGGTTCATGCGCCCAATTAAGCCTCCACCCGGAGTACTAATTAACGCATGAACCAGCGCAGCGCACAGAGCATAGTAAATCAGGCCCCATATGTCATTCATAAATTCAGCCCTACCACACCCCACCTGCTGGCGCTGTAAATCCTCTTTAGGGACTCTCCTACATATTTGGTGGGACTGCCCCATTATACAACCCTTTTGGAAGGATGTTCACCGCATTATCCCTCTCATTACTTCTTACTCTCCAGATTTCTCCGCTGCCCAATTCCTGCTACACCATACCTCATTACCCCAACACGTATACAAAAATACATTGGTACTGCAACTGATTAATGCAGCCAAGCTCTGTATCCCGACACATTGGAGAGACGCTTCCCCTCCTAGTATTTTGGAATGGCTCGGGAGAATTGAACGAACTGCGGAAATAGAGGATCTAATTTTTCAATCATTGGACTCCCCTACTAAGTTTCGTGATAAATGGAATTGCTGGAGGAGTTTCAAAACCTAACTCACCATTCTAAACGTTAATTGAAATCATTCTGGTTTCGTCTGCTTTTTTTTATTACCATATGTTCCCCTCCCCCCCTCATCTTTTTTTCCCTCTCTCCCCTTTTATTATTATTGTTTATTTTTTTATTTCATAACTTCCATTATATTAAACCGTAATGTCTTTCGATCTGGTCCTGTTGGACCTCTTTAACTGATCCCATTTGATATGAAATTGAAATATGTATTAAATGACTTATATTGTTCTGTGGATATTATTAATCCGCTCCATATCATCTAATGTTTGTCTTGATGTACTTTCATATAAGTATTGCTTTATTGTATAATTTCTTCTGAAATACCAATAAAATGTTTAAACAAAAAAAAAAAGAGAATCCTGATTTTTTTTGCTTAGAATAAAGATCACGCTCGCCTTAGTGGTGGCGGGGGATGGACGTGAGGATGTGACGCTCGCATCCTGAGGGAGGGGTCTGACCATGCTGCAGAAGGCGCTGTGAAGCGAGCTCCGGGTAGAGCCATTGCTGATCCGCAGTGTGAGAGGCTCGGACGCCGTTGATGAAGCCATCATTGCTCAGCCCGATCGGATCGTGTCTATCACCCAGACAAACGCCGGAGCGTAGCTGAGTATCGAAGGACCGAACCCCCGCCCCCTTCCCCCGAAGGACCGAACCCCCGCCCCCTTCCCACCCTCTGCCACCCCAGGAGCCCTGATTGGATGGTCGGCTGAACAGTCTATTCGGCGAAGCCGCAGATATTCCACAATGAAGCGTACCAGAGATCCCAGGGGCTAGGTGAGAGACTTTGCTGTCGGAACAAGAGCACAAGGTAAATGCTGTAAACAAACTGTACTTGATTATTATTGACCTGGCCGTGATTTATGGGATGCCAGGTACGTGTGTGACCCTGTGAATTATACAGCTTAACACCTGCCCTTTCCTGCAAAAACTGTTAACTACTGTAAAGAACCCGCCTGGTAAATGACAGTCTAAGTTGTAAGGGAACTAGTCTGTGTACCGACCTGCCATCCCGTCTGCCTCTTATACTGCTTGGATGGTTCATACTTTTCTCTGTCTCTCTGCATGCTAGTGAAACTCTGTATACATAGTGGCACATAGAGCACTATATAAATGAGGGACTAAACTGAATCTTGTCTGTCATCTTCATAAACCTGGCGTGACACAACCCTGTTATTGTGAAGTCAGATAAGTTGACATAGACGCATAACAGCAAAAGAAAACAGCACTGACTGAGGAGGAGTGGAGGAAGGGGGTGAAGCAGAGAAGGAAGGAAAGAGCTATTGCAAGCAGAATACTACTGAATCGACTGCAGGCTGCAAATATTTTTCCTTGTTCTCCATTATGTGACTATTTATATCTAGATTTGTGCCATTATCGGACTGTTCGGCATTATCCAACCAGCCCTCTGAGCCGCAGTTGATTGAAATAACTAAACACTTAAAGCATCTATAAAGTAGTCTCCGAAGGTGTCAGAAACGTTACTTACCAAGGCCGAGATGCCAAGGGCGGCTCACCTTTGCGACCCGGCGCGATCCGCCCCCTGGATTTGGGGACAGAGGGACAGACGCACCAGGAGGCACCGGGACCAGTGGCAGGTGGAAATCCGATGCAAGGACTTCACCGGGAGCTTCTGAAAGCAAACAGGAAATAGTCCAGCAAGAAGGTGCTCAAACAGGAACAAGGCTGAAGAATAATCCAGAGAACAAGCCGAGGTCAGGGGTTGGAGCAGGTAGGGTATCCGATGTTCAAAGCCAAGGTCAGGGGTAGAGAAGTCAGACAGTCCAAAGTTCAAGCCGGGGTCACAGGGTTAAGGAGAGCAGCAATCCAAAGAGCAAGCCAAAGGTCAGGTAAACAGGATATCCACAGATAAGGTTTCCAGTAGCAAACACTCCAAACACTGAAACGAACCAGCAACTTGAAAGGAGGAAGGGGCTGGTTTAAATAGGCCGCTCAGGCCTCTGATTGGCCCAAAATGGAACGAGCCTGTGCGCGCGCCCGCACCCCGTCACGCCGCGCATGCGCGCGCAATAGCGCTGGCCTGCCGAGAGGGAAAGGAAATCGGGACTGCCCGGGATTGGTGCCCTGACAGTGCCCCCCCCCAAGGGGCGGACTCCGGACGCCCAAACTGTCCATTAACTCTGGATGTTTCTGGTGAAATGTTCGGATCAGGCGGGGAGCATGTAGGTTCCTGGAGGGTTCACAGGAGTTGTCTTCCGGAGGATAGCCCTTCCATTGGACTAAATACTGGAGCTGCCTCCCCCTTTTTCTACAGCCCAGGATAGACTCTACCTCGAACTCTCTTTCCCCAAGAACTTCTACTGGCAGAGGCGGAGGTTCCTCTCTTCCAGGGTAAAGGTTAAAAGAAACTGGTTTGAGTAACGAGGCGTGGAAAACTGGATGGATCCTGTAAGATTCAGGCAGAGCCAACTCAAAAGCCACGGGGTTGATTCTTCTCTTGATCTTAAACGGACCTATAAACCTAGGACCCGGTTTCCGTGAAGGGATTGGTAGTTTGAGGTTAGTGGCGGACAGCCAGACCCTTTCCCCGACTTCAAAGGCCGGACACTCCCTCCTTCCCTTGTCATAGAATTTTTTAAAAGTCTCTTGAGCTTGCTGCATGCCCTCCTGAAGTTTTTTAAAGTTCTGCTGGATGGAGACTAAGTGCTCCTGCACCGCTGGGACAGATGATTCAGGGATGGAGTCCGGAAGGAAGGAAGGATGGTAGCCGTAGTTGGCCCAGAATGGGGTTTGGTTAGTAGAAGCATGTACAGAATTGTTGTAGGCAAATTCTGCCGACGGCAATAGAGACACCCAATCATTCTGAGATACCGAGCAGAAGCAGCGGAGATATTGCTCCAGAGTTTGGTTGGTCCTTTCTGTTTGACCGTTGGATTGCGGATGGTAGGCAGAGGACAAACAAACTTTAATCTCCAAAGATCTGCAAAGCTCCCTCCAAAATTTCGATGTAAATTGCACCCCTCTGTCGGACACAATACTCTTGGGTACTCCATGCAATCTCACTATCTCCTTCAGAAAGATCTTGGCTGTATCAGTCGCAGAGGGTGTGCCAATCATGGGCAAAAAGTGAGCCAGTTTAGACAGGCGGTCCACCACGACTAGAATCGTAGTGAAATCTTCAGATGGAGGCAGATCCACAATAAAGTCCATGGAAACCCCTGACCATGGGCGCTTTGGGACGGGAAAAGGCTTCAGTAAGCCCCAGGACTTGATGTTCGGCCCCTTGCAATGCTGGCAGCGGGAACAAGAAGAAACATACTCCCTACAGTCTTGCCTCCATTTCGGCCACCAGAACGAGCGGCCAACTAATTCCAGGGTCTTTCGAAAACCAAAGTGGCCTGCAAATTTATGGTCGTGGAATGTACTCAGTACTAATTGCCTCGTTTCAGCTGGCACAAAAATGTTACCCCTTGACCACAGCAAGTCGTCCCGTTCTTCCAGAGGAAAGGTGGCTTGGTCGGTACACTGTCTTGAAGCAAGTTTCAGGGAAGTTAGTAAATCAGTTTGAGAAACTAAAAAAATTCTGGGAGGCTAACACAGTATTAGGTTCCGATGGTATAGAATTGTCTGTAAACATCCTAGACAGAGCGTCTGCTTTCCCGTTTTTTGAGCCAGGTCTGTACGTGATATGAAAATTAAAACGTGTGAAAAAAAGAGCCCAACGGGCCTGTCTGGGTCTTAATCGTTTGGCAGATCGGAGGTACTCCAGGTTTTTATGGTCGGTAAAAATTAAAATAGGATGGAGAGCTCCTTCCAACAAATACCTCCATTCTTCTAATGCAAATTTAATGGCAAGAAGTTCTCGGTCCCCGACATCATAATTCCTTTCTGGAGGAGTCAGCTTTCGGGATGCGTAGGCCACAGGGTGTAGTAAGGCTTTAGGACCCTGTCTCTGGGACAGGATAGTGCCAGTGGCCGTTTCGGAGGCATCAACCTCCAGGATGAAAGGTAGGACTGGGTCTGGGTGCTGCAAAACAGATGCAGAAGAGAAGACTGCCTTAAGTTTTGCGAATGCTTCCTGTGCCTTCTGGGACCACTGAAAACGATGGCCTTGGTGGGTCAACTCGGTAATGGGAGCCACAATTGAAGAAAAAACGACAATGAATCTTCGGTAAAAGTTGGCGAAGCCAATAAATCGTTGTACGCCCTTTTTATCGGTCGGGGGTGGCCAGTCCTGGACAGCCTTGACATTTTGTGGATCCATGGCTATTCCATTGGTGGAGATAATAAATCCTAGGAATTGGACCGTGGTCTTTTCAAAAACATATTTTTCGGCCTTGAGATACAATTTATGTTCCCTGAGGATGGCCCAGTACCTTCTTGACGTGATTCTGTTGAAGCTATAGGGAGGCAGAAAAAATAAGAATGTCGTCTAAATAGACAACCATGAAATCGTCTAGATATTGGCAGAAAATGTCATTAACCAGATGCTGGAAAGTGGCAGGGGCGTTGCAGAGGCCAAAGGGCATCACCAGGTACTCGAAATGCCCGAATCTGGATCTGAAGGCGGTCTTCCATTCATCCCCCTGCCTGATTCGGATAAGGTTATAAGCTCCCCGGAGATCTAATTTAGAAAAGACTTGGGCTGCACGGAAACGTTGGAATAATTCCGGGATGAGAGGTAATGGGTATCTATTCTTTATAGTGATTTTATTTAATTCACGGTAGTCTATGCATGGTCTGAGGGAACCGTCCTTCTTCCCAACAAAGAAGATCCCCGCCCCAGCTGGAGAAGAGGATGGGTGGATTTTTACAGATTTTCTCTTCTCCCTTCCCCCGTTGGTATTTCTTGGTTTTCTTGTATGACTATATATTTTCAGATCCAGGATCGACAAGCATACCCAAACATGGCCGCCTTCAGTGGTGAGGCCTGGGAGGGTCTCATGAACAAGGTACAGAGGACTACCAATTCGAGTAGCATTTCAGATAAAGATCTAGATTCAGCTTTTCTTAGATTGCAGCGCCTACTAGAGAGAAAAGTAAGGATTTTCTGGCATAAAAAATATTTTGTAAAATATGAGGAAAATAAGCTGGTCCCGTGGGGACTACGCATACAAATTTTCCCAAACCTTAGAACAATTGGAGATTCTTTAAAAACATCATGGGAGAGTAATCTTCAGAGTTGCTCTTTTGGCATGATGAACCTTCTATGCATTGAGTATGAACAAGAACTTGCAGCTCTTGATGAGAGCATACAGAAATGGTATGATGAATTTGAGGCTCTGACCTCAAGTACTAGATTTACAACCAAAGAAGGATTATTAAAACAACACATAGAATCCTACACTATGGAAATTATCCGAGTGAAGGAGAATACATTTTTACGAGACAGCAGTGCATACTCCAATAGCTTTGCATATAAATGGACCACACCTAATAACAACAAATTTCCTAAACCTCCTAGCTTCAAGAAAAATAACAAACAAAAACCTAATGAGGACACATCCAATTTATCTTCTGCATCTTCTCTTTCCAGTCAATCTACTATTTACAGAGATATATCGGGAGATCGGATACCAAAAAAAACGCAAGGGTAACTCCGATGCGGCATCAACCGAATCTTTGGGACATCAAATAGGTACCCCCTTACCTCGTCGGGCACCCCAATCATATGGTAAACCTATTAACTCTCAACCTCCACCTCTCTTTCCTATGTCATCGAACGCACTTCGGGGTCCTATAATCTCTTCATCACAGGCGATCGTGTCAAACGCACTGTCTAAGTCCACTATCGCACCCCCGATGCAACTAGAAATGGTTAACAAGGTAAGCCAAAATGAAGTTATTATTTCACCGTCAGGCATTTCTTTGCCAGTGGAACCTAAAATTGCACCGATTTTTTTTAGTGAAGGAACAGGCCTGACTAATGAATCAGGCATCAGTGATTCCCTAGACAACTATGATGATGGTTCGGCCCTATCCATCATTAATCTGTCCTCAGCTATCTTGACTGAAGATGAACTTCAGGTCCTAAAATTAGGACTTACTTTTTGTCCTGACTCTAAACTAGACAAATTTGACTTCATTAAAGATGTACACCTCTTTGCTCGCAGACTCATGTACAAAGTATTATTTGATAAACCCACACACTCGATAGATCTATCTGTATCTATTCCCATGGAAAGAATTGCTGAACAGCAAGCCTTAATGCAATTACAGGAACTATGGGAGGAGGGTCACACCTCTGATGATGAAATGTTACTAGACACACCCCCCACCTTATCCATCGGAGGTGTTACCTTCCCTCCAATTCAGTCATTCAAACCCAAATCTAGGAATTTTCCTCCTCTAAACACCAATCCAAATATTTGGGCTTTTGTACAACAGGTAACCCACAAGATCGAAACTCGTAAACTTCAGTGTTCTAACATATCAAATCTCACCCCTACTCAAATTGAGGCGATTAATTCTCTACAAAATAACAAAAGTATTATTATTAAGCCAGCAGACAAAGGGGGAAACCTGGTGATTATGAACACTGAACAATACGAACGTATGTGTACCAAAATTTTGGCAAATGCAGACTGGTACCGACCAATTTCAAGGACGGTACTAGAAAACTTTAGTAATAAATTTCGAACTATTATCTCTAGAGCCCTATTTCAGGGAACTATAGATAAAGACACTTGGAAGTTCCTAAACACAAAAGACCCTAGAGTTCCAACATTTTATGCTCTACCCAAAACCCATAAATCGCTCATTGATCCACCGGGCCGACCCATAATTTCAGGTTGTGCTGGTCTCACTGAAAATGCTAGTTCCCTTGTTGATTGCTACCTCTCCCCACATGTCGTATCGTTAAGTTCTTACATCAAAGACACTATTGATCTGTTAAGAACCCTAGAGGGCATTACTCTTCCCAGGGGCACCATTCTGGTGGCCTTGGATATTGAGAGTCTTTACAACTCTATACCGCACCAGAAAGGTCTGGAAGTTGTAAACAGCTTCATAGCTGAAAGAGGTCCACTAACTTCCAGATATAATACCTTTATCTTGGAGTTGTTGGGCTACATTTTAAAACATAATGTTTTTGTCTTTGGTTCTTCCCACTACCTCCAGGTACAGGGGGTTGCGATGGGGACTATATGTGCCCCATCGTATGCCAACCAGTACCTGGGGGGGTGGGAAAGAAGCCTCTTTTCAAGAGACGACCTTGCCCCATTTCTGGACAAGGTCGTCTCTTGGTATCGATATATCGATGACGTTCTCCTTTTCTGGACAGGAACAGAATCGGAATTGCGAGATTTTGTCACCGCGATATCTGACAACAAATTTAACCTTAGGTTCACTATGGACCACAGCAGCACGGAGATTCATTTTCTCGATCTGACGGTGTCCATTGATGAACAGGGCATGATCTTTTCTTCCCTCTATAGGAAACCCACTGCAGGAAACACGATCCTGCACGCAGGAAGCGCTCACCCTGAATCACTGGTGAATAGCATCCCCTACAGCCAGTATTTACGTATAAGACGTAACTGCAGTAGGGATGAGGATTTTCGGATCCATTCAACCAATCTGTATCACAGATTGAAGCAACGAGGGTATAGCCATAGATGCCTTAAAAGAGCTTACAATAGAGTTAAACCACAACAAAGGAGTTCTCTCATTTTCTCTAAAGGACCCAAAAAAACTAAGTATAACAACCAAAAACCGGACACTGTGCGCATTATCACCCACTATTCCAGCCAGCACAGAGATATAAAAAATATTCTCAAACAATTTTGGCCCTTACTCTGCGCTGACCCTAATATAAGCAAATTTGTGCAGAACTACCCAGAAGTCACTTATCGCAGGGCTCCCTCACTCAGGGACCGGCTTGTTCGAAGTCATTTTTTTCCGACTCCTGACATTTCAAAAGAGATCTCCCGCAGAGGAGGCACTGCACCCTGTGGTGGTTGTGATATGTGTCCCTATGTAGCTAACTACACTAAATTTAAACTGCCTAATGGTCAATGGCATACAACCAAAACATTAGTGACATGTCAAACATTGGGAGTGATTTATCTTGCCCAATGTATATGTGGTTGTTTCTATGTGGGAAAGACCAAAAGATGTTTCTGCATAAGAATTGGTGACCACATTAAACCCATCTTTAGAAAGAAAATAGTTACTGCTATTGGTTCACATATCGCCACCTCTCACAACTTTGATCCAAAGGTGTTTACCTTTATGGCTCTGGATCACATCCCCCCCGATCTTAGGGGTGGCAGTGTGGATTCAGCGCTATTACAATCAGAAGCTCGATGGATCTATAGTCTCCAAGCTACACGATACCCTGGCTTGAATGAGAATTTGAGCTTTAAATCCTTCCTGTAAACATATTGGTCCTTATATGCTCTTGTTTTTTGTCGCCCCCCCCCCTTACCAACTTTGGTCGGTGCTTTTTGTTTCCATTCATCGGATCAATATGTATGCATACCCCTTTTCTTCACCCCCTCTTTCCTTCTTTATGAATTTCCCCATTTTCTCTTTTTTTCTTTTTTTCTCCTTATTTTATATAATTATTATTATAATATTTTTTTTTTTTTTTTTTGTCCAATCTACTCTTTCCATCTTTTCAATGCATAATTAACTGGGGCATTTCTTAGGATACAGGATAACATCCTGTTCCTTTAACATTGTTGAATTATATTGTTGAATTATGAATTTATAGTAGGTACACTGTAACCATACTATATGAACTATTTGTTTTTATTTTCAACCAAAAATCAGCTCTATAGTCATATGTTTTTTTACATATATAACATCTACACAAACTACTTCAATCATATGTACTAATTTAATGGTTCCACAGTTTTCTGGCCACATCCAATATTTTGAGGCCCTCAACCTGATAGTGGATATCGGGCTGGGCTTCAACTTTCTTTCCACTGTTTTGGGCACATTTGGCGATGTGTCGCAGTTTCCTCCTTGGTATGGCCAATTGTGCAGTTTGTTTATTGGCCACAAGGGCGCTCGGGGAGTTTAGTGTTAGCCTCCACACTCACTCCCCTTACCACAGCTGATTTTCCCCTATGCAATGTCGTTAGCAGTCTTCCTTTTTTGTCGGTAATACTGACAACACAGCCCCTGTCCATCTGTGATCAGCTTGCCTGGTTTGCTGTGTGCATTGTCACACATACTTTCTTGAGCCCACTTGTCCACTGATGGGGTTAAATTTTCTCCCCACCGTTTTGACATAGTGAGCTCTCTGCTTGATCCATTCCACCTGTCATCCCATCAAGCCTCCTCACGCTGCAGGTGTATTGCACGCATTGCTTTGGGACTTGTTTCAGCTGTGATTGGCCCACCCGATATCATGTGATGCTTACACGTCACACATCGGGTTAGGACAGCCTATTTAAATGGCATTTTGCTGCACACTCAGTGCAGAATGCCGCAGGGTCATATGTTCAGTGAGCACGCTTGTCCTTAATGCTTTGCAGGTATGTTAAACTCCTTTTGTGCTATCTCCCTACAAACTACACTGCTAGATTTCACTCCATCTAATTGCAATTATGCTTGCTGTGTATGCTCTTTAGTTCCCCCTCCTGGATCAAGCAGCTGATTTCATCTGGCTTTATACACACTAAGCTTATTGTGACTTTGCAACACTGCCTGCGATCCTTATATAGATCTTATACAGGTAATGTGTATTTTTTTGCAATTTCTAAATAATCTCGGCTCCGTTTTGATAATGTTTTTACAATTTATTTATTTTATTTTAATTTTTTTCTATGGTTGCCCCGTTTGGAGGCAGGGACACCTTTGTAATTTGTAGCCAATTGTTATGTTTTTAAACAGATATTTTGGGAAATCTACATGATTCCTTCCTTGAATTAACACTGCAGCTGGATTGCCTCATTGATGTCCCTGGTCTTAACCCCATAAACCGTTATATATGTAAGTCATTTATGCTTTATGGTCTCACAGTCATTACTGGTAAACTAAGTTAACCAATATTTTGGTCATTATGTCTTAAATACATATATATCTCACAGATAATAATATTTTAACCCCTAGCCATCCCTATTGCTTTGGCTATGGTGTGTTTTTTTTTATTTTTTTTACCTCTGTCTCACTTACATGTTAACCCTTATATGACTGTCCTTTTGTGACCATTTTCAAACTTTTCCTGCTCATTTGCAGGATCATGCACATGACCATTTTCACCTCGGCGGTTTTCTGTGTTTTGTCGCTAGTTGTGGGCAACTCGTGGGTAAGATAGTGTGGTCTTAAACTTTGGAACCATTTTTTACCATTATATGTTGTACCTGATTAAGCAATTGGAATGTGTATCATATTTTACTGGTTAATGCTTGTATATATACCTTTCAGTTGCATATTTTGACTGGATATCGCTCCCTCCCCTGAAGAAGCGGAAGTCCGCGAAACATTGTAGGCTCCATGCGATTTCCTTTTCCAGTTGCATCCATATTTACAACTGACTGATGCTGTGTTATCCACTGAATCAAATCAACAAACTGGTTGTCACTTTTCTTTTAAACTATTGTATTGTATGTTTTGTATTCATAAATAAAGCATTTTTGTAATTTTCTAACAAGAATTGTGCTTTCTCATCACTATCAATTTGCTAAAGTACGCACCGCAAATATCCCCTTCCCTTTCCCATTGGAAAAAACTTTATCTATCTAATTGGGATTAGGTGCCTTATTTTTGGGTGAATCTACACATCTTGGACCATATTTCCAATAATCTTCAACCCCCTGCTGGATAAAGGAACAGTGGAACCCCTCAAGATTGAGAGAGTACACCGGGTTGGAAAATCGGAAACCGAGTGGCCGCGAGACATAATAGTGAGGTTTCTGGTTCTACAAAGAAAGGCAGAAATCTGGGTAAAATTAAGGGGAAAACCACCCTATACAGTATGAGGGGACTGAATTACAAATCTTTACAGACTTGGCACCGGAAACACTTGCAAGACGGAGACTCTTGAAACCTCTTCTGGAGCAAATGAGGGCACAAAAGAGAGGGAGGGGGTGGGACGGGTCGCTCGAATTCACCAATATTTGGCGGAGGCGCAGTTTCCACAGCTAAAGGCTTCGGTAGGTAAACAGCTTGATACCCCTATTGCCGTTGCAGAGATTCGGGGGGTGGTGAAGGACCTCCCTAATGGGAAAAGCCCTGGCCCGGACGGCTATACTAACGCATATTACAAAAAAAAGTGGAGGAATTGTCGGGGCCCATGTGTGCTTACTTCACGGCGCTGGCCTCTGGCACGGCAATACCCCCTGAGGCACTGATGGCCCATATTTCGGTCCTGCCGAAGGAGGGGAAGGAAGACATCTTGCCGGGCAGTTATAGGCCTATATCGCTCCTGAACATCGATATTAAGATATTGGCCAAAATTTTGGCCAATAGGCTTAAACCGGTCCTCCCGTCAGTTGTACACCCAGATCAAACTGGTTTTATCATGGGTAGGGAAGCGAGGGACAATGCTAACAGGGCACTCCAGTTGATACATTGGGTAGAATCGCAGGCAGCATCAAGGCCGTGTCTTTTGCTTTCCACTGATGCCGAGAAGGCATTAGACAGGGTGGACTAGACATATATGAAGATAGTTTTGACCAAGCTAGGCTTGGGTCCTAATATGCTGGCTTGGATCTCCTCCCTGTATAGCTCCCCATCCACCAGAATTAAGGTGAATGGACTGCTATCCAACCCCTTCCCAATGGGACTCGACAGGGGTGCCCGTTGTCGCCCCTCGTGTTCGCTCTAACACTCGAACCGTTGGTCAGCCGGATTCGCCTCAACGACAATATCAGAGGCTTTACGGTTGGCCCAAGGGAGCATAAGTTGTCCGCTTATGCGGATGACGTACTGTTCTATGTGTCCGAACCCCTGGTCTCACTGCCCAACATTATGGCGGAGCTGGTGGCGTTCCACCTCTTGTCCAACTTTAAGATAAACTATGCCAAGTTGGAGATCCAGTCACTGAATGTCCCCCCGGGATTGCGCGCACAGCTGCAATCCACCTTTTCGTTTACATGGTGCCAGTCCTCCCTGAAGTATTTAGGGGCTCATCTGCCAGTGAGCTGCGCTCAGCTGTACGAATGTAACTACGCCCCATTGCTTTCAGCCATTAGAGTGGACCTGAAGAGGTGGGATAAGGCGGCCTTCTCATGGATGGGCCGGGTTAGTGTGTTTAAAATGAATGTACTCCCCAGAATTTTGTTTTTCCTGCAAATGGTACCAATTGCCTTGCCCAGGGCCTTCTTCTCTAGCCTCAACAGCTTATTCATCCAGTATATTTGGAGTGGGAAATGCCCCTGGCTGGCTCTCCGTATTTTGCAATGCCCTAAGTCTGCAGGTGGGATGGGGGTCCCAGTGGTACGCAGGTACTATGAGGCAATAGCCCTACAGCGCATTTTAGACTGGTATCATAATGTCCAACACAAAGTGTGGGTGCCCTTAGACAAGTTCCTGGCGGGGCGTAACCTGTCCCATGCCCCATGGGTACCTAGGGAGCATAGAGGTTTATCGACGCTGGTCTCTCCGTTTGCCGTCCATGCCCTGGCGATCTGGGATGCCCTAAACAAGTCAGGGGGAGCTTGCTTTGCCGACTTCCCCGCTGGCACCCCTGGGGGGATTCCCCTGGTTCACTCCGGGGGAACACACGTCCTTTTTCCGGACGTGGGCGGCGGATGGGGAGTCCAGGTGTGGGAGATTTGTTCAGGATCAGGGCTTGTTGCCCCTGGCTACACTGAGAGAGCAGTACGGTCCCTTCCTAATGGATGAGTGGCGCTATCGGCAGCTCAGTCATTTTCTCACCACCCTATCCCAGGGGGTTAGGAAGCCCACCCAGGCATCCCCCTTTGAGCGTCTCTGTATGTCCCAGGCTACTGTCCCCCATGCTATCTCTGTGTTGTATTCCCTGATACACTCCTTACGTGAGGACGGGAAGCCAAGGTTTATACGGGAGTGGGAGGGAGACCTACAGCAGCACTTTACTAAGCCCCAGCTGGACCACATGTATAGACTCACACACTCGAGCACGGTTGATACGAGGATGCAAGAGAATAGTTATAAGGTGCTCACCAGATGGTATAGGGTACCAACCAGACTCATTCAGATGTACCCCTCTCTTTCTGATGCATGCTGGCGAGAGTGTGGCCAAAGGGGCACCTTCCTGCATTTTTGGTGGGAGTGCCCCAGGCTGCGCCCCTACTGGCAGGATGTCCACGCTCAGATCAAGTTGATCCTGGACGTGGAGCTACCGGATTCTCCGTTAGAGTCCCTGCTCCACTTCCCTACTGTTCCAGTCAGTCAGTATCGCAAATCGGCTGATTCCGATACATTGGAAGACGCCTCAGATACCGACCCGCTCTGAGTGGGTGGCTATGGTGAACAAAATTATGGAGGCCGAGAAGTGGATGGCGCAATGCAAAGATAAATATGATAAATTCTACTCGATATGGGCGACTTGGATACACTATGTGGGGCCGGAAGAGCTGCCTGTGCCTGGGCCCCCTCAGGGGGGGATTTCCTCTGGTAGGGGGCCCGGTGTTAGAGAGAGGAGTACCCTTGGAGGTCCTGATGATGACATGGACTGTTAGAGCCATGATGGAGACATTACAGTTTCACAAATTTTCTGATGCACGTGTAGCGGATGCTTCCCCAACCCCCCCTTCCCCTTCATTTGTCTGTAAGACCCCTCTCCCTGTTCCCCCACTGCATGTGGGTCCGACGTTCGAGGGCCTGTTCCGCTTGTTTTGGTCGGTGGAGGGGTTTGCCTTCTACTGGGGTGTGCTTGGGTGGTGCAGGCAGGGTGGTCCAATATGGAATAGGTTTATAATATGTCCTCTATATGCTGCTTATTACTCCCCCGGATGCACCTCCAGGTATGGGCACGCCCTAGGGGTATAATTTGCCACTATGTTTCACTTGAATGCCCGAGATAGGATTCGTAATAACATGCAGTGTGACTGTTGTATTCAATTTATCGGGCCATGTTGGCCGACTGTATGTACGTCTGTTTTTCCTCTGAAATTTTTTATTTTAAATAAAGATTATATAAAAAAAACTATGGACGAACTGGATATCCCGCCATACATAAAAAATGGTAAAGAGAACTGGGATCACAAAAGGATAAACTCACTATAGGAAAAATCTTGAAATGAACCCATACCTCTGCCGTAAATATCAAAACTGCCAAAATGAATTACAAATGCCTTACAGGGTAGTACGCAACCCCTGATAAAACTAGTAAATACCAATTGGGTAAATTGGTGGACTGCTGGAGAGGCTGTAAGGCAGTAGGGACAATGGTCCACCTGTGGTGGGATTGCCCAAAAATAAAAATATATTGGGAGAAAATGTGAAAAAATGTGAGGGTCTGCGCTGTGAAAATTACTAATAAATGGATGGAGGGAAAAGGAAGGGGGGGGGGGGGGGGGTGAGTGGACAGAGTCTGTGGCCTGGGAGATGGAAGGGTGTACAGACACAGAGGAAGTAACCTAAAAACGGTGATTGAATAGGTACAGTCCTAGGAGGGGGGGTATGGGGGGTTTTATGGAGTGGGAGGTGGGGGGGGATATTCAGGACCAACATACAGTAGGTGACCGCGATATTGTGTCAATCTCGCTCCTTTTCTTGGCGAGATTGACCACCTACGAGCCCCGTCGTGGGAGCCAGCGATGAGCCGGCTCGCTGCAATGGGGAAAAAGCCGATATAGAAGCGACAGGCACCCTGCGGCCCCCCACCCCAAAGCACCCTGTCCCCATGTTGATAAAGACAGGGCCTCTTCCCGACAACCTTGGCCATTGGTTGTCGGGGTCTGCGGGCGGGGGGCTTATTGGAATCTGGGAACCCCCTTTAATAAGGGGGCCTCCAGATACCGGCCCCCCACCCTAGGTGAATGAGTATGGGGTACATCGTACCCCTACCCATTCACCTGGAGGAAAATTGTCAATAAAATAAACATACAAAACAGGTTTTTAAAATAATTTATTAGTTAAATTCGATTTAATTAATTGTAGAATTTTCGAAATCTCGAATTTTCGAAATCTCGAATTTTCGAAATCTCGAATTTTCGAAATCTCGAATTTTCGAAATCTCGAATTTTCGAAATCTCGAATTTTCGAATTTTTCAATTTTCGAAATTTCGAATTTTCAAATTTTAAATTTTTCGAATTCGAAAAATAAAAAAAATAGAATTTCTCGGATTTCCAAATTTCGAAAAATCAGAATTTCGGAAATCCAAATTTCCGAAAATTCGAAAATTTAAAAATTCGAAAATTTAAAAATTCGAAAATTTAAAAATTCGAAAATTTAAAAATTCGAAAATTAAAAAATTCGAAAATCTAAAATTCGAAAAATGTTCGTATTTACGAAATTAACGAAAATTCGAAAATTCGAAAATTAAAAAGATCTAAAATTCTAAAATCTAAAATTCGAAAAAAAATTGTATTTCCGATTTTTTTTTTAATTTCCGAATTTTCGTATTTCTGAATTTTTCTCATTTTCGAATTTCGGATTTTTGGAAATTTGGAATTCGAGAATTCGAAAATTCGAAAATTCAGAATTTTGAAAATTCGAAAATTGTTAATGTTTTAATTCGAAAATTTAAAAATTTAAAAATTAACAAATTCAAAATTTCTGAATTTTGAAAATTCTAACCGAATTTTGCATCTTCTCCTGGGCAGAGCTGCTGAGGAGCACAGCCGTGCTGCTAGGCCAGAAGCCTGGGCCTAAATTCACAGAGAGACCAGCTATCCGGAAGGAAGCAAGACTCCAGCATCCAACCCGTGTTCCCGGAGATCGGAGAGGCAACCCAGCTAACAACTGAAACAGTGGAGAACCCTCATCCAGGATCCTTGTGCTGTGGAGCAGTGATTTATCAACACACCTTCTGAGAAGAACTCAGGCGGATCGGCCTGTCGGGTGAGAGAGCACATGCTCAGCTTAAAACTCTCCCTTTAGACAGTTAACCTAGTGCCACCCCACAGGCCGGAGACACGTGTAGGGCCTCCAGCTGGGGTTGAGAGGCCCCTTTCAATGTACATAGTTATTTTACTGAAGTGACTGACGCTAGCTAGCGATCAGCTCACCAACATTGCTGTTCAGGATACTTTGTTTAATCAATCCTCCCTTATTATTTACCACTTGTGGATTATAACTTTAACGTGTACCAACCGGCCGCAACGTGACTTTAGCTGTTTGCAAGACTGCCCGCAAGAGGGCGCTCGCGAGCATAGACTGCCTATCTTAATTTTAAGTAATGGTACCATTCTTTAGTGTAGACCTGTTTTTCTTTATTAATGTTACTTGCTGATTTCCGCAAGGGCCCTTGCGAAATCATATTGTGTTGTTGCATAACAGTTATCCATTTAATGATTTAAACTTATGCTTGTTTCTCTTTGAGTTCATATAAAGTAAACTCATTCTTTTTATTTAAATATATTCACTGTGTGGAGTGTGTTTTCTTGTCTGGAAGGACCGTCCATAACAGCAGGTAATTCTATTGTCATACATCACTGCATATTGTGTGCCTGCTATTGTGACCCCAGCCCAGCAGAGGTCACAATATCTCACTCTCCAGACTTCTGATGTGTCAAGGGAGGGTTCGAGCTTGTTAAATAGGGGTGAGCTAAGCCAAAAGAGAGTAGATCCCAAATCAACCAGCGGCTCCTTCGGGGGTAGCGCTTCTAGTGGGGGCTCGTCCGGGATTCTACTTCTCAAACCATCAACTATCCCCTGATACTGAACCTCGCCCTTGCTAAGATCAGCCATGGATGCAGCCGCTGCAGCCAAGTGGTGTATAGATGAAGCTGTTCCTTCCTCTTCTAGTGCAGTTCCTCTTACTTCTCCTAGTACTCTGACCTCCATGGGGGCCCCAGGTAAAAAAACAGTGAAGGGGTCTGCCAAAACACCGCTCAAGGACATTAACCCAGAGTTATGTGCTGTTCTGGAAGAGATCGTAGCTCAGTGCAAAAAGGATTCTACAGACTGCTTGATTACAGGATATAGAAAACTCAGAGCTTTCTCAGGGAGACACCCTGTACCATCTTCAGAAGATGGCTTTGAAGAATGGATGGACCAGGCCACCCAAGCTCTGGAAGAGTGGGGAATCCCAGAAAAGAATAAGAAGCAGAGGATCATGGAAAGCCTCAGAGGGCCAGCATTAGAGGCCATACGTAACCTCAAGCTTAGTAAAACTAATTGCACCGCTCAAGATTATCTGGATGTCCTACAGAATGTGTTCGGGAGGATCGAAGACATCAGTGAACTCCGCTGCCAACTGGAGTACTGTTTCCAAAAGAAGGGAGAAAAGCTATCTGAATTTGTCAGTCGCCTGGATAAGATCCTACACCAGATGCTGTTGAAGAAGGGGATACAGCCGAAAGATGTGGATGAAACACGCTTCCAACAGGTAGTAAGGGGAACCCAGCCCATGGACCCCATTGTTTTCCAGTTGAGAACCCAAAAGGGAAGCGGAGTGTTAAAGTATCCTGATCTGATCCGGGTCATTCGACAGGAGGAGGACCTATTAGATCAAAAGAGCAGATACCAAGCCATATAAACTCCTGCGCGGGTGCGTGTGGTGGCCACTGAAAACAGTGACCCCCAAGTTGAACTCCTAAAGAAACAAGTGTCTCAGTTGACGGAAATAATAACTGTCCTATCCGGTCAAACAGGGTTTTCCCCCTATCAACCTAGAAGAGATAAGGCTGAGAAACCCACCTATAGGCCTTACAATCCGCAGAACAAACCAAGGAGGTCTAATGCCTGCCACAACTGTGGAGGGATAGGACACGTCAAAGAAGTCTGCCTCAGTCCGGCCAATGCTTACCAACCAGCATTCCAGCCGGCGGAAAACTTCAGAGGGCTCTGGTGAAGGAGTCAACTGGGGGCCCACCTATCGCAGCTGGCTCCAATATGAGACGAGAGGCAGAAAGACCGAAGGAGAAAACCCCTCCCAGGGCACCCCCCAATTCCTGCCCACGCGATTAGACAGGGCCCAAAAGAAGCACTCACAAGAGAGAGGTGAGATTCCGAGTTACAAGGGAGAAAGAGACAACCACGTTTCGAAAGTTCCCTGAGAATTTAGTGGGGCCTTCCCCATTAGTGCCTATTCAAGTAGAAGGAATCTATACCAGGGCCCTCCTGGATACCAGAGCACAAGTAACTCTCCTGTACAGAGACTTCTACGACAACTATCTTTATCACCTGCCTTTGCAGAAGTTAGAAGAGCTGGAGATATGGGGCATTGGGACTCAGAGTTTCCCTTATGATGGGTATCTACTGATCCGCCTGACTTTTGACCCGTCAATTGCCGGGGCCGCTGAGACTTTCGATACCCTGGCCATAGTCTGACCTCTGCCCCCAGGGGCCCATAAGAGCTCCCTCATTATAGGGACAAACACGGCTTTGGTCCAAAGACTCCTGACTCCCTTGACCGGGGTGGCAGAGGCCTCAATTCAAAGGGTCCATCCGATGTTAAGGAGGGTGTTCCACCAGCTGGTGATGGAGAGAATTTCCCCTGAAGAAGGAGTGGGAAGGATTTGGCTGTTAGGGAAATCCATAAGAACCTTACAGCCTGGAGAAGTGACCTGCCTCAGGGCCTCAGTAAAACTTACCTGGTCTTAGCCAGGCCCGTTTCTTGTCCTTGAACCCGACCCAGCTGGATCCTCAGAGGGATTGGAGGTGATACCTCAAGTGATCCCATTGAAGGTGCTGGAGAAGAATCATGGATGGGTGTCTGTCAACATCCGGAACCCCACCACCAACCCTGTGAAGATGCCGGCCAGGGTGCTACTGGGCCGGGTACATCAAGCCACCCCTGTTAGCCCTTCGGATCTGGCGGATGAAAAAAAGACAGAAGACCAGAAAAAGAGTCGCCAGCCTGAGCTTCCACCAGAATGGAAGGAGAGGATGGAAGCTCAACTTGGTAGGTGGCAGAAGATCTTCTCCAAAACTGAATTTGATGTTGGATGTGCCAAGAGTGCCACCCACCGAATCCGACTAAAAGAGGATAAGCCTTTCAGGGAGCGGGTCCGAAGAGTTCCCCTGACAGATTTGGAAGATCTCAGGGAGCAACTTGCGGAGTTGAAGAGGACTGGAACTATTCGGGATCCAGGAGTCCTTCTCCCATAGTGGTGGTGAGGAAAAAGAATGGTTCCCTAAGGTTGTGCATCGATTACAGGATCCTTAATTAACGGACCATTCCTGACCAGTACACTACCCCTCGGATTGAGGATACACTACAGAGTCTGTCAGGAGCTAAGTGGTTCAGTGTTATGGACCTGTAGAGTAGTTATTACCAAATTCCCATGCACCCAGAAGATAGAGAGAAGACGGCTTTCATTACCCCAGTGGGTTTCTTTGAATTTAATCGTATGCCCCAAGGACTCTCGGGTGCCCCAGACACTTTGCAGAGGTTGATGGAGAAAAATGTAGGTGATATGAACTTGATTAAAGTATTGGTGTACTTAGATGATGTCATTGTGTTTGGGAAGACTCTGGAGGAGCACGAACAGAGACTGGAGAAGGTGTTGAAGCGATTTCATGACGAAGGTCTGAAGCTGTCCAGAGAGAAATGCCAGTTCTATCAGCTGTCTGTACACTACCTGGGGCACATAGTTTCTGCAGAAGGGATATCAACAGACCCAGGAAAAATTGGAAGCAGTTACCTCCTGGCCCAGGCCCACCAATGTGACTGAGCTGCGGTCATTTCTGGGATTCTGCTTTTATTACAGGAGATTCGTTGTGGGATTCGCAAAAATCTCCAAACTCCTAAATGAGTTACTGAAGACTGAGGATGAAGATGTTGTTTCTGAATCTGTGAAGCCGGTGAAACTTCACCCGGGCCCCCGAAAACCCAAAGAGTCCATTCGCAGTCAATGAACTCCTGAATGTGAGGAGGCATTTGTTCAACTTAAGAAGAATCTGACTACTGCCCCTGTTCTGGCCTATGCTGATACATCAAAGCCTTATGAACTACATGTGGATGCCAGTAGAGAGGGATTAGGGGGAGTGTTGTACACAGGATCACAGCGGCGGTCTACGCCCAGTGGCTTATGTGAGCAGGAGCTTAACCCCATCCGAGAAGAATTATCCCACTCAAACTCGAGTTCCTGGCATTAAAGTGGGCTGTAGTAGACAAACTGAGAGATTATTTATACGGCGCTGAATTCGAGGTGAGAACTGATAACAATCCACTCACCAACCTGTTCACCACTGCTAAACTGGATGCAACAGGACATCGATGGCTAGCAGCCCTCTCAGGTTTCAATTTCGGCCTTAAGTACCGTCCAGGGGCAGGAAATAAGGATGCCGATGCCCTCTCCAGGAGACCCCATGGTCCAAATGCCCCAGGGAAGGAATGGACTCAAATATCTTCCGAAGGAGTGCGGGCACTGTGCCAAGGGACTGAGTTACAGACAAAAGTAGGGTCCCGAGCTGAAGAGATAGGAATTCTGGCAGCAGGAGTGCCTAAGTGCTATTGTGATATAACTCAGAGGAAGAAGGGTGACTTACCACAGTTAACCAAGAAGAAACTAAGGCAAGATCAAAAAGAAGAGTCTTTGGGTAAACTAGTCTTATCGAATCGAGACCCGAAGATGCTCCTGACCAGTTTTTCAAAAGAAGCACGATTGGTACATAAAGAGTGGGACAGATTGCAGCTCCATCAAGGGGTGGTCTACCGAAGGGGCCTCTCTGATGGTCCAGAAGAGAAGTGGCAAATGTTCCTGCCCAGTAAACACAGAGAGACTGTACTGGCCGCACTTCATGACCAGCATGGCCATCTGGGCCCTGAATGGACTTTCCAGTCGGTCAGAGACAGGTTCTACTGGCCCGGCATGAGGGCTGAGATTGAGGGATATTGCCATTCTTGCATCCGATGTATCCAAAGGAAAACTTTACCTCGCCAAGCTGCCCCAATGGGCCATCTTCAAAGTCAGGGCCCATTGGAGTTAGTGTGCATAGACTTTCTCTGTGTGGAGCCTGATCTAAGCGGAATAGGAAATGTTCTGGTGGTAACTGATCATTTCACCAGGTATGCCCAAGCATACCCAACTAAGGACCAGAAAGCCTCAACAGTAGCCAAAGTTTTGGTGGAAAAGTTCTTTGTTCATTATGGATTGCCTCAACGAATCCACTCCGACCAAGGGAGAGACTTTGAAAGGAAATTAATACAAAAGCTATTGGGCCTACTGAACATAGATAAGACCAGAACTACTCCCTACCATCCCCAGGGGGATGCTCAGCCTGTACGATTTAACCGGACTCTTTTGAATATGTTGGGGACATTGAATTCAGAAGAGAAGCAACACTGGAGCAAGCACATAGCAGCCATTGTACACACATACAATTGCACCATGAGTGACACAACCAGATACTCACCATACCGGTTGATATTTGGGCAAGAAGCTCAACTGCCAGTTGATTTGGCATTCGGAATATCCTTAGATCACACTTCTGCAGCCTCCCACAAAGGCTATGTGGACCGCTTGAGAAGGAGCCTAAAGACGGCCTATGAGAAGGCCCACCCTAGCTCTGAAAAACGGGAGCTAAAGAATAAATGGAACTTTGACTTGAAAGTCCGGATCCAGGGTCTGCAGCCAGGAGACCGAGTTCTGCTATGAAACCTCAGTATTCCAGGAAAACACAAATTGGCTGACCGCTGGAAGTCTCAGCCTTACATTATATGTAAGAAACTACCTGACCTTTTTGTGTACCAGGTCCGACCTGAAGGAAGTGTGGGCCCTCTAAAGACCTGGCACAGGAATCATTTACTGCCTCTCACTGAAGCTGTTCGACTACCCTCGGTCTCTGACTCTCTGGACCTACCTTCCACATCCAGACCCTCTGGACCAGTTACTAGATCTCAAATAATACCTCCAGACTATACCTCCAGAAGATGAAGAGTCCACAGATGAATGGACAGGGTCAGAGTGGTTATGGTCTTCTCAACAAACAGAGCCTAGTACTTCATTCCTGCCCTCATCTGAAGTAACAAGTAGTGGGACACTTCGGCCAGAGGCCCCTGAATTCATACCCCAGAATGTGCTTGACGAAGAATTGGAGGATGATGTTGATTTGTACTCTACAGAAGAATTCATGGAGGCTTCGGGCCCACCAATTAGAGACTTGAACGCTTCAGGAGATGAGGAATCTGTTGTGTCAGAAACAGAGGATGATGCTGCTCTTCAGAATACCGAAATAGACCCTGTTCTTCCTAACCCTTCAATGCGGGAAAAACCAAAAGAAAGAAGTCATCCATCCACCAAAGAGACTGACCTATAGCCAATTGGGAGAATGCTCTGAAGAAGCTATCCTCACCTCCAAAAGATCTAACGCTCTGTGTGTTCCTCCAGCTGCCAGTTTAGTGGAGGATAACTGGTAGCTGGAGGAACACAGGTAAGGGCAAACTACTCTGTACTCTAGCAGGAGATATGGACTCCATTGACTCTTAGGAGAAACAGACTACACTTCTCACAATGCCCTGTGTTATTGGAACATGTGACAACTCTGCTCAGCCGCTCAGAAGGATATGAGAGGCTATTTAAGGAAAGGGCTGGGCTTCTCTCACTCTCTTAGGATCTGCATCTTCTCGTGGGCAGAGCTGCTGAGGAGCACAGCCGTGCTGCTAGGCCAGAGAAGCCTGGGCCTAAATTCACAGAGAGACCAGCCATCCGGAAGGAAGCAAGACTCCAGCATCCAGCCCATGTTCCCGGAGATCGGAGAGGCAACCCAGCTGACAACTGAAACAGTGGAGAACCCTCATCCAGGATATTTGTGCTGTGGAGCAGTGATTTATCAACACACCTTCTGAGAAGAACTCAGGCAGGTCGGCCTGTCGGGTGAGAGAGCACATGCTCAGCTTGAAACTCTCCCTTTAGACAGTTAACCTAGTGCCACCCCACAGGCCAGAGACACGTGTAGGGCCTCCAGATGGAGTTGAGAGGCCCCTTTCACTGTTCATAGTTATTATACGGAAGTGACTGACGCTGGCTAGTGATCAGCTCACCAACGTTGCTATTCAGGATACTTTGTTTAATCAATCCTCCCTTATTATTTACCACTTGTGGATTATAACTTTAACCTGCACCAACCGGCCGCAACGTGACTTTAGCTGTTTGCAGGACTGCCCGCTAGAGGGCGCTCGAGAGCATAGACTATCTTAAGTTTAAGTAATGGTACCATTCTTTACTGTAGACCTGTGTGACGGTATTGGTATGATATCCCCGTCAAAGATTCCCTTCTTCCATAAGAACATCACCCCAATATTCCACTAGGAGGAATATTCCTGAGATCGCCCATTAAGCCACACATTAGTCCAGGCTTACTGCTAGAACAAGACAGACTTTAATGTTATATCACACAGAGCTTATATGTCATTTCCAAAACTGTTACAATGACAAATCTCCGCCCCCTCACACTGGGGCTTCCATACAGATGATTAGGCAGACACGACGGAGCCGATGCTGAAAACACATTTTCTTTAGACAATGACATCAAGGACGCTGATTACTAGTTGTACTGAATACATTAACTAGACCGCTCGACCCCGCATATAGAGAGATAATTACCACACTGGAGCAATCAGAATAATTAACACAAGCCACTTAAACACAGATCTCCTTCACACAACACAATAGATCAATTAACCTTTAGAAATAGTGAGGGGACATTAGCACGTCAATAACCTGTTAGCCGAGGACAGAATTACACAGGGCAAGCAGGGAGGATTAGACTGAGACATATAGGCAAATGCATCACAATGGCCCCCCTTTTTCTCCCTGCTCCGGAAAACCCGGTTGGACCTTCCCTGGTCCAGTAGGGTTGACGGGTTCAGAGCTTTTAGTCCGAGGTTAACTCCGTTTGGCGTGACTGACCTCCCTTGGCAACTGCTTCAGACTCAGGTATGCCACCGGGTCGTCAGATCACACGCCGTTCAGTCCCCAAGTCTTTGTGCGATCTGCAGAGTCACCAGAAGTCAGTGTGAAGACGGCGAATGGGTCTGTGCGCCGCCATCTAGGTGTCCCGCTATGGGAGGGGGCAGGTTATGGCTCTGAAGTTACAATCACAGGAGATTCATAAAAAGAAAAAGTTATATTTGTTGAAATGCTGTAGCACCGGTGCTCAGAGTTCGGGGGGGGAATCAGGGCCCCATAGGGTCTGCTCCCTCCGCAGCCGCCAGTTCTCCTCTTTGAGCTTCTCCAGCTCCATCTCCAGTTCATGGAGCCTGGGGGGGTCAGCCTGCTGTGACCTCAGGTGGTTGTTCTCCTCCTCCATGCGACTTATGCACTCCTCCAGCTCCATGTACTCACGGATCAGCTCCTGCTTGCTCATGTCCTGCAGGCTCTCCACGTGGTCCTTCATCATCAGGAACTGGGTGGTGGTGTAAGGGGCCACCGGTGTGCCCTTGGCGAACATCTCGGCCCGCATCTGGGACGCCCGCTGCGACTCCCTCTCCTCCAGTCGCTTCTTCTCCTCCCAGGTCAGCTTGTTATACGGCTTCCAGGACCTCTTCTTCTTGGGGGGTAGCCGGCGGTGCCTCTTTCTGCCCAGCTCCCTCCAGGGCCCCTCCGGCTCATGGCTGTCGCCCATGACCAGCTGACAATGGTGTTCCCTGTTGTCCGTAATACCAGATTGTACCGTGAGGACTTCGTAAATGGTGTCCGATGGTTCTTCCGGACCCAGCTGCTGGAGATCCCAAGCCGAGTCTACACAATGGGCTGCTGCTGGTGGGCGGTACCCAGGTTGAGACCAATTTGACCTGGTGTTGTTGTTCATGGGGCAATTCTGCTTGAAGTGACCCAACTGTTTGCACCGGAAGCAGCGTTGTTCGTTGTCCTCCTGGCGTGGATAGCGAGGGCTAGATGTCATCGGTCTGTTAGGTGGTTGGTATCTAGCGGCTGGTGGGTGTGAGGGCGCCGTTGGTCGTGGAGGTTGTACCCGTGGTGTGACCTGGTTTGTCTTGCGAGTATCCGCATATTCATCTGCCAACTTCGCGGCCTCTGGTAGAGTCATGGGCCTGCGATCTCTCACCCAATCTTTGACATCCGTCTGGATGTGATTGTAAAATTTCTCCAGGAGCATTAGTTGCAAAATGTCCTCTGCGGTGGTGGCCTGGCTGCTGTTAACCCAGTTAGAGGCCGACAGGGACAACTGGCATGCCCATTCCGCGTAAGAGTCTTTCGTGGTTTTGCGTGAGTCCCTGAACTTCTGTCGGTGGGACTCTGGGGTTACTGCATAACGAGCCAGGAGCGCTTCTTTAAACCCGGGCGTAGCTATGGATATCCTGATCTGCACGGTCCGGAAAGCATCAGAAGCTTTGCCTGACAGTTTGCCTGACAATATTGCAACCCAGTCTCCTCTAGCTATTCGGTGCAGGTTACATTGTCGCTCAAAGTCTGCCAGGTAGTTATCAATCTCACAGTCCTTTTCATCAAAAGCTTTAAAAGCGCTAAACGGAATCTTCCTTGTGTCTGCTGTGCTGTACTCACTGTTTGGAGGATGTGCGGCTGCTTGTTGGACTGCTGCCAGTTTTAACTGTAGCTCTGCGTCTCTTATTTGTTTATCCTTCTGTAGCTCTGCGTCTCTTATTTGTTTAGCCTCCTGTAGTTCTGCGTCTCTTATTTGTTTAGCCTTCTGTAGTTCTGCCTTTGCTAACAGGTCCATCACTTTCAGCACCACATCCGTCGTTGGGTTTGGGCCGAACCATGCTAGCTTCTCTCTCATTAGCTTGTTGGCTGGCGATTCCTCCTCCTGAATCACTGGTGTCTCCATCTCTTGTACTGCTGGCGTTGCTGCAATCCCGTCCTCCTGGTCTATCTCCATTGATTCTGCTATGATGACCCGCTTGGTTTTGTTGCTAGCAATCCTTCCACGAACTTCCAGTAGTTCTTCCAGTGTCTGCTTGGAATCCGGGTGTGAAGGGGAATAGAAGGGAAAATCCCACTGCTACCAACCAATTGTGACGGTATCGGTATGATATCCCCGTCAAAGATTCCCTTCTTCCATAAAAACATCACCCCAATATTCCACTAGGAGGAATATTCCTGAGATCTCCCATTAAGCCACACATTAGTCCAGGCTTACTGCTAGAACAAGACAGACTTTAATGTTATATCACACAGAGCTTATATGTCATTTCCAAAACTGTTACAATGACAAATCTCCGCCCCCTCACACTGGGGCTTCCATACAGATGATTAGGCAGACACGACGGAGCCGATGCTGAAAACACATTTTCTTTAGACAATGACATCAAGGACGCTGATTACTAGTTGTACTGAATACATTAACTAGACCGCTCGACCCCGCATATAGAGAGATAATTACCACACTGGAGCAATCAGAATAATTAACACAAGCCACTTAAACACAGATCTCCTTCACACAACACAATAGATCAATTAACCTTTAGAAATAGTGAGGGGACATTAGCACGTCAATAACCTGTTAGCCGAGGACAGAATTACACAGGGCAAGCAGGGAGGATTAGACTGAGACATATAGGCAAATGCATCACAACCTGTTTTTCTTTATTAATGTCACTTGCTGATTTCCCCAAGGGCCCTTGCAAAATCATATTGTGTTGTTGCATAACAGTTATCCATTTAATGATTTAAACTTATGCTTGTTTCTATTTGAGTTAATATAAAGTAAACTCATTCTTTTTATTTAAATATATTCACTGTGTGGAGTGTATTTTCTTGTCTGGAAGGACCGTCCATAACAGCAGGTAATTCTATTGTCATACATCACTGCATATTGTGTGCCTGCTATTGTGACACCAGCCCAGCAGAGGTCACAATATCTCACTCACCAGACTTCTGATGTGTCAAGCTAAGCCAAAAGAAAATAGATCCCAAATCAACCAGTGGCTCCTTCAGGGGTAGCGCTACATAAATAATCCAACTTAAGTCAATATACAGTAAAAGGAGAGTATGCTCAGCAGTAGCATATGGACTCAGTAGCACAAGTGTTGGCATGGCCGATCCCCCCTATAGGCTCACTATGCAAGTCGCGTAGGGCCCCGCAAAACTGCCAAGGGCCCCCCAAATTACTAGAGGCCCCGCCTGGTAAGAAGTCATTTTCGCCCCTCACCCCGCTTCTCAACTCGCTCTCTGCATGGGAGAAGAGGTAAGAAGTCAGCACCCCCTGCTTCTCAATTTAATGTAAGATGTGATTTCCGACAGCAGAACACCCCCTCCCCCTGCTTCTCAACTTTCTTTAATGTGACATGTCACTGTCGTCAGCGCCCCCCGCTTCTCATTTTTAATGTGCCATGTCATTTTGCTTAGGGCCCCAGGGAGGTCAGGATCAGCACTGAGTGTTGGCCACAAGAACAACCTAGTTAGGGTGTCACACAGAGGTGATCCAGTGGATACTTGTAGCCGGATTCAGGTAGAGCGGCGTATGTTTAAGCGGGCGTAGCACAGCTCATATGCGCTACGCCGACGTAACATAGAGAGGCAAGTACAGTATTCACAAAGCACTTGCTCCCTAAGTTACAGCGGCGTAGCGTAAATGGGCCGGCGTAAGCCCGCCTAATTCAAAGTAGGCAGGTAGTGGGCGTGTTGTATTATAATGAATCGTGACCCCATGTAAATGAAGCGCCGTACGAACGGCGAATGCGTGCGCATGCTAAGAATCACGTTGAATTTACGCCCTAAGATACGACGCTCTATGGCAACGACATGAACGTAACCTACGCCCAGCCCCATTCATGTACGACTTACGTAAACGACGTAAAATCCGATGGCAGTTCCGACGTCCATACCCTAACATGACTTATACCAGCTATTTGGTGGTTTATATTTACGCCGGAAAAACGCCTTACGTAAACGACGTAGATTACAGCGACAGGGGTAAGTACGTTCGTGAATCGGCGTATCTCGCTCATTTACATATTGAATGCGTAAATCAATGGAAGCGCCCCTAACGGCCAGCGTAAATATGCACCCAAGATACGACGGCGTAGGAGACTTACGTCGGTCATAGGAAGCCAAAATTTAGGCGTATCTTAGCACAAGAATACGGCGCATAGATACGACGGCGCATCCATGGACTTACACGGCGTATCTTTAGATACGCCGCCGTAAGTCTTTCTGAATCCGGCTATTGGTGTTTTTCCATGTAGGAAACTTGCCCAAAGATAGACGAATGTAGCAGCTTTGGTAATGGATAAAATCCTGTGTTAAGCTTAGAAGGATTGTAAAAACAGACAATTGTGCCACACTTTATAAAAAGAATGATTGATATTCCTCTTTCAGACCTCTAATCTTTTTGATTCATGTATCCCTTTTTTACAATCTCATAGGGCACAATCAAGCTGCAGGAGTGGAGCAGACAAACCCCACACAGACCCAAGCCCCACCCCTGCCGGATGTGCAGGAAGTGGAAAATGCCACCACATCAGGTCAGTGTCATACAGCACAGCTTCAGGTAATAGATGTAGGCCTGCATAATTGTAATACATGGTTTGTTTCCAAATTTCAGGAGGTATTCGTGCTGTTGGGGGCGGATTGGACACCTACAGTGCCCAGGACTTAATTGGGGAGGTGTTGTCCTGCAGGTCTGAAATTGAGGACATCCACATCTGCTTAGGGCAGATGAGAAAGAAAACACAAGCGGTGGAGCGAAAACTAAAGAATTTAATGGATGTTCTGGGGAGGGTTTAAAAAAACAAAAAAAAGTTTTTCTTGGTTTTCTATGTATGTTTTGTTTTATTTTCTTAAAGTGTAATCTCTATCTTTTTGGCTAAAACGCATGAACAATGACAACTGCTAAAAGTTGGTCATTGTTCATGCTTTTTAACCAGATATTTGTTAATTTTATTATTGTCAAAGAAAATACACCAAAAAAGTAAGTTCTAGGATGCGCCGTCGTATCTATGCGCCGTATTCTTAAAACCAGATACGCCTGAATTCTGGCTCCATCCGACCGACGTAAGTCTCCTACGCCATCGTATCTTGGGTGCATATTTACGCTGGCCAGTAGGGGCGCTTCCATTGATTTATGCGTCGAATATGTAAATGACCTAGATACGTCGATTCACGAACGTACTTGCGCCCGTCGCGGTAAGCTACGCCGTTTACGTAAGGCGTACGTCCGGCGTAAGTTTACCCCTCATAAAGCAGGAGTAAGTCATGTTAAATGGGCGCGGGAACAGCGTCGTATTTTACGTCGTTTACGTAAGTCGTACGTGAATAGGGCTGGGCGTAGGTTACGTTCACGTTGTACGCATTGAGCCGTCGTATCTTAGGGAGTATATGCAACGTGATTCTGAGCATGCGCGCGCATGCGCCGTTCGTACGGCCATTCATTTACATGGGGTCACGATTCATTATAATACAACACGCCCACTACCTGCCTACTTTGAATTAAGCGGGCTTACGCCGGCCTATTTACGTTATGCTGGCCTAAATATGGGAGCGAGTGCTATTGGGGGCGGATTGGACACCTACAGGGCCAGATCCACGTACAGCGGGCGCAACTTAATTTTTGGGATTTAAGTTACACCGCCGCAAAATTTCTACCTAAGTGCCCGATCCACAAAGCACTTACCTAGAAATTTTCAGCGGTGTAACTTAAGTCCGGCGCAAGGCGTGCCCAATCTAATGGGGCGAGTCCCATTTAAATTAGGCGCGCTCCTGCGCCGGACGTACAGCGCATGCTCCAGACGCGATTTTCCCGACGTGCTTTGCGCAAAGTTACGTTGCGCCGAGTTTTGTGAATCGCGCCGGGTAAAAAAAGTTGCGTTGGGAAAAAAAAGAGATGCGGCGGGAAAAAAAAAATTACAAAAAAATTTGACAGCGTCGCGGGAAAGAAGGGTCTACTTTTACATGGTGTACTAACTTTACACTTTGTAAAAGCAGCCCTAATTTTGCGTTTGCAAACTAACAACTTACGGAGACTTCACGAAGGGAAACCGCTTCGTGGATCTCCGTAAGTGCTAATTTGCATACCCGACGCGGAATTTCGACGAGAAATGCCCCCAGCGGCGGCCGAGGTACTGCATCCTAAGATCCAACAGTGTAAAACTATTACACCTGCCGGATCTTAGGAAAATCTATGCGTAACTGATTCTCTGAATCAGCCGCATAGTTAGAAACAGGCATACGACGGCGTATCAGCAGATACGCCTGCGTATCCCTTTTGAGGATCTGGCCCACAGTGCCCAGGACTTAATTGGGGAGGTGTTGTCCTGCAGGTCTGAAATTGAGGACATCCACATCTGCTTAGGGCAGATGAGAAAGAAAACACAAGCGGTGGAGCGAAAACTAAAGAATTTAATGGATGTTCTGGGAGGGTTTAAAAAAACAAAAAAGTTTAAAAGTTTTTCTTGGTTTTCTATGTATGTTTTGTTTTATTTTCTTAAAGTGTAATCTCTATTTTTCTGGCTAAAACCCATGAACTGCTAAAAAGTTGGTCATTGTTCATGCATTTTAACCAGATATTTGTTAATTGTATTATTGTCAAAGAAAATACACCAAAAAAAAAGGGCCCAGATTCACGAACGACTTACGCGGACGTATCTTCTTATACGCCGTGTAAGTTCTAGGATGCGCCATCGTATCTATGCGCCGTATTCTTAAAACCAGATACGCCTGAATTCTGGCTCCATCCGACCGACGTAAGTCTTCTACGCCATCGTATCTTGGGTGCATATTTACGCTGGTCGCTAGGGGTGCTTCCATTGATTTATGCGTCGAATATGTAAATTACCTAGATATGCCGATTCACGAACGTACTTGCGCCCGTCGCAGTAAGCTACGCCGTTTACGTAAGGCGTAAGTCCGGCGTAAGTTTACCCCTCATAAAGCAGGAGTAAGTCATGTTAAGGTATGGGCGCGGGAACAGCGTCGTATTTTACGTCGTTTACGTAAGTCGTACGTGAATAGGGCTGGGCGTAGGTTACGTTCACTGTGTACGCATTGAGCCGTCGTATCTTAGGGAGTATATGCAACGTGATTCTGAGCATGCGCCGTTCGTACGGCCATTCATTTACATGGGGTCACGATTCATTATAATACAACACGCCCACTACCTGCCTACTTTGAATTAAGCCGGCCTATTTACGTTACGCTGGCCTAAATATGGGAGCGAGTGCTTTGTGAATACTCTGCTTTCCTCTCATTGTTACGTCGGCGTAGCGCATATGAGATGCGCTACGCCGGCACAAAGATGCGCCGATGTACCTGAATCCCGGCCAAGATATATAAGAAAAAACATATATCTCTAAAAAAAAAAAAAAAAATAATCTAAAAAAAAAAAATTGATGTTGACAAATATTTCTAAGCAAAAATATATGTCTTGAGAATAATAAAAAAAAAATTAAAGAATTTCTATTTAGATATTTTTGGAAAAAATAAAAATGACACAGTGGGCGTGTTGTATTATAATGAATCGTGACCCCATGTAAATGAATGGCCGTACGAACGGCGCATGCTCAGAATCACGTTGCATATACTCCCTAAGATACGACGGCTCAATGCGTACACAGTGAACGTAACCTACGCCCAGCCCTATTCACGTACGACTTACGTAAACGACGTAAAATACGACGCTGTTCCCGCGCCCATACCTTAACATGACTTACTCCTGCTTTATGAGGGGTAAACTTACGCCGGACTTACGCCTTACGTAAACAACGTAGCTTACTGCGACGGGCGCAAGTACGTTCGTGAATCGGCATATCTAGGTCATTTACATATTCGACGCATAAATCAATGGAAGCACCCCTAGCGACCAGCGTAAATATGCACCCAAGATACGATGGCGTAGAAGACTTACGTCGGTCGGATGGAGCCAGAATTCAGGCGTATCTGGTTTTAAGAATACGGCGCATAGATACGATGGCGCATCCTAGAACTTACACGGCGTATAAGAAGATACGTCCGCGTAAGTCGTTCGTGAATCTGGGCCCTTTTTTTTTGGTGTATTTTCTTTGACAATAATACAATTAACAAATATCTGGTTAAAATGCATGAACAATGACCAACTTTTTAGCAGTTCATGGGTTTTAGCCAGAAAAATAGAGATTACACTTTAAGAAAATAAAACAAAACATACATAGAAAACCAAGAAAAACTTTTAAACTTTTTTGTTTTTTTAAACCCTCCCCAGAACATCCATTAAATTCTTTAGTTTTCGCTCCACCGCTTGTGTTTTCTTTCTCATCTGCCCTAAGCAGATGTGGATGTACTCAATTTCAGACCTGCAGGACAACACCTCCCCAATTAAGTCCTGGGCACTGTGGGCCAGATCCTCAAAAGGGATACGCAGGCGTATCTGCTGATAAGCCGTCGTATGCCTGTTTCTAACTATGCGGCTGATTCAGAGAATCAGTTACTCATAGATTTTCCTAAGATCCGGCAGGTGTAATAGTTTTACACTGTTGGATCTCAGGATGCAGTACCTCGGCCGCCGCTGGGGGCATTTCTCGTCGAAATTCCGCGTCGGGTATGCAAATTAGCACTTACGGAGATCCACGAAGCGGTTTCCCTTCGTGAAGTCTCCGTAAGTTGTTAGTTTGCAAACGCAAAATTAGGGCTGCTTTTACAAAGTGTAAAGTTAGTACACCATGTAAAAGTAGACCCTTCTTTCCCGCGACGCTGTCAAATTTTTTTGTAATTTTTTTTTTCCCGCCGCATCTCTTTTTTTTCCCGACGCAACTTTTTTTACCCGGCGCGATTCACAAAACTCGGCGCAACGTAACTTCGCGCAAAGCACGTCGGGAAAATCGCGTCTGGAGCATGCGCTGTACGTCCGGCGCAGGAGCGCGCCTAATTTAAATGGGACTCGCCCCATTAGATTGGGCACGCCTTGCGCCGGACGGATTTAAGTTACACCGCTGAAAATTTCTAGGTAAGTGCTTTGTGGATCGGGCACTTAGGTAGAAATTTTGCGGCGGTGTGTAACTTAAATCCCAAAAATTAAGTTGCGCCCGCTGTACGTGGATCTGGCCCTGTAGGTGTCCAATCCGCCCCCAATAGCACTCGCTCCCATATTTAGGCCAGCATAACGTAAATAGGCCGGCGTAAGCCCGCTTAATTCAAAGTAGGCAGGTAGTGGGCGTGTTGTATTATAATGAATCGTGACCCCATGTAATGAATGGCCGTACGAACGGCGCATGCGCGCGCATGCTCAGAATCACGTTGCATATACTCCCTAAGATACGACGGCTCAATGCGTACAACGTGAACGTAACCTACGCCCAGCCCTATTCACGTACGACTTACGTAAACGACGTAAAATACGACGCTGTTCCCGCGCCCATTTAACATGACTTACTCCTGCTTTATGAGGGGTAAACTTACGCCGGACGTACGCCTTACGTAAACGGCGTAGCTTACCGCGACGGGCGCAAGTACGTTCGTGAATCGACGTATCTAGGTCATTTACATATTCGACGCATAAATCAATGGAAGCGCCCCTACTGGCCAGCGTAAATATGCACCCAAGATACGATGGTGTAGGAGACTTACGTCGGTCGGATGGAGCCAGAATTCAGGCGTATCTGGTTTTAAGAATACGGCGCATAGATACGACGGCGCATCCTAGAACTTACGCGGCCCTTTTTTTTTGGTGTATTTTCTTTGACAATAATAAAATTAACAAATATCTGGTTAAAAAGCATGAACAATGACCAACTTTTTAGCAGTTGTCATTGTTCATGCGTTTTAGCCAAAAAGATAGAGATTACACTTTAAGAAAATAAAACAAAACATACATAGAAAACCAAGAAAAACTTTTTTTTGTTTTTTTAAACCCTCCCCAGAACATCCATTAAATTCTTTAGTTTTCGCTCCACCGCTTGTGTTTTCTTTCTCATCTGCCCTAAGCAGATGTGGATGTCCTCAATTTCAGACCTAGATATATAAGAAAAAACATATATCTCTAAAAAAAACAACAAAAAAATCTAAAAAAAAAAAATTGATGTTGACAAATATTTCTAAGCAAAAATATATGTCTTGAGAATAATAAAAAAAAATTAAAGAATTTCTATTTAGATATTTTTGGAAAAAATAAAAATGACACATTTTAATTGTGAAACAATAAATATTTTTGGATACTCAACAATGTGTGGCTTATTATTATATCAATGCTGCCTAAAAGAACAAATTTAGATTTGTGGTGTTTACATTGACAATGATGAGTATTTAGTACAGGAAAATAAACATGACACTATGATAACGTAGGAGAAAGCTACAATAAACTCAAATTAGAAAATAATCAAAGAAAGAAAAATACTAGAACAGGGGAAGAAAATTTGGGCCTTAGACACTGGTGGCGGTGCCACAACACTGCAACCCCTTAGGCCCCGTACACACGACCGAACATGTCTGCTGAAACTGGTCCGCGGACCAGTTTCAGAAGACATGTTCGGTCGTCTGTACAGCCGAGCGGACAGGTTTCCAGCGGACATTTGTCCACCTAACCGTTTTCGAGCGTACAAATGTTTCTTAGCATGCTAAGAAACATGCCCGCTGGAATCCTGTCCGTCGGACATGTTCGGTCGTCTGTACATGTCCGACCGGCCGCCATCCCTCGCATGCGTCGAATGACTGCGACGCATGCGTGGAAGCATTGACCTTTCAGTGTCGCCGCGTCATCGTCGCCGCGACGGCGCAGACACGTCACCGCGCTGTCTGTCCGCGCGGATTGTCTCTCATTTCTGTCTGATGGTGTGTACAACGATCAGACAGAAATCTCCGACCGGACATGTCCGCTGAAAACGGTCCGGCGGACCGTTTTCAGCGGACTGTCCGGTCGTGTGTACGAGGCCTTACAGATACTCTATTTGGAGCGCAGTAATAAGCCCTGCTGCAAAAAATGTAATCGGAAATTTTTATCACACGCCCTTGTTAAACAGGGGCAGAAAAATTGGACCTTAGGCACAACACTGCAACCCCTCACAGATACTGTAATTGGAGTGCAACAGAGAGCCACATGCAAAGAATTGCATCAAAAATTGTAATTAGATGCCCCTGTTAAACAGGGGCAGAAAAATTGGGCCTTAGGCACTGGTGGCGGTGCCACAACACTGCAACCCCTCACAGATAATGTCATTGGAGCGCAGCAAAGAGCCACATGCAAAGTATTGCATCAAATTTTTTTATTACACGCCCCTGTTAAACAGGGGCAGAAAAATTGAGCCTTAGGCACAACACTGCAACCCCTCACAGACACTGTAATTGGAGCGCAATAAAGAGCCACATGCAAAGAATTGCATCAAAAATTGTTAATATACGCCCCTGTTAAACAGGGGCAGAAAAATTGGGCCTCAGGCACTGGTGGCGGTGCCCAGAACCAACAATGTTCTTACTAGCTATCAGCAAGATCATTGAGGAGGAAAAGGATATTCAGTCAGCAGCATAACAGGACAGTCACTCAGCATCAGCATAGGCAGTCTCCAAGGGATCTGACTTTTCAAAAAATTATTCAGTTACATCAGCATCAGTTGCTTGGTAGCTGGTGTTGATCCAAGCCTGATTCATTTTTATGAAGGTCAGTCGATCGACGGAGTCGGTGGAGAGGCGCACCCTGTGATCGGTCACAAAGCCTCCAGCAGCACTGAATGTGCGTTCTGAAAGAACGCTGGATGCAGGACAAGCCAGTAGCTCAATTGCATACTGTGCAAGCTCTGGCCAGTGATCCATCCTCAAGACCCAGTAAGCCAGAGGATTTTCAGTGGGGAAGGTGTCCAAGTCTGATCTTGCCCCTAGGTATTCCCGCACCATGTAAACCAGACGCTGGCGATGGTTGCTGGAACCGGTCATACCTTGGGGCTGCGGACTAAAAAATTGTCTGAACGCATCGGTCAGACGGCGACCTTCTCCACCACTCCTTCTGTGACTCACCGAAGCCTCAGCAACATGTTGTCCAGGACCAGGATTTGGTAATCCCCCAGGTTCTGGAAACGCATTGCACAGACCCTTCTGCAAGGCCTCCTGAAGATGCTTCATCTTCTGCTCCCTCTGCGACGGCAAGATAAGCTCCGCAACCTTACTCTTGTAACATGGATCAAGGAGAGTTGCCAGCCAGTAATGATCCCTCTCCTTGATACTACGAATACGAGGATCCTTACGCAGGCTTTGCAGGATCAGGGAGGCCATGCAGCGTAGGTTAGCTGAGGCATTCGGGGCACAGTCCTCTGGGTCACTGAGGATGACAGAATCCGCAGCCACCTCATCCCAGCCACGTAAAAGTCCATGGGTTCCTTGGGACTGTAAGTGATCCCTTGAAGACTGCTGCTGCTGATGCTGAGTGCTAGGCTCCACCTCCATGCTGCTGATACAATCATCCTCCTCCTCCTCCTCCACCTCATCCTCCTTGTCCTCTTCCTGTGTGCTAGGTGGGCAAGCAGGACCACTGTCTGGATAAAGGGGGCCTTGAGAGGTAAGGAAGTCCTCCTCTTCCTCCCTCTGTTCTGCCTCAAGGGCCCTGTCCATTATTCCACGTAGTGTGTGCTCCAACATGTGAATAAGAGGGACAGTCTCACTGATGCATGCACTGTCACTGCTCACCATCCTTGTGGCCTCCTCAAATGGTGACATGACAGTGCATGCACCCCTGATCAAGGCCCACTGGCGTGGGGAAAAAACCCAAGCTCCCCTGTGCCAGTTCTGCTGCCATATTGGCACAGGTACTCAATGATGGCCCTCTGCTGCGTATGCAGCCGCTGCAGCATGGCCAATGTAGAGTTCCAGTGGGCATGTCACAGATTAGGCAGTTCTTGGGCAGGTTGTATTCCCTTTGGAGGTCTGTCAGCCGAGCACTGGCATTATATGACCTTTGGAAATGCACACAGACTTTCCTGGCCTGCTTCAGGACATCCTGTAAGCCCGGGTACCTGCCCAAGGACCGCTGCACCACCAAATTCGGAACATGAGCAAAACAGGGCACATGGGTCAGTTGTCCCTGTCGCAGGGCAGAGAAGAGGTTGGTGCCATTGTCGCTAACCACCATTCCTGGCTTAAGCTGGCATAGCGTCAACCACCTGTGAGCCTGCTCCTGTAGAGCTGACAGAACCTCTGCCCCAGTGTGGCTCCTGTCTCCCAAGCACACCAGCTCTAGCACCGCATGGCATCTCTTTGCCTGCATTCCTGCGTAGCCCCTCGTACGCCTACGAAGCACAGCTGGTTTCTGAGGAAACATCAGCATAGGAACAGGCCACAGAGGAAGAAGAAGAGGAGGGGGTGGAGGAGAGAGGTGTGTCACAACCAGTAGTAGTGTTTTGGAGGCGTGGTGGCGAAACAACCTCCAACACCACTGTACCTTGCCCTGCGTCCTTCCCAGCTGCCAGCAGAGTCACCCAATGCGCCGTGAAAGAGAGGTAACATCCCTGTTCATGCCTGCTGGACCATGAGTCAGGGGTAATATGCACCTTACCACTGACCGCCCTGTCCAGCGAGGCATGGACATTGCCTTCCACATGGCGGTAGAGAGCCGGAATCGCCTTCCGTGAGAAAAAGTGGCGTTTGGGTACTTGCCACTGAGGTACCGCACATTCCACAAACTCACGGAAGGGGGGCAGAATCTACCAACTGAAAAGGCAGCAGTTGAAGTGCTAGCAATTTCGCTAAGCTAGCATTCAACCACTGGGCATGTGGATGGCTGGGAGAGTACTTCTTTTGGCGCTGCAGCAGCTGGGGCAGGGAAATTTGTCTGGTACCATCAGTAGATTGCACGCATGTACTACTAGGTTGTGACACACCTAATTCTACACCTTTAGTCCTATCAGAGCAGGCTTCAGAGAGGACTGAGGGTCTAGTGGGGTTGGAGATCCCAGCTGATGAGGGGCAAGGGGAGGTCAGCTTTGTTCTTTGGTGTGGGTCTTTCAGGTATGCTTGCCAACTAACTGCATGGCAGGTCGACATATGTCTGGTCAAGCATGTGGTGCCCAAGCGGGTGATGTTTTGGCCACGCGAGATATGCTTGAGACATATGTTGCAAATAGCAATAATGCGATCTGATGCACATGTCTCAAAAAAGGCCCACACCAAAGAACTTTTGCAGTAACGTTGAGACACAGCAGCGCCCTGCACAGGCGTAGCTCTGCGATGTAATGCAGTTGGTGTGCTGCCCTTAAGCTGGCCCCTGGAGGGCATCCTGCCTCCTCGGAGATGTGCCTCTTCCTCTTCCTCCTCCTCTCTCCTATCAGGCACCCACATAGACTCAGTGACCTCATCATCCCCTCCCTCCTCATCACTGTTGAAAACCTGGCAGTATGCTGCAGCTGGGGGAACATGACTGCCAGATTGCTGTCCCTCTCGGGCACCCCCTCTCTCTGGGCTCACATTACTGCCTTCCTCTATCTGTGTTCCATCATCGGAGCCTTCAAAACGCTGCGCATCTTCATGCAGCATATACCCAACACTGTGTTGAAACAGTTCGGGGGACTCCTCAGGAGGACATGGTGGGACTAGGGAAGGAGTAAGTGATGCCATTGAGCAGAGAGAAGAGGACGCTTTGGCAGCTAATTTGCCAGACAAAGTACCCTGAGCCTGGGTGAGAGAGGATGAGGATGGCTTGGTCATCCACTCTACCAATTTGTCTGCATGTTGAAGCTCAACACGGCCAGCTCCCGAAAAGAAGGACCGGGGGGGGAACGGCCACGTGCTGAAGAGGATGCACCATGTCCACCACCAGCACTGTTGCCTCTAGATGCAGAGCCTGCTTGCCCTCGTGACTCTCTGCCTCTCTTTGTTGTCCTTCCAGACATTATAATGGCCTGAAGAGGACAAAAACAGTACACACACCTCGTAGCTTTAGGTGCAAACTGCAGAGGACATGTGCAGTACACACCAAGTAGCTTTATGTGCAAACTAATGAGCACACTTGCAGTATACACCAAGTAGGTTTAGGTGCAAACTACAGAGCACACTTGCAGTATACACTTAGTAGGTTTAAGTGCAAACTATACAGCACAAGTGCAGTAAACACCAAGGGCCAGATCCACAAAAGAATTACGCCGGCGTATCTATTGATACGCCGCGTAATTTCAAAGTTCCCGCGTCGTATCTTTGTTTTGTATACACAAAACAAGATACAACTGAATGAGGGATCGATCCGACAGGCGTACGTCTTAGTACGCCGCCGGATCGTAGGTGCATAGTACGTTTAGGTGCAAACTATACAGCACAAGTGCAGTAAACCCCAAGTAGGTTTAAGTGCAAACTATACAGCACAAGTGCAGTAAACGCCAAGTAGGTTTAGGTGCAAACTATACAGCACAAGTGCAGTAAACACAATGGCCCAGATTCAGGTAGATTTGCCCATTAGTTGCACATGTGAAGAGCAGCTGATTTGCTCTGCGCTGGGACAAATTGGAAAGATTGCCACCTGATTCAGGTTTCCTTTTGTCTGTTAATTTGCTCCTTTGTCAGGCAAAAATCAGGGCGCAAGCCAGCGCAAGTGAAAGTGGGTGTGCCCCTATGCAAATGATTTTTTTCCACTCAGCCGTGGTTTGCGCCGGGCACACGCATGCGCAGTTTGGGCGCTCTCGTCTGCGCATGCTTGAAACTGCGCCTGTCCTATTTTCAGGGCAAATTCTGCCCACCTGCTTGCACTGAGCAAATAAATAGGGGCAGAGATGCGCAGGTCATGTGCAAAATTACATCCTGCTTGTTCCACCCCCCCCGAGCAAGGTAATTTTGCCCTTTGTTGTAAGATGGCACCTCCCGGCCAAAAAAAAAAATGGAAGGCTAACTTTGTGGCAGCTGAGATGGAGATTCTGCTGGAGGCACTGACGCGCCATACTGGTGTTCTTTATGGCTCTGAACGCCAAAATACCACCGTAGCCCAAAGGAGGGCAATATTTGAGGCTATAACCTTGGACATCAATGCCCTGGGCATTGAGGAGCGGACTTGGGAGGACATACAGAAGAAATTCACGGACATGCGGCGTCGCGTCAGGGACAAAATTGTCCTCATCAAAAAACATAGCAGGGGCACGGGAGGAGGACCAGCCTGCTCTTTGCGACTCAATCCGGAGGAGGAGGTGATCGCTCAGAGTTTAGCGCTGGAGCAGGTGGAGGGACTGCCAGGCTATGACTCCACTGTTGGGGAGTTGTGGACTGGTAATTTTTTTTCTCATATTCGCTGTGTATCATGGGAGGGGGTAGAAGGGAACATATGAGGGGGTAGAAGGGAACATGTAACAAGTTTTTGTTTCTCATATTCGCTGTGTATCATGGGAGGGGGTAGAAGTGAACATATGAGTGGGTAGAAGGGAACATGTAACAAGTTTTGTTTTCTCATATTCGCTGTGTATCATGGGAGGGGGTAGAAGTGGACATATGATAAGTGTGTTGCTCCAGCAACATTTTTGTTTTGTGTCATCCACAGATGTTGATGATGAGGCTGGGCCGTCATCGGCTGTAGGGCGACCCACGCCATCCCCCGAACATCATGGGGTCCAGTCAGGCCCTCTGCAGATCTTGGGCATGTTGGTGGAGGAGGATTTCGGCCAGAGTCCATCTAGGGAGGAGGAAGTGGTGGAGGAGTCCGTTATACTCAACCTGGAGGAATCTGTGTCCCTCCAGGAGGATCCCACCATCCCTGACCGACCCACCACCCCCCGACCATAACATCATCCCCCTCCAGGGCAAGCCCCTCCAGTGTCCCTCCCTCCAGTGTCCCTCCCTCCAGTGTCCCCCCTCCAGTTTCCCCCCCTCCAGTGTCCCTCCCTCCAGTGTCCCCCCCTCCAGTGTCCCTCCCTCCAGTGTGACCCCCTCCCCTTCTGCTCCCTCAGTTCATGCCCCAGCCTCTCCTCCAAGGAAGGCTCTTTTTAAAACTAGGGGTGCACCCTCCAGCCTCCGTGAGGGTCTGCAGGAGGAGCAGGCCCGGCAGACCCACCATATAGGGAAGATGGTGGGAGACCTGAGGCGGGTGGCAGACAGCCTGGCATCCTCCTCCTCCTCTGTACAGCAGGCCCTCACCCTCCATGCTGACCGGGGGGACCGACAGACTGAGACCCTGGAGGATGTAAGTGGTAACTGCGCAGCCATTGTGACCTGTCTGGTTGAACAGCAGGATGCCACCGCATTATTAACATCGGAGGTGAGCAGGTTGGCAGGTGCGGTGGAGGCCAACACTGCTGCTGTGCGGGAGGAGGGGAGATTAACCAGACGGCAGCTCAGGATCACCACCACATGGCAGATGAGGATGTTGGGACAGACCAACAACGTCCTCAACCGCCTGGCCAACGCCATGGAGGGCATGCAGGCACCACCTGCCAGGAGAGAGGAAGTAGGGGTTGATGCTCCCCCCCCCTCCATCCCCACCCCATGCTCCATCCCCACCACAGGCTCAACCACGGCGTCTGAGGAGCCAGAGCCGGGGCACCCTTGGGCCAAGGATGTCCAAAAAAAAAATTTACCTTTTTTTTTGGTGTCTCAGATTATGAGCTTGTTTTTCGTTTATGCTCAGATTTTGAGCTTATTTTTTATTTTCATAATACTCAAAGTTTGAGTTTTTTTTATTTTGTAGTCCCTACACACGGTGAGGAGTGTATACTACAGTGTGACTGGTGTGTGAATGGGGGGGTGTCACTCCTGCTGGAAAAGGGGTGTCACCCTCTGCCATGTGAAAGGTGTATGAATGGACAGCAACATAATTGGAGCCTTGACACAGCATTGCTGCTCCCTAATACCATGGGGTATCCTTGGGTCTAATCCAATTTTGGGTGCATGTGGGGTGTGTGTGCTAGGGACCACAGTGGTGTGCACGCGTGCATTCTACTTGTGACATGATTATTGTGTGTGTTTAACGTGAAAAGAGACGTTCCACGAGACCACTCCTGATTGCTCTTCCCTCAGTAGATCGGGTAGAGTTGCTTGGGGGGGATTGTGTGGTTCGGGGGTCAGGTCATCACATATGTCAATCGGCAAAGTTGTGCAGAATACAACAAGCCCCGATGATCTGGCACACAAAGTTTGGGGAATACAACAGGGTCCCCCCGGATTTATCCAGGCATCTGAAACAGGACTTCAGGAGGCCAAATGTGCGCTCCACCACTGCACGGGTACGTGCGTGTGCTTCATTGTATCTTTCCTCTCCTGGGGTTTGGGGGTTCCGGAATGGGGTCATCATATGGGGTCCCAGTGCATATGCCGCATCACCTGGAAGGGAAAAGACAGGAGGATGTTAGTCATGCATGTGCCCCTCGTGATGTCTGCATCATGGGGGGGACAGTCATACCTGACACCCATGTCACTCACCAATCAGCCAGTTGTCCCCATACACGTTCTGTTCAAATTCGGTGGGGATGCTGCTCTGACGGTAGATGAAACTGTCATGACAGGACCCTGGGTGTTTGGCACGGACATGCCATATGAGGCAATGGGCATCCACGATCACCTGTACATTTATGGAATGCCAGTGCTTCCGATTACAGTAGATATGCTCTAGTTCACGGGGGGGCCGTAGTGCCAAATGGGTACAATCAATGGCACCCACAGTGCATGGGAATCTGGCAATTTGGTAGAAATCTGAGATTGCCTTCTGCCGCAGGTCATCCTGGGTTGGTTTGATGAACTGGTGGGACATGCGTCTCAGGATTGCAGGAATAATTTGGTGCACACACCTGCTCATGGTTGATTGGGACATCCCAGCCACCATTCCACCTGTGCGCTGAAAAGATCCACTGGCCAGGAAATGGAGGGTTGCCACTACCTTGACCAGTGGCTGCACTGCATGTCCACGATGTGTCTGGCTGGTGATGTCATCATGCAGGATTGTGGCTAAGTCCAGGATGACTTCAGGGCTGAATCTAAACATGCGATACACCTCAATATCACTCATGTCAAAGATGTTCCTGCGCACTCGGTATACCCTCTCCCGTGCCCTCCTACGAGTCGGTTCACTCTCTAGTATTGCTAGAACCATAGCTGCCCCTGGCATGTTGGCACACAGATGTGAGATCCAGAAAGTGTGGGTGCTCTGCTTGTTCAGCTCGTCCGTATTGGTGCTGCTGTAGTTGCTCTCCAGCTGACCTGTGGCCATCTGTTGCTAACTTGCCCCTGCTTTTATAAAGTGCAAATTTGCGCTGCCCGAACAGCTTGCGCGCTTTGTGCGCAAAATGCGCCTCACACGCGCAAGTTTCTGAATCAGTGATAGTTCCTCATTTGCGTATTTGCTGAGGGAAAACCATGAGAGCGCAAGTTGCCCCCTGAGCAAAATTGCCCCTTAATTGCGCCGGGGCAGAGAAACTGCCTCCGTGGAAAAATGGCACATTTCAGGCTTAGCTTGCTGTCTGGGTCACCCGCAAATTTGCCTGGGCGCAAATCCGTACTTGCGCGGCGCAAATCGCGATTGCGCCCGCGCAAGTCGCGATTGCGCCCGCGCAAGTCGTACCTGAATCCACAAAGATCTGCACCGGCGCAGCGTATCTAAGATACGCTATGCCGCCGTAACTTACTTGGCTTTGTTTTAAATCCTCAAAGAATTTGCGTCGTAAGTTACGGCGGCGTAGTGTATCTCTCGCAGCGTAAGGGCGCGGAATTCAAATGCGGCGGGTAGGGGGCGTGTTTCATTTAAATGAAGCGCGTTCCCGTGCCAAACGAACTGCGCATGCGCCGTCCCTAAAAATTCCCGCCGTGCATTGCGCTAAATGACGTCGCAGGGACGTCATTGGTTTTGACGTGAACGTAAATGGCCTCCAGCCCCATTCACGGGCGACTTATGCAAACGACCAGCCCCATTCACGGGCGACTTACGCAAACGATGTAAAATTTTCTAAATTAGACGCGGGAACGACGGCCATACTTAACATTGAGTACGCCACCATATAGCAGCTTTAACTATACGCCGGAAAAAGCCGAACGGAAACGACGTAAAATAATGCGACGGCCGCTCGTACATTCGTGGATCGTCGGAAATAGCTAATTTGCATACTCAACGCGGAATACGATGGAAACGCCACCTGGCGGCTACCGGAAAATTGCATCTTAGATCCGACGGCGTACTAAGACGTACGCCTGTCGGATCTAGCCGAGATGCCGTCGTATCTTGTTTTGAAGATACAAAACAAAGGTACGACGCGCAAAATTTGAAAGTACGTGGCGTATCAAGAGATACGCCGGCGTTATTTCTTTGTGGATCTGCCCACAAGTACGTTTAGGTGAAAACTATACAGCACAAGTGCAGTAAACTCCAAGTAGGGTTAAGTGCAAACTATACAGCACAAGTGCAGTAAACTCCAAGTAGGTTTAAGTGCAAACTTTACAGCACAAGTGCAGTAAACACCGAGGGGCAGATCCACGTACATCGGCGCATATATAGACCGGCGTAGCTCATCTCATTTCCGTTACGCCGGCTCAACTTAGAGAGGCAAGTACCGTATCCTCATAGTATTTACGCACAACGTTGCGCCGGCGCAATGTAAATTTCGAGGCATAAGCCGGCGTAATTGAAAGTGGGAAGGAAGTGGGCGTGTTCCATTGAAATGACCCGTGACCCCATGCAAATGAAGGGCCGGCCGGACTGCGCATGCGCATGACGCTGACTATGGTCCCTGCGGGAGAAGCCCATCATTGTCAGGGCCATGACCAAATATGATCGGTTTCTCCATGGGCCTGAGCGTGTGAACACCACCCCGGCCAGGAGGAGGGAGATCCTGCAAATTATTGCAGATGATATCTATGCGTTGGGGGGTGAGATCAGGACCCCCAATGAGATCTTGAAAAAGATTAATGATCTCCGCCGCGTGGTTAGAGGTAAGCTGGCAAAGATTTGCGCCCATGCCAGGGGCACTGGAGGGGGACCAGCAACCACTATCAGGCTCACTGATGAGGAGCAGGTGGTTGCCCAGTGCCTCCACAGGCATCAAGTGGAGGGGGTGCCTGGATTTGACTCCATTGAGGAGGTCTTGAGGACAGTTAAGTGTTTTTTTTTATTTTTATATCTGGTGTGTAGCATGTGTGGGGGGGGAGGGAATATGTGACAAGTGTGTGGATCCTCCAACATGTGAATGTTTTGTGTCATCCACAGATGTGCAGGAGGGTGCTGGGCCATCTGGCCAGTCCGCACCATCCCCCGGACATGAGTCTGATGCAGACCCCCAGGCAAGCCAGGAGTCCTCTGAGGAGGGGAGTGGCCACAGCTTTCCTCAGGAGGAGGTTGAGGAGGAGGAGGTGATGTCTGGGAATAAGGTCACGCTCCATTTGGAGGAGTCTAGCCCTGGTGCTGGCACCAGTCAGGCCTCCATCAGGGCTAGCCCCTCCCACTCCTCCCCCAACAGGGCTTCCCCGCCAAGGGTCTCCCCTTCTCGTAGGCCCTCATCAGGAGGCAGGAAGGCGACCCGGAAGACAAGGGGGTGGCAGATGTTCTGCCTGAAAATCTACGGAGGGACCAGGCCTGTCAGACCCGCCATCTGGGTCAGGTTACCCAGACTTTGGACCGCATGGAGGACAGCATGGCCTCCATAAAGGAGTCTGTGCAGGACATGGGTTGCAACTCCCTGGCTCTGATAACCTGCCTCAATGACATGCAGACCACCACAGCAGGCGTGGGTCAGGAGGTGCGCGCCCTGACCGAGGCTGTCCAGGCCAACACGGCAACCCTCAATGTGGGCCTCACCCGCATCGCCCTGGCGTTGGAGGGCATGCCGCCAGGTGGGCAAAGACCAGGGGATGCTCCTCCTTCCCCTGATTCCCCCCCCCCCATGAGTCTCCCCTGAGAAGCCGGGGCTGTGGCCGCCCCAGGGGCGTGGGGCACGCCAGCGCCGTTAGGTATTTTTTTTTTCTCACTCAGGTGATGAGTGTTTTATGTTTCTTTGTTATTTTACTGTGATTATGATTTGTTTTATTTTTTGTAGCCCAGGCAGGCTACAGTGTGAATGATGTATGATTGTGGGGGTGACATTCCTGCCGGAAAAGGGGTGTCACCCTCGGTTGTGGTGGAGAAGGGATCCCCAGGACCAGGGAGAAGTGATTCCCAGGTCCGTGTGAATGGTGTATGAATGTACAGTGACATAATTGGGGCCTTGGCATGGTGTTGCTGCTCACAAGTCCTGCATGGTGGACTTGTGCTAATCCAATTTGATGAGGATGTGGGGTGTGTGTGCTAGGGACCACAGTGGTGTGCATGCATGCATTCTCCTTGTGCCATGATGAATGTGTGTGTTTAACATGCAAAGATGCATTCCACGAGGCATCTCCTGACTGCTGCTGAAGACAGGGTATCCTCGGTTTGGGGGGGGGAATGCCTGATTGGGGGGTCAGGTCATCACGTATGTCAATCTCCAGGCCCTTTCTCACGGCGAAGTTGTGCAGCATGCAACATGCAGCGATGATCTGGCACACAAAGTTTGGGGAATACAACAGGGTACCCCCAGACTTATCCAGGCATCGGAAACGGGACTTCAGGAGGCCAAAGGTGTGTTCCACCACTCCACGTGCGTGTGCTTCATTGTATCTTTCCTCTCCTGGAGTTTGGGGATTCCGGTATGGAGTCATGAGATGGGGTCCAAGTGCATATGCAGAGTCACCTGGAAGGCAAAAGACAGGAGGATGTTAGTCATGCATGTGCCCCTCGTGATGTCTGCATCATGGGGGCGGACAGTCATGCCTGACACCCATGTCACTCACCAACCAGCCAGCTGTCCCCATACATGTTCTGTTCAAATTCTGTTGGGATGTAGCTGTCATGGCTGGACCCTGGGTGTTTGGCACGGACGTGCCATACAAGGCATTGGGCATCGGCTATCACCTGTACGTTGATGGAATGCCAGTGCTTCCGTTTGCGGTATATGTGCTCTGTCTCACGGGGGGGGCGTAGTGCCACATGTGTGCAATCAATGCCCCCCACGGTGCATGGGAATCTGGCAATTCTGTAGAAATCTGCCATTGCCTTCACCCGCAGGTCCTCCTGGGTGGGTCTGATGATTTGGTTGGCCATGCGTTTGAGGATTGCGGGAATAACCTGGTGCACACATCTGCTAATGGAGGATTGTGCCATCCCAGCCACCACTCCACTTGTACGCTGAAAAGAGCCACTGGCAAGGAAATGGAGAGTTGCCAGTACCTTGACCAGTGGCTCCACTGCATGTGAGCGATGTGTCTGGCTGGTGATGTCATCTTTCAGGGTTGTGGTTAATTCCATGATGGCAGTAGGCGTGAATCTGAAGATGCGATACACCTCCGAATCACCCATGCCAAAGACGTTTATGCGCGATCGGTATATCCTCTCCCGTGCCTTCCTCCTCCTCCGTGCCCTCCTCCTTCTACGCGCATCTAAAGCCAGTAGTATAGCTATGACCATGGATGCCCCTGGCATGTTGGCATACAGATTGTTGTCCTACAAGTGTGGCTGCTAAACTCGTCCCTAACGGTGTTGCTTTAGCTGACCTGCACACGTCTGGTGCAAAGTTAAAGCTGCTTTTATGAGGGGAAACTTTAGACCGGACATACAGCTTATGTGCACAGCGCGTAGCCTGCGCCGGTCAAACATACTTTTGTGGATCGCCGTATCTCCCTCATTTGCATATTTGCATAGAAAAACAATGGTGCGTCCAGCGTATTTTTGCGCCCACGATGCGCCGGTGTAGAAACATTACGTCGGTCGTAAAAACCTAGTTTTCAGGCGTATCTCGTTTTGGGGATACAGCGCATAGATACGCCGGCGCATATTTACACTTACGCCGCGCATCTCGAGATACGCCGGCGTAAGTGCTTTGTGGATCTGCCCCCAAGTACGTTTAGGTTCAAACTATACAGCACAAGTGCAGTAAACACCAAGGGCCAGATTCTCGTAGATCGGCGCATATTTATACAGGCGTAGCGCATCCGAGATGCGCTACGCCGACATAACTTCGAGAGAGAAGTCCCATATTCCGGAACACATGCGTCCTACGTTGCGCAAGCGCAACTTAAATGTGTCGGCATAAGCCGGCGCAAGTGAAGGTAGGAGGGAAGTGGGCGTGATCCATTCTAATGAAGCGTGACCCCATGCAAATCAAGTCCGGAACGAACGGAGCGTGCGCACGTGCCACGCCTCCTCTGCGAATGCGCAAAACAACATTGGGTGTAACTCTCCCTGAGATGAGCCAGCCCAGTGCATAACAGCATCACACACATGCGCCCGTCGAGCGCAAATCTACACCATTTTTTTTGTTGGTGGTGGTGTATGTGCTTTTGCAATTTCTGCTTTGCCATGCCTGGTTCCAGGAAAGAGAAACGAAAGAAAAACTTCTCCCCAGAGGAGAGGGCAATCATCATATCTGCCATGGAGGAGTATGATGCTCGCCTCCATGGTGCAGATAGTGCCAGTACCAGTCGATCCAAGAAGGATGAGATCCTCATGAGGATAGCTGCCCAAGTTAATGCCCTATCTCATGAGGTCAGGTCCCCCCATGACATCTCCAAAAAAATGAACGACCTGCGGCGTCTGGTGAGAGGCAAGCTGGCTAAGATCAATCGGCATGCCAGGGGCACTGGAGGGGGACCACCCTGTACGATCCGGCTGACTGAGGAGGGTCAAGTCGTTGCCCGCTGCCTTCAGAGGGAGCAGATGGAGGGAGTGGAGGGCTACGACACAAGTGAACCGGCCTTGAGGACAGGTAAGTGTGTTTTATCTCCTATCTGGTGTGTAGCATGTAAGGGGGTGGAAGGGAATATGTGACAAGTGTGTGGGTCCACCAACATGTGAATGTTTTGTGTCCTCCACAGATGTGCAGGAGGGAGCGGGCCCATCCGATGCTGCCAGTGGCCATCCTATACCATCCCCCGAGCATCCTGTTTCTCTGGCTGACCCCCTGGGAAGCCAACAGGCCTTGGTGGAGGGGAGTGGCCAGTCCTCAGCGCAGGAGGTGGTTGAGGAGGAGGTGGTCCATATGGACCAGGAGGTGTTCCTGTATTTGGATGATTACCATGTGTTGCCAGGACAATCACAACCAACCACCCCCATCATCTCCAGCCCCTCAGGGTCCTCCCACAACCTCTCCAGTCCCTCCTGTCCCATCCCCCTTGTAACGGCTACCCAAGTAGTGAGAGGGTATTAGCCGTTGGAGACGTCCTTTTCCCTGGCAAGTTGTTGTATGCGAGTAAAGCCGGTATATCCCATCCACGAGATGCAGAGAGAGAGAGTCAGGGGCAGCTGTAAAAAGAGCAGAATAATAGTCCCATAGAATGCCCTTTCAAGAATGAGACGAGGCTACGTTTTGAAGGGTCAAGTAGGACTGAATTTTTAATGGTACATTCACCTAGTTTATATGTGGTTACAAGCTGTTACAGGAACAATGAAACTCTCCGCCCCCCCCTCCTCACATAGTGAGGGGCTTCAATACAGATACTTTAAAATAATGACATCTCCTTGAGTTAATCACTTAATCAGTATCTAGACGTTTCAGCCCCGAGACCCATTTAACATGACCTGATCAGACACATTCCTTTCTCAATAGAATTCAATTAACCGTTAGAACAATACACACTCACAGGTAAACCCATCAGCATACACCTGACAGGAGACTGTTAACTACACAAAAGAGAGTCAATTAGCTGAAGAAAGGGGGACATTAGAATTTAGGAGTGAAAGAGTCACTCTACAATTAACCCTTTGTATGCCTCACTGAATGAGGATTATAGATGTCCAGGCAGAATACATAGTTCAGTTACACTGCTCCCCTTTTGTGGAACACTTCGGCAGACCCGGATTGATCCTTGTCGGGTCAACTTGGGGATGTCCGGTCTGCTGTTAGGGTAAAAGTTCCATTTGCCTGGACAGTCCGTCGGCATTCCCATTGAATCTGCCAGGGCGGTATTGGATAGAAAAAATTGTAGGGTTGTAGGGCAACAGGGTGTTCCCCTCCATCCTCCCCAATCTGGCTTAGAACTGCCCCCAGTCCGTACGTGGACGCATCTGTATGAACGACAAATCTTTTGTTAGGGACGGGGGCAGATAGGACAATGATCAATGCTTGTTTCAAGGTTTGGAATGCTGTTTCACAGGCGGGAGACCATAGGACTACTCTAGGCAAATTCTTCTTGGTCAAATTCGTCAGGGGTTTGGCAATGGTACTATAGTCAGGGACAAATTTTCTGTAATACCCTGCTGTCCCTAAGAATGCCAGTACCTGGGTCTTAGTGTGGGGTGTTGGCCAATTGGCTACAGCCTCAACCTTAGCGGGTTCTGGTAGTTGTTTCCCACACGCCACTCTGTGTCCCAAGTACTGGACTTCTGCCATCGCGAAATTAAATTTTTCTGGTTTCAGGGTTAGGCCTGCAGCCCTAATCTGATCCAGTACAGCCTCAACATGCCTCAAGTGTTCCCCCCAAGTCTCACTATAGATCGCAATGTCATCCAGGTACGCGCAATCGAAATCCTGGAAGCCATCAAGGAGGCGGTCCACTAAGCGCTGAAATGTGGCTGGGGCGTTCTTCATCCCAAATGGCATGACCTTGAACTGGAATAAGCCAAATGGGGTGACAAATGCCGACTTAGGGATAGCCTCCTTGGACAGGGGAATCTGCCAATACCCTTTGCACAGATCGATTGTGGTCAGATAACGTCCCCTGGCAATACAATCTAATAGCTCGTCTACTCGGGGCATGGGGTAGGCATCTGTCACGGTCCTGTCATTGAGGCGTCGGTAATCGACACAGAATCGGGTTGTTCCGTCCTTTTTGGGTACTAGGACAATGGGCGAGGCCCAGGGGCTACAGAAAAAGGGGTTAAGTTGCGCTGATGAAGTGAGAATTTGAAATTGATATTCAATGTTAACAAGACCAGACAATAAAAGTCCATAGAAAAGTCCTCAAATTGTATGGAATATATTTTGTGAAAAAATAAACGATGCAGTGAAGCTAAACGTAACCACCACCGATGAAAAATTAATTAGGATGTGTGCTTACCAGAAGGCAAGCAAATTGAACTTGCGGCTGAATCCCAGCCAGGGTCTTTACAATGGAACTGCTGTCGACATCAGGGGTGAGGATCCTCCCAATTGACGAAGTGGTAAAGAAATCCCAAAGAAAAAAAGACTCACATAGTGATGTACCGTATTATACTGAGAGTTAACCATATAATAGCACACTGGAAAGAAAGAACCACCACCGATAGGGAACATCGTAAAGATTGCGCGCTTACCAGACAGATAAGCTAAGCTGGTTTGCGGCTGAACCCCAGCCAGGGCCTTTACCGGAACTATCTCCAACCTCACAGGTTCAGGGCTCCCCCAGTTTCCACGGCAACAGTTAACCACCCCGTTACGAGTCTCTCCCTCCGTCACTCTCTGTAGATCGGAATATAAAGATAGAAACACAGACCGGGGTCCTCCGCCGCTCTCTATACACCTCTCCTCCCAGGGGCTGTCAGATGGTTCTATAATCCCCAGTCTTAACATTTCTTGTATTTCCTTCCTCATCTCCTCTTTTACTGCCTCCGGTATTCTGTAGGGAGTCTGTCTGAGAGGGTTTTGTCCTGGGGTCTCTACGTAGTGAGTCGCTAAGAGAGTGTACCCGGGCTCCTGGGAAAATGTCAGCCCTTTCTCAGTTAGCAATTGTCGCATCCAGGCCCGGACTGGCCATAGGGCACACCGGGTGTTTGCCAGGTGGGCCGCGGGCCGCCGGGCCGCATGTCTGGCTAGGACATGCAGGGTTAGCCGCAGATTCCGATATGCAGGGCCGGCCGCTGATTTCCCGCATATGCGGGTGGTGGTGGGAGGAGTGGAGGCATTCTCCGTCTACCAAGTCCCGCTACAGCTCAGTCTGGAAATCGGGCTACGGGGACAGCAGCATCATTGCTCCTAAACACATGCCAGACGTTGTACAGAAGATTTGAGTATCATTTTATTTCTCCCCCAGTCTTCAGCACGCTCGCTCTGCACCCTCCTGCACTCTGATCCTCCCCCTTCACCTCACCTCGATCTCCAGTGCCTTTCTGAGAGAAGCCGGAGCCCAGCTAATGCTGCTGACACGAGGGAGTTGAGCTGAACTGTGAAAAGTTTGTGAAGATAAGGCAAGCTGATTAATGTTGGCCGGGACACAGGACGGATTCTCTTGCAGGACATGAGACACTTCAGGAGTCGAAACAGCAGGCGAGTGTGTGTGTGTGTCTGGGGGGCTGCTAAATTTGCAGTCTCTCCCCATAGCTGACACAAATCTCTCAAGCAGGCAGACATCACTGTATAAGCCTCCCCCAATCAGTCTGTATGTCCACATACTGTGAACTTAATTTTCGACCCTTCCATTTAACCCTGTATTATCCTAATGTTATACACTGAAAAGTATAAACTCACCACACAAACTAATAATAATCCTCAATAAACAGCAGAGCACAGTGTTCACAGCCATCTGCATGCTAGCACTATTATATGAACACTTATTAATTTAGTGAATCATTTCTGTTTATGGAGGATTGTTTTTTTTGCGTTTATTTACAGGCTCAGTTCACACATACAGGTGTGACCAAACATGGGCATATTTTTCACGCATCATATGTAGGGAATCCCAATTAAATCAATAGGATGCCTTACCTCCAAACAACTAAAAGTATGTCCAACGGTCGGTGCCAGTGTCCACGTCATGGCAATATATCAGCATTGCCATGATGTGGATCTTGGACTGCAACTGTGCAAAACCCATGAGCCATGCATGCATGGTAAGCAGTGCCATCCAGGGAAATACAGCAGAACAGGCATTGTCCCACCCTGGTAGCCGTAGACAAAGGAGACCCTTGTGTATGAAAGGGAACTTTTCTTAACGGGCCTAAAGCTGTGCAAGGGGCCCCAACATTTTTGATGGCCACCCTGTGCAAGGCAGATTGGGGGTGCGGTCCAGCCCAAGTGCCACACTGGGGGGTGTCAGGCCGGCATTGCCCGCTGTGACAGCTTATATTTTAATCACTGGGTGCCAACCATCACACAAGTCCCACCTCCTGGTTTGGCTCCTTTGATAGACAGCACACTTGTCCATACTGGGACATGTGCTGTCTATCATAGGTAGGAGCTGATAGAGGAGGCGGGACTGGTATGACAGCAGTATGGCAGTGATATAAATTAAAGCTGTCACAGCAGGCAACACCAGCCAGTGTGATGACCTGGCCGGCTCTTCTCTCTGATCCCCTGCACTGGTGAGACTGCATTGCTGGGCACTGGTGAGGCTGCATTGCTGGGCACTGGTGAGGCTGCATTGATGGGCACTGGTGAGGCTGCATTGCTTGGCACTGGTCAGGCTGCATAGATGGACACTGGTGAGGCTGCATAGATGGGCACAGCTGAGCCCTGCATTATTCATGTAGCGCACTCCTTAGCCCTGCATTCTTTATGTAACACACTCCTGAACTCTTTTTTTATCTTCATAACATTTGGTAGTCCTATCTCAAAAACTGCTAAGTATCTTTTTTTAAAATCTTTATTTATGGACAAAATGTGAGAAATAACGTATATATCATACAATCATTCCATAAACACATACCACATACACTGCATATATCATTTGAGGAAACAAATTCAGTTTAGTGGTGTGTACAAGGCTGAATACTTTATAACAGGCTTTTCAGTAGTCACAAAGCCAGTTACTTGCAGGAATTAGGGCTGATCTGAAGTGTGATGGTGCAAAGTTTAGTTGTTTCAAGTAGTTTACAGCATTTACTTAACTATAAAGATTCCTTTCCGTGTGAAGTTGACAGTATATATTTTTTTTATTTTATGTATCTGGCACTCTCAATTTCTTTGAAAGCATTTATTCGCACACTATGCCCAAAAGGTTGCCCCTGGATTAGAGCAACCCTCATCTTGTGCTGCTTCATACTATTTTCAGTACGCCACCATCAAAACCGGAGTTAAAGTAATGAAATCCACACATCCGGCCACCCCCCCCCCCCCCAACTGCCCCCCCCCCCCCCCGGGCTGCTAAGTCTAAAATGCCCGGGCCTATTTTTTGTCCCAGTCCGGGCCTGGTCGCATCTGTCCCTTTTCTGCGGGAGGTTACTGCTCCCCTAGCTGTATTGTATTGAGCAGAGTTTTAGGTTCCGAGTCTGCTAATAGATCTGGGATGGGTAAGCTGTCAGGGTCTTCAGTGGCTGGAATACATATGGCTGGTCTTTCTTGATACTCTTTTAATAAGTTTACATGAAAGGATTTCTGGATCCTTTCATCTTGGCTGCTGACAATTACATATGTAGTATCGCAGACTTGTGCTACTACTTTGTAAGGGCCCTGCCATGAGGTCTGGAGCTTATTCCCTTTGACAGGCCTAAGCACCAACACCTTCTGGCACACTTGGAACGTTCTCTGGCGAGCGCCCTGATCGTACCAGTGTTTCTGTTGTCCCTGGGCCGCTTGGAGATGGTCCTGTGCCATCCGAGCTAAATGTTCCATGCGGTCCCGCATTTCCAGCACATATGGCACGATGGGGACACCTTCATGTTCTGTCTCACCCTCCCAGTGCTCCCGGATGAGGTCGAGGGGGCCTCGCACTCTCCGTCCATAGAGCAGCTCAAAGGGAGAGAACCCTGTGGATTCCTGCGGTACCTCTCGATAGGCAAACAAGAGGTGCGGCAAAAATCGCTCCCAGTCTCTGTATTCCGCCATAAAGGTCAGCAGCAATTGCTTGAGGGTACCATTAAAGTGTTCACAGAGACCGTTGGTCTGAGGGTGGTAAGGTCTTAATACCGCAGACCTTCCATAACTGTTGGGTTAGGTCTGCGGTAAACTGGGTCCCTCGGTCAGACAGGATTTCCTAAGGAAACCCCACTCGGGTGAATATCCCTACGAGCGCACTGGCAACAGTGTCCGCCTGGATATTCGTCAGAGCGACGGCCTCCGGGTAGGTAGTGGCATAGTCCACTATGGTAAGAATATATTTCTTACCCGAGGGACTGGGGTTAGGTAGAGGTCCCACTAGGTCGACTGCTACCCTGCTAGACGGTTCCTCGATCACGGGCATAGGTGACAGTCGAGCCTTAGGGTGGTCCCCTCTTTTTCCTACCCATTGGCATACGTCACAGGTGCTGCAGTAATGTCGCACATCCTTCGAGATCCCCGGCCAAAAGAAAGTCTGGGTGATCCTGTAGGTGGTGTGGTTACCCCCTAGGTGCCCTGCCAACGGAATGTCGTGGCCGATTTGGAGAAGTTCCAACCGGTACTTTCTGTGTACCACTAGTTGGTGCCTTTGCGAAGGGACACCGCCTCTCTTTCGGCCTTCGGTCAATCTGTATAACCTGTCACCATCCCATATAAAACGTTCCCGCTCATCCCCTCTACTGTCTGCTAATTCTCGATACTTTTGAAGGGTGGGGTCCTCCCTAGTTTCCCTCCCAAATTCCTCTGGGGTGTCCCAAGCTATGGGTCTCTCTACCGTAGTGGGGTTACATGTCGGTTCTTGGCTTACCTGTGTCTCCTGGCCTGTTGTAGGATCATCTGTGATACGGGTCTGTGAGCGGGTGGTCACGGGACAAGCCGCAGCAGGTGTAGGTAAATATGCCGAAGTCAGAGGGCCAATGTCGTTGCCCAGCACAACCTCGGCAGGTAGGTTGTCCATGATACAAACTGTGGTCTTTCCTGACCCGACTCCCCAGTCTAAGTGCACCCGGGCGGTGGGTAAGCGGAATACAGTGCCCCCTGCGACCCGGATGGCAACTGTGCGAGTAGACACGTTCTCTGGCTTTACCAGATGTTTTGGATCAAAGTGATAGTAGCCCCGGTATCTCTTAGGCCTTGTTCTACTTGTCAATTCACCTGTACCTTCTGACGGTGATGCTGACGGTTATCTGGAGAGGCAGCTTGTATTGGGTCTGCCTCATACAAAATTCCCAGACATTCCTCTGGGCCCCCCTCGGTCTCCAGGCAGTGGGCCACAGAGGGACGTGATGGAGTGACCTCTGTGTTGGGTGTTGTGCGTCTCCAGTTGGTAGTTGTAGCTCTCAGAGGGCAATAACGAGCAATATGTCCCGTGTTGCTGCAGTGATGGCACGTCACCCTAGACAAATCCCGGGGGTAATGGTTAGGCCCCTGAGGACGTGGTGGTCCTGGTGGGACTGGAGCCCGAAACTCTGGGCGTGGGGTGACGGTTGGAGTACGCGGTTCTACCTTATGAGCCAGCCGTGTAGTACCGTGGCTTACTTTCCTTGTTTCCGCATACTTATCTGCTAGCCGAGCCGCCTCGTTTAAGTTAGCGGGACGGCGATCTCATATCCAGTCTTGTATGTCTGCGGCCAGGTCTTGGAAGAAATGTTCCATTAGGACAGTGTTTCTCAATTCCAGTCCTCAGGCCCCCCCAACAGGTCAGGTTTTCAGGATTTCCATTATTTTGCACAGGTGATTTGATCAGTTTCACTGCCTTAGTAATCACCACAGCCTTTTCATCTGAGGGAAATCCTGAAAACCTGACCTGTTGGGGGGGCCTGAGGACTGGAATTGAGAAACACTGCATTAGGAACAGCTGCAATACTTCCTCCCCGGTGTTGGCCTTGCATCCTTGGACCCAATGGAATGCCACCCTTTGTAACTGGTTGGCCCATTCCATGTGGGAGTCCACAGCCTTCTTCTTGGACTCCCGGAAGCGCCGGCGGTAGGCTTCTGGCGTTACGGCATATCGGGTTAGCATCGCCTTTTTAACTTGCTGATATTGTAAAATATCCTCCAGAGCGAGAGCCCGAAAGGCTTCATTGGCTTTGCCCGACAATTTCCCCGACAAAATAGTGACTAGAGTTGATCGGACACCTGGATGTTCGGGTTTGGACCCGAACCCGGACTTTGAAAAAAAAGTTCGGGTTCGGGACCGAACCCGAACCCGGACTTTGACCCGAACCCGAACCCCATTGAAGTCAATGGGGACCCGAACTTTTGACTACAAAAATGTCTCTAAAAAACTAAGGGAAAGGGCTTGAGGCCTGCAAATGGCAGCAAAATGTCGGGAAGAGCATGGCAAGTACTCTGGAAATAAATGTGGATAGAGAAATAACTTAAAATAACATAAAAAAAAATTAAAATAAAAAATATAATAATTTTGACCTTAGAGGACGAGGTTCATACAGTTTTGTTCAAAATTATTCAACCCCCCAATGCTGTAAAGGGTTTTAGGGAATTTAGTGTACATTTGTAATTGTATTCAGAATGAAATCCTACAAGGACTTCATAAAGAACCATATGCAACTAATATGATATCAATTGGTTTTGTAATACAGTAGTAAATGCAAAATTCAAGGCAATGGGCACTGTTGAAACGCTACCTGGTCGTGGCAGAAAGAAGATGCTGACTTCGACTGCTGTGCGCTACCTGAAGCGTAGAGTGGAGAAAAGTCCCTGTGTGACTGCTGAGGAACTGAGAAAATATTTGTCAGATGTGGGTACTGAAGTTTCTGCTCAGACAATACGGCGCACACTGCGCAATGAAGGCCTCCATGCCAGAACTCCCAGGCGCACCCCCTTGCTGTCTCCAAAGAATAAAAGTGGACTGCAGTATGCCGAAAGTCATGTGGGCAAACCACACACGTTTTGGGATTGTGTTCTGTGGACTGATGAAACAAAATTACAACTGTTTGGGCCCATGGATCAACGCTATGTTTGGAGGAGGAAGAACAAGGCCTATGATGAAAAGAACACCTTGCCTACTGTGAAGCATGGCGGGGGGTCAATCATGCTTTGGGGCTGTTTTGCTTCTGCAGGTACAGGGAAGCTTCAGCGTGTGCAAGGTACCACGAATTCTCTTCAGTACCAAGGAGATATTGGATGACAATGTGATGCTGCAGTCCGTCACAAACCTGAGGCTTGGGAGACGTTGGACCTTTCAACAGGACAATGATCCCAAGCATACCTCCAACTCCACTAGAGCATGGTTGCAGATTAAAGGCTGGAACATTTTGGAGTGGCCATCGCAGTCACCAGACTTAAATCCGATTGAAAACCTCTGGTGGGACTTAAAGAAAGCAGTTGCAGTGCGCAAGCCTAAGAATGTGACTGAAGGTGGAAGCGGCGGTGGAGGAGGAGGAGGAGGAGGTAGCCAACACAGCAGGTTTTGGTTTTTAATTGATTTATTTTTTAAATTAGGGTAAACCCCAAAATAGTGAGACAGATCTAGGGTTGCTACCTCATCCCTTTAAACCTGAACACAGAGTTACACAGGTTCTGGGGCTAATTTAATGTCGATAGACTCGATAAGGCACCAAGTGAGTTTAATTAACAGCACCTTAATCAGCCAGAGAACCTGTGTAATTAATATGTTTTTGCTTTGAAAGGGATGAGATGGCAACCCTAGAAAGCTCAGAAAAAAACAATGGCTGGGTAAGGCCGGCCCGGTGTCTATTCTGCACAAGGTACGGACAACTCCTCTGGGATCCATGCCTGGTTCATTTTAATGAACGTGAGCTTGTCCACATTGGATCTGGACAGGCGGCTGCGCTTGTCTGTGATAACGCCCCCTGCCATGCTAAATACACGTTCAGACAATACACTGGCCGCAGGGCAGGCCAGCACCTCCAAGGCGTAAAGGGCAAGCTCAGGCCATGTGCCCAATTTGGAGACCCAGAAGTTTAAGAGGGCATAGCCGTCATTCAGTACGTGTAGGGGTGTGCTCAAATACTGCTCCACCATGTTGCTGAAATGCTGCCTCCTGCTAAAATGTTCCATATCAGCTGGTGGTGCTGTTTGTTGTGGCGTGCTGACAAAGCTTTTCCACATTTCGGCCATGCTAACCCTGCCTTCGGAGGTGCTGGCGGTGCCCCTGCTGCGTTGGCGACCTCTTCCTCCTCCTCTTCCTTCACCTTCTGCTTCCACTGTGGCCTCGCTGCCAGGTGGGAATTGTACCAGCAGCGCGTCTAACAGCGTGCGCTTGTACTCGCGCATCTTGCATTCACGATCCAGTGAGGGAATTAAGGATGGTACATTGTCCTTGTAACGGGGATCCAGCAGCGTGGCCACCCAGTAATCAGCACCTGTCATAATGTGCGAAACACGCCGGTCGTTGCGGAGACACTGCAGCATGTAATTACTCATGTGCGCCAGGCTGCCCAGAGGCAACGAAAAGATGTCCTCTGTGGGAGGTGTATCATCTGTGTCCTCTGTATCCCCCCAGCCACGCACCAGTAATGGCCATGAGCTGGTCTGGATGCCATCCTGCTGTGAACATGATTCCTTCTCCTCCTCCATGTCTTCCTCCTCATCCTCCACCGCGTCATCCTCCAGAACTGTGCCCTTGCTAGACAATTGTGTACCTGGCCTTTGTTGGTGCACGAACCCACCCTCGGAGCCACTTGTGAATGACTGCCCTGAAAGCCTTGCAAATGATCCCGATTCCTCCTCCTCCTCTTCCTCCTGTGCCACATCCTCTTCCATCATCGCCCGTAGCGTTTTTTCAAGGAGGCATAGAAGTGGGATAGTCACGCTGAGAGCGGCGTCATTGGCACTGGCCATGTTGGTGGAGTACTGAAAACAGCGCAACAAGGCACACAGGTCTCGCATGGAGGCCCAGTTATTGGTGGTAAAGTGGTTCTGTTCCGCAGAGCGACTCACGCGTGCGTGCTGCAGCTAGAACTCCACTATCGCCTGCTGCTGCTCGCACAGTCTGGCCAGCATGTGCAAGGTGGAGTTCCACCTTGTGGGCACATCACATATGAGGCGGTGAGCGGGAAAGTCGAAGTTACGCCGCAGCGTTGCCAGGCGAGCAGCAGCAGGGTGAGAACGCCGAAAGTGCGCACAAACGGCCCGCACTTTCTGCAGCAGCTGTGACATATTGGGGTAAGTTCTCAGGAAACTCTGCACCACCAAATTCAGCACATGCGCCAGGCAAGGAATGTGCGTCAAACTGGCTAGGCCCAGAGCTGCTACGAGATTTCGCCCGTTATCGCACACCATCCAGGCCGGGCTTGAGGCTCACTGACGCCAACCACTCATCGGTCTGTTGTTCCATGTCCCTCTACAACTCCTGCGCGGTGTGTGGTTTTTCCCCCAAACAGGAACGTTTTAAAACTGCCTGCTGGCGTTTACCCATGGCTGTGCTGAAGTTGGTGGTGAGTTTGTTACGCTGACTGGATGAGGAGGCGATAGAGGATGAGGAAGCGGAGTAGAAGGAGTTAGGAACAGGAGGCAAACTGAAGCTCCCTGCAATCCTCGGTGGTGGAAGGGCATGCGCCAAACTGCTATCCGCCTCAGGCCCAGCCGCCACTGCATTTACCCAGTGCGCTGTTAGGGAGATATAACGTCCCTGACCGTGCTTACTGGTCCATGTATCGGTAGTTAGGTGGACCTTGGCACAGATGGCGTTGCGCAGTGCACACCTGATTTTGTCCCCCACTTGGTTGTGCAGGGAAGGGATAGCTGGCCTGGAAAAGTAGTGGCGGCTGGGCACGACGTACTGTGGGACAGCCAATGCCATCAGGCTTTTAAAACTCTGCGTCTCCACCAGACGGAATGACAGCATTTCAAAGGCCAGTAATTTTGAAATGCTGCCATTCAGGGCCAGGGATCGCGGTGGGTAGAGGGGTACTTCCGCTTACGCTCCAGTGTTTGGGAGATGGAGAGCTGAATGCTTCCATGGGACATTGTGGAGATGTTTCGTGACCCAGATGGTAGTGTTGCTTGCCGGTCCTCCAATTGAGGGGTGGCAGGTGGCACTGTCACTACGGAGGTGGATGAAGAGGCAGAGAGGCCCGAGACTGATGCAGAAGAGGAAGCAGGAGGAGCCAGAGACCTTTCTTGGTTTTTGAGGTGTCTACTCCACTGCAGCTTGTGCTTTGCACTTAGATGCCTGGTCATGCAGGTTGTTCTCAGGTTGAGAACGTTTATGCCTCGCTTCAGGCTCTGATTGCACAATGTGCAAACCACGCGTGTCTTGTCATCAGCACATTGTGTGAAGAACTGCCACGCTAGGGAACTCCTTGGACCTGGCTTTGGTGTGCTCGGTCCCTTGCTGCGTTGGGCAGTAGCAGGCGTACTGTCTAGGGGACGGACGCTCTGCTTTGGCACCCTGCTCCCTCTTCTGCTGTGCTGGTGGCTCTGTGCAACCACCGCCTCTTCCTCCGAACTACATGGGTCACCTGCATGACGTTGATTCCATGTCGGGTCGAGGACCTCATCGTCCTCCACATCATCTTCCACCCAGTCCTCACCACTGCCCTCCTTGTCGGTCTGCACAATTGCAAAAGCACCAGCAGTTGGCAACTGTGTTTCATCATCATCATGCAAGACGTGCTGTGATGGTCCCCCCATGAGCTGCAGGCGCCAACTCTGAGCTTTCAGCACAAGACTGGTTGGAAAACAATGTGAAGGAACTGGAGGCACTGTCAGCAACCCAATCTACTACCGCCTGTTCTGCTCCTGGCCTCATCATTCGTAGAGCTGGATTAGGCCCGACCAAATACCGCTGCAGGCTCTGTCGGCTACTTGCACCTGAGAAAGGTGTTTCACTTGTGCTTGTAGCTGGCTCAGATCGACCACGTCCTCTCCCTGTAACAGGAGCTCCACCAGCAGCACCACGACCGCGGCCACGTCCCTTATTTGACGTTTTCCTCATATTTCTTAAATTTAGGGTCTTGCCCTAATTTTGAGAAATTTTAAATACAAAAAAGTGTAAGCTGGTGAAATAGGGAGAGATTCACCTATATATTTCTCTAGCTATAGCAATAAGCAGGAAGCCAGCACTAAACAATGTACTGCACAGACAGTATATCACAGGGGAAAGGTGGAGTGCTGGTGAAATGGGCAGAGATTCACCTATATATTTCTCAGATTTAGGGTCTTGCCCTAATTTTGAAAAATGTTAAATACAAAAAAGTGTAAGCTGGTGAAATAGACAGAGATTCACCTATATATTTCTCCACCTATAGCAAGAAGCAGGAAGCCATCACTAAACAATGTACTGCACAGACAGTATATCACAGGGGAAAGGTGGAGTGTTGGTGAAATGGGCAGAGATTCACCTATATATTTCTCAAATTTAGGGTCTTGCCCTAATTTTGAAAAATGTTAAATACAAAAAAGTGTAAGCTGGTGAAATAGGCAGAGATTCACCTATATATTTCTCCATCTATAGCAAGAAGCAGGATCCCAGCCCTAAACAATGTACTGCACATACAGTATATCAGAGGGGACAGGTGCAGTGCTGTTAAAATATACAGAGTCACCTATAGATTGCTGACTGCCCCTATAGGAAAAATATTTCAGGAAACTCTCCTTGACTATGTACTTGACAGAAACACAGTATATCACAGGTGCACAGGTGGTGTGGCAGGTGTAGTTCTGTTGAAATACTCAGTCACCTATAGAGTGCTGACTGCCCCTATAGAAAAAATATTTCAGGAACCTGTCCCTGACTATGTACTTGACAGAAACACAGTATATCACAGGTGCACAGGTGGTGTGGCAGGTGTAGTGCTGTTGAAATACTCAGTCACCTATAGAGTGCTGACTGCCACCATAGGAAAAATATTTCAGCAAACTCTCCCTGACTATGTACTTGACAGAAACACAGTATATCACAGGTGCGCAGGTGGTGTGGCAGGTGTAGTGCTGTTTAAATACTCAGTCACCTATAGAGTGCTGACTGCCACCATAGAAAAAATATTTCAGCAAACTCTCCCTGACTATGTACTTGACAGAAACACAGTATATCACAGGTGCACAGGTGGTGTGGCAGGTGTAGTGCTGTTGAAATACTCAGTCACCTATAGAGTGCTGACTGCCACCATAGAAAAAATATTTCAGGAAACTCTCCCTGACTATGTACTTGACAGAAACACAGTATATCACAGGTGCACAGGTGGTGTGGCAGGTGTAGTGCTGTTGAAATACTCAGTCACCTATAGAGTGCTGACTGCCACCATAGGAAAAATATTTCAGGAAACTCTCCCTGACTATGTACTTGACAGAAACACAGTATATCACAGGTGCACAGGTGGTGTGGCAGGTGTAGTGCTGTTGAAATACTCAGTCACCTATAGAGTGCTGACTGCCACCATAGAAAAAATATTTCAGCAAACTCTCCCTGACTATGTACTTGACAGAAACACAGTATATCACAGGTGCACAGGTGGTGTGGCAGGTGTAGTGCTGTTGAAATACTCAGTCACCTATAGAGTGCTGACTGCCACCATAGGAAAAATATTTCAGGAAACTCTCCCTGACTATGTACTTGACAGAAACACAGTATATCACAGGTGCACAGGTGGTGTGGCAGGTGTAGTGCTGTTGAAATACTCAGTCACCTATAGAGTGCTGACTGCCACCATAGAAAAAATATTTCAGCAAACTCTCCCTGACTATGTACTTGACAGAAACACAGTATATCACAGGTGCACAGGTGGTGTGGCAGGTGTAGTGCTGTTGAAATACTCAGTCACCTATAGAGTGCTGACTGCCACCATAGAACAAATATTTCAGCAAACTCTCCCTGACTATGTACTTGACAGAAACACAGTATATCACAGGTGCACAGGTGGTGTGGCAGGTGTACTGCTGTTGAAATATTCAGAGTCACCTATAGATTGCAAACAGCCCCTATAGTTGAACAAAATTCCTAAACTATATGAAGCACAGCAGATGTCACAGGAATAGAGTGCTTGTTGATATTTCTGGAGCAACATAGACCTAAAACTGTCCCTATGATTCAGCAACCTTTCCCTCACATAAGTGAAGCAGTGACAACGAGCCAGATGCCATAAGATGATGCAGATATCAAAGAAATAAAGTGTGCTTCTTGATATTTATGGAGCAGTATAACAGCATAGACCTAACACTTTCCCTGAGCAGATTCAGCAACCTTTCCCTCACATAAGTGAAATCCAGTGAAAACTAGCCAGATACACCTAAGACTTTCCCTATGCAGCAGATTCCAGCAGCCTTTCCCTATCTAGAGTGAAGCAGAGTGACGATCTGTGCTGTGTGCCTCTATCTAATATAGAGGCACGTCACATGATGGGTCACATGCTGCACTGGCCAATCACAGCCATGCCATAAGTAGGCATGGCTGTGATCAGTTCCCAGTCACAGTAGTAACACGAATGGCGATTGGCTGCCGTGCAGCGCGCCAAAACATACCCGAACTCCAAACCCGAACCCAGACTTTTTCCAACTATTCGGGTTCGGGTCCGGGTTCGGGAAAAACCCAAAGTCCATACCGAACCCGAACTTTACAGTTCGGGTTCGCTCAACCCTAATAGTGACCCATTGGTCTGGTGGTACCTGGTGTAGTGAGCACTGCCTCTCAAAAATCAGCCAAATATCCATCTATTTCCTCCTCACTTTCTACAAAAGCTTTAAATGCAGTGAACGGTATTTTCTTTCCTGTAGCCGCGGGTGGGGGAGTAGGAACTGCATGTGTAATGGGCTGTCTAGCTCTTACCAGTTCCAGTTCTTGTCCCCTCTTAGTTTGTATCTCCTCCCTTGCTTCCCGGAACAACTGGTTGATTAGTTCCACGGACGTTTCTGGATACAGGGATAATCTCCGCTGTACCATCCCAGTAATTACATCTTCCTCACTGACAGGTGCAAGGGGCTCAGTTCCTTCCATGGATCCATCCATTTCGTCCAGCTCCAGCAGGTCAGCTATCAGCTCCCTCCGTGATCTGTTACTGGCACTCCTACCACGACTCTCCAATAAATCTTTTAGTGTGGATCTTTTCAGCCTGGCGTACTGAATTCAGTACTTGCTCTTTGGATAAAAGGACCATCCCACCGCTGCCAACCAATGTAACGGCTACCCAAGTAGTGAGAGGGTATCAGCCGTTGGAGACGTCCTTTTCCCTGGCAAGTTGTTGTATGCGAGTGAAGCCGGTATATCCCATCCACGAGATCCAGAGAGAGAGAGTCGGGGGCAGCTGTAAAAAGAGCAGAATAATAGTCCCATAGAATGCCCTTTCAAGAACGAGATGAGGCTACGTTTTGAAGGGTCAAGTAGGACTGAATTTTTAATGGTACATTCACCTAGTTTATATGTGGTTACAAGCTGTTACAGGAACAATGAAACTCTCCGTCCCCCCTCCTCACACAGTATCAATACAGATACTTTAAAATAATGACATCTCCTTGAGTTAATCACTTAATCAGTATCTAGACATTTCGGCCCGAGACCCATTTAACATGACCTGATCAGACACATTCCTTTCTCAATAGAATTCAATTAACCTTTAGAACAATACACACTCACAGATAATCCCATCAGCATACACCTGACAGGTGACTGTTAACTACACAAAAGAGAGTCAATTAGCTGAAGAAAGGGGGACATTAGAATTTAGGAGTGAAAGAGTCACTCTACAATTAACCCTTTGTATGCCTCACTGCATGAGGATTATAGATGTCCAGGCAGAATACATAGTTCCATTACACCCCTCATCTCCAGCCCCTCAAGATCCTCCCCCTATGCAAGGGCCCCAGCCACTCCTGTCCCCAGGAAGGCGACCCTAAAGACAAGGGGTGCGCCCAAAATCCTTAAAGAAAATCTGGCCAGGCAGCAGGACCAGCAGAGCCGCCACATGGGCGAACTAGTGGTGGAGTTGAGGTGCCTAGCTGACAAGCTGGCCTCCTCGGGTCCAGTACCGGATGTGATTCAGGATGTGGCTCTAAACAGCGCAGAAACGGTGACCAGCCTTGGGGAGCTGCAGACGACAACGGCTGAGCTTGTGGGGGAGGTCAAGTGCCTTAGAGTGTACAGGCCCAGACAGCTTCCCTGGAGGCCCAGACAGCTTCCCTGGAGGCCCAGACAGCTTCCCTGGAGGCTGTGCTCAGCCGCATAGCGGTGGCATTGGAGGGAAGACAGGCAGCCAGGGAGGGACCTGGGGATGCTCTTCCACCTGATGCCCCACCCCCCAAACTGAGGCTCCTCCCAGGCAACTGAGGGCCATGAGCTTGGGCACCAGGCGTAGCCCGCGCCGGGGCAAGTGATATTTTTTTGGATATATTTTTGCTCTGGTTAAGAGCTTTTTGTGTTCTTTTTGCTCTGGTTAAGAGCTTTTTATGTTCTTTTTGCTCTGGTTAAGAGCTTTTTATGTTCTTTTTGCTGCACACAGGCAGTAGTGCAGAGTACAGTGTGACTGGTGTGTGAATGTGTGGGTGACACTCCTGCCAGTAAGGGGTGTCACCCTCGGTCGTGGGGATAAGTTCTCCCCAGGTCCGTATGAATGACGTATAAATGGACAGCAACATCATTGGGGCCTTGACGCGGCGTTGCTGCTCCTAAGTCCTGCATGGTGGACTTGGGCTAATCCAATGTGATGTGGATGTGGGGTGTGTGATCTAGGGACTACAGTGGTGTGCATTCTCCTTGTGCCATGATGAATGTGTGTGTTTAACGTTCAAAGATTCGTTCCACGAGACATCTCCTGACTGCTGTACCATAAGCAGATGGGGTAACCTCAGGCAGGGGGGACTGGGTGGTTGGGGGGTCAGGTCATCACATAGCTCAATCTCCAGGCCCCTTCTCACGGCGAAGTTGTGCAGCATGCAACATGCAGCGATGATCTGGCACACAAAGTTTGGGGAATACAAGAGGGCCCCCCCAGACTTATCCAGGCATCGGAAACGGGACTTCAGGAGGCCAAAGGTGCGTTCCACCACTCCACGGGTACGTGCCTGTGCTTCATTGTATGTTCTCTCTCCTCTGGTTTGGGGGTTCCGGAATGGAGTCATGAGATGGGGTCCAAGTGCATATGCCGCGTCACCTGGAAGGGAAAAGACAGGAGGATGTTAGTCATGCATGTGCCCCTCGTGATGTCTGCATCATGGGGGAGGACAGTCATGCCTGACACCCATGTCACTCACCAACCAGCCAGGTGTCCCCATACATGTTCTGGTCAAAATCTGTTGGGATGACGCTTTGACGGTATATGTAGCTGTCATGGCTGGATCCTGGGTGTTTGGCACGGACGTGCCATATGAGGCATTGGGCATCGGCTTTCACCTGTACGTTGATGGAATGCCAGTGCTTCCGTTTGCGGTATATGTTCTCTGTCTCACGGGGGGGGGGGGGCGTAGTGCCACATGTGTGCAATCAATGGCCCCCACAGTGCGTGGGAATCTGTCAATTCTGAAGAAATCCTCCATTGCCTTCTGCTGCAGATGCTGCTGGGTGGGTCTGATGAAGTGGTGGGACATGCATCTGAGGATTGCAGGGACAACCTGGTGCACACATCTGCTCATGGTGGTTTGTGACATCCCAGACAAGACACCACTTGTGCGCTGAAAAGATCCACTGGCAAGGAAATGCAGTGTTGCCAGTACCTTGACCAGTGGCTGCACTGCATGTGCACGATGTGTCTTGCTGGTGATGTCATCATGCAGGATTGTGGCTAAATCCTGGATGGCAGCAGTGTTGAATCTGAAGATGCGATCCTCCTACGAGTCCGTGGACCCATTAGTAGTGCAAGGACCACGCCTGCCCCTGGCATGTTGGCACACAGATGTGTTGTCCTGCAAGTGTGGGTGCTCTGCTTGCTCAGCTCGTCCGTAATGCTGATGCTGGAGCTGCTCTCCAGCTGACCTGTGTCCGTCTGGTGCAAAGTTATTCCACCTTTTTGATGGAATAACTTTAGGCCTGACATAACACTTGCGCGCACCGGGCTTAGCCTACGTCGGGCGCACTTTCATTCGCGAATCGATGTATCTCCGTAATTTGCATATTTAAATAGGAAATCAATGCGAGCGGAAGATGCGTCGCGCCTAAATATGCGCCCAAGTTAGGCCGGCTTAGAAAAGTTGCGTCGGTCGGAGAAAGCCTATTTTCAGGCGTATCTTGTTCTGTGGGTACGGAACAAAAGCGCGCCGGCGCATATTTACACCTATGCCGCGTATCTGGAGATAAGTCGGCCTAACTGTTACTGAATCTACCTACAAGTATGTTTAGGTGCAAACTATACAGCACAAGTGCAGTAAACTCCAAGTAGGTTTAAGTGCAAACTTTACAGCATTTGGAGTGCACTTTAAGCCCTTATGCAGGAAACGCACACAGAACAAGGGTTTCCCGCACCTCCTCCTGGTGTGAACGAGTCCCAACAACTGGCCAATGTTGAAAACTGAACTCCGGGCAGATTAGAAAACACCACCCGAGAGATCTCATGCCGTGCGGACGTGTGTGAGGTGTGCGAGGGCCCCTCCCCTCTCCTATGAGTTTCCCCGGGTAATGAGCTGCACGTAGGAGCGTGATGTGTGGATGGACGAGCGGACGATTGAAGGCTGAAGCCGTCAGCCCAGAGTGAAGGCACTCTATGGGAGCTGGATCCACTGTCTTTTTTTTTTTCTCATCCCCAGCTGCACTCTCTTACCTGGCACATGCCGTGGAAGCAATGACAGAGACAGCACATCCATCTCTTCAGCGGGCTCTCCTTCCCACCCCCGTCGGCGAAGCAGGCTGGTGTGCAGACAGCCCATCCATCGTATCGCATCAGCTGGCTTAGTGGGCTCTTTACCTCCCCCCTCGGCGAAGCTGACTTGATAACAAAGGGGACACACACGCGGTCGGCGTGTGCGAGGTAAGCTGAGGATACAGCTACAGAGCCAAGGGAAAAATACATAGCAGATGTGGAGTAAATACAGACGAGGGACAAAGGACAAGGGATGGATGATGGAGGAAGATTGAAATGCAGATAAATTAAAAGTAACCAGTAAATGTGGACAAACAAATAGAGACTTCAGTGGTAAGAGGAGATAAAGAGGTTCTTTATGGACTGGGTTACAATCTGCATATTTATTTGTACCCTAAAGCAGCTCCTACTCTTTACAGTAAAAGTATAGATACTGATTAGTCAAATTTGTAAGGCAGCCATATAGCAGTGGCTCATTACTTACATGAACATTTGTAATACCTGGATATTGACTATATAACAAACTGCACAAGTATATGCCTATCAATTCTTGAAGCTGTATACCCAGCGGGTAGTAATTGCATAGCCACCAGCTGCTGGAAAAATCTGCTTACCACCTATATAGTAAATACACAAGTAACTTCTAAACCCATAGGTGCAGAGGAGAAGAAAGAAAAATGAGCTTTAACCCGAGTTAAGTTTTCCTTAAGCAGAGAGTTTGTAAATCCTCTGAAGTGGAAATTACAAAATGGACTGTATACTTACTTGCATACTTATAAGTTAAGTGATTCAGATCGGCTTGACCTGGTTAATGTGCAAAACTATTTGCCCTTAATAGGGTACACCCATAACATACAACTGTTTGCATATTGGTCTGCACTACAAAGTATCATTTCTACTGGCATATTGGTCTACACTATAGATCGGCTTGTCCTGGTTAATTTGCAAAACTATTTGCCCTTAATAGGGTACACCCATAACATACAACTGTTTGCATATTGGTCTGCACTACAAAGCTTTATTTCTACTGGCATATTGGTCTGCACTACAAAGCAATTATAGAAATATTAGTATATTTGCTATGAAATCTGTACGGACATTAATTGCGCAGAAACCTGCATAACCGGCATAACTATATGCGAACAATAGTAAAGCCACAGTTTATCTATTTTATTTCTTAATAATAAGGTCGGTACTGCATGGGAACAATATGCAATGGAAATTGGGTATCAATCTGTATCAATCCATTGACTGATTAACTCTGGTACATCCGGGACATCTGTACATCTGTACAAAATATTGCAGGGTCTACTCCCTTTTTTTTTTTTTTGACAGAGAGATGGGCAGACCCACTTATAAAAAGTGAAATAGACGGGTCATTTAAAAACACTCTCATATATAAACGGAAAACTTGCATATGTACTTGAATGCAGGCGGAAACAGGGGGTTCTAGTGGAATGTCCACACGTCGTCGTGCTGCCAAGCAATCATCAGGCAGTGGGAAGGGCCAGGCAAACGGGCTCAGAGCTTACCTAACGGTACCAAATATGGATCAAGGCGGTATAAAAAAGACATTGGGGCATGAGGGGACAAAGCAGGGCTCCTCAGACCCAAAAAGTGGAGTGAAAGCGGCTGGACGGGATCCCATATTCCAGGGACGTGGAGGAGGTGGACTAGGGAGAAGTAATACAATACCAGGCCGAGGGCAATCCCCTTTGAACTTTAAGCAAAATAGCAGGGCACCTGGAGTAGATTCTAGAGATCCGGGAGAGGTCACCAGGTTTAGTGACCAGGGGATAGCTATCCCAGGAGAAAAACAAGCAAGGGAAAGTCAGAGCCCTATAAAACCTCAGGAAGAAAGCCGCAATGACAAGGATACCACCATAGAAATAACGAAAGGGCAAACAGATCTGAAACTGGATTGGGAGTTAAGAGAACATATAAAGGCCCTCCCAACAAAAAATGATATAATGTTACTCATAAGTGCTGTAGAGTCATCTTGCAAACAGGCAGTGGAGGAGATTAAAGAAGAAGTGGGAGCCTTGGGGCACAGAGTGGAAGAATGGGAGATGGATCAAGAGGACACTAGACAGGCGGTGGTTGACCTTCAAGAAACGACAAAAAAACATGAAGAGGTGCTGAACGCAATGCTGGATCAAATGGATAATTACGAGAATCGCGAGCGTAGGCAAAATATACGTATCAGGGGCCTACCAGAAATAGAGCAAAGGAACGAACTTCAATTATTAGTTACTAGGCTATTCCGGTTAATCCTGGGAACATCTGCACCCGAAATGATTGAAATAGATAGGGTACACCGAGCACTCTTCCCAGCCCCTCAAGGCACAGAAAGACCAAGGGATGTGATTTGTAAATTGCACAGATACCCGGTAAAGGAAGCAATTATGAGAGCAGCAAGAGAAGGAGTGGGAATTGAATTCAAGGGAGGTCAAATTGCACTGTTTCCAGACATATCACGTAGAACACTCATGCAGCGAAGAACTATTAAACCTCTGTTGGAGGCGTTAAGAGCGGTTGACGTGAGATATCGTTGGGGGTACCCTTTTAAGGTCACAGCAACAAGAAATGGGAGGACAGCATCACTCCAAAATAAAGATGACCTGCAGCATTTTTTAGATGTATTGGAACTACCACAGGTGGACTTCCCAGATTGGAGATTAAGGAACCAGGGGACAGTCACCAGGAAGATGGCAGCAAGTGCCGGTTGGGGATAAATAGGAAGGAGTGGAGGGAGGGGGGTTTAGTTTTGTGGTTCTAAGATAGGTATTAATCTGAGAGGGGGGGTGGGCGGGGGAGGGGAGAGCAGGGAAAGTTTTTTTTTTTGTTCCTTCTTTCTTTGTTCCCCCTGTGCTTCTCCCGTCACCACTTCCTCTCTTTCTTTCCCCCAACCTCCTCTTCCCCCCCCGTTTCTTTTTTTTGGGGGGAGATGGGCTGGATCCCCTACCCCATTTTCCCACCCCTCTTTCCTGTTTAGGGGGGACATTGGTCATATAGCGCTGTTGTAAATATTAAAAATTTGAATAGAATGTAAAGGTATAAAAGTAAAAGGTAAAAGGTCAAAAGGGTAAAAGGATATAATATAGGGGATCAATAGAAAGGGAAGCTTGGGGAGCAGGAGGGGCTCGTTATAGGTCGGTGGGATAATTTTTCCCCGTTAGGTAGGTCCCGAGGAAAGGGACTTGGTTCTCCTTGAACGGATGGGACACTCTCTTAGGGGGTAACCCATATGTAGATATGGGGGTGTATGTGTTATTTGTGGGGTTGTTAAGTGTATGGTCTTTTTTTTCCTTTTTGTTTTCTTTTCCGTTGTCTCCTCTCTCTCTCGCCCGCCCGTGGTCCTGTTTCAGGGCCCGCCGCGCTTGTTTTCCCTTGACTTTCTGTCCCCTCCCCTCCCCTCTATTTGGGGGGGGGGGGTGGGGGGAGAAGGGAATATAGTTTAGGTGGGTAAAGGATTAAAAAGATGGCAGATAAAATGAAAATTATATCATATAATACAAGGGGTCTTTGTTCAGGTCGTAAGAGGGGGCGTCTCTGGCATGAACTGCGTCACCTGGGGGCGGAAGTTGTTCTTCTACAGGAGACGCACTTCGTGGAAGGGTCGATCCCCCGTATGCCCCTTTTTATATACAACCAGTGGTTCCATGCTCCCTCGCCCATTTCAGGGGCAAGAGGGGTTACAATGGCAATACATAAACAATGCCCTTTTGTACCCACGGAAGTACAAAAGGACCCGGAAGGCCGATATCTCTTTGTGAAAGGAAAGATTCAGGGCCAGTGTTATACTATAGCAACGATCTACGCCCCAAATAGTCAAACGGTTAAATTTGTAATCAAAACCCTAGATAGGTTGGATAAATTTAGAGAAGGCCTGTTGATCTTGGGGGGAGATTTTAATATCACTATGGACCCAAGTTTAGATACCTCATCTGGGAAAACCTTTTTGTCACAGAAGGCGTTAAGATACGTTCCCTAGATTTGGTTGACAGCTGGAGGGTATTACACGAGCGGGATAGAGACTACAGCTATTTCTCCAAAACACATAATATGTATTCAAGGATTGATATGATAATGATCGACCAATATTATCTGAGTTTGGTGGACTATGCGACGATCGAGCCGATCACTATGTCGGACCATGCACCGATAAGTTTAGGGATGAGACCAGCAGTGGTCGGGAGTAGGGAAAGAACCTGGAGACTGAATGAAGCAATATTGGATGATAAGCAAAATGTAGAATCTCTATCTGGCAAGTTGACCTCATATTTTGAGATGAATACGTCGGAAGAGGTGTCTGACCAGGTGGTATGGGAGGCCCACAAGGCGGTAATGAGAGGGGAGTTAATTTCAATGGGATCACGTATTAAAAGAGATAGACAGAAGGAATTGACAGCACTCTTAGAGGAAATACATAAAATAGAAATTAAACACAAGGCCCATTTAAAGCCAGGAGATGCGCAAAATTTAGAGAAGCTTCGGGCGGATCTCAAACAGCTTTTGGATCGAAAAACTCAGAATAAAAATAGAAATTTTGCCCATCGCTTTTATGAGCAGGGAAATAAGAGCGGGAGGTTAATGGCCAGACAATTAAAGAAACAACAGGAGGCGCGTCATGTACATACAATAAAGGCAGGGAGTAAACAGATAGTAGACTCTCAAGCAATAGCAGCTGAATTCCATCGGTTCTATACCTCTTTATACAACCTAGACCCATGCGTGGGGGAGGCTGATGGGGGGGGACAGGAGGAAGGGATTCGGGAATATTTAAAGGCCTCGGGACTAAAAGCGATACCAACAGCAGAATAAACAAGTGGGTGACTAAAGCGCTAGCCAACAGTGAAAATTAAAGGTGACCAGTGAAAAACAAAATGCTGCTCAAATCTAAAATGTGCTAACAACAAATAAAGGTCTGAATAAAGAATGATGAGCGCAAACTAAAAATCTAAAAGTGAATATAAAGACAGTCCATAGGGGACTGATTGTCAGGTCACCTGAGGCCAGGTGACAAGTGCACCCTGTAGGGGTCAGGGATGCACCGCAGGGAAGTGAACCCTATAGCCGACTACTGCTGGCAGGGAGGAAGCGTGACCCAAGATCACCCAGGGCGCGGAGTCTAAGACCCAGTTTTGTATTCACCAGAGCCCTTGGTGGTAGGGATGGTCTTGGCCGCAACTGGGTCCAGGTCGCGTTCCCGGGATTCCTCAGGTCACACTCCGCAGGGAGAAGGGGGAAGCAGCCAGCAAACAGTGGTGATGGACAGGCCGAGGTCAGGGCAACAGGCAGACAAGGATAACCGTGGAACATGCAAATAGTCAGGGGCACAGGCAGACAGGGAAGTCGGGGACAAGCCAAAACGGTACACGGAAGATGATCGTAGCACTCTGCAACCAGGAACTAGCAATACACTGCAGACAGGAACTGAGCATTGGAACACTGTTGAACAGCACTGCAGACCTGTAGAGCAAAGGTTAATATAGGCTTCCTGGGATGGACTAGGGTGGAGCCATACAGGAAGAGGAAGTGATAAGAAGGGAAACCAGAACAGGATCTGCCTCTAATGGACACATGGAGATCAGGTAGGCAGACAGACATGATGCATATTCATGACAGTACCCTCCCTCTTACGAGGCCTCCCCCTTCCCTGCCTGGGTCCGGGTTTAGAGGGAAACTTCAGATGAAAATTCTTCAATAGACGAGGTGCAAAGACCTCTGATGCAGGAACCCAAGACCTCTCCTCAGGACCAAAGCCTTTCCAATGAACAAGGTACTGAAGAGCGCCTCTACAGATTCGGGAATCCAGTACTTGACTGACCTCATATTCCTGATTCTCCTCAGAGACTGGTGCCGTGGTGGGGAGAGGACGAGAGAACCTATTAAGGACTAAAGGCTTCAGAAGGGAAACATGGAAGGAGTTAGAGATTTTGAGGTTTTTGGGAATCTGAAGCTTGAAACAAACTGGATTCAGCTTAGCCATTATGGTGTATGGACCAATGAATCTTGGAGCAAACTTCAGAGAAGGAACTCGAAGCTTGATGTTTCTGGTGGAGAGCCAGACTTTATCCCCTGGTTGAAGAGAAGGCGGTTTACGCCTGCGGCGGTCAGCAAAGCCTTTGAATTTGTCGGCAGCTGCCCGGAGGGAATCATGGACGTCGCTCCAGATGGAATTGAATGACTCTTGAGCTGAAGCCAAAGCTGGGATATCCAGAGAACAGGTCATGGGAAGTGGAAGTTGAGGATGTCTTCCATAAACTGAGAAAAAGGGTGTTCTCTGCGAACTGGTATTCACATGATTGTTATGGGAAAATTCCGCCCATGGAAGTAGAGAGGACCAATCGTCATGATGAGCGGAGACTAAGGTACGAAGAAAAACCTCTAACTCCTGATTAACCCTCTCCGTCTGCCCATTGGATTGGGGATGGTAAGAAGAGGAAAAATCCAAAGCAATATTGAGGGATTTGCAAAAGGCTCTCCAAAAACGAGACGTGAATTGAACACCCCTGTCCGAAACAATATGAGAAGGAACCCCATGAAGACGGAAAATCTCTCGAACAAAAATGGGGACCAAAGCAGGAGCAGAAGGCAGACCAGGAAGGGGAACAAAATGTGCCATTTTGGAGAACCGATCGACTACCACCCAAATGACCGTATTACCGTCAGACAGTGGAAGATCGGTGATAAAATCCATGGCAATGTGAGCCCAGGGCTCCTTGGGAATGGGCAAGGGCATGAGGAGACCAGCAGGAGCTTGTGTGGAGGATTTGAACTGAGCACAGACATGACAAGCCTTGACATAGTCTTTAACATCTGAGCGGAGATTTGGCCACCAATAGTGACGACTAATGAGTAGGAAGGACCGGAGGAAACCAGCATGGCCCGCCACCTTGGAATCATGTCCCCAACGAAGGATCTTGGCTCTTAGCTCAGTGGGGACAAAGGTCTTACCAGGAGGAATTTTTGAGTCCAGGGTGGTAGAATGGGCAACAATGCATGAAGTTGGAATGATCGGCTCAGGTTCAAGAGTGAGATCTTCGTCCAAGGTGTCAAAGGATCTAGAAAGCGCATCAGCCCGACCGTTGCAGGAACCAGGTTTGTATGTAATCGTGAAACTGAAACGGGAAAAGAAGAGACTCCACCTGGCCTGTCTGGGATTCAGACGTTTAGCATTCTGTAAGTACTGTAGATTCTTGTGATCGGTGAAGATCGTTATGGAGTGAGGAGAACCCTCCAAAAGATGATGCCACTCTTCTAGCGCCAATTTAATTGCGAGAAGTTCCCGGTCACCGATGGCATAATTTCTCTCTGCCTGAGAATTTTTTTTGGAAAAGAACGCACATGGTTGACGTCTCTTCTCAAAAAGTTGAAGAAGCACCGCTCCCACTCCCACAGAAGAAGCGTCCACTTCAATAAAGAATGCCTCCTCAGGGTTTGGTCTCCTCAAAAGAGGTCCAGAGACGAAGGCCTGTTTCAGATCGTGAAACGCAGAGACAGCTTCGGGAGGCCAGTCTTTGGCATTAGCACCCTTCTTGGTCAAAGCGATAATAGGCGCGGCAATGGAAGAATAATTCCTGATGAACTGCCTATAATAATTTGTGAAACCAAGAAAGCGCTGTGTGGCCTTGAGGCTAGCAGGAAGAGGCCAATTGGTAATGGCTAAGACCTTCCCAGGATCCATACGAAGGCCCAAGCTTGAAACAAAGCATCCTAGAAACAGGACCTCAGAACATTCAAAGGAGCATTTCTCCAGTTTGGCATAGAGATTATTCTCTCTGAGGCGCTGGAGTACAGTGCGAACATGGTTCCTGTGGACATGCAGATTTTCCGAAAAGATTAGAATGTCATCCAGATAGATGACAACAAACTGGTACAGCAGGTCCCTGAAGATTTCGTTGACAAAGTTTTGAAACACGGCTGGGGCATTACATAACCCGAAAGGCATGACCAGATACTCATAATGGCCGTCTCGAGTGTTAAACGCAGTCTTCCACTCATCGCCTTCTCGTATTCGAATGAGGTTGTACGCCCCCCTGAGATCCAACTTAGTGAAAATGGAGGCACCCCTCAACCTATCGAACAATTCAGATATCAAGGGTAAGGGGTAACGATTCTTAATAGTAACAGCGTTTAATCCTCGATAATCAATACAGGGTCTCAAGGTACCATCCTTCTTGGCAACAAAAAAGAACCCTGCTCCTGCAGGCGATGACGATTTCCGAATGAAACCTCTGTCAAGGTTTTCTGCGACATACTCAGACATGGCCTGGGTCTCTGGGATGGACAAAGGGTATGTGCGACCCCTGGGCAGAATTGCTCCAGGAACAAGGTCAATGGCACAGTCAAAAGATCTGTGGGGAGGAAGCACCTCGGCTGATTTCTTACAGAACACATCCCGGTAATCGCTGTAAGCAGTGGGAAGATCCGAAGATACTGATGTGGTAGCAACCGGAAGTTCCCCCTTAGGAGTCACCTTGGAAAGACATGACGAGAAACATGAAGGACCCCAAGCCAGAATCTGCCCAGAAGCCCAGTCCACATGGGGAGAGTGGAGCTGTAGCCAAGGAAGGCCCAATACAATGGGAGTGGAGGCTTTAGGTAGGATGAGAAAGGATATCCACTCCTGGTGGAGAATCCCTATCGACATCCTAATGGGTAGTGTCTGGAAGCGAATAGGACCCCCTGGGAGAATAGTGCCATCAATTGCCGAGACTACCAGCGGCGTAGTGAGGGGTGAAAGGGTAAGCTTCATAGAAGAAGCAGTTCTCCAGTCCATAAAGTTGCCGGCAGCCCCGGAATCCAGATATGCAGAGATCGATAGGGGAGAAGTGCCTACATGAAGGGACACCGGAAGGAGCAGACGGGAAGGTGATGTTTCTGGGTCCAATACTCCACCTTCTAAATGTATTAGACCTGAGCGTTTCCCGGGCGAAGCGGGCAGGAGGCACGAAGATGGCCCTTGCCTCCACAATAGAGGCACAAGCCCAGAGTTCTGCGTCTAGCACGTTCTTCGGGTGTTAGTCTGGTCCGGCCCAACTGCATAGGTTCCTCAGCAGGCAGGGGGTGGTCTACGGGACGAAGTGAGGGAAGCACAGACTGACTACGACTTAGGGAGTGCTGGTGTCTTTTCTCAATGGACCTCTCCTGAAAACGAATATCGATCTGATTGCACAGGGAGATGACATCGTCCAGACCGACGGGGATGGTTCTTCCCGCTAATTCGTCCTTCACTCGGTCAGAGAGGCCATGTAAAAAGGTAGCGACCAGGGCCTCATTGTTCCAGCTCAATTCAGCAGAGAGTATACGGAACTGAACAGCATATTGACCCACTGAACGAGATTATTGGCGGAGACGTAGCAGAGCACTGGCTGCTGAAGAGGCCCGAGCTGGCTCTTCAAAGATGTTCCGAAAGAGCTTTAGGAAGTTGAACAGGCTGGAAACTACCGGATCATTCCTCTCCCACATAGGGGCAGCCCAGGCTAAAGCTTCACCGGAAAGGAGGGAAATAATATAGGCTACCTTTGCCCGATCAGACAAGAAGTTTTGAGGCTGTAGTTCAAAATGGATGGTGCACTGGCTAAGAAACCCCCTGCAGGCCTTGGAGTCTCCAGAAAAACGGACTGGAGGTGGTAGCTTCAGTGAATGCGACTCTGCGACTGGTGCGATGGGCGCAGCCGCTGCCGCTGGTTGTACTTGGGGTTGTAGATTCGGGGCTCCCAACGAGGTCTGAAGCTGATCAAAGCGGGAAGCCAGATCCTGAAGGAAACGCATCACCTGAGCCTGATTAGCTTCATGCGTCTCGAGTCTGTGAACAACGCCCTGTAATGGATCATCTGCAGGAAGCGGCACGTCGGCCGGGTTCATGGCTGTTCAAACTGTCAGGTCACCTGAGGCCAGGTGACAAGTGCACCCTGTAGGGGTCAGGGATGCACCGCAGGGAAGTGAACCCTATAGCCGACTACTGCTGGCAGGGAGGAAGCGTGACCCAAGATCACCCAGGGCGCGGAGTCTAAGACCCAGTTTTGTATTCACCAGAGCCCTTGGTGGTAGGGATGGTCTTGGCCGCAACTGGGTCCAGGTCGCGTTCCCGGGATTCCTCAGGTCACACTCCGCAGGGAGAAGGGGGAAGCAGCCAGCAAACAGTGGTGATGGACAGGCCGAGGTCAGGGCAACAGGCAGACAAGGATAACCGTGGAACATGCAAATAGTCAGGGGCACAGGCAGACAGGGAAGTCGGGGACAAGCCAAAACGGTACACGGAAGATGATCGTAGCACTCTGCAACCAGGAACTAGCAATACACTGCAGACAGGAACTGAGCATTGGAACACTGTTGAACAGCACTGCAGACCTGTAGAGCAAAGGTTAATATAGGCTTCCTGGGATGGACTAGGGTGGAGCCATACAGGAAGAGGAAGTGATAAGAAGGGAAACCAGAACAGGATCTGCCTCTAATGGACACATGGAGATCAGGTAGGCAGACAGACATGATGCATATTCATGACACTGATAACAATCAATAAAGATATGCAGTGAATTTAAAATTAGTGAAATAACCCAAAACTGATAATAAATCCAAAAATAAAAGTCCAGATATATAAATCAAAGTTTGGATAAATCAATCTGGTGTGCCAGTGATAAAAAAAAACTTCTGCACTTCGGGCATCAATGTGAACAATCTTGATAACTCTTTGCTTAGCCTGGGCTCACAGAGCGCTTACCTCCAGACACTAGGTCATGCGTGTCAACGAAATCCTCCCAAAACTGGAACAGAATCCAAACAGTGGGTAACTCGTGTTGCACGGAATCTTCCCAGTGCTGAGATAGAGTCGAGGGGCGTTCTCTGTATCCAATACCAGTATAGGTCCAGGCGCAGCGAAGTCGACTCCACAGGATAGCCACAAGGTGTATCAGGAGCAAATGTAGAAATAAAAAGCTCTCATGGTGAAGTATGCAAGCACTTTAAAATGTAATAAAGGTATACATGTGCTTACATTGAAAAAAAGAATAAAACGCCAAACAGCGGCACTTCCGGTGGACTGTCAGGGTGTCGCGTCACTTCCGGTCACGTCTAACCTTATGCATTACGTCACGACACGTGACTTCATCAGAGGTTACTGAGTGACTAATGGATACTGCCTTATATTGATACAAACAGGAAATGGTCCAGCAGCCATTTTAGATTACAAAATGGCATTTGAAAAAAGCTAGGCTGCGGCCATTTTAAAGAAGGGCAAAGATAAGGGAAAAAAATACTTATTTATTTGAACTGGTGACGTAACAGAAATACGGACCAGACCATGTCACGCTAAAAACAACGGACATATTGAATATGCACAACTCAAAATGCCAAAAATTTAAAATATTAAAATGTAAAATACATAAAATCTTGAATTGTGAATGAGGTACTGGACTAGACTGGAGTGAGTGATACCCCTTGCGTTTACAAGTGAATACCCCTCCAATGAATAGATCACATCATTGCATTCTAAACCAGAAATCTAAAACAACTAGATATGCAGTTCAGTTTTGGGCACCAGTTCTCAAAAAGGACATCGGAGAACTGGAGAAAGTGCAGAGAAGGGCAACCAAACTGATAAGAGGCATGGAGGAGCTCAGCTATAAGGAAAGATTAGAGGAACTGAATTTATTCACTCTTGAGAAGAGGAGAATAAGGGGGGATATGATCAACATGTACAAATATATAAGAGGTCCATACAGTGAACTTGGTGTTGAGTTATTCACTTTACGGTCAACACTGAGGACAAGGGGGCACTCTTTACGTCTAGAGGAAAAGAGATTTCACCTCCAAATACGGAAAGGTTTTTTCACAGTAAGAGCTGTGAAAATGTGGAACAGACTCCCTCCAGAGGTGGTTCTGGCCAGCTCAGTAGATTGCTTTAAGAAAGGCCTGGATTATTTCCTAAATGTACAGAATATAACTGAGTACTAAGATTTGTAGGTAAAGTTGATCCAGGGTAAATCCAACTGCCTCTCGGGGGATCAGGAAGGAATTTTTTCCCCGGCTTTAGCAAATTGGATCATGCTCTGCTGGGGTTTTTTGCCTTCCTCTGGATCAACTGTGGGTATGGAGTTAGGTGTATAGGATTTTACTGTGTTTTTTATTTTTTTATTTTTTGTGGTTGAACTGGATGGACTTGTGTCTTTTTTCAACCTGACTAACTATGTAACTATGTAACTATGTAACTAAAAATTACTTAAAAAACAGTTGACGTCGAACTCAACATTTAACCCATTAGGCACTAAAGTATTATAAGAGTGAATCCACTGAGATTCTTTCTGACTTATTGTCCTAACCAAATGGGCTCCTCTCCATGGCTTGTTAAATTTATCTATCCCCCAAAACATTAGTTGTTTAGGATCTTTATTATGTTTCTCCGCAAAATGCCTACTAACGTTGTGCTTCGGGAAGCCATTTTCTATATTAACAACATGCTCCTTTATTCGAACCATTAATGCTCTCTTTGTTCTTGCTACATATTGCAAGTTGCAGGAGCACTGGAGAACATATACCACCCCTTCAGTATGGCAACTAATGAAGTCATTAATGGTATGACATTCATTTGTATGGGTGGAGATGAACTCAGTCCTTTTCTTTTGAGGACCTTTAGAATGTTTACAGGCATAACAATATTTACAGTTATCTGAGTATCCTTTGTTTTTAAATCTTGCACCATAGGTGCAAGATTTAAAAACAAAGGATACTCAGATAACTTTATTGATGAACAAATTCAATCAGTTGCGGGTCTAGATCGAAATACGATGCTACAGGGAAATATTAAGAAACAGCGGGATATGATGGCCCCTGTCATTATTTTGGATTACAATATTCAGCATAAAGATGTGGAAAAATTGATCAAAGGACATTGGCATGTTTTGAAAGAAGACAGGCATTTAAAATCCATATTGCCAGAAAAACCTAATTTTGGTGAAAAATGTGGTTGACCCTCCACCTAAGAGTGGTTATACGTTCTTTAATACAAAGGGCTTTGTTCCCTGTAAATATTGTTATGCCTGTAAACATTCTAAAGGTCCTCAAAAGAAAAGGACTGAGTTCATCTCCACCCATACAAATGAATGTCATACCATTAATGACTTCATTAGTTGCCATACTGAAGGGGTGGTATATGTTCTCCAGTGCTCCTGCAACTTGCAATATGTAGGAAGAACGAAGAGAGCATTAATGGTTCGAATAAAGGAGCATGTTGTTAATATAGAAAATGGCTTCCCGAAGCACAACGTTAGTAGGCATTTTGCGGAGAAACATAATAAAGATCCTAAACAACTAATGTTTTGGGGGATAGATAAATTTAACAAGCCATGGAGAGGAGCCCATTTGGTTAGGACAATAAGTCAGAAAGAATCTCAGTGGATTCACTCTTTAAATACTTTAGTGCCTAATGGGTTAAATGTTGAGTTCGACGTCAACTGTTTTTTAAGCAATTTTTTGTTGTTTTAGATTTCTGGTTTAGAATGCAATGATGTGATCTATTCATTGGAGGGGTATTCACTTGTAAAAGCAAGGGGTATCACTCACTCCAGTCTAGTCCAGTACCTCATTCACAATTCAAGATTTTATGTATTTTACATTTTAATATTTTAATATTTTAAATGTTATCTTGAAAGGTTATTAAAATTTACAGACTACCATCAATTAATAATTAAATAATGTTTAGGACCCCATTAGTTAATTGTTATGAAACGTTTATCTATCCAATATAGGTGTCCTTAGTCTGTTATCTTGTCATTTATATACATATTTTATTTTGACAAGTTTTAATGTGGGTTTTACATTTAATTTAATATAATAAATTTTTGGCATTTTGAGTTGTGCATATTCAATATGTCCGTTGTTTTTAGCGTGACATGGTCTGGTCCGTATTTCTGTTACGTCACCAGTTCAAATAAATAAGTATTTTTTTCCCTTATGTTTGCCCTTCTTTAAAATGGCCGCAGCCTAGCTTTGTTCAAATGCCATTTTGTAATCTAAAATGGCTGCTGGACCATTTCCTGTTTGTATCAATATAAGGCAGTATCCATTAGTCACTCAGTAACCTCTGATGAAGTCACGTGTCGTGACGTAACCGGAAGTGACGCGACACCCTGACCGTCCACCGGAAGTGCCGCTGTTTGGCGTTTTATTCGTTTTTTCAATGTAAGCACATTTATACCTTTATTAAATTTTAAAGTGCTTGCATACTTCACCATGAGAGCTTTTTATTTCTACATTTGCTCCTGATACACCTTGTGGCTATCCTGTGGAGTCGACTTCGCTGCGCCTGGACCTATACTGGTATTGGATACAGAGAACGCCCCTCGACTCTATCTCAGCACTGGGAAGATTCCGTGCAACACGAGTTACCCACTGTTTGGATTCTGTTCCAGTTTTGGGAGGATTTCGTTGACACGCATGACCTAGTGTCTGGAGGTAAGCGCTCTGTGAGCCCAGGCTAAGCAAAGCGTTATCAAGATTGTTCACATTGATGCCCGAAGTGCAGAAGTTTTTTTTATCACTGGCACACCAGATTGATTTATCCAAACTTTGATTTATATATCTGGACTTTTATTTTTGGATTTATTATCAGTTTTGGGTTATTTCACTAATTTTGAATTCACTGCATATCTTTATTGATTGTTATCAGTCCCCTATGGACTGTCTTTATATTCACTTTTAGATTTTTAGTTTGCGCTCATCGTTCTTTATTGATACCAACAGCAGACCTGGAGGAAATGGAAAAACCCATCTCCATAGAGGAGCTAGAGAGAGTGATACTGGAGGCAGCACAGGGCAAAAGTCCAGGACCAGATGGATTTACTAATATGTATTATAAAAAGTTTTCCCCTATAATCCTGACCCCCCTCTGTAGGTATCTCAATTCTGTGTCGATCTCGAGTCCATTATCGCCAGATGCTTTAACTGCTTATGTAACTGTCCTCCCGAAAGCGGGGAAGGACCCGCAGTGTTGTGCTAGTTACAGGCCCATCTCCCTCCTGAACTCCGATGTTAAATTCCTATCTAAAATTTTAGCTTTGAGGCTACAGGATCACATTGTTAAGCTGATTCATCCGGATCAGACAGGATTTATGAAAGGCCGAGAGGCCAGAGATAATACAATACGAGCCCTCCATGTGTTACACTGGATACATAAAGGCCCAAATCAAACCCCGGCAGTTGTGATCTCAATGGACGCTGAAAAGGCTTTTGATAGAGTGGGGTGGGGATTTATGGTCGGAGTTCTGAGGGAGATGGGCCTGAGGGAGAGAATGATGGGATGGGTGATGGCATTGTATGCAAAACCCAGAGCAAGGGTTAAAGTTAACGGTAGACTATCAGATTATTTTGAAATAAAGAATGGGACGAGGCAGGGGTGTCCACTGTCCCCATTACTATTTGCTATGGTATTGGAACCTTTTTTGTGTAGGATTAGAGGGAATAGGGGGATTAAAGGAACCTTTTTTGTGTAGGATTAGAGGGAATAGGGGGATCAATGGAACACAAGATATCCGCATATGCGGATGATTTGTTGCTATATCTCTCCTCACCTCAAGAGTCTCTGATGGAATTGACTAGAGAGATAGACAGGTTTGGCTTCATCTCCAACTTTAAAATAAATATAGAGAAATCGGTGTTGATGCCGAATCAGGTGCCCTTAGAGATGAGGAAAAAGCTGCAAAGATCTTACCCTTTTGTATGGCGTTCAGATTCTATATTTTATCTGGGAATACATATAGCCCCAGATGTTAAAAGTTTATATGAGTTGAATTATATACCACTGCTCTCGTCAATATTAAGAGATTTACAGAGATGGAGAAGTCATTTACTGACATGGTTTGGGAGAGTAAGTGCCCTTAAAATGAGTATAATTCCAAGGCTTATCTATGTCCTGTATGCCATCCCTATAGCTCTCCCACAAATATTTTTTAAACAAATAAAGAAAGCATTTAGGACTTTTGTCTGGGGGGATAAACATCCCCGGCTGGCATATGACATTTTGAAAAGATCAAAGAGGGAAGGGGGGGTAGGACTCCCAGACATGGTACTTTATTATAGAGCCATGGCCCTGGTTCGTATTATGAACTGGAGACATGACTCAAAGAGTAAGATATGGGTCTCCCTGGAGAAAACACTGGCAGAAAGGGATTTGGCGGGAGCACCCTGGATCCCGACCGTATATAGGGGGTTATCGGAATATGTGTCACCATTAACTACAACAACGCTGTCTATTTGGGACAGAATGAATAAATTGGGAAAGTTTGCTCCTCCAATATCGCCTATTACTCCTTTGGAGGGCTTTCCATGGTTCCCTCCTGGGGAGGAGAAGGGTAGTTTGGAGGGGTGGGGAGGGAATTGTTCAGAGGTGGCCCCATTTGGGGAATTGCTTCCCTTAAGAGAGTTGGTGCAAAAGCAGAGGGAGGTATCAATGATGGAATGGAGGTACCGGCAGCTGACAGACTTGTTTAATAAATGGAAACACCAAATTAGATCGGTAAACTCTATGACTACATTTGAGGAGTGGTGTGTTAACCGCTTGGAATCAGGCCATATGTTATCCCGGATGCACAGAATGGTTCAGAGTGCCCAAGACAAGACAATCCCATATTACATGCGTGAATGGGAAAGGGAGTTGGGCCTCAAATTCACAGTGGAACAATCGAATAGGTTGATGGAAATAACACACCAGTCCTCAATAAGTTCATATATACAGGAAATGTCGTATAAGTTTCTGACTAGATGGTACCATACACCGACCCGTCTGGTTCAGATTTATCCATCAATGAATGCCAACTGCTGGAGGGGGTGCAATCAAAGAGGGTAATTTCTTCATATATGGTGGCAGTGTCCCAAGATCAGGAGATTTTGGGAGGAGATATCCCCTTGGATAAAAAAAAACTGACATTAAGACCTATAGAGCGATCCCCATTGCATTTCCTGTTACATGGGATGCCATCATCTATGAAGTTCTATAAAAGAAGTGTCACACCGCACCTATTAAATGCAGCTAAGGTACTGATACCTAGATACTGGAAACAACCTAAAGTCCCTAATATAATGGAATGGAAAACCGAGGTAGAGAGGATAATGGAGGCAGAGAGATGGGTACATACGGTCAAGGACCAACAGGACAAATTTAAGGATGTATGGGCAGGGTTGATATATTACTCTCCTGAAATAGGGAAGGATTAGTTGGGGCGGAGAGGCTCGGGGGCGGGTGGAGGGGGAAGGGTGAGACAGCGGATAAATTTTTCCTTTATTTTTATTTTTTTTATTTTTTTTAAGGTCTGTCTTAGTTTTTGTTTTTTTCTCCCCACCTTGGGGGCGCCAGAGGGGGAGGAGATAGGGAGGGGGGAGATGTGGGCCTCCTCTCTTCTTTTTGTTTCTTTATTCTCACTTTTTTTCACAGCACTAATTTGGATCACTAAAGAGGAGGAAATAATGAATTAATTAAGCCAACATAGGAGGACTAGTACAGAGGGCTCCCCTTAAGGAATTTTATTTGGGAGTCATAAGAATGGGAACTGTTTTTTTTTTTTTAAGAGAGGTTACAGCCACCAATAAAAGTCACTAAATTATAAAGAAAAAGGGAAAAATACACCCCCCTCCTTTTTTTTTTCTCTCCTCTTCTTTTTCCCCCCGATCTCCACCTTTTATCCTATTAAGGATCTGGGTGGAGGGGGTTTAAGGGAAGGGGAAGTGGGGTTCTAGGATTCACTACAGTCACGAATTAAGGATTATTAGGTTCTGCACAAGGAAGAAGAGAGGAAAGAAAAAGATTTTTTTTTGGGTGGTATTAAGTTCCTCATTTTTTGTGCCGTAGGGAGGTCACGGGGGGAGGGAGGGGAGGGGGGGCGCTCTTTTCCTCTCTCCTCCCCCCCCTCTTTCTTTCTCTCCCTGGCGTCCCTCCCTGCCTTTGGTAGGTGGGGGGCGGGACGGGGGGGATTGGAGGAGGGGGAGGTCGATGGTGCTCATGAGTGTTGGGGGGGGTTAATGTAATGTATGTATGTATTTTTATTTAAATATGTATTGAAATGTCTTGTTATATATATTTTTTTCTTTCTCTCTCTTTCTGTCATTGTTATTTGTTTTTGTGTATGTGATACAATTTGGAAAAAATAAAGAAAAGAAGCAATTATAAAAAAAAAGTGCAAACTATACAGCACAAGTGCAGTAAACACCAAGTAGGTTTAGATGCAAACTATACAGCACAAGTGCAGTAAACACCAAGTACGTTTAGGTGCAAACTATACAGCACAAGTGCAGTAAACTCCAAGTAGGTTTAAGTGCAAACTATACAGCACAAGTGCAGTAAACTCCAAGTAGGTTTAAGTGCAAGCTTTACAGCACAAGTGCAGTAAACACCAAGGGTCAGATCCACAAAGCACTTACGCCGGCGTATCTCAAGATCGTATCTATGCGCTGTATCCCCAAACTGAGATACGCCTGAAAACTAGGGGCCAGATTCACGTAGAATTGCGGCCATGTAACGTAACCCGTTTACGTTACACCGCCGCAAGTTTTCAGTGTAAGTGCCCGATCCACAAAGCACTTACCTGTAAACTTGCGGCGGTGTATCGTAAACACGTCCGGCGCAAGCCCGCCCAATTCAAATGGGGCGGGTACCATTTAATCTAGGCGCGCTCCCGCACCGGACGTACTGCGCATGCTCCGTTCGCAATTTTCCCGACGTGCTTTGCGCGAACTTACGGCGGCCCGACGTGTTTGTGAATCGCGACTTGCGTAACGTACTTACCCCGGGAAAAAAAAATTCAAAAGCGACGCGGGAACGACGGGCATACTTTAACATGGTGGAGTAATTTTACACCATGTTAATAGCACCCCTAACTTTGCGACGGGAAACTAAGGCCCGTACACACGATAGAATCCATCCGCAGATAAATCCCAGCAAATGGGTTTCTGCGGATAGATCCTATGGTGTGTACACGCCAGCGGATCTGTTTCCGCGGAGAAATCTCCTCTGGGATGGATTCCAGCAGATCGGATATTTGCTGTGATGCACAACAAATCCATCTGCTGGAATCCATTCCAACGGATGGATCCGCTCGTCTGTACAGACTTACCGGATCCATTCGTCCAAAGGGATTCCCCGCACGCGTCGTAATGATTTGACGCATGCGTGGAATTCCTTATATGACAGCGTCGCGCCCGTCGCCGCGTCATAATAGCGGCGACGGCGCGACACGTCATCGCCAGAGGATTTCAGCGCGGATTTCAATGCGATGGTGTGTACACTCCATCGCAGAGAAATCTGCTGAAATCCTCGAGAGGATTTATCCGCAGATACGGTCCGCTGGACCGTATCTGCGGATAAATCCTCTCGTGTGTATGGGGCCTAAGACTTGTGCCGACGTAACGACGGGAAAAACCTTTGTGGATCGCCGTAACTGCTAATTTGCATACCCGACGCTGGAATACGACGCAAACTCCACCCAGCGGCGGCCGAGGTATTGCATCCTAAGATCCGACGGTGTAAGACAATTGCACTTGTCGGATCTAAGGGCTATCTATGCATAACTGATTCTATAAATCAGTCGCATAGATACTCTGAGAGATACAACGGCGTTTCAGAGATACGCCGTCGTATCTCTTCTATGAATCTGGCCCTAGGGTTTTTCCGACCGACGTAATTTTTCTACACCGGCGCATCGTGGGTGCAAAAATACGCTGGACGCACCATTGTTTTGCTATGCAAACATGCAAATGAGGGAGATACGGCGATCCACGAAAGTACGTTTGTCCGCGCAGGCTACGCGCTGTTAGGTAGATTCACGTACAGAATACTAACTTTAGGTTGGCCTAGTCTTTTTAGGCTACACCGCCGTAAATTATTAGTGGTTCTTAAACCACTTACCTGCTAATTTTCGACGGCGTAGCCTAAAACGAGCGGGCGTAAGGGGCGCCTAATTCAAATGACTGGGAGGGGGGCGTGTAGTATGGAAATGAGGCTTGACCTCACGTTTTTTGACGTTTTTTTTACACTGCGAATGCGCCGGGCGACTACATTTCCCAGTGCGCATTGCGGCTAAGTAGGCCGTACGGGCCTATTGATTTCGACGCGGACGTAAACGACGTAACTCCCGATTCGCGGACGACTTACGCAAACGACGTTAACATTTCGAAATTTGCGGTGGGAACGGCGGCCATACTTAACATTGGCTAGGCCACTAGAGCATAGCTCTAACTTTAGGCGGCCTATCCCTTACGGAAACTACGTAATTCGACGGCATAGGCCTGGCGTACGTTTGCGTTCGGTCGTGAATCGGCGTATTTCCTCATTTAAATAATCTACGCCGGCCGCAATGGAAGCGCCATCTAGCGGCCAAAAGAAACATTGCAATCTAAGATAGAACGGCGCAAGCCAGCCTATCTTAGATATGTTTAAGTGTATCTCTGTTAGAGAATACACTTAAACATAGGTCGGCTTAGATTCAGAGTTAGGTCGGCTTATCTGTAGATAAGCCGGCCTAACTCTTTGTGAATCTACCTATGTGCGTGTAAGCTGTATGTCCGGTCTAAAGTTACCCCTCATAAAAGCAGCTTTAACTTTGCACCAGACGTGTGCAGGTCAGCTAAAGCAGCACCGTTAGGGACGAGCTGAGCACCCACACTTGCAGGACAACAATCTGTATACCAACATGCCAGGGCCATCCATGGTCATAGCTAGTGTTGAGCAGAATATGCCATATTCGATTTCGCGATATATCTCGAATATATATTCGAATATTCGAGATATATTCGCTAAATTCGAATATTCGTGATATTTTATCGAAAGTAAATGATTGCGATTTTTCGCTATTGCGAATGCGAAAATAATTGCGATTTTTTGATAACTGCGGTAGGAGCACTCTGATTGGCTCAGAATATTCGTGATATTTTATCGAAATATCGCAACATGCGAATGCGATATTTATTGCGCAATTTCGAGAAATGCTGGAGGAGCGCTCTGATTGGCTCAGAATATTCGTGATATTTTATCGAAATATCGCAACATGCGAATGCGATATTTATTGCGCAATTTCGAGAAATGCTGTAGGAGCACTCTGATTGGCTCAGAATATTCGTGATATTTTACAATACAAAATAATTGCGAATATTCGGCAAATGCGGAAGGAGCACTCTGATTGGCTCAGAATATTCTTGATATTTTACAATACAAAATAATTGCGAATATTCGGCAAATGCAGAAGGAGCACTCTGATTGGCTCAGAATATTCTTGATATTTTACAATACAAAATAATTGCGAATATTCGGCAAATGCGGAAGGAGCACTCTGATTGGCTCAGAATATTCTTGATATTTTACAATAGAAAATAAAAAGTGTTTTGCATTGGTGGTGATTCTTTACTCTATCCATCTGTCACAGCCGTTTGTCAATCAAACACCTTGAAGATTGAACACGTTCATGCTGCATGCTTTGGACTTTTTTTCACTTCACATATCAAAGACATTTTTATGAAAGATTATTTTTCTATTATTGGGACTATATTTCTTTATATATTTGTTTCACTGTGTATTTCACAAGTTATTTGCGCTTGCTTATTTTATAATTTGCCCACATGTCTTGTCACTAGACATATTTTTTATTCTTGTAGAGCGACTCCATTTTCTGTCTTGTATTAATTTATGTTGTATAACATTTTTGAGTTGCTGCTGTATTCTCCCCTTTTTTAAGGTATGCGCAATTTTTTCCTTCTTACAAAAAATAATAATATCAAACATACAAATATTCATAACATACACATACACATACACAAAGCCCCCCCCTTTTGCATCAGAGACAATCAGAGTTCTCCTACCACAGTTATCGAAAATTCGCAATCATTTTCGCATTCGCAATAGCGAAAAATCGCAATTTTTTTTTTTTCAATTTGGCAACATAATAGGATCGCCTCAGCTTAGCTACTCGGCCCAGGGTCTCTAATCATACCAGCAATGCTTTTAGACGTCGATAGGATGTGATCTGTTTTAAAAATCAAATTGAAAAAATGCGAATATTCGGAATTGCGAATATTCACCGCGAAATTCGAAATATAGCGCGATTTCTCGAATATGCTATATTCGAGTCGAATATTCGCAATGCGAATATTCGTGAGCAACACTAGTCATAGCTATACTACTGGCTTTAGATGCGCGTAGAAGGAGGAGGGCACGGAGGAGGAGGAGGGCACGGGAGAGGTTATACCGACCGCGCATAAACGTCTTTGGCATGGGTGATTCGGAGGTGTATCACATCTTCAGATTCACCCCTACTGCCATCATGGAATTAACCACAACCCTGAAAGATGACATCACCAGCCAGACACGCCGCTCACATGCAGTGGAGCCACTGGTCAAGGTACTGGCAACACTCCATTTCCTTGCCAGTGGCTCGTTTCAGCGTACAAGTGGAGTTGTGCATGGCTGGGATGGCACAATCCTCCATTAGCAGATGTGTGCACCAGGTTATACCCGCAATCCTCAGACGCATGGCCAACCAAATCATCAGACCCACCCAGGAGGACCTGCGGGTGAAGGCAATGTGGAATTTCGTCAGAATTGCAGGATTCCCACGCACCGTGGGGGCCATTGATTGGGCACATGTGGCACTACAGCCCTCCCATGACACAGAGCACATTTACCGCAATTGGAAGCACTGGCATTCCATCAACATACAGGTCATAGTCGATGCCCAATGCCTCATATGACATGTCCGTGCCAAACACCCAGGGTTCAGCCATGACAGCTACATATACCGTCAAAGCCTCATCCCAACAGAATTTGAACAAAACGTGTATGGGAACAGCTGGCTGGTTGGTGAGTGACATGGGTGTCAGGCATGACTGTTCGCCCCCATGATGCAGACATCACGAGGGGCACATGCATGACAGACATCCTAGTGTCTTTTCCCTTCCAGGTGACTCTGCATATGCACTTGGACCCCATCTCATGACTCCATTCCGGAATCCCCAAACCCCAGGAGAGCAAAGATACAATGATGCACAAACACGTACCTGTGGAGTGGTGGAACGCACCTTTGGCCTCCTGAAGTCACGTTTCTGATGCCTGGATAAGTCTGGGGGGACCCTGTTGTATTCCCCAAACTTTGTGTGCCAGATCATCGCTGCATGTTGCATGCTGCACAACTTCGCCATGAGAAAGGGCCTGGAGATTGTCATACGTGATGACCTGACCCCCGAACCAGACAGTCCCCCCCTAACCGAGGCTACCCCGTCTTCTGAGGGAGCAGCAGTCAGGAGATGCCTTGCAGTAGGCATCTTTGCACATTAAACACACACATTATTCATGGCACAAGGAGAATGCACGTATGCACACCACTGTGGTCCCTAGCTCATACACCCCACATCCTCATCAAATTGGATTAGCCCAAGTCCACCATTTAGGACTTGTGAGCAGCAACGCCACGCCAAGGCTCCAATTATGTTGCTGTACATTCATACATCATTCACACAGACCTGGGGATCACTTCTCCCTTGTCCTGGGGATCCCTTCTCCACCACAACCGAGGGTGACACCCCTTTTCCGGCAGGAATGTCACCCCCACATTCAAACATCATTCACACTGTAGCCAGCACTACTAACCGTGTGCTGGGTCTACAAAATAATATAAAAACTCATAACCTGAGTAAAATTACAAAACAAAAAAAAACTACCGGCGCTGCTGTGGCCCACGCCTGCGGCGGCCATGGTCCCAGCCCCGGCTCCTCAGGGGAGACTCATGGGGGGGAAACAGGAGAAGGAGTGTAAGGAAAGGACGGAGTGTCAGGGAAATGTCCGTAGAAGAAGTATTGGCAATCTTGCCAGTAGAAGAAATGGCCATAGAAGAAGTACTGGCAATCTTGCCAGTAGAAGAAATGGGAGCCATAGGCTCATCATGTGATAGGGAGATCCTTCCTGATGCCTATTTAAAGAGAGCTCTGACCATCAGGTGGTGCTGACTGGTCTTCAGCAGTTCCCTGATTTCCTGACGCCTGTATTATCTACCAGATTCCTGTTACCGACCCGGCTTGCTTGACTCTCCCTCTGGACCCTGATTCCTCCTGAATACCTGGCTTCAGATCCCGGCTATCCATTTGACCTTGCTCCTGCTGATCCTTGTGTACCTCGCTGCCTGCCTGTTATCAAACCCGGCTATCCTCTGACCACTGCATTCCGGAAGTTCCCGCTACTTGTTCAACGTGACTCTGCAAGTGGGTTGGAGTTCCTCTTAACTCCAGCTGTTCTCTTCACACCACCTTGCCCAGTGCCTGCTGCTCTACCAGTGTCTTCTGTCTTTTTTTTTTTTTTTATAACTCTTTATTTTACACATATTTTCTACATACAAGTCAGACTAGGTACAGCTTCATCTTTACATCATACATTGCACTCCTTATCTTAACATTTCTTATGCTTTATATTGCGACCTCCTGTACCCCTTCTGATCCCCCTTCTACAGCCCCGGTCTCCTCTCTTGTATATACCCGCGGTCTTCTTATACCATCCTCAGAGAGGTGTCCTGTGCCTCCAAAATTATTAATCACCCTCCCTACCCTCCCCCCCCTTCCCCCAACTAAAATAAGAATAGAAGACAAAAAAAAAAAAAAAAAAATATATATATATATATATAATAAAAAAAAAAAAAAAAAAAAGTCGGCCGTAGTCTCTCCCCTCTTCCCCCCCTATCCGCTCCGCTCCCTGTATTCCCTATATGGAGTCCGTACCCTCCAGTAGGTCTCCTCTCGTTCCTGTATTCCCATTGTGAGGTTCTCCATCATCTGTATCTCGTTTATTCTACTTAGCCATTGCGATTTGGTTGGGGACGAGGTGTTCTTCCATAAGATTGGTATACAGGCCTTCGCAGCTGTTATCAAATGGCGTATTAGGGATTGTTTATATTTTTCCATTGCTATGGGAATGTCGAGTAACAAGAATGCCGCGGGTCTGTGTCCCAGGTCAATCCCGGTAATTTCCAGGACCGTCTCCGAGACCATCTCCCAGAATTCTCTTATCACCCGACAGTCCCAAAATATGTGTACCATAGTGCCCTCTTCCTTCTGGCATCTCCAACAGACTTTGGACGTATTAGGGAAGAGCCGGTTTAGTATTGATGGTGTCCTATACCACCTTGTCAGGACTTTGTATCCCCCCTCCTGGTACCTAGAAGCAATTGAGGCCTTATGTGTGAATGCAAAAATCTTATTTTTCTGTGTCTCAGTAAACTTGATGCCCAGATCCTTTTCCCATGCCTGCATAAAGACGAGCTCTTGTGGGGCGTTAACTTCAGTCAATATATTATACATATAAGACAGCGTATGTCTCATTGGTTCTTTTTTTAAACAGATTTCCTCAAATTTGGAGAGGCTTCCTATTTCTGCCTCATGGATCTTCAGAGAGCCTAGAAACGTTCTTAATTGATTTCGTCTCCAACTGTCTATATCTTCTCCGTATGCCATCTCTAAATCTTCACTTTGCATTACATGGTTTTCTCTCATGAAGTGTATCAGCCTACTGGCTCCCTTCCGTCTTAAGTTTTTAAACTGTCGGTCTCTTATACCTGGCTCAAAGCTCGGGTTTCCCAGAATAGGTGTCATAGGGCCAATACACTTCACCAGATTCGATTTCATACCTATCCTTCTGATAACTCTAAGTGTGGCCTTTATCATGGGATGTTTCTTTGCAGACTGAGATATCTTATTCATATCCAGCCACGCCATTCCTTCTATGGGGATATTGCTAACTTCTTGTTCCAGGTTCACCCAGGGTTTGTTTGTCTGGTGTGAACACCAGTCCACAACTCGTGCAAGATGAGAAGCCTCGTAATACCCCATAGGGTCTGGTAGGCCCACTCCTCCTTTTTCTTTGGATAAGATCAATATGTTCCTCCGGACTCTGGCCGGTTTTCCTGCCCATATGAACTTCGTAAATTTAGAGCTTAAATCTTTCAAAAATCCCCTCGGGAGTGTTATGGGAAGGGTCTGAAATAAATAGAGTAGTCTAGGCATAGTATTCATTTTAACTATGTTTATTCGGCCAAACCATGAAAAGATTTCTTTGTCCCACCTTAGTAGATCTAGTTTTATTTGTTTTAATAAGGGTAGAAAATTTAGTTCATAAAGCCTACCCAAGTTTCTTGGTATTTTTGTCCCTAGGTATTCTACATGGGATTCCGTCCATCTAAAAGGGAAATTACTGGCTAGTTGTTGCCGTAATCCACTGTCCACCTCAACTCCCATTGCTTCTGATTTGTTATAATTAACTTTAAAATTGGAAATTTTTCCGTATCTTTTTATTTCAGCTAATAAGCATGGAAGCGATGTTATCGGGGATGTTAATGTGAACAGTAGATCATCGGCATATGCTGCCACCTTATAATCCACCTCCCCTACCCGGATCCCCCGTATATCATTATTTGCTCTTATAATTCTTAAAAAAGGCTCCAACGAGAGAACAAATATAATTGGGGATAGCGGGCAACCCTGCCGGGTACCATTATGAATAGGGAAGGGGTCTGATTTTTTCCCATTTACTCTAACTCTTGCCGATGGGCAGGAGTATAGGCTTGTGACCCAATTCTGTACACCCTTTCCCAAGCCAATATGTGATAACATTGCTTTTAAATACCCCCATTCCACCCTATCGAACGCTTTTTCTGCATCCGCGGATATCAGAACTGCAGGCTTATGGCGTTGTTGGGCGAGGTATATTGTACTTATTACCCTTTGAGTGTTTTCTCTACCCTCTCTGCCCGGGGTAAACCCCACTTGGTCAGGATGTATCAATAACGGGATATATGTTAGTATTCTATCGGCCAAAATCTTTGCTAGAATCTTTAAATCAACATCCAGCAAAGATATTGGCCGATAGCTGGAGCACTGGGCAGGGTCTTTCCCTTCCTTGGGGATCACTACAATCTCAGCCAGCAAGGTTTCTGCCGGCATCCTCTGACCATCGCGGATCGAGTTAAATGCCGCTATGTACCTAGGTGCCAGTTTTTCCGCGAAGATTTTATAGTATCGCAGTGTATATCCGTCGGGACCTGGCACCTTTCCCGCTTTTAGGGCGCCCAATGCTCCCATAAATTCTTCTACAGTAATCGGGCCGTCTATCTTCTCTGCGCTTTCTTTGGGTATCCTTGGCATTTCTGAGGACACTAAGTATTCCTTGATAGCTTCTTCTCTTTCCACAAGGTCTGGTCTTAAACACTGCTTTTCTAGACTATATAGGTTTGAGTAATACTCTCTAAATGCTTCCGCTATTTGTTGTGTAGAGCTCACCATCCCATTCCCCTGTGTTTTAATCTTCTCGATCTGGTTACGGGCTCTCGTGTCTCTGAGTGCATTTGCCAATAGTCTGCTGGGTTTATTCCCATATTCATAGTAAGTTCTTTTACACCTATTCAGTGTAGCTTTTGCTTTATCCGTTAACATAAGATTTAGTTTTTCCCGCAATCCCGCCAATTTCTCTCCTATCTGGTGCGACTGTAGTTTCTTATATGCCGTTTCCAGCGATTGGATTTCCCCCAGCAGGTTATCGAGTTTAGCATTCTGAGTACGTTTTCTGTGTGCCCCCAATGATATAAGCACTCCTCTCAGATAGCATTTATGTGTTTCCCATATACTCATAGGCAGCGTTTCATCCAGATCGTTAGTAGAGAAGAAGCTATCAAGTTCCTGGGCTATCTGTTTCTCATATTCCGGATCTTTTAGGAGTGTCTCATTAACTCTCCAGTTCCATTCTCGTGGGCCTCTCTCACCCCATTCTATGCTGCAATTGGTTGGCGCGTGATCAGATATTGTGAAAGATCCTATTTTTGCATCTCGTAGCCTAGAGAGAATGTTCTGGTCTAAAAAAATATAGTCTAACCTTGTGTATGTCTTATGCTTTGCGGAAAAGAAACTATAATCCTTATCATAGGCATGCATTATCCTCCAGCTATCTATTAACTGTGTATCTTTCAGTAGACGCCTTGCTTTACGTAATTTTGTATTAGATATATGAGATACTCCCTTTGACATGTCTATTGCTGGGTCCAGAGCTATATTTAAATCGCCTCCCAAAATTAGAAATCCTTCCTTGTTTTGTTGTACCACTTCCAAGTATTTTTCCAGTGTAGGTATAGGATCCTCATTGGGTAAATACAAATTCACCAGAGTAACTTTTTGATTCCCTAATTCTCCTTTCACTATTAACATCCTTCCTATGTCGTCCGTAATTACATTTGATTCTTTCCAATTCATTTGTTTTGAGAGCATAATTGCCACCCCGTTCGCTTTGGATGTTTGGGAGGCACCATGGTACACTGTCGGATATCTTTGATTGCCCAGTCTTGGCATTTTATCTCTTCTGAAATGTGTCTCTTGTAAAAAGATTATTTGAGCTTTGATTCTACTGAGTTCTGCCATTAATTTAGTACGTTTTTCTGGGCTGTTCAGGCCCTTGACGTTATATGATGTAAAATTTATTATGTCCATTTTATCGCCTTTCTAATCTGGTATACCTCACAAAGGGATCCAGTAGTATAAAATAAAAACTACAGTGCAAGGGGGAGAGAAAGGGGAGAGAGACAGACAACAAAAAACAAAAAACAAAAAACAAAAAAAAAAGAGAAACCCCCCTCCCTTTCCCCCGTACCTCGAGAACTAGTCACTCGTCCAAGTGCCCGAGTAATTACCCTTCCGCCCCCCTCTCTTGTCTCCCCTGATATTGGGGGCCAACCACCGCAGGCGCGGAAGGGGCAACAACAACAAAGGAAAAAAAAATAAAAAAAAAAATAAAAAAAAAAGGGACCAGAGAAAAAGTCCCTATCCCTTTATTTAACGCTTCCGGTTCACCTCCAATTGGAGGAGAAGCGTTTTTAGTGGGGAGAATGTATGTGCAGAAGAGAGCGAGGGTATCGAGTCCAGAGCTCCCCTGCATTATCCCACATGCACCCCATTAGTCGTTTCGCATTGCCCTAGTGTTAACTTTGTCCTATATCCCTTCACCTCCGCTTCAGAATCACCCCCTTATTCCAGGCGTTCTCCCTTGGAGATAGCTCCACTGGGAGATATCTCCCAATCTTTTGGACACCAAAAAAAAAAAAAGGACAACAAAAAAGAAAAAAAGAGGACGAGAGAAGGGAGGGATAGAAGGAAACTCCTGGAGAAGAAGAAAATGCTATCTCTCCTCCCTTCCTCCCCTCCCCTCCCCTTACCCCCACAAAATTGTACCTCACCCCTCCCGACCGTACCCGGACCCCAATAGCGACCCACTACACTTCTACATATCACTAAGGCAAAAAAAAAAAAAAAAAACAGACTTCTTTCTTTAGCATATTTAGGGTGAGGGGAGACATCTAGCGTATTTGCATCCTCCATCTTATGCATACAAACTTCTATACGCATCCCCTCAACATCTATATACATTATACAATTATTCAATAATCCATTCAATTGTTCAATATACAAGCCCTATTTTCTTTCTTGAACCTCATAAACAGATATCGGGGGTGTGCTTGAAAAAGAAAGAAGAAAGAAGGGGAGTCTTGTTTACCAGCCCCTGGTAGCTAATCTTTTTGAGTTTTTATTTCCATTTCCCACCCTACTCTTGCCCCCCTTGGCCCTTTCCCTCCCCCCCTATTCCCCACCTAGTACTTCTATTTCCCCAGTGACCACACTTCCATATTCGTGTATTCGTGTATTCGTGTATATAGTGATAATATTATCATGCCCCTTTAAACCAAAAAAAAAAAAAGGGCAGGGGACACAGAGAAAAAAAAAGAAAAAAAGAAAAAAGTGGGAGTACACCCCACTTATCATTGTGACCGCGATTGCAATCAGTTTTAATGTCTGTGATGACTTTACTATGTGTACCCATTATTTGTGACCCCATCTTTACTATTTACCCCCCCCTCCTTAATGGCACTTATGCCCCCCTTTTTACCCTCCCTAAAATATCAGGGATCCATCCCCCCTATAAAAAGATACTACCCACATCCCCCCCAAAACTCCCACCCCACTACAAAGAAAAAACACCTCGTGCCCCCCCCTTCCCCCCACCCTTTTATTGGGCCTCAAAGAGGGCATTTTATTCTTCTGCCTATTCTCCCCAATGGGGAAATGTATCTGCAACTTTATTCTCCCTCTCCCTTTCCCTTCCTTCCTCCTTCCTCCTTCCCTCTACTCCCTCCCTTACCCTCTACTTAACTACTTAAAAAAAAAAAAAAAGGGTGGGGGGGTGGAGCAGTCCTATCTCTCTCATGCAGGCATTTATTCCTACACCTCTGTCACTCCTTTATATATATGGTACATGATATACATAGCCTCCTTATATCGGTACATAATATATATAACCTCCATATATCAGATAGCTCATACCAAAAAAAAAAAGAAAAAAAAAACAACAACAAAAAAAAAGAAATATATGCAATATATGCAAATATATGCACCATTCGTTGTGCCAACCTTTGTATAGCTTATATGTATTCTATACCTATACACTTCTAACACAGCCCCCTAATTTTATATATCATTCAGTGTATATTTAACCCATCACTCCACTCCTCCTCCAAAAAAAAAGAAAAGCACGCGGGGAAAAAAAATAAAAAAAAAAAAGGGAAAAAAAATAAATAAATAAATAAAAAAAAAACCCGAGACAAGAGGCATTCAAGTCCGGGCCCTCTCCCCATAAACCTATATGAGACCCATATAGGGATGAGATATCAAAGATTTGTCAAAAAAAAAAAAAAATAAAAAAAAAAAAACTGTCCATTTTCCTCTTCTTGCTCTATGGGGTCTCTGTTCTTGTATTTCCTACATGACAATCGTCCCCTTTGTCAGTTTGGATTAATATCTGTCCATTATTATGGGTGAATCTAGCCAGTTCGGCACTTCTATGGGCTCAGCACCCAGAAACTGAAATAGTTCTTGTAGTTGAGCAGGGGACCTTAAGCTAAAGTTCTGCCCTTCTTTTTTTATAATTACTGCCAAAGGATATCCCCATCGATACGTGGCTTCTTTAAGGCGAATATAATCCAAGAGAGGTTTTAACAAGCGTCTTCTCCATTTTGTAAGCCTGCAAAGATCTGGATAGACCTGTATGTCCCCACCCTCCCATTTTACCACTCCCTCCTTCCATGCTGCCCGCATAATGTCTTCCTTTACCCTGAAGAAGTGTACTCTACAGACCACATCTCTAGGGCCCCCTTGGGCAGGAAGGCGAAAAGTAGGGACTTTATGAACCCGATCCAGTTCGATTGGTGTATCAGCAGGTCTATTCAAAATTAAATTAAATATGGTCGTGGCCGCCTCTCTCAGGGCCGGGCCTTCCAAGTTTTCAGAGACCCCCTTAATGCGGATATTATTTCGTCTGCTTCTATCCTCAGCCTCCTCACTGTGTAGCTGTAACGCAGCCATCTGTTGGTGCTGTCTCATGAGCTCTCCTTCCATATTCAACAGTCTGTGCTCCAATTTGCTGTTTTGCACTTCTAAATTTGTTATTTTCTGTTCACCCCTTTCCACACCAGCGCGCACTTCTTCTATCTCCTCTCTTAGTGTATTTATAATAGTTTTAGTTAAAGTCTGTATATGCTCCTTTGTGGGGAGTGCCTGAATAAGTGCTCTAAGCTGCTCCATATCTGATATAGTCTCTTGTCCCTTATTCTCCTGGGTTTGTGGAACCTTGTTACTATTCTCCAGACTTGTCATCCCCTCCCCCATCCTGTTTACCACAACTTCAGTGGGGGGATCTCCCCCCTTAGGCATACCTTTATACAGCATAGATGTCACCGCTGGTGCAGCAGATATTACCTCTAATATAGAGTCCCGTCTACCCTTCACAGCATTTCCTGCAGCTGCCATCCCTGAGGGGTCTTTCGTGCTGCTACTTCCTTCCCTGGTGTCCTCCAGTGACTGCAGCGTCGCGTCCGTCTGAGCCCTGAGATAGCGGGTAATGTAGGAGTGTGCTGGGGTGCTTGATGCTCGGGAACTCCTTCCGGGTCTTCTTCCACGGCGCGACATGTGCCAGTACTGACCCGCTCTCTGATGTGGAAGCTCCGCTCTTCAGCACCGGCCCCCCATACACAGCTACAGGGCTTGCTCACCAGAGTAAGTACAAGGACAGGCACTCTGCAGTAAGCGCTCTGTTTTGCTCCGCTCCCTGCCACTCAACTCAGCTGGCTTGCATACCTCGTTCGTCGGCCGCAGCGCGGCGAAACAGCATGTAGCCGCACGTCACTGACACTGGGATAGGCGCTCTGAGGTGCAGGCTCTGCTTGTTTCCACTGCTCACTGTCGGTCCTCTGTCGGGTGCATGCGGTGATCCCGCTAGGAGCTCCTCACACGCTTCCTCACTCCTCCATGCTCAGGCCACTCCCCCCGGAAACGGAAACCATTGTGTGTCTTCTGTCTTCACCTCCACCTGACAGCACTCCAAGCAACACTCACAGGCACTCGTGTTCCTCCTAACCTGAACCGCCATCTGTCTCATCCTCAGAGGGGTTCTGGGCTGGAGATACAAGGGAGGCCGACCTTATCACATCAGACTCCTACCAGGTACGTGACAAGAAGGAGCATCTCCTAGTCTCTGCCCACCTGGCGGCCTGCCCTCCAACGCCAGGGCGATGCGTGTGAGGACCACATTGGAGTCCTCCTGCAGCCTCACCCCCGCCTGCATGGCTGCCGTGTTTGCCCGGACAGCCTCGGTCAGGGCACGCACCTCCTGACCCACGCCTGCTGTGGTGGTCTGCTGGTCATTTATGCAGTTTATCACAGCCAAGGAGTTGCAGGCCAGATCCTCCACAGACTCCTTTATGGAGGCAGCCTGAGCCAGATGGCGGGTCTGGCAGGCTTGGTCCCTTCTCAGAATTTCGGGCAGAACGTCTGCCACCCCAATTGTCTTCCTGGTGGCCTTCCTGGCTCCTGATGTGGCTTGGGGCCTAGGAGTAGGGGAGACCCCTGGGGGGAAGCCCTGTTGGGGGAGGAGTGGGAGGGGCTACCCCTGATGGAGGCCTGACTGCTGTCAGCCCTAGGGGGAGACTCCTCCAAATGGAGAAGGACCTCATTGTCACTCAGCACCTCCTCCTCAACCTCCTCCTGAGGAGAGCTGTGGCCACTCCCCTCCACTGATGACTCCTGGCTTGCCAGGGGGTCTGCCTCAGACTCATGTCCGGGGGAGGCTGTGGACTGGCCAGATGGCACAGCACCCTCCTGCACATCTGTGGATGACACAAAACATTCACAGGTTGGAGGATCCACACACTTGTCACATATTCCCTTCCCCCCCCACACATGCTACACACCAGATAGAAAAAAAAACACTTACCTGTCCTCAAGACCTCCTCAATGGAGTCAAATCCAGGCACTCCCTCCACTTGATGCCTGTGGAGGCACTGGGCAACCACCCGCTCCTCAGCATTGAGCCTGAGAGTGGTTGATGGTCCCCCTCCAGTGCCCCTGGCATGAGCGGAAATCTTACCCAGCTTACCTCGGACGATGCGCCTGAGATCATTGATCTTTTTTGAGATCTCATTGGGGGTCCTGGCCTCACTCCCCAATGCATTGACATTGTCTGCTATCAGTTGCAGTATCTCCCTCCTCCTGGCCTTGGTGGTGTTGATACTCTCAGGCCCATGGAGGTACCTATCATATTGGGTCATGGCCCTGACAATAATAGCCCTCTCCTGGGGGGAGAAATTGTGCTTCCTCTTCTTGGGAGCTGCAGACATCTCTCCAAAAAACACACCGACAAAAACCTACAAACACCAACAGACAACAGAACAAAAGTACCTTGCTTCAGGGGGGGAAACAAATGGATGTACTTTTGCACTGGACGGGCGCATGTCTGGGCGTATTTATGCCCTGGGCATATCTCACTAATTACGCCGGGCCTAGTTCCTATCTTACTGATTACGCCGGGTTGAGTTCTGAGCATGTGCAGAGAGGCGCTGAACATAGCCAGCGTCATTGCGCATGCGCCGTCCGTTCGGCCCTTCATTTGCATGGGGTCATGGCTCATTTCAATGGAACATGCCCACTTCCTTCCCACTTTCAATTACGCCGGCTTATGCCTCGGAATTTACGTCGCGCCGGCGCAAAGTTGGGCGCAAATACTATGAGGATACGGCACTTCCCTCTCTAAGTTGAGCCGGCGTAACGTAAATGAGATGCGCTATGCCGGTCTATATATGCGCCTATGTACGTGGATCTGCCCCCAAGTACGTTTAGGTGCAAACTATACAGCACAAGTGCAGTAAACACCAAGGGGCAGATCCACAAAGATCTGCCCCGGCGCAGCGTATCTGAGATACGCTACGCCACCGTAACTTACTTTTGTTGGTTTGAATCCTGAAAGAATTTGCGCCGTAAGTTACGGCGGCGTAGTGTATCTCTTGCGGCGTAACGGCGCCTAATTCAAATCGGCGAGTAGGGGGGCGTGTTTCATTTAAATGAAGCGCGTCCCCGCGCCGAACGAACGGCGCATGCGCCGTTCCTAAATATCCCACCATGTATTGCGCTAAATGACGTCGCAAGGACGTCATTGTTTTGACGTGGACGTAAATTACGTCCAGCCCGATTCACGGACGACTTACGCAAACAATTTTTGTTTTTTAAATTATACGCGGGAATGACGACCATACTTAACATTGAGTACGCCACCAAACAGCAGCTTTAACTATATGCCGAAAAAAGCCGACTAGAGACGACGTAAAACAATGCGATGGCCGCTCGTACATTCGTGGATCGTCGGAAATAGCTAATTTGCATACTCGACGCGGAAAACGACGGGAACGCCACCCAGCGGACGCCGAAGAATTGCATCTTAGATCCGAAGGCGTACGAAGACGTACGCCTGTCGGATCTAACCCAGATGCCGTTGTATCTTGTTTTGAGGATTCAAAACAAAGATATGACACGAGAAATTTGAAAGTACGCCGGCGTATTAGTAGATACGCCGGCGTACTCTCTTTGTGGATCTGCCCCCCTAGTACGTTTAGGTGAAAACTATACAGCACAAGTGCAGTAAACACCAAGTACGTTTAGGTGCAAACTATACAGCACAAGTGCAGTAAACACCAAGTACGTTTAGGTGCAAACTATACAGCACAAGTGCAGTAAACTCCAAGTAGGTTACACTACGCCGCCGTAACTTACAGCGTATTTTCCGTATCCACATAGAATTTGCGCAGTAAGTTACGGCGGCGTAGTGTAACTGTGTCGGCGTAAGGGCGCGCAATTAAAATGGATAAGATGTGGGCGTGTTTTATGGTAATTCATATACACCCCACGTAAATGATGTTTTTTTTAACGGCACATGTGCCGTCCGTGGGGGTATACTAGTGCGCATGCTCGAAATCACGTCGCAAATAGTCAATGCTTTCGACGTGAACGTAATTAACGCAAAGCCCTATTCGCGAACGTTTTACGCAAACGACGTACACGACGAAAATGTTTACGCTGGCCCGACGTCCATACTTAACATTGCGTACGCCTCATAGAGCAGGGGTAAGGTTACGCCAAAAAAAGCCTTACGTAAACGACGTAAAAAAATACGCCGGGCGGACGTACGTTTGTGGATACTCAATGCGGAAATAGACGGAAGCACCACCTAGCGGCCAGCGTAAATATGCAACCTAGATCCGACGGCGTACTAAGACGTACGCCAGTCGGATCTAGCCCAGCTTCAGGCGTATCTTGTTTTGTGGATACAAAACAAAGATACGCTGGAGCAACCTAGAAGTTATGCGGCGTATTAATAGATACGCCAGCGTAACTGCTTTGTGGATCTGGCCCCAAGTACGTTTAGGTGCAAACTATACAGCAAAAGTGCAGTAAACACCAAGTACGTTTAGGTGCAAACTATACAGCACAAGTGCAGTAAACTCCAAGTAGGTTTAAGTGCAAACTATGCAGCACAAGTGCAGTAAACACCAAGTACGTTTAGGTGCAAACTATACAACACAAGTGCAGTAAACTCCAAGTAGGTTTAAGTGCAAACTATACAGCACAAGTGTAGTAAACACCAAGTACGTTTAGGTGCAAACTATACAGCACAAGTGCAGTAAACTCCAAGTAGGTTTAAGTGCAAACTATACAGCACAAGTGCAGTAAACACCAAGTACGTTTAGGTGCAAACTATACAGCACACGGGCAATACAACACGTTAGAACACTGCAGCTAGCACAATCAACTGCCTGACAAATAGGAATAGCTGATCTAGCTAAACTATACAGTGTATAAATATATGTACAACACCTGGGATGTATATATATCCTCTACACACTGTAAATTTAACTAAACTGACTAGCCTGCCTGCTCTATCTATCTAGAAAAAAAAGACACTGGGGCTGATTTACTATTCTCTGTGCGCTGCGCTGGTTCATGCCTTAATTAGTGCCCCGGGTGAAGCCTTAATTAGGCGCATGAACCAGCGTAGCAGCGGCGCATTGCAAGTAAAATGTAAAGCCGCCGCCAAACTCCCTATTGAAGTCTATGGGAGAAATCAAAAGTGTTCATATTAAAGGCTAATATGCAAGTTTTGTCCTAAAAAGTGTTTGGGGACCTGTGTCCTGCCCCAGGGGACTTGTATCAACACTTTTTTTTTTTTTAAACGGCCGTTTTTTCGGGAGCAGTGAAATTAATAATGCTTAATGTGAAACAATAAAAGTGAAATATTCCTTTAAATTTCGTACCTAGGGGGGGTGTAAAGTCAGCATGTGAAATAGCGCATTTTTCCCACACTTAGAACTGTCCCTGCACAAAATGACATTCAGAAGGAAAAAAGTCATTTAAAATTCACACGCGGCAATAATGAATTGTCGGCTCCCGGCAATTCTAAAGGGATTCATTCATAAAGAAAAAAAATGTGTGGGGGTTCTCCCAAATTAAATTACCAGGCCCTTCAGGTCTGGAATGGATATTAACCATTGAACCCCGCCGTAAAAAAAAAAAAAATTACATAGGGTTCCCCGCAAATATCCATACCAGGCCCTTCAGGTCTGGTGTGGATTTTAAGGGGAACTCCACCCCAAATTTAAAAAAAAAATGGTGTGGAATTCCCCCTAAAAATCCACACCAGACCCTTATCCGAGCACGTTAACTTGGCCGGCCGCAGAAAAGAGGGGGGACAGAGTGCGGCCCCCCCTCTCCTGAACAGCACCAGGCCACATGCCCTCAACATGGGGAGGATGTCCCCATGTTGATGGGGACAAGGGCCTCATCCCCATAACCCTTGCCCGGTGGTTGTGGGGGTCTGCGGGCGGGGGGCTTATCAGAATCTGGAAGACCCCTTTAACAAAGGGGACCCCTAGATCCTGGCCCCCCCTGTGTGAAATAGTAATGGGGTACATTGTACCCCTACCATTTCACCAAAAAAAGTGACAAAAGTGTGAAAAATGACAGTAGCCGGTTTTTGACAAATCTTTTAATAAAATCTTCTTTCCGCGGTTCTTCTTCTTCTTTCATTCGGGTTTCTTCCTCTGCTTCTTTCTTGGGTCTTCTCGTCTCATCTTGCCCGACCTTTTCTCCCATGTTCCTCTCCTTCTGTCGGCCTTCTCGTCCTGCAACTTGCCCGGCGTCTTCTCCTGTCTTCTTCTCCGTCCGTCAGCCTTCTCGTCCACATCTTTTTCCACATCTTTTTCTTCCCCGGACGCAGCGCTTGAAATTGAATTAGCTGCCGTGTGCCGCTCCTGGAACCCGCCCCCCTCTGACGCCACAAGTAAACTAATTTGAAAGTCATGTGCGTCAGAGGGGGGCGGGGTCACAGAGCGTCACACGGCGGGGGAATTCAATTTCAAGCGCGTCGTCCGGAGAAGAAGAAGCCGCCGCACTATGCGGACGAGCTTCCAATTGAAGTTCCCGCCGTGTGACGCTCATGTGACCCCGCCCCCCTCTGACGCACATATACCACACGCGGACTTTCATATGAGTTTACCTGTGGCGTCAGAGGGGGCGGGGTCTCAGGAGCGGAACACGGCGGGGTCTTTAATTTCAAGCGCAGCGCCCAGAAGATCAAGAAGATGTGGAGGAGAAGGCCGACGGACGGAGAAGAAGATAGGAGAAGATGTCGGGCAAGATGTGGACGAGAAGACCCAAGAAAGAAGCAGAGGAAGAAACCCGAATGAAAGAAGAAGAAGAACCGCGGAAAGAAGATTTTATTAAAAGATTTGTCAAAAACCGGCTACTGTAATTTTTCACACTTTTGTCACTTTTTTTGGTGAAATGGTAGGGGTACAATGTACCCCATTACCATTTCACATAGGGGGGGCGGGATCTGGGGGTCCCCTTTGTTAAAGGGGTCTTCCAGATTCTGATAAGCCCCCCCACCCGCAGACCCCCACAACCACCGGGCAAGGGTTGTGGGGATGAGGCCCTTGTCCCCATCAACATGGGGACACCCTCCCCATGTTGAGGGCATGTGGCCTGGTGCGGTTCAGGAGAGGGGGGGGCGCACTCTGTCCCCCCCTCTTTTCTGCGGCAGGCCAGGTTAACGTGCTCGGATAAGGGTCTGGTGTGGATTTTTGGGGGGACTCCACGCCATTTTTTTTGTAATTTGGGGTGGAGTTCCCCTTAAAATCCACACCAGACCTGAAGGGCCTGGTATGGATATTTGGGGGGAACCGCACGTCATTTTTTTTTGTTTTTACGGCGGGGTTCCCCTTAATTTCCATTCCAGACCTGAAGGGCCTGGTAATTTAATTTGGGGGAACCCCCATACATTTTTTTTTTTTTAGTTTTAATGAGCAATGACTGTATTCTTTATAGCCATGAGTACTTTTAAATTACTTTTTTTTTTCACTTCAGAAATGACATCTTGTACAGGGACAGTTCTAAGCACGGGAAACATGCGTGTACCCCCCCCTGTATGAAATTTAAAGGAATATTTACCTTTTATTGTTTAACTTTAACCACTTCCATACCGCGCCTATTCTGGCACTTCTCTCCTCCATGTAAAAATGATATTTAGTTCCTGGGAAATTACTCAGGACCCCCAAACATTATATATATATTTTTTTAGCAGACACCCTAGGGAATAAAGTGGCGGTCATTTTTTATTTGATTTCCAACGGTATTTGCGCAATAATTTTTCTAACGCCTTTTTTTTTTGGCCCAAAAAAAAAAACGGTTCATGAATTAAAAAATAACAAAACAGTACAGTTAGCCCAATTTTTAGGGATAATGTGAAAGATGATGTTACACCGAGTAAATAGATACCTAACTTGTCACGCTTTAATATTGCACACACTCATGGAATGGCGCCAAACTTCGGGACTTAAAAATATCCATAGGCGATGCTTGATTTTTTTTACAGGTTACCAGTTCAGAGTTACAGAGGAGGTCTAGGGCTAGAATTATTGCTCTCGCTCTAACGCACGCGTCAATACCTCACATGTGTGGTTTGAATGGTGTTTACATATGTAGGCGGGACTTACATGCATGCTTCTGAGTGCGAGCTACTAGGGACAGGGGCGTTTTAATTTTTTTTTTTACCTAATATTTTTCTTTTTGCACTTTTTTGTCCCTTTTTTTTATTTTGGATCACTTTTATTCCTATTACAAGGAATGTAAACATCCCTTGTAATAGTACTAGTGTGTGACAGGTCCTCTTTATGGAGAGAGGCGGGGTCAATAAGGCTGGAAAGCATGATATTGGCAAAAAAAATTAAAAGATCTCATGCTTTCAGCTGCAATCATGTTCGTTCAGCACAGTGGTGTAGTGTATAGCACTTTGACCTAGCAGCAAAAGGGTCGTTGGTTCGAATCCCGTCTGTGACACCATCTGCCTGGAGTTTGCATGTTCCTCCTGTGCGGGTTTCCTCCCACATTATAAAAACATGCTGTAAATCGGATCCTGTCTAAATAAGCCCTAATATGCAGTAGTATATTTAGGTTTTGTGCTGCCCTAGGCCTGACTACATTTCTGCACCTCCTAATAGAAAAATTACCCACCCTTCCTGTCAAGGCCACACCCTGTTTTTGTATGACCCGCCCAGGAATTTTCAGGACACACACTAGTTCTGGGGGGGAGGGGGGCACTGGATTCCCTTAATTTGCATAGTTTTTCTCTCACTTCCTGTTTGGCTATGGGGCAGTAAGTGAACCCCAATTGGACACAGATAATACAAAATAAACTGACAGGGCCTATAACCCTCCCTCACTCTATCCAAAATTAAAGAAAATAAAAAGTGTTGATTATAGTTCTAGTTTAAGCACAAATTTCAGAGAGTTTTATTGAGAGGCCTAAGAAAATATAACCATGCCAATAGGCCAGGATACAGTGTTGCTAATTTGTATGAATGTGTGTTAGGGCCCCCCCACAAACACCACCCAATGTTAAATAAAAAAGTATTAATTTGCAAATAAGTATTATCTGCTCATTTTTTGTGGATGTCTGCACCCCTGATAGTGACAACATTTGTGAGGTGTCTTCACCCTTTCTAATTCAAATTCATTCACTTCCTGTCACATAGCCAAACAGGAAGTGAGGGTAAATCCTTACTAATATCTTTTCTTGGGGACACAGATCAATCTAAATAGTTTCCCATTATGTAAATTGCACTCTAGCATTTTGCTGTGTACACCCCAAATTATTAGGGATTTTGGACTTTGGGGTCCATTTACTAAGGGCAAATCCACTTTGCACTACAAGTGGACAAGCAAGGAAGAAAACAAAACAACTTTGCTTCTACAGGATTGGATGTTAAAACCATCAGTGCTTCCTCTCTGATTTTCAGCGACTGCGCTTGTACTGCAGAGTGGCTTTGCCTTTACTAAACCCCAAACTAAATAATCATTTGGGGCAGGGATCCTCAAACTACGACCCTCCAGCTGTTGTAGAACTACACATCCCATGAGGCCTTGTAATGCACTGACATTCACAGACATGACTAGGCATGATGGGAATTGTAGTTCCTGAACAACTGGAGGGCTGTAGTTTGAAGACCCATGATTTGGGGTGTACACAGCAGTGCTGGAGTGCAATTTGCTTAATGGGGACACTAGTAAGATTGACCTGTGTCCAAGAAAAGACACTGGTAGGGTTTTAACCTCACTTCCTGTTCAGCAGGGGTTCTAACACTGACTTGGCTTCCCTCAAACACCCACAATTTGAATAGGATTGCCTTGCGCTAGATTTAAGCACAGTGCTGTAAATCAGCACTTCAAGCCTGTCAGCCAATACCCCCCCCCCAACAGGCCATGTTTGCAGGGTTTCCTTCATCTTGCACATGTGCTTTAAAAGACAGTCTGGACAGCAATTCTTGATAAGATAAATCCACAAAACATGTCCTGTCGGGGGTACTTGAGGGCTGAGGACCACTACAGTAAAAAGAAAATACTTACCACTTTGTCTTTAATTTCCTGGTGAATAAACATGGCAGCAAACTTTTCATGATTACACACCAGGAAAGAAGCTTAGACAAAAATCACACCTAATCACACCTACGGCCAAACCTATTTCAGCTGCAGCTGACTGTATCATGAAAAAGTAACAAAAAACAAACTTTAAAATTTGAAAGTAATTTTTATTGTTCAACAAAACAAGGAAAGCAAAAAAGACAAACAAACAAAAACACACACACACACAAACAAAAATAAATTTAAAAAATCAAAATAAACATAGGTTAACTGTCCCAACATCTTCAGAAATATTTTTCAAAATAAGGCAGCAGAGACAAATACATCAAAGTGACCATCATTTAAAAATAAACAAAAAACATTGGCAAAATAAACATGCTCCAAAAACCATTTCTGTTTAGCAACAACATTCCTGCCAGCCTGCCCCTCTCAGGGCAGCTGAGGACTGCTCGATCTACACTTTTTATAACATGTGTGCTTGTGTGCTAGTAATCAAGCAATTGAAATCACATGAACACATTTCAGTCTCTAGTTTGGGTGAGCTTGTAAGTGCTTACACCTGGTAAGGATGTCCTTAAATTACTAACCCACCCACGCTCTATGAGCATGCTCAGAGACATCCAAGTGATTTTCACCCTCAAAAATCAAGTTACAAATTTCTAAGTGTCTGAGCATGCTCAGTTCAGCTCACATGCAGGAACAAAGCTGCAATGGCTGCTGAAAGCATGAGAGCTGTGTTTTGTTTCCCCTGAACTCATGCTTTCCAGGATGAAGGGGAGGTCTTAGTGAATTATTACGTAACAAAAATAAATAATAATAATTAAAACGCCCCTGCCCCTAGTAGCTCCCAGTCAGAAGCGAACACACACAATTTTTTTTCTTCAGGTTAACAGTTTAGAGTTACAGAGGAGGTCTAGTGCTAAAAGTATTGCTTTCACTCTAACGCACGCGTCAATACCTCACGTGTGGTTTGAACAATGTTTACATATGTGGGCGGGACTTGCGTAAGTCCCGCCCACATATGTAAACACCGTTCAAACCACACATGTGATGTATTGACGCGTGCGTTAGAGCGAGAGCAATACTTTTAGCACTAGACTTTCTCTGTAACTATAAACTGGTAACCTGAAAAAATAAAAAAAAACAACGCCTATGGGGATTTTAAAGTACTGAAGTTTGGCCCCATTCCATGAGTGTTTGCAATAGTAAAGCGTGACATGTTAGGTATCTATTTACTCGGTGTAACATCATCTTTCACATTATCACCAAAAATTGGGCTAACTTTAGTGTTTTGTTATTTTTTAACCACTTGAGCCCCAGACCATACTACTGGTCAATGACCGGGCCAGTTTTTGCGATTCGGCACTGCGTCGTTTTAACTGACAATTGCACGGTCGTGCAACGTGGTTCCCAAACAAAATAGGCGTCCTTTTTTTTCCCCACAAATTGATTTTTTTTTGGTGGTATTTGATCACCTCTGCGTTTTTTCTTTTTTTTGGTATAAACAAAAATAGAGCGACATTTAAAAAAAAAAAAACATTTTTACTGTTTGCTATAATAAATATCCCCAAAATTAACTAAAAATAATATTTTTTTCCCTCAGTTTAGGCCGATACGTATTGTTCGACATATTTTTGGTTCCAAAAAATCGCAATAAGCGTCTGATTTGTTTGCGCAAAAGTTATAGCGTCTACAAAATAGGGGATAGTTTTATGGCTTTTTTATTAATATATTTTTTTTTTACTAGTAATGATTTTTATCGGTACTGCGACATTATGGCGGACACATTTTTGGGACCATTGGCATTTTTCTAGCGACAAATGTTCTAAAAATGCATTGCTTACTACAAAAATGTCACTGGCAAGGAAAGGGGTTAACACTAGGGGCGAGGGAGGGGTTAATTATGTTCCCTGGGTGTGTTCTAACTGTAAGGGGGGGTGGGACTGACTAGGGGAAATGACAGATCGCTGTTCATACATTGTATGAACAGACGATCAGGCATTTCCCCCCTGACAGGACCAGGATAAAGGGGAACTCCGCGCCAAATTTCAAACTTGAAACCGGCGCAGGTCCCCCTCCAAGCACTCTTGTCCCCATGTCGATAGGGACAAGAGCCTCTTCCCGACAACCCTGGCCGTTGGTTGGCGGGGGGCTTATCAGAATCAGAGAGCCCCCTTTAATAAGGTTGCCCCCAGATTCCGGCCCCCACCCTATGTGAATGAGTATGGCGTACCCCTAACCATTCACCTGGGGGGAAATGTAAAGTAAAAAACACACCACACAGAATAAAATATTTTATTAATCAGCTCCGGGGGTCTTCCGCCGGGGCGCCCTTCACCATGAAGCTCCTTGCTTATGGGGGAGGGCCGCGGGCTTCGTCGCTTTCTGCCGGGGCCCCCTTCACCATGAAGCTCCTTTGCTTATGGGGGAGGGCCGCGTTCTTTGTTGCTTTCTGCCGGGGCCCCCTTCACCATGAAGCTCCTTTGCTTATGGGGGAGGGCCCCGGGCTTCGTCGCTTTCTGCCGGGGGGGCCTCTTGATGGCCTTTTCTGCCTGGCACCTCTCCGCTGTCTTCCACCGTAGGGTGCCACTCTCCGGGCTTCTACGGTGCCCTCCGATTCTGCCTGGCTCCTCCGCTGGGGCCAGGGCTTCTCTCCGCTGTCTTGTTCCATTCGATGTTGACACGACGAGGTCCGGCGCTGAAATGCAGACAGAGCGGTGGGTCAGCGCAGGCTGAAAACCGCTCGGAGATTCCCGTGCTCCGCGTCACGCAGCGCAATTATGGGTACGCCGCTTGGTATTTACCAAGATTTTGTCGGCGTACTGACAAGACGCACGTGAAACCCCGAAATTTCCCTGTTCGCATGCCCAGTATGCAAATGAACCTCCCGAGGTTCAGGCGCACTGTGCAAGCGTACGGGGATCGGTTCCCTAAAATCACTTTCACTTTCAATTCGGCCCACCAAACACATTCAAACATGTCACTACACTTCCCCTGCATCACCCCCTCCCTCCCCTAATAAACTCCCGCCCGAATCCCCGCAATTTACATTTGAATATGCCGTGCGCCAGGTCTATAGTAGTGCTCAATGCGCCCTCTCCTGGGCGCACTGAGCACTTTAGTAACTAAGGAAATACACTGCACTAGCAGCGTATTTCTTTAGTAAATGTCAAAACGGCTGCTACTCCTGCTTTTGCTCCATGAGTCATGGAGCAAAGGCTTGGTAAATCAGCCCCACTGTCTCTCTCTAGGACTGATATGTTCCTGGCTTTGGCCAATTATGGCTCTCCGTTTTTTGCGCGCTGTGATTGGCCAAGCATGCGGGTCATAGTGCATGCTTGGCCAATCATCAGCGCGCAATGCCGCAGTGATTTATGGGCCGTGGCGCGTCACTCGAATTTGGCGCGAATGACCCGTTTTGTTTGAATTTCGACTAACATATGAACAGACGATTGACTCGAACACGAAGCTCATCCCTAGTAACCAACAAGTGTCAGAAAAATGTTTAGTCTTTAAGTGGCTAAATTGACCTCATTTACAGACTGAAGTTCATTCCTTTGATCTAAATATTGTATCTCTTCTCTATCTTTGTGCTGAGGAATGTCTTTTTTTTACAGCTCTGGCTCTGCACTGTTCATAGAAAAAAAAGAGTCAACAATTAGATTTAAAAACTGACATTGACAGTCAGTGTTGGTAAGTGTACAGACTGCTGTACCCTCACTATATGTACATCTCTTCTTCCTCTCTCCTTGCACACACTGACCCCTTTGCACACACTGCCCCCCAAATGACAGCTCCAAAATCTAAGGGGAAAAAATGCTGGCAATTACATTTAAAAGCGAACAGTGAAAGTCAGCGCTGGCAAGTGAGGGAGCCTGTCTGTATAGACTTCCCCCTCACTGTGCATACTGCTATACTGCTCTCCTGCCTTTCTCTGCCACGCCCCCCCCCCCCCTACAGTGACTTGTTGCCTCTAACAACCAATGCAAAAAACAAATGAAAAACTGACCATTTGTCAGTTTACATCCGTTTTTCATCAGATCAGTTTTTTTTTTTGATAGATGAAAAATAGGTCTTTCATCCGTTCAAAAAGACGGATGTTGACGGAAGCAGATAAAAACGGATGAAAATAGATGATCATCCGTTGTCATACGTTTTTCCATTGGAATGCATTGATGTCCGCTTTTCATCCGTCAACGCATGGATGAGAAACAGACAAACGTGTGAAAGGGGCCTTAGTGAGCATCATGTAAGCTGCACACAACACCTTTGCCAACTTTGTCTCAGTTTTATGTTTTTTGTAGCGTGCTGTGGGGTGTATTCAAATTAAAAAAGGAATACCAAGTGGTGATGAGTTAATGAAGGTACAGCTGTCAAAGCATGGCCTGCATATGAAGGTTCAGTAGTCAGTATTATGATCTATAGATGAGGTGGACAGTGTCACAACTATTCATATCACAGCTCGACGGTCTCACAGTGCATTTCATTTCATTCTCAGCTTGATTTTGGTTGTGCAGGGATTATGGGACATTTAATAATTTTTGGTAAATAAACATGTGATGGGAATAAAGGGTGTTTTTTTTTTACATTGGCCTGCAGTTGTAATTTAGTATAGTAATTTTCCTTTTGAAATCTGATTGACCTGGCCTTCTATATGTAAATTAGAGCCTTTACCTGGCAGAATGAGCAGTAATGGCACAGTGAACCATCTTTGTATTCATCGGCATCAACATCATCATCGTCATCATCGTCATCATCATCTTTAATAGTAAAAATATTTAAAAAGTCAAAGTGGCAAAAAAAAATATTAAAACAAAACATGACAAAGTATACCATTTTTGAAATGTTGTCTGTCTGTGAGTGTTTTTTTTTTATTTACCTAAATATGTAAACCACTAATACTTTCCTAGTGTGAAGATAAACTTTAAAATATTAAGACCTATTCATTATAAAAAAAAAAAAAAACTTTGCATGTGGATTACATTTTAAGGATTTGTTTTTAACTGCCAATATTGTGTTAAAGTTAAATTCCAAGTACACAAACTTTCATATTTTTTTTTCACATCAAAAATGTATTAAAGAATCATACTAACAGTACAAGTTATTGCGAGTAACAGACAATAATCATTTGAAGATCAACAACAATATGTTCACATCACATATCAAACGTGTTTATACTGTACACCACAGTATGACAATAGATATAGAACTAAATATCTTATTGCATAAGTAATCTTAAGGTCGAACATAGCGCTACCATGAATATCTTTGTCATCCAAAGAGATCTGTTTATAGGGTTAGCTGCAAAGTGTATTTTAAAGTAAAGATAAGTGAAGAGAGAAAGAAGAGGGGGAAGGGAGGGGAGGGGAAGGAGAAAAAAAATTATACATAATTTATACAAATAAATAAACATATGAATTGTTTTGTTTAACATTTGTACATATAAGTAGTTCAATATGTTCCAGAAATGTGGTAGACAAAAATAAGACGCAGAATAACCCCTCATCTCATGTGAGGGGTCTTCCCAATCAAATCTAAGTACCTTCATAGTTCATTAATGCATCATATTCTCGAGAAACCTTGAAAGCAAATCACGGAGACCTGGGGCCAGATTCACAAAGGACTTATCTCCATGTACGCCGTCGTAAGTCCGAAAGTGCGCCGTCGTATCTATGCAACTGATTCATAGAATCAGTTACGCTTGAATTTGGCCAAGATATGAGCGGCGTAAGTTTCCTACGCCGTCGTATCTTGGGGTGCATATTTACGCTGGCCGCTCGGGGCGCTTCCGTATATTTCCGCATTGAATATGCAAATGAGCTAGATACGCCGATTCACGAACGTACTTGTGCCCGGCGTATTAAAATACGCTGTTTACGTAAGGCGTACAACCGGCGTAACTTTACCCCTCATAAAGCAGGGGTAAGTCATGTTAAGATATGGACGTCGGAAACGTCAGAACAGCGTCATATTTTACATCGTTTGCGTAAGTAGTACGTGAATGGGGATGGGCGTAACCTTTTGAGCCAGCGTAATTTACGGAGAAAATCGACGTGATACTGAGCATGCGCGCGCATGCGCCGTTCATTAGGCGCGTCATTTACGTGGGGTCACAATTCATTTCCATACAACACGCCCCCTACCAGCCTACTTTCAATTACGCGGGCTTACGCCGGCCCATTTACGCTACGCCGCCGTAACTTAGGGCGGAAGTTCTTTGTGAATACTGCACTTGCCTGTCTAAGTTGCGGCAGTGTAGCGTAAATAGGATACGCTACGCCCGCACAAAGATGCGCCCAGATACGTGAATCTGGCCCCAGGTCTTTTAAAAGTTTTCAATTTTATCTGTTGATTGGGCCATAGTGTCTTCCATATAGCAAATGTCTGCTACTCTTTTCAACCAGTCTTAGATTGAAGGGGGTCTAACGCTTCTCCAAGAGAGCGGAATGAGGGGCTTGGCAGCATTCAGTAAATGTTTGGTTAGAGACCTTTTATAGCGCTGCAGGGTGAAATTTGAAATGTGCAGAAGGCAGCATGCTGCATTCAATTCAATCCTGGTCTCCGTGATCTGCTTCACCACCTCCCTAACTCTGTTCCAAATATCACTCAGGACAGGGCAATCCCACCAGATGTGAATCATACTGCCTTCTCCTGTTTCGCATCTCCAGCATTTGCCCAAAGTGTGGGGAAACCATTTTTAAATTTTGTCTGGGGTGGAGTACCAATGTGTCAGAAGTTTACATTATGTCTCCTGAATTCTAGTGCTAATGGAGCATTTATGTGCCAAAATGCAGGCATACATCCATTGATTATCAGTAAGATTAACTTGTAAGGCCCTGGACCAAGCCTGTCTGAATCTATCTTCCTTCATGGTGTTTGAATTTTGTAACCAGCTATAGGCAATGGAGGTTGCTCTGTCAAACTGGGCGCCCTCTAAACAAACTTTCTCAATATCAGTCAGTTATCTAGAGAAAAAGGGTTTCCTGCTCCCTTTGGTGGTGTAATCCCTTATTTGAAAATAGGTCCACCAAGGAAGTCTTGGCAAGTCAAGATCTTCTTTAAGCTTTAAGTGACTTTTGAATAGACCTAAGTGAAAACAATCTTTTGCCAGAAGTGGAGGCTTTGTGTCAGAGGTCTGGAGGTTAGCATTCCCCAATCCCAGTAGGAAATCAGGGTTGTCTCTTAAAGAGGAGTTCCACCCAAATTTGGAACTTCCTCTTAACCCACTCCTCTCCCCCTTACATGCCACATTTGGCATGTAATTTTTTGGGGGGGGAGTGGGGGCTTCAGCAAGAGTGGGACTTATTGTCCCACTTCCTCTTTCCTGTAGGCGACTAAGCTTAATCGCCTTCAGGAAGGGGCTGCTGTAGGCGATCGCCTAGGACACGTCACAGGTCCTAGGCGATCTCCTGGCCAATTACACGGCGCGGCGCCGGGCTGCGCCGCTCGCGCATGCGCAGTGGCGCTCGCGCATGCGCAGTGGGTGCCCGGCCATGAAGCCGAAAGCTGTCACGGCCGGGTGCCCACACTGAGAATGAAGACGCCGGCCGGGGAGGGGGGGAGAGGAGCGGAGCCCCGGCCGGCGCGTCGCTGGAGCAGGTAAGTGTCTGTTTATTAAAAGCCAGCAGCTACACTTTTTGTTGCTGCTGACTTTTAATAAACATACAAATGGCTGGAACTCCCCTTTAAGGGGGACAAAGGGCTTAGTGAAGTCGTCAGGTTTGTCTTGTTTGCAACTGTATGGAGTATCCGCAGTGTGGTGCCCGTAATCGGATGACGTTTAATAGAGTCAAGTTGGCTCTGCCATGGTATCCATGGGGAGAATTTCAGTGGGGTTGAACTCAACGAGTTCTCCAATCTAACCCAATCTTTGGAACGGCCATGGCAATGCCAGTCTATCATTCTCGCAAGGTGTGACGCTAAGTAATAAATGTAGAAGTTTGGGAGGGTCCTAAGAAGGTACAATAACCTAGGGAGAATGACCATTTTTAGTATCGCTGCTCTTCCAAACCATGAAAAGTACTTGGAGTGCCACTTCTGTAGATCTTTTCGAATGTCCTGTAACATGGCTGGAAAATTGTGCTCATATATGGCAGATAGCTTGGGGGTCAGCCATATTCCTAAGTATTTGAGTGCATTTGAGACCCATTTAAAAGGACAATTGGCTTGGGTTTTAAGCAGAGTATCCGCCGTCAAAGAAACATTCATCGCTTCGGACTTGCTAAAGTTGATTTTAAAATTTGACATGTAGCCAAAACGCCAGAACTGTTTCAGCAAGTTAGGGATAGTTATGTGCGGTTCAGTCAAAAAAAAATAAAAGATCGTCAGCGTAGGCTGCTGTTTTGTATTTAGAGCCACAGACCTTAAACCCTGCTATAGATTTGTCCTTGTTAACCATTCTAATAAATGGCTCCAATGACAGGATAAATAACAGTGGAGACAGGGGGCAACCCTGTCTGGTTCCATTCCTGATCATGACCTCCTCCGACAGTGAGCCATTCACTTTCAACTTAGCTAAGGGACCATCATAGAGGGCCGAGATTCATTTCAACATCTGCGGACCTAATCCAATATGTTTACATGTAGCCAGTATTTAGTCCCATGCCACTCTGTCAAAGGCCTTCTCCGCGTCCGTGGACAGGAGAAGGCCCTCAAAGTCACCTCTGCGTGCCTCATGTGTCAGGAGAAGGGCCCTGATCACAATGGGCCGGATTCACGTAACACTTACGCCGACGTATCTCGAGATAAGTGTAAATGTGCGCCCTTGTATCTCTGCGCCGTGCCCATAGAACTAGATACGCCTGAAAATAGGCTTCCTCTGACCGACGTAACTTTCCTACGCCGGCGTACCTTGGGTGCATATTTACGCTGGCCGCAAGGGGCACATTGATTTACGCATTGAATATGCAAATGACTGAGATACGCTGATTCACGAACGTACTTGCGCCCATCGCAGTAATATACGCCGTTTACGTAAGGCGTACATCTGGCGTAAAGTTATTCCACATATAGAAGGCGCAACCCATGCAAAGGTATGGACCACGGACCAGCCTTCGTATTTTACGTTGTTTACTTAGTACTACGTGAATAGGGCTGGGCGTAGGTTACGTTCAGTGATTCAACGTATCTTAGGCGTTTGTTCCAACGTGATTCTGAGCATGCGCACTGGGAAGCGTCCACGGGACGGCGCATGCGCCGTTCGTTCGGCCCATCATTTGCATGGGGTCACGGTTCATTTAAATGTATCACGCCCACTTCCACCTACTTTGAATTAGGCCGGCTTACGCCTAGGAATTTACGCTACGCCGGCGCAACGTTGGGAGCGAGTGCTTTGTGAATACTGTTCTTGCCTCTCTGTGTTACGTCGGCGTAGCGCATATGAGATGCGCTACGCCGGCATAAAGATGCGCTCAGGTATGTGAATCCGGACCATTGTCTTTGGCCTCCCTACCAGGCATGAATCCTATTAAGGAAGCCAGCAGCGGCCTCAGTCTATTAGCCAAAATTGTTGCAAGAATTTTGAGATCCAAATTGAGCAAGGAGATGGGTCTATAGCTGGAGCACTTAGTAGGCCCCGTACACACGACCAAACATGTATGCTGAAACTGGTCGGCGGACCAGTTTCAGCATACATGTTTGGTCGTGTGTAGGCGCGAGCGGGCAGATTTCCAGCAAACATTTGCCCGCCGGGTCTTTTCCCAGCAGACAAATATTCCTGGACGTGTTTTAAAACCGTCCGCTGGAATCCTGCCCGCTCGGACATGTACGGTCGTCAGTACAGACCTACCGTACATGTCCGAGCGCCCGCCGTCCCTCGCATGCGTTGAATGAGTTTGACGCATGCGTGGAAGCATTTAAATGGCAGGCCCGCCCACGTCGCCGTGTCATCGCCGCGTCATCGTTGCGGCCACGCCCCGCGTATTGTTTACGCACGGACTTCTGTACGATGGTTAGTACAGCCATCGTACAGAAGCCCTCGGGCAGACATGTACGGTGAAAACGGTCCGACGGACCGGTTTCATCGTACATGTTTGCTCGTTAGTACCCGGCCGTAGGGTCTTTCCCCGGTTTTGGGATAAGTGTGATATGGGCAGACAGAAAATCAGTTGGCACCGAGCTTGATGTGGTTAAGTGATTCAAAGCTGCCATTCGCAGTCCTGAAAGGATGTCGCTAAACGATTTATAATATGCTGAAGTAAACCCATCTGGGCCTGGACTCACTCCAGTCTTTAATTGCCAACTGAGTTTCTGACAGCGAAATTTGTTCTTCAAGGGGGGATAATACCAGATCTTCCAGTTTCGGTAGGCCACTGTCGCGTAAATGGAGACGGTAGGTGTCCCCTAAAATTGCAAACTAGGAACCACTATCTCACCACATCCCTGAATATAAGCCAATTGCTGTACCCCCAAAGGGGTGTGTTTCCTCGGTGGGATTTTATGCGTGGGAGATTGGTTATAAAGTAAAGACTAAATTGGTCAACAAGAGTATATCAAATTTTATTTCAGTAATGTTGTTCATAGACAACGTATCAAATTATGTATCAACAGCATGAACAGCAAAGTATCCAACTGACTAAACATAAGGGGAAGGCACGACCTAGGGTAAGTGACCATAAACGGCACTACAAGTATACATTACTCAAGATAAGACATTGACTCGAAATTGTATATTATTTAGAGCGACAAAAAAGTGCAACAAGGAACCCTTCCAATACTGTCTCGTGGGTGCAGACAGTGGTGCCAACATTTCGAGGCTCATAGGAAATACCGCCTCTTCATCAGGGCTAGGGTAGTGCAGAGATGTCGCAATACAGTCTAAAAAATAGAGGAAATAAAATAAATACTTTCAATAAACAGTCAAAAATATAAATCTAAAATGTTACATTGTTAGTTGCAGAGAACAATATATACAAATCACTGGCAAATCCTCATCATGACTCTCACCATGTAAGAGGTGGTGCTCAGAACCCAAAGTAAGGACCAAAAATCCCAACTGCCCCTCCCAAAATTTCAACCATACCTGCAGTCCCATGATTTCAAATTATTACAATGAAACGAGACATATATAAAAGTGAGTACTAACCGGTCAATGGATGGTCGGTCTGTCTCCAAGAGACGTCGAGAAAATGTTGCTAGGTCGGTTTGGAGGGAAGATATCCTGGGTCATTTAAAAAGGGGGTGGATGCACAAAGTGTCTCCATGCGATACGACCTAAGATCTACAGGGTATACGAGACCAGGAGGGACAGAAAGGGAGGAAGAAAGGGGGGGAAGTCAGAAAAATGCCATACATGAAGATGGAGTATTAAACTTATCAGTGGCAGCTAGGGCAAAGTAATGTACTGACACGCCAGTTTCAGTGTATACTGGCAATGTATATAATTACTAAATGCTTCTGGGGATTCCGGTGTAAAACAGACTTATTGGCAACAGGGGGCGGCCCAGAGAAAAACGGGGGAAGAGGCGCGCATGGGTAAAGTATATGGTGGGTCAAGGATAATTAATCTTAATAACCTATAGTATATTGGTCTATAATATAATAGGACAATGCGCCAAATAATATCAAGGAGGTGTATATATAAAAAAAACAGCACACCAAAAGGTGTGGGAAATATATGAGGATATTTTAGTTTGGTTCTCATTGGCATGTCGCAGGAAATAAAATTTATATATCTGCCATTGCTGTTAAAATAACAGTATTGTTACATTGTTGCAATGCTAGGAGTAACCCGATCAAACCGACTGACCCATTGTGTGAATTTGTCCATACAAACAAGTGGTCCCCCTGATCAAACAGTATATAATGCAGACTGGAAATGAAAAAGTGCAGACATAGATATACAAATACTCACCCAATAAAAAGGGGGAATATTGATCAAGCAAAGGAGAACTGAAATAGTGTGAAATTCTCCTGCCCCAGGGCAGTATGAAAGGTAGTGGCTGTTTGAAATGCCTTATAGCAAGGTCCACATCTAAGGAGGAATCTGTGGTGAAAAAGCAGTATTATTTAGCCTACTAAACTGTATCAAGTAGGGAAGCAAAGAGGTTAGTTTGAGTACCTGGTCCTGCAATGTAGCCGCCCCGCTGCCCAGGGGAGACTGAACTCCACGCTGCTGTCAGGCAGTTATATGTCTGTGGCTATTAACGGCTAGTGCTGACAGCTGAGTGTCAGCAAAAGCCAAGGGGAGTGCATCGAGGCGCGTCACCGCATCATGGGGCCGCCCTCCGGGTGCAGTGACGTGCGAGGTCCCCGCCCACCTCCACACGGCCGCCCATAGGGGGAAACTCCAGCTAGCTCTGGAGGTGGGCGTGACCAGAAACGTCACCGGGACTGTCTCCAATGGAGGGCGAAGGAGGGATGGAGAGAGAAGGTGCCGCGCATCAGAGTCCCGTGGCGCGGAGAAGAGAGGGAGAGCGGTGCCCCACCATGCAAAGGCATGGGAGGACTACCAGAACTCCCCCAATAAAAGGAAAAGAGAATCCTTAATCTTCTCCGCGCCGAGTGCCAAAAACGATCCAAACACTGGATCCCAAGTGCACAATTATGCATCTAGGAAGAGAATCAAACAATAAAGGATCCCATATCCACTGTCACTGATCCGAAAGTGTGTATGTTTTCATTCCAATATGGCAGTATGACCGAACAGAAGGGAAGTGAGCACCAAAGGGAAATCCATCCCATACATGGGGAGAGCCAGGCTTACAATCTGATTTCATATCAATCATCAAATGGTTACCAAAAAACGCCAACAGTTCAGTGAAACTCCAAATAAGCACAGCAAAAAAAATCCGCAACAAGGGGGGGATTATTATGGCAGCTTATTTCATACAGTGATGGTAGGCACAAGGCATATTCAGCATCGTAAGGATAGATACATAGTATGATGGATGTATGTTTTATTTATGGACCTATCGGTCAGATGGCACTAAATAAGAATAGTGGCCCATTAGGGAGGGTCCCATTCGGAGCCTCCCAACGAAAAGCCCTCAAGAAAGGGTCTAAAACAAAAGCATTGGTTCAAACCCGGCGGGGAGGTAGTATTTAAAGTGCACTCAGCTGTCAGCACTAGCCGTTAATAGCCACAGACATATAACTGCCTGACAGCAGCGTGGAGTTCAGTCTCCCCTGGGCAGCAGGACGGATACATTGCAGGACCGGGTACTCAAACTAACCTCTTTGCTTCCCTACTTGATACAGTTTAGTAGGCTTTGCCAACTATTTTTTCCTATTTCTTTTAAAGGGTGATCTAAGTATCACCTGTTAGCAACCTGGTCTCTGTATGATAATACTGCTTTTTCACCACAGATTCCTCCTTAGATGTGGACCTTGCTATAAGGCATTTCAAACAGCCACTACCTTTCATACTGCCCTGGGGCCAGGGCTGGACTGGGACAGAAATTTGGCCCTGGACTTCATCCAGACTGGCCCACTTTGACAGGTCTCTCCCATATTGGCCGGACAACTCCCGCACCCCCCCCCCCCCAACCACCCAAGCCGCCTCTCCCCCTTCTACTTTATTAGAGTAGAACGGCTGGTACTGGTACTCTTATAGGCAGTACCAGTGGAGAAGCTCGACATTATTTCACCCGGGGCAAAGAATCAGTTCGGTGCCCCCCTCTTATGGGACAAGATTAGGCAGAAGTGAGAAACTCCCAGGCCATAGCTGTTGAGTCAGCTGTCTGTTCCCTCCCCCATGCTCCTCTGTAGTCCCCCCTGCTCCTCTGGTCCTCCCCCTTCTTCTTTGTTCCCCCCCAGATGAGCTCTGCGGGAAGGGAGAGACAGAGGAGCGGAGGGGGGCGGCGGTCCGCTGTCACTGAAGCCGGCCCACTGAGCCATCGGCCCACCGGGAAACTCCCTGTAGTCCCAATGGCCGGTCCATCCCTGCCTGGGGCAGGAGAATTTCACACTATTTCCGTTCTCCTTTGCTTGATCAATATTCCCCCTTTTTATTGGGTGAGTATTTGTATATCTATGTCTGCACTTTTTCATTTCCAGTCTGCATTATATACTGTTTGATCAGGGGGACCACTTGTTTGTATGGACAAATTCACACAATGGGTCAGTCGGTTTGATCGGGTTACTCCTAGCATTGCAACAATGTAACAATACTGTTATTTTAACAGCAATGGCAGATATATAAATTTTATTTCCTGCGACATGCCAATGAGAACCAAACTAAAATATCCCCATATATTTCCCACACCTTTTGGTGTGCTGTTTTTTTTTTTATATATATACACCTCCTTGATATTATTTGGCGCATTGTCCTATTATATTATAGACCAATATACTATAGGTTATTAAGATTAATTATCCTTGACCCACCATATACTTTACCCGTGCGCGCCTCTTCCCCCGTTTTTCTCTGGGCCGCCCCCTGTTGCCAATAAGTCTGTTTTACACCGGAATCCCCAGAAGCATTTAGTAATTATATACATTGCCAGTATACACTGAAACTGGCGTATCAGTACATTACTTTGCCCTAGCTGCCACTGATAAGTTTAATACTCCATCTTCATGTATGGCATTTTTCTGACTTCCCCCCCTTTCTTCCTCCCTTTCTGTCCCTCCTGGTCTCGTATACCCTGTAGATCTTAGGTCGTATCGCATGGAGACACTTTGTGCATCCACCCCCTTTTTAAATGACCCAGGATATCTTCCCTCCAAACCGACCTAGCAACATTTTCTCGACGTCTCTTGGAGACAGACCGACCATCCATTGACCGGTTAGTACTCACTTTTATATATGTCTCGTTTCATTGTAATAATTTGAAATCATGGGACTGCAGGTATGGTTGAAATTTTGGGAGGGGCAGTTGGGATTTTTGGTCCTTACTTTGGGTTCTGAGCACCACCTCTTACATGGTGAGAGTCATGATGAGGATTTGCCAGTGATTTGTATATATTGTTCTCTGCAACTAACAATGTAACATTTTAGATTTATATTTTTTACTGTTTATTGAAAGTATTTATTTTATTTCCTCAATTTTTTTAGACTGTATTGCGAAATCTCTGCACTACCCTAGCCCTGATGAAGAGGCAGTATTTCCTATGAGCCTCGAAACGTTGGCACCACTGTCTGCACCCACGAGACAGTATTGGAAGGGTTCCTTGTTGCACTTTTTTGTCGCTCTAAATAATATACAATTTCGAGTCAATGTCTTATCTTGAGTAATGTATAGTGCCGTTTATGGTCACTTACCCTAGGTCGTGCCTTCCCCTTATGTTTGGTCAGTTGGATACTTTGCTGTTCATGCTGTTGATACATAATTTGATACGTTGTCTACGAACAACATTACTGAAATAAAATTTGATATTTTTGATATACTCTTGTTGACCAATTTAGTCTTTACTTTATAACCAATCTCCCACTGTCGCGTAAATAGTCCAATATTGCTGTCACCCACCACTTCCTGAGGTGTATGCTGTTTTGGGAGAATGTAAAGTTTCGTATGAAATTTATGGAATTGCGTCGCAATAGCCTCTGTCGTGACCTCTTGAGTCCCCTTGTGTGTCCTAATTCCCGCAATGTGATTAGTAGCATTGGATTTATTAATTGCCCTTGCTAGGAATCTGCCTGTCTTGTCGCTAACTTCATAATAAAAAAAATTCTTGAAATAATAACAATCTTTTAGTTTGGGCCTCGAACAGGTTTTGTAGTGCCTTGCGTGCTTCAAGCAGGTCCTTCGCTGACTGCAGTGCCAAAGATTGTTTATGACAAGTTTCTAATTTAGAGATCTTGGTGGTTAAAGTGGAGGTTCACCCAAAAAATAAATTTTTAACATTAGATTGAGGCTATTTAAGGGGAGCAGAAACGGGTATTTTTTTTAAATCAATGCCGTACTTACCGTTTTCGTGATAGATGTTCTCCCGCCGCTTCCGGGTATGGGCTGCGGGACTGGGCGTTTCTATTTGATTGACAGCCTTCCGTCGGAAGGCTGTCAATCAAATAGGAATGCCCCGTCCCGAAGATCATACCCGGAAGCGGCGGGAGAACATCTATCTCGAAAACGGTAAGTACGGCATTGATTTTAAAAAAAATACCCGTTTCTGCTCCCCTTAAAGGGGAGTTCCAGCCATTTGTATGTTTATTAAAAGTCAGCAGCAACAAAAAGTGTAGCTGCTGGCTTTTAATAAACAGGCACTTACCTGCTCCAGCGCTCCAGCGACGCGCCGGCCGGGGCTCCGCTCCTCTCCCCCCCTCCCCGGCCGGCGTCTTCATTTTCAGTGTGGGCACCCGGCCGTGACAGCTTTCGGCTTCACGGCTGGGCACCCACTGCGCATGCGCGAGCGGCACTGCGCATGAGCGAGCGGCGCGGCGCGGCGCCGCGCCGTGTAATTGGCCAGGAGATCGCCTAGGACCTGTGACGTGTCCTAGGCGATCGCCTACAGCAGCCACTTCCTGAAGGCGATTAAGCTTAGCCGCCTACAGGAAGGAGGAAGTGGGACAGGAAGTCCCACTCGTGCTGAAGCCCCCACTCCCCCCCCCCAAAAAAATTACATGCCAAATGTGGCATGTAAGGGGGAGAGGAGTGGGTTAAGAGGAAGTTCCAAATTTGGGTGGAACTCCTCTTTAATTAACCTCAATCTAATGTTAAAAAAAACATTCCCGCTTTAACTCCCTTATATCCCACTCCCGTTGTCTTTTTCTATGAGCCCCCAGCCTAATTAGTCCCCCCCTTATGGTACATTTATGTGCTTTCCACACCGTCATGGAGTCAATATTAGTGTTGCTCACGAATATTCGCATTGCGAATATTCGACTCGAATATAGCATATTCGAGAAATCGCGCTATATTTCGAATTTCGCTGTGAATATTCGCAATTCCGAATATTCGCATTTTTTCAATTTGATTTTTAAAACAGATCACATCCTATCGACGTCTAAAAGCATTGCTGGTATGATTAGAGACCCTGGGCCGAGTAGCTAAGCTGAGGCGATCCTTTTATGTTGCCAAATTGAAAAAAAAAAAATTGCGATTTTTCGCTATTGCGAATGCGAAAATGATTGCGAATTTTCGATAACTGTGGTAGGAGAACTCTGATTGTCTCTGATGCAAAAGGGGGGGGCTTTGTGTATGTTTCTGTTATGAATATTTGTATGTTTGATATTATTTTTTTTTGTAAGAAGGAAAAAATTGCGCATACCTTAAAAAAAGGGGAGAATACAGCAGCAACTCAAAAATGTTATACAACATAATTTAATACAAGACAGAAAATGGAGTCGCTCTACAAGAATAAAAAATATGTCTAGTGACAAGACATGTGGGCAAATTATAAAATAAGCAAGCGCAAATAACTTGTGAAATACACAGTGAAACAAATATATAAAGAAATATAGTCCCAATAATAGAAAAATAATCTTTCATAAAAATGTCTTTGATATGTGAAGTGAAAAAAAGTCCAAAGCATGCAGCATGAACGTGTTCAATCTTCAAGGTGTTTGATTGACAAACGGCTGTGACAGATGGATAGAGTAAAGAATCACCACCAATGCAAAACACTTTTTATTTTCTATTGTAAAATATCAAGAATATTCTGAGCCAATCAGAGTGCTCCTTCTGCATTTGCCGAATATTCGCAATTATTTTGTATTGTAAAATATCAAGAATATTCTGAGCCAATCAGAGTGCTCCTTCTGCATTTGCCGAATATTCGCAATTATTTTGTATTGTAAAATATCAAGAATATTCTGAGCCAATCAGAGTGCTCCTTCCGCATTTGCCGAATATTCGCAATTATTTTGTATTGTAAAATATCAAGAATATTCTGAGCCAATCAGAGTGCTCCTTCCGCATTTGCCGAATATTCGCAATTATTTTGTATTGTAAAATATCACGAATATTCTGAGCCAATCAGAGTGCTCCTACAGCATTTGTCGAAATTGCGCAGTAAATATCGCATTCGCATGTTGCGATATTTCGATAAAATATCACAAATATTCTGAGCCAATCAGAGCGCTCCTCCAGCATTTCTCGAAATTGCGCAATAAATATCGCATTCGCATGTTGCGATATTTCGATAAAATATCACGAATATTCTGAGCCAATCAGAGTGCTCCTACCGCAGTTATCAAAAAATCGCAATTATTTTCGCATTCGCAATAGCGAAAAATCGCAATCATTTAATTTCGATAAAATATCACGAATATTCGAATTTAGCGAATATATCTCGAATATTCGAATATATATTCGAGATATATCGCGAAATCGAATATGGCATATTCTGCTCAACACTAGTCAATATCTGGGGTAGCGTTGAGGCGAAAGTACTCTTATATAGATGCCGCAATTTTAGATAGTGAGTCTGGGTCTGTTAAGAGCGAAGCGTTCAACCGCCAGGAATCTGGTTTAACTGTTTCCGTACCTAAATCTATCGCCAACGAAACAGGGGCGTGATCAGACAACGACTGAATACCTATGTGTGCTCTGGTCACCATTTGGAGGTCACGTTGGGTCACAAAAAGATAGTCCAGCCGAGAATAGCGATTATGTGGAATCGAGTGATAAGTATAGTCTCTAGAGTCAGGATTGCAAAACCTCCACGTATCAATTAAATGTAGCGCGTTAAGCATTGATCTTATTCTCTTGAGGGCACGGTAAGTAACACAGGATTTCCCGGATGAGAAACATTTCCCGCTGGAAACCTGTCCGATCCGCCGGAAAATTGTCCGGTCGAATGTACAGACGACCGAACATGTCTGCTGAAACTGGTCCGCAGACCAGTTTCAGCGGACATGTTCGGTCGTGTGTACGAGGCCTAAGACAACTGGGCGTATAAGACGACCCCTAATTTTCCAGGAAAAATTTTGGTTTTGGGATATACTCACTGTATAAGACTACCCCCTTCATACTAGTCTTTCTGGAAGCTGAGGGGTAGCCAGAACCGCTCACAGAAACAGGCTTTTTCAAATCTCACTGTGCCATTACATTCCTCACTGTGCCATTACATTACATGCCCTCACTTTGCCATCACTTGCCCCTCACTGTGCCATCACTTGCCCCTCACTGTGCCATCACTTGCCCCTCACTGTGTCATCACTTGCCCCTCTCTGTGCCATCACTTGCCCCCACTGTGCCTGAACTTGTTGCCCCCCAGTGCAATCACCGCAAACACTCACTTTTTTTGCCGGCGGTGACAGTCTACGCGCTGCGAGCGCGAGCGTCAATGATTTGAAAGCCGCGCCTTCTCTTCAGAGTGTTCTGTGATAGGCGGAACACAAATTTTCCTAGCAGCGCCTCTGTTCTGTGTTCCGCCTATCATGGACGTCTTCTCATCTCGTCCGAGGATGAGAAGGCATCTGTGATAGGAGGAACACAGAACAGAGGCGCTGCTGGGAAGATTTGTGTTCCTCCTATCACAGAACACTCTGAGGAGAAGGAGCCTCTTTTAAATCATTGACGCTCGCGCTCGTAGTACAGAGACTGTCACCGCCGGCAAAAAAAGTGAGCACGGACACCGTACCCGGCGTATAAGACGACCCCCGACTTTGGATGCATGTTTTTGCATCCAGAAAGTCGTCTTATACGCCGGAAAATACGGTATGCAAAAATGGGGTAGTATCACTCTGGGAAACTCTAAAGAACAGAGAATCCCAGGGGATATAGAGGGCTACTACAGCCTGTAAAGGACAATGATCAGGTCATGAATATAAAATATAACAATTTATTATATCAAATGCTCAGGTTACACAGTTCAAAATAACACTTAGATTACAAATCCCAAAAACTAGCTACTAATTGCCCGCAAGTGTTGCACTGATAAACGAAAGTTTATAGTGTATGTGCAGACAAAAACACACAAGGACATGGACAAACATAAAAACAAATAAACAAATGCAGTCCGGACGCCTAAATGTCCGCACTTGTTGGGCTCCCAAACGGTAATACACCGTAAGTATTAAGTGAAAAAAAATTGGAAAAAAAAATTGGGAAAAGCAAGCCTGTTCGTCCCCGCGGGGCATAATGAGGATTAACAGATGTGTAATAATAGGGTTAACACTAGGGTTGAGCGAACCCGAACTGTAAAGTTTGGGTTCGGTACGGACTTTGGGGTTTTTTGTACCCGGACCCGAACCCGAACAATTTGCTGAAAGTTCGGGTTCGGGTCCGGTGTTCGGAAATGTTACGGCGGGCTGCAGGGCAGCCAATCGCTATTTGTTTTACCACTGTGACTAAGAAGCCATCACAGCCATGCCTACTAATGGCATGGCTGTGATTGGCCAGTGCAGCATGTAACCCAGCATGTGACCCAGCCTCTATAGAAGCTAGAGGCACATAGCACAGCTTGTCACTCTGCTTTAGCTAGGGTAGGGAAAGGCTGCTGCTGCTCTGAGGGAGAGATTTAGATAGGTCTGTTCCTGTGAGATACTTTGCATTAGATAGTTTAGGGAAAAAAAATTGCGATTTTTCGCTATTGCGAATGCGAAAATGATTGCGAATTTTCGATAACTGTGGTAGGAGAACTCTGATTGTCTCTGATGCAAAAGGGGGGGGCTTTGTGTATGTTTCTGTTATGAATATTTGTATGTTTGATATTATTTTTTTTTGTAAGAAGGAAAAAATTGCGCATACCTTAAAAAAAGGGGAGAATACAGCAGCAACTCAAAAATGTTATACAACATAATTTAATACAAGACAGAAAATGGAGTCGCTCTACAAGAATAAAAAATATGTCTAGTGACAAGACATGTGGGCAAATTATAAAATAAGCAAGCGCAAATAACTTGTGAAATACACAGTGAAACAAATATATAAAGAAATATAGTCCCAATAATAGAAAAATAATCTTTCATAAAAATGTCTTTGATATGTGAAGTGAAAAAAAGTCCAAAGCATGCAGCATGAACGTGTTCAATCTTCAAGGTGTTTGATTGACAAACGGCTGTGACAGATGGATAGAGTAAAGAATCACCACCAATGCAAAACACTTTTTATTTTCTATTGTAAAATATCAAGAATATTCTGAGCCAATCAGAGTGCTCCTTCTGCATTTGCCGAATATTCGCAATTATTTTGTATTGTAAAATATCAAGAATATTCTGAGCCAATCAGAGTGCTCCTTCTGCATTTGCCGAATATTCGCAATTATTTTGTATTGTAAAATATCAAGAATATTCTGAGCCAATCAGAGTGCTCCTTCCGCATTTGCCGAATATTCGCAATTATTTTGTATTGTAAAATATCAAGAATATTCTGAGCCAATCAGAGTGCTCCTTCCGCATTTGCCAAATATTCGCAATTATTTTGTATTGTAAAATATCACGAATATTCTGAGCCAATCAGAGTGCTCCTACAGCATTTGTCGAAATTGCGCAGTAAATATCGCATTCGCATGTTGCGATATTTCGATAAAATATCACAAATATTCTGAGCCAATCAGAGCGCTCCTCCAGCATTTCTCGAAATTGCGCAATAAATATCGCATTCGCATGTTGCGATATTTCGATAAAATATCACGAATATACTGAGCCAATCAGAGTGCTCCTACCGCAGTTATCAAAAAATCGCAATTATTTTCGCATTCGCAATAGCGAAAAATCGCAATCATTTAATTTCGATAAAATATCACGAATATTCGAATTTAGCGAATATATCTCGAATATTCGAATATATATTCGAGATATATCGCGAAATCGAATATGGCATATTCTGCTCAACACTAGTCAATATCTGGGGTAGCGTTGAGGCGAAAGTACTCTTATATAGATGCCGCAATTTTAGATAGTGAGTCTGGGTCTGTTAAGAGCGAAGCGTTCAACCGCCAGGAATCTGGTTTAACTGTTTCCGTACCTAAATCTATCGCCAACGAAACAGGGGCGTGATCAGACAACGACTGAATACCTATGTGTGCTCTGGTCACCATTTGGAGGTCACGTTGGGTCACAAAAAGATAGTCCAGCCGAGAATAGCGATTATGTGGAATCGAGTGATAAGTATAGTCTCTAGAGTCAGGATTGCAAAACCTCCACGTATCAATTAAATGTAGCGCGTTAAGCATTGATCTTATTCTCTTGAGGGCACGGTAAGTAACACAGGATTTCCCGGATGAGAAACATTTCCCGCTGGAAACCTGTCCGATCCGCCGGAAAATTGTCCGGTCGAATGTACAGACGACCGAACATGTCCGCTGAAACTGGTCTGCGGACCAGTTTCAGCAGACATGTTCGGTCGTGTGTACGAGGCCTAAGACAACTGGGCGTATAAGACGACCCCTAATTTTCCAGGAAAAATTTTGGTTTTGGGATATACTCACTGTATAAGACTACCCCCTTCATACTAGTCTTTCTGGAAGCTGAGGGGTAGCCAGAACCGCTCACAGAAACAGGCTTTTTCAAATCTCACTGTGCCATTACATTCCTCACTGTGCCATTACATTACATGCCCTCACTTTGCCATCACTTGCCCCTCACTGTGCCATCACTTGCCCCTCACTGTGCCATCACTTGCCCCTCACTGTGTCATCACTTGCCCCTCTCTGTGCCATCACTTGCCCCCACTGTGCCTGAACTTGTTGCCCCCCAGTGCAATCACCGCAAACACTCACTTTTTTTGCCGGCGGTGACAGTCTACGCGCTGCGAGCGCGAGCGTCAATGATTTGAAAGCCGCGCCTTCTCTTCAGAGTGTTCTGTGATAGGCGGAACACAAATTTTCCTAGCAGCGCCTCTGTTCTGTGTTCCGCCTATCATGGACGTCTTCTCATCTCGTCCGAGGATGAGAAGGCATCTGTGATAGGAGGAACACAGAACAGAGGCGCTGCTGGGAAGATTTGTGTTCCTCCTATCACAGAACACTCTGAGGAGAAGGAGCCTCTTTTAAATCATTGACGCTCGCGCTCGTAGTACAGAGACTGTCACCGCCGGCAAAAAAAGTGAGCACGGACACCGTACCCGGCGTATAAGACGACCCCCGACTTTGGATGCATGTTTTTGCATCCAGAAAGTCGTCTTATACGCCGGAAAATACGGTATGCAAAAATGGGGTAGTATCACTCTGGGAAACTCTAAAGAACAGAGAATCCCAGGGGATATAGAGGGCTACTACAGCCTGTAAAGGACAATGATCAGGTCATGAATATAAAATATAACAATTTATTATATCAAATGCTCAGGTTACACAGTTCAAAATAACACTTAGATTACAAATCCCAAAAACTAGCTACTAATTGCCCGCAAGTGTTGCACTGATAAACGAAAGTTTATAGTGTATGTGCAGACAAAAACACACAAGGACATGGACAAACATAAAAACAAATAAACAAATGCAGTCCGGACGCCTAAATGTCCGCACTTGTTGGGCTCCCAAACGGTAATACACCGTAAGTATTAAGTGAAAAAAAATTGGAAAAAAAAATTGGGAAAAGCAAGCCTGTTCGTCCCCGTGGGGCATAATGAGGATTAACAGATGTGTAATAATAGGGTTAACACTAGGGTTGAGCGAACCCGAACTGTAAAGTTTGGGTTCGGTACGGACTTTGGGGTTTTTTGTACCCGGACCCGAACCCGAACAATTTGCTGAAAGTTCGGGTTCGGGTCCGGTGTTCGGAAATGTTACGGCGGGCTGCAGGGCAGCCAATCGCTATTTGTTTTACTACTGTGACTAAGAAGCCATCACAGCCATGCCTACTAATGGCATGGCTGTGATTGGCCAGTGCAGCATGTAACCCAGCATGTGACCCAGCCTCTATAGAAGCTAGAGGCACATAGCACAGCTTGTCACTCTGCTTTAGCTAGGGTAGGGAAAGGCTGCTGCTGCTCTGAGGGAGAGATTTAGATAGGTCTGTTCCTGTGAGATACTTTGCATTAGATAGTTTAGGGAAAGGTTCCAGATTGTTCTTATAGGGAGAGAAATATATAGAAGTCAGTCCTGCTTCACAAATCAAATTGCAGCAGCATTGCATATGTTCCTGTGACATACTCTGCATATTACACCAGCACTGCATAGGTTCCTGTGAGATACTCTGCATATTACACCAGCACTGCATAGGTTCCTGTGAGATACTCTGCATATTGCACCAGCACTGCATATGTTCCTCTGAGATACTCTGCATTAGATAGTTTAGGGAAAGGTTCCAGATTGTTCTTATAGGGAGAGAAATATATAGGAGCCAGTCCTGCTTCACAAATCAAATTGCAGCAGTATTGCATATGTTCCTGTGACATACTCTGCATATTACACCAGCACTGCATAGGTTCCTGTGAGATACTCTGCATATTACACCAGAGGCCCCGCCTGGTAAGAAGTCATTTTCGCCCCCTCACCCCGCTTTTCAACTCGCAGGATTTGCAGGATCAGGGAGGCCATGCAGCGTAGGTTTGCTGAGGCATTCCATGGGTTCCTTGGGACTGTAATTGATCCCTTGAAGACTTCTGCTGCTGATGCTGAGTGCTAGGCTCCACCTCCATGCTGCTGCATGCTGCTCCATGCTTCTGATACAATCCTCGTCCTCTCCCTGTGTGCTAGGCGGTCATGCAAGACCACTGTCTGGATAAAGGGGGCCTTGAGAAGTAAGGAAGTCCTCCTCTTCCTCCCTCTGTTCTGCCACAAGGGCCCTGTCCATTATTCCATATAGCGTGTGCTCCAACAGACGCCCTCTGTTGAAGTCTAAACCAATGATGAAACGCGTCAGGGCATGACGCTATTCCATGATCAAAGACGCTGTGCAGCCCCGAGGAGCAGGAACAGGAGATTTTTGGGCAGACATCTGCATCTTCACAGGCTCGCAGGGAGAAGCTGGCAGGCACAGTACTGATTTCGTTTTTGCTTGATTACTGTTTATTTGTGGTACGCACAATAATCAAAGGGAATGTTATTTTGGGCACAATAAATTATTTTAAACTGTATTACACTATATGAGTGCTTTTTTCCTTATATGTATGCGGTTGAACTTTCACATTCCTGCTGGCGGAGAAGTGCATCCCTCAGACATACACTGATATATAATCCAGGCCCTTTTTATTCTATCTTGTGGTGCATCCCCAACAGGGGATTCAAACATCCCCCCACGTGGTGAACACCCCCTTGGTGAAAGGAGCACTTATTTAAGGACTAATCTGTGCATGATCCATCTGCACTGTCATCATATACCTATGAGTTAATTTCACACATCGAAGAATTTTAAACGCTGGTTTAAAAGTAGCGCGGCTACAGTTTTATATAGAACTATTGGGACTATTTTGAGTTTTATTCGTTTTAGATTTTTCTGTTTCAAGATCACATGGGTCAGTTGTCCCTGTCGCAGGGCAGAGAGGAGGTTGGTGCCATTGTCGCTAACCACCATTCCTGGTTTAAGCTGGCGTGGCGTCAACCACCTCTGAGCCTGTCCCTGTAGAGCTGCCAGAACCTCTGCCCCAGTGTGGCTCCTGTCTCCCTAGCACACCAGCTCTAGCACCGCATGGCATCTCTTGGCCTGCATTCCTGCATAGCCCCTCGTACGCCTACGGAGCATGGCTGGTTCCGAGGAAACATCAACACAGGAAGAGGTCGCAGAGGAAGAAGAAGAGGAGGGGGTGGAGGAGAGAGGTGTGTCACAAGCAGTAGTAGTGTTTTGGAGGCGTGGTGGTGGAACAGCCTCCAACACTACTGTACCTTGCCCTGTGTCCTTCCCAGCTGCCAGCAGAGTCACCCAATGCGCCGTGAAAGAGAGGTAACGTCCCTGTCCATGCCTGAGTCAGCGGTGATATGCACCTTACCACTGACCGCCCTGTCCAGCGTGGCATGGACATTGCCTTTCACATGGCGGTAGAGAGCCGTAATCGCCTTCCGTGAGAAAAAGTGACGTTTTGGGGACTTGCCACTGAGGTACCGCTCATTCCACAAACTCACGGAAGGGGGCAGAATCTACCAACTGAAAAGGCAGCAGTTGAAGTGCTAGCAATTTCGCTAAGCTAGCATTCAACCACTGGGCATGTGGATGGCTGGGAGAGTTCTTCTTTCGGCGCTGCAGCAAATGGGGCAGGGAAATTTGTCTGGTACTATCCGTAGATTGGCCGCATGTACTACTAGGTTGTGACACATCTATTTCTACACCTTCAGTCCTATCAGTGCAGGCTTCAGAGAGGACTGAGGGTCTAGTGGGGTTGGAGGTCCCAGCTGATGAGGGGCAAGGGGAGGTCTGCTTTGTTCTTTGGTGTGGGTCTTTCTGGTATGCTTGCCAACGAACTGCATGGCAGGTCGACATATGTCTGGTCAAGCATGTGGTGCCCAGGCGAGTGATGTATTGGCCACGCGAGATACGCTTGAGACATTTGTTGCAAATAGCAACGGTGCGATCTGATGCACATGTCTCAAAATAGGCCCACACCAAAGAACTTTTGCAGTACCGTTGAGACACAGCAGCGCCCTGCACAGGCATAGCTCTGCGATGTAATGCAGTTGGTGTGCTGCCCTTAAGCTGGCCCCTGGAGGGCATCCTGCCTCTTTGGAGATGTGCCTGTGCCTCTTCCTCCTCCTCTTCCTCCTCCTCTCTCCTATCAGGCACCCACGTAGAGTCAGTGACCTCCTCATCCCCTCCCTCCTCATTACTGTCGAAAACCTGGCAGTATGCTGCAGCTGGGGGAACATGACTGCCAGATTGCTGTCCCTCTCGGGCACCCCCTCTCTCTGAGCTCACATTACTGCCTTCCTCTATCTGTGTTCCATCATGGGAGCCTTCAAAACGCTGCGCATCTTCATGCAGCATGTACCCAACACTGTGTTGAAACAGTTCGGGAGACTCCTCAGGAGGACATGGTGGGACTAGGGAAGGATTGAGTGATGCCATTGTGCAGAGGGAAGAGGACGCCCTTGGCAGCTGCTTTGGCAGACAAACTAAGCTCAGCCTGGGTGAGAGAGGATGAGGACGGCTTGGTCATCCACTCTACTAATTGCTTTGCATGTTCAGGCTCAACACGGCCAGCTCCCGAAAAGAAGGACGAGCATGTCAAACGGCCACGTACTGAAGAGGATGCACTGTATCCACCACCAGCGTTGCCTCTAGATGCAGAGCCTGCTTGCCCTCGTGACTCTCTGCCTCTCTTTGTTGTCCTTCCAGACATTGTAACTGTCTGCACAGGACAAAATCAGTACACACACCTCGTACCTTTAGGTACAAACTGGAGAGGACAAGTGCAGTAACAGCAACTGCGTTTAGGTGCAAATGAACAGCACACTTGCAGTAACAGCAACTGTGTTTAGGTGCAAATGAACAGCACATTTGCAGTAACAGCAACTGCGTTTAGGTGCAAATGAACAGCACATTTGCAGTAACAGCAACTGCGTTTAGGTGCAAATGAACAGCACACTTGCAGTAACAGCAACTGCGTTTAGGTGCAAATGAACAGCACGGTTGCAGTAACAGCAACTGCGTTTAGGTGCAAATGAACAGCACACTTGCAGTAACAGCAACTACGTTTAGGTGCAAATGAACAGCACACTTGCAGTAACAGCAACTGCGTTTAGGTGCAAATGAACAGCACGGTTGCAGTAACAGCAACTGCGTTTAGGTGCAAATGAACAGCACGGTTGCAGTAACAGCAAATGCGTTTAGGTGCAACTGAACAGCACTGTTGCAGTAACAGCAACTGCGTTTAGGTGCAAATGAACAGCACGGTTGCAGTAACAGCAACTGCGTTTAGGTGCAAATCAACAGCACAGTTGCAGTAACAGCAACTGCGTTTAAGGGGCAAATCAACAGCACACTTGCAGTAACAGCAACTGCGTTTAGGTGCAAATGAACAGCACACTTGCAGTAACAGCAACTGTGTTTAGGTGCAAATGAACAGCACGGTTGCAGTAACAACAACTGCGTTTAGGTGCAAATGAACAGCACACTTGCAGTAACAGCAACTGCGTTTAGGTGCAAATGAACAGCACACTTGCAGTAACAGCAACTGCGTTTAGGTGCAAATGAACAGCACGGTTGCAGTAACAGCAACTGCGTTTAGGTGCAAATGAACAGCAGGGTTGCAGTAACAGCAACTGCGTTTAGGTGCAAATGAACAGCACACTTGCTGTAACAGCAACTGCGTTTAGGTGCAAATGAACAGCACACTTGCAGTAACAGCAACTGCGTTTAGGTGCAAATGAACAGCACACTTGCAGTAACAGCAACTGCGTTTAGGTGCAAATGAACAGCACAGTTGCAGTAACAGCAACTGCGTTTAGGTGCAAATGAACAGCACGGTTGCAGTAACACCAACTGCGTTTAGGTGCAAATGAACAGCACGGTTGCAGTAACAGCAACTGCGTTTAGGTGCAAATGAACAGCACGGTTGCAGTAACAGCAACTGCGTTTAGGTGCAAATGAACAGCACGGTTGCAGTAACAGCAACTACGTTTAGGTGCAAATGAACAGCACGGTTGCAGTAACAGCAACTACGTTTAGGTGCAAATGAACAGCACACTTGCAGTAACAGCAACTGCGTTTAGGTGCAAATGAACAGCACGGTTGCAGTAACAGCAACTGCGTTTAGGTGCAAATGAACAGCACGGTTGCAGTAACAGCAACTGCGTTTAGGTGCAAATGAACAGCACGGTTGCAGTAACAGCAACTACGTTTAGGTGCAAATGAACAGCACGGTTGCAGTAACAGCAACTGCGTTTAGGTGCAAATGAACAGCACGGTTGCAGTAACAGCAACTGCGTTTAGGTGCAAATGAACAGCAGGGTTGCAGTAACAGCAACTGCGTTTAGGTGCAAATGAACAGCACGGTTGCAGTAACAGCAACTACGTTTAGGTGCAAATGAACAGCACGGTTGCAGTAACAGCAACTGCGTTTAGGTGCAAATGAACAGCAGGGTTGCAGTAACAGCAACTGCGTTTAGGTGCAAATGAACAGCACACTTGCAGTAACAGCAACTGCGTTTAGGTGCAAATGAACAGCACACTTGCAGTAACAGCAACTGCGTTTAGGTGCAAATGAACAGCACACTTGCAGTAACAGCAACTGCGTTTAGGTGCAAATGAACAGCACGGTTGCAGTAACAGCAACTGCGTTTAGGTGCAAATGAACAGCACACAGACAATACAACACGTTAGAGCACTGCAGCTAGCACAATCTACTGCCTGCCAAATCGTAATAGCTGATCTAGCTAAGCTATACAGTGTATAAATATATGTACAACTCCTAGGATGTATATATATCCTCTACACACAGTAAATTTAATTAAACTGACTAGCCTGCCTGTTCTATCTATCTATCTATCTGGTAGACAAGACACTGGGGTAGATTCAGGTAGATTTGCCCATTTATTACACATGCGCAGCGCAGCTCAATTGCGCTGCGCCTGCGCAATCGTGCGAGATTGCCACCTGATTCAGGATGCCTTTGTGTGTAAATTTGCGCCTGCGTAAGAGAAATTTGAGGGCGCAAGCCAGCGCAAGTGAAAGTGGGTGTGCCCCTATGCAAATGATGGTATGTCCGTTCAGCAGTGGCTTGCGCCCGGCGCATCCTCGACGGAGCATGCGCAGATCAAACGCTTCCGTGTGCGCATGCGTGCAACTTCGCCTGTCCTACTTCCTGGGCTACGCCGGCCCACCTGCTTGCACTGAGCAAATAAATAGGGGCAGACATTCACAGGTCCTGTGCAAAATTACATCCTGCTTTTTTCTCCCCCCCCCCCCTGAGCAAGGTAATTTTGCCCCTTATTTGCAATGGCACCTCCTCAGAGGGTAAAAAGAGGAAAAATAACTTTAATTCCTCTGAGATGGAGATTATGCTGGCGGCACTCACTAGACATACTGCTGCCCTGTATGGTGCCCAGCGCAAACACACCACCATAGCCCAAAGGAGGGCAATCTATGCGATAACGCTGGACATCAATGCGCTTGGGAATGAGGAGAGGACCTGGGACGAGATCCAAAAAAAATTAAATGACATGCGGCGTCGGGTCCGGGATAAACTGGTAATAATTCGCAAACATACCAGGGGCACGGGAGGAGGACCAGCCTGCCCATTGCGATTGAATGCGGAGGAGGAGGTGATCGCCCAAAGTTTATCGCTGGAGCAGGTGGAGGGAGTCCCAGGCTATGACGCCACTGTTGGGGACTTGGGGACAGGTAAGTGTGTTTTATCTCATATTTGCTGTGTATCATGGGAGGGGGTAGAAGGGAACATGTGAGGGGGTAGAAGGGAACATGTGACAAGTGTGTGGCTCCAGCAACATGTGTTTTTTTGTGTCATCCACAGATGCTGAGGATAAAGCTGGGCCGTCGTCGGCTGCAGGGCGACCCACGCCATCCCCACAACATCATGGGGTCCAGTCAAACCCCATGCAGATACTGGCCATGTTGGTGGAGGAGGAGAGCACCCATAGGCCATCTATGGAGGAGGAAGTGTTGGAGGAGTCGATTGACCTCCACCATGAGGATTACATATACCTCCAGGAGGATCCCACCATCCCTGACCAAGCCACCACCCCCCTGACCATCACGTCATCCCCCTCCAGTGTCACTCCCACCATTTTTGCCCCCTCCAGTGACCCTCCCACCATTGTCGCCCCCTCCAGTGTGGCCCCCTCCCCTTCTTCTCCCTCAGTCCGTGCCCCAGCCTCTCCTCCCAGGAAGGTTCTCTCAAAAACGAGGGGTGTCCCCTCAGGCCTCCGTGAAGGGCTGCAGGAGGAACAGGGCCGGCAGACCCGTCATATAGGGGCCATGGTGGGAGATTTGAGGCGGGTGGCGGACAGCCTGGCATCCTCCTCCTCCTCAGTGCAGCAGGCCCTCACCCTGCATGCGGAGCTGGGCAAAAAAGACTGTGAGAGCTTGCAGGAAGTCAGCTCCAACTGTCTGGCCATGGTCACCTGCATGGTGGAGCAGCAGGGCGCCACCGCTTTGCTGACAGCTGAGGTGAGCAGGTTGGCAGGGGCGGTTGAGGCCAACACTGCCGCTGTGCGGGAGGAGGGGAGACTTACCCGCCGGCACCAGCAGCACAACACCACCCGGCAGCTGCGGATGCTGGCCCAAACAAATTGTGTGCTCACCCGCCTGGCCAACGCCATGGAGGGCAGGCAGGCACCACCTGCCAGGAGTGAGGAAGTAGGGGATGCTGCTTCTCCCCCCCCTTCATCCCCACCCCATGCTCCATCCCCACCCCAGGCTCAATCCTCAGACCAGGCTGCATCCTCAGCCCAGGGTCCACCACGCCGACTGAGGAGCCAGAGCCGGGGCACCCTTGGCACCAGGATGTCAAAAAGGAAAAAAAAAAATTTCATGCGTTTTTTTTTTTAAATAGCGATTTGTGCTCAGATTATGAGCTTTTTTTTTTCATTTGTATAATGCTCAGATTATGAGCTTTTATTTTAATTTGTATAATGCTCAGATTATGAGCTTTTTTTGATTTATTTTATGCTCAAAGTTTGATTTTTTTTTTATTTTGTATTCCCTACACACGGTGAGGAGTGTATACTACAGTGTGACTGGTGTGTGAATGGGGGGGGTGTCACTCCTGCTGGAAAAGGGGTGTCACCCTCTGCCATGTGAAAGGTGTATGAATGTACAGCAACATAATTGGAGCCTTGGCGCGGCGTTGCTGCTCCCTAATACCATGCGGTATCCTTGGGTCTAATCCAATTTTGGGTGCATGTGGGGTGTGTGCGCTAGGGACCACAGTGGTGTGCACGCGTGCATTCTACTTGTGACATGATTAATGTGTGTTTTTAACGTGCAAAGATACGTTCCACGAGACCACTCCTGATTGCTCTTCCCTCAGTAGACCGGGTAGAGTTTCTTGGGGGGGGATTGTGTGGTTCGGGTGTCAGGTCATCACGTATGTCAATCTGCAGGCCCTTTCTCTCGGCAAAGTTGTGCAGAATGCAATATGCACCGATGATCTTGCATACAAAGTTTGGGGAATACAACAGGGTACCCCTAGACTTATCCAGGCATCGGAAACGGGACTTCAGGAGGCCAAAGGTGCGTTCCACCACTGCACGAGTACGTACGTGTGCAGCATTGTATCTTTCCTCTCCTGGGGTTTTTGGGTTCCGGAATGGGGTCATAAGATGGGGTCCCAGTGCATATGCAGAGTCACCTGGAAGGGAAAAGACAGGAGGATGTTAGTCTTGCATGTGCCCCTCATGATGTCTGCATCATGGGGGGGGACAGTCATACCTGACACCCATGTCACTCACCAACCAGCCAGCTGTCCCCATACACGTTCTGTTCAAATTCTGTTGGGATGCTGCTCTGACGGAATATGAAGCTGTCATGGCAGGACCCGGGGTGTTTGGCACGGACGTGCCATATGAGGCATTGGGCATCCACTATCACCTGGACATTGATGGAATGCCAATGCTTCCTATTGCAGTATATATGATCTATGTCACGGGGGGGGCGTAGTGCCACATGGGTGCAATCAATGGCCCCCACGGTGCGTGGGAATCTGGCAATTTGATAGAAATCTGTCACTGCCTTCTGCCGCAGGTCATCCTGGGTGGGTTTGATGAAGTGGTGGGACATGCGTCTGAGGATTGTGGGGATAACCTGGTGCACACATCTGCTCATGGAGGATTGTGACATCCCAGCCACAATTCCACCTGTGCGTTGAAAAGATCCACTTGCCAGGAAATGCAGTGTTGCCACTACCTTGACCAGTGGCTCCACTGCATATCCACAATGTGTCTGGCTGGTGATGTCATCATGCAGGATTGTGGCTAATTCCAGGATGACTTCAGGGCTGAATCTAAACATGCGATACACCTCCGATTCCCCCATGTCAAAGATGTTCCTGCGCACTCGGTATATACTCTACCGTGCCCTCCTACGAGTCAGTTCACTCAGTAGTATTGCTAGGACCATGGCTGCCCCTGGCATGTTGGCACACAGATGTGAGGTCCTGCAAGTGTGGGTGCTCTGCTTGCTCAGCTCATCCATATTGGTGCTGCTGTAGTTGCTCTCCAGCTGACCTGTGGACGTCTGTTGCCAAGTTGCCCCTGCTTTTATAAGGAGCAAGTTTGCCCTGGCCGAACAGCTTGCACGCTTTGTGCGCAAACTGCGCCTCACACGCGCAGGTTTTTGAATCAGCGTTAGTTCCTCATTTGCATATTTGCTGAGGGAAAACAATGAGAGCGCAAGTTGCACCCTGCGCAAAAATGCACATTACATGCGCCGGGGCAGAGAAACTGTGTCCGTAGGAAGAAGCCTAATTTCAGGCTTAGCTCTTTTTCTGGGTCACCCGCATAGTTGCGTGGGCGCAAATCCGTACTTACGCGGCGCAAATCGAGAATGCGTGGGCGCAAGTCATACCTGAATCTACCCCACTGTGTCTCTCTCTCTCTCTAACTGACTGACTGTCTGTTCTTTCTTTAACAACTCCGCAACACACTACACGCAGCCGACTTGCAGGCGGCCTTATATAGTGTGGGGCGTGTACTAAACCCCCTGAGCCATTATGGCTCTCCGTTTTTTGCGCGCTGTGATTGGCCAAGCATGCAGGGTCATAGTGCATGCTTGACCAATCATCAGCGTGCAATGCCGCAGTGAATTATGGGCCATTGCGCATCACTCGAATTTGGCGTGAACGACCCGTTTTGTTTGAATTTCGTCGAACGTACAAACAGACGATGTTCGAGTCGAACATACATTCGACCCGAACACAAAGCTCATCCCTAACGCCTACACGTACTGCATGACGGGTCTGCCCCCTTACACTTCTGGGTCTCCAAATTGGGCACATGGCCTGAGCTTGCCCTTTACGCCTTGGAGGTGCTAGCCTGCCCTGCAGCCAGTGTATTATCTGAACGTGTATTTAGCACGGCAGGGGGCATTATCACAGCCGCCTGTCCAGAGACAATGTGGACAAGCTCACGTTCATTAAAATGAACCAGACATGGATCCCACAGGACTTGTCCGTACCTTGTGCAGAATAGACCCGGGCCGGCCTTACCCAGCCATTCTTGTTTTTCTGATCTTTCTAGGGTTGCCACCTCATCCCTTTAAAAGCGAAAACATATTAATTACACAGGTTCTCTGGCTGATTAAGGTGTTGCTAATTAAACTCACTTGGTGCCTTATTGACATTAAATAACCCCCAGAACCTGTGTAATTACTAAGTGTTCGGGTTTTAAGGGATGAGGTGGCAACCCTAGATCTTTCTCACTCTTTTGGGGTGTACCCTAATTTAAAAAATAAATCAATTAAAAACCAAAACCTGCTGTGTTGGCTACCTCGTCCTCCTCCACCGTCGCTTCTACCTACACCGCCACATCCACCGCCACCTCAACCTCCTACTCCATATGGACCTCGTCCTCCTAGGTCAAGATTATTTATTTTTTATTTTTATTTTTATATGTTATTTTAAGTTATTTTCCTATCCACATTTATTTTCAGAGTACTTGCCATTAGAGTTGAGCGGACACCTGGATGTTCGGGTTCGGACCCGGACCCGGACTTTGAAAAAAAAGTTTGGGTTCGGGACCGAACCCGAACCCGGACTTTGACCCGAACCTGAACCCCATTGAAGTCAATGGGGACCCGGACTTTTGACTACAAAAATGTCTCTAAAAAACTAAGGGAAAGTGCTGGAGGGCTGCAAATGGCAGCAAAATGTCGCGAAGAGCATGGCAAGTACTCTGGCAATAAATGTGGATAGGGAAATAACTTAAAATAACATAAAAAAATTAAAATAAAAAATATAATGATTTTGACCTTGGAGGACGAGGTCCATACAGTTTTGTTCAAAATGATTCAACCCCCCAATGCTGTAAAGGGTTTTAGGGAATTTAGGGCCAGATTCACGTAGAATTGCGGCGGCGTAACGTATCGTAGATACGTTACACCACCGCAAGTTTTCATCGCAAGTGCCTGATTCACAGAGCACTTGCAATGAAAACCTACGCCGGCGACCTCCGGCGTAAGCCCGCGTAATTTAAATGGGCGTGTGCCATTTAAATTAGGCTCGCTCCCGCGCCGGACCTACTGCGCATGCTCTGTTTCGCAATTCCCATCGTGCTTTGCGCGCAGTGACGTCATTTTTTCGAACGGCGACGCGCGTAGCGTAATTCCGTATTTCCGGACGGCTTACGCAAACGACGTTCATTTTTAAATTTCGACGCGGGAACGACGGCCATACTTTATACAGCAATACGATTGCTGTGTAAAGTTAAGGCAGGTCAAATAACGACTAACTTTGCGACGGGAAACTAGACTAGCGGCGACGTAGCGAACGCGAAAATCTGTCGTGAATCGCCGTAACTCCTAATTTGCATACCCGACGCTGGTTTACGACGCAAACTCCCCCCCAGCGGCGGCCGCGGTACTGCATCCTAAGATCCGACAGTGTAAAACAATTACACCTGTCGGATCTTATGGATATCTATGCGTAACTGATTCTATGAATCAGTCGCATAGATAGAAACAGAGATACGACGGCGTATCAGGAGATATGCCGTCGTATCTCTTTTGTGAATCTGGCCCTTAGTGTACATTTGTAATTGTATTCAGAATGAAATCCTACAAGGACTTCATAAAGAACCATATGCAACTAATATGACATCAATTGGTTTTGTAATACAGTAGTAAATGCAAAATTGAAGGCAAAGGGCACTGTTGAAACGCTACCTGGTCGTGGCAGAAAGAAGATGCTGACTTCGACTGCTGTGCGCTACCTGAAGCGTAGAGTGGAGAAAAGTCCCCGTGTGAGTGCTGAGGAACTGAGAAAAGATTTGTCAGATGTGGGTACTGAAGTTTCTGCTCAGACAATACGGCGCACACTGGTAATGAAGGCCTCCATGCCAGAACTCCCAGGGGCACCCCCTTGCTGTCTCCAAAGAATAAGAAGAGTCGACTGCAGTATGCCAAAAGTCATGTGGGCAAACCACACCAGTTTTGGGATTGTGTTCTGTGGACTGATGAAACAAAATTAGAACTGTTTGGGCCCATGGATCAACGCTATGTTTGGAGGAGGAAGAACAAGGCCTATGATGAAAAGAACACCTTGCCTACTGTGAAGCATGGCGGGGGGGGTCAATCATGCTTTGGGGCTGTTTTGCTTCTGCAGGTACAGGGAAGCTTCAGCGTGTGCAAGGTACCATGAATTCTCTTCAGTACCAGGAGATATTGGATGACAATGTGATGCAGTCCATCACAAACCTGAGGCTTGGGAGACATTGGACCTTTCAACAGAACAATGATCCCAAGCATACCTCCAAGTCCACTAGAGCATGGTTTCAGATTAAAGGCTGGAACATTTTGGAGTGGCCATCGCAGTCACCAGACTGAAATCCGATTGAGAACCTCTGGTGGGACTTAAAGAAAGCAGTTGCAGTGCGCAAGCCTAAGAATGTGACTGAAGGTGGAAGCGGCGGTGGAGGAGGATGAGGAGGAGGTAACCAACACAGCAGGTTTTGGTTTTTAATTGATTTATTTTTTAAATTAGGGTAAACCCCAAAATAGTGAGACAGATCTAGGGTTGCTACCTCATCCCTTTAAACCTGAACACAGAGTAATTACACAGGTTCTGGGGCTAATTTAATGTCGATAAGGCACCAAGTGAGTTTAATTAGCAGCACCTTAATCAGCCAGAGAACCTGTGTAATTAATATGTTTTTGCTTTGAAAGGGATGAGATGGCAACCCTAGAAAGATCAGAAAAAAAAACAATGGCTGGGTAAGGCTGGCCCGGTGTCTATTCTGCACAAGGTACGGACAAGTCCTCTGGCATCCATGCCTAGTTCATTTTAATGAATGTGAGCTTGTCCACAGTGGCTCTGGACAGGCGGCTGCGCTTGTCTGTGATTATGCCCCCTGCCGTGCTAAATACACGTTCAGACCAGTGGCGGTTCGTCCATAGAGGGCGCTGGAGCGCCGCCCCCTCTGGCTCTCACCGCCACTGAGTGAAATAACATAGATTCATACATTGCACGAATCTATGTTATTTTCGCCGCTGCCGCTGTTATTCAGATGGTCGGCGCTCAATGTCCGGCCATCTGAATAACGCCAGCTAGTTGGCTGTACGGAAATGTCTATCAAAGCCAACAGCTCTGATAGGCTTTCCCAATACAGCCCTCGGGGTATATTATCGGAGCGCACAGACTGTACGCCCCTTGAATAAGATGACAGGCGTCTCAGCCAATCAGGTTGGCCGGTTCTGGCTACCGGTAACCTGATTGGCTGAGACGCCTGTCAGTCATCGAGGGCGGGAGAAGACATCGTGGGACGTGGATGCCTAAAACCAGTAAAGGTAAGTGCCGGGCGGGGGGGGGGGAAGCAATTTACAGGGCACAGTGGGGACAATTGGCACAGCGGTGACCATTAAAGGGCACAGTGGCTGCGTTTAATGGCATGGCACAGTGGTGACAATGTATGGCACAGTGGTGACAATGGATGGCACAGTGGCTGCGTTTAATGGCATGGCACAGTGGTGACAATGGATGGCACAGTGGTGACAATGGATGGCACAGTGGCTGCGTTTAATGGCATGGCACAGTGGTGACAATGTATGGCACAGTGGCTGCGTTTAATGGCATGGCACAGTGGTGACAATGGATGGCACAGTGGTGACAATGGATGGCACAGTGGCTGCATTTGATGGCATGGCACAGTGACTGCGTTAAATGGCATGGCACAGTGGTGACAATGTATGGCACAGTGGCTGCCTTTAATGGCATGGCACAGTGGTGACAATGGATGGCACAGTGGTGACAATGGATGGCACAGTGACTGCATTTGATGGCATGGCACAGTTACTGCGTTAAATGGCATGGCACAGTGGTGCGAATTGATGGCACAGTGACTGCATTTGATGGCATGGCACAGTGACTGCGTTTAATGGCATGGCACAGTGGTGCGAATTGATGGCACAGTGGCTGCATTTGATGGCATGGCACAGTGGTGCAAATTGATGGCACAGTGGCTGCATTTGATGGCATGGCACAGTGGTGCAAATTGATGGCACAGTGGCTGCGTTTGATGGCATGTAACAGTGGCTGCGTTTGATGGCATGTAACAGTGTCTGCGTTTGGGCACAGTGAGACTGCAATTTTTTTTCTTTGCGCCCCCCCAAAAATTTTGAGCACCAGCCGCCACTGGTTCAGACAATACACTGGCCGCAGGGCAGGCCAGCACCTCCAAGGCGTAAAGGGCAAGCTCAGGCCATGTGCCCAGTTTGGAGACCCAGAAGTTTAAGGGGGCATAGCCGTCATTCAGTACGTGTAGGGGTGTGCTCACATACTGCTCCACCATGTTGCTGAAATGCTGCCTCCTGCTAAAACGTTCCATATCAGCTGGTGGTGCTGTTTGTTGTGGCGTGCTGACAAAGCTTTTCCACATTTCAGCCATGCTAACCCTGCCTTCTGAGGTGCTGGTGGTGCCCCTGCTGCGTTGGCGACCTCTTCCTCCTCCTCTGCCTTCGCCTTCTGCTTCCACTGTGCCCCCGCTGCCAGGTGGGAATTGCACCAGCAGCACGTCTAACAGCGTGCGCTTGTACTCGCGCATCTTGTGTTCACGCTCCAGTAAGGGGATTAAGGACGGTACATTGTCCTTGTAACGGGGATCCAGCAGCGTGGCCACCCAGTAATCAGCACCTGTCATAATGTGCGAAACACGCCGGTCGTTGCGGAGACACTGCAGCATGTAATTGCTCATGTGTGCCAGGCTGCCCAGAGGCAACGAAAAGCTGTCCTCTGTGGGAGGTGTATCATCTGTGTCCTCTGTATCCCCCCAGCCATGCACCAGTAATGGCCATGAGCTGGTCTGGATGCCATCCTGCTGTGAACATGGTTCCTCCTCCTCATCCTCCACTGCGTCATCCTCCAGAACTGTGCCCTTGCTAGACAATTGTGTACCTGGTGCACAAACCCACCCTCGGAGCCACTTGTGAATGACTGCCCTGAAAGCCTTGCAAATGATCCCGATTCCTCCTGTGCCACATCCTCTTCCATCATCGCCCGTAGCGTTTTTTCAAGGAGGCATAGAACTGGGATAGTCACGCTGAGAGTGGCGTCATTGGCACTGGCCATGTTGGTTGAGTACTCAAAACAGCGCAACAAGGCACACAGGTCTCGCATGGAGGCCCAGTTATTGGTGGTAAAGTGGTTCTGTTCCGCAGAGCGATTCACGCGTGCGTGCTGCAGCTGGGACTCCACTATCGCCTGCTGCTGCTCGCACAGTCTGGCCAGCATGTGCAAGGTGGAGTTCAACCTTGTGGGCACATCACATATGAGGCGGTGAGCAGGAAGGCCGAAGTTACGCTGCAGCGCTGCCAGGCGAGCAGCAGCAGGGTGAGAACGCCGAAAGTGTGCACAGACGGCCCGCACTTTCTGCAGCAGCTGTGGCATATCGGGGTAAGTTCTCAGGAAACTCTGCACCACCAAATTCAGCACATGCGCCAGGCAAGGGATGTGCGTCAAACCGGCTAGGCCCAGAGCTGCTACGAGATTTTGCCCGTTATCGCACACCACCAGGCCCGGCTTGAGGCTCACTGACGCCAACTACTCATCGGTCTGTTGTTCCATGTCCCTCCACAACTCCTGCGTGGTGTGTGGTTTTTCCCCCAAACAGGAAAGTTTTAAAACTACCTGCTGGCGTTTACCCATGGCTGTGCTGAAGTTGGTGGTGAATTTGTTACGCTGACTGGATGAGGAGGCGGTAGAGGATGAGGAAGCGGAGTAGAAGGAGTTAGGAACAGGAGGCAAACTGAAGCGCTCTGCAATCCTCGGTGGTGGAAGGACATGCACCAAACTGCTATCCGCCTCAGGCCCAGCCGCCACTGCATTTACCCAGTGCGCTGTTAGGGAGATATAACGTCCCTGACCGTGCTTACTGGTCCACGTATCCGTAGTTAGGTGGACCTTGGCACAGATGGCGTTGCGCAGTGCACACCTGATTTTGTCCCCCACTTGGTTGTGTAGGGAAGGGATGGCTCGCCTGGAAAAGTAGTGGCGACTGGGCACGACGTACTGTGGGACAGCCAATGCCATCAGGCTTTTAAAACTCTGCGTCTCCACCAGACGGAATGACAGCATTTCAAAGGCCAGTAATTTTGAAATGCTGGCATTCAGGGCCAGGGATCGCGGGTGAGTAGAGGGGTACTTCCTCTTACGATGAGGTCGAGGACCTCATCGTCCTGCACATCATCTTCCACCCAGTCTTCACCACTGCCCTCCTTGTCAGTCTGCACAATTGCAAAAGCACCAGTTGGCAACTGTGTTTCATCATGAATGAATGAATGAATGAAAAACTTATATAGCGCGGCACATGCGAACTGAATCGCCTCTGGGCGATGGTCCCCCCATGTACTCATCTTGAAATATAAGTGGTTGGGCATCGGTGCACTCAATCTCTTCCCCTTCTGGGGCTGGGCTAGGTGGATGGCCCTGGGAACACATGCTAACAGACTCATCAAAAAGAAGAAGAGACTGCTGCATGCTTTGGGGCTCAGACTGCTTGGCTGATTTGCAAGGGGGTGAGGTGAAAGACTGATGGTGGACATCGGCTGCAGGCACCAACTCTGAACTTTCAGCACAAGACTGGTTGGAAAACAATGTGAAGGAACTGGAGGCACTGTCAGCAACCCAATCTACTACCGCCTGTTCTGCTCCTGGCCTCAACATTCGTAGAGTTGGATTAGGCCCAACCAAATACCGCTGCAGGCTCCGTTGGCTTCTCGCACCTGAGAAAGGTGTTTCACTTGTGCTTGTAGCTGGCACAGATCGACCACGTCCTCTCCCTGTAACAGAAGCTCCACCAGCAGCACCACGACCGCGGCCACGTCCCTTATTTGACGTTTTCCTCATATTTCTCAAATTTAGGGTCTTGCCCTAATTTTGAGAAATTTTAAATACAAAAATAGTGTAATATGGTGAAATAGGCAGAGATTCACCTATATATTTCTCTACCTATAGCAATAAGCAGGAACCCAGCCCTAAACAATGTACTGGCGGAGTGCTGGTGAAATGGGCAGAGATTCACCTATATATTTCTCTACCTATAGCAATAAGCAGGAAGCCAGCCCTAAACAATGTACTGCACAGACAGTATATCACAGGGGACAGGCGGAGTGCTGGTGAAATGGGCAGAGATTCACCTATATATTTCTCAAATTTAGGGTCTTGCCCTAATTTTGAGAAATGTTAAATATAAAAATAGTGTAAGCTGGTGAAATAGGCAGAGATTCACCTATATATTTCTCTACCTATAGCAATAAGCAGGAAGCCAGCACTAAACAATGTACTGCACAGACAGTATATCACAGGGGACAGGTGGAGTGCTGGTGAAATGGGCAGAGATTCACCTATATATTTCTCAAATTTAGGGTCTTGCCCTAATTTTGAGAAATGTTAAATACAAAAATAGTGTAAGCTGGTGAAATAGGCAGAGATTCACCTATATATTTCTCTACCTATAGCAATAAGCAGGAAGCCAGCACTAAACAATTTACTGCACAGACAGTATATCACAGGGGACAGGTACAGTGCTGTTGAAATATTCAGAGTCACCTATAGATTGCTGACTGTCCCTATAGGAACATTTCTGGAACCTGTCCCTGAACTATGTACTGGACACACACACAGTATATCACAGGTGCACAGGTGGTGGCAGGTGCAGTGCTGTTGAAATATTCAGAGTCACCTATAGATTGCTGACTGTCCCTATAGGAACATTTCTGGAACCTGTCCCTGAACTATGTACTGGACACAAACACAGTATAGCACAGGTGTACATGTGGTGGCAGGTGCAGTGCTGTTGAAATATTCAGAGTCACCTATAGATTGCTGACTGTCCCTATAGGAAAACTTCTGGAACCTGTCCCTGAACTATGTACTGGACAAAAAAACACAGTATATCACAGGTGCACAGGTGGTGGCAGGTGCAGTGCTGTTGACATATTCAGAGTCACCTATAGATTGCTGACTGTCCCTATAGGAACATTTCTGGAACCTGTCCCTGAACTATGTACTGGACAAAAAAAACACAGTATATCACAGGTGCACAGGTGGTGGCAGGTGCAGTGCTGTTGAAATATTCAGAGTCACCTATATATTGCTGACTGTCCCTATAGGAACATTTCTGGAACCTGCCCCTGAACTATGTACTGGACACACACACACACACAGTATATCACAGGTGCACAGGTGGTGGCAGGTGCAGTGCTGTTGAAATATTCAGAGTCACCTATAGATTGCTGACTGTCCCTATAGGAACATTTCTGGAACCTGTCCCTGAACTATGTACTGGACAAAAAAACACAGTATATCACAGGTGCACAGGTGGTGGCAGGTGCAGTGCTGTTGAAATATTCAGAGTCACCTATAGATTGCTGACTGTCCCTATAGGAAAATTTCTGGAACCTGTCCCTGAACTATGTACTGGACAAAAAAACACAGTATATCACATGTGCACAGGTGGTGGCAGGTGCAGTGCTGTTGAAATATTCAGAGTCACCTATAGATTGCTGACTGTCCCTATAGGAAAATTTCTGGAACCTGTCCCTGAACTATGTACTGGACAAAAAACACAGTATATCACAGGTGCTGGCAGGTGCAGTGCTGTTGAAATATTCAGAGTCACCTATAGATTGCTGACTGTCCCTATAGGAACATTTCTGGAACCTGTCCCTGAACTATGTACTGGACACAAGCACAGTATATCACAGGTGCACAGGTGGTGGCAGGTGCAGTGCTGTTGAAATATTCAGAGTCACCTATAGATTGCTGACTGTCCCTATAGCTAAACAAAATTCCTAAACTATATGAAGCACAGCAGATGTCACAAGAATAAAGAGTGCTTGTTGAGATTTATGAAGCAGGATACAGCTCTCTGACACTGTCCCTAAGCAGCAGCAGCCTCTCCCTATGATAACTAAAGCACAGTGACAACGAGACAGATACCATAAGATGATGCAGATATCAAAGAAATAAAGTGTGCTTGTTGAGATTTCTGGAGCAGGATACACCTAACACTGTCCCTAAGCAGCAACAGCAGCCTTTCCCTATCATAAGTGAAGCACAGTGACAACGAGCCAGATACCATAAGATGATGCAGATATCAAAGAAATAAAGTGTGCTTGTTGAGATTTCTGGAGCAGGATACACCTAACACTGTCCCTAAGCAGCAACAGCAGCCTTTCCCTATGATTACTAAAGCACAGTGACAACGAGCCAGATACCATAAGATGATGCAGATATCAAAGAAATAAAGTGTGCTTGTTGAGATTTCTGGAGCAGGATACACCTAACACTGTCCCTAAGCAGCAACAGCAGCCTTTCCCTATCATAAGTGAAGCACAGTGACAACAAGCCAGATACCATAAGATGATGCAGATATCAAAGAAATAAAGTGTGCTTGTTGAAATTTCTGGAGCAGGATACACCTAACACTGTCCCTAAGCAGCAACAGCAGCCTTTCCCTATCATAAGTGAAGCACAGTGACAACGAGCCAGATGCCATAAGATGATGCAGATATCAAAGAAATAAAGTGTGCTTCTTGAGATTTCTGGCGCAGGATACACCTAACACTGTCCCTAAGCAGCAGATTCAGCAGCCTTTCCCTATCATAAGTGAAGCAGAGTGACGATCTGTGCTGTGTGCCTCTATCTAATATAAAGGCTGGTCACATGATGGGTCACATGCTGCACTGGCCAATCACAGCCATGCCATAAGTAGGCATGGCTGTGATCAGTTCCCAGTCACAGTAGTAAAACGTATGGCGATTGGCTGCCGTGCAGCGTGCCAAAACATACCCGAACTCCGAACCCGGACTTTTTCCAATTATTCGGGTTCGGGTCCGGGAAAAACCCAAAGTCCGTACCTTTACAGTTCGGGTTCGCTCAACCCCACTTGCCATGCTTTTACCGACATTTTGCTGCCATTTGCAGCCCATAGAGACATTTTTGTACTGAAAAGTTTGGGTCCCCATTGACTTCAATAGGGTTCGGGTTCGGGGTCAAGTTCGGGTACCGAACCTGGACTTTTTTCCGAAGTTCGGCCGAACCCATCGAACCCGAACATCCAGGTGGTCACACATCCAATCTATTTTTTCCCAATTTCCCCCTCCTTTTTTTTTGTATCCAATTATTAATTAATTTTTCATACATTTCTTAATATATCCTTCATCATGTTCTTATTCCCACTCCTATTTCCATTTTACTCTTACTGTATGTATATCTTACACGCATATATGTGATACACACCTGGCCCTGGCACACGCTCTGATAGTATACCTACCATAAGTGGTCTTAACCTTACTTACCTTTACTGCTGGTACCCCTTAAATTGGCTCTTTCCAGCGTCACTTTCTGGCGGTTCCTTCCTGGCTCCTGCCTATTACCAGTCAGGTCTTAGGGCCCTAAAGTTTTAAATATTTCATATAGTCACCACAGATCCTCACCTTGCTGGGGCATTCCTACCATCTCATACCCCGTGTGAGTTCCCTTTTCTCCACGTTGGGCTCAGGCTCCCCCAAGGAGTGAATTTGTGTGTACAACCCAATTTCTCCTGACGAAGCTACCACGAGTAGCGAAACTAGTAGAGATCCTGATCTATATGACCCCCTCCGCCTCATCGCTGCCCGCACATCAGGGCTTATATATACCACCTCGATGACGTGTTGGCTGGTCGTATAATCTGTTTCACACTATTACTGTTGTAATTTTAAAAACATTGTGTACTCCTCAATTCTCTTATGTTATGTCTTTTTTAATAAATTTAACTTTTTTACCTTTACTATACTTTTTCTGTATAACTTATTTACCTAGTACCGATACAGTCCACTAGCCCTCACCCACTCCCCCTGGCTTCTTTGGGTCTCTGGGGTCCCAACGAACCTGTTCCTTATTAAAAAAAAAATATATATATATTGTGACAGGAAGTCAGGTAAATCTGTGGGTGTTGTCACAGACAGGACATACATTTCTGCCTTGTTTAGACAATACACCAATTGTTATTAGGCGTCGGCTGCAAAAGTAGCCAGAAAAGGTCTAAGGGCGTTGGAAAACTTCAGCTGTTCAGAATGAGGCAATTAAGGCCTCTATAAGTAATCCAGAGGATTACCACTGAATTGCTGCATCCTGAGGCTTTCTGAGTGAAGGAGAGCAGTAACTGAAAGTCTTCTGAGGAGGTGAGGAGGTGATTGATTTTTCTGTGTGATAAAAATCAAAAGACTATTGTTTTTCTGCTGTATGACCAGCAGTGTCTGCCCAGCACTAGGCTGTGCCAGACTCCCTAGATAGGTTCCTGTGTGGTGAAGGTAGACGCCCCAAGTGGTCAGGGTTTATTTTATGTTTGATTTTGTTTATGCTGTTTGGATGCTTGCACTTGTTTCCAGCAAGATGGAAGAATAAACCAAAATCTTTGTTTTCAACCGTCTTCGACTGCCTGTCTGTATACATTCAGTGTGTAGTGAACCCATCCAGTATATATACACATGTGTGTGTATGTGTGTATTTTCCCTTATTTTTCATAAACAGCTTATTTTTATTATTCTTAATATTTTTATACATTTATCTTGTACATTTATTGTTGCCCATCTATGTTTTTATCCACTGTTCCCTCACACGTATGTGTATTGTATGATGTTTTTGGTTTTGGTTATTATTGTTGTAATTTGCTAATAAATGTATGCTATCTGTCTGCTGAGAGCGAGCAAACAGAAAGGACATTAGGACCCAAGAGCTTTGCTGACAGAGCATAAAAGCCCAAATCCAACATGGCCCCCGTCAGGCTTGAGAAAGGAGTGCATGCTCCGTAAACGCGTCGCCTATTGGCCCCCTGAGCAACCCGGAAGTGCCGTCATCCACACGGCCCATCGCTCACCTGGAACTGACGTCACAGCCCCCGGCTCCCTGTGTGATTGAGATACTTGAAGCGTCGGTATCCACCGCGCCACCCCGCTCCACTACAACGCAGGCCATCCACAAGTGACTGTCCTCTGCATGTTCCACGGTCTTACATGTCTTATTTCATCCATTGTTTGTGAGTATGTTCGCTCGATTTGTCCAATAAATGATATGCAACATACTGCACTTAGAGTGGCGCCATTGTGTTTTCTCCCCAGCCGATTCCAGATTTTCTTCCCATCTGCACTGGGCTGCCTTCAAGTGCTATACTATGAACTAAAAGGTCTTTTTAACAGTCTCAAGTTTTTACCAGTACCTGTTTTTTAAGAATTTCCTTGCTTTTAGTTTTGTTTATATCGCTGCTGGTGCAAGCACCTACTCTATCCTATGTGTTAATATGATCAGCTGGAACTGTAATAAGCTTTTATCAAAATTTTTACTTTTTGCTATAATAAATATCCCCCAAAAATATATAAAAAAACATTTTTTTTCCTCAGTTTAGGTCGATATGTATTCTTCTACATATTTTTGGCAAAAGAAAATTGCAATAAGCATTTATTAATCAATAAACGCTTATTGCAATTTTTTTTACCCAAGAAAATTACCAACTTTGCGCAAAAGTTATAGCGTTTACAAAATAGGGGATAGTTTTATGGCATTTTTATAAATATTTTATTTTTTACTAGTAATGGCGGTGATCAGTGATTTTTTTCGTGACTGCGACATTATGGCGGACACATCGGACACTTTTGACACATTTTTGGGACCATTGTGATTTTCACAGCGAAAAGTGCTATAAAAATGCACTGACAACTGTAAAAATTACACTGGCAGTAAAGGGGTTAACCAGGAGGGGGGCACTGTAGGGGTTAAGTGTGCCCTAAGGGAGTGTTTTTACTGTGGGGGGGGGGGTGGCTATGCGTGTGACGTCACTGATCGTTGTTCCCTAACACAGGGAACCAGAATGTCAGTGACAGCCACACTAGGAAGCACTGGGAGAGGTTTGTTTACACTTACCTCTCCCCGTTCTTCCTCTCTGTGACCCGATCGCGGGACACCGGCAGCGATCGCGTCTGCGGGTCCCGCGGTCACAGAGGACAGGACTGGGTCGCGAGCAGTGGCGGCTGGTGAAGTTTTAGAATGAGGGGGCGCAAGACCCCGTCCCTCCACGTTTGGCCCCTCCCACTTCTCATAAGTCACACCCCTTTAGAATCCACCCACTCCTTCCCCTTATTCCACTCAGTGTCAGAAGTATACAGCCCCAGCATCACAGGACAGAGTATACAGCCCCAGCATCAAAGGACAGAGTATACAGCTCCAGCATCAAAGGACAGAGTATATAGCCCCAGCATCAAAGGACAGAGTATACAGCCCCAGCATCACAGATCATGGTATATAGCGCAGCCTTACAGATCGCGCAAACAAATGAAAAAAATTACACTGTTAGTAAATCGTATATATCTGCATTCTACAACCTGTAAATCACACATATCTGCAACCTGTATATAGCACATATCTGCATTCTTCAACCTGTAAATCGCACATATCTGTATTCTTCAACCTGTATATAGCACATATCTGCATTATGCATCCTGTATATCGCACATATCTGCAACCTGTATATAGCACATATCTGCATTCTGCAACCTGTAAATCGCACATATCTGCAACCTGTATATAGCACATATCTGCATTCTGCACCCTGTAAATCGCACATGTCTGCATTCTGCAACCCCCCCAATCAGGTCAGCTACAGTGCTACACTATACACATGGCAGGAGGGTGGTGGACACGGCAATCACCCCCCCTCAGACCAGCACAGGGTGGCAGGGCAGACAGACACACTCCTCCAGACGACAGCCTCTTCTTCTTACAACTACTACAAGTCCCAGCATTGGAAAAAAAAGCCATGACCACTCATCATCCTTCGAGTTTTAAGTTCCAATCTACTAGGTCCCTGGCTGATTTCGTTCCCTATGTATGTGTGGGACTACAATACTAGCATCATAGAAATCTGGTGCATACAATTCCCAATTATGGGACTACAAGTCCCAGCATCGCACAGGCACCCATCCTCCTTGGAGCCCTATACTATAACCTGCCTGGACTTGTAGTTCTCCACCCTCTCCTGGAGAGATCAGGATCATGCGTTGCTCACCAGCCTGCTGGGATTTGTAGTTCTCCAGCCTCTCCCTCCTAAGACTCTGGTTCATGCAATTCTCTTAGGCAAGGGACTACAAGTCCCATCATCGCATGAAAACTCGGCCACTTTGGAGCAATATGCTATAACCTGCTGAAACTTGTAGTTCTTCATACTCTGCTAGGTTCTGCAGGTTCATGCTATAGCCCATGTTTGGGACTACAAGTCCCAGCATCACATGTGTACCCATCTATGTTGGAGCCCTATACTATTTCTTTCTGGGACTTGTAGTTCTCCACCCTCTCCTGGGGAGATCAGGATCATGCATTGCACACCAGCCTGCTGGGATTTGTAGTTCTCCAGCCTCTCCCTCCTAAGACTCCGGTTCAGGCAATTCTCTTAGGTAAGGGACTACAAGTCCCAGCATCGCATGACCACTTATTTACTTGGAGCCCTATGCTATAACCTCCTGGGACTTGTAGTTCTTCATCTTCTGCTAGGACTCTGGTTCATGCAATCTCCCATGTATGGGACTACAAGTCCCTGCAGTGCTAGGAAAACACCTGTACACCAAGGATGAGCTTTGGCGTGTTCACATAGACCACGTGCAGAGCCCGCCAGGAAGTTTGCACGGCGCTTCGCTAATAACAGCCAGGGAGACATTTCACGATCCCCGCAGCGGAGCATTGGGACAATGTCTCCCTGGCTGTGCTTAGCACAGCGCCGTGCACACTTCCTGGCGGGCTTTGCACGTGTTCTATGTGAACACGCCAGAGCTCATCCTTACTGTACACCCATCCACCTTGGAGCCATATACAATAACATGCTGGTATTTGCATACTTGCCAACTGTCCCGTTTTTAAAGGGACAGTCCCGTGAAATAGGACCTAGTCCCGGCTAATTTAGCCTGCCGGGACTTGTCCCGGCTAGTGGGGAAGGCAGGTGCGACAGTATGTTTATATATCTCCCTGCAGTCCCCGGCTGCCTGGTCCTGACTCCTGACACACACACAGTGCACAGTGAGACGGAGTGAACAGAGCCCACCCCTCCTCCTTCTCCTGCTGTGTGATGTTTCCTGTGTACACAGAGGAGGAGGGGGAGGAGAAGGAGGCTCACCACGCTGCTGCAGAGAAAAGCTGCTCGTCTGACAAAATGACACATCATGTCCTGATGCAAAGTAAGTGAGCCTTCCAGAGGGGGAGGGAGGGGGTCATCATGCCTACGGGTTACAGTTTACTGTGAGTCATTTTGGGGGAAAGGATATGTTCTAGGGGGCACTTTATGATGTATGCTGCAAGGGGGCTTGGATATGAAATCCACCCCCTTAGCACATATTCCTCCCCCCAAATTAAAGCTGCTGTCTGCCACAGAGGGGGTGGCCCTTGGCATCCCAGAAGAGATGTGGCAAATTGCTCCAGGTGCCCATACTAATGCCCCCTTTCCAGGCAAGTTGGCAAAGTGTGGGTTCCAGGTCACAGGTCCAGGTTCACACTGAAAAACACAGGAACACGCTGTGCGTTCTGTGCAATTTCAGCCCAATTATGTCCGCACACTCTCTGACCATCTCCTATACCATGTCTCTGACTAAGGATGAGTTCCAGCGTTTTCACACAGCCCATGTGCAGAGCCCACCAGGAAGTCAGCACTGCGCTAATCACAGGCAGTGAGTCATAGCTGTACAAGGCAGGAGGCGTGCTGATACTTGTAGTCCTTTATATTGGACCTTCCCTTACCCTAAGGACTTCCTCTCCCCTCTTACACAATCACAGAGGTTGTATCAATTTCCTGTAATTCTCTCTTTATTGAGTAGACCCTATAATCCAGTGGTCTCAAAGTACCAGCCCGCGGGCCATTTGCGGCCCGCGGACCAGTTATAAATGGCCCGCAGGCAGGGCGGAAGTGGGGGGAGTAGATTTCCTTCACATGCAGAGTAGCGCAGGAAGCGTTTCTGTCATAAGTTCACTTCTCTGTCTCACGCTGCAGCTGCTCCATGCCCCCCGGCGCCCCCCCTCTCTCTTCTCGTCCATCCCTATTTGCTTGTGATATCACCTGGGATGGACGAGAATCGAACATATGACAGACGCTTCCTGCGCTACTCTGCATGTGAAGAAAAAAGAAAAACAAGTAAACGCTGACATGTACACTGATTGTGCCCCATGTGCTCTGTTTGTTCCCTATGTACCCCGATTGTGACCTCATGTTCCCCATGTGCCTTAATGTGCCCCATGTACCCTGATTGTACCCCGATTGTGCCCCCATGTACCCCGATGTGCCCCATGTACGTGCCCTCATGTACCCTGTTTGTACCCTGAATCTGCTCCATGTACCCTGATGTGCTCTGATGCGCCCCATGTGCTCTGATGCGCCCCATGTGCTCTGATGCGCCCCATGTGCTCTGATGCGCCCCATGTGCTCCGATGCGACCCATGTGCTCTGATGCGCCCCATGTACCCTAATGTGCCCCGATTGTGTTCTGATGTGCCCCATGTACCCTGATGTGCCGGGCTCTGTACCCTGATGTGCCGGGCTCTGTACCCTGATGTGCCGGGCTCTGTACCCTGATGTGCCGGGCTCTGTGCCCTGTCGTGCCGTGTCCTGTGCCCTGATGTGCCAGGCTCTGTACCCTGATGTGCGCTGTGCCCTGTACCCTAATGTGCTGGGCTCTGTGACCTAATGTGCTGTGCCCTGATGGTGAGTGGTCAGTGTGTAGTGGTCAGTGTGCAGTGTAGTGGTCATCGTGTAGTGCAGTGGTCAGTGTGCAGTGGTCGGTGTGCAGTGTAGTGGTCAGGGTTAATAATGCATCCACTGACACCAGTGCTGGGGGTAATAATGCACTCGCTGACACCAGTGCTGGGGGTAATAATGCACTCGCTGACACCAGTGCTGGGGGTTAATAATGTGTTCGCTGACACCAGTACTGTTGTTTTTGAAGTTTGAAAGTTTGCATGCGCCCCCCATGGCATATGAAAACTTGTCTTGTGGCCCTTAGGTAATTTGAGTTTGAGACCCCTGCTATAATCTGATAAGTAGGCGAAGATTATGCAGAGTGGGTGGAGCTTCGGGGAAGTGAGTGTGGTAATTAATTAATAGCTGTGCTGCAAAGTGTCCCTGGAATTTTTTTTTAAATGTTGGCAACTATGTAGTTGTAGTTCTCCATCCTTTCCTGGGAAGATCAGGTGAATGCATTGCACAACACCAGCCTGCTGAGAGTTGGCCCAAGAAGCATGTGTTGGTTATACAGGTCAGGAACATGCACGCACCCCTTGCCTTGCACAAATACTAAATACATCTGAATTTAGGAGTGGAGCCAGAGGACTATTGTCCAGAAAACTGCACAGACAGTCATTGGTGATCAGAGTGGGATGTGGAGTCGATCTAGCAAGGACAAACTATCTTAGCATGGTAAGTGCGGCTCTCTCTGTCTTCTTACCTTGCTTTCAGCTCCGCTCGGGCAATGCAAAGAACTGATCTGCCGAAGTGACATCACTTCCTGTTTTCGTCTATTCCACAAAACCCAGAAGTAACAGCTGCGATGCAAACAACAATGCTCCTGCCCAGCGCCCATAGTGATTATACGGGCGGAAGCTAATCGGCGGTTTGCATTGCGCCGTAAGGCGGGTTAAAAGCCCGCAAATGAAGTGCCACGTCTGCAATCTTGTGATTGCATTGACGTGGCGCTTCCCATAGGGCACTGGTGACCAGCGCCCAAGTGAACTTAAAAAAGAAAAAAAAAATTTTTTCTTCAAGGGGCCGTTTTAAAAAAAATATATTTTTTTGGTGACTACAGGAGGGGGGCGGCCCTGTCGGCGTATAACACGCACCCTAACTTTAAGAGGGAAGTTTCAGGAAAAACTTTCCACAGCCCCCTGCATATAACACGCAGGCACAGTTTACCCTCTATTTTCAGGGTAAAAAAGTGAGTGTTATACCCCAATAAATACAGTATATATATCAATGGATGACCAAATTTGTGTATGACCAATATTCCACTACCGTGAAAAATTGTATATTATTGTGAAAAAAACCCGGTGGGTGCTTATCCTTTACTCCTATTAAATTCAGATAAATCCGGGGGCGTGGTCTGCGCATGGCCGCGTGAGGGTGTAGAGCTGTGAGCTCCCGTCTCCTCCTTCAGCTCCATACGAGACAGCTGGCGATAGTGGGACAGCTGGAGTGAAGACCGGCAGCAATCAGGGTGGGAGCACCGGTGGATCGGCGGCTGGTGGCGCCTGCGGGCTCAGATCCATGACGAGTGAGGAGCAAGCGTGTGGAGAGCGTGCCTGCGGTTGCGGAGCGCACAGCATCCACGTGACAACACAGCGGTATGTGCTCGTGGAAGTCGCGGGAAAGTCGACCGGCCCCCAAGGCAGCCCTGACAGCACAGGCAGCCAAAGTAGCGGAGCAACAGCCAGAGATCCAGTGATACTTCTCAACCATACAGGGGGGAGGACAGCGCTCTGGAGGCAAGAGTGGGGTGACGGACGCAGGAGGACCGTCTGGTGGGGGGCCTGCGGGTCAGCCTCAGATGTCGGTAAGAGCGGAGGTGGAGGCTCTCCAAACGGCCCCTCAAAGCCCCCGTATGTCGGCAATTTTAGCTGGGATTACACCTCCCCTCCCCCCACGAGAGGCAGGAGTGCTAAGAATTGAAATGGAGGACTTAAAGTTATTGATCCAAGCACTCCCCACTAGGGCAGATATAAGTGCTCTCATTATGAAAGTGGAGGAGGCATACTCCAGGGATCTGGAGGAAATCCGTGGAGAGCTACAGGTTCTGGAGGACCGTGCAGCAGAGGGAGAGAGTGTATCAAAGGATTTGGAGCAGCGGGTGAGTGTGCTGGAAAGAGAGAAGCATACCCAAGTGGAAGCTACTGTGTCCCTACAGCTGCAGTTGGAGGATCTCCAGGACCGCAGTCGACGCAATAATGTGCACGTACCAGAGCCAGCAGAGTAAGAGGATCTTCAAGAGACGGTAAAATGCATTTTTCAAAAAATATCGCAGGACGCTATGCCTTTAAAATATGATTTGGACAGAGTACATAGGGCTCTGGGCCCCAAATCGAAAGGTAGTAGCCGCCCCCGGGATGTGATATGCCGCTTGCATTATTTCACGCATAGGGAGGCAATTTTGCAGAAGGCCTGGGAAGCAGGGACAATAGAGTTTAAGGAGGCACAACTGAAGATATTGCCTGATCTATCAAGTGCTACTCTTCGGCGTCAAGCACTACTTCGCCCAGTGTTAGATCGGGTGAGGGACTTGGGGGGGACATATCTATGGAGATTTCCAATTTCAGTTTTGATTAAAAAAGGTCCGCGCTCTTTTTGGTTATGCTCCAGAGCAGACCTTACAGAACTTTTTTCCTTTTTGGGAACTGAACCCTTTGAGGTGCCGGACTGGTTGCAGTTAAATCCAAGAATGCCTAGATCATAAGAGTACCTGTTTTTGTTAAGTAACTGATATATTGTACAGTTGTTTGTGTCGTGGTGCTTTTTTTTTTTTTTGTATATCCCCCGTTTCTTTCATTTGAGAGGTTGGGGAACAAGGGGAAGAACAAAATGGTTTTTGGTGTTCCCTGTCCCCCCTCATCCACCCCACTTTTTTCCTTTTTTGGGGGGAGGATGAGGGGGAGGGAGCAGGGGAGAAAATTTGGAGAGACGTGGGTGGGTTGCGGTGGTAAAGGGGTAAATGGGTAGATTGGGTTGTGTGGGTATATGGTGGGGGGGTGGTTGCTTTCGGGGTCGGGGTTTGTGGGGTATGTTGGGGTGTTTGGGGTAGTCAAGGGGGTAAAAGTGGGATGAGGGGAGGGAAGGGAATTGCCTATTTCCCTCCTACTCACAGTGTGAAGATTGCTGGTTGATGGGGTAGGTGGTAGAGTGTTTTAGAGTGGTATAGAGTCGATTGGGGATGAACAGATATATTATACTGTCTAGAATGATTAGAATTGGAATAAGGCCTAAGGAATAAGGAAAGAATCAGTGAAGGGTCCTTAGAATGTACCTTTGTACTGAGTAGGAGGTGAAAGGTCTTTCTTTTGGGGGGGGGGGGGGGTAGAGGAGGGGAGTAGATAGGTAGAAGGCAGAGAGATAGCAGGAAGTAGAGAGGAGGAGGGGTAGGGGGCGGGTAGAGGTAAAGTGGAAAAGGGGAAAATATAGGGGAGGATATAACACATTATAATCCAATTTTAATCATAAATTAGAACCACAATTAGAACCACGGTCACGAAAGGGAAAGGGTGGGGGGGGAGATATTATTGCTTTATTATTGGAACACTTAGGTATTATGCACTAAGGGGGTGTTAGAGTAGACCCGAGGAGAGATGGGTGGGAGAAAGTTGATGAAGGTAGCTCTGCGGAGACCGCCCCCCCGCCCCTCTTAGTTCTTTTGTTTTTTTTATTTTTAAGACATGTTGATAATGGATAATTAGTAATTGATTATAGATACCTATAGTCTTTTGCAAAAGGGGTGGACCCCCCTTTTTTCTTCTTTTTTTCCCTCTCTTTTTTTTCTGAAAATGATCAAAGGCAGGCGAAAAAAGAAGAGGAAATTAATAGAATTTTTTATTGTACTGCCATATTGGTTTAAAGATATTGGGTTGAAATGTTTATATTGAATGTGTGGATGTAGAAGTAAGGAAAGGGAAGAAGAGAGGGAGGAAAGAGGGGAAAAGAAGAAAACATTTTTAGTTAAGCCAATCTGCTGGGAAAGTGGGGCAATCTGAGCTCAGGATGGAACTCTGCAGAATATCTCAGGAGGGGTATCGGTAATAGGGTGGAAGGGGGGGATTGCGGAAGGGTCTCGTTCAAGGTCTCGTTTTTTTTGTTTTTGTTTAGGGGAGTGGGATAAGGGGTTGGGGGGGAGGGGATACCACAATGCAACCTTGAAGGGAAAGGGTAGTTCACTCCCTGATGGTTCCCTTTATCCAGCTCCTCTGATAGATCAACTAAAATGCTAAACAGGGGGGAAGAATGACACAGAGAGCTGGGGACTGGCTGGGGTAATTTGAATAGCACAATTTGGTATTGAGAAGTAGACGGAAGGAGCTGAAGGAGAAATTGGGGACTCCTCTCTCAGGAGCATGCGCAACTAATTTCCCCCCCGATAGATATACGCTCAGTGGGTAAGGAAAATAGAGTGTTTAAAGCTGATAGCTTTATATATCTTTGGGGAAGAAGGGAGGGATTCACACCCTTTCTTTCGCTCTATTGATATCAGGTTAGGGTAGGGGGTGGGTCGGGTTTTTATTTTTTTTCTTTATTGCAACGCTCTCTATTGCCGGGCATCCACTGGTGGGTGGCTCTTGCCTCCCTGACCTCTGAGATTGTATAACAGCGCATTGACAGAGTAGAAATGGAAGACCTCTCAATAATATCAATTAATGCAAAGGGATTAAATATACCAGAGAAGAGGCGGGTACTCTTACAGGAATTGAAGAAAGTGGGGAGTGATATAGCATTTGTCCAGGAGACACATTTTAGAAAAGGGGGTCTCCCCTTTCTAAGAAATAGAGCATTTCCGACAGTATACCATGCCACGAATCCAGTGGCAAAGGGGGGGTATCAATTTTATTTTTTAATAAGATCTAGTGGTTACTCACAGACTCCCTAGTGGGGGACAGTACCTAGTGTTGAAGGGGGCGATAGGGGGAGTTGTGGTAACTTTGGCCTCCTTTTATGCCCCTAACACGCAACAGGATGTTTTCCTGGGGACGTTTCTGGATAAACTGGTAGGATTCCAGGAAGGATAGTTGATTCTAGGGGGAGATCTGAATATCCCCCTCGATCCAAGGGTGGATACTTCATCTAGGGGTTCCGCAGGCTCGGCGGGGATCCGGAAACGGGTACTAAGACTGATACAGAAAGTGAGATTAATAGACATATGTCGACTAATGCACCCAGGAGAGCGAGATTATTCCTTTTATTCCATTCCCCATAAGATATACTCCCGTATAGATTACCGTATTTATCGGCGTATACCGCACACTTTTTTCCCCTTAAGAAAAGGGGAAATCGTGGGTGCGCCATATACGCCGATACCCGCTTCCCGCGCTCAGTTTGAACGCCGCCGCCGACATATACCGAGCGCAGTACACTCGGGTACATTCGGCCAGGCTCGGTTTCGCTATTGGTCACGCTCTGTGACGTTTATGCGTGAGAAGCCGAGCGTGGCCGAGCGTGCCAGAGTGTACTGCGCTCGGTATATGTTGGCAGCGGCGTTCAAACACAGCGCGGGAAGCGGGGATTCGACTCGGAGACAGCGCGGGAGAAGCGGGGAGAACACCACCGAGGCCGCAGACGGACGCCGGACCGGACAAGGCCGCCGATGGACGCCGGGCAAGACACCAAAACTGTAAGTAATTAAAAAAAATTTATAGGAATTTCAGGTCAACATTAGGGGTGCGCGCTATACGCCGGAGCGCGCAATACCCCGATAAATACGGTACTATCTTATCCCACATAACCAGTTACACGCAGTTAAAGAAGTTGGAATTGGGAAAATAACATGATCAGACCATGCACCAATTTTTCTGAAATATACTCTGGGGGACTCCCGGCCCCAGGGGACGGCGACCTGGAGGCTGAATGAAAGTCTCCTACAAGATGCTGTAGTGTTGGAAGATGTACAGAAGGAAGTAAGATGGTACTTTCAGATCAATGCAGGGCTGGTGCAAGGATTTTTGACATCCTAGGCGAAACCTTATTTTGACGCCCCTATTTGGCCCCACCCTTGACTCCACCCCCTTTGTCCTGGCCATGTATACCCCAACTTTTTAATGAAGCACTCGTCAAATGTAGCCTCACCAGCGCCCATCAAATGCAGCCTCACCAGCACCCATCAAATGCAGCCCACCAGTGCCCATCAAATGCAGCCTAATCAGGGCCCATCAAATGCAGCCTCATCAGGGCCCAACAAATGCAGCCTCACCAGCGTCCATCAAATGCAGCCTCACCAGCGTCCATCAAATGCATCCTCACCAGCATCCATCAAATACAGCCTCACCAGCGCCCATCAAATGCAGCCCCACCAGCGCCCATCAAATGCAGCCCCACCAGCGCCCATCAAATGCAGCCCCACCAGCGCCCATCAAATGCAGCCCCACCAGCGCCCACCAAATGCAGCCCCACCAGCGCCCATCAATGCAGCCTCACCAGCGCCAATCAACGAATGTTTGCTTGCTTGCATTCATTCAGGAGTTGGGACACAGTCCTCCGCCACCACTGTGCCTCTGACACTATGTATGAACGGAGCGGTGGCTGCCTGCTGATGCTGAGACTTAGTTGCTTGTTGCAGAGAGAAGAGAGTAGGAACACCAGTGGCCGGGCGCCCCTAGGCAGCAGTGCGCCCCTAAACAGCAGTGCACCCTAGGCAGCTGCCTAGTTTGCCTGGTAGTAGCACCGGCCTTGGATCAATGATACGCCAGAATGCGACCTGGGGGTGATTTGTGAATTCCATAAGGCAGTGATAAGGGGTGTCTTGATGAAACACGGGACAAGGATAAAGAGAGAAAGGGAATTAAAGCTAATGATTCTCCTGGCCGAGATCTCACTGCTAGAACTCGTACATAAACAGAGTCTCAGTCTAGTGGTAGAAAGAGACCTCCTGGCGGCACGAAGACAAATTACTGAAGTACTAGGTAGGAGACAGAATTATGAAATCGGTAACAAGTGTGGGAAGAAATTAGCTAGCACACTGAGCAAAAACCTACATACCGATGATCTTAGGGCCAGGAGGAGAAAAACATAGTCTCCCTAGAGAGATATCGCAGCGGTTTGGGGATTTTTATAGCACCCTGTATAATCTGCAAACAAGTTCTAAGGACCAATCCGCAATGGAAAGGTATATAGCAACATCAGGCATTTTGAGTCTAACGCCAGCAGCAAGGCAGGAAATGGAAAAGCCAATTATCATAGAAGATATTTAGGAGGCAGTAAAGAGAGGGAAAGGAGGCAAATCACCAGGCCCGGATGGATTTACCATTCAATATTATAGGCTTCTCCTCCCGACCCTGGGATCATTTATGGTAAAAATGTTCAACGGTTTAGGAGACACAAGTTCTTTCCATACTGAAACCTTGAAAGCTATGATTGCGATTATACCTAAGGAAGGTAAGGACCCCTCCCAATGCGGGAGCTACAGACCGATATCATTACTGAACACGGAAGCTCTATTCTAAGATCCTGGCAATGCGTCTTCAACAGCACATACCCGGCCTGGTACATGAAAACCAGGTGGGATTTGTGCAGATGCGTGAAGCCCGGAATAACACGATCAAGATTCTGAATTTAGTCCATTGGGTGGCCTCATCCCGAACCCCATGTGTCTTTCTAGGGACAGATGCAAAAAAAGCTTTTGATCGTATAAACTGGAAATTTATGTTCCTGGTAATGAGACACATGGGGTTTGGTAATAAGATGCTTCAATGGATTTTGAGTAATTAGTTATCGAATGGGACAAGACAGGGGTGTCCCCTATCCCCGCTCTTGTTTGCTTTATCAGTAGAATACAGATATCAGGGGAGTGTCTGTGGGAGGTACAGAATATAAGATTTCGTCATACGCGGATGACATGATGTATAGTTTGACAAACCCGATGGTCTCCCTCCCGAATATGCTTCGGAAATTGGACATATACGGGAAGGTAGCAAATTTTAAGATTCATTACGTAAAGTCTGAAGCGATGGGTGTGGCGATCCTTAACCACTTAAGGACCGGACCAATATGCTGCTAAATGACCCAAGGGGTTTTTACAAGTCGGCACTGCGTCACTTTAACAGACAATTGCGCGGTCGTGCGACATGGCTCCCAAATAAAATTGGCGTCCTTTTTTCCCCACAAATAGAGCTTTCTTTTGGTGGTATTTGATCACCTCTGCGGTTTTTATTTTTTGCGCTATAAACAAAAATAGAGCAACAATTTTGAAAAAAATGCAATATTTTTTACTTTTTGCTATAATAAATATCCCCCAAAAACATATATACATTTTTTTTTCCTCAGTTTAGGCCGATACGTATTCTTCTACCTATTTTTGGTAAAAAAAATCGCAATAAGCGTTTATCGATTGGTTTGCGCAAAATTTATAGCGTTTACAAAATAGGGGATAGTTTTATTATTTTTTTTTTTTTACTACTAATGGCGGCGATCAGTGATTTTTTTCATGACTGCGACATTATGGCGGACACTTCGAACAGTTTTGACACATGTTTGGGACCATTGTCATTTTCACAGCAAAAAATGCATTTAAATTGCATTGTTTATTGTGAAAATGACAGTTGCAGTTTGGGAGTTAACCACAGGGGGCGCTGTAGGAGTTAGGGTTCACCTAGTGTGTGTTTACAACTGTAGGGGGGTGTGGCTCTCCCCGTTCTTCAGCTCCAGGGAGCGATCGCGATGGGGCGGCTATAAACGAATAGCCGCGCCGTCGTCCCGGATCGCTCCCCGCGGGAATCCGACTGCCGCATGTAGCGGGGGGGGTTCCGATCGGACCCCCGACCCACGTCTTGGCAGGGACGTACAGGTACGCCAATGTGCCTGTACGTGCCATTCTGCCGACGTACATATACATGCGGCGGTCTGGAAGTGGTTAAGGAAGATCTTGAAAATTTTGGAATCTAACTATAAATTTAAATGGACAGACATAGATCTGACGTACTTGGGGACATCCATCCCGGCGGATCTTACACAAGTATTTAAGTTTAATTTTCTGCCATTGTTAACCAGGGTGTGGATCCTCCTGGATGGATGGCAGAAGGTGTTCCACTCGTGTTTTGGGAGGTGTAACATTATTAAAATGAATATCCTGCCAAAGTTTCTGTACCTTTTTCAGACACTCCCCATCGATATACCAAAAAAAAAAATGTAAACAGGTACAATCCTTGTTTAGCAGATTCATATGGGCAAATAAACGCCCAAGAGTTAAAGGAGTTGTAAAGGGCAATTTTTTTTTTTGCTGAAATGACTGTTTACAGGGTATAGAGACATAATAGTTTACTGATTCCCTTTAAAAATGATTAAACATAGATAAAAATCAATGATATAATGTACCTGCAGTTTTTAGTTTCGTTTTTGCATGTTGTTTCCTGCGTCTGTGATGTACAGAGCCAATACAGGGCAGTGATGGTTTGGAAAACGAAACTGATTGGTGCCTTGGGGTTTTAGACACACAGTAATCTCACCTCTTGATTAGTGACCACAGATAGAAAGCTCCCAGTACTGTGGTCATCAGGAAACAGACAACCAGGAAGTGTGGAGATCAGAGAAGAATTACAGCAACTTGAGAGCAAAAACGAACAATGAGGACATGAAAACAGCACTGCAATAAGGTAAAGGAAGCTATTAAGATAAAAAGAAATTTCCTTTACAAACCCTTTAAGGGACGTACATTGTCAATCTAAACGAGATGGAGGCATATCAGCCCCAGACATTTACAGATACTATCAGGCAGGCAGGGCCGGACTTACCATTGGGCTTGACTGGGCTCAAGCCCATGGGCCCCGCCCAATAGGGGGCCCCCTTTAAAAAAAAAACAAAAAAAAAACTTTTTTTTTTTTTTTAGGGGTCCGGAGGTCCCCAGGGGCCCGGAGGCCCCCCAGGCCCCGGACGGCAACCCCCCTTTTTTTATTTATTTTTTATTAAAAAAAATGTTTTTTTTATATATTTTTTATATATATATTTTTTTTATTATTATTATTATTATTATTATTATTATTAAAGGGCCCATAGGTCTCCAGGGCCCCCGGATGGCAACCCCCTTTTTATTTTTTTATAAAAAAATGTACATTTTTTTTTTATATATATATATTTTTTTTATTAAAGCGGAGTTCCAACCACAATTAGCATTTTTTAAATGTATGTCCTTTCATCCTGTCTACACCGTTGTCATTTTGCTTGTGGGCATTGTGAAGCCTACAAGCATTTACTTCCTGGAAGTCTTGGATGGGGAGTGATAATTGGACAGCGCACTGCATCCTGGGAAATGACACACATCCTGGGAAATGACACCCATTTCCCAGGAGCATTAGAGGGAGATGATGTCAGAATCATAGGTGAAGTCAAAGGCAGATTTCGTGGGACCGCATAGCAACAGGCATTTACAGATGAGTAAAAAAAAAAAAATTTAAACTTTTTTAGATCTAATGTGGTCTAATTTTTATTTTTTTTATTAAAGGGCCCAGAGGTTTCTTTTTTTATTTTTATTAAAGGGCCCAGAGGTCCCCAGGGCCCCAGATGGCTACCCCCTTTTTTTATATATATATATATTTTTTCTTTATTTCTTCTTTTTTTTGTAAAGGCCCCCCCCCGCTTCTCAATTTGCGGAAGCCCCCCCGCTTCTCAATTTCAGGCGGCAGAACCCCCCCGGGTTCTCTGCTCCAGGGGGCCCATGCCTTAAGTGTAAGGGGGGTAGAGTTGCCACCTTTTCTTCAAGCCAAACCCGAACACTTTAGCGGCACAGGGCACATTTTTTTTCGTAGTATACACAATAGGATTATAAAAGACCTGGGGCATCTTTGGGTGCCTCAAGGAGAGTGGTAATGCAGCGCGCTGCGGCAAACAGTGGGTGTAGCCAAACTGCTCTTGCTGACATCATGGCTCCCCCTCAGTGATGCCAAACCTGCCCCCAGACAGCGGCCCGCAACTCCCAAATGGCAACATATTTTTGTGTGACTACCTCAGTTACTTGGGGAGCCACAGCCCAGTCTAAATAATGTGTCTGGGTTTCAGGCAGACTGAAACACGGACACAAGATCCCAAACCCGAACTGTCCGGGTGATTCCTGAACAGGTGGCAGTAAGGGGCCCCAAAATTCCTGATGGTGGCCCTGCGCATACCTCCCAACACACACGGATTCTGCGGGACTTTCCCGCACAGACAGCTTCTTCCCGCAGTCCCGCGAAAGGGTTAATTTTCCCACACAGCAAGAGGAGGCAGCACGGAAGCAGGAGGAACCGGAGCGGTGTGTGGAGGACTGCCGGGCTAATGACAGTCTGTGGCCCCGGCTGTCGGCACAGGTGATAGACACTGCCCCCTCTCAACAACTGCAAAACCCCCCCCGGAGGAACTGGAGCTGTGTGTGGATGTCTGCTGAAGGGAAGAGAGCCGACACATTCCGTGCACCCCCCCCGCTCAACAACTTTAATGCGCCCCCCCGCTCAACAACTTAAATTCGCCCCCCCCGCTCAACAACTTCAATGCGCACCCCCCCCCCCCAGCTCAGCAACTATGATCCCCCCCTCGCTCAACATCTTCGACCCCCCCAATTCTCAGCTCCAGGGGGCCCCTTCAACACTCAAGCCCAGGGGCCCCCACCACCCTAAGTCCTGCCCTGCAGGCAGGTCTAGTGGGCCGTCTGATCGATTGGGGTAGACATAGTGGAGAGAAAATATGGCCGAGGCTGGAGCAGGCTCAGTGTGACAGTATGCTCCAGCGAGCTGCATGGTGCTATAGGGAGCTTCCGAAAGAGATGAAGAAACACTCGCTAATAGGCCCTACTCTTCGGATAGAATATGGACTATTTGTGAAGGGAAAATTTTCAACAGTAGACTCACCTCTTTTCCCCATTTTGGGGAATCCACAATTTGGACCAGGATCGACGAAGGGACCTTTTAGTAGATTGGTAGAACAGGGGCTGTTTCAAGCCTCCCATTTTGTGAAGGCGGGAGAATGGCCTACGGTTCAGGAGATGATAATGGGAGGTACACCCTATCAATTAGATTTGTGGAGGGCATTGCAACTACGTCACTTCTTGAACACATTGGCCCGGATTCAGATAGATTCGTCTGTCTATCTCCGGGCGTAACGTATCGCAGATACGTTACGCCGCCGTAATTTAGGGCGCAAGTTCCTTATTCAGAAAGGACTTGCGCCCTTAGTTACGGCGGTGTAACGTATGTTGTGCGGCGTAAGCCCGCCTAATTCAAATGGGGATGATGTGGGCATGTTTTATTTAAATCAATGGTGACCCCACGTATTACACGTATTTTACGAACGGTGCATGTGAAAAAATCGTGAAAAAATCCCAGTGCGCATGCTCGAAATTACGCCGCAAGTCGTCATTGCGTTAGATGTGAGCGTAACTTACGTACAGCCCTATTCGCGAACGACTTACGTAAACAACGTAAAATGTTCAAAACTCGACGCGGGAACGACGTCCATACTTAACATTAGCTTCGCCTCATATAGCAGGGGTAACTTTACGTCGGAAAAAGCCTAACTTAAACGACGTAAAAAAATGCGCCGGCCGGACGTACGTTTCTGAATCGGCGTCGTATCTCGTATCTGAATCCGGGCCATTGAACGTACCGAGTAGATACGAGCGAAAGCTAACAAAGTTCGAGGAGTATTGTAATGGGAGTGGAGTGCTTCAACATACTCTCTCCAAAATTTGTGAATTATTGATTACCCCCGCTGAGGATTTCCAATTACCTTTTTTTGATAGATGGGAGGTGGAGTTGGGTAGGACCTTTACAGAGGAGCAAAAGAACAAGATATTACGAAATTTATTTGAGTCATCAGTCTGTGTTAGGACGCAAGAACTGAATTTTAAGATTCTATCACAGTACCCCGGTCGTCTTAAATAGATGTTATCCAGATATATCAGATAGATGTTGGCGGTGTGGGAGAAAAGGAGGGACATTAAAGGGTCACTAAAGGAAAAAATTGTTTTTGCTGAAATGACTGTTTACAGGGTATAGAGACATAAAAGTTAACTGATTCCTTTTAAAAATTATTACAAATAGATAAAAATCAATCATATAATGTGCCTGCAGGTTAGTTTCACTTTTAAACTGGGTTCATGTTCCTGTGAACTAGAGAGACACACAGAACAAAAACAAACAAATCCAGGGCAGTGTTTTGTTTTTAAAATGAATCTGATTGGTTCTGTTAAGTTTTAGACACACAGTAATGACAGCTTAGACCACCGTGAAAAGCTCCCAGTACCATGGTTATAAGGAAACAGGCAACCAGGAAGTGTGGAGATCACAGCAGAATTACAGCTACTTCAAAGCAAAAACGAACAATAAGGACATGAAACCAGTACTGCAGTAAGGTAAAGGATGCTATTTAGCTAAAAAAAAAAAATTCCTTTAGTGACCCTTTAATACATATATTTTGGACATGTCCTAGAATACGGAGTTACTGGAATGAGGTTCGGAAAATAGCGCAAAAGTTTAGTGAGGTGGAGCTACCGGGGGAGTGGACATTTTACCTCTTACAGGAATCGGATATCCCGGTCAGACGGTATAGGAAGTTGGTAGTCTGCCATCTCGAGAATACAGCAAGAGCCTGTATTCCAGCGATGTGGAAACAGGCCCAGCCCCTGTCAGTAGGGATGTGGCTTAAGCGAGTAGAGGATTTGAATAGGATGGAGCACTTGGTCTGGACCGATCGGCAAAAACGGGGGGTCTATATGGAGACGTGGGCAGAATGGAATCACTTTAAATATACAGAGGAGGGGAAAACTCTGATAGACGTAATCTGAATAGAGGAGGAAGAGGAACTGGGGGACGCGGGGGAGAGGGAGCGGCTGCTGTTTTTTTTTGTTGGGGGGGTGGGTTTGTGGGGAGGGGGGGTGAGGGGGTAAAAAGATCAACTGAAACAGAATGAGATAGATTAACCTCCTGGGCGGTGTTCCCGAGTCTGACTCGGGGTGAGATTTTTGGGCAAGGATCGGTAACCCCGAGTCAGACTCGGGCTCGCCTCGCTGGATGTACAGGGAGTTTTACTTACCTTGTCCCTGGATCCAGCGATGCCACCGCACTGTGTGAGCGAGCAGGACCTCGCTCGATTCACACAGTGCCTCCGTGTGACGCCGATCTCCGTTCCCTGCGACGTTACGACGCACGGGGACGGAGAACGGCGCCAAATTCAAAAAAGTAAACAAACACTATACATACAGTATACTGTAATCTTATAAATTACAGTACTGTATGTAAAAAAAACACACCCCCCTTGTCCCTAGTGGTCTGCCCAGTGCCCTGCATGTCATTTTATATAATAAAAACGTTTCTTTCTTCCTGCAAACTGTAGATTGTCCATAGCAACCAAAAGTGTCCCTTTATGTCAAAAATAGTTTTAGATCAGCTAAAAAACAGCGATAATAAATTATAATCACTTGCAGAATTGTGCGATAGCGATTTGTGGGGAAATTCGTCATAAAAAAAAAAAAATAATGACAGCAACAATTCTGCAACTGAGCAAATTTCAGTGATTTTGATTTGATTAGATTATTGAATAATTTTTATTATAATTATATTATTATTTGTTATAATTATTTATAATTATTTATTATATCATAATTTATAATTTTGTTTTTAAAAAAATGTCATACCCGGGATGCCTATTAGAAGCTTGTTTGGTCAGATTTAAGTGAGTTATTTCTAAAAATGACAGACCTACAATATAAAACGCCAAATTTCCTTGCAAATAATGGTACCGCTTTCAGCATGTTTTTTCTGAAAGAATCATACCGCCAGGGAGGTTAAGAGATGGATAGAAAGTCTCTCCTCCCGGGCTCGAGGATAAGAGGAGGCCTTAAGGGGCGGGGGACTAGATATCTAAATGTCTAAATGTGTGTATATGGTAAATTTAAGGATGGAGAAGGGGAGTAAGATGAACAGGGGAGGGGCAATGACGGTCAATAATATGAAGAAATACGAGACTGTGGCAGAGGCGAGGTTATATGTTGAAGAGATGGTATGAACTGAACCTCTGATAATGTTATTGTCTGTGCCTCTTTTTTCTGTTCTCTGTGTGATTTAATATTAAATAAAATAAAAAAATAAATAAAAAATTCAGATAAATCCACTCCAATATCTGTATATACGTGCTTCTTATGAAAAGATATATAGTAAATTGTGAAAATACATTGACTAGACAGACATTCCAGTGTACCTGTGATTAGGCATACCGTGCTGACAAACACCCCACTGTAAAAAAAGTGCAAGTTCTGACTGTGCAAACTTTAAAATTAATATTGTACAACACAATAAGTAACGAATGCCGCCAATTAGTGTGTGATATAATAAGTCCCTCAACCTATTCCAATAGGTCCATAAACAATAAATTGCAATGGCAAACAAAGTGCCCAATTATAATAGATAGTCCCAGTGAGTGATCAACTTGTTCAAAAGCTTCTCATTCCTCATTTCTGGATTAAAGTGCATACATTTTCACCACTTTTGTGACTACACCACCACCTTTTGCAATGGCTACTCACCAGATACAACTTTTTATACGCCTTTGGTTCATTAATCTGGATAACCACTCCAGTTCGATCAATCAGGCTGCAGCCTTCCCAAGCAGACAATATAATATGGCTTCCATTCCTCTTCACCCCTATCAAAGATAAAAGACTATTGCACTCACATATAAAATGTGCCCTTAGGCCGGCACCAAGCTCCTCCAGCTGTATGTACGGGGTAAAAAAGTGCGTGTGCCCCTACAATCTCTGTCGGCATGCGCTCCAGGCCTCACTTTCGATTGGCAGGGCGTCACATGAATCCTCTCCCAGCAGCCTCCAGAGGCATTTTTTTACCCCGCATATATGGCTGGAGGTGCTTGGTGCCGGCCTAAGGGCACATTTATATGTGAGTGCAATAGTCTTTTATGCCAGGTGCTATTTTAAGGAAAGTTGCAGACTTATAAAGATTGAGAACGCCTTTTGAAAATACTTTACCATGTTATAATTTATATGAGGTTTTAGTGCTTGTGTTTACATCTACTTTAATCACAGTTTTCTGACACTTTGTAGGTTGATCATTAACACTTTAAATGGTATACATCTAGTAAATGATGTTGGTTGCATGATTGCCAATCCCCAAATCTCTGAATTGCCAAAGAATGTACAGATGTTAGCCCATTCTACAAGCCAGTATGACAGTATACGTGTGTTAGAAGCTCTGCCCTCTACTTACTCACAGGACCAAGAATGGCTATAGATAAAACTGTAACACAAGCACAATCTCAATAAAGTTTAAGTATAATTTCTTCTTCTATGGCTAGTTATTTATCAGATGTATATTGTCATGTTGGCCACAGAAAAACCCCAAATTCTTTAAATATCTACCATCATTTTCCTATCCTGGCTCCTAAATACAGCAGCATATTGTGTCTGGTATAAGAATAAAGCTAGCAATACACTGACAGCTCCTGATGAACCAATATCCTTTGATTGAACAGAAAATTGCAACATCAGCTGCATCCAATCAGGCGCCTGTCGGAATACAGTATCCTAAAAATCTGTCAGCCTAGGGCCAGCATTAGGATGCTTGTCTAAGGGTTTTCTTTACAGTTATAAATTGTACTTAGGACAAAGCCACTTGTATGCTGCCATGTTTAGGTATCAGGAAAGGAAGATTATGGTAGGTCTTGAAACAATATTCTGTTGTATCTAAGTGATGTGCTTGGTTGAATAAACTCAAGTAATACTCCATATCAGAGCTATTGTATACCAAGGTTATCCAGAAGACTGTCACTGCTCCACCTAGGTGTGAGCGTTAATAAAACGTTTTAGGTTTACAGTAATGTAAAGTACAAAACAGAATATGAATACAAAGAAATGTCATCACTAAATTACTAGCCATTCCAAATAATAATAATTTGGACTTACTTTGGTTTGAAATGTAGGCACCACGCCATATTTTACATGGCACTAGAATAGCAGTAAATTATAAAAAGTATAGATTCCTTATTCTGTAACTTCATAAATTCTTTAATCCCTTATACACTATAGGAAATCATGTGATGCAAGGCTCTGAGCTTGTTCAGATAGCATTGCTTTCACATTAGTTTAAGATGTGTCTTAGATTCAGAATTGATGGGGCACTGGACTTACAGTAGACCTAATTCTGACCTGCATTTGACCTGCTTCAAGGGAATTTTTGCAACTCCATAGACTTGTAAGGAAATGCAAAACCAATTTGAAACAAATAAAGGTCTATGCAAATAGACCCTAATAAAAAAAAAAAAAAAAAAAAAAACATTGAGGCTGCCAATGATGATCACACCTTCTAAAAATGCTAGTTGACTGGCTGTCAAGCTTCAGTACTTTGAGCCGCTCACCTGAAACAAGTATGCAGAAAGTACATTGTAATTTTCTCCAACTTTCCTGACTTATGTACTTGTTCCCAGTCACTTACACTTACACGATATTGAAACCGTTAGGTTAGAATTATAGCAAGGCAACTAGTACCAACAGAGGTGTTGGTATCAGTTGCCTGGCTGTAATTGAAGTCCTGCCATCCTGTAATAAATTCCTGCCATACAATGCAACAATTTGTGTCCTCAGGGACATATAACAGTGGATGGTTCCACCCTTCAGAAAGAAATCTAGGAGTACTCAATTCTTACAATCTGATTGTTCAATCTATGTACAATGTCCTCTAGATTTCTTAACCACTATGTAGTGCAAGGGCCTTCATGTTGTATACATTGAATGGACTGTTTATGAAAGCATTCACACTAATGGGGAATTTTAATTGTAACATGTAACATGAAGTAGCTTTACTACTTGTTATATTTGCTTTATTTGCAAAACAATGAAATTAGTATGTTGCAGAGTGAGAAACAGTCAATGAGAAGTTACTTTCATGCTACTGGGAGCTTAAAAAGACTCACGCATATCCTGTATGTATAGCCAAATGTCAGCTTTGGTTTTGGCTAGAGCAGGGAGTAGTAAAAACCTCTGTTTTTTTTTTTCCCTTTAGCCTAGGTTCACATTGGAGTGGGTTAGAAATTGTGCAAATTCAGCTGAACTCGCACATTTTCAACCCGGCAATGCAGTCCGACTTCAGGGGCGATTTGACAGACATCTGTGTGGTTTCCTGCACAGATGTCTATACGAATCGCCCCCCGAAGTCGCTAAAAGTAGGTAGATACTACTTTTGGGAAGGTTTCATTGCTGGAAATAGTAGCCATTTTGGCATGCGATTTGACATGTCAAATCGCATGCCAAATCGCTTCAATGTGAACCTGGGCTTAGAGGCATTTCTTTTAACGCAGAGTCATAACAAGAACTGAGAGGAAATCCCCAATTAGATAGTTGTCAGTGTCCCCATTGGTAGATTTCTTCTCGCCTCTTGTTTGGAAGGATTGGATTAACCATTCCTTTCTGTCCTCTTTACAAATTAAGTCACAGAAAAAAGTATACAGAGGACTGCATTCAAAACAAATCAGTGCCCTTGCTGTAGATATTATTTCCTCACTTCTGGTCTAGTGGAACGTTTGTAAGCCGGACAGGAAGTGAGGGTAAACTTTTCAGAATTTGGAGAATCAGCCATAAAGGGGCTAAACATCAGCACAAATGGTTTTCACATATTATTTCTTGCCTAATAATATTCTGTCTTTAAAACTGAAAATATTATAATCATTAATACATGAAAGATGTAAGTATATGAAATATAACTGCAGGAAACTAGAGCAGTGAAATAAATTACTTGTGGTGACCATACAAACAACATCAGAATCTGCACCAGGGTTAACATTTTCTCTTCAAGAGTTGAATACATAATGACCTTTTTAGTTATCATTAAAGAGCCAAGAACCCAAGACTAGACCAAGGAATCTGAAAATGCCAATAAAACTATATGTTTACAGATAAAGAACTTTGATAGTACAACTTAGAAGGAAAATGGAGAATCTGATTTTTTTTTTATTGATTTACTGATTCTATATGAACCTCAGTGTCACATTAATGTTTTCATAAAATGATTGTAACCCAGAAATAGAATAATATAGTTATTTGTGGGATCCCAACTTTGTGACCAAGACTCAGACAAGTTCCTTCCAGTAATTCAGAAATTCTGTCCAGTCCAATTCAATGTCCCAGCGAAAGTTTGCAATTAATGAAAGCAAGAAAGGACACAGCACACAGCAGCAAAGGCTCAATGCAGTCTCATTTTAGGTATCCCGTTCATGCCAGCAGACATAGGTTAAATAAAGCCTGTGAGCTAATGCTGCTAGTACACAATTAGCACTTCACTGTATTTTGTTTTTTTGAATGTAGAAAAATATTTAAGCTATTTTTCTACTAGAGTGAGCAAATATATTTGAGAGATGATCCCTAGTGTTTGGTTTGTGTAAAGTATGAAATACTTTAGTCTTAGTTACCTTCATCATCATCATCATCATCATCATCATCATCATCATCATCATCGTCATCTTCCTGATTTTTTGCTTGGTCATCATCATCATCATCATCATCATCATTGTCGTCATCATTATCATCGTCGTCATCATCATCATCATCATCATCATCATCATCATCATCGTTGTCATCATCATCATGTTTCTTTACAATTTGATCATCGTCATCGCCGTCATCATCGTCATCATTGTCGTCATCATCGTCGTCGTCGTCATCATTGTCGTCATCACTGTCATTGTCATCATCATCATCATATTTATCATCGTCATCATCATCTTTATCGTCGTCGTCATCATCTTTATCGTCGTCGTCATCGTCATCATCATCTTTATCATCGTCGTCGACATCATCATCAACGTCATCGTCATTTTTGTCATCTCCATCATGGGCTATATGATCATTATCATCATTGTCATCAACATCGTCGTCATCATGATCTTGGCCTACAGCTTGCACCTGTCCATGTACCCCAGGCAATAAGTTTGCCTGGAATGAGCAAATAACTGTGACCAGAAGGCACAACAGCCAAACTTTTTGTGAGGCCATCCTGGTACAAAAAGAGTAGTGAAGTCTTGGATCTGTCCAACAGCAGACTCACTGTGTCCTTTGACTCGATTCTCAGATGAAGGAAAGTTGCAACCAGCTCAATTCCAAGCTTGAAGAACCAGTTCACAGAAAATAATTCAATAAAAAGATTTCTTGGGTGGGAGATGACAGGCTAGAAGTCAGTCGAGAACAGCAGCGCTGAGGAAGAAATGTGCTCTGTGAAAAGAGACCTGTGCACAAGGCTGGTTGATTGATAGCAGCAGATGTACAAAATACACTTTCTGTCTCTGAACCAATAGCTGCAGAGGAAGGAACTTTTTTCCAGCTCTTCAATGTAGATATAGAAAGAGATGATGGCACATATCCCTTCATGACCATATTTGTGATCCACACGGTGCAAAAGGTCACAGAAGACAGCCCTGAGAAAACTTGCTAGTAATGCAGAGACACCTTAATTGGACAACTATTCTTAGGTCTTATCAGTCACTACTAGGGCTTTTCATTGTGACAAGAACACCCTGCAGTTAATAATGGTCAAAAGTTGTGAGGCTTTCTGCTTGATGTCATACCCATATGAATTTCTGTCTCTTTTTCTCCTCTCTCTCTCTGTATACAGCATGGCCCGGATTCAAATACATCGGCGCATATTTATGCCGCCGTAGCGTATCTCCTTTACGCTACGCCGACGCAGCGCACAGAGGCAAGCACTGGATTCACAAAGCCAGTGCTGCCAAATCTGCGCTGGGTTTCCTAGGTGTGAGCCGGCGTATGTGGAAGTGTGCGTGAGACATGCAAATGAGGCATGACACCATGCAAATGATGGGCTGAGTGTCAGACAGATACGTATAATGAACGGCGCATGCGCCGTCCCGTGGATGCATCCCAGTGCGCATGCTCAGAATCACGTCAGATCTACTCCCTAAGATACGACGGATCACTGCCTACGGCGTGAACATGACCTACGCCTAGTCATATTCACATCCTACGTAAACTACGTAAAATACGTTGGCTTGTGTTCCTGTGCATGGGTGCTGCTGAGTTACACCTGAGTTACATAAAGATGGGGCATAACTTTACGCCGGACGTATAACTTTACGCGCACTGCGTCGGACGGACGTACGTTAGGGAATCGGCGTATCTCCCTCATTTGCATATGTGAATAGAAAATCAATGGGAGCGCCAAATACGTCCAGCGTAAATATGCGCCCACTCTACGCCGGCGTAGGCAAGTTAGGTCGGTCGGATGAAGCCTCTTTTCAGGCGTATCTTAGTTTCTGAGTCCGGCGCATAGATATGGCGGCGCATATTTGCACTTACACGGCGTATCTGGAGATACGTTGGCGCAAGTGTTTTGTGAATCCGGGCCCATGTGTTTATATCTGTGTAATATGGAACGAGCAAGAGATTTGCAGAGCTTAATTAGTTAGTTACAAGAGTTTACTGATAGTTTAGGCACATCACTATAATTTCAATAGAAACTCACAGAGAAAAGTAAATTTGATAAATAGTAAATTTGAACATTACAGTATGCTGGCTGACAATTTTCATAGCTTAAAGTAGGCTTATTAAAATCCTGTAGCACACATTTCAGCATTACTAAATTCAGGGCAGCACTTAGGGTGGTAGGGGCCCCTGGGCTTGAGTGTTGAAGGGGGCCCTGGAGCCGAGAATTCGGGGGGAACGAAGATGTTGAGCGAGGGGGGGGGGGGTCATAGTTGTTGAGCGGGGGGGTGCGCATTAAAGTTGTTGAGTGGGAGGGGTGAATTGAAGTTGTTGAGCGGGGGGGGCGCATTAAGTTTGTTGAGCGGGGGGTACGCATTAATGAGCGGGGGGGTGCCTCTCACCTGTGCACGGAATGTGACGGCTCTCTTCCCTTCAGCAGACATCCACACACCGCTCCGGTCTCCGATTCCTCCTGGGGGGGGTTTGCAGTTGTTGAGCGGGGGGAGTGCCGCTCACCTGAGCCGACAGCCGGGGCAACAGATTGTCATTAGCCCTGCTGTTGGCTTTCTTCCCTTCAGCAGCCACAGTTCTCCACACACCGCTCCCGTTCCTTCTGCTTTGGTGCTGCCTCCTCTTGCAGTGCGGGAAAATTAACCCTTTTGCGGGACTGCGGGAAGAAGTTGTCTGTGCGGGAAAGTCCTGCAGAATCCGTGCGTGTTGGGAAGTATGCGCAGGGCCACCATCAGGAATTTTGGGGCCCCTTACACAGCTTAATGCATGGGCCCCCTGGAGCAGAGAAATGGGGGGGGGGGGTGCTGCCGCCTGAAATTGAAAAAAAAGAAGAAATAAAGAAAAAAAAAAAATATATATATATATATATATATATATATATATATATATATATATATATATATATATAAAAGGGACCTTTGGGGACCTTTAATAAAAAGAAAAAAGAAACCTCTGGGCCCTTTAATAAAAAAAAATAAACATTTATAAAAAATACATAAAAAAAGGGAGGTTGCCATCCGGGGCCCTGGGGACCTCTGGGCCCCTGGGGACCTCTGGCCCTTTTAATAATAAAAAAATATAAACAAAAATAAAAAAATAAACATTTATAAAAATAAAAAAAAGGGGGGAGGGGGTTGCCACATGGGGCCCTGGGGACCTCTGAGCCCTTTAATAAAAAAAAAAATATAGAAAAAAAAATGTAAATTTTTTATAAAAAAAGGGGGGTTGCCATCCGAGGGCCCTGGAGACCTCTGGGCCCTTTAATAATAATAATAATAATAATATATATATATATACAGTATATATATATATATATATATATATATATATATATATATATATATGTATATATTATTATTATTATTATTATTATTAAAGTGGCCAGAGGTCTCCAGGGCTCCCCCTTTTTTTTTTAGGGGTCCGGAGGTCCCCAGGGACCCAGAGGCCCCCAGGGCCCCCGGACGGCAACCCCCCCTTTTTTTATTTATATTTTATTTAAAAAATGTTTTTATATATAAATATATATATAATATATAAAAAAACATTTTTTTGGTTGCCGTCCGGGGCCCTGGGGCCTCCGGGCCCCTGGGGACCTCCGGACCCCTTAACCACTTGAGCCCCGGACCAATACGCTGTCTAAAGACCCAAGGTGTTTTTACAATTTGGCAATGCGCTGCTTTAACTGGTAATTGCGCGGTCATGCAATGTTGTACCGAAACGAAACTTGCGTCCTTTTCTTCCCACAAATAGAGCTTTATTTTGATGGTATTTGATCGCCTCTGCGATTTTTATTTTTTGCGATATAAACGCAAAAAGACCGTAAATTTTGAAAAAAAATGATTTTTCTTATAACAAAAAGTAAAAAAAATCGAATAAACTAAATTTTAGTCAAACATTTAGGCCAAAATGTATTCAGCCACATGTTTTTAGTAAAAAAAATCGCAATAAGCGTATATTTATTGGTTTTCGCAAAAGTTATAGCGTCTACAAACTAGGGTACATTTTCTGGAATTTACACAGCTTTTATTTTATGACTGCCTATCTCATTTCTTGAGGTGCTAAAATGGCAGGGCAGTACAAAACCCCCCCAAATGACCCCATTTTGGAAAGTAGACACCCCAAGGAAACTGCTGAGAGGCATGTTGAGTCCATTGAATATTTAATTTTTTTGTCCCAAGTGATTGAATAATGACAAAAAAAAAAAAATGTTTACAAAAAGTTGTCACTAAATGATATATTTCTCACACATGCCATGGTTATATGTGGAATTGCACCCCAAAATACATTCTGCTGCTTCTCCTGAGTACGGGGATACCACATGTGTGGGACTTTTTGGGAGCCTAGCCGCATACGGGGCCCCAAAACCCAAGCACCGCCTTCAGCATTTCTAAGGGCACAAATTTTTGATTTCACTCCTCACTACCTATCAAGGTTTCGAAGGCCATAAAATGCCAAAATAGCAAAAAAAAAACCCAAATGACCCCATTTTGGAAAGTAGACACCCTAAGCTATTTGCTGAGAGGCATGTCGAGTCCATGGAATATTTTATATTTTGACACAAGTTGCGGGAATATGACAAACTGATTTTTTTTTGCACAAAGTTGTCACTAAATGATATATTGCTCACACATGCCATAGTTATATGTGGAATTGCACCCCAAAATACATTCTGCTGCTTCTCCCGAGTACGGGGATACCACATATGTGGGACTTTTTGTGAGCCTAGCCGCATACGGGGCCCCGAAAACAAAGCACCGCCTTCAAGATTTCTAAGGGCATACATTTTTGATTTCACTCCTCACTACCTATCACTACCTATCACAGTTTTGAAGGCCATAAAATGCCAAGATGTCACACAACCCCCCCAAATGACCCCATTTTGGAAAGAAGACACCCCAAGCTATTTGCTGAGAGGCATGTTGAGTCCATGGAATATTTAATTTTATGGCCCCAAGTGATTGAATAATGACCAAAAAATTTTTTTTACAAAACGTTGTCACTAAATGATATATTTCTCACATATGCCATGGGCATATGTGGAATTGCACCCCAAAATACATTCTGCTGCTTCTCCTGAGTACGGGGATACCACATGTGTGGGACTTTTTGGGAGCCTAGCCGCGTACGGGACCCCGAAAACCAATCACCGCCTTCAGGTTTTCTAAGGGCATAAATTTTTGATTTCACTCCTCACTACCTATCACAGTTTCGAAGGCAATAAAATGCCAAAACAGCACAAAACCCCCCCAAATGACCCCATTTTGGAAAGTAGACACCCCAAGCTATTTGCTGAGAGGGATGTTGAGTCCATGGAATATTTAATTTTTTTGCCCCAAGTCACTGAATAATGACCAAAAAAAAAAAATTACAAAACGTTGTCACTAAATGATATATTTCTCACACATGCCACGGTTATATGTGGAATTGCACCCCAAAATACATTCTGCTGCTTCTCCTGAGTACAGGGATACCACATGTGTGGGACTTTTTGGGAGCCTAGCCGCGTACGGGACCCCGAAAACCAATCACCGCCTTCAGGATTTCTAAGGGCATAAATTTTTGATTTCACTCCTCACTACCTATCACAGTTTCGAAGGCAATAAAATGCCAAAACAGCACAAAACCCCCCCAAATGACCCCATTTTGGAAAGTAGACACCCCAAGGAAACTGCTGAGAGGCATGTTGAGTCCATGGAATATTTAATTTTTTTGCCCCAAGTCACTGAATAATGACCAAAAAAAAAAAATTACAAAACGTTGTCACTAAATGATATATTTCTCACACATGCCACGGTTATATGTGGAATTGCACCCCAAAATACATTCTGCTGCTTCTCCTGAGTACGGGGATACCACATGTGTGGGACTTTTTGGGAGCCTAGCCGCGTACGGGGCCCCGAAAACCAAGCACTGCCTTCAAGATTTGTGTGAGTGAAATCAAAAATGTATGTCCTTAGAAATCTTGAAGGCGGTGCTTGGTTTTCGGGGTCTCATACGCGGCTAGGCTCCCAAAAAGTCCCACACATGTGGTATCCCCGTACTCAGGAGAAGCAGCAGAATGTATTTTGGGGTGCAATTCCACATATAACCATGGCATGTGTGAGAAATATATCATTTAGTGACAATGTTTTGTACATTTTTTTATTTTAATTTTTTTTGGTCATGATTCAATCACTTAGGGCAAAAAAATTAAATATTCCATGGACTCAACATGCCTCTCAGCAAATAGCTTGGGGTGTCTACTTTCCAAAATGGGGTCATTTGGGGGGTTTTTGTGCTATTTTGGCATTTTATGGCCTTCGAAACTGTGATAGGTAGTGAGGAGTGAAATCAAAAATTTGCGCCCTTAGAAATGCTGAAGGCGGTGCTTGGTTTTCGGGGTCCCGTACGCGGCTAGGCTCCCAAAAAGTCCCAAACATGTGGTATCCCCGTACTCAGGAGAAGCAGCAGAATGTATTTTAGGGTGCAACTCCACATATAACCATGGCATGTGTGAGCAATATATCATTTAGTGACAATTTTTTTTTTTTTTTCTCATTATTCAATCACTTTGGACAAAAAAAAAAAAAAATCAATGGACTCAACATGCCTCTCAGCAGTTTCCTTGGGGTGTCTTCTTTCCAAAATGGGGTCATTTGGTTTTTTTTTGTGCTATTTTGGCATTTTATGGCCTTCGAAACTGTGATAGGTAGTGAGGAGTGAAATCAAAAATTTACACCCTTAGAAAGCCTGAAGGCGGTGATTGGTTTTTGGGGTCCCGTACGCGGCTAGGCTCCCAAAAAGTCTCACACATGTGGTATCCCCGTACTCAGGAGAAGCAGCAGAATGCATTTTGGGGTGTAATTCCACATATGCCCATGGCATGTTTGAGCAATATATCATTTAGTGACAACTTTACGCAAAAAAAAATATATATATATATATATATTTATATTTCCCGCAACTTGGGTCAAAATCTAAAATATTCCATGGACTTAAGATGCCTCTCAGCAAATAGCTTGGGGTGTCTACTTTCCAAAATGGGGTCATTTGGGGGGGGTTTTCAATTGTCCTGGCATTTTATGCACAACAATTAGAAGCTTATGTCACACATCACCCACTCTTCTAACCACTTGAAGAAAAAGCCCTTTCTGACACTGTTTGTTTACATAAAAACATATTATTTTTTTTGCAAGAAAGTAAAGTTGAACCCCCAAACATTATATATTTTTTTAAAGCAAAGGCCCTACAGATTAAAATGGTGGGTGTTGCAAAAAAAATTTCCACACAGTATTTGCGCAGCGTTTTTTCAAACGCATTTTTTGGGGAAAAAATACACTTTTTTTTATTTTAAAGCACTAAAACACACTATATTGCCCAAATTATTGATGAAATAAAAATTATGATCTTAGGCCGAGTACATGGATACCAAACACGACATACTTTAAAATTGCGCACAAACGCGCAGTGGCGACAAACTACATACATTTTTAAAAGCCTTTAAAAGCCTTTACAGGTTACCACATTAGATTTACAGAGTAGGTCTACTGCTAAAATGACTGCCCTCGATCTGCCCTTCGCGGTGATACCTCACATGCATGGTGCAATTGCTGTTTACATATGACTCCAGACCGACGCTTGCGTTCGCCTTTGCGCAAGAGCAGGGGGGGAAAGGGATGCTTTTTTTTTTTTTTTTTTTTTTTATATATTTATTTCGCTTTTTTTATTTTATTTGTTAACTGTTCCTTCCATTTATTTATTTTTTTACCATTTTTATTGTTATCTCAGGGAATGTAAATATCCCTTGTGATAGCAATAGTTAGTGACAGGTACTCTTTTTTTTTTTAAATGGGGTCTATTAGACCCTAGATCTTTCCTCTGCCCTCAAAGCATCTGACCACACCAAGATCGGTGTGATAAAATGCTTTCCCATATTCTCAATGGCGCCGTTTATATCTGGGGGGGGGGACATTCCCTCCCACTGAATGTAAAAGCAGTCTAGAGGCTAATTAGCCGCTAGGACTGCTTTTACATGAAAGCCGACCGCTGGCTGAAAAGAATGATACCAAGATGATGCCTAAACCCGCAGGTATAACCATTCAAAGTCCAGCAACATACCAGTACGTTGATGGTTCTTGTTGGACATGTATTGTAATCTTTTTTTTTTTCATGCAGCCTGTTGGCTGAACAAAAAAAAGATTGATCGGTGGGTATGCCCACCATTAGAATACCTCCCTTCATCCACCCACTTCTAATGATGGGCATACATGCACCATTTATATATGCCGAAGCATGGGGGCATCCTCCCGCAAAAAAGTTATGCCGCGTACGGTCGGACTTTTCTATGCCGCGTACACACGGTCGGACTTTTCTATGCCGTGTACACATGGTCAGACTTTTCCACAGGAAAGCCTCCGTAGGAATGTCAACCGTATGTACGCGGCATTAGGAGCAAAATCGCTCCTCCGCCCCTAATGCCCCCATGCTTCGGCATATATGCTCTTTTTTGAACTGTAGTGGTGAAATCACCTCCTACAGCATTGGAGTCGCGGCTTTATATATCGTGGGAGCAAACGCTGTTGCTGTCACGCTAAATAAATCCGCACTGCAACTGAATGGCGTACCTGCTAAGCAAATGATGGTTAACATTAAAACAAAGTAACATTCCAGTATAACAGTAAGATCATACCATACCTGCAAAGCAAATACCTATAAAAAAACATAGTAAAAAATAAAACATTTTTTAACGCAACCTGTGCCTAAAATATATATATGCCGAAGCATGGGGGCATCCTCCCGCAAAAAAGTTATGCCGCGTACGGTCGGACTTTTCTATGCCGCGTACACACGGTCGGACTTTTCTATGCCGTGTACACATGGTCAGACTTTTCCACGGGCAAGCCTCCGTAGGAATGTCAACCGTATGTACGCGGCATTAGGAGCAAAATCGCTCCTCCGCCCCTGCTGCCCCCATGCTTCGGCATATATGCTCTTTTTTTTAACTGTGGTGGTGAAATCACCTCCTACAGCACTGGAGTCGCGGCTTTATATATCGTGGGAGCAAACGCTGTTGCTGTCAAGATAAATAAGTCCGCGCAACAGCTGAATGGCGTACCTGAAAACAGTAAAATAAATTACATACCTGAAAAGCAAGCATGAAAAAACATAACAACAATAAAACTTTGCAGAATAGAATACAGTAAAAAAGAGCAGAACAATAGAGAGAGAATAGAGAGGGAGAGAACAATAAAACGACAACTATTTTTGGTTTTTTTATTTTATATTTTTTTGTGTGTTTTTATTTTTTACTTTTTTTTTTTTTTTTTTAACACTTTTTTTTGTAACTGTGAACTGTAACTTCAACTTTTCGGTTCCAGGTTTGGGTCTCTCAAAATGCGATGGCATCTTGGGAGACCCTGTGTAAGTGAGCCTAGCCTGTGAAATGTTTCACCCTACACTAATAATTAACGTGTGTGTGGAAGCGTTCAAAACATTCACCAATACAAAGACCAGGATTGGCAGGACATTTGGGACAAAAATAACGGGTGTCACGCCTAAATCCGCGCTTGGTACAGACACGACATTTTCTTTGGGGGGCTCGTTGGGTAGGGGTACTCTCGAGGACATAAGAAAAATGCCTCTCATGCAGTCGGCTTACTGCATTTGGTAGGGGCTGGTGAGGTACAGTACCGCCTGGATACAGGAGTTCTGTGATGATATCCCTCTGGAATTGAAGGAAGGATTCATTCCGTCCTGAAGCTCTGTATACGACATGAGCATTCAGTAGAGCCAATTGAAATAAATGTAGAGACACTTTTTTGTACCAGCGTCTCGTCTTACGGGCAATATGATACGGCGCCATTAACTGGTCGTTGAGGTCCACCCCTCCCATATTAAGGTTATATTCGTGGACACAGAGGGGTTTCTCCACAACACCAGTCGCCGTATGAATTTGGACTGTCGTGTCTGCGTGAAGGGTGGTAAGAATGAAAACATTCCTATTGTCCCGCCACTTCACAGCGAGCAAATTTTTACATCTGCAGCAGGCTCTCGCCCCCGGCCTAATACGGGCATCTACAAGCCGCTGGGGGAAGCCCCGGCGATTAGGTCGCACGGTGCCACATGCTCCAATCTGTTGATCAAATAAGTGGCTAAAAAGTGGCACGCTGCTGTAAAAATTGTCCACATACAAATGGTACCCCTTTCCGAATAAGGGTGACACCAAGTCCCAAACAATCTTGCCAGCGCTCCCCATGTAATCTGGGCATCCTTCCGGCTCTACCTGACTATCTTTTCCCTCGTAAACCCTAAAGCTCCATGTGTAGCCTGTGGCCCTGTCACAGAGCTTGTAGAGCTTGACCCCGTATCTGGCACGCTTGTTGGGAAGGTACTGTTTGAAAGACAAGCGGCCAGCAAATTTAACCAGGGACTCATCAACGCATACAACCTGCTGGGGATTAAACAAGGCTGCAAAACGTTCGTTGAAATGGTTTACGAGGGGCCGAATTTTGTAGAGCCGGTCAAATTCAGGGTCTCCACGTGGACGACAAAGTGCATTGTCACTGAAATGCAGGAACCGCAGGATCGCCTCGTATCGTTTCCTGGCCATGTGAGCAGAGAAAACGGGCATATGGTCGATGGGATGTGTGGACCAATACATCCGCAACTCCGGAAATTTGTGTATGCCCATGTTGAGGGTAAGGCCCAGAAAGGTCTTAAATTCGGAAACCTCGAGAGGTTTCCATTCTTTGGCAAGGCGAGACTGGGGGTTAGCGGCGATGTAGATACCAGCATATAAATTAGTCTGGTCCACAATAGATCTATAGAGATCTTCCGTGAAATACAGCGAATAAAAATCAAGTGACGTAAAGTTCGCTGTATCCACCTGAATACCGGGTTGGCCAGTGAATGGGGGAAGTACAGGTGCTGTAGAAGTGGTGGGGACCCAATCAGGATAGGCAAATTCTACAGGAAGGGCACTATGGGCACGACGGGCCTGTCTCTGTCTTCTTCTTGGTGGCAGCGGGACACTACTTGTGCTTGCCACATCGCCAGCTTGAACTGCACTTATGGGACTCGCCACGTCACCAAGTGTTACTGCAGTGCTGGATAAACGACCAGGGTGTACTAGGCCGCTGGTGCTTGCCAATCCACCAGAAGGAATAGCGGCGCTAGTACTGGATCTCTGCTCCATACGAGGGACCTGCGGTTCTTGCTGCTCAACAACATCAGAATGGGATCGGGTACGCCTGGCCTTAGCAGGGACCACTACTCCGTCGTCCGAACTATCTGACATGGAGCCGCTGTCGTAAACGGGTTCATATTCTGAGCCAGAATCTGTCAGATGCGTGACCTCCTCCTCTTCACTATCTGACATGCACATGAACTCCAAGGCCTGCTTATCATTGTACCTTCGGTTTGCCATTTTGGACTCTAAATTTAGTGGTACAATGGTAAGGATTCACAGGTAAAAAAAGCACCTGATCTGTAGAAAAGCAAACGTAGAAAACGCTTAAAAAAAAACTGTAAGCGATCGCAGGGATCAGGCCTGTCTCTGCGAACGCTGCAGTTATGTGTCTTGTGTTTTGTAAGTGACAGTGATCGATCGATACTGCACTTGGGTGGGTTGGGCTGGGCAGAGGGGGAAAACGCAGGTGCTAGCGGGTATCTGGGCTGATTCCGCTAACAATGCGTTTTTGGGTACCCTAAACTGCTGGGTACGCTAGTATAGATCTGATCAGATCAGGTATCGATCCGTTCAGATCCTATACCACTAAGGGGGGTGTATGCTTAGCGAGTGGGTGTAAGCGGTACTGGCTCTAACCTAACGCTGCCTGGGGCGACGCAGACCCTGACTGGCGCTAAAATAAAATTTATATCACCCGCCGGGTGATCAGGGGGTTAAACCTATTGGGTTATATACGGCGGGTGCTCTGATGCTATAAACAGCAAACTAACCAACCAGCGTCAACCGTAACACTTATACGGTGATCACTGGTGAAAGGGTTAACTAGGGGGCAATCAGGGGGTTAAAACCTTTATTCGGTAATATATGGGGGTACCTGACGCTCTCTAAAAACCTGGTGGCGAACCTAAAATAACTAAATAACTAACTGGCTAACCACGTCACCAGTGACACTTATACAGTGATCAGTGGTGAAAGGGTTAACTCTAGGGGCAATCAGGGGTTAAAACCTTTATTTATGGGGGTACCTAACGCTATATAAACCTGGCGGCGAACCTCAAAAAAAACTAACTGCCTAGCGGCAACAGTGACACTAATACAGCGATCAGAAACCGATCGCTTAGTGACACTGGCAATAGGGGTGAAAGGGTTAACTCTAGGGGCAATCAGGGGTTAAAACCTTTATTTATGGGGGTACCTACCGCTATATAAACCTGGCGGCGAACCTCAAAAAGAACTAACTGCCTAGCGGCAACAGTGACACTAATACAGCGATCAGAAACCGATCGCTTAGTGACACTGGCAATAGGGGTGAAAGGGTTAACTCTAGGGGCAATCAGGGGTTAAAACCTTTATTTATGGGGGTACCTAACGCTATATAAACCTGGCGGCGAACCTAAAAAAAAACTAACTGCCTAGCGGCAACAGTGACACTAATACAGCGATCAGAAACCGATCGCTTAGTAACACTGGCAATAGGGGTGAAAGGGTTAACTCTAGGGGCAATCAGGGGTTAAACCTTTATTGGGGGGGAGTAGGGGGCTACCCTGGACCTAAAGGGGCCTAAACCTAACTGCCCTGACACTTTTTTCTGTCACACTGACACTAAAAGCAGTGATCAGAAAATAAATGATCACTGCAATCAGTGACACTGTGACAGGGGGTGATCTGGGGGTGCTGGGGGGTGATTGGGGGGGTTATGTACCTATGTGTGCTGTTGGTGCAACTCACAGTACTGACGTCTTCTCTCCTCTGGAACCGGACGAAAAGACCGCCAGAGGGGAGAAAACGTCACTTCCTCCCTGCCTGTGTTTACAGTTACACAGGCAGGGAGGGCTCAGGTGGAAGCTGATTCGCCGAGGGAGATCGAGAGGGGACGGCTGGAAACCAATAGCCGCCCCCTCCTCCCGGACCTCCCGTACACCGTTCCCGGCCGTCGCATGTACCGGAGGGGGTCCCGATCGGACCCCCGAACCCGGGTAAGGCGGGGACGTACATGTACGCCCATGTGCCTGTACGTGCCATATTGTGGACGTATATGTACATGCGGGGGTCGGGAACTGGTTAAAAAAAAAAAAACATTTATAAAAAAATACATAAAAAAAGGGAGGTTGTCATGCGGGGCCCTGGGGACCTCTATATATATATACTGTATATATAAAATATATATATATATATATATATTTTTTTTTTATAAAAAATAAATTAAAAAAGGGGGGTTGCCGTCCGGGGCCCTGGGGGCCTCTGGGCCCCTGGGGACCTCCGGACCCCTAAATTTTTTTATTTTTTTTTAAAAGGGGTTGCCATCCGGGGCCCCATATTGGTCGGGGCCCATGTGTTTGAGCCCAGTCAAGCCCAATGGTAAGTCCGGCCCTGACTAAATTGCATTATTATTTTGAGTTTAAAAAAATAAGCTTTTTCCTGTCATAAATAAAAACCATTGCTTCCAAATTTACTATAGTAGCTAAAATCAAGGGAACATAGATCACATGGGAACCAGTGGCTGCTGGTGTTATTTTTTGGGGTTGGCAAACAATGCACCCCCCGTTGTTGGTCGGGTCACATGCACCACCCCCCTCGGTCGGTTAATTACCAGCCCCGCACTGCTCCGGTCTCCGGTTCCTCCTGGGGGGGGTTTGCAGTTGTTGAGCGGTGGGGGGTGCCTCTCACCTGTGCCGACAGCCGGGGCCACAGACTGTCATTAGCCCGGCTGTTGGCTTTCTTCCCTTCAGCAGCCACAGTCCTCCACACACCGCTCCCGTTCCTCCTGCTTCCGTGCTGCCTCCTCTTGCAGTGCGGGAAAATTAACCCTTTCGCGGGACTGCGGGAAGAAGCTGTCTGTGCGGGAAAGTCCTGCAGAATCCGTGCGTGTTGGGAAGTATGCACAGGGCCACCATCAGGAATTTTGGGGCCCCTTACACAGCTTAAGGCATGGCCCCCTGAGAAAGGTAATTTTGCTGGTCGTTCGTTCTTGCCTCTTTTGCTGTACTATGGCTGCTCCAGTCAGCAAGAGGAAGAACAATTTTTCTCCCCAGGAGAGGGCAATTGTGATTGCTGCTATGGAGCAATATGATCGTTTTCTCCATGGTGCGGAGAGTCGCGATACCACCCGCGCCAGGAAGCAAGAAATCTTGGACACAATTGCCCCTCAGGTTAGTGCCCTTGGCAATGCCACCCGCAGCGCCAAGGACATTAACAAAAAAATCAATGACCTGAGGCTCTGTGTGCGGGAGAAGCTTACCACCATTCGTAAGCACCAGAGTGGCACGGGGGGTGGACCACCCTGCACTTTTGTATTGACCCCGGATGAGGAGAAGGTCGCCCAGTGTATGCAGAGGGAGCATTTGGAGGGAGTTGAGGGCTTCGATTCCCGTGACGATACCTCGAGGACAGATAAGTGTTTTATATCTGGTGTGTAGAATGAGACGGGGTGGAAGGGAACATGTGACAAGTGTGTGGGTCCCCCAACATGTGACTGCTTTATGTCATCCACAGATGAGCAGGAGGGAGCGGGCCCATCTGCTGGCGGTGGCTATCCCACCACATCGTCCCCGGAGCAGCCTCAGCAAGACCCCCAAGATCCTGCGGTGGAGGGGAGTGTCCACACCTCTCCTCTCGAGGAGGTGGTGGAGGAGTCAGTGGACCTTGGCCAGATCGGCCTCATTATAGAGGAGCAAAGTGGATTTTATAAAAAAATACTATTTATTACAAAAATATATTTTAAACAAATTAAAAAATATTCTCCGAAAGATATGCATAAGATAAGATATATAGCACAGCGTTAACAGGGATTATAGAGGCTAAGACGTAGAGGGTTTACACATGGTTATACTCAAAGGACATTTAAATCAAAAAATCGTAACAAAGTAGAGAATAAGGACAAAATCGTGGTGCGGACACCCGCTTTAAACCATGAATATGTAGTGTAACTCCTGAAGAGAGCCTGCAGATTAATCCACTGAAGATCTTTAATTGATGACGCTGGACTGGTTATGGCCCGACATGTTTCGCGCTTACAGATATGCGCTTCTTCAAAGGACCTGTTTAAATCAATGTGCTATAATAATGGAGAAGAGGACATAAATATATAATATAATTTAACATACGTATGTATACAAACAAATGTGTATAAATTAGCAGAGTAGTTGTGAACGCTGGGAGACATAATGCATGTATAGCAAGAGGGAAGGGACCAGAACGAGAAAATTCACCAAGGTGTACCGTGCCCCCACGTTTTTTCTATGGCTGCCGTTGATCCCTTATTCATTCCACACAATGTGCGTGAGATACAGCCTATTTTACAGCAGGGCTGTATCTCTTAGTGTCCACTAGATGGCGACTATTCGCCATCGATGTGTTCTTCACTGTTTCCGGTACTGCGCGCGCTCCTGTCACGGCGCGCGCGCACTGTGAACCTTTTGCGGCCAGCTTCGATGACATCACTCGGCAGCGCCGAGTTGATTGTTTATTCGAGGCGGGACATGGGGGCTATTTATAGGCCTTCTGGCCTCACGCTTACTATCCTAGCCTCCCGGGAGGCATAGGTATTATACCCACGCGTCCACAGTCTGCTTTCCAGGTGAGCCCACTGTTTATTTTTTGGCTTCTAAACCAGATATGTTCTTACCCTCAGCCCTTCTAATCTGATTCTATTACCTATTGGTTATGTCTCAGCAGTTGGACTACTCTGGCATGTTATGGCCTTTCCCTAACTTGGAAGCATATACCATCATATTTTCTATGCTACCTCTAGACCAATTTGGGTTCTTTTTGGGAACATATTTATATCCCATATTAACCTCAGAGAGTTTCTCAGCTGTTCCACAATACGCGGTAAGCTACAGGCCTGTTTAATAACCTTAAACAATTGTCCCTAATAGTACTAGCTGCTTTTTGGCATTTTCTTATTTAATACTTACTTAATATATATATTTTTTGCAGCTATATTGGGTACACCAGGCCATCCATTTGAGCCCATCTATATGGCCACTCTTTGTTGGCTCCTTTGAATAGCCATTTTATCCATACAATAAGGCGCCATCTGTCCAGTATTGGACTTATGTGACCATTTCACCACTTACCAAGCATTCTTATTTTCTGATACGCAGGTAAGCATTGGCGTTATTACTCCTTTCTCGCGTTATACCTTTTTCTATCGCTCCCCATGTCTCCATTGTAGTGGAATCTCTGGGATCTCTGGCGGCCAGCTTTTTCTGTGGTGTTTTGGGCTCCTTTTTTCCAACATTGGTACACCTTGGTGAATTTTCTCGTTCTGGTCCCTTCCCTCTTGCTATACATGCATTATGTCTCCCAGCGTTCACAACTACTCTGCTAATTTATACACATTTGTTTGTATACATACGTATGTTAAATTATATTATATATTTATGTCCTCTTCTCCATTATTATAGCACATTGATTTAAACAGGTCCTTTGAAGAAGCGCATATCTGTAAGCGCGAAACATGTCGGGCCATAACCAGTCCAGCGTCATCAATTAAAGATCTTCAGTGGATTAATCTGCAGGCTCTCTTCAGGAGTTACACTACATATTCATGGTTTAAAGCGGGTGTCCGCACCACGATTTTGTCCTTATTCTCTACTTTGTTACGATTTTTTGATTTAAATGTCCTTTGAGTATAACCATGTGTAAACCCTCTACGTCTTAGCCTCTATAATCCCTGTTAACGCTGTGCTACCTTATGATCTTGTGCATATCTTTCGGAGAATATTTTTTAATTTGTTTAAAATATATTTTTGTAATAAATAGTATTTTTTTATAAAATCCACTTTGGTGCTGACTTGTATTCTTACCAACATATAATGCCCGTAAAGTCCATGACTAGCCCCTAGTCCATTTTCTCTTTACAAAATTTGTTTAGGATGTGGCATGCGTGTTATCATTATGCATCCACATGCGCACTACATGTGAGGATGTATTTCTCTTTTTGATCTCATTATAGAGGAGTCCAGTTTTATGGCTGGGCCCTCTCACACCTCCAACCCCATGAGGGGAAGCCCCTCTGCGTCTCCCATCAGCAGAGGAACCACCTCAAGGGGCTCACCCTACACCCAATTGCAGGCATCTTCTGCCCCAAGGATGACCAGGGGTGTAGCTGTCAATGTCCAGGACCAAATAGCCCTGGACCAGAGCCAGCAGACCCAGCATATGGGGGATATAGCCGGGCACCTGCAGCAGATGGCACAGAAGACTGGCCAAATATATGATGCAGTGCTGGATGGCAGTTGCAACAGCTCTGCAGTGGCCACCTGTGTGGTGGACCTGGTGGCCAAGGTTGATCGCCTTACTGAGGCCGTCAACACCAACACGGCTGCCATCAGGGAGGAGGCGAGGCAGAGGCAGCGCAATCAGCGGCGTAACGTGACCCGCCAGCTCAGGATGCAGGCCCAGACGAACCATTTCCTGAGCCGGATTGCCGTGGCCTTGGAGGGCAGGCAGCCATCACCTGCCAGGAGTGGCCCACCCGGGGATGAGCCACCTCCAGATGTCCCACCCCCCGACCCCTGGCTCGCCCCAGGCAGCTGAGGAGGCAGAAAGCTGCCACCAGGCACAGCCCCCGTCAGGCAAAATAAGTGCCTTTTTTTTTTATAATATTATTTATATGCTCAGGTCACGCGTATCGTAACGAACACACGTTACTTAATCATAGGATCATAGGAGTTCCTATGATTAAGTAACGTGTGTTCGTTACGATACGCGTGAGGAAGAGGAGGATTGCTGGTGACTTTATCCGCTCGCGGCCGCAGAGCGGAGACCCGATCGTACTACACGCTATTTACACAGCTCTGTCTGTAAGTGTTTTAACTGTTTTTACTCATTAAATTGTGAATGGTCTTACGCTATGGAAGCCTCCTTGTGTTCTTTTTGAGTGCCATTGCTGGGATCAGGTCTCTGTTTATGCAGTGTAAGAACGGCAGGCTGGCTGTGGGACATCCTTCATTTACATGTTATAAGGCTTACATACAAGCCGCTTCAAGGTAAGGGGCTTGTATTAACTATTTCCATCTTCACTACTGCACTGTGGAAAGGTTTGGAGTCTGTCATTTTGGAAGCACGTTTTTTACTTTGCACTGAAGCACTCATTATGGAATCTTAATAGAAGTGAAGCACAGATGCACTTTATATTCATTCATTCTTTGTTTGATATTGCGTTTTTGACTATTGGATTGGATTGTTTTTCATGTTCACGTTATTATTGCACTGGAAACGTTTCTTTATATATATATATATATATATATATATATATATATATATATATATATATATATATATATATATATATATATATATATATATTGACATTTCTTGATTTTTTTTTTATTTATTTTTTTATTCCGTGGTGAATTATATGGGACATTTTTCACTTCAGTCATTTATGGATTGAATTTTTTTCACTTTTATGCATGGATTGGAATTTTATTATTTATATTTCTTCCACTTTTTGATGTTTTTTTTCACTTTTATGGATATTATTCATTTATTGCACTATGCACTTTGGATTGGTTTGAGCTCATTTGCATATTTGCACTATATATGTTATATGTTTATGAAGATAGCTACTGCTTATTAATTTTATCTGAACGATTCCAGATCACTCGCTATTAATATTGTGTGGGTCACTGGCACATTTGTCTTTTTTATCATCATTTATCCACTCTTATTACTCTCCACATTACTCAGTTAATGTTGGGTGGGTATTTTATTTTATTCAGAGTGGAACACATTTTACACAGGAACCAGTGGAGCACATTTTCCTGACAACTTATTCACAATATGGAAATCATTATTGGTATTTAGTTTTAATTAGATCCTGTTGCAAGCGCCATTACACCCCCCTTGTCATTAATTGCTTTAAGTGTGTGAACATTATTAGTCGTGGCAGCTGCATTATTAGTTTGATTTTCTTATTTTAGCTTTGTTGTGCCCTTGTTTAGGTTGGTTTTGCGCATTAGTTCCCCCCGTTTTTATGCTGATATAACTACTAGGTATTTACCCCTATCTTTAAATATTAATTATCTAAGGCTACAGTTGGTGCACTTATTCCAGTGTGCCCTGCATTGTGTTTTGGTCTGATCAATATGTTTTTTGCTCCTTTTTCCCCCTTCTTGTCCCCCCTCATTTTTCTCTGATGATCTTTGCCCCAGGACCTGTCGGCTATGCCTCTGTCACACTGGGCTGCCCGTTTATCTCCCATTTATTCGTTTTTCCTCTATTTACTTGTGCGTAACGGCCTTGTGGTGTGTGTTTATGCGCCGCCACATGCGGACGGCGCACCACATTGACGTCGGTAAGGGACTGGTATTGCCCTTGTGCACGGTTCCGGATGTTGAGATCTTGTAAGTGAGGTGCGGGGTCCGCGCATGGGGGCGGTCATGGGCTGTCCCTCTCCTGGCTTGTTGATGCCATGACGTGTGTGAGCCACCGTGTATGGGCGGGGTCTGCGTATTTACGTTGGACGCCGCTGTGTTCAGGCAACTATGTTTATGCGCCGCCACGTGTGGGCGGCGCGGGTTGATGGCGTCATCACGCTGGGCATCTACTGAGCTGCGATGTGTTTAAAAGCCAGGCTAACACCATACAGAGTTGTGTAACGTAGGTGTGCACCCTGGGACACATGCCTGACCCTTCAACGGCCGCTTGGTAAGTTGTTTATTCTCCTGCTCCCACCACTTTGATCTTATTTCTTCTGAACTGCAATGGGGATTTTCACCCACTGACGGGGCAATCCATTATTATCTGTCTACAGACACTACCCTTATAGGCTGCAACATTGTTGTCCAGCATAGGAACCAGTACATTGGGGACCTTTTGTGTGCGGATGGTATTTTTCCTGCTGTTTGTGAGAAGGCTGTTGTCCCAGCTGGCTACAGGACCATTTACTTTAGGTATTCCTTTGTTATATATTTTATTGAGATTTGTTTCTGTTTGGAAATACAATGGTCTTTATAGACATATATACATATTTCTCTATTCTAATACAGATGACGTATGATTATACCTGTGACGCCTAATTCAAGTTTGAACTTTGTCTCGATCTCAAAATCACTACAAGGTGATGATTTTCCCTATTTTGGATGTGATCTTCCTTTCTTGGCTGTGTATATCTGCTTGGATTATATAGGATATTTTTTTTTTTTTTATCTCTTCATAGGCATCATCTTTCTTTTTCCCCTTTTGTTTGTTTTCCCCTTTTCTTTTTTCTCCTTCTTTTTGTTTTTGTCCCCTCCTTTCCTCTCTCCTTTCCTTCTTTCTCCACCCTTCTTCCCCCTTTTTCCCTTCCTTTCCCCTCTCCCCCCCCTATCCCCTCTCTCCTGTTTCTCTTTCCCCTTTTCCTTTTCTTTCTTTCTGTCTTGTGGAGCAGCTAACATCATGGATAGATTTTTAACTTAATGTATGATCCCTTGTTGAATAGATCCTTTTAAAATTTGTGGACAAGTTCCTCATCGATCTTGTTATACCGCCTGCTATATGTGCCCTATGGATGCATCCATCGAGAGACCATCTGCTATGTAAATATACGTTGCAATGTTAATTTTTCTTTTGTTTTTTTGTATATGTACAATCTTACCAGTATAAATAACCCATGTATCATTACAGATAAGAAATTATTCTCTGTTACACACTATTCCACAAAATCCTTGTTATCGTCCTGAAGAAGCCCCACGGCGAAACGTGCGTCGGCGACTTCTAAGGATTTTGTATACAGTGGTCATTTGTTGTATTTGTATTTTTTTACTACTATGTGTTTTTTGTAATATAACGATGATATTAAACTCTATTTTTTAAACATACTTCCTCAAAGTCCGACCATCAATATCTACCTGTAGTTATTGTTTCCCTCCTACTAAGATAACTCTTTGTCATCCAGTTTTCTATCAAAGTAAGGCATTTCTCTAGTCCAAGAGAATGATCCTTTTTGTTGCATATGTGAAAATACAGTTGTGCGTCATCCGTATAAGAGTGATAAAGTAACTTCTGGTTGCTGATGATTTCAAAAAGAGGGCGGAGATAAATATTGAACAGAACAGGCGACAAAGGGGATTCCTGAGGGACTCCACATGATACCATCCGTTTTTCAGAAGTGAAAGGCCCCAGTTTCACTATTTGTGATTGGTTTTCCAAGAAGGAGGAGAACCAAGCTAAATCACATTCCGCGACTCTGGCTACTTCTGTTAGCCGAGTCAGTAGTAATCCGTGGTCTACCGTGTCAAAAGCAGCACTTAGGTCCAACAGTACCAGAAGACAAGATTCTCCTTCGTCTGTTGCCTCGAGGGCGTCATCCCATATTTTGAGCAGCGCTGTTTCTGTTCCGTGACCAGGACGGAAACATGATTGAAACGGATCGAGTAATTTATGGGTGTCTAGATGAAGTTGTAGCTGTTGTACAACTTCTTTCTCCATTACCTTGGAGAAGACATTTAGGCCTGTTATGGGTCGATGGTTGTTTGGATCTTTTGGGTGGAGGGTGTTTTTTTTAGGATTGTTTTTATTATACCTTGTTTCAGCAAGGTGGGCACCGTGCCCTCCTTAAATGATTGGTTTAAAAGCTGCGTGATAGCTGGTGCCAATATATCGGCACATTCTTTCAGCAGTTTAGTGGGGATGATATCATTTGGCGCTGTGCTATTTCGCAGAGTACCGATGATATTTGTTGTGGCCTCGATGGAAATTGGTTTTAGAGAGAAATTAGTTGATTGGGATGGTTTTATGTGGGTATTTGGTTTGAGCTTTGGGGAGGGAGTGATGACAGTATTGGCAAGGGTTTATACTTGTCTCCATTGACATTTGTCTTTCTCACAAAACTCTCCAGCTGGAGAATTGGCAAGACCAGTCTTTTGCGTGAGTACCATGGCAGGTGTGAGGACCACTGAATCTTCAGAGTCACTTGAAATTGATGTAAAAGGTCTGGTGTTAATGATAGTTGTAACCTCTGCCATAAATGTCACTAAACATTTGTGAGTAAGCCTTGCAGTTTCTACTTGCAGGAGGATAGAGTCAAGAATTCTGCGGGCTATGCCTATCATCCTCTCCCAAACACCTCCATTGTGAGAAGAGTGAGGTGGGTTGAAGATCCACGTGCAGTCTTGTTCACTCAAGTATCTTTCTACTCTGAGAACGTCCAAGTTAGAAAGAATTTGAAGTTCTTTTACCGCTCCTACAAAGTTAGAACCTCTGTCATAGTGAACGAGTTTTACTGGGCTTCTGATTGCAATGAGTTCAGTTAGCTCTGTAGCCAATACTGCAGCACAAAATTCCAGCCTGGGTATGGTGTGTTCAGGAAGTGGTGCACGTTTTGCTTTCCCCATTACAAACCCTATGTGGCATTGTCCTTTAGTGTCTATGGTTTCCAGGTAAGCTACAGCAGCAATGGCTTTAACAGAAGCATCCAAAAACACACAAAGTCTTTGCATCTGAACGTCTTTAGATGGCAGAGGAGCATATGGGTGTGGAATTCTAAGGTTGGATAGAGCTGTTAGTGAGTCCTTCCACTCTAGCCATAGGTTCTTCCTGTCGGTGGGGAGAAAGTGGTCCCAATCTAATGACACAGGTTAAGTGTCTGAGTAGTGCCTTACCCTGGCTGGTGACAGGTGCTGCGAGGCCTAAAGGATCATACAGGCTGTTTATGGTAGACAGGACACCTCTATGGGTAAAGGGTTTTTCTTCTGTGTTTACTTGGAAAGTAAAGGTGTCAGATCTTAAGTCCCAAAGCAAACCAAGGCTGCGTTGCATGGGAAGTGAGTCTGTGCTTAGATCTAAGTCCTTTAACTCGTTAGAATGAATTTGGACAGGAAAGGCTTCTAAAACTTTTTTTACTGTTGGAAGCAATCTTGTGGAGTCTTAAGTTGGAACAAGCAAGCATTGCCTGAGTTCTTTTGAGGAGACTGATTGCAGCTTCATTTGTGAGTAGTGATTTTAAGCAATCGTATACATAGAAATCCTTGTCCACAAATTGTCTGACCCATACTCTGACTCTGCCACTCTAGCAGAGTGTCTGAGACCATAAATAGCAACTGCAGGGGAAGGACTGTTGCCAAATATGTGCACCCTCATGCGGTATTCTGTGATGTCTCCAGAGGGGTTGTTGTCCCTGAACCAGAGAAACCTCCGAAATTTTCGGTGTTCTTCTTTATTAGGGATGAGCTTCGTGTTTGCGTCGAACGTAAGTTCGACTCAAACATCGTATGATTGGCCAAGCATGATGATTGGCCAAGCATGCTGTATGTCCCGCATGCTTGGCCAATCACAGCGCCGTCAGTAAAGAGAGCCGTAATTGGCCAAAGCCAGGGTGGCTTTGGCCAATTATAGCTCAGGGCTTTAGCACACGCCCCACACTATAAAAGGCCGCCTGCAGCCTTGTGTATTGTGTTCCGGAGCTTGTTCCAGTTCAGACAGAGAGCGAGAGATTGTGTTTTTTTCTAGCTAGATAGAGCAGGCAGGCTAGTCAGTCAGTTAAATCTACAGTGTGTAGAGGATATATAGTTGTACATATATTTATACACTGTAAAGTTTAGTTAGATTAGTTCTTCCTAATCTGTCAGGCAGTTGATTGTGCTAGCTGCAGTGTTCTCACGTGTTGTATTGCCCGTGTGCTCAGTGCACCTAAACCCACTTGGTGCATAGTGCAAGTGTGCTCATTACTTTGCAACTAAACCCACTTGGTGCATAGTGCAAGTGTGCTCATTACTTTGCAACTAAACCCACTTGGTGCATAGTGCAAGTGTGCTCATTACTTTGCACCTAAACCCACTTGGTTTATAGTGCAAGTGTGCTAATTACTTTGCACCTAAACCCATTTGGTTTATAGTATACGTGTGTTCATTACTTTGGGCCAGATCCACAAACAGCGGCGCAAATTTAGTTCTTCAAAACTTATGTCATTTAAGTTACGGCGCCCTAATTTGGTATCGTAAGTGCCGTATCCACAGCGCATTTGCGCCCAAATTTGTGCCAGCGTAACTTAAAGCGGAGTTCCGGCCACAATTTCACTTTTTAAATATAAATACCCCTGTAATACACAAGCTTAATGTATTCTAGTAAAGTTGGCCTGTAAACTAAGGTCCGTTTTGTTAGGTTGTTACAGCATTTAGAGACTTTATAAAATAGAAATTGACTGGGGCCATCTTAAGTGTGGGCATCATGAAGCCAGACTGTATGACTTCCTGGATTTCAGCCTTGCAAATCTCGCACATGCTCAGTGCTGCACAAGCAGTGTCAGATCAGGTTTCAGCACCTGTGCTGTCCAAGTCACATGATTCTTTGAGACTGGGGAGTGCACAGACTCCTGGAAAGTTACACCCACTACATTCCCAGGAGTCTGTGCGGTGTAGGTTAGGAAGCATTAAGCACCTAGGTGCAGGAAGTGGGGAAGATTAACTATTCTGCCTAGCAACAACACTTTGAAGGCATCTAAAAAAAAAAAAAAAATTCCGTAAAGGATTAATGACATTTTTTTAAAACTGCTGATGTAATGTTATATTTATGGGTGGAACTCCACTTTAAATTCAGAGGCGTAAAGCGGGCTTATTGCAAGTGGGAAGGAAGTGGGCGTGCTTCATTGTAATGAGCTGTGACCCCATGCAAATGAGGCGCCGGCCGTACTGCGCATGCGCGCACGAATCTGGACCTCACTGGGCATGTGCAGAACTTGGCTCGGCGCAATCAGTGAGATAGGTAAAAGGCCAAGCGTACTTAGTTTGAGGATCGCCCTGTGTATAAAAAGCCCCAGTCAAACACACTTCCCTTGCAAAAGTATATCCCAGTGTTTCCCTTCCTAGAGCAAGTTGCTTCTGCTCTGAACGTTTGTTGGTAAGTTGTGTTTGTGAGAAAAGTTTTTGAGGAGTTGGAGAGTATAGTTGGTGTTTGTTTTTGCTAAGTGTAGTTTCTGATTGTTTTTTTGTGATTGTATTTTCTTGTTTTTTTTGCCTGTTTGTTTTTGAATTTATATTAGCTGTCTGCTTGTGTGTTTAGATTTTTGTTTGTTTTTTAAGTGAGTTTTTTTGTTTGTTTGTTGGGTGTGTATTTTTGTTTGTTTGTTGGGTGTGTATTTTTGTTTGTTTGTTGTGTGTGTATTTTTGTTTGTCCGTTGAGTTTTTTCTTGTTGCTGGGTGGTGTCTGTGATGGCCCCCAAGCGCAGGAAGCTCAATTTTACCCTGGAAGAGAAGCAAATTCTTGCTCGGGGCATCGTCCGATATGGGCGTTATCTGCATGGCCCTGAGAGCCGGAACACCCCCCCGGCCAGGAAGAAGGAGATAATTAAAAAGATCACAGATCAGATCAATGCGGCGGGGGGGGGGGGAGACCAGGACCCCCGCTGGCATACAAAAGAAGATAAACGATCTTAAGAGCCTGGTCCGGAACAAGATGGCAAGGATCAATGCCCATAAAACGGGCACTGGAGGAGGGGGACCCTGCCCCGTCAGGCTGACTGAGGAGGAATGGGCAGTGGCCCAGTGTTTCCACCCACAGCAGGTGGTGGGCCTGCCTGGCTATCAATCTGATGATCCTGTGAGGACAGGTAAGTTTGTGGTTTTTCTTTCTGGTGATTATGTGTGGGTGGGGGAAGGGAAGATGTGCCAAGTGTGTGGGTCCTCAAACCTGTGATTGTTTTGTGTCCTCCACAGATGGCCAGGAGGTTGCAGGCCCATCAGGCCAGGAGGTTGCTGGCCCATCAGGCCAGGCTGCTGCACCACCCCCAAGACAAGAGGCTGCTGATGAGTCCCAAGAAGGGCAGGATTCCCCAGGGGAGGGGAGTGGCCAAACATCCCCTCATGAGGAGGTTGAGGGGGAGGAGGATGAGGGGGTGGAGGAAGAAGATCTGCAGCTTGGCCGGGAAATCCTTTTGGCCTCAGATTTTATGACCCTTGAGGCTACCCCTGAGGCTACCTCTGAGGCTGGCACCAGTCAGGCCACCATCAGGGGTAGCCCCTCCCACTCCTCCCCCAACAGGCCTCAACTCACAAGGGTCACTCTCTCCCCTCCTCCAGGGCCGCAAGACTCAGCGGCAGGCAGGATGGCGACCCAGGAGACCAGGGAGGTGGCCGAGCGTCTGCCGGTCAGTCTGCTGAGGGACAATGCCCGGCAGACCCGCACTCTGGCTCAAATACAACAAAAAGTGACCCAGATGGAGCACAGCCTGGGTGCAATGAAGGAGGCACTCGGTGATGTGGCCACCAACTCAGTGGCGGTCATCACATGCTTGAATGACCTGTAGGCCGCCACAACAGGCGTGGCCCGGGAGGTGAGTGCCCTGACCCAGGCTGTGCAGGACAATACCAGGTCTGGCCAGGCCAATGCGGCTGCCCTCACTCTCTGTCTTAAAAGGATAGCAGTGGCCTTGGAGGGCAGGCCAGCAGGAGGACAGTCACCAGGGGAGGCTCCTCCTTCCCCTGCTCACCCCTCCCAGGAGGATCCTCCTTCCCTTGCTCACACTTCCCCCCATGAAGATACTTCCTCCCCTGCTCACACCCCCCCCCCCCCAATGAAGATCCTCCGGTTGGCCGTGCCCGTGCCCGTGGCCAGCCCAGGCGTAGCACTCGCCGCCGCAACAAAATTAGCAGGGATACTTTTGTTTTTTTATTTTTATGATTTATTTTTTATTTGTATTATTTATTTTGGTATACTGTACTTATGATTTGTTTTATGTGTGTGAATGATGTGTGAATGTGGGGGGGGGGGGGGGGGGGGTGGCATTCCTGATAAAATAAGGGTGTCACCCTCAGTTTTGGTGGAGAAGGGATCCCCAGGACCAGGGAGAAGTGATCCCAGGTTCCTGAATGGTGTATGAATGCACAGTGACATAATTGGAGCCGTGGCGTGGCCTTACTGCTCCCAAGTACCAAAGGGGGGGGGGGGTACTTGGATCTAATCCAATTCGATGTGCATGTGATATGTCTGTGCTAGGGACCACAGTGGTGTGCATTCATGCATTCTCATTGTGACATAATTAATGTGCGGTTACTGTGAAAAGAAACATTCTCATTGTGACATTATTCATGTGCGTTTACTGTGAAAAGAAACATTCTCATTGTGACATTATTCATGTGCGTTTACTGTGAAAAAATGCCTTCTGCGAGGCGTCTCCTGGCTGCTGTGCCTTCAGCAGACTGGGTAGAGTGGGTTAGGGGGGGATTGCCTGGGTCGGGGGTCAGGTCAGCACGTATGTCAATCTCCAGTCCCCTTTTCATGGCAAAGTTGTGCAGAATACAACATGCACCGATGATCTGGCACACAAAGTCTGTGGAATACAACAGTGTACCCCCAGACTTATCCAGGCATCTGAAGCGTGACTTCAGCAGCCCAAATGTGCTTTCCACAACTGCCCGGGTGCGTATGTGAGCCTCGTTGTAGCGTTGCTCTCCTGGGGTTTGGGGGTTCCTGAATGGGGTCATCATATGTGGTCCCAGGGCATATCCAGAGTCACCTGGAAGGGAAAAGACAGGAGGATGTTAGTCATGCATGTGCCCCTCGTGATGTCTGCATCATGGGGGGGGGACATACCTGACACCCATGTCACTCACCAATCAGCCCGCTGTCTCCATACATGTTCAGTTCCAAATCTCTGGAGATTTTGGTCTGCCGGAATATATAGCTGTCATGGCAGGATCCAGGAAATTTTGCACAGACGTGCCAGATGAGGCCATGGGCATCTACGATTACCTGGACATTTATGGAATGCCAGTGCTTCCGATTCCGGAACAGGTGCTCTGTCTCATGGGGGGGCTGTAGTGCCACATGGGTACAATCAATGGCCCCGATGGTCCGTGGGAATCGGGCAATGTGGTAAAAGTCCGTCATGGTTTGCAATCGCTGGTCTTCCTGGGTGGGTTTTTGAAATTGATTGCCCATGCACCGCAGTATTGCAGGGACTACTTGATGGACACACCTGCTCATGGAGGATTGTGCCATCTCAGCCAGACCTCCACATGTGCGTTGGAAAGACCCAGTGGCAAGGAAATGGAGTGTTGCCATTACTTTGATGAGAGGTGGCAGGGCATGGGATCGTTGGGTTGGGGTGGTGAGATCATCCTGCAGGATTCGGGTTAATTCAAGGATGGCTTCCCGGTTAAAACGGAAGTTGCCATAGACCTCAGAAGCAGGCATGCCAAAGAGATCTCGGCGTGGGCGGTATACCCTCTCCTGTGCCCTCCTCCTTCTTTGCGCCTCTAAAGTAGCGAGTGCCATTAGGATCATGGATGGCCCGGGGCATGTTGGCAGACAGATTCAAGTCCAGCAAATATGTGTGCTCAGCTCTTCCTCAATGCTGTTGCTTCAGCAGACCTTTACACAGCATGTGTAAAATTAGGTCTGCTTTTAAAACGTGTAAATTTGCGCAGGGAAACTAACAGGTGCGCACAGGGCGTAATCTACGGCGCACACACTTAATTATGTGGATCGCCCTATCTCCCTCATTTGCATCTTTGCCTATCAAAAACAGCGGCGTGACTAGCGTAATTTGCGTCCGAGGATGCGCCGGAGTAATTATTTTAGGTAGGACTGAAAATATGGATTTTAAGGCGTATCTCGTTTTGAGGATCGGGCGCAAAGATACGTGCGGAGTAAAATTAGAAATCTCGAGTTAAGTCGGCGCATCTGCTTTGTGGATTTGGCCCTTTGCACCTAAGCCCACCTTGTGTATAGTGCAAGTGTGCTAATTACTTTGCACCTAAACCCACTTGGTTTAAAGTGCAATGTGCTAATTACTTTGCACCTGAACCCACTTGGTTTATAGTGCAAGTGTGCTAATTACTTTGCACCTAAACCGACTATGTGTATAGTGCAAGTGTGCTAATTACTTTGCACCTAAACCCACCTCGTGTATAGTGCAAGTGTGCTAATTACTTTGGGCCAAATCCTCAAAAGGGATACGCAGGCGGAACTGCTGTTCAGCCTGCGTATCCCTGTGCCTATCTTTGGAACTGATCCTCAGAAGCAGTTTTCCAAAGATAGGCAGAAGATCTGACATCTGTAAGAGACTTACACTGTCGGATCTTAGGATGCAGTACCGCATCCGCCGCTGGGGGCATTTCAAGTCGAAATGCCGCTTTGCGTATGCAAATGAGGACTTACGGAGATCCACAAAGCTTTTCAGCTTTGTGTTTTCTGCGTAAGTTTACGTTTGCATACGTAAAATTAGTTCTGCTTTTACAAAGTGTAAACTAGTAACACCTTGTAAAAACAGATCTTTTTTTTCGATCGCCGCGTTTTTTTTTAAATTTTGAATTTTTTTTCCCGGCGTGTAACTTTTTTTTTACCCGACGCAACTTTATTGTCCCGTCGCAATCCACAAAGCCCGACGTAACGTAATTTTGCGCGCTGCCCGTCGGGAAAATGACGTCACGAGCATGCGCAGTACGGCCGGCGCGGGAGCGCGCCTCATTTAAATTGTCATCGCCCCCTGCAGAAGAGGACCACCTTGCGCCGGAAACATTTAAGTTACACGGCCTGAAATTTCTAGGTAAGTGCTTTGTGGATCGGGCACTTAGGTAGAAATTTTAAGTCAGTGTAACTTAAATGGGAAAAGTTAAGTTAGGCAGGAAATTTGAGGATTTGGCCCTTTGCACCTAAACCCACTTGGTTTATAGTGCAATGCGCTAATTACTTTGGGCCAGATCCTCAAAAGAGATACGCCGACTTAACTCGAGATTTCTAAATTTACACGGCGCGTATCTTTGCGCCTGATCCTCAAAACGAGATACACCTGAAATTCCGGTATTTCCGTCCTACCTAAAATAATTACACCGGCGCTTCTTCGGGCGCAAATTACGCGAGACACGCCGCTGTTTTTGCTAGGCAAAGATGCAAATGAGGGAGATAGGGCGATCCACAAAATTAAGTGTGTGCGCCGTAGATTACGCCCTGTGCGCACCTGTTAGTTTCCCGGCGGGAAGTTACACTTTATAAAAGCAGCCCTAATTTTACACCTGCCGTGTAAATGTCTGCTGAAGCAACACCATTGAGGAAGAGCTGAGCACACACATTTGCTGGACTACAATCTGTCTGCCAACATGCCAGGGCCATCCATGATCATAACTGCACTCGTTACTTTAGAGGCGCAAAGAAGGAGGAGGGAACAGAGGAGGAGGAGGAGGGCACAGAAGAGGGTATACCGCACACCCCCGAGATGTCTTTGGCATGACTGCTTCTGAGGTATTCCGCAACTTCCGTTTCAACCGTGAAGCCATCCTGGAATTAACCACAATCCTGCAGGATGACCAGAATCCTCAAAACGAGATACGCCTGAAATCCAGGTTTTTCCGTCCTACCTAAAAGAATTACACCGGCGCTTCCTCGCGCGCAAAATACGCTAGACACACCGCTGTTTTGATAGGCAAAGATGCAAATGAGGGAGATAAGGCGATCGACAAAATTAAGTGTGTGCGGCGTAGATTACGCCCTGTGCGCTTCTGCTAGTTTCATGGTGTAAAATTACACTTTATAAAAGGTGCCCTAATTTTACACCTGCCGTGTAAATGTCAGCTAAAGCAACACCATTAAGGAAGAGCTGAGCACACACACTTGCAGGACAACAATCTGTATGCCAACATGCCAGGGGCATCCATGCGCATAGCTATACTAGTGACTTTAGTAACCGAGGGTACCCCCTCTTCTGAGGGAACAGCAGCCAGGAGACGCCTTGCAGAATGCATCTTTGCACAGTAAACACACACATTAATCATGTCACAATGAGAATGCATGAATGCACACCCACTGTGGTCCCTAGCACAGACACATCACATGCACTTCTAATTGGATTAGATCCAAGTACCCCCCAATGGTACTTGGGAGCAGTAACGCCACGCCACGGCTCCAATTATGTCACTGTGCATTCATACACCATTCACATGGACCTGGGATCACTTCTCCCTGGTCCTGGGGATCCCTACTCCACCAAAACTGAGGGTGACACCCTTATTTAATCAGGAATGCCACCCCCACATTCACACATCATTCACACACATTAAACAAATCATAAGTACCAAAAAAATAATAAAAATAAAAAATCAAAAGTACCCCCAAAAATTAACGGTGGCGGCGTAAGCTACGCCTGGGCCCCCCACGGCCAACCAGAGGAGCCTCCTGGGGGGGGGGTGTGAGCAGGGGAAGGAGGATCCTCCTGGGGGGTGAGCAGGGGAAGGAGGAGCCTCCCCTGGTGACTGTCCTCTTGCTGGCCTGCCCTCCAAGGCCACTGCTATCCTGGTCAGACAGATTGTGAGGGCAGCCGTATTGGCCTGGCCAGCCCAGGTATTGTCCTGGACAGCCTGGGTCAGGGCACTCACCTCCTGGACCATGCCTATTGTGGCGGTCTGCAGGTCACACAAGCATGTGATGACCGCCAAGGAGTTTGTGGCCACATCAGTGATTGACTCCTTAATTGAACCCAGGCTGTCCTCCATCTGGCTCAGAGTCTGTTTGATCTGAGCCAGATTGCGGGTCTGCCGGGCATTGTCCCTCTGCAGACTGGCCGGCAGATGCTTGGCCACCCCCCTGGTCTCCTGGGTCGCCATCCTGCCTGCAGCCGAGTCTTGTGGCCTGGGAGGAGGGGAGAGAGAGACCCTTGTGGGTTGAGGCCTGTTGGGGGAGGAGTGGGAGGGGCTTTCCCCCTGATGGTGGCCTGACTGCTGCCAGCCTCAGGGGTAGCCTCAAGGGTCAACAAATCCGATGCCAAAAGGACTTGCCTGGCAATGTCCATATCTTCATCCTCCACCCCCAGATCCTCCACCCCCTCAACCTCCTCATGAGGGGAGGTGTGGCCACTCCCCTCCCCTGGGGACTCCTGCCCTTTTTGGGACTCCTCAGCAGCCTCTTGTCCAGGGGATGGTGCATCCTGGCCTGATGGCCCAGCAACCTCCTGGCGATCTGTGGATGACACAAAACAATCACAGGTTGGAGGATCCACACACTTGGCACATCTTCCCTTCCCCCACCCACACATGTTAATCACCAGATAGAAAAACCCAAAAATTACCTGTCCTCACAGGAGAATCTGATTGATAGCCAGGCAGGCCCACCACCTGCTGTGGGTGGAAACACCGGGCCACTGCCCATTCCTCCTCACTCCGCCTCCTCCAGTGCCCCTGGCATGGGCATTGATCTTGGCCATCTTCTCACGGACCAGGCTCTTAAGATAGTTGATCTTCTTTTGTATCCCACCGGGGGTCCTCGTCTCCCCCCCCCCCCGCCGCATTGATCTGATACGTAATTTTCTGGATGATCTCCTTTCTCTTGGTCGGGAGGTGTTCCGGCTCTCAGGGCCATGTAAATAACGCCCATATTGGGCGACGCCCCTAGCAAGAATCTGCTTCTCTATACTCAAAAAATTAAGCTTCCTGCGCTTCGGTGCCATAACACCAACCACTCAGCAACAACAAAAAACAAACACAACAAACAAACACAAATACTCACACAACAAAAAAACAAAAATACTCACACAACAAACAAACACAAAAATCAAACCACACAAGCAGACAGCTACTACAAATTCAAAAACAAACTCCGAAAAAACAAACAGAAAATACACTCAGAAAAAAAACAAACAGAAAAACAAACAAACAGAAAATACAATCAGAAAAAACACACAACTACTACACTCTACTACTCCTCCAAATCTTTTAACTAACACGAAACTCACCAACACACACCAACAGACGACAGAGCAGAAGCAACTTGCTCTAGGAAGGGGAACACAGGGATGTACTTTTGCAAGGGAAGTGTGTTTGTCTGGGGCTATTTATACACAGGGCGATTCTCAAACTAAGTATTCTTGGCCTTTTTCCTATCTCACTGATTGCGCCGAGCCAAGTTCTGCACATGCCCAGTGAGGTGCTGATTCGTGCGCGCATGCGCAGTACGGCCGGCCCTTCATTTGCATGGGGTCACGGCTCATTACAATGGAGCACACCCACATCCTTCCCACTTGCAAAAACCCTGCCTTACGCCTCGGGATTTAAGTTACGCTTGCGCAATTTGGGCCGCAAATGCGCTGTGAATACGGCACTTACGACACAAAATTAGGGCGCCGTAACTTAAATGACATAAGTTTTGAGTAACTTAATTTGCGCCGCTGTTTGTGAATCTGGCCCTTTGCACCTGAATCCACTTGGTTTATAGTGCAAGTGTGCTAATTACTTTGCACCTAAACCCACTACATGTATGTGCAAGTGTGCTAATTACTTTGCACCTAAACCCACCTTGTGTATAGTGCAAGTGTGCTAATTACTTTGCACCTAAACCCACCGTGTGTATAGTGCAAGTGTGCTAATTACTTTGCACCTAAACCCACTTGGTTTATAGTGCAAGTCTGCTAATTACTTTCCACCTAAACCCACTTGGTTTATAGTGCAAGTGTGCTAATTACTTTGGGCCAGATTCACAGTCTGGCGGCGCAGCGTAACGTAACCCGTTTACATTACACCGATGCAAATTTTCCGATTTAGTGCCCGATCCACAAAGCACTTACCTGGAAATTTGCGGCGGTGTATCGTAAACAGGTCCGGCGCAAGGTGGCCCAATTCAAATGGGGCGGGTACCATTTAAATTAGGCGCGCTCCCGCGCCGGATGTACTGCGCATGCTCCCGTCGCAAATTTCCCGACGTGCGAAATTACGACGCGCCGACGTTTTGTGAATCGCGACGTCAACAAAGCACTTACGCCGGGAAAAAGAAAAAATCTTAGCCCTAAGATCCGACAGGTGTAATTGAATTACACTGTCGGATCTTAAGGATGCAATTCTAGGCCGGCCGCTAGGTGGCGAGGCCATTTCGGCCAGCGTAGAATATGCAAATGAATACTTACGGCGATCCCCGAACGTCCGAACGGCCCGTCAATCTAACTCTACATCGTTTCCGTCGAGTTACGCCACGTAAAACTAGGGCTGAGCCCTAGTTGTCTTAAGCCATGTTAAGTATGGCCGTCGTTCCCGCGTCGAAATTTAAAAATCAACGTCGTTTGCGTAAGACGTCCGTGAATGGCGCTGGACGCCATTTACGTTAACGTCTAAGCAAATGACGTCGGTGCGATGTCAGTTAGCGCAATGCACGTCGGGTAATTTACCCGACGGAGCATGCGCAGTACGTCCGGCGCGGGAGCGCGCCTAATTTAAATGGGACTCGCCCCATTCGATTGGGCCCGCCTTGCACCGGACGGATTTAGGATACACCGCCGCAAATTTCCAGGTAAGTGCTTTGTGGATCGGGCACTAACTTGGGAAATTTGCGGCGGTGTAACTTAAATCGTTTTTAGTTACATTGCGCCCGGGCTACGTGAATCTGGCCCTTTGCACCTAAACCCACCTTGTGTATAGTGCAAGTGTGCTTATTACTTTTGGCCAGATCCACAAAGCAGATGCGCCGACTTAACTTGAGATACGCGGCGTAATTGAAATTTGCGTCGCACGTATATTTGCGCCTGATCCTCAAAACGAGATACGCCTGAAATTCCGGTATTTCTGTCCTACCTAAAAGAATTACACCGGCGCTTCTTTGCGCGCAAAATACGCTAGACACGCCGCTGTTTTGATAGGCAAAGATGCAAATGAGGGAGATAGGGCGATCCACAAAATTAAGTGTGTGCGCCATAGATTACGCCCTGTGCGCTTCTGTTAGTTTCCCGGCGGGAAGTTACACTTTATAAAAGCAGCCCTAATTTTACACCTGCCGTGTAAAGGTCTGCTAAAGCAACACCATTAAGCTAGAGCTGAGCACACACACTTGCCGGACTACAATCTGTCTGCCAACATGCCAGGGCCATCCATGATCATAACTGCACTAGTGACTTTAGAGGCGCTAAGAAGGAGGAGGGAACAGAGGAGGAGGAGGGCACAGGAGAGGGTATACCGCAGACGCCTAGATGTGTTTGGCATGACTGCTTCTGAGGTGTATCGCACCTTCAGATTCAACCGTGAAGCCATGCTGGAATTAACCGCAATCCTGCAGGATGACCTCACCAGCCCAACACAACGCTCACATGCAGTGCAGCCACTGATCAAGGTAATGGCAACACTGCATTTCCTGGCCACTGGCTCTTTTCAGCGCACAAGTGGACGTGTGGCTGGGATGGCACAATCCTCCATGAGCAGATGTGTGCACCAGGTTGTCCCTGCAATCCTCAGACGCATGGCCAATCTATTCATCAAACCCTCCCAGGAGGTCCAGCGAATGGACACAATGACGGATTTTTTCCAAATTGCTGGATTCCCACGCACCATCGGGGCAATTGATTACACACATATGGCACTACAGCCCCCCCCATGAGACAGAGCACATGTACCGGAATAGGAAGCACTGGCATTCAATCAATGTACAGGTGATAGTGGATGCCAAATACCTCATATGGCAAGTCTGTGCCAAATTCCCAGGATCCAGCCATGACAGCTACATATACCGTCACAGCAACATCTCCAGAGAATTGGAACAGAACGTGTATAGGGACAGCTGGCTGGTTGGTGAGTGACATGGGTGTCAGGTATGACTGTCCCCCCCATGATGCAGACATCACGAGGGGCACATGCATGATTAACATCCTCCTGTCTTTTCCCCTCCAGGTGACTCTGCATATGCACTGGGACCCCATCTTATGACTCCATACCGGAACCCCCAAACCCCAGGAGAGGAAAACTACAATTCTGCACACATACGCACCCGTGCAGTTGTGGAACGCACATTTTCCTCCTGAAGTCCCGTTTCCGATGCCTGGATAAGTCTGGGGGTACCCTGTTGTATTCCCCAGACTTTGTGTGCCAGATCATCGGTGCATGTTGTATTCTGCACAACTTCGCAGTGAGAAGGGGCCTGGAGATTGACATATGTGATGACCTGACCCCCGAACCAGACATTCCCCCCCTAACCCAGGGTACCCCCTCTTCTGAGGGAACAGCAGCCAGGAGACGCCTTGCAGAAGGCATCTTTGCACAGTAAACACACACATTAATTATGTCACAATGAGAATGCATGAATGCACACCCACTGTGGTCCCTAGCACAGACACATCACATGCACATCTAATTGGATTACATCCAAGTACCCCCCCAATGGTACTTGGGAGCAGTAACGCCCCTCCACGGCTCCAATTATGTCACTGTGCATTCATACACCATTCAGGGACCTGGGATCACTTCTCCCTGGTCCTGGGGATCCCTACTCCACCAAAACTGAGGGTGACACCCTTATTTCATCAGGAATGTCACCCCCCACATTCACACATCATTCACACACATTAAACAAATCATAAGTACAGTATACCAAACAAAATCATAAAAAATAAAAAGTACCCTGCAAAATTAATGGCGGCGGCGCTTGCTACGCCTGGGCCGCCCACGGGCAGAGGAGCCTCCTGGGGGGGGGTGTGAGCAGGGGAAGGAGGATCTTCATAGGGGGGGGTGTGAGCAGGGGAAGGAGGATCATCCTGGGGGGGGTGTGAGCAGGGGAAGGAGGATCATCCTGGGGGGTGGGTGAGCACGGGAAGGAGGAGCCTCCCCTGGTGACTGTCCTCTTGCTGGCCTGCCCTCCAAGGCCACTGCTATCCTGGTCAGACAGTTTGTGAGGGCAGCCGTATTGGCCTGGCCAGCCCGGGTATTGTCCTGGACAGCCTGGGTCAGGGCAGTCACCTCCTGGGCCACGCCTGTTGTGGCGGTCTGCAGGTCACACAAGCATGTGATGACCGCCAAGGAGTTTGTGGCCCCATCAGTGATTGCCTCCCTCATTGCACCCAGGCTGACCTCCATCTGGCTCAGAGTCTCTTTTATCTGAGCCAGATTGCGGGTCTGCCGGACATTGTCCCTCTGCAGACTGGTCGGCAGACGCTCGGCCACCCCACTGGTCTCCTGGGTCGCCATCCTGCCTGCCGCTGAGGCTTGTGGCCCTGGAGGAGGGGAGAGAGAGACCCTTGTGGGTTGAGGCCTGTTGGGGGAGGAGTGTGAGGGGCTACCCCTGATGGTGGCCTGACTGCTGCCAGCCTCAGGGTTAGCCTCAGGGGTAAACAAATCAGAGGCCAAAAGGACTTCCCTGCCAATCTGCATATCTTCTTCCTCAGCCTCCAACCTCCTCATGAGGGGAGGTGTGGCCACTCCCATCCCCTGGGGAATCCTGCCCTTCTTGGGACTCCTCAGCAGCCTCTTGTCCTGGGGATGGTGCAGCAGCCTGGCCTGATGGGCCAGCAACCTCCTGGCCTGATGGGCCTGCAATCTCCTGGCCATCTGTGGAGGACACAAAACAATCACAGGTTTGAGGATCCACACACTTGGCACATCTTCCCTTCCCCCACCCACACATGCTAATCACCAGATAGAAAAACACAAAAACGTACCTGTCCTCACAGGAACATCTGATTGATAGCCACGCAGGCCCACCACCTGCTGTGGGTGGAAACACCGGGCCACTGCCCATTCCTCCTCAGTCAGCCTGATGGGGCAGGGTCCGCCTCCTCCAGTGTCCGTGGCATGGGCATTGATCCTGGCCATCTTGTCACGGACCAGGCTCCTAAGTTCGTTGATCTTCTTTTGTATGCCACTGGTGGTCCTCGTCTCCCCCCCCCCTGCCGCATTGATCTGATCCGTTATTTTTTTAATGATCTCCTTCCTCTGGGCCGGGGAGGTGTTCCGGCTCTCAGGGCCATGTAAATAACGCCCATATTGGACGATGGCCCAAGCAAGTATTTGCTTCTCTACCACAGAAAAATGTAACTTTCTGCGCTTGGGTGCCATCACAGCCACCACTCAGCACCAACAAAAAACAAACACAACAAACAAACAAAAATACTCACACAACAAACAAACAAAAAAACTCACAGAACAAACACACACACAAATCTAAACACACAATCAGACAGCTACTACAAATTCAAAAACAAACACGCAAAAAACAAACAGAAAATACACTCAGAAAACAATCAGAAAATACGGCTCATTACAATGAAGCATGCCCACTTCCTTCCCATTTGCAATAACCCCGCCTTACGTCTCGGAATTTAAGTTACACTTGCGCAATTTTGGACGCAAATGCGCTGTGGATACGGCACTTACGACACAAAATTAGGGCGCCTTAACTTAAATGACATACAGTACGTTTTGAGTAACTTAATTTGCGCCGCTGTTTGTGGATCTGGCCCAATGCACCTAAACCCACTTGGTTTATAGTGCAAGTGTGCTAATTACTTTGCACCTAAACCCACTACTAGAGTTGAGCGGACACCTGGATGTTCGGGTTCGGACCGAAACCCGGACTTTGAAAAAAAAGTTTGGGTTCGGGACCGAACCCGCACTTTGACCCGGACCCGAACCCCATTGAAGTCAATAGGGACCCGGACTTTTGACTACAAAAATGTCTCTAAAAAACTAAGGGAAAGGGCTGGAGGGCTGCAAATGGCAGCAAAATGTCGGGGAAGAGCATGGCAAGTACTCTGAAAATAAATGTGGATAGGGAAATAACTCAAAATGGCATAAAAAAAAAAATTAAATAAAATTTAAATTTTGCAAAATGTCGGGAAGAGCATGGCAAATACTCTGAAAATAAATGTGGATAGGGAAATAACTCAAAATAACATAAAATAAAACATAAAAAAAATAAAAATAAAAAATAAAATCATTTTGACCTAGGAGGACAAGGTCCATATGTATTAGGAGGTTGAGGTGGATGTGGCGGTGTAGGTGGAAGCGGTGGTGGAGGAGGAGGAGGAGGAGGAGGTAGCCAACACAGCAGGTTTTGGTTTTTAATATATGTATTTTTTAAATTAGGGTATGTGACGAGACCCTTTGCTCGCCCTGTCCTGCTCTCCCGACACTCCTCTGCTTCTATTGGATCAGCTTGCAGATTGCAACTTCTGATGGTCCAGTCATCCAAGGTTCCGGATCCGAATTACAGCTATGTGCCATTCGGACCCATTAAGAACAAACACCAGGCAGGCTGTATGTAAGTTCAAACAGGACTCTCTATTTTCAAGTACACAGCACACTTTTATACAGAATTTGGAACATCCCACCCCCAACAACCGCTTTCCCATTGGTCAATTGTAAAGTATATGCAGTCTTCACTCAGGTCCTCCTTGACCATGCAAATGAAGACTTGAAATTGTCAACAGGGATTGGTCCAATAGCTTGGATAGAAAGGCTTATGTGTATTGAGACAGAAGCCCCAGGGGGTAATCAATGTACACAATAGCCAGCCACAGAACAATGGGACCGTCTGGAGAGTGAGTTAGCCTTAAGACAGGGCAGAGACCCTTTTGACTTAATCAGTTACAACACAGTATTGGCATCACACAATAGAACATGGTATGTCATTCCACATCTTTAGACAGACGGTCTGTCTCTACTAACAGAAGATACCCACACCTGCTAATCAAAAGGCTTTAAACAGGCTTATCACATAATGGAAATGTCTCAGTATAGCACAGTAACCACTCCAGTTACTCCAAGGTCCATGACATTACTTCCCCTGGGAAACAGTCCAACAGCCGCAGTGGGACCCAAACGGGTCAACTCGAGGATGTTGGAAAAATAGTCTTAAAGTTCCAGGACTGTCTGCTGGGATGACCCATCTGCCTTCCTGTTTTGAGGTCCTGGCCCATAATCGGATGGCAAGAGGCTCGCATTCAGTCCTCTCCAAAAGCCCCTGTCCCGGCTAGGTCTGTCACACATCTCCCCCTTTGGCAGGAGACTAACACTGGGAGAGACCTCAATTCCGGTACCCACCCAGTACCCCAGATAACTTGTCTCAAACAGAGCATTACTCACCCAGCCAATCTCTGCCTCTCTCAGAGAACACGCCTGCCGCTGGGGAGAGGCCTGGACTGGCCCTTCTCCCTGGAGTCCTTTCAGCCGCTGGAGAGAAGACAGGGTGGCTGGGCTCAGTTCATCATGCCATTGGGGATCTGGGCCAACTGGCCACCATTCCTGGGGTATACCAGTGGAGACTGCAGTCCCATCCACTGATGCTAGGTAAAAATCGGTGCTTGCAAAGCAAAGCCGACATCCTCCTGTCTCAGTCCCGCACCATTTTCTGGGGTTGTGTCAGTGGAGATCGGAGTCCCATCCACTACCACAGGCACCCCCTCTTCTGTTAGTTAAGAGGAGAGGCCCGGGGCACTCTGCTCTGTGGCCAGCTCTTCTGCTGGGTGTGCATAATCCATTACATCCTCTGAACAGTCCATACCTTCTGTAATCTGTGGCTGGGGAGTGATCGCCATCTTCTTTCCCTGAGCCTCCAGAACTGCCACAGGGGTGGGGCAGAGGTCTTGATCCCTCTGTCCGGTGACCAGCGCTTCAGCTGGGGAAGTTCCTGGTACTTCACAAATACTGCCCTTGGTGCTGGGCAGAGCACAGTGAAGTTTGGCCCTGATACCAGCTCTTCTGCTGGAGGCTCCCCAGGTTGTTCTTCCTCAGCAGAAAAGTCTATCAAATCCCTTGTCTCTACTAGTGTTGAGCAGAATACGCCATATTCGATTTCGTGATATATCACGAATATATAGTCGAATATTCGAGATATATTCGCTAAATTCGAATATTCGTGATATTTTATCGAAATGAAATGATTGCGAATTTTCGCTATTGCGAATGCGAAAATAATTGCGAATTTTCGATAACTGCGGTAGGAGCACTCTGATTGGCTCAGAATATTCTTGATATTTTTTCGAAATTTCGCAAAATGCGAATGCGATATTTACTGCACAATTTCGACAAATGCTGTAGGAGCACTCTGATTGGCTCAGAATATTCTTGATATTTTACAATACAAAATAATTGCGAATATTCGGCAAATGCGGAAGGAGCACTCTGATTGGCTCAGAATATTCTTGATATTTTACAATACAAAATAATTGCGAATATTCGGCAAATGCGGAAGGAGCACTCTGATTGGCTCAGAATATTCTTGATATTTTACAATAGAAAATAAAAAGTGTTTTGCATTGGTGGTGATTCTTTACTCTATCCATCTGTCACAGCCGTTTGTCAATCAAACACCTTGAAGATTGAACACGTTCATGCTGCATGCTTTGGACTTTTTTTCACTTCACATATCAAAGACATTTTTATGAAAGATTATTTTTCTATTATTGGGACTATATTTCTTTATATATTTGTTTCACTGTGTATTTCACAAGTTATTTGCGCTTGCTTATTTTATAATTTTCCCACATGTCTTGTCACTAGACATATTTTCTGTCTTGTATTAATTTATGTTGTATAACATTTTTGAGTTGCTGCTGTATTCTCCCCTTTTTTTAAGGTATGGTAATTTTTTCCTTCTTACAAAAAAAAATAATATCAAACATACAAATATTCATAACAGAAACATACACAAAGCCCCCCCCCCCCTTTTGCATCAGAGACAATCAGAGTTCTCCTACCACAGTTATCGAAAATTCGCAATCATTTTCGCATTCGCATTAGCGAAAATTCGCAATTTTTTTTTTTTCAATTCGGCAACATAAAAGGATCGCCTCAGCTTAGCTACTCGGCCCAGGGTCTCTAATCATACCAGCAATGCTTTTAGACGTCGATAGGATGTGATCTGTTTTAAAAATAAAATTGAAAAAATTCGAATATTCGGAATTGCGAATATTCACCGCGAAATTCGAAATATATTGCGAATACTCGAATATGCCATATTCAAGCCGAATATTCGCAATACGAATATTCGTGAGCAACACTAGTCTCTACAACTGGTGTCTGGGGATAGAGGTTCACCATCTCCTGTCCATGGAACCTAGAAGATGCTATAGGTACTGAGCAGAGGTTAGCAGAGCTCGGCCCTGCGGTCAGTACTTCAGCTTTGGGAATGGCAAGTTCCCGATTTTCCACTGCTGATTCATCAGCCAGGATTTCAGCGTTGTCAGCTGATATTTCCTCATAGTCCCAGGCAAAGGGAGCCCCACCCTGCTGCTGAGCGGAGTCTAGCAGCTGTTTGTAGGCGATTTCCAGCTCCCATTCCTGAACGGCCAGGAATTCCAAATCTTCCTGTACCCAGTGCACTTCCGAGACATTCAGTCTTCGCTCTCTCTGTCCCGCCCACTGCATACCACACATATTTACATCTCTCTGCTGTGGCGTGCCTACGTCACCGCGCTGTCAGGCGGCGAGTGTGGGCGGAGGTGAGAGAGCGGGACGTATCTTCCGCCCTCTCTCTCTGTCCCGCCCACTGCATACCACACGTAGTTGCTTCTCCTTGCAGCTTTACGTCACCAGTGCGGGCTTCCACGTGATGAGAGCAGGGCATACCCGTCCCTCCCCTCTCCTCACTTGGAGGCACCGCCCCCCTTTTTCCACACTGACCCATAGCAACGCAGGCTCTCTTTGACAGACCCCTCCCACCTTACTCCCCCTTCCCTCCCCTCTCCTATTTAAAGCCAAGCAGCCCCACAATGTCAGACATTGCTGGACGGCTGCAGCATCTGTACACACTTCACACTGCTTGTGTTTTCTTCCCATGTAAGTACCTTCTCCTTTCATGTTTCCCACCTCGACTCCCAAACTGTTGCCTTACATGTCATTTCCTATACTCTGTACATCTCTAAATTGTGATTTATATTATTTTCATTTTTAGCTTCCGAGCCCTCTACTGACCTCTCTGGCTACTCTTTGTTATTACAGGTATGTCTCTAGCCTTATATATAAAATCTTGGTTCAGCTTTCTTTTTTGCGATCCTTCTTGCGTTTTTTTTGCCTGCGGCATCGTTGATATTATCCTGTCCTCTTATTTATTTATATTTTGGACAGGTAAAAATAAAAATACAACCAATAAACTTTTTACGCTGTGACACTTCGGGCCAAAGGTCTTGCTACGCTGTGATTGATATTAGATGCCAGTCCTCACTCCTCTCTTCACCATCTGAGGTTTGCCATGCGTCCCGACCGCGATGTCCTTTTAAGGGGTGTGCTGAGCCGTTGAAACTTCTTGGGTGGTATGATGTTTTCTTATCTGTACCAGTTCAATATTCATATATTTTTCATTTGTATGTTATTATTTTCAACACATTGTCATTTATTTGTTTTCTAGAAAAGTTGTTTGTTACACTTTCTGACTCCACACATACTTCGGTCCCTGAAGAAGGAAACCCGAAACGCGTTGGGCCCAGTATTCATATTGTGGACTCTTCACTCTTTTCCTACTACACCCCAATAATGTGTTGTTTTTAAACCTTTGTATTATACACGTTTACTGAATATTGGTTGAGTACTATTAAACTATTATATATTTTTGTATCTACCATGACTACTTGTACTACTGTTGCCTAAAAAGCCCCACCCTGGGGGATCCTCCATTTTTTTCTGTTCATCAGGGGTGTCGGCAACTATTTGAGACCAAACCAAAAAAGATGTTCTATTCATATTCTCGTATTTAGGGTAGAAAATACCCATGAAAGCGGCTTACCACCACTTTCAGCCCCCCATTTACATCTTTGTTTGATCTCTACTTACCTCATATATTCTTTTGAACTATTGTACAAAAAAAAAAAAAAATTTTACCTTATTCATTATTTGTACTATACTTTGTTATACTCTTTGTGGATTACGTTCTCTTGCACTAATTTTTTGAGCAAGTAGACATTCTTATCTGGTGCAGTTTTTTACTTTCGCCACTGACCATGTTTCAAGGCAGGGAATGGGATGAACTAATGCAGGGCTATTCTGCCAGTCATCACAAGGGGGAGGCCATACAGTCTGAGCTTTCCTCCTTGTGTAGCCAACTTGGCAGACTGGTTGAAAAGAAGGCAGCCCTCTTTTGGCACGTTGAGAGTTTTAAAAAATATCTAAGAGAAGATATTAACCCCTATGGTCTTCGGATTCAGATTTTTCCATTGCTAGACAATGTAAACCCTGAGTTCCGGAAGAAATGGGAGCTAAACCTTCAACTTTGTACTGCCAACATGATGAAACTTCTCATAGAAGAATACAAGACTAGATCGGCACAGGTTGAAAAGGACATTGATGAAACTTATACCAAACTTTTACCCTTCTTGGCGTTACCTGCCTTTAAAGAGCATGAGACCAAAATCAAGGGACGACTCGATGCGGTCACTGCAGAAACTCTGCACAAAAAGGAAACAAAATTTTGGAGGGATAAACGGTCCTTCCAAGAAGGCAAAGCCTACAAATGGCAAACAGCATATTCCATCCAACAAAATTCTTCAAAAGGAGGTAACGCCTTTATTTCCAAAAAGGGCAATAAGGCCTCATCAAATGTTCCCAACAATGCCCCCACACAAAATTCTACTAGAAATAGGAATGCTAAACCGAAACGAGCCTTGACGGACCAAGATGACAACACCATCAAGAAACGCATAGTACAACAGCCAGGACCCACCAATACCCACGTTGACTCCGAAAGATTCAATCAACACAGCAATTCCCCAGCTCAAAAAACTGGGCTGTTTCCTGTGTTTTCGACTTCACAACAAAGTACCCATCTCACTCATGAAGGACTAAGACCCACAATCAGAGAAACCACGGATACTGGGTTTTTTCCTCAAGTAGTTCACACACGGCAGGATACCTAGACCCTCCTATATTGATGGATGATGAACCAAGATCCAATGTCGGTCTTGATATAATAAATCTCTCTAATTACGAACTCTCTACCGACGAAATGACATTACTAACCAAAGGCCTCTCTTTCTGCCCAGTGGCACCCCTGGACACTTTTGAAATTATAAAGGATATTCACCTGTTTGCAAGGAAGTTGTTACTTAAGAGTCTGTACTCTAAACCTAAAACAGAAATTTCTCCTACTAGTGCCCAACAGCACAAAGAAGATATGGATCTGATTTTATCACTTTGTGACGAGGCAGACCTTTCTGATTTTGATGACATCTCAGACATAGAAACCCTTATGTCAGACGCCATCCCCACTCCAGTACTCGAACGACCTTTCAACACTTTGAAAATCAAGTCGGACAAGTTTCCTCCCTTACAAACCAACTCAAACCTGGCTGCTTTCGTAGCACTTACGACAGCAGAAATTAAAAAATTACGAAAACCACTCAACACCAGACAGTTTGCTTACCAACCCAATGAGGCACTAGAGAAACTTAAAGACTGTCATTCACTCACCATCAAGCCCTCCGATAAGGGGGGCAACATCGTGATCCAAACGAATGATCAATACAAGGCTATGTGTACAAAAATCCTTTCCAACCGGGATTGGTATACTCCCATTTCCACATCTACCATTATAAAGTTCGAAACTGAATTTTATGCTCTAGTGGATGGAGCTTTCTCCCAGGGTGCAGTGAACCATGATGTATGGGAGTTTATCCGCACCAAATACCCCAAAATTCCAACTTTCTATTGCCTGCCCAAAATCCACAAGGATCTCATAAATCCACCGGGCCGTCCCATTGTATCCGGCAGTGGCGCCCTAACGGAGAATTTGAGTATCTTTGTCGATTCACACTTGAAACCCTTTGTAACGCACCTCTCATCCTATATTAAGGACACCATCCATCTTTTAAACCAAGTTGAACATCTTAGAGTGTCTCCAGGAGCACTATTGGTAGCCATCGACGTGGAGGCCCTGTATAGCTCCATCCCACACCCCCTGGGCTTGGCTGCTATACGGGATGTTTTACTTCCCATCTTCCGCACTGATCGGAAGCTTGGGGAATTCCTCATTATGGCCTTGGAGTTCATACTCTATCACAGTGTCTTCTCGTTTAACGGCTCCCACTTCCTCCAGGTGCAGGGGGTAGCGATGGGGACCTCATGTGCCCCATCGTATGCCAACCTGTACCTGGGGGAGTGGGAAAAACTATTTCTGACCAGTAATCCGGTAGAACCATTTATCCATCTCGTATCTGGATGGTTCAGATATATTGACGATGTCCTTATGATCTGGGAGGGATCGACCGAGGAGCTCAAGTCATTCATGTCTATCATGAACTGCAACGAGCTGAACCTAAAGTTCACAGTGTCCTCCAGCGACTCTCAAATCCCCTTTCTTGATGTTACCCTACTCAAAAACCCTGATGGGTACATATCAACAGGGCTCTACAGAAAACCCACGGCGGGTAATACAATATTGCACGCTTCTAGTGCACACCCCACATCTCTGATAGGATCAATACCCTATAGTCAATATCTACGCCTCAGACGCAATTGTTCTACCCAGGAATCCTTCCTACGGGAGGCAGCTGGACTACGTGATAGATTACTGCATAGAGGGTACTCGAAAAAAATCCTCAAAAGATCATTTCAACGGGCCAATGGACAAATCAGGTCACACCTATTAGTACAATCAGGCAAGAAGTCCCCTGTTGGTAGTGACACTACCAGACTTATCACTAAGTACCACACTCAACATCAGAAAACGAGAGGAATCCTCAAACAATTCTGGCACCTACTCTCTTTTGACCCTCAACTTGGTCCCTTTGTACCAAAAGAGCCAGCGATAACTTATCGACGGGCCTGCTCACTCAAAGACCACCTTGTGGCCAGTGAGTTCAAGGACAACTTCAGGAAAGATCCTTGCAAAAGGAAGGGTACCTTCACCTGCGGGGGCTGCTCCATCTGTCGATACATCAATATAGACCGGGATATTGTATTACCCAATGGTCGGCCTTACAGACCGAGACACTTTGCTAATTGCAAGACATTTGGCGTAATATACTTACTCACTTGTCAATGTAACAGGTTCTACGTGGGTAAAACCAAATTACCATTCTTTAAGCGAGCTTCCCGGCACTTACATGCCATGCGTTCGGCCAACCCAGACTTACCATTAGGGCGCCACATCTTGTCTCAACACAATGGACTTTTTTCAGGGGTTACATTTTTAATCCTCGATAGGATCCATCCAAGCCCCAGAGGTGGGGATTGGAATAAGATCCTCTTACAACATGAAACTCGTTGGATTGCCGAACTAGAGGCTAATCTTCCACCGGGCCTCAATGAGCAGATTAGCTTTAGGCCTTTTTTGGAAGGTTTCTCCTCCGGGGGTTGTGAAAAAGACTGACTAAGACTACTCTATACTTTGGGGACCTTATGTCACCGATCATCCCCATTCGTAACCCCTTTTTCTACTCTGTCAATTGCCCATGTCAGTATCACATACTGAATGTTCCCTGTATTTATCACTATGCTCATGTACCCCTCTGCACACCCCCCGGGGATTCGCCTTCTAAGCGCATTTTGGCTCGACTGACATCTCCTTTATTGTCACTCCTTAGCTGGGCGCATGTAAGCTGTAACGGGAGTCACTTTAGGGGCACAAGGTGAATGAGAACCCCACTATGGTCTGTGCTAGTCACATTTAATGCGGTCAGATATTGTATATATATTGTGTGTTGGCTGATGTATACTAGTAAGCTTGCTGTGATGAAAGGGGTGGGGTGTGATTGCATTCCATTGTCTATTGTGGTAATTAAGTCTGCTATGTGGATTGGAGCTTGGTAGGCAGTCTGCATACCTATTATGGGATGTTAAAGCGTCTTGCTGTGAGGAAAGGGGGGGAATCACTCCAGCAACCCCCCCCCCCCTGCTAAGACTGTTTACTGAAGGAGAAGTTTGAACACACCTGACCTGTATCACCATTGTCATTGGACAATTTAACCTACCCTGTTTCCCAAGGGTGGGAGGGATGTATTTTGAAGAGGAATGTGTTACCATGTGCAGAAAATAAAGATTCATTCCCTGTTTTGAACCTCAAACAAGAGCTGTGTGTCTCGTTTCTGGGGGGGATTATTAGCGGTCGTGTTCGTTTGCCTGATTGTGGAGTGTCGATAAGCTGTCTTGGATGGGATGGAAGGTCGTAAACGGTGGTGACCGTTACAGTGGTGGCACAGCAGTGGGATAATTCCATCGCTTAAAGGACAGCTACAAGGACACAGGACAATGGAGTCTCAGTATGCACGGCTGAAGCGCTCCACCCTCAAGGACTTACTGGAGAGCCGGGGCAGACCGGCCAGCAACCGTAAAAAGATGGACATGATCACAGAACTTGTCCAAATGGATGGAGCGGAAAGACCCAACATAACGGAAAGACCCAGCGTAACAGACAGGACCCCGGAGGAGGCAAGCTTTGATCGGGCTGTCAAACTAAGACTGGCACACTATGGTCCTAACCCTCCACCGGAGATCATAGACCGGGTTATAGCTGCTGTGGATGCAAATTGGCTACGGCAAAGAGGTTCCGCAGCAGCAGAAGTCACAGCAGCACCAGCTGAAAGGAGAAAGATACATTTTGCTGCTTTTAAGAACTTCATTGAAACTGAAGGGGAGATTGATGGGTACCTTGCTGATTTTGAACGGCAATGTGCCCTACACCGGGTGCCCACAGAGGAATGGGTTACCATTTTGTCTGGGAAATTGTCCGGCCGGGCCAGTGAAGCGTTCAGGGCCATCCCAGACAAGGATATTATGAACTATGGACTGGTAAAAGAAGCACTTTTGGGCAGGTATGCCGTCACACCGGAGGCATACCGGAGGCGGTTCCGAGAGACGAGCAAGCAGACTGGAGACTCATATACCGAGTGGGCATGCCGCCTACACCGCACAGCATCCCACTGGGTCGATGGATGCCAAGCAGAATCTGGGGAAGAGGTGCTGCAGGTGTTCCTGCTGGAGCACTTCTTTGACAAACTGTCCCGGGAAGTCAGAGAATGGGTCCGGGACAGAAACCCTTTCTCCTTGTCTGAAGCAGCTCGCCTGGCGGACGAATACACAGATGCCCGCAAACTGGACAACTCTGTGGTCAAGACCACAGCTCGGGTGGATTATCGATCAGCGGCACCCCTGCCGGCTATTGCCTACAAACCCCAGTCAGACCGTCCTACAACACCACCTCCAGCGGCCACTTATCCTCAGAAGCCTAGGTTCAACTCCCAGGACAACTCACAGTCCATCAGGTGTTTTGGGTGTAAACAGCTAGGACACAGAAAGCTAGACTGTCCATTGAATCCACCCAGGCAGTCACAGTCATGGAGACAGCCAGAAAGGGGGAACCCCCGCACATCCATGCCTGCGGCCCACTGCGTTGAGGAGGAAGAACATTGGGGCGTTCTGCACGAGGCAGATCCGATACAAGCAGCTAACAAGGACAACAGGCAGCAACACAGGCAGACTGTCTGGGTCAATGGAAAGATAGCCAATGGACTACGTGATACTGGAGCCACGATGACCCTGCTACAGAAGAAACTCATCCCAGAGAGCCAGCACACCGGAGACACTGTAGCCATAAGAGTAGCGGGAGGCACCGTCTTCCGGCTACCCGTTGCCCGGGTTCACCTGGATTGGGGATTTGGTTGGGGACATGTGAATGTGGGGGTGATGAAGGATTTGCCAGCAGATGTACTACTGGGGAATGATTTGGCCCCCCTTGTTTCTGCGTACGCCCCGATGTGCCCCGCTGAAGCCCACACAGTGACTACCTGTGCCCAGACCCGCGTTGCTGGAACCAACTTGCTTGCTGCTGAGACCCGGGTAAGACTACCTTCCCCAACATGTACTGTAGATCCGGCACAATATTACAGTCTAAAATGGGAATGTGACAAGTTGGCCAGTGAGAAATCAGAGATGCAACGACACTATGTCATGTATTATGAGATGTCCCGTGGCTTAAACATTGAAATGCACAAACAGGCTGAAATTGTCAAAAGATTAAATGGGATTTGCATCCAGGTTGTGCCTTATCTGTCCCAAGAGCATCAGCAACAGGTTTTGGGAGCCATTGAGAGAGCAAAGCAAGTGACTTTTCCTGAACTGAATTCCATTATTCACCTTCACCATCAGCTACAGACCTGGTAAGCCAAATGGCAATGCTGATGGGTTATCCCGGCAAACAGACGTTATCCCGGCCTCCTAGTTCCGGACATCCCCAAGTTGACCCGAAAAGGATCAAGCCGGGTCTGCCAGAGTGTTCCACAAGGGGGGAGCCATGTAACGGGAGTCACTTTAGGGGCACAAGGTGAATAAGAACCCCACTATGGTCTGTGCTAGTCACATTTAATGCGGTCAGATATTGTATATATATTGTGTGTTGGCTGATGTATACTAGTAAGCTTGCTGTGATGAAAGGGGTGGGGTGTGATTGCATTCCATTGTCTATTGTGGTAATTAAGTCTGCTATGTGGATTGGAGCTTGGTAGGCAGTCTGCATACCTATTATGGGATGTTAAAGCGTCTTGCTGTGAGGAAAGGGGGGGAATCACTCCAGCAACCCCCCCCCCCCCCCGCTAAGACTGTTTACTGAAGGAGAAGTTTGAACACACCTGACCTGTATCACCATTGTCATTGGACAATTTAACCTACCCTGTTTCCCAAGGGTGGGAGGGATGTATTTTGAAGAGGAATGTGTTACCATGTGCAGAAAATAAAGATTCATTCCCTGTTTTGAACCTCAAACAAGAGCTGTGTGTCTCGTTTCTGGGGGGGATTATTAGCGGTCGTGTTCGTTTGCCTGATTGTGGAGTGTCGATAAGCTGTCTTGGATGGGATGGAAGGTCATAAACGGTGGTGACCGTTACATAAGCCGTCTGTCCTCTTTCCATGGGAGACGGCTTTTTTTGACCTGGTCCCCTTGCACCTTCTGGTGTCTTTGACCATGGGTCGATACCTGCGCCTATAACAGGGGCAGGGATCACACAGTGGACATTTCCATGCCCCTGTTTTTTCCTTTTTGCCCCTGGACCTATTGGCCCATGTGTCCCCATTTTCGCATAATTATAATATCCTTATAATAAAATATCTTTTTAGATTGCTGTCCCTTTAATTTTATGGCTGAGCATACCTGTATATAAAGATACTGTATATACAAACTTCTGCTTGCATTGAGCAGTATCTGTGTTTACAAATCATTCTACATATAAACCTTTATTTGCATTCTGCATTTTCAACACACCAATCCTCCTTTCTTACTATTTCCTCCCTAGCTGACCTTTTATGTACCCATCTCCCCCTGTACCAGTATTGGTCATGCCCCTTTATCATACGTCTCTTACATACTCTTAATATGCAGCCAACTAATCTGCATATTTTCCACCCTCGTGTCAGGTGATCTCCTTGGTCACTTGCCATGTAGCTCCTGACGGCGCTGTGGCGTGTCTACGTCATTCGCGCTGTCAGGAGGCTAGTGTGGGCGGAGGTGAGAGAGCGGGACGTATCTTCCGCCCTCTCTCTCTGTCCCGCCCACTGCATACCACACATATTTACATCTCTCTGCTGCGGCGTGCCTACGTCACCGCGCTGTCAGGCGGCGAGTGTGGGTGGAGGTGAGAGAGCGGGACGTATCTTCCGCCCTCTCTCTCCGTCCCGCCCACTGCATACCACACGTAGTTGCTTCTCCTTGCAGCTTTACGTCACCAGTGCGGGCTTCCACGTGATGAGAGCAGGGCATACCCGTCCCTCCCCTCTCCTCACTTGGAGGCACCGCCCCCCTTTTTCCACACTGACCCATAGCAACGCAGGCTCTCTTTGACAGACCCCTCCCACCTTACTCCCCCTTCCCTCCCCTCTCCTATTTAAAGCCAAGCAGCCCCACAATGTCAGACATTGCTGGACGGCTGCAGCATCTGTACACACTTCACACTGCTTGTGTTTTCTTCCCATGTAAGTACCTTCTCCTTTCATGTTTCCCACCTCGACTCCCAAACTGTTGCCTTACATGTCATTTCCTATACTCTGTACATCTCTAAATTGTGATTTATATTATTTTCATTTTTAGCTTCCGTGCCCTCTACTGACCTCTCTGGCTACTTTTTGTTATTACAGGTATGTCTCTAGCCTTATATATAAAATCTTGGTTCAGCTTTCTTTTTTGCGATCCTTCTTGCGTTTTTTTTGCCTGCGGCATCGTTGATATTATCCTGTCCTCTTATTTATTTATATTTTGGACAGGTAAAAATAAAAATACAACCAATAAACTTTTTACGCTGTGACACTTCGGGCCAAAGGTCTTGCTACGCTGTGATTGATATTAGATGCCAGTCCTCACTCCTCTCTTCACCATCTGAGGTTTGCCATGCGTCCCGACCGCGATGTCCTTTTAAGGGGTGTGCTGAGCCGTTGAAACTTCTTGGGTGGTATGATGTTTTCTTATCTGTACCAGTTCAATATTCATATATTTTTCACTTGTATGTTATTATTTTCAACACATTGCCATTTATTTGTTTTCTAGAAAAGTTGTTTGTTACACTTTCTGACTCCACACATACTTCGGTCCCTGAAGAAGGAAACCCGAAACGCGTTGGGCCCAGTATTCATATTGTGGACTCTTCACTCTTTTCCTACTACACCCCAATAATGTGTTGTTTTTAAACCTTTGTATTATACACGTTTACTGAATATTGTTTGATACCGTTTGTTACTATTAAACTATTATATATTTTTGTATCTACCATGACTACTTGTACTACTGTTGCCTAAAAAGCCCCACCCTGGGGGATCCTCCATTTTTTTCTGTGCTCCATTATGTCCTCCAGAAGCCACTCTCGATCGCTCCCAAAGTCGGGATCACTGGACATCCTCCAATACAACAATCCCAGGCCATCATAGCCAAAGCCTTCCGTGGGGCTGTCATCCGTTGACCACGGGCACTCTTGGACTACATACCACCGGAGGGCTCTGTAGCTCTCGTCCAACCGCATCTCTGCCCGGATCAGCCTGCTTAACTCTGCTGTCCACTCCTGCTTTGGTTGTGCCCCCAATAACAGCATTCGTACTTCATACTGTGACCAGTACCTTACATGGATGGAGGGGAGAGCTTTTCCCTGGTGTCGCTGCTCACGGGCTAGCGCTTCTTTCCAGAGTTCGCAGCGGATTGAATCAGACCATCCAAGCAGGACCTCCTCTGATACTGGTCCTCTGCGCTGTATCTGCTTCTCTCGCAACCTCCTTCTGAATTCCTCTTCCATGGTTACTGGTATCTGTACCTCTCCTCTTCTTTCCTTTGGTGCTGCTTCTTCAGACGTTGTCACTGATTGCCGTATTTCTGCAATTCTCAGCTCATGTTGCCGCTCTCGTTCTCTCTGTTGCTGCTCTCGTTCTCTCTGTTCCTGCAGCTGGATGTCTCTAATGGTATTCTGTATGGCGGTCTCTGATGGGTTAGCACCATATAATGCCAACCGCTGTTGAACTCGCTGCTGGAACAAGTCTTCAACTGACCGGGGTCCTGCATCACCATCCCTCTGATCCATCTCGGCTAGCGCAATGATCAGGGTGGCCTTGTTCTTCCCACCGGTCCCTCCACGGCTCTCAAGCAAGTCTTTTAGCATGGTTCTCCTCCAGGCTGCATAGCTGGTCATTCATGGTGGTGGTTTGGAGTTGTCCCAGTAACTGGAGAGCAAATCCCACCGCTGCCAACCAATGTGACGAGACCCTTTGCTCGCCCGGTCCTGCTCTCCTGACACTCCTCTGCTTCTATTGGATCAGCTTGCAGATTGCAACGTCTGATGGTCCAGTCATCCAAGGTTCCGGTATCCGAATTACAGCTATGTGCCATTCGGACCCATTAAGAACAAACACCAGGCTGGCTGTATGTAAGTTCAAACAGGACTCTCTATTTTCAAGTACACAGCACACTTTTATACAGAATTTGGAACATCCCACCCCCAACAACCGCTTTCCCATTGGTCAATTGTAAAGTATATGCAGTCTTCACTCAGGTCCTCCTTGACCATGCAAATGAGGACTTGAAATAGTCAACAGGGATTGGTCCAATAGCTTGGATAGAAAGGCTTATGTGTATTGAGACAGAAGCCCCAGGGGGTAATCAATGTACACAATAGCCAGCCACAGAACAATGGGACGTCTGGAGAGTGAGTTAGCCTTAAGACAGGGCAAAGACCCTTTTGACTTAATCAGTTACAACACAGTATTGGCATCACACAATAGAACATGGTATGTCATTCCACATCTTTAGACAGACGGTCTGTCTCTACTAACAGAAGATACCCACACCTGCTAATCAAAAGGCTTTAAACAGGCTTATCACATAATGGAAATGTCTCAGTATAGCTCAGTAACCACTCCAGTTACTCCAAGGTCCATGACAGGGTAAACCCCAAAAGAGTGAGAAAGATCTAGGGTTGCTACCTCATCCCTTTAAACCAGAACACAGAGTAATTACACAGGTTCTGGGGCTAATTTACTGTTGATAATGCACCAAGTGAGTTTAATTAGCGGCAACTTAATCAGCCAAAGAACCTGTGTAATTAATATGTTTTTGCTTTTAAAGGGATGAGATGGCAACCAGGGCTCGAGTCCTGCGGGAACGCATGGAAACGACGTCCCTCCACTTATTTTAAAGCAGGAACGTTGTTCCCTTTGCAGGACTCGAGCAGCCGATCCTCCCGAGCCCGTTCCTGTATGGGTGCAGTTCACTCAGGCGCCACAGGGGGCGCTCAAGCACCAGAGTACTCTCCTCCTCCTCTCTATGTCAGTTTCCTGCCCAAGTCTAGAGGACCAAGCCACAGCACATGATGGGGAACGAATGCAATGCTGTTGAATGCCTCTGATGGAGGCTGCAGTGCTGAAGCTGATGGAAGGTAGGAGACATGGGCCATCTGAGAAGTGAGTATAATTGCTCTTCTAAAGCAGTTAGCTGACAACCCTTACACCAAGCTAGCACTCTGAGTGTACCTACTATACTGTATAATTACATCAGATGTACTTTTGGCACTCCACTATTTATCTATTAGTTCTGTGATTTCCCAATAGAAGAGCCCTCTCTCTGTATGTGTTTGGAGATATGATTATTCTGGTTTTCTCTCTGCAATTTTTTCTGCACTGTGGGGGTGAGGTGGTGGTCTGTGCTAATGGATGGGGGGGGTGGTTTGTGGGGGTTCTTCTGTGCTAATGGAGGGGGGGGGGGGTTGTGGGCAGTGGCGTATCCAGGGTATGGCACCTATGGCAAGTGCCATGGGGGCCATATAAAGGGGGCACTCCTGAGTAGCTGTGCAGCAAGGCTTTTCCTGCATAATTGTGGCTGAATAGGACCTGCAGCAGTGTGAACATGAACATCCAGGGATTGGAGAGCAAGCCGGCTGGGTGTGCAGTGCACTGTGCAGCTCCAATTAAAGACTTCACCTGTCAGATCCAAATTGTGATGTTGGGTATGGGCGGGACTGCTGCTCAGACCCACCCCCTCTGTCAAACAACCAGTGTAATGAAAGAGCCGACTCACGTGCACTCCTTATCACATCCTATAACACTTCTCCAGTCCTCCCTTACACAGAGCACAGTGACCCCTCCCCTCTAGCAAGTTGTATCTAAGCCCCGCCCTCCACCTATGTTCTTTCTGGCATAGGCATCAGGTGAATGTGAGGTGAGAGGAGGCTCCCTCAGAGGAGGGACTACAGGTCCCAGCATGTCAGCTGCTTTCTGACAAGGTTTGTGTGTCTGCAGCCCTGAAGAGAGGCCCGGAGCAAAAACCAGCATGCATAGGCGCAGGGCCGGCCATGACGGGGTTAAAGAAAAGCCCTGCCATGGTCGGGGGGAGGGGTTTGCAGTGAAGGAGAGCGGTGGGAGGGGAGGTTATAAATCACCCCTCCCACGCTTCCCGGGTTAACACGCACAAGGGGCGAAGTTTGCTGCTGGGGACGTCCGGGGAGAGGTAGGCCGCGACCGGGGACTTTATTTTCGGGCGATCGGCGGGACATAGGCGCTGCTGGGGATCCTTGCTCTGCCAGTAACTACCAGGGAGAGACAGGCCGCGACCGGGGACTCTATTTTCGGGCGATCGGCGATTCTCAGGGGCGCTGCTGGGGCCTGTGTTCTGCCAGAGACTACCGTTGAGAGGCAGGCCGCGACCGGGGTCTATATTTTCGGGCTATCGGCTCCAGGGACAGGCGCTGCTGGTGTAGCTGGCTCGGCCTAAAAAAAAAAAAAAAAAAAAACGAGCGCTGCTAGGCCGCAGCCGGGGAGGGGTGGCTCCAGTCCATGCTGGGGCCGCTCCTGCCACAGGGGGATACCAGGACTGATTCACCTGTCCGGGGGGGCACCCCGGGAGCGCGTGGGCCTCGGCCTGCAGAGCGGGGCAATGTGGTTAATTCCCCTGTCCGGGGGGGGAGGGGGATACCCCGCGATCACAGGTGTCCCGGCCCCCTGTGCGATATTCACCAGGTCCGTCCACCCGGTCCCATAGGAGGGAGGGCAGCCCCATCCGGGCCCCCTCGGGCCCCCCAGCGAAACGTACAGCGGCGGGGGGGCGCCAGGCGAAGGCCATTGATCGGCAGCGTGGGGCAGGGAGGGGGCGGCCAGGGGGCTCTACTGCGGCGGCCAGGTCCACTCGGCGAGACGATCGGAGGGACGCGGGCTCCAACCCCGGTTTTGCACCGGAGGGCCAAGAGCCTCAGCAACGCACATCGGTCCCTGCAGTGGCTAGCTCCCCAGCATCCGCGGCTAGCCACCTCCAATCCAGCCCCGTGGTGAGGGAGCGTGGGGGAGGGGAAGACGGCAGAGTGTACGAGGCACCAAGGAAAGCAACGAGGAAGTCGGTTCACGGGTCCAGGGTGCGCAGCGAGAGCGAGTCCAGCTCTGGGCCCACGGCTCCCAGGCCCGAGTCGCCTGGTGGGCTTTCATCTGGTGAGGAGGGTCATCCTGGAGATCGATCGGAAGGGGAGCTGTCGGAGGAGGAAGTTGTGCCCAGGACGGAGGTCGCAGCGCGGGAGCCAAGCCGGACGGCTGGTGGGATTGCTTCCAGACAGCCCGGTGAGTCGTTTTTGGCTTTGTCTTCTACTGTACAAAATGTGGGGGTGTCAGTGGGGGGACGGGGGGGGGGTCCCCGTAGTCGTTTAGGGGTGCCCGCAGGGGTGAGTAGTGGGGGTTCGGGTGCCCTGGGGGAACAGTCGGGAGAGGATGGGGGTTTGCACCGGTTTTTGGTGGGTCTAGAAGCATTGGTGAGCCAGCTGAAGGGTGGGGTCAGCCCCGCCGTTAGCCCCGCGGCAGCATGGGGTCCGGCGGGGGGGTTCGGGGTCACGTCACCTGCAGTGGCGGTCGCCGTGTCGGGGCCTGTGGTGCCTGTGGACAAGGGGCAAGAGGTAGGGGCGGTGGCAGCGGGTACTGGGGTGCCGCCTGCGGAAAAAGGAGATGCGGGGGTCGATTCCGCGAAGAAGAGGGATTTGGTCCGGTTGGCGGACGCAGTTAAGGGGAGGTGTATACATGTTATGAGGCACCGCTGGGTTCACATTTGAAGCCGGAGGTGCGGGAAAAGATTTGGAAGAGTGAATATGTAGAGATATTTGCGTTGTTACCGCTGGAAAAGTTTAACCTTGATAGGGTTAAGCCGGAGGAGTCCAAGAAAGAGGACGAGGAGAAGAGGAGGTATAGGCTTATACCTAGAACTTTTGCGAACTGGTCGCAGGCGTACTCGATCATGGCGAGCGTGATCGGCGAGAAAAACCCCGAACATTGTTCGGCGCTTTTCAGTTACCAGGAGGCGATTAGCGAGGCCTACCGGTGCTACGGGGGCACGGGGTGGCTCCGGTATGATGAGCAGTTCCGGCAACGCCGGGCTATCAGGCCGGATATTAGGTGGGACACTAAAGACATCGGCCTTTGGATGCGGCTTATGTCGGCCCCACGGACGTCCACGCCGTTTTTTCAGGGGGGGGCCGGTGGAACCTCTTCCCCAGGACAGTCGGCCGGAAAGAAAAAGGGGGTCTGCTGGCAGTTCAACGAAGGAAACTGCAAGTTCGGAGGGTCTTGCCGGTTCAAGCACGAGTGCTCCGGCTGTGGTGGCAATCACCCCTCTTCCCGGTGTTTTAAACAAGGCAAGGGCCGTGCCGGAGATTCTTCAAGTAAGAGGGAGGACTCCGGTGATGGTGGAAAGGATGCGACCGTTTCTCGGTAGATATCCTGACAGGGCGGCCGCCCTGTCGTTGGAAAGGGGATTCTCCGTGGGTTTCAGCATTCCGTGCAAGTTGGCGGTGGTCCCCCCGGTGGCAAAGAATTTGCGTTCCGCGTTACAACATCCGGAGGTGGTTTCGGAGAAACTGCTGAAGGAAGTGGCGTTGGGCAGGATGGGGGGCCCATTTGTCTTGCCTCCCTTGGACGATTTGGTGGTTTCACCTTTGGGGGTGGTGCCTAAGAAGGAGCCGAACAAATTCCGGCTCATTCATCATTTGTCGTTTCCAAGGGGGGGGTCGGTCAACGACGCTATCAGCATGGAGGAGTGTATGGAGAGTTACACCTCTTTTGATGCTGCGGTGGGCTGGGTTAGACGGTATGGCCGGGGGGCCTTGATGGCCAAGTCGGACATTGAGGCGGCGTTTCGGCTCCTGCCGGTCCACCCGGATAGTTTTCGGCTTTTGGGTTGCCATTGGGGTGGGGAGTTCTACGTAGACAAGTGCCTACCGATGGGCTGCTCCATTTCCTGCGCGCTGTTTGAACGGTTTAGTTCTTTCCTGGAGTGGGTGGTTCGGGATGTGTCCGGAGTGAGCTCCGTGATCCACTATCTGGACGACTTCCTCTGTGTTGGCCCGGCGGGGTCGCGGATTTGCGCAGTGTTGTTGGCCACGTTGGAGCACATTGCGGAGCGATTTGGTGTGCCGCTGGCACCCGAGAAAACGGAGGGACCGAGATCGGTCATCCAATTCTTGGGCATTGTGATCGATTCGGAGGTGATGGAATGTAGGTTGCCACTGGACAAGCTGGAAGGCCTCAAGGCTGAGATACAGGAGATGGTGGGTTTGCGGAAAGTGCAACTCCGAGCGCTGCAGTCGCTCCTGGGGAAGCTAAACTTTGCGTGCCGCATTCTCCCCATGGGGAGGGTCTTTTGCAGGCGCCTCTCGGCGGCCACAGCGGGGGTCAGGTCACCCAGGCACTATGTGCGCCTGGGGAAAGAACATAGGGAGGATTTTTTGGTGTGGCACTCCTTTTTGGAATCCTTCAACGGCAGGGCATTGTGGATGTCCGGTCCGGTTAGTAACTTTGACATGGAGTTGTTCACGGATGCAGCTGGAGGCGCAGGTTTTGGGGCATACTTTCAGGGGCAATGGAGTGCGGGCTCTTGGCCTCAGGCCTGGTTGGAGGCGGGGTTCACAAAGAACTTGGTGCTGTTGGAATTGTTTCCGGTGGTGCTGGCAGTAGAGTTGTGGGGTTCGGCCTTCCGGGACCGGAAGGTGCGGTTCCATGGGGATAATCTGGGGGTGGTCCAGGTGATCAACAGAGTTACGGCGTCCTCTCCTCCAGTTATTCGGCTATTACGGCACCTGGTGCTGCGCTGTTTGCAGATGAACATATTTGTGTATGCGGTGCATTTACCGGGGGGGAGAATGCAGTGGCTGACGCTCTGTCTCGCTTTCAGTGGGACCGGTTCCGGGAGCTGGTGCCGGAGGCAGAGGAGCAAGGGGTACCCTGTCCGGAGTGGCTTTGGAGGATTCCGTTGGAATCGTCTCCAGTTGGATCAGAAAGTCGGTAAGTGTGAACACTTGGAGGGCGTATGAGAAGGTTTGGGCAGAATGGCAGGCTCTGGTTAGGGAGGCCGAGGTGGACCCGGCCGGTCCCGAGGTCAAGGGATTGGTGATTTATTTCTTGGTCAGGAACATGGAGGCCGGGGTGTCTCAGTCCATGTTGGACAAAAAATTGGCCGGCTTGGCTTTCCTGTTTAAGTGGCAAGGGTGTCCGGACTTTACTAAGGACTTTTGTGTCCGGCAGGCCCTTAAAGGTTACAGGAAACAGGGGCGTCGGGCGGATTCCCGGCGCCCGGTGTCGTTTGAAATATTGAGGGGTATTATGGGAGAGTTGGGGACAGTGTGTTCGTCCCGGTTTGACGTGTTATTGTTTCGGGTGGCGTTCGCGTTGGCGTTTTTTGGAGCTTTTCGAGTAGGGGAATTGGTTAGCCCCTCGAAGACGGTACAGGGTGGCATGTTAGCCGGTGACATGGCATGGACGCGAGAAGGGGTTGCAATGTTGCTACGTCGGTCCAAGACGGACCAGAAAGGGAAGGGCAAAGTGGTGCGAGTTTTCCCTATTGAGGGGTCGGAATTATGCCCAGTTAGGGTGGTGCAGGAATTTTTGGAAGTACGGCCGAAGTTGGGCGGATCATTTTTGCTGCATGAGGATGGGACGGCGTTGTCGCGGTATCAATTCGTGACGGTGTTTAGACGGTGCCTGGGGGCTTTGGGCCTTGTGGCTCAGGAGTTCTCGGCGCATTCTTTTCGGATTGGGGCTGCGACGGAAGCGGCCCGTTGTGGCTTGGATGAGGAATTGGTGAAGAGGATTGGCAGATGGGAGTCGAGGAGGTTTCGACTATATGTTAGACCCCAGCTCATGGTAGAATTAGGGGTGAGTGGGGGTGCAGGTTAACATACGTCCCGGGAAAGTTAAGGGGCCACCTCCAATGTTGGTAGGGAGTGGACCGGGGTTTTTGGTTAAGGGAACATGTTGGGGTCGGGGATGGGGGTCGTCTCCCGATGGGCTTATTTGTGATGGTTTTCTTACTTGCTGTCTTTCAGGTGCGGGACAAGGGCTGGTCTGGATAATGGGCCACTCCTTCGTTCATAGGGGGGGCGGCGAGAGCGGATAGGCGACCGGACGGTCGCCAGCTGGGGGTCCCAAGACAGGAAGCGATGGTGCGGTGGTTGGGGTTCCCGGGGATGTTGTGGAGCAGGGTGGTGCCGGAAGTGCACAAGTTTGCACGGTTGGATCGCCCGCCGGATGTTTTGTTGATACATGCGGGGGGCAACGACCTTGGGATTCGTACTATGTTGGATGTCGCACGCGACATCAAATTCGACTTTTTGCGAATTCGCATGTCCTACCCGGATACGGTAGTGATATGGTCTGACATTGTGGGCAGGTCATCATGGCGGATGGCCAGATCCTGGGAAGGTGTGAACAGGGCCAGGAGAAAGATCAATCGGGACGTGGCTAAGTTTGTGATCAGGAATGGTGGGTTGGTGGTTAGACACCCTGAGTTGGAGGTGGATACGTGGAGGTATCAGCTGAAAGATGGAGTACATTTGACCGACGTGGGGATTGACATGTGGGTGTTGGGCCTGCAAGACGGGATCCAGCGAGCATTGAGGGTGTGGAGGGGCGCCCAAAGGTAAGGAGTTACCTTTGGGTGCTGGTGGCGGGTGTTTTGGACTTTGCAGGAGAAGAAATTACCCTAAAGTGGATGGCATTACCCAGAGGTGGTATGGGTTCTGAAGGGGCTAGTAGTCCAGTCTACCAAGGTGTAGCTGGGAAGTGGTTAATGGGGGCACTGCGGTCAGGTAAGGTCGTCTCTGAGTCAGGTTTTCGGCTTGAGGCCTAAGACCAGATTTAGGTATCGCAGTGCTCATAAAGGTTTAGCATGGTTAAAAATGGTTTAATGTGCCTGCAAAGTCCAGCACCAGTAGTGTTAATATTGTATTTCAGGTTTACTTATGTTTATGTGTGGAAATGTTATTTAATGTTATTTAATATTTAAAAAAGGTTATTTAAAAATAAATGGAGGCTGCTACGGACAGTTTTTTACTCCAAAGATTACAGTAGTGGTGTCAGTTATTTATTAAGGTAAAAGTTGAGTAAAATGTGGGTCTTAGCAGATAAGGGTTTATGTATTTATACCATAGTCATGTTAGTGATGGCACAATAACAATGTACAGTGCTGAGGAGATCACTTCCTGTGTACTGGTGGGGGGAAATGATGTGTCAGGCTGGTTTCCCCCTCATTGCAGATATTCTATCTCTCTGAAGATCTGTCCAGTGTGTGGGCTCCAGGGCCCCCTACAGGAGATCTGAGGGGATCAGGCACCTAGGGATATGTAGGTAAAGAGAACCTGTCATTGTCCAGATCAAAGTAAAAAGGTAAGTACTACAGATGAGCGCCTCCATTATTGACACCATCCCTGCACTCTGCTGCCGTCTGTCTGTTTGTAAGGCACTTGGTGAATGCTTTGCTCTGTGCCAAGGCCCAGCCCACCATCCCTGGTGTGGGGAGACATTAAAGCTGACATTTAACTGAATTGGGTACACACTATTAATTTTTTCTTATTAAACCAGGAGACTGGATGTTCACACTGCTGCAGGTCCTATTCAGACAGAAGTTGACATGCATTGCTGGCTGGGACAAAGATATAAAGAGTCAGGATCAGTTAAATGTTCCCCTCCCCAGGTTTTTTTTCAGCCTTGTGTAGCCCTGCACTCACAGATCACCACTTTCACTTACTGTCTGGGTTCACACAGGTGCGATGCGGGAACCCTGCAAATCCACTGCGGGTTCCCACATCACACCCAACTCGCATGGCAGTTCACACTGCCATATATGAGCTGCTGGGGAGTGTCAATACAATGTTAATGACACCCCCATTTCAGATTGCATACCGCACTGCGAACTGTCAGTTCGGACATGAATCGGATCGCATAGGTGTGAACACTCATGCAATCCTGATTCTGGTGCGGACCAAAAAAAAAAGTCCTGTGTGAGTTTAGTCTGAATGTGATTTCAATTTCAGCCATATTATCTGTAGGAGGCACAGGCCACAGGAGGACATTACTGGGGGTGAAGCCAGAGGAGGATAGTACACTGATTTTCACAGTGCCTGATTGGAGAGGTGAACAGGACACAGTGACAGAACAGAAGGCGGACACTGATTGATGTGGAAAGGTATGGTAATATGAAGGGGGACAGAGGAGGAAACTACCATGTGCACAGCCTCTAACCATATCTTGTCCGCAGTATCTGAAAGATGGGTTTCAAATGTTTTGACAGGGGCGCAGTTTCAGTGCTTGCCATAGGCGCAATTTTCACTAGATACGCCTCTCTTTGTGGGGGTTCTGTGCTAATGGAGGGGTGGTCTGTGCTAATGGAGGGGTGAGGGGTGGTCTGTGCTAATGGAGGAGGCTGGTATGTACTTATGGGGGGGTGGTTTGTGGGGGTTCTGTACTAATGGAGGGGGGTGTTTGTCCTGGGGGTGTCTGTACTAGTGGAGGGGGGAGGTTTGTGGGGGATGGTCTGTACCAATGGAGGGGGGTGTCTGTACTAATGGAGGGGGGAGGTTTGTGGGGGGGCCTGTCTTAATGGAGGGGGATGGCTTGTCCTGTGGGGTCTGTACTAATGGAGGGGGCTCAGGTGGGGTCTGTACTGAGGGAGGTGGAGGGGGGACACCAACCCTAATGAATGAATGAATGAATGACTTGTATAGCACTACTCATGCGAATTGAATCGCCTCTGGGCGCTTTTTCCAGCCAGTGTCTGCTTGGCTGGTGCGGTCATTTTACCCCGTAGGATCGTGACACGCTTGGGACACACAGTCATACACACAGATATACATATATATACTGGGCCAATTTGGGCAAGATCCAATTTACCTACCAGCATGTCTTTGGAGTGTGGGAGGAAACCGGAGTACCCGGAGGAAACCCACGCAGGCACAGGAAGAACATGCAAACTCCAGGCAGATGGTGTCATGGTCGGGATTCGAACCAGCGACCCTTTTGCTGCTAGGCGAAAGTGCTACTCACTACACCACTGTGCTGCCCAGTAACACCACTGCAGCCGCAGGCTCTCCCCCCTCCCTCTCCCCCCGCGATGCTGTACTAGTGAGCAGCGCTTGCCAGCATAGCTGCCCACTATGTTTCTTCCCCCGCCTTCATATTGGATCTTGGGTGGGAGTTCCCACACTTATTTCCCCAGGACTTGACCCCTGATGGCAACCCTAGAAAGATCAGAAATAAAACAATGGCTGGGTAAGGCCGGCCCGGTGTCTATTCTGCACAAGGTACGGACAAGTCCTGTGGGATCCATGCCTGGTTCATTTTAATGAACGTGAGCTTGTCCACATTGGCTTTGGACAGGCGGCTGCGCTTGTCTGTGATAACGCCCCCCTGCCGTGCTAAATACACGTTCAGACAATACACTGGCCGCAGGGCAGGCCAGCACCTCCAAGGCGTAAAGGGCAAGCTCAGGCCATGTGCCCAATTTGGAGGCCCAGAAGTTTAAGGGGGCATAGCCTTCATTCAGTATGTGTAGGCGTGTGCACACATACTGCTCCACCATGTTGCTGAAATGCTGCCTCCTGCTTAAACGTTCCATATCAGCTGGTGGTGCTGTTTGTTGTGGCGTGCTGACAAAGCTTTTCCACATTTCGGCCATGCTAACCCTGCCTTCTGAGGTGCTGGCAGTGCCCCTGCTGTGTTGGTGACCTCTTCCTCCTCCTCTGCCTTCGCCTTCTGCTTCCACTGTGCCCCCGCTGCCAGGTGGGAATTGCACCAGCAGCGCATCTACCAGCGTGCGCTTGTACTCGCGCATCTTGCGTTCACGCTCCAGTGAGGGGATTAAGGACGGTACATTGTCCTTGTAACGGGGATCCAGCAGCGTGGCCACCCAGTAATCAGCACCTATCATAATGTGCGAAACACGCCGGTCGTTGCGGAGACACTGCAGCATGTAATTGCTCATGTGTGCCAGGCTGCCCAGAGTCAACGAACAGCTGTCCTCTGTGGGAGGTGTATCATCTGTGTCCTCTGTATCCCCCCAGCCACGCACCAGTAATGGCCATGAGCTGGTCTGGATGCCATCCTGCTGTGAACATGGTTCCTCCTCCTCCTCCATGTCTTCCTCCTCCTCATCCTCCACCGCGTCATCCTCCAGAACTGTGCCCTTGCTGGACAATTGTGTACCTGGCCTTTGTTGGTGCACGAACCCACCCTCGGAGCCACTTGTGAATGACTGCCCTGAAAGCCTTGCAAATGACCCCGATGATTCCTCCTCCTGTGCCACATCCTCTTCCATCATCGCCCGTAGCGTTTTTCAAGGAGGCATAGAACTGGGATAGTCACGCTGAGAGCGGCGTCATTGGCACTGGCCATGTTGGTGGAGTACTCAAAACAGCGCAACAAGGCACACAGGTCTCGCATGGAGGCCCAGTTATTGGTGGTAAAGTGGTTCTGTTCTGCAGAGCGACTCACGCGTGCGTGCTGCAGCTGGAACTCCACTATCGCCTGCTGCTGCTCGCACAGTCTGGCCAGCATGTGCAAGGTGGAGTTCCACCTTGTGGGCACATCACATATGAGGCGGTGAGTGGGAAGGCCGAAGTTGCGCTGCAGCGCTGCCAGGCGAGCAGCAGCAGGGTGAGAACGCCGAAATGTGCACAGACGGCCCGCACTTTCTGCAGCAGCTGTGGCATATCCGGGTAAGTTTTCAGGAAACTCTGCACCACCAAATTCAGCACATGCGCCAGGCAAGGGATGTGCGTCAAACCGGCTAGGCCCAGAGCTGCTACGAGATTTCGCCCGTTATCGCACACCACCAGGCCCGGCTTGAGGCTCACTGATGCCAACCACTCATCGGTCTGTTGTTCCATGTCCCTCCACAACTCCTGCGCGGTGTGTGGTTTTTCCCCCAAACAGAAAAGTTTTAAAACTGCCTGCTGGCGTTTACCCATAGCTGTGCTGAAGTTGGTGGTGAATTTGTTACGCTGACTGGATGAGGAGGCGGTAGAGGATGAGGAAGCGGAGTAGAAGGAGTTAGGAACAGGAGGCAAACTGAAGCGCCCTGCAATCCTCGGTGGTGGAAGGACATGCGCCAAACTGCTATCCGCCTCAGGCCCAGCCGCCACTACATTTACCCAGTGCGCTGTTAGGGAGATATAACGTCCCTGATCGTGCTTACTGGTCCATGTATCGGTAGTTAGGTGGACCTTGGCACAGATGGCGTTGCGCAGTGCACACCTGATTTTGTCACCCACTTGGTTGTGCAGGGAAGGGATGGCTCGCCTGGAAAAGTAGTGGCGGCTGGGCACGACGTACTGTGGGACAGCCAATGCCATCAGGCTTTTAAAACTCTGCGTCTCCACCAGACTTAATGACAGCATTTCAAAGGCAAGTAATTTTGAAATGCTAGCATTCAGGGCCAGGGATCGCAGGTGGGTAGAGGGGTGCTTCCTCTTATGCTCCAGTGTTTGGGAGATGGAGAGCTGAATGCTTCCATGGGACATTGTGGAGATGTTTGGTGACGCAGGTGGTAGTGTTGCTTGCCGGTCCTCTAATTGAGGGGTGGCAGGTGGCACTGTCACTACGGAGGTGGATGAAGAGGCAGAGAGGCCCGAGACTGATGCAGAAGAGGAAGCAGGAGGAGCCAGAGACCTTTCTTGGTTTTTGAGGTGTCTACTCCACTGCAGCTCGTGCTTTGCACTTAGATGCCTGGTCATGCAGGTCGTGCTCAGGTTGAGAACGTTTATGCCTCGCTTCAGGCTCTGATTGCACAACGTGCAAACCACGCGTGTCTTGTCATCAGCACATTGTGTGAAGAGCTGCCACGTTAGGGAACTCCTTGGACCTGGCTTTGATGTGCTCGGTCCCTTGCTGCATTGGGCAGTAGCAGGCGTACTGTCTAGGGGACGGACGCTCTGCTTTGGCACCCTGCTCCCTCTTCTGCTGTGCTGGTGGCTCTGTGCGACCACCGCCTCTTCCTCCGAACTACACGGGTCACCTGCATGAGGTTGATTCCATGTCGGGTCGAGGACCTCATCGTCCTGCACATTATCTTCCACCCAGTCTTCACCACTGCCCTCCTTGTCGGTCTGCACAATTGCAAAATCACCAGCAGTTGGCAACTGTGTTTCATCATCATCCAAGACGTGTTGTGATGGTCCCCCCATGTACTCATCTTGAAATATAAGTGGTTGGGCATCGGTGCACTCAATCTCTTCCCCTCCTGGGGCTGGGCTAGGTGGATGGCCCTGGGAACACATGCTAACAGACTCATCAAAAAGAAGAAGAGACTGCTGCATGCTTTGGGGGTCAGACTGCTTGGCTGATTTGCAAGGGGGTGAGGTGAAAGACTGATGGTGGACATCGGCTGCAGGCGCCAACTCTGAGCTTCCAGCACAAGACTGGTTGGAAAAGAATGTGAAGGTACTGGAGGCACTGTCAGCAACCCAATCTACTACCGCATGTTCTGCTCCTGGCCTCAACATTCGTAGAGCTGGATTAGGCCCGACCAAATACCGCTGCAGGCTCTGTCGGCTACTCGCACCTGAGAAAGGTGTTTCACTTGTGCGTGTAGCTGGCACAGATCGACCACGTCCTCTCCCTGTAACAGGAGCTCCACCAGCAGCACCACGACCGCAGCCACGTCCCTTATTTGACGTTTTCCTCATATTTCTCAAATTTAGGGTCTTGCCCTAATTTTGAGAAATTTTAAATACAACAATAGTGTAATATGGTGAAATAGGCAGAGATTCACCTATATATTTCTCTACCTATAGCAAGAAGCAGGAAACCAGCCCTAAACAATGTACTTCACAGACAGTATATCACAGGGGACGGGTAGAGTGCTGGTGAAATGGGCAGAGATTCACCTATATATTTCTCTATGTATAGCAATAAGCAGGAAGCCAGCCCTAAACAATGTACTTCACAGACAGTATATCACAGGGGACGGGTAGAGTGCTGGTGAAATGGGCAGAGATTCACCTATATATTTCTCTACCTATAGCAATAAGCAGGAAGCCAGCCCTAAACAATGTACTTCACAGACAGTATATCACAGGGGACGGGTAGAGTGCTGGTGAAATGGGCAGAGATTCACCTATATATTTCTCTACGTATAGCAAGAAGCAGGTAACCCAGCCCTAAACAATTATACTGCACAGACAGTATATGACAGGGGACAGGTAGAGTGCTGGTGAAATGGGCAGAGATTCACCTATATATTTCTCTACGTATAGCAAGAAGCAGGTACCCCAGCCCTAAACAATTGTACTGCACAGACAGTATATGACAGGGGACAGGTAGAGTGCTGGTGAAATGGGCAGAGATTCACCTATATATTTCTCTACCTATAGCAGGAAGCCAGCCCTAAACAATGTACTGGTGGAGTGCTGGTGAAATGGGCAGAGATTCACCTATATATTTTTCAAATTTAGGGTCTTGCCCTAATTTTGAGAAATTTTAAATACAACATAGTGTAAGCTGGTGAAATAGGCAGAGATTCACCTATATATTTCTCTACCTATAGCAAGAAGCAGGAAGCCAGCCCTAAACAATGTACTTCACAGACAGGGGACGGGTAGAGTGCTGGTGAAATGGGCAGAGATCCACCTATATATTTCTCTACCTATAGCAATAAGCAGGAAGCCAGCCCTAAACAATGTACTTCACAGACAGTATATGACAGGGGACGGGTAGAGTGCTGGTGAAATGGGCAGAGATTCACCTATATATTTCTCTACGTATAGCAAGAAGCAGGTAACCCAGCCCTAAACAATTGTACTGCACAGACAGTATATGACAGGGGACAGGTAGAGTGCTGGTGAAATGGGCAGAGATTCACCTATATATTTCTCTACATATAGCAAGAAGCAGGTAACCCAGCCCTAAACAATTGTACTGCACAGACAGTATATGACAGGGGACAGGTAGAGTGCTGGTGAAATGGGCAGAGATTCACCTATATATTTCTCTACGTATAGCAAGAAGCAGCTAACCCAGCCCTAAACAATTATACTGCACAGACAGTATATGACAGGGGACAGGTAGAGTGCTGGTGAAATGGGCAGAGATTCACCTATATATTTCTCTACGTATAGCAAGAAGCAGGTAACTCAGCCCTAAACAATTGTACTGCACAGACAGTATATGACAGGGGACAGGTAGAGTGCTGGTGAAATGGGCAGAGATTCACCTATATATTTCTCTAACTATAGCAAGAAGCAGGTAACCCAGCCCTAAACAATTGTACTGCATAGACAGTATATGACAGGGGACAGGTAGAGTGCTGGTGAAATGGGCAGAGATTCACCTATATATTTCTCTACGTATAGCAAGAAGCAGGTAACCCAGCCCTAAACAATTATACTGCACAGACAGTATATGACAGGGGACAGGTAGAGTGCTGGTGAAATGGGCAGAGATTCACCTATATATTTCTCTAACTATAACAAGAAGCAGGTAACCCAGCCCTAAACAATTATACTGCACAGACAGTATATGACAGGGGACAGGTAGAGTGTGCTGGTGAAATGGGCAGAGATTCACCTATATATTTCTCTAACTATAGCAAGAAGCAGGTAACCCAGCCCTAAACAATGTACTATATGAAGCAGATGTCACAGAAATCAAGAGTGCTGGTTTAGATTTCTGAAGCAGCATACACCTCACTGACACTGTCCCTCAAAATCCGGAGCCTGTCCCTACCATAGCTACACCAGACTGACGAGCGGCCCATAAACCATATAATATGTCAAAGAAATAAATAGTGCTTGGTTAGATTTCTGAAGCAGGATCAAACCTCACTGACACTGTCCCTAAGAATCAGTCAGAAGCCTTTCCCTATCATAACTAGAGCAGAGTTCAATGAATAAAGAATGCTTGTTTAGATGTATGAAGCCGGATAAACCTCACTGACACTGTACCTAAGCAGCAGCAGCAGCCTTTCCCTATCATAACTGAAGCAGAGTGACGATCTGTGCTGTGTGCCTCTATCTAATAGAGGCTGGTCACATGCTGGGTTACATGCTGCACTGGCCAATCAGAGCCATGCCATAAGTAGGCATGACTGTGATCAGTTCCCAGTCACAGTAGTAAAACGAATGGTGATTGGCTGCCGTGCAGCGCGCCAAAACATACCCGAACTCCGAACCCGAACCCGGACTTTTTCCAATTATTCTGGTTCGGGAGCAAAAAAAAACCAAAGTCCGTACCGAACCCGAACTTTACAGTTCGGGTTCGCTCAACCCTACCCACTACGTGTATAGGGCAAGTGTGCTAATTACTTTGCACCTAAACCCACCTTGTGTATAGTGCAAGTGTGCTAATTACTTTTCACCTAAACCCACTTGGTTTATAGTGCAAGTGTGCTAATTACTTTCCACCTAAACCTACTTGGTTTATAGTGCAAGTGTGCTAATTACTGTTAGGTAGATTCACATAGAATGGCCTATTATTAGGCCGGCCTAGCCTAGTCTTTTTAGGCTACACCGCCTTAAATTATTTAGGTTAAAAGTGATTCTCAAACCACTTACCTTCAAATTTTAGGCGGCGTAGCCTAAAACGAGCGGGCGTAAGCGCGCCTAATTCAAATGACTGGGAGGGGGGCGTGTATTATTGAAATGAGGCTTGACCTCACGTTTTTCGACGTTTTTGCGTACTGCGCATGCGCCGGGCGACTACATTTCCCAGGGCGCATTGCGGCTAAGTACGCCGTACAGCCCTATTGATTTCAACGCGGACGTAAACGACGTAACTCCCGATTCGCGGACGACTTACGCAAACGACGCTAAAAATTCGAACCTCACGGTGGGAACGTTGGCCATACTTAACAATACTTAGTCCACTAGAGCATAGCTCTAAATTTAGGCGGCCTATCCCTTATGGAAACGACGTAACTCGACGGTGTAGGCCCGGCGTACGCTCGTAAATCATCGGGAATCGGTGTATCCCCTCATTTACATAATCTAGGCCGGCCGCAATGGCAGCGCCATCTAGCGGGCAAAAGAAACATTGCAGCCTAAGATAGAATGGCGCAAGCCAGCCTATCTTATGTATGTTTAAGTGTATCTCTGTTTGAGAATACACTTAAACATAGGCCGGCTTAGATTCAGAGTTAGGTCGGCTTATCTGTAGATAAGCCGGCCTAACTCTTTGTGAATCTACCTATGTGTACCTAAACCCACTTTGTGTATAGTGCAAGTGTGCTAATTACTTTGCACCTAAACCCACCTCGTGTATAGTGCAAGTGTGCTAATTACTTTCCACCTAAACCCACTTGGTTTACAGTGCAAGTGTGCTAATTACTTTGGCCCAGATTCAGGTAGATTTGCCCATTACTTACACATGAGCTGCTCAGCTGAATTTCTCTGCGCTGGGGCAATTTTGCCAAATTGCCACCTGATTCAGGAATCGTTTGTTCATTTAATTTGCTCCTGTTTAAGGCAAAGCTGAGGGCGCAAGGCCGCGCAAGTGAAAGTGGGTGTGCCCCTATGTAAATGAGCTTTTTTCGGCTCAGCAGAGGTTTGCGCCGGGCGCGCGCATGCGCAGTTAGAGCGCTGCCGTCTGCGCATGTGTCAAACTGCGCCTAGCATACTTTAAGGGCAAATCCTGCTCAGCTGCTTGCACTGAGCAAATAAATAGGAGCAGACTTGCGCAGGTTCTTTGCTGAATTTCATCCTGCTTTTTCCAACTCATATCTGCTGTGCATCATGGGAGGGGGTAGAAGTGAACATGTGAGCAGTGTGTTGCACCAGCAAAATCTTTCGTTTTGGTGTCATCCACAGGTGGTGATGAGGATGATGAAGCTGGGCCGTCTTCGGCTGCGGGGCGACCCACGCCATCCATACCTGAGCCAGGGGTCCAGTCAGGCCCCATGGACATTATGGCAATGCTGGTCCAGGAGGAGATCCTACCGGGGCCAAGTATGGTGGAGGAAGTGGTTTTGGAGGAGGATTCCTTTTTCCTCATCCAGGAGGACTCTGGCTCCCTCCAGGAGGATACCACCATCCCTGATCAACCCACCACCCCCCCCGGCCAGCACGTCATCCCCCTCCAGGGCAAGCCCCTCCAGGGCAAGCCCCTCCATTGTGGACCCCTCCCCTTCTCCCTCTGTCCGTGCCCAAGCCTCTCCTCCCAGGAAGGCTCTGTCCAAAACCAGGCATATATCCTCCAGCCTCCGTGACGGTCTGCTGGAGGAGCAGGCCCTGCAGACCCGCCATATAGGGGCCATGGTGGGAGATGTTAGATGTCTGGCGGACAGCATGGCATCCACCTCCACCTCTGTGCAGCATGCCCTCACCCTGCATGCAGACCGGGACAAACATGTCACACAGAGCCTGGCTGAAATAAGTGGCAACTCCAAGGCCATAGTCACCTGCTTGGTGGCTCAGGAGAACGCCCCCGCTTTATTAAGCAGGATGGCAGCTGCGGTGGAGGCCAACACCGCTGCTGTGCAGGCCAACACCGCTGCAGTGCGGGAGGAGGGGAGAGTTACCCGCCGTCATCAGCGGAACACCACCACCCGCCAAATGCGGATGTTGGCCCAGACCAACACCATCCTCGCCCGCCTGGCCAACGCCATGGAGGGCATGCAGCCACCACCTGCGAGGAGTCTGGAAGTAGGGGTTGATGCTCCTCCCCCCCTCCATCCCCACCCCATGCCTCCTCCGCACCACGGAGATTGAGGAGCCAGAGCCGGGGCACCCTTGGCCCAAAGAAGAAATTAAAAAAATGATATAATTTGAACAATTATTATATGCTCAGAATATGAGTTTTATTTTTTTTGTTAGATGCTCAGAATATGAGCTTTTATATTTATTTGTAGTCCCTACACACGGTGAGGAGTGTATACTACAGTGTGACTGGTGTGTGAATGGGGGGGGGGTGGCACTCCTGCTGGAAAAGGGGTGTCACCCTCTGCCATGTGAAAGGTGTATGAATGGACAGCAACATAATTGGAGCCTTGACGCGGCGTTGCTGCTCCCTAATACCATGGGGTATTGTTGGGTCTAATCCAATTTGGGGTGCATGTGTCGTGTGTGTGCTAGGGACTACAGTGGTGTGCATACATGCATTATACTTGTGACAAGATCAGGGTGTGTTTAATGACCATTCCGGATTGCTCTTCCCTCAGAAGATCCGGTAGTGTTTATTGGGGGGGGGGGTTGCGTGGTTCAGGGGTAAGGTCATTGCGTAGCTCAATGTGCATGCCCCTTCTCTCAGCAAAATTGTGGAGAATACAACATGCCCCGACGATTTGGCACACAAAGTTGGGTGAATACAACAGGGTCCCCCCTGATTTATCCAGACATCTGAATCGAGATTTAAGGATGCCAAATGTGCGCTCCACCACCGCACGGGTACGTGCATGGGCTTCGTTAAATCTTTCCTCTCCTGGTGTTTGAGGGTTACGAAATGGGGTCATCATGTGAGGTCCCAGGGCATATGCTGCGTCACCTGGAAGGGAAAAGACAGGAGGATGTTAGTCGTGCATGTGCCCCTTGTGATGTCTGCATCATGGGGGGGGGCAGTCATACCTGACACCCATGTTACTCACCAATCAGCCAGCTGTCTCCATACATGTTCTGGTCAAACTCGGTTGGGATGGGGCTGTGTCGGTAAATAAAACTGTTAGGGTTGTCCCGATACCGATACTAGTATCGGTATCGGGACCGATTCCGAGTTTTTTCGGCGGTACTCAGACGCCGATACCCCGCCCCGATACATAAATAGAATACTTGCCGCCGACCGCCGCCGCCGAACGCCGCCCGCCGCCACGAAACGCCGTAATCCGCCGCCATTCGCCGCATCCCCGCTGCCGCCGACTGTGTAATATGGGCGGGAACATTACAGCTTTGAATAGCTGTAATGATTCGCACCACGCATAGACACTCCCCCTCGCTCGGGTGAACTGTCCAATCCCGAGCGAGGGGGAGTGTCTATACGCAGCGCGGCGCCAATCATAACAGAGATTCAAAGTTGTAATGTTCCCGCCCGTATTACACAGTCGGCGGCAGCAGGGATGCAGGTAAGCGTGACATGGCTGGATGGGGGGAGACGCTGGATGGGGGGAGACGCTGGCTGGATGGGGGGACGCTGGCTGGATGGGGGGTGACGCTGGCTGCATGGGGTGACGCTGGCTGCATGGGGGGACGCTGGCTGTATGGGGGGTGACGCTGGCTGTATGGAGGGTGACGCTGGCTGGATGGGGGGTGACGCTGGCTGGATGGGGGGTGACGCTGGCTGGATGGGGGGTGACGCTGGCTGGATGGGGGGTGACGCTGGCTGCATGGGGGGTGACGCTGGCTGCATGGGGGGTGACGCTGGCTGCATGGGGGGTGACAATGGCTGCATGGGGGGTGACAATGGCTGGGGGAATACATTGCTGGATGGGGGGTGACAATGGCTGGATGGGGGGATACATTGCTGGATGGGGGGTGACGCTGGCTGGATGGGGGGTGACGCTGGCTGCATGGGGGGTGACGCTGGCTGCATGGGGGGTGACGCTGGCTGCATGGGGGGTGACGCTGGCTGCATGGGGGGTGACAATGGCTGGGGGAATACATTGCTGGATGGGGGGTGACAATGGCTGGATGGGGGGTGACAATGGCTGCATGGGGGGTGACAATGGCTGCGGGAATACATTGCTGGATGGGGGGTGACAATGGCTGGATGGGGGGATACATTGCTGCATGGGGGGAGACAATGGCTGGTTGGGGGGTGACGCTGGCTGGATGGGGGGTGACGCTGGCTGGATGGGGGGTGACAATGGCTGCATGGGGGGTGACAATGGCTGCATGGGGGGTGACAATGGCTGGGGGAATACATTGCTGGATGGGGGGAGACAATGGCTGCATGGGGGTAGACAATGGCTGGATGGGGGGGATACATGGCTGCATGGGGGGAGACAATGGCTGCATGGGGGGAGACAATGGCTGCATGGGGGGAGACAATGGCTGCATGGGGGGTGACAATGGCTGGGGGAATACATTGCTGGATGGGGGGTGACAATGGCTGGATGGGGGGATACATTGCTGCATGGGGGGAGACAATGGCTGGATGGGGGGTGACGCTGGCTGGATGGGGGGTGACGCTGGCTGGATGGGGGGTGACGCTGGCTGGATGGGGGGGTGACGATGGCTGGATGGGGGGTGACAATGGCTGGGGGAATACATTGCTGGATGGCGGGTGACAATGGCTGGATGGGGGGATACATGGCTGCATGGGGGGAGACAATGGCTGCATAGGGGGTGACAATGGCTTCATGGGGGGAGACAATGGCTGCATGGGGGGAGACAATGGCTGCATGGGGGGAGACAATGGCTGCATGGGGGGAGACAATGGCTGGATGGGGGGATACATGGCTGCATCTGTGGGGGGACATCGCTGCATTTGGGGACACATTTTAAAAAAAGTATCGGTATTCGGTATCGGCGACTACTTGAAAAAAAGTATCGGTACTCGTACTCAGTCCTAAAAAAGTGGTATCGGGACAACCCTAAAAACTGTCATGGCTTGACCCTGGGTGTTTGGCACGGACATGCCATATGAGGCCATGTGCATCCACAATCACCTGCACATTTATCGAATGCCAATGCTTCCTGTTGCAATAGATATGCTCGAGGAGCCGGGGGGGGGGGCGTAGTGCCACATGGGTACAATCTATTGCACCCACAGTGCGTGGGAATCTGGCTATTTCATAAAAATCACTGATTGCCTTCTGCCGCAGGTCAGCCGTGGTTGGTTTGATAAATTGTGTGCCCATGCGTCTGAGTATTGCAGGGATCACTTGGTGCACACACCTGCTCATGCTGGATTGGGACATCTCCGCCACCATTCCACCTGTGCGCTGAAATGAGCCACTTGCCAAAAAATGAAGGGTTGCCACTACCTTCACCAGTGGCTGCACTGCCTGTCCCCGATGGGTCGGGCTGCTGATGTCATCCTGCAGGATTGTTACCAACTCAAGGATGACTTTAGGGCTGAAGCGAAACATGCGATACACCTCATTATCACTCATCTCAAAAAGGTTGTAGCGCCCTCTGTAAATCCTCTCCCGTGCCCTCCTACGAGTCAAGAACCATAGCTGCCCCTGGCATGTTGGTGCACAGATGTGAGGTCCCGAAAATGTGGGTGCTCTGCTTGTTCAGCTCGTCTGTCTAGGTGCTGCTGAAGTTGCGCGCTCCTGCAGATGACATTTGGCCATCTTTTGCTAACTTGCCCCTGCTTTTAGCAGGAGCAAGTTTGCCCGGGGAAAAAAGCTTGCGCGCTTCCAGCGCAAGATGCGCATCACACGCGCATGTTTCTGAATCATCGGCAGTACCTCATTTGCATATTCGCTGAGGGAATTCCATGAAGGCGCAACTTACACCCCGCGCAAAATTGCGCAATAATTGCGCCGGAGCAGCGAGGCTGCGTGCGCGGGAAAATGGCAGAATTTCAGGCTTAACTGGTTTACAGAATCAGCCGCAAATTTGCCTGGGAGCAAATCAGTACTTGCTCCCGCGCAAGTGCTTCTTGAATCTGGGCCTTTGTACCTAAACCCACTTGGTTTATAGTGCAAGTGTGCTAATTACTTTCCACCTAAACCCACTTGGTTTATAGTGCAAGTGTGCTAATTACTTTGGGCCATATTCTCGTAGATTGGCGCATATTTAGTCAGGCGTAGCGCATCTCAGATGCGCACCGCCGGCTTAACTTGGAGAGAGCCGGACCATATTCCCGGACCACATGCGTCCTACGCTGCGCTCGCGTAACTTAAATGTGTCGGCGTAAGCAGGCGCAAGTGACGGTAGGAGGGATGTGGGCGTGAAGCATTCTAATGAACCGTGACCCCATGCAAATGATGTCCAGACCGAACGGAGCATGCGCCGGACGTGCCCCGTCCTCTGTGCATTCGCAAACCAACAATAGGCGTAAATCCCCGCTGAGTTGGGCCGGCCCAGTGCATTAAAGCCTCAGCACATCAGCCCAACTAGTGCAAAGTGACTCCATTGGATTTCTGTTGGTGGTTGGAGCTCTCACTTTGCAATGCCTGGACCCAGAAAGGAAAAAAGGAAGAAAAACTACAGCCATGCTGAGAGGGCCATTATAGTCTCAGCCATGGAGAGATTTGATTCTAGACTCCATGGTGCAGATAGTGCCAGCACAAGCAAAATCAAAAAGGAGGAGATCCTTAAAAAAGTGGCTGCCCAGGTCAATGCCTTAGGCCATGAGGTCCGGACCCCCCAGGACATTCTTAAGAAAATGAATGACCTGCGTGGTGTGGTCAGGAATAAGATGGCCATCATTTCCAAGCATGCCAGGGGCACTGGACTATTAGGCTCACAGAGGAGGAGGAAGTCATTGCCCGCTGCCTTCGGAGGGAACAGGTGGAGGGCCATGACTCAAGTGAGCCGCCCATGAGGACAGGTAAGTGTGTTTTATCTTCTATCTGGTGTGTAGCATGTTTGGGGGGGGGGGGTCATGTGACAAGTGTGTGGGTCCACCAACATGTGAATGTTTTGTGTCATCCACAGGTGTGCAGGAGGGAGCTGGGCCATCTAATGCTGCCAGTGGCCGTCCCACGCCATCATCCCCCGAGCAGCCTGCTTCTGTGGCTGACCCCCTGGGAAGCCAACAAGCCTTGGTGGAGGGGAGTGGGAAGTCCTCCGCGCAGGAGGTGGTTGAGGAGGAGATCGGCCATGAGGAGGTGGTGGTCCATGAAGAGGTGGTCCACAGCGAGCAGGAGGTCTTCCTATTTTTAGATGAGTCGCATGTGGTGGCAGGACCATCCAAAAGCCACCGCATCTCCAGCCCCTCAGGGTCCTCCAACACCCTCTCCAGTCCCTCCCATCCCATCTCCCTCATCTCCAGCCCCTCAAGGTCCTCCCCCTATTCAAGGGCCCCAGCCACTCCTGTCCCCAGGAAGGCGACCCACAAAACAAGGGGTGTAGCAGGAGTGCTGCACGAAAAGCTGGCCAGGCAGCAGGACCAGCAAAGCCGCCATATGGGGGACATTGTGGAGGAGTTGAGGCGCCTGAACAACAGCCTGTTCTCCTCGGGAGCAGTACCGGATGCTCTCCAAGATGTGGCTGGAAACAGCGCAGCCACAGTCACCAGCCTGGGTGAGCTGCAGAACACCACGGCAGAACTTGTGGGGGAGGTCAGGTGCCTGCGAATGGCTGTTCAGGCCCAGACTGCTTCCCAGGAGGCCCTGCTCACCCGCATAGCGGTGGCTTTAGAGGGCAGACAGGCAGCCAGGGAGGCACCTGGGGATGCTCCTCCACCTGGGGATGCTTCTCCACCTGGGGATGCTCCTCTACCCCCAAATGAGGCTCCCCCAGGCAAGTGAGGGCCAGGAACCTGGGCACCAGGCGTAGCCCGCGCCGGGGCAAGTGATTTTTTAGGTTAATTTTATATTTGCTCTGATTAAGAGTTTTTTTATTTTATGCTCTGGTTAAGAGTTTTTATATTATTTTATCTGGTTAAGATTTTTTATATTTTTTTGGTGCTGCACAAAGTAGTGCAGAGTACAGTGTGAATGGTGTGTGAATGTGGGGGGGTGACACTCCTGCCAGTAAGGGGTGTCACCCCCGGTCGCTGGGGATAAGTTCTCCCCAGGTCCGTATGAATGGTGTATGAATGGACAGCAACATCATTGGGGCCTTGACGCGGCGTTGCTGCTCCTTAGTACCGTGCGGTGTACTTCGGTCTAATCCAATGTGATGTGTATGTGGGGTGTGTGTGCTAGGGACCACAGTGGTGTGCATGCGTGCATTCTCCTTGTGCCATGTTTAATGTGTGTTTTTAACGTTCAAAGATTCGTTCCACGAGACATCTCCTGATTGCTGATCCCCTTTAGAAGACGGGGTACCCTCGGTTAGGGGGGGAAAGTCTGGTTCGGGGGTCAGGTCATCACGTATGTCAATCTCCAGGCCCTTTCTCACTGCAAAGTTGTGCAGCACGCAACATGCAGCGATAATCTGACACACAAAGTTTGGGGAATACAACAGGGTACCCCCATTCTTATCCAGGCATCGAAAACGGGACTTAAGGAGGCCAAATGTGCGCTCCACCACTCCACGGGTACGTGCATGTGCTTCATTATATCTTCTCTCTCCTGGGGTTTGGGGGTTCCGGAATGGGGTCATCATATGGGGTCCCAGTGCATATGCAGATTCCCCTGGAAGGGAAAAGACAGGAGGATGTTAGTCATGCATGTGCCCCTCGTGATGTCTGCATCATGGGGGGGACAGTCATACCTGACACCCATGTCACTCACCAACCAGCCAGCTGTCCCCATACATGTTCTGATCAAATTGTCTTGGGATGTCGATTTGCCGGTAGATGAAGCTGTCATGGCTGGATCCTGGGTGTTTGGCACGGACGTGCCATATGAGGCCTTGGGCATCCACTATGACCTGGACATTGATGGAATGCCAATGCTTCCTGTTGCGGTAAATGTGCTCTGTCTCATGGGGGGGGCTGTAGTGCCACATGGGTACAATCAATGGCCCCGATGGTGCGTGGGAATCCTGCAATTTGGCAGAACTCACGCATTGCCTTCAGCCGCTGGACCTCCTGGGTGGGTCTGATGATGTGGTGGGACATTCGTCTGAGGATTGCGGGGACAACCTGGTGCACGCATCTGCTCATGCTGGTTTATGATATCCCAGCCACGTCTCCACTTGTTCTTTGAAAAGAGCCAGTGGCCAGGAAATGCAGTGTTGCCAGGACCTTCACCAGTGGCTGCACTGCATGTGAGCGGTGTGTTGGGCTGGTGATGTCATCCTGCAGGGCTCTGGTAATTTCCAGGATGGCATGAGGGGTGAATCTGAAACGGCGATACACCTCCAAATCAGCCATGCCAAAGAGGCTAATGCGCTGTGGGTATACCCCCTCACGTGCCCTCCTCCTTTTACGCGCCTCTGCCTCTTCCTCTGCCTCTGCACACACTAGTAGTGCTAAGACCTCGCCTGCCCCTGGCATGTTGGCATACGAATATGTTGTCCTATAAGTGTGGTTGCTCAGCTCGTCCGGGATGGTGCTGCTGTATTTGCTTTCAAGTTGACTTACTCAGGTCTGGAGCAAAGTTAACCGAGCTTTATGAGGAGTAACTTTCAGCCGGCCATTCGTCTTACGCGCACAGCGCGTAGCCTACGCCGCTCGCGCGTAGGTTCGGGAATCAGCTTATGTACATCATTTGCATATTTGAATACTAATTCTATGGCAGCGTAGGATGCCATCAGCGGAAATATGCGCCTACGCTGCGTAAACTTAAACGAGTTAAGACGGACGGGAGAAGCCTTGTTTCTGGCGGATCTGGTTCTGTGACTACGGCGCATAAATAGGACGGCGCTTCTTTACACTTACGCCGCGCATCTCCATATACGCCGGCGGAACTTCTTTGAGAATATGGCCCTTTGCACCTAAACCCACTTGGTTTATAGTGCAAGTGTGCTAACTACTTTGCACCTAAACCCACTTTGTGTATAGTGCAAGTGTGCTAATTACTTTGCACCTAAACCCACCTCGTGTATAGTGCAAGTGTGCTAATTACTTTGGGCCAGATTCACGTAGCCCGGGCGCAACGTAACTTAACCGATTTAGGTTACACCGCCGCAAATTTTCTGGCTAAGTGCCCGATCCACAAAGCACTTACCTGGAAATTTGCGGCGTTGTATCCTAAATCCATCCGGCGCAAGGCGGGCCAATTCAAATGGGGCAAGTACCATTTAAATTAGGCGCGGTCCCGCGCCGGACGTACTGCGCATGCTCCCGATGCAAATTTCCCGACGTGCTTTGCGCGAAATTACGACGCGCCAACGTTTTGTGAATCGCGACGTGAAAAAAAGACTTGCGCCGGGGGAAAAAAAACAAATTTAAAAAAATTCAAAAGCGACGCGGGAAAAACGGGTATACTTTTACATGGTGTACTAATTTTACACTTTGTAAAAGGTGCCCTATCTTTGCGACGGCAAACTAACACTTGCGGCGACGCAACGACGGGAAAAAGTTTTGTGGATCGCCCTAACTGCTAATTTGCATACCCGACGCTGGTTTACGACGCAAACTCCCCCCAGCAGCGGCCGCGGTACTGCATCCTAAGATCCGACAGTGTAAAACTATTACACCTGTCGGATCTTAGGGATATCTATGCGTAACTGATTCTATGAATCAGTCGCATAGATAGAAACAGGGATACGACGGCGTATCAGCAGATACGCCGTCGTATCCCTTTTGTGAATCTGGCCCTTTGCACCTAAACCCACTTGGTTTATAGTGCAAGTGTGCTAATTACTTTGCACCTAAATCCACTTGGTTTATAGTGCAAGTGTGCTAATTACTTTCCACCTAAACCCACTTGGTTTATAGTGCAAGTGTGCTAATTACTTTGCACCTAAACCCACTTGGTTTATAGTGCAAGTGTGCTAATTACTTTGCACCTAAACCCACTTTGTGTATAGTGCAAGTGTGCTAATTACTTTGCACCTAAACCCACCTTGTGTATAGTGCAATTGTGCTAATTACTTTGGGCCAGATTCACAAAAGAGATACGACGGCGTATCTCCTAATACACCGTCGTATTTCTGTTTTAGGGGCTTCCTAACTATGCGACTGATTCATAGAATCAGTTACGCATAGTTTGCCCTAAGATCCGACAGGTGTAATTGAATTACACTGTCGGATCTTAGGATGCAATACCTCGGCCGCCGCTGGGGGGAGTTTGCGTCGTAAACCAGCGTCGGGTATGCAAATTAGTACTTACGGCAATCCACGACGGTTTTTCGTGTTCGCTACGTCGCTGCTAGTCTAGTTTCCCATCGCAAAGTTAGTCGTCGTTTTAGCTGCCCTAACTTTACACAGCCCATGTTAAAGTATGGCCGTCGTTCCCACGTCGAAATTCAAAATTCTTTTTTTTCTTGCGTAAGACGTCCGGGAATACAAAAGTACGCTACGCACGTCGCCGTTCGAAAAAATGACGTCACTTCGCGCAAAGCACGGCGGGGAAATTCAAAAGTGAGCATGTGCAGTAGGTCCGGCGCGGGAGTGCGCCTAATTTAAATGGCACACGCCCCTTTGAATTACGCGGCCTTACGCCGGAGGCCGCCGGCGTAGGTTTTCATTGCAAGTGCTTTGTGAATCAGGCACTTGGATGAAAACTTGCGGCGGTGTAACGTATCTACGATATGTTACGCTGCCGCACTTCTACGTGAATCTGGCCCTTTGCACCTAAACCCACCTCGTGTATAGTGCAAGTGTGCTAATTACTTTGCACCTAAACCCACTTGGTTTATAGTGCAGGTGTGCTAATTACTTTGCACCTAAACCCACTTTGTGTATAGTGCAAGTGTACTAATTATTTGCACCTAAACCCACCTTGTGTATAGTGCAAGTGTGCTAATTACTTTGCACCTAAACCCACTTGGTTTATAGTGCAAGTGTGCTAATTACTTTGCACCTAAACACACTTGGTTTATAGTGCAAGTGTGCTAATTACTTTCCACCTAAACCCACTTGGTTTATAGTGCAAGTGTGCTAATTACTTTGCACTTAAACCCACTGGGCCAGATTCATGAAGCACTTACACCGTTTTTTTTGGTAGATGCATGGCGTAAATGCTTTTTTTTTTCTAAGCTAGGTCGTTTGCATTGTGGTGGGGCAGTTATGGCTGATGAGGAATCCTCAGGTGGGCGGATGACCAATTTCAGCCCAGAGGAGAGGGCTGTAATTATTGAGGGCCTCTCCAAACATGGGGATCGCCTCTATGTGTTGTCCAGCAAGTGTTGTTGCTCAGTTCGTTTGTAACGCTGCTGCTTTAGCTGCTCTCCAGCTGACCTCTGCAAGTTTGGTGCAAAGTTACCCCTGCTTTCATGAGGTGTAACTTTGCACCGGAAATTTCAGCTCCGCTCACTGGGAGTAGCCTGCGCCGGTCAAGCTTAAGTTGATGAATCGGCCCAAAAACCTAATTTGCATATTTAAAACACAAAAACCATGGCCGCGCCAGATCCGACCAGCGTAAATCTGCACCAATGCCGCGCCGGTATGGAAAGGTTACACCGAGGCGATGAAGTCTATTTGGAGGCGTAATCTGGTTCTCTGGGTAAGGCGCATCGATCCGCCGGCCCAAATCTGCACTTACGCCGTGCATCTACCAAAAAAACGGTGTAAGTGCTTCATGAATCTGGCCCACTTGGTTTATAGTGCAAGTGTGCTAATTACTTTGCACCTAAACCCACTTTGTGTATAGTGCAAGAGTGCTAATTACTTTGCACCTAAACCCACCTTGTGTATAGTGCAAGTGTGCTAATTACTTTGCACCTAAACCCACTAGGTTTATAGTGCAAGTGTGCTAATTGCTTTGCACCTAAACCCACTTGGTTTATAGTGCAAGTGTGCTAATTACTTTCCACCTAAACCCACTTGGTTTATAGTGCAAGTGTGCTAATTACTTTGCACCTAGACCCACTTTGTGTATAGTGCAAGTGTGCTAATTACTTTGCACCTAAACCCACTTGGTGTGTACTGCACATGTCCTCTGCAGTTTGCACCTAAAGCTATGAGGTGTGTGTACTGACTTTGTCCTCTGCAGGCCATTATAATGTCAGGAGGGACAACAAAGAGAGGCAGAGAGTCACGAGGGCAAGCAGGCTCTGCATCTAGAGGCAACAGTGCTGGTGGTGGACACGGTGCATCCTCTTCAGCACGTGGCCGTTGGACATGCTCGTCCTTCTTGTCGGGAGCTGGCCATGTTGAGCCTCAACATGCAGTAAGATTGGTAGAGTGGATGACCAAGCCGTCCTCATTCTCCTCATCCTCTCTCACCCAGGTTGAGCTTACTTTGTCTGGCAAAGCAGCTGCCAAGGCGTCCTTTTCCCTCTGCACAATGGCATCACTCACTAGTCCCCTAGTCCCACCATGTCCTCCTGAGGAGTCCCCCGAACTGTTTCAACACAGTATTGGGTACATGCTGCATGAAGATGTGCAGCGTTTTGAAGGATCCAATGATGGAACACAGATAGAGGAAGGCAGTAATGTGAGCCCAGAGAGAGGGGGTGCCCGAGAGGGACAGCAATATGGCAGTCATGTTCCCCCAGCTGCAGCATACTGCCAGGTTTTCGACAGTGATGAGGAGGGAGGGGATGATGAGGTCACTGACTCTACGTGGGTGCCTAATAGGAGAGAGGAGGAGGAGGCACAGGCACATCTCCAAAGAGGCAGGATGTCCTCCAGGGGACAGCTTAAGGGCAGCACACCAACTGCATTACATCACAGAGCTACGCCTGTGCAGGGCGCTGCTGTGTCTCAGCATTACTGCAATAGTTCTTTGGTGTGGGCCTCTTTTGAGACATGTGCATCAGATCGCACCATTGCTATTTGCAACATATGTCTCAAGCGTATCTTGCGTGTCCAAAACATCAACCGCTTGGGCACCACATGCTTGACCAGACATATGTCGACCTGACATGCAGTTCGTTGGCAAGCATACCAGAAAGACTCACACCAAAGAACAAAGCGGACCTCCCCTTGCCCCTCATCAGCTGGGATCTCCAACCCCACTATACCCTCAGTCCTCTCTGAAGCCTGCACTGATAGGACTGAAGGTGTAGAATTAGGTGTGTCACAACCTAGTAGTAAATGCGGGCAATCTACTATCAGTACACCGATGGCAGATTGTACTAGACAAATTTCCCTGCCCCAGCTGCTGCAGCGCCAAAAGAAGTACTCTCCCAGCCATCCACATGCCCAGCGGTTGAATGCTAGCTTAGCAAAATTGCTAGCACTTCAACTGCTGCCTATTCAGTTGGTAGATTCTGCCCCCTTCCGTGAGTTTGTGGAATGTGCATTACCTCAGTGGCAAGTTCCAAAATGCCACTTTTTCTCACGGAATGCGATTACGGCTCTCTACCGGCATGTGGAAGGCATAGACAGGGTGGTCAGTGGTAAGGTGCATATTACCGCTGACTCATGGTCCAGCAGGCATGGACAGGGACGTTATCTCTCTTTCACGGCGCATTGGGTGACTCTGCTGGCAGCTGGGACGGACACAGGGCAAGGTACAGCAGTGTTGAAGGTTGTTCCGCCACCACGCCTCCAAAACACTACTACTGGTTGTGACACACCTCTCTCCTCCACCCCCTCCTCTTCTTCTTCCTCTGTGGCCTCTTCCTGTGCTGATGTGTCCTCGGAACCAGCCTTGCTCCATAGGCGTACGAGGGGCTACGCAGGAATGCAGGCAAAGAGATGCCATGCGGTGCTAGATCTGGTGTGCTTGGGAGACAGGAGCCACACTGGGGCAGAAGTTCTGACAGTTCTGCAGGGCAAGGCTCAGAGGTGGTTAACGCCATGCCAGCTTAAGCCAGGAATGGTGGTTAGCGACAATGGCACCAACCTCCTATCTGCCCCCTCGACAGGGACAACTGAACCATGTGCCCTGTTTTGCTCATGTTCTCAATTTGGTGGTGCAGCGGTTCTTGGACAGGTACCCGGGCTTACAGGATGTCCTGAAGCAGGCCAGGAAAGTCTGTGTGCATTTCCGAAGGTCATATAATGCCACTGCTCGGCTGACAGACCTCCAAAGGGAATACAACCTGCCCAAAAACCGCCTAATCTGTGACATGCCCACCAGATGGAACTCTACATTGGCCATGCTGCAGCGGCTGCACACGCAGCAGAGGGTCATCAATGAGTACCTGTGCCAATATGGCAGCAGAACTGGGTCAAGGGAGCTTGGGTTTTTTTTCCCACGCCAGTGGGCCTTGATCAGGGATGCATGCACTGTCCTGTCACCATTTGAGGAGGCCACGAGGACGGTGAGTAGGGATGATCTCCGCGTTCGATTCGAACGTATGTTCGACTCGAACATCGCTCGTTCGATCGTTCGTCGAAAATCGAACAAAACGGGTCGTTCGCGCCAAATTCGAATGACACAAAACGTCCCATAATTCACTGGGGCGTTGAGCGCTGATGATTGGCCAAGCATGCTGTATGTCCCGCATGCTTGGCCAATCACAGCGCTCAAAAAACGAAGAGCCATAATTGGCCAAAGCCAGGGTGGCTTTGGCCAATTATGGCTCAGGGGGATTTAGTACACGCCCCCCACTATAAAAGGCAGCCTGCACGGCTGCCTAGTGTAGTGTGTTGGCGGTTCTAGAGAAGATCAGTCAGTCAGACAGAGAGAGATAGAGAGATAGAGACACAGTGTCTTAACTAGATAGATAGATAGATAGATAGATAGATAGATAGATAGATAGATAGATAGATAGATAGATAGATAGATAGATAGAGTAGGAAGTGTAGTCAGTATAGTTAAAAGTACAGTTTATAGAGAATATATTCACATCCTTAGGCGTTGTCAATATATTTATAAACTGTACAGCTCAGCTAGTTTATCTATTAGTATCTGTCAGGCAGGAGATTGTTCTACATGCAGCGCTCTAACGTGTTGTATTGCCTGCATTAGGGATTTTCTTTAAATATAATTATTCTGTGTTATTTAACGTGTGCTAGTTAATTGCACACACAGACGCATTACCTGTTACTGCACGTGTGCAATTTATTTGCACAGAAGCGCAGTCGCTGTTAATGCAACTGGGCTATTGAATTGCACAGAAACGCAGTCGCTATTACTGCGTGCGTGCTGTTTAATAGCAACTAAAGGCAGTTGGTGTCACTGCGTGCTTGCTGTTAAATCGCATTTGACCGCAGTGGCTATTACTGCGTGCGTGCTGTTTAATAGCAACTAAAGGCAGTTGGTGTCACTGCGTGCGTGCTGTTAAATCGCATTTGACCGCAGTGGCTATTACTGCGTGCGTGCTGTTTAATAGCAACTAAAGGCAGTTGGTGTCACTGCGTGCGTGCTGTTAAATCGCATTTGACCGCATTTGCTATTACTGCGTGCGTGCTGTTTAATAGCAACTAAAGTCAGTTGGTGTCACTGCGTGCGTGCTGTTAAATCGCATTAGACCGCAGTCGCTATTACTGCGTGCGTGCTGTTTAATAGCAACTAAAGGCAGTTGGTGTCACTGCGTGCGTGCTGTTAAATCGCATTTGACCGCAGTGGCTATTACTGCGTGCGTGCTGTTTAATAGCAACTAAAGGCAGTTGGTGTCACTGCGTGCGTGCTGTTAAATCGCATTTGACCGCAGTCGCTATTACTGCGTGCGTGCTGTTTAATAGCAACTAAAGGCAGTTGGTGTCACTGCGTGCGTGCTGTTAAATCGCATTTGACGGCAGTGGCTATTACTGCGTGCGTGCTGTTTAATAGCAACTAAAGGCAGTTGGTGTCACTGCGTGCGTGCTGTTAAATCGCATTTGACCGCAGTGGCTATTACTGCGTGCGTGCTGTTTAATAGCAACTAAAGGCAGTTGGTGTCACTGCGTGCGTGCTGTTAAATCGCATTTGACCGCAGTCGCTATTACTGCGTGCGTGCTGTTTAATAGCAACTAAAGGCAGTTGGTGTCACTGCGTGCGTGCTGTTAAATCGCATTAGACCGCAGTCGCTATTACTGCGTGCGTGCTGTTTAATAGCAACTAAAGGCAGTTGGTGTCACTGCGTGCGTGCTGTTAAATCGCATTTGACGGCAGTGGCTATTACTGCGTGCGTGCTGTTTAATAGCAACTAAAGGCAGTTGGTGTCACTGCGTGCGTGCTGTTAAATCGCATTAGACCGCAGTCGCTATTACTGCGTGCGTGCTGTTTAATAGCAACTAAAGGCAGTTGGTGTGACTGCGACTATTTTGTTACTTTACACTTGAGCCAAGTCGCTCTTACTGTGTGGTTGCTGTTTAATACCATCTGAACGCAGTTGGTGTGACTGCGACTATTTTGTTACTTTACACTTGAGCCAAGTCGCTCTTACTGTGTGGTTGCTGTTTAATACCATCTGAACGCAGTTGGTGTGACAGCGACTATTTTGTTACATAACACCTGAACGCATAACTATGGCTAGAAGGACAAAGAGAGGCAGAGAGTCACGAGGGCAAGCAGGCTCTGCATCTAGAGGTAACGCTGGTGATGGATGTGGTGCATCCTCTTCAGCACGTGGCCGTGGCCGCTCGTCCTTCTTTTCGGGAGCTGGCCGTGTTGAGCCTCAACATGCTGAGAAATTAGTTGAGTGGATGACCAAGCCGTCCTCATCCTCCTCATCCTCTCTCACACAGACTGATTATAGTTTGTCTGGCAAAGCAGCTGCCAAGGCGTCCTCTACCCTCTGCACAATGGGATCACACAATCCTTCCCTAGTCCCACCGTGTCCTCCTGAGGAGTCCCCCGAACTGTTTCAACACAGTGTTGGGTACATGCTAGCTGAAGATGCGCAGCGTTTTGAAGCCTCCGCTGATGGAACACTGATAGAGGAAGGCATTGATGTGAGCCCAGGGAGAGGGGGTGGCCGAGAGGGACAACAATCTGGGAGTGATGTTCCCCCAGCTGGAGCATACTGCCAGGTTGTCGCCAGTGATGATGAGGAGGGAGGGGATGATGAGGTCATTGACTCTACCTGGGTGCCTGGTAGGATAGAGGAGGAGGAGGAAGAGGACGAGGCACAGGCACATCTTCAAAGAGGCAGGAAGCCCTCCAGGGGTCAGCTTAAGGGCAGTACACCAACTGCATTACGTGGCGCTGCTGTGTCTCAACGGTACAGCAAAAGTTCTTTGGTGTGGGCCTTTTTTGAAACCTGTTCATCAGATCCTACCTTTGCTGTTTGCAACATATGTCTCAAGCGTATCTCGCGTGGCCAAAACATCACCCGCTTGGGCACCACATGCTTGTCCAGACATATGTCGACCTGCCATGCAGCTCGTTGGCAGGCATACCAGAAAGACCCACACCAAAGACCAAAGCGGTCCTCCCCTTGCCCTTCTGTGACCTCAAACCCCACTAGACCCCCAGTCCTCTCTGCAGCCTGCACCGAAGGTGTAGAAATAGGTGTGTCACAACGTAGTAGTGGTAGTACATCCGGCCAATCTACTGATATTACCAGACAAATTTCCCTGCCCCAGCTGCTGCAGCGCCGAAAGAAGTACGCTCCCAGCCATCCACATGCCCAGCGGTTGAATGCTAGCTTAGCAAAATTGCTAGCACTTCAACTGCTACCTTTTCAGTTGGTAGATTCTGCCCCCTTCCGTGAGTTTGTGGAATGTGCAGTACCTCAGTGGCAAGTACCCAAACGCCACTTTTTTTCACGGAAGGCGATTCTGGCTCTCTACCGGCATGTGGAAGGCAATGTCCATACCTCGCTGGACAGGGCGGTCAGTGGTAAGGTGCATCTTACCGCTGACTCATGGTCCAGCAGGCATGGACAGGGACGTTACCTGTCTTTTACGGCCCATTGGGTGACTCTGCTGGCAGCTGGGAAGGACGCAGGTCAAGGTACAGTAGTTTTGGAGGTTGTTCCACCACCACGCCTCCAAAACACTACAACTGCTTGTGACACACCTCTCTCCTCCACCCCCTCCTCTTCTTCTTCCTCTGTGGCCTCTTCCTGTGGTGATGTTGGCTCAGAACCAGCCGTGCTCCGTAGGCGTACGACGGGCTACGCAGGAATGCAGGCCAAGAGATGCCATGCGGTCCTAGAGCTGGTGTGCTTGGGAGACAGGAGCCACACTGGGGAAGAGGTTCTTTCAGCTCTGCAGGGGCAGGCTCAGAGGTGGTTGACGCCACGCCAGCTGAAGCCTGGAATGGTGGTCAGCGATAATGGCACCAACCTCCTCTCTGCCCTGCGACGTGGAAAACTCACCCATGTGCCCTGTTTTGCGCATGTTCTCAATTTGGTGGTGCAGCGGTTCTTGGGCAGGTACCCTGGCTTACAGGATGTCCTGAGGCAGGCCAGGAAAGTCTGTGTGCATTTCCGGAGGTCATATAATGCCACTGCTCGGCTGACAGACCTCCAGAGGGAATACAACCTGCCCAAGAACCGCCTAATCTGTGACATGCCCACCAGATGGAACTCTACGTTGGCCATGCTGCAGCGGCTGCACACGCAGCAGAGGGCCATCAATGAGTACCTGTGCCAATATGGCAGCAGAACTGGCTCAGGGGAGCTTGGTTTTTTTTCACCACGCCAGTGGGCCTTGATCAGGGATGCATGCACTGTCCTGTCACCATTTGAGGAGGCCACGAGGATGGTGAGCAGTGACAGTGCATGCATCAGTGATACTGTCCCGCTTATTCACATGTTGGAGCACACCCTACGTGGAATAATGGACAGGGCCCTTGAGGCAGAACAGAGGGAGGAAGAGGAGGACTTCCTTACCTCTCAAGGCCCCCTTTATCCAGACACTGTTCCTGCTTGCCCACCTGGAACACAGGAAGAGGAGGAGGAGGATGAGGAAGAGGAGGAGGAGGAGGATTGTATCAGCAGCATGGAGGTGGAGCCTAGCACTCAGCATCAACAGCAGCAGTCTTCAAGGGATCATTTACAATCCCAAGGAACACGTGGACTTTTACGTGGCTGGGATGAGGTGGCTGAGGATCCTGTCGTCCTCAGTGACCCAGAGGACTGTGCCCCGAATGCCTCTGCAAACCTACGCTGCATGGCCTCCCTGATCCTGCAAAGCCTGCGTAAGGATCCTCGTGTACGTGCTATCAAGGAGAGGGATCATTACTGGCTGGCAACTCTCCTTGATCCACGTTACAAGAGTAAGGTAATGGATCTTATGTTGCCATCGCAGAGGGAGCAGAAGATGAAACTACTGCGGGAGGCCTTGCAGAAGGGTCTGTGCAATGCGTTCCCAGAACCGGGGGGATTACCAAAACCTGGCCCTGGACAACGTCTTGCTGAGGCTTCAGTGAGTCAGAGAAGGAGCGGTGGAGAAGGTGGCCGTCTGACCGATGCGTTCAGACAATTTTTTAGTCCGCAGCCCCAAGGTCTGACCGGTTCCAGCAACCATCGCCAGCGTCTGGTTTACATGGTCCGGGAATACCTAGCGGCAAGATCCGACTTGGACACCTTCCCCACGAAAAATCCTCTGGCTTACTGGGTCTTGAGGATGGATCACTGGCCAGAGCTTGCACAGTACGCAATTGAGCTACTGGCTTGCCCTGCATCCAGTGTTCTTTCAGAACGCACATTCAGTGCTGCTGGAGGCTTTGTGACTGATCACAGGGTACGCCTCTCCACCGACTCTGTTGATCGACTGACCTTCATCAAAATGAATCAGGCTTGGATCAACACCGGCTACCAAGCACCTGATGCTGATGTTACTGAATAAGAATTTTGTGTTGAAATATCAGATCCCTTTGAGACTGCTGATGCTGAGTGACTGTCCTGTTGTGCTGCTGATGGAATATCCTTCTCCTCCTCACTTTTCATGCTGTTAGCTAGTAAGAAATTTTGTTTTTCTGTGCTCCGCCACCAGTGCCTAAGGCCTAATTTTTCTGCCCCTGTTTAACAGGGGCGCCTAATAACAATTTTTGATGCAATACTTTGCACGTGGCCTAAGGCCTAATTTTTGTGCCCCTGTGTAACAGGGGCGTCTAATAACAATTTTTGACGCAATACTTTGCACGTGGCCTAAGGCATAATTTTTCTGCCCCTGTGTAACAGGGGTGTCTAATAACAATTTTTGATGCAATACTTTGCATGTGGCCTAAGGCACAATTTTTGTGCCCCTGTGTAACAGGGGCGTCTAATAACAATTTTTGATGCAATACTTTGCACGTGGCCTAAGGCACAATTTTTGTGCCCCTGTGTAACAGGGGCGCCTAATAACAATTTTTGATGCAATACTTTGCACGTGGCTCCTTGTTGCGCTCCAATTACAGATATTGGGAGGGGTTGCAGTGTTATGTTGCGCCTACGGACACATTTTTATGCCCCTGTGTAACAGGGGCGCCTAATAACAATTTTTGATGCAATACTTTGCACGTGCCTCCTTGTTGCGCTCCAATTACAGATATTGGGAGGGGTTGCAGTGTTATGTTGCGCCTACGGACACATTTTTATGCCCCTGTGTAACAGGGGCGCCTAATAACAATTTTTGATGCAATACTTTGCACGTGGCTCCTTGTTGCGCTCCAATTACAGATATTGGGAGGGGTTGCAGTGTTATGTTGCGCCTACGGACACATTTTTATGCCCCTGTGTAACAGGGGCGCCTAATAACAATTTTTGATGCAATACTTTGCACGTGGCTCCTTGTTGCGCTCCAATTACAGATATTGGGAGGGGTTGCAGTGTTATGTTGCGCCTACGGACACATTTTTATGCCCCTGTGTAACAGGGGCGCCTAATAACAATTTTTGATGCAATACTTTGCACGTGGCTCCTTGTTGCGCTCCAATTACAGATATTGGGAGGGGTTGCAGTGTTATGTTGCGCCTACGGACACATTTTTATGCCCCTGTGTAACAGGGGCGCCTAATAACAATTTTTGATGCAATACTTTGCACGTGGCTCCTTGTTGCGCTCCAATTACAGATATTGGGAGGGGTTGCAGTGTTATGTTGCGCCTACGGACACATTTTTACGCCCCTGTTACACAGGGGCGCCTAATAACAATTTTTGATGCAATACTTTGCACGTGGCTCCTTGTTGCGCTCCAATTACAGATATTGGGAGGGGTTGCAGTGTTATGTTGCGCCTACGGACACATTTTTATGCCCCTGTGTAACAGGGGCGCCTAATAACAATTTTTGATGCAATACTTTGCACGTGGCTCCTTGTTGCGCTCCAATTACAGATATTGGGAGGGGTTGCAGTGTTATGTTGCGCCTACGGACACATTTTTATGCCCCTGTGTAACAGGGGCGCCTAATAACAATTTTTGATGCAATACTTTGCACGTGGCTCCTTGTTGCGCTCCAATTACAGATATTGGGAGGGGTTGCAGTGTTATGTTGCGCCTACAGACACATTTTTATGCCCCTGTGTAACAGGGGCACCTAATAAAAATTTTTGATGCAATACTTTGCACGTGGCTCCTTGTTGCGCTCCAATTACAGATATTGGGAGGGGTTGCAGTGTTATGTTGCGCCTATGGACACATTTTTATGCCCCTGTGTAACAAGGGCGCCTAATAACAATTTTTGATGCAATACTTTGCACGTGGCTCCTTGTTGCGCTCCAATTACAGATATTGGGAGGGGTTGCAGTGTTATGTTGCGCCTACGGACACATTTTTATGCCCCTGTGTAACAGGGGCGCCTAATAACAATTTTTGATGCAATACTTTGCACGTGGCTCCTTGTTGCGCTCCAATTACAGTATGTTTGAGGGGTGCCCTTTTTTCTACAATTTTGCTTTCCCAAAAAGATAATGCCACCCCCCCACCACCCCTAAAATAATCGAGATATTGTTCCCACACAGCACGTGCGCAACCAGTATTAAATTACTTTGTTCTTATAATAATTTAATGTTGTGCAGGGACATTTCTAAACATGTGCCACTACTAGAGACACACAGCAGGTGTGATATTTGAAGGAATTTTTCTTTTTTTTTTTCACTTTAAACATCATTAAAATCGCTGCTCCGCAAAAACGTCCGTTTTTAAAATATTTTTTTCGATTGATACATGTTCCCTGGGGCAAGACCCGGGTTCTGAAAGACGTTTACCAACATTAAATTGAATATTGGTCTTTAAAATGATCGTTTTTGAATTCGAACGTTCGAGTCCCATAGACTTCAATGGGGTTCTAAATGTTCGCGCGAACCCGCGGTCTGTTCGAACGTTCTGATGCGAACCGAACCCGGGTATGTTCGGCTCATCCCTAACGGTGAGCAGTGGCAGTGCATGCATCAGTGAGACTGTCCCTCTTATTCACATGTTGGAGCACATGCTACGTGGAATAATGGACAGGGCCCTTGAGGCAGAACAGAGGGAGGAAGAGGAGGACTTCCTTACCTCTCAAGGCCCCCTTTATCCAGAAAGTGGTTCTGCTTGCCCGTCTAGCACACAGGAAGAGGACGAGGAGGAGGAGGAGGATGATTGTATCAGCAGCATGGAGGTGGAGCCTTGCACTCAGCATCAGCAGCAGCAGTCTTCAAGGGATCACTTACAGTCCCAAGGAACCCATGGACTTTTACGTGGCTGGGATGAGGTGGCTGCGGATCCTGTCGTCCTCAGTGACCCAGAGGTTTGTGCCACGAATGCCTCAGCAAACCTACGCTGCATGGCCTCCCTGATCCTGCAAAGCCTGCGTAAGGATCCTCGTATTCGTGGAATCAAGGAGAGGGATCATTACTGGCTGGCAACTCTCCTTGATCCACGTTATAAGAGTAAGGTTGCTGACCTTATCTTGCCGTCGCAGAGGGAGCAGAAGATGAAACATCTTCGAGAGGCCTTGCAGAAAGGTCTGTGCAACGCGTTCCCAGAACCTGGGGATTACCAAATCCTGGTCCTGGACAACGTGTTGCTGAGGCTTCAGTGAGTCACAGAAGGAGTGGTAGAGAATCTGGCCGTCTGGCCGATGCGTTCAGACAATTTTTATAGTCCGCAGCCGCAATGTATGACCGGTTCCAGCAACCATCGCCAGCGTCTAGTTTACATGGTGCGGAAATACCTAGGGGCAAGATCAGACTTGGACACCTTCCCCACCGAAAATCCTATGGCTTACTGGGTCTTGAGGATGGATCACTGACCAGAGCTTGCACAGTACGCAATTGAGCTACTGGATTGTCCTGCATCCAGCGTTCTTTCAGAACTCACATTCAGTGCTGCTGGAGGCTTTGTGACCGATCACAGGGTGCACCTCTCCACCGACTCCGTCGATCGACTGACCTTCATAAAAATGAATCAGGCTTGGATCAACACCAGCTACCAAGCACCTGATGCTGATGTAACTGAATAATTTTTTTGAAATGTCAGATCCCTTGGAGACTGCCTATGCTGATGCTGAGTGACTGTCCTGTTATGCTGCTGACTGAATATCCTTTTCCTCCTCAATGATCTTGCTGATAGATAGTAAGAACATTGTTGGTTCTGGGCACCGCCACCAGTGCCTAAGGCCCAATTTTTCTGCCCCTGTTTAACAGGGGTGTATAATAACAATTTTTGATGCAATACTTTGCATGTGGCTCTTTGCTGCACTCCAATTACAGTATCTGTGAGGGGTTGCAGTGTTGTGGCATCGCCACCAGTGCCTAAGGCCCAATTTTTCTGCCCTTGTTTAACAGGGGTGTATAATAAAAATTTTTGATGCAATACTTTGCATGTGGCTCTTTGCTGCGCTCCAATTAAATTATCTGTGAGGGGTTGCAGTGTTGTGCCTAAGGCATTTTCCACTTCCTGCACATCCCGCGGGGGTGGGGCTTGTGTGGGGTTTGTCTGCTCCAGTCTTGAAGCTTGATTGCGCCCTATGAGATTGTAAAAAAGGGATACATGATTCAAAAAGATTAGAGGCCTCAAAGAGGAATATCAATCATTCTTTTTATAAAGTGTGGTACAATTGTGTGTTTTTACAATCCTTCTAAGCTTAACACAGGATTTTATCCATTACCAAAGCTGCTACATTTCTCTATCTTTGGCCAAGTTTCCTACATTGAAACACACCAAGTATCCACTGGATTACCTCTGTGTGACACCACAACTATGTTGTTCTTGAGGCCAACACAACACTTGTGCTACTGAGTCCATATGTGTAACCAACTGCTGAGCATACTCTCCTTTTACTGTATATTGACTTAAGTTGGATTATTTAAATCTAGTTAAGAACACATCTACATTAAATAAAAAATTGGTCTCACATAAATAGATCATAAATAGAATGAATGACGACTCATACGACCAATTATTATGCCCACAAACATGAACCTTGAGACATCTATTCTTGAACTGTATATATACAACCTGAAAGAAAAAGCACATGCCGCACAATAATAAAAACAAATAATCAGAGTACACATTAAAATTACTTACTTCTTCTGATGACTTTTTTAATCCTCTCCATTTGCTCCGGCTCTCTTAATTTAAGGTCAGACCACCTCTTACGCAACTGTTCCCTTGACCTGTGCACCCCGAATTTATGACGGATACTCCTCTGCACATTGTCCATGATCTGGGCCTTTAGTTTGTTTGGGTTCTTGTAAGGGCCATGTTTTCCATCATAGTCCTCCCTCCTTAGGATTGCCACCATCTCCTCAAATGCCATATTTGTGGCCTTGTACCTCCTGCTCCTATGTCTGGTGTGTGCTACCGCCTGGCCTCGCTCCTGGCTTGAGGTTGCAGCTTGCTGTGTGTCCTCCATGGTGTCTTCACTGTCTTGCATTGACAGACCGAAAAGGGGCGTGGAAAGTACTAGAACGATCGTCAGGGGTGGGGAAACGTGCGGAGTTTCTCGCATGCGCAGTGTATAAAGGGATATCGTGTGAGTGAAAACGTCGTTCACAGTCTTTAGAAAAAGGCGGAAGAAACTATCGTGTAGTACGATGGTACGTAACTTGATTTTCGACTTTATGATCAGTGGATGAGTTTGTGGGTTAGATAAGGGGAGAAAGATTAGTAGTAGAGGCTTGACTGACATTAGCTTTTTTTTGCTTAATTTTGACTTGCAAAAATAATGGAGGCCTTTTCGAGAACAGGAGTTCCTCACAGAATTTGTTCAAAGGGGGCCCCGGATGGCAACCCCCCTTTTTTCTAGAATTTTTCTTTCCCAAAAAAATAATTTATTCACCCAAGATCTGACATTGGAACTTTGGGGGGCCAAGCCTGTATGGCCAGCCTCACGTTGTTCGCAGTCGTTAGAAAACGTCGGGAAAACGATCGTGCAGTACGACGATACGAAACTTGATTTTTGGACTTTATGATCAGTGGATGAGTTTGTGGGTTAGATATGGGGAGAAAGCTAAGGCTTGACTGACATTTTTTTTTTTTTTGCTAAATTTTTACTTGCAGAAATAATGGAGGCCTTCAGAGAACAGGAGTTCTTCACAGAATTTGTTCAAAGGGGGCCCCTGGATGGCAACCCCCCTTTTTTCTAGAATTTTTCTTCCACCAAAAAATAATTTATTCAGCCAAGATCTGGCATTGTAATGCCCCCCCCACCCCTAAAATAATCAACATATTGTTGCCGCACAGCAAGTGCGCTTTGGGGGGCCAAGCCTGTATGGCCAGGCTCACGGGCCGCCACTGGAACATCAATGGCCTCATCAGGCACAAGTGTCATGTAGTTTGTTGAGGGTCTCTTTAGGAAATTGTGCAATATGCAGCAGCAAAGTATGACATGGTTCAGATTCTACTTAACAACAAACCTACAGTCTTTGTCTTTTTTGCACCGCCTGTATACTGCTGTTCAAAGTATATAGGGCCAAAGGGTCTTGTAATGACCTGGGGGGAGTGGGGGTGGGGAAACCCATGCTATTTTTTTCAGTGATTTTTATCCATATTGCAGGGACCAAACATTACAATAAAGATGCAAGCAGTATTAAATTACTTTTTTCTTATAGTAATCTCATTTTGTGCAGGGACAGTTCTAAACATGTGCCACCTCACAGGCATACTATAGACACCCAGCAGGTACGATATTTAAAGTAATTTTGCATTTTTTTTCACTTTAAGCATCATGAAAATAGCTGCTCCAGAAAAAACGACTGTTTATAAAACTTTTTTTTCCATTGATACATGTTCCCTGGGGCAAGACCCGGGTTCTCAAAGACGTTTTCCGACAATAACTTGCATATTGGGTTTTAAAATTAGCACTTTTGAATTTGAACGTTCGAGTCCCGTAGACGTCAATGGGGTTCTAAATGTTTGCGAACTGTTCGCGGACCGAACGCGGGGGTGCTTATCCCTATTCTTTAACAAGAAAGCATAGAACATTAGCTGTATGTCTGCCATGAATGTGACTGAATCCTTGTGAAAGCGGAGAAGTACTCCTAATAGTCTGTTGTTCAGGTCAGGGCCAGAGAGAAAACCATCATTTAGAGCAGTGGTCTCAAAGTACCAGCCCGCGGACCGGTTATAAATGGCCCGCAGGCAGGGCGGAGGGTGCCGCGAAAGTGGGAGGAGTAGATTTCCTTCACATGCAGAGTAGCGCAGGAAGAGTCTCTGTCATAAGTTCACTTCTCTGTCTCACGCTGCGGCTGCTCCCCGCCCCCCGGCACCCACCCCCTCTTCTCGTCCATCCCCATTTGCTTGTGATATCACCTGGGATGGACGAGAAGAGAGGGAGGGGGGCCGCCGGGGGGTGGGGAGCAGCCGTATCGTGAGACAGGGAAGTGAACTTATGACAATGACGCTTCCTGCGCTACTCTGCATGTGAAGAAAAAAGACAACAAGTAAACGCTGACCTGTACCCCATGTACCCTGATTGTGCCCCATGTGCCCTGATTGTGCCCCATGTACCCCGATTGTGACCTCATGTTCCCCATGTACCCTGATGAGCCCCATGTACCCTGAATGTGCCCCAAGTACCCTGATGTGCCTTAATGTGCCCCATGTACCCTGATTGTGCCCCCATGTGCCCTGATGTGCCTTAATGTCCCCCATGTACCCTGAATGTGCCCCATGTACCCCGATTGTGACGTAATGTGCCCCATGTACCCTGATTATGCCCTCATGTTCCCCATGTACCCTGATGTGCCCCATGTACCCTATTTGTGCCCTCATGTGCCCCATGTACCCTGAATGTGCCCTGTGAAGGATGCTTCAGTAAATTCTCCCTGCTAAGTAATATGGTGTGTAACAGGTGATTTCAGGTGTGACTCACTCCTCGGCTAACAGGTTGTTGATATGGTAATGACCCTTCCTCAGTCAGTCCTATTTCAAAGGGTAAATGGTCTATTGTGTGTGTGAAGGAGCCCTGTGTTTACTGTTTACTGTTATTAGATAAGTGGCTCATGTTAATTATTCTGATTGCTTCATTGTGGTAATCATCCCTTCTATATGCGGGTCCAAGCTGTCTAGATAATGTATTCTGTACAACTAGTAATTAACGTCACTGATGTCATTATCTAAAGAAATGTGTCTGGCAGGTTCGGTGCCAGAGGGTCTAGAGACTGATTAGTTCAAGGAGATATCATTGTTTCCAAGGATCTGTATTGAAGACCCCCACTGTGTGAGGGGGGGCGGAGATTGTCATTGTATCAGCTTGTAACCTGCATATAACCAGCTGAATGCTGCCATTAAAGTGTGTCTTGTTCCAGCAGTAAGCGTGACTCATGTGTGGCTTATTATTGGGCGATTCCAGGAATATCCCTCCTCGTGAAATATTGGGGTGATTTGCTTTTATGGGAAGAAGGGAAGACTTTGACGGGGATCTCATTCTAATACCGTCACATGCCCATGTACCCTGATGTGCCTTAATGTGCCCCATGTACCCTGATGTGCCATAATGCGCCCTATGTACCCTGATGTGCCCTGATTATGCCCCATGTGCTCTGATGCACCCCATGTACCCTGATGTGCCCCATGTGCTCTGATGTGCCCCATGTACCCTGATGTGGCTGATGTGCCGCATGTACCCCAATGTGCCCCGATTGTGCCTCATGTACCCTGATTGTGCCCCATGTACCCCGATTGTGACCTCATGTACCCTGATGTGCCCCATGTACCCTGATGTGCCCCATGTACCCTGAATGTGCCCCATGTACCCTGATGTGCCTTAATGTGCCCCCATGTACCCTGATTGTGCCCCCATGTGCCCTGATTGTGCCCCCATGTACCCCGATTGTGCCCCCATGTACCCCGATTGTGTCCCATGTACCCCGATTGTGCCCCATGTACCCCGATTGTGACGTCATGTGCCCCATGTACCCTGATTATGCCCTCATGTTCCCCATGTACCCTGATGTGCCCCATGTACCCTGTGTGTGCTCTCATGTGCTCTGATGCGCCCCATGTACCCTGATGTGCCCCATGTGCTCTGATCTCTGATATGCCCCATGTACCCTGATGTGGCTGATGTGCCGCATGTACCCCAATGTGCCCTGATGTGCCCCATGTACCCTGATGTGCTGGGCTCTGTACCCTGATGTGCTGGGCTCTATACCCTGATGTAATGGGCTCTGCACCCTGATGTGCTGTGTCCTGTACCCTGATGTGCCATGTGCCATGTGCCTTGTCCTGATGTGCCGTGCGCTGTACCCTGATGTGCTGTGTCCTGTACCCTGATGTGCCATGTGCCATGTGCCTTGTCCTGATGTGCCCTGTACCATGATGTGCTGGGCTCTGTACCCTGATGTGCCCTGATGTGCCCCATGTGCTCTGATGTGCCCCATGTACCCTGATGTGGCTGATGTGCCGCTTGTGCCCCATGTGCTCTGATGTGCCCCATGTACCCTGATTGTGCCCCATGTACCCCGATTGTGACCTCATGTTCCCCATGTACCCTGATGTGCCCCATGTACCCTGAATGTGCCCCATGTACCCTGATGTGCCTTAATGTGCCTCATGTACCCTGATTGTGCCCCCATGTGCCCTGATGTGCCTTAATGTGCCCCATGTACCCTAAATGTGCCCCATGTACCCTGATGTGCCTTAATGTGCCCTGATTGTGCCCCCATGTGCCCCATGTACCCTGATTGTGCCCCCATGTGCCCCATGTACCCCGATTGTGCCCCCATGTACCCCAATTGTGCCCCATGTACCCCAAATGTGCCCCCATGTACCCTGATTGTGCCCCATGTACCCCGATTGTGATGTCATGTGCCCCATGTACCCCATGTACCCTGATGTGCCCCATGTACCCTGTTTGTGCCTTAATGTGCCCCATGTACCCTGATGTGCCTTATTGTGCCCCGTGTGCTCTGATGTGCCCCATGTACCCTGATGTGCCCCATGTACCCTGATGTGCTGGACTCTGTACCCTGATGTGCTGGGCTCTGTACCCTGATGTGCTGTGTCCTGTGCCCTGTACCCTGATGTGCCATGCCCTGTACCCTGATGTGGCCTGTTGTGCTGTGCTCTGATGTGCTGTGCCCTGTACCCTGATGTGCTGTGCCCTGTACCCTGATGTACTGGCTCGTGTCCTGTACCCTGATGTGCTGTGCCCTGTACCCTGGAGTACTGGCTCGTTGCATACACCTTTGGAGTGGAGACAGGTGTTTGATGTTTGTATGAAGGCTGGGTACCTTGTAGAGTAGAAGGTTTGGTTGGGACTGGAAAGTCTGGAACTCTGTCAGATTTTTTTTGCTTGTAGCACTGGGGTCCAAGTTCATCTTGTTGTTGCTTTATTTGATGTGACTCACTGACATCATATTTAATTTCTCGTTGTGGGATGCTGCTAGTGGCAGCCAGAGTGGGTCCCAGCAGGGCGACTACCTCATGGGCAATGCCTTCTGGTGATGCAGGGTCAATTGCTTGTGATTCTGGAGCAGCGTGCGGCTGAGAGGATTTCCCTGTGCATGGAGCGGCTGCCATTTTGGCTGAGCCTTGAGCCGCGTCTCCTGTGAGGGGTGCCGAGGAGACCGCATGAGTGTACGATCGCTCCACAAAGCGGTCCATATGTGACCGCTATGTAGCGGGAGTGGATGGGGGTTACCCCAAACTCTGGCTGGGCTTTTTAGCCAAAATCAGGAGGAGGGCGGCAGAAGTTGTGTCTGGTTACTAGTGTTGCTCAAGAATATTCGTATTGCGAATATTCGGCTCGAATATGGCATATTCGAGTATTCGCTAATATCTCGAATTTCGCGGCCAATATTCGCTATTCCGAATATTCGTATTTTTTCAATTTTATTTTTAAAACAGATCACATCCTAGTGATCTCCATCGACGTATAAAAGCATTGCTGGTATGATTAGAGACTCTGGGCCGAGTAGCTGAAGCGATCATTTTATATTGCCGAATATTAGAATATTCGCAATGCGAATATTCGGCAAAAGCAATATTGCGTGATTATTTTCTCCTCCCTTCTTTGGCATCAGAGCCAATCAGAGTTCTCCTACCACACTTGTCAGAGGTTAGCAACCTCCACAGCAACCAATAGGAACTTGCCTGCACGACCATTATATAAGATCACTCCCAGCAGTATTTCAGTGCAGATTCACAAGGTGGCTAGAGAGAGTGGAGTGTTTCTGTGTGATCTTACAGCTTGCAGCATCAGCATTGTGCTTCCTTGCTATACTGATTTCAGTTCATATTCTCCTGATTCTAAACTGCTTTTTTCAAAGCAAAAGACCCAACAGCTTTTTTAAAAGCTAAGATTTGTGTTGTTTTGTCCAGCTTAGTGTAGCTTAGTGTTAGATAGATTTCTGTGTAGTTAGTGTAAGTGTACATTGTGTAAGTGTACATTTCTTTAAGGTAGCTTAGTTTAGTGTGTGTTTAGTGTCTGTGTTTTGTGTAAAAAAAAAAAAAAAAAAAAAATTAGCTTTAGTTTATAGTCATATACATTTGTGTAAGTAGTTAGTGTTTGTTTAGTGCATATTTTTTTTTATTTTTTGTAGTCCTTGTCTTTGTCCTTGTCAGTTAGTGTAAAAAAAAAAAAAAATTTTTAGGTGTACTAGTTTTATTATAGTTTAGTAGCTGTCTGTCTACGTCTTTGTCTGCGTGCCTGTCTTTAAAAAAAAAAAAAAATCCTTCCTCACATTTCCCCCCCAATAAAGTTTACCCCCCCACATCAGCAAGTATGAGCAGCATACATGGCCGTGGCCGTGGCAGCAGGGGTAGGGGAGTTACTCCCAGTGCTGGGTCGCTGCCAGCACGGGGTACCTCTCGCACCCCTACTAGTGGTAGAGGATCAGGTGGAAGGGGAGTCCGCCTCATCAGTGAGTTTTTTCCATCGGGCAGCCGCCCGATATTGCCTTCTCAGGCTCCAGTAGTGGTGGACTATATGGGGCACAGCAGTGCCACTGAGTCGTCAGTCCCGACTCCCAGTAGCACCACCAGTACACCGGTGCCTTTAGTACCCACCCCCAGCCCCCAAGAGTCCAGCCTCTTACTGTTTGACAGCGACAGTGAGAGGGATATCTTGGGGGAGGCCATGCATCAGGCAGACATCCAGTTCTGTCCTGATGGTCAGGACCTTTTTGAAGGGATGATGGAGGAGGAGGATGGGGTACCTGCTGTCAGTATCCCAGAGACATCCCTTCCAAGTGGTGCTGGTGTTTTTGTGCAGGAAACACCCGCACCTAGTCAGACCCAGGCGTCGGTGAGGGGACAGCGGAGCCAGGCTAGCGGCTCCATGTCAGCTGGTTCCCTCAGACCACCACATTTCAGCCCTGGGTCTGACATATCTGGGGGGCGAAGACGATGGTGACACAACATGGGTGCCACCTGCCAGTGCCTTGTTGGTTCACAGCAGCAGTGACGACGAGGAAGGTAGGCACCCTGGGGAAACGGTGCACCAGGTCACCAGGGAGACCAGCATCAGGGTCTCCACTGGTGATGGCAGCAGGAGGTGTCAGCAGCAGCAGCAGGCAGCTCCAGCTGTGCGCACCGAGTCCCAGCAGGTGCAAGTCAGCGTCACCCCATCTGACAGGAGGGCGGCGCTGAAGTCACCTGTCTGGGCCTACTTCACCCTGGTAGCAGATAACCCTACCGTGGCCATCTGCCAGATCTGTCGTGCCAGGGTGAAGAGAGGGAAGTGCTTGGCTCGGGTGGGTACCACAGCCCTGAACCAGCACCTGAGAATAAATCACTGGCGGGAGTATGACCAGATGAAGCGTTGTGGTGGTAGCAGCGCCACCACCACAAGTGAGCAGGGTACAGCAGCCCCTGCCACAGCTTCATCTGTTCCCAGCAGGTCATGCCCCCCTGCTCCCTCTAGTAGAGGTACTGGTACCGGCAGCCAGACCTCTACCTCCACAGCATCCTCCTCGTCTGTGTCCTGCACTGCCGTCCGGCGCCAGGCGTCGCTTTCCGACGCCTTTGAACGCACCACTCCCTTTCACCCTGGAGACCGATGTGTGCGTTCCCTCAATGGGCTCCTGTCAAGGGTTATTGCCCAACATCTGCTGCCCTTCAACATCGTTGACTGCAACCCCTTCAGGCAGATGTTGGAGCAGGCCCAACCCCAATGGCGTGTCCCCAGCCGCCATTTCTTTGCCTTTGTCCCTGCCCTACACCAGCACATTGTGCAGAATGTAACCCTGTCGCTGGATCACGCTGTCAGCGACAGGGTGCATCTCACAATGGATGGCTGGACCAGCAGGCATGGGCAGGGCCGGTACATCAGTTTCACGGCCCATTGGGTTTCCCTCCGAGGCGCCGGGGAGGGATCGGCGGCATCAGATTTTGTGGTGCCGCCCCGGGGTGTCCAGGGGAGAACTGCTGGTCTCCGTCAATCCACTGTCTCCGCAGCTGCTGAGCCTCCCAGCAAGCGCCCCCGTAGCTACTCAAGTGTGGGGCACGTGCGCTGTCAGGCCGTGCTCCAGCTTGTTAGTTTAGGGGACCGGAGACACACTGGACAAGAAGTGCTGACCGCACTTCAGGCTCAGGTCCAGAAGTGGCTGACACCCCGAAGGCTCCAGGCAGGTATGGTTGTCTGTGACAACGGCAGCAACCTACTCTCCGCCCTCCAGGCTGGCAGTCTGACCCACGTGCCCTGTCTTGCACATGTCCTCAACCTTGTGGTGCAGAAGTTCCTGCGCACCTATCCCGGGTTGAGTGACATTGTGCTAAGGGTGCGTAGGATTGCCAGCCACTTCAGGCGCTCCCCAACCGCTACCGCGTTCCTGTCCAAGTTGCAGCTTGATTGTGGACAGTGTGACGCAGTGGAACTCCACCCTCCACATGCTGGAGAGGTTGTGGGAGCAGCGAAAGGCGGTGAAGGAATACCTGCTGGATCAAGGCACTGCCGGGCCATCACAAACCCTCCCGTACATCACCAGTGCGGTGTGGGGGCAGATACACCAGGTCTGCCATGTGTTGGCCCCTTTCGAGCAGGCGACCAAGATGGTGAGCAGGGAACATGTCGGCCTCAATGATGTGCTCCCTATAGTGTTCCTGCTGGACAGGGCACTAGATCGCCTGCTCGAAGCTGGGGAGAGTGCCTTGGTGGAGCAGGAGGAGGCAACACTGCTCCACCAAGACCAGGCCCAGGACGAGGAGGAGGATAATGATGATGATGAGGAGGTTACTGGTGTCGTCCTGGAGTCAGGGCCTGGTCAGGAGGGAGAGCCGGTGTTGGGGGCACCGATAGTCCGGGGGTTGGGCATCTCTGAGCGCGAGCAGCAGCGCCTCCAGCATGAAGAGTCGGACGTCATGGACCCGGGCAGCCATGAGGAGTCACAGCGGGCTGTGCTCTTCCCCATGGCTGCCCACATGCTGAGATGCCTCAGGAGGGACCCCCGGGTTCAGACTATCAAGGAGAGGGATGAATTTTGGATGGCCACCCTTTTAGATCCAAGGTGCAAGGGGAAACTGGAGCAGTTCTTCCCAGCCAGCCGGAGGCAGCTCCGGATTGAGGAACTGCAGGCACGCATAGTCATCCGGTTGGAGCAGGCAACTCCCCGGCCTCCAGTTGTCCTCCCTCATCTCACCCAGCAGGTGGCTGCACCCAGCAGCAGCAGCAGCAGCAGCCGAGCAGGGGACCTAATGGGTGAGATGAGGATGTTCTTCCAATCTGAGCTACCCAGTACCAGCAGCAGCAGTCACCACCAGCGGCTGGCCCACATGGTGGCAGACTACATGGCGTCCGTCGGTGCTTCTGACAGTATGAGCACCGACGACCCCATGGAGTACTGGGTTGCCAGATTGGACACCTGCCGCGAGCTCGCTCAGTATGCACTGGAGTTATTGTCTTGCCCCCCCTCCAGCGTACTATCTGAGCGGACATTCAGCGCGGCAGGTGGGGTGGTCATGGACAAGAGGGCCCGTCTGTCCACAGACTCCGTGGACAGACTCACATTCATCAAGATGAATGAGTCCTGGATCGGCGGTGACTTTCTGGCACCCGCCGTCGGTTCAGGGCGCTGAAGGATCCCTATTCATTCATTCCCTGATGTATTTACAGTGATGAAAATAAGTTGTAACAGTAGGAGCTACTGTCATGTTAAAGTGGACACAGAGTCTGCATATTGGGTGAATGCAGAGCTGCAGAGCTTGCATTTAAAAACAGAGAAAACTGCTCTGGCAGTTTTCTCAGATTTTTCAATCTCTCCAACCCTGTGTCCGGGTTTTAGAGACAGCCTGCGAGCTGTCTGCCCAGCTGCAGACAGCTCATATAATCAGGGACTGGTCAGAACAGAGAAGAGGGAGGAAGGTGGAGCAGTGGCTGTGACTGTCGCTGTGTCTCTGTGTTGGGACAGACGCTGTATGCGTTGAAGGACTTTGGGGCCTTGTGCATCCAGGACTGTGGGTCTGGAGGAGCTGATGGTTTGAGGAACCATTACCTGTAGCAGCAGTGCTGTTAAAGACTAGCCAGGTGGGCTGTTATTTTCATTGGTTTCTGCATAACGTTTAAACCCCTACGTGGGATTCCTATGAATGGACTTTTTGTTTTGTTTATCCCCATTTAATAAACGTGGGCTACCAGGCCCTTAACACTAATTGCCTGTTTGCTGTGGACTCACTACACCAAAACGCATCTGCCAGAAGACCTAAACAACCCCCAATGTTTACAGTGGTGGATTCAGCGGGCATCTAGAACGGTGGAATCCGGGTCCCTGCTCCTGTGGTGAGTCGCACCGGGAACTGCTGCTAGCTTTGTGGGGCAGCCAGGCAAACAGCATTGCACGGAAATTGATGGACTGTGTTGCATGCAGGTTGTGTACCTGTGAAAAGAAAATTGCATTTTTTTTTCTTTCCTCTCTCTCTGCGTGAACTGTGTTACTGGTTGCTGTGTGCAACACCGCAAGGATGGGGCGGTCAAAACAGAAAAAAGAGGCGATTCTTGCTGAAGCCACAGATAGAGCTCTGTGGCTGGAGGGGTTGTTACCGCCTGATAGAACCCCATACATGCTTGAACAAATTTTTTCAAGGAAAAGAGGGCTGCTGTTGTCCCTAACAACACTGCTGCAATGAGTGCATATGTGACTGCTAGTGTGGAGCATCCACCAGCGTTTGAATCTGCAGTGGATTGGTGCAAGCGGCACCTGGCAGGAATGGACCAAGATAAAGTGGAAGGCAAGCCAACCTTCGCTACAAAGAGAGAGCTGCCGGATGTCCATACCTGGGAGAGAGGTGTTGTTGCCCCTGGCAACACTGCTGCAGTTAAACCAGCAGCTATTGCAAAAAGTGTGAAAGCGACGCATGGAGTAACAGCTCCTCTCCTCGGCTCCCACAGCGCGACCTAATCCGGCCTAAAAAATCCGCCTGAGAAGCCCAGCAGGACCCCTCCACCTCCGGAGACACCCCACGGTCATTATGGACCGCTTCGTGGAGAAATCGGGTGCGCGCACCCAAACGGCCCAGACGGCGCTGACGGCCTCCCCGCAAATCGAGGCCCCGGTCTCGGCCTACACCGCTCCACACGCGACAGCGCCGCACACGGAGATGGAGGTAAGTGGCAGCCCTTCACACCCCCCGGATCCACACACCCCGGGGACACATCTAGAGGGAGACAACACCACAGAGCGCATAGCCCAAGCAGTGGCTGCTCTTTTAACCCCTATGATCACCGCGTCGGTAGAAAAAGCGGTGAATGCAGGGATGGCGCAGATTCACAGGCAAATCAAGGAACATGGTGTCAGGCTTAATGATATGGAACACCGCATTTCGAATGCGGAGGAGGAAATTTATCAAGCCCAGGCCACTGAACACGCTCAGGACAAAACTAACCAGTTTATACTCCAAAAGCTGGATGATTTAGAAAATAGGGCCAGAAGAAGTAACCTTCGCTTTGTAGGGGTCCCTGAAGCACTCCAATCATCCGCTCTCGCAGACTTCTGCGCGCAACGCATACCCGAGGCCCTGGGCCTCCCAGGCCCCTGTGCAGTGGAAAGGGCCCACCGAATGGGAGCATTTAACTCGGACCGCAAAACGCCCCGACCTATCATTGCCAAATATCTGAATTATGCTGACAAGTCCCTCATCTTGCAAAAGTTTAGACAAGCCAGGCAAGTCCAGATCGATGGAATAAAAGTCCTGATTTTCGCTGATTATTCTATGGAGGTATCCAAAAAGAGGAAAGCATTCCAGCAGGTGTGCACTGAATTTTTCAAACAGCAAGTGAAATTCACTTTGGCCTTCCCGGCCATACTCCGCCTCAGAGCCCCAAACGGGGCGCAACTATCCTTTCACGACCCCTCAGAAGCTGAGGCCTTCTTACGCTCCCACTACCATGGTCGGCAATCCCAATCCCCTTCGAAACCCCCCCCCGCTCAACCGTCCACTGGACCAGAGGAGCCCGCGCAAAGGATCGCCTAAACGCTTCAGGGCCACGATCTCTGACCCATCCCGGATCACCCTAAATTTGACCTGATCCAGCTTCTATGCGCTATAACACATTTTCTTGTCCTTCATCCGGACCGGAGAGATCACCCCGGCCGCTCCTCCCCTCTCTGGCCGGAATCCCGCTCCTGGTTAAATTGCTCTATGGGGCCCACATTGACCCCCCCCCCCCAACTCCGTCTACACGGGACATGACTCCAGGCAACCATCCAAACGAGGTACACCCTTCTGCACACTACTTGACATGTAATAACTCATCTGCAGGGCCTCGGCTACATGCTTCATTGCTGTATTCGTCCCTATTCAGTCAAAATGTTTAGTAATTGTTTTGTCTGGGTTCTGTGCTATGGCAACTGCCAGTTTGATGTTTCATTTATGTAACCATTCCCTGGCTTCACTGCGTACTCTGCTATTAATCTCCCTTGTTATCGGTACTTCCTAGCCGCATGAATCTGCCTACCCAGTTACGGGCTCTCAGAAATCATGCCGGCTGTGTCGTGGCATGGGAGCCGGTCTTCGCAGTGATCCCATGCGGAAAAAAGCGAAGTTCTCACATTTACTGTTATGTTTGATGTTATTTTTTCTGTTTTCTGCTCCCCCCCTCCCCTTCCTCACTATCCCCCCTACCCCAAGCACTCATGCTCACATAGGTTCTCTGACGCCAAACCCAGGTGACTCAATCATTCCCCCCCTCCTCGGTCGGGTAACCCTCCCGCGGACAGCCCCTCTCCGTGCCAACTTCTATACAATGCCTTCTCAGACCGTCTCTTTCACTGACCCGATAACATGAAAATAGTATCTTGGAATGTAAAGGGCCTTAGATCCCCCAATAAAAGGATGAAAATCTTACGCCACCTCAAAAGACTTAAAACTGACATAGCACTCCTACAGGAAACCCACCTGTCCACGTCCGACTTTCACCGCATGCAAAAATTGTGGGTAGGCACAGTCCTGGGCTCAGATGCAGTTGCCCGCAAGGCAGGAGTTCTTCTGCTAATCCATAAAAATCTACCGTGTACGGTACTAGCAGTAAAAACTGACGCAGATGGCCGACTTCTAACCGCTCATGTGCAAATAGGAACTAAGGAACTAATGATCTCTAATGTATATGCCCCCAATAGCCCTGGAAAGATTTTCTACAATACTTTGACCACTTGGCTACTTCAAAACCCCCACCTCCCCCATCTGGTAGGGGGCGACTTCAATGACGTCATTCACCAGATAGATGACAGATCCACCCCTAAACACACAGGGTCCCGAACTGTTTCTCTCACCCCTTCCCTTTTTGCGTCCACTATGGACTCCCTTCACCTTTGTGACCTGTGGCGCCTACAACATCCTGCAGATAGGGAATTCACTTTCTATTCCAACCCCCACTCCGTCTTTACTCGTATTGACTATTTCTTCGGCTCTGACAATCTCATCCCCCTGACTTCCAACACTGATATATTAGACATAGCCATCTCAGATCACGCCCCGATCCTTCTGACTATGGACAACCTCGACCTGCCCCCCCACCCTCGAATCTGGCGCTTCCCCTCATACCTCTACAACCTAACCGACTTCCAGCAATCCATGGAGAAGGCATGGTTAGAATACTCCTCAGCTAATGCCTCCCACTCCGACAATCCCAACCTCTTCTGGGACGCCGGTAAGGCTTTCCTCAGAGGTCAGATCATCTCCTATGCCTCTTCTTTTAAACGTCACGCCTTATTACGTTACAAATTAGCCAGCTCCAGACTACACCAAGCCCAGAGGGCATTGTACTCCACCGGCTCCCCCAATGACAGAGAAGAGTGGCTAGCAGCGAAAAGTTCCTTCGACACCTGGGCAGACACCATTGAATTGACCAAAAAAGCAAACCTAGACGCTACCCTACACAGGTTCGGTAATAAATCGGGCAAACTCCTCTCCAGACTCTGCAAGGGCTCCTTCCGTCCCACCCATATCACGTCCCTAAGAGACTCCAAAGGTACCGTGCACACCACACCATCTACTATAAATAAGACGATGCTCCAGTACTACTCAACCCTTTATGCCCCAGACCCAATTGATAGACAGAAAGCCCAAGCTTTTTTGGACAACCTAAACCTTCCCACTGTCACACCCTCCCAACTAGAGACCCTTAACGCCCCCATAACCCTCTCAGAAGTATCTAACACCATCCGCAAAATTACCCCCTCCAAGGCCCCTGGCCCTGACGGCTTTACGGGTGAATTCTACAAGACCCTTCAAACTCTAATAGAACCTACCCTTCACAAAGTATATTTGGACATGTGGTCCGGTTGTCCTTAATTGCCGTCAGGTAATCAGGCCATCATCAAATTACTATCGAAGAAGGGCAAGGACCCCTTGGAGCCAGGATCTTATAGACCCATCTCCCTACTTAACCTGGATGTCAAGATCCTATCGAAAATCATAGCGAATCGACTATCTGACATCATCCCCTCCCTGATTCACCCTGCACAATCAGGCTTTGTGAAGGGCAGAACAGCCACCCTTAACATACGTAAAGTTATGCTGGCCTTGGAACACGCTAAGCAACACCCAAATGGCAATTTTGCCATCATAACTTTAGATGCGGAAAAAGCCTTTGACAATGTCAGCTTTGATTGGCTTGCCCTGACTATGTCAAAGATGGGCTTCTCGGGTCCCTTCTGCCACCTCATAAACTCCATGTACTCCTCCCCCACGGCGAAACTAGTGGCGGCGGGCCTACTCTCGGAAGAATTTCATCTACACAAAGGCACCCGTCAAGGCTGCCCTCTATCGCCACTCTTATTTAACATTGCCTTAGAACCCTTATCCAGACACCTCACCCAGGTAGCCCCTCTCCACGGTATCCCTATCGGCGACTATGACCTACGCTCTTCCCTCTTTGCGGACGACGTCCTTATTTTTTCGTCCGACCCCTCCTCTGATATGTCCACTATCAAAAGAGTTTTTGACACTTTCCGAACCTGCTCAGGCTTACGCATAAATTATGGCAAAAGTGAGATACTCCCGCTAGGGAGTGGCCCCCCCCCCTCATGGTCCCATCACTCAATTTTTTCTGTTGCTAAATCACATATCACCTATTTGGGTATATCAATAGGAAAGACGCCCTCTTCCCTGTATTGTCTGAACTATCCCCCCCTGCTAGCAAAAATCTCGCAAGAACTGGCAAACTGGATGGATCTGCCCCTCTCGCTCCTGGGCAGGTGTCACCTTATCAAAATGGTCAGCTTTGCTCGGTTGCTGTATCCAATGCAGACTATACCTCTGCTCCTCCGTCATAAGGATATCAAGCATCTTGAATCGGCTATTTCAAAATTTATATGGCGGGGTAAAAGACCCCGCATTGCTTTAAAGAAACTCTACCTGCCCAGACGCGAAGGGGGTGTTAGCCTCCCCAATGTAAGAACCTATAATTTAGCTTGCCTAATGAGAATCGGTCTAGACTGGATCACGCAATCCTCCCGTTACTCTAACTACCCCCTGGAAGCTGCCATGGCTCATCCCTTCTCCCTCATAGCTCTCCTCCACAGTAAATGGAAATCGGTCCCAACATTGTATCAACACAACCTCCTGCTAAGGGACACTGCTATTGCCTGGAGGGAAATCAGAAAGAATCTTCGGCTGCCCCTCTACATGTCTCGCCATGTCCCAATCCAGGGAAACCCAAATTTCCCCCCAGGCATGGACTATAAACCTTTCAAAATCTGGCAAGACAAAGGCCTCACCAAGTTCTCATCCCTCTGTGAGGCAACAACTGGTCGACCCTTACCCTTTAAAACGGTGGCTACCACCTTCTCGCTCCCTCCCTCCCATGTGTTTCACTTCTGGCAATGCATCAACTACTTAAAGGCCACCTGCACTGCGGCCAACAACCGTTTCTCCCCTAACTTCTCCGACCAGCTTCTCGCAGAAGACTCATACAGTCTCATACAGCTGACGGCAAGGTTAAAGACTCAAATGGACATGGGGACTGTGCATGCGCCTGCTCTAATCCCGCAGAGTGCGGGGAAAGTTGAGCTAGGGGTGACCAAAAGTGTCTTTGTGCCATGTTCCCTAGTGACAAGTGCTGCAGAGTTGCCCAGGGAAACCTCCAATGAGCTTGCAGTGATGAAGCAGAGCGTTTCCCAGGTCAGCTATGGAGCTGCGCAAAGAGCAAAATATTCCCATTTAAATATAGAGGGTTCTGTGAGCAGAGGCTCACAGGCTGTGGTGGGTAATGGACAATCCACAAAAGTAGAAATTATGTCTAAATGTAATGAAAATGCTGATGGTTATACTGACAAAAGTGATAATGACATTGAAAAATGTGTTTCCCTTAATGTCGTGTCTAAAAATGTTGGAAATGTGTTTGCTACCAATGATGGAAGTAGGATATCTACCATGACAACCAGAAGCGCAGGATTGTCCAGGAAAGTCTCATGGGGTCCCCATGGGTTGGAGCCAGAGGTTTTCCAGGGTGGTTGTTATGCGACTCTGATGAAACAAGCGAAGACTGTGTCACACAGTGAGAGTGTGTGGGCGCAGCCCCACAACCCTAAGTGTAACCCAGTTGTCAAGGGATTAATTCAGCCTGCAAAAGCTGAAAGTGCAGAGCTGTGTGTGTCAGTAGCGCCCCCAGAGCAGGTAGGGCAAAAGCATGTATTACAGCCTGCCTTGTCAGACGTATCATCCCATTGTGAGAAGTATAGAAGTGACACAGATTATGTTTTAGCTAGTGAATCACAGGTTCCTGTGGGATCTTCTAGACCAGGTGATGGAACCACAATGGACTGGTATAGTTGGTATGAGAATGCAATTACAATACTAAATAATGTGGTGGACATAACACCTGCGGATCACAGATCAGCTGTTGCTCAAGGACATGTTTGCTCCTGCGACGGTTAATGCCCTCCAGTCTAAAGGAACGGTTCAGGGCGCTGGCATAGCAGATGTGTTGTCCACAGCCCAGCAACTAAGTAATAGCAGGTGTCAAGGTGACAGTGCAACTCGTAATGACCTGCAGAGGCTCATTGACACTGGTGCAGAAGGGAAAAGTGTGAGACATGTGTCTGACAGCGCCCCAGGGGAGCAACAGGCGGTGATGATGGGTACCTCTGAGGAGGTGGAGGTCTCTTCATATGTCTCAACCCTTCAACCTGCAGTGGATGAGCCCCTCCATGTCTTGGACAGGAAAAAGGTCCCTGGAAAGGTCTGGTATTTAGACATTGGTCAAGTACCCGGAGACGCTGTGAGAGAAAGTACTAATGTTGGTTTCTGCAACAATGTAATGTGTACATCAGAAAGAAGTAGTTGTGTAGATCAGTGTCATTTGTTAGATCAGTTACCCATGGAGTGTCAGACAAGAGGTGAGGTGGAGCTGTGCTATGGTCCCGTGGGTTGTAGTCACTTACCTGTGTATGGTCACTCCTCGGGTCTAGTTCTAACAAGCACTGAGATGGATGGCACTGATTGTGTTGGACTGGGTGACATTGAAATGTCTGCTCTGCTGATGAGTGGTGCTGTTAAAAGTTATGTGGTTGCCGTGGGTAACCAGAGAGAGGTTTTTGAACCTGAAAGACCTGTGGTGAAAGGTAAAATTTACTTCCGTAAGCTGAAAGGTAGGATCAGAGAAGGCAGAGTTTCCCCAAGAGAGGAGAGTATGCTCAGGGACCCCAAGAGAAGAGTGGGAAGGCAGAGTATACAAAATTATAGAACCCTGTTGCGATCCAGGGTAGGGCGTGCCTGGAAACGCACCCGAAAAAAATACTGGGCCTACAGCTGGCGCAGAGGTGCCCCAATCAAGGATTCGGGCTGGAGTGTTCCGCCCCCTACGGGTTCGAAACAAGGGGGGGAGGTATGTAACAGTAGGAGCTACTGTCACGTTAAAGTGGACACAGAGTCTGCATATTGGGTGAATGTAGAGCTGCAGAGCTTGCATTTAAAAACAGAGAAAACTGCTCTGGCAGTTTTCTCAGATTTTTCAATCTCTCCAACCCTGTGTCCGGGTTTTAGAGACAGCCTGCGAGCTGTCTGCCCAGCTGCAGACAGCTCATATAATCAGGGACTGGTCAGAACAGAGGAGAGGGAGGAAGGTGGAGCAGTGGCTGTGACTGTCGCTGTGTCTCTGTGTTGGGACAGACGCTGTATGCGTTGAAGGACTTTGGGGCCTTGTGCATCCAGGACTGTGGGTCTGGAGGAGCTGATGGTTTGAGGAACCATTACCTGTAGCAGCAGTGCTGTTAAAGACTAGCCAGGTGGGCTGTTATTTTCATTGGTTTCTGCATAACGTTTAAACCCCTACGTGGGATTCCTATGAATGGACTTTTTGTTTTGGTTATCCCCATTTAATAAACGTGGGCTACCAGGCCCTTAACACTAATTGCCTGTTTGCTGTGGACTCACTACACCAAAACGCATCTACCAGAAGAGCTAAACAACCCCCAATGTTTACAAAGTATTTGAACACCTGAGAAAATCAATGTTAATATTTGGTACAGTAGCCTTTGTTTGCAATTACAGAGGTTTGCACACACAGGAGGAGGGATTTTGGCCCACTCCTCCACACAGATCTTCTCTAGATCAGTCAGGTTTCTGGGCTGTCGCTGAGAAACACGGAGTTTGAGCTCCCTCCAAAGATTCTCTATTGGGTTTAGGTCTGGAGACTGGCTAGGCCACACCAGAACCTTGATATGCTTCTTACAGAGCCACTCCTTGGTTATCCTGGCTGTGTGCTTCGGGTCATTGTCATGTTGGAAGACCCAGCCTCGACCCATCTTCAAAGCTCTAACTGAGGGAAGGAGGTTGTTGCCCAAAATCTCGCAATACATGGCCCGGTCATCCTCTCCTTAATACAGTGCAGTCGCCCTGTCCCATGTGCATAAAAACACCCCCAAAGCATGATGCTACTACCCCCATGCTTCACAGTAGGGATGGTGTTCTTGGGATGGTACTCATCATTCTTCTTCCTCCAAACACGGTTAGTGGAATTATGACCAAAAAGTTCTATTTTGGTCTCATCTGACCACATGACTTTCTCCCATGACTCCTCTGGATCATCCAAATGGTCATTGGCAAACTTAAGACGGGCCTTGACATGTGCTGGTTTAAGCAGGGGAACCTTCCGTGCCATGCATGATTTCAAACCATGACGTCTTAGTGTATTACCAACAGTAACCTTGGAAACGGTGGTCCCAGCTCTTTTCAGGTCATTGACCAGCTCCTCCCGTGTAGTCCTGGGCTGATTTCTCACCTTTCTTAGGATCATTGAGACCCCACGAGGTGAGATTTTGCATGGAGCCCCAGTCCGAGGGAGATTGGCAGTCATGTTTAGCTTCTTCCATTTTCTAATGATTGCTCCAACAGTGGACCTTTTTTCACCAAGCTGCTTGGCAATTTCCCCGTAGCCCTTTCCAGCCTTGTGGAGGTGTACAATTTTGTCTCTAGTGTCTTTGGACAGCTCTTTGGTCTTGGCCATGTTAGTAGTTGGATTCTACAGGTGTCTTTATGCAGCTAATGACCTCAAACAGGTGCATCTAATTTAGGATAATAAATGGAGTGGAGGTGGACATTTTAAAGGCAGACTAACAGGTCTTTGAGGGACAGAATTCTAGCTGATAGACAGGTGTTCAAATACTTATTTGCAGCTGTATCATACAAATAAATAGTTAAAAAATCATAAATTGTGATTTCTGGAAAAAAAAATTTTGATTATGTCTCTCACAGTGGACATGCACCTACGATGACAATTTCAGACCCCTCCATGATTTCCAAGTGGGAGAACTTGCAAAATAGCAGGGTGTTCAAATACTTATTTTCCTCACTGTATACCTTTGAAACTCATAGTGGGCAGGTAGTGTTAAGGGCATAAATATTTCCATGCTGTGTCATTAAGCCACTATAAGGAGTCCTGATGCTGCTGCCACATTATTTTGAAAAGTAATTGCTCATCATGAATTTAAAAAGTCACGAAATAACGTTAATCAAACTTTTAAATTATGAGGCACTATGGTATAGTCAGGCTACAGCTACTTAAGGCCTGTGTCATTCTGCTTTTCAAATTTAATCACCATGCTACTGCAACTTCAAGCTTTTGTAATTTTGCCACCATATGGGCTCCTACTGCTAATGCCAAAAGACTGAGTGATTATGTACCGATATATTACTCATACTGCTGCTGTCACCTTTTGTCCGAGAGATTTGACACTTTCTATTACTACTGCTGCTGCTGATGGCACCTCTTGCCCGAGCTATTTGCCATTTTTATTACTCTTACCGCTGCTGCTGCTGCTTATGATGGCACCTCTTGCCCGAGTGATTTGCCATTTTTATTACTCTTACCACTGCTGCTGTTCATGGCACCTCTTGCCCGAGTGATTTGACACTATATTTTCTAATATTACTACTACTGCTGCTGCTCACGACACCTATGTCACGAGTTATTTGCCACTCTATACTACTATTACCACTGATGCTGCTGCTGTTCATCATGACACCTCTTGTCCGAGTGATTTGACACTATATTGTCTAATATTACCACTACTGCTGCTGCTCACGACACCTATGTCACAAGTTATTTGCCACTCTATACTACTATTACCACTACTGCTGCTGCTGTTCATCATGGCACCTCTTGTCCCAGTGATTTGACACTATATTGTCTACTACTACTACTGCTGCTGCTCAGTCACGACACCTATGTCACGAGTTATTTGCCACTCTATACTACTATTACCACTGCTGCTGCTACTGTTCATCATGTTACCTCTTACCCGAGTGATTTGACACTATATTGTCTAATATTACTACTACTGCTGCTGCTCACGACACTGATGTCACAAGTTATTTGCCACTCTATACTACTATTACCACTGCTGCTGCTGCTGTTCATCATGGCACCTCTTGTCCCAGTGATTTGACACTATATTGTCTAATATTACTACTACTGCTGCTGCTCACGACACCTATGTCAGGAGTTATTTGCCACTCTATACTACTATTACCACTGCTGCTGCTGCTGTTCATCATGACACCTCTTGTCCGAGTGATTTGACACTATATTGTCTAATATTACTACTACTGCTGCTGCTCACGACACCTATGTCACGAGTTATTTGCCACTCTATACTACTATTACCACTGCTGAGGCTACGGTTCATCATGGTACCTCTTGACCGAGTGATTTGACACTATATTGTCTAATATTACTACTACTGCTGCTGCTCACGACACCTATGTCACAAGTTATTTGCCACTCTATACTACTATTACCACTGCTGCTGCTGCTGTTCATCATGGCACCTCTTGCCCGAGTGATTTGACACTATATTGTCTAATATTACTACTACTGCTGCTGCTCACGACACCTATGTCACAAGTTATTTGCCACTCTATACTACTATTACCACTGCTGCTGCTGCTGTTCATCATGGCACCTCTTGTCCGAGTGATTTGACACTATATTGTCTAATATTACTACTACTGCTGCTGCTCACGACACCTATGTCACAAGTTATTTGCCACTCTATACTACTATTACCACTGCTGCTGCTGCTGTTCATCTTGGCACCTCTTGTCCGAGTGATTTGACACAATATTGTCTAATATTACTACTACTGCTGCTGCTCACGACACCTATGTCACAAATTATTTGCCACTCTATACTACTATTACCACTGCTGCTGCTGCTGTTCATCATGGCACCTCTTGCCCGAGTGATTTGACACTATATTGTCTAATATTACTACTACTGCTGCTGCTCACGACACCGATGTCACAAGTTATTTGCCACTCTATACTACTATTACCACTGCTGCTGCTGCTGTTCATCATGGCACCTCTTTCCCGAGTGATAAAACACTATATTGTCTACTATTACTACTACTGCTGCTGCTGCTCAGACACCTATGTCACAAGTTATTTGGCACTGTATACTACTATTACCACTACTGCTGCTGTAAAGTCTTGCCCAAGTGTTTAGATGCTATCTAGTACTATTACCACTACTGCTTGTAAATGTTGCCTGTGTGATAATTACATTATATTTTAATACTACTGCTGCTGCCTTCATGCTGAGTAATGCTTCATGACCTCTCTGGCACAGCGGATCCACCAACAGCCTCCGCTACAAGCTACCAGACCGGATCGTAACAGCAAGTGTGACTAAAACACTGTACTTTATGTTAAACCCTGGTTTGCGGCCTTTATACTGCAACCATTAGCCTGTCTGCAAGAGGAAATCTGCACTCTCTCTCTCTTTCTCGCTCTCTCTCTCTCTATATCTATATATATATTGTTGCTTTTGTTATATTCATTTTTCAACAGTTTAGTTAGTGTTAGTCGTGTCTGTGTCCGTGTATTTTAGTTTGTCTTAGGTTTGTGTTAAATAAAATAATAGTATAAAATGTTTTTGGTTATTATGAAGTTAGATGTGTTGATGGTGATGTTGATGTTGATGTGTTAGATGTGAAGTTAGATGTGTTGAAAAACCTACCAATCTCAATAAGAAAGGAAACATTTAAAAAAAAAACATTTTTTATTAAACGAAAAAAAAAATCAAATGTAATTCTGCATGAGCTTCTGAAGCTCTGCCATCTCAGCAAAATTATTTCTCTGCTGTTGCTCCAGCTGCTGATTCTGGAGGTCCAGAAACCGCATTTTCCGCTGATTTCGCAGAATTTTGTCTTGGGTGCTCTGGATGACAATTTGTTTTTCCATCATCTTTTTCAAAGCTGTTAGGATATAAGAACAAAAACATTTGGATTTCAAAGACCGTTACCAAATAAATAAAATATTTATGTTGCTTATTAAACAATCATTATCATGTATACACAATTGTTATGTGTCTAGCACATATACTTCTATCATAAATACCATATTATTGTTCTGAAATCTGACGGGTGCGCTTTAAATGCTGTCCATTTTTATATCTACATCTTATTGTTGAAATGTTATTAATCTTTGTGCACATATTTACCCTCCTGACTGAGGCTCACAGGAACCGTCTCATCCTCCTGCTCCTCTTCTCCTTCACCCGATACACCACCAGAAGTTGGGGGGGTTGCAGCTCCTCCTCTTGCTCCTCAACAGGAGCTGGGGGTGGCGACTGGGAGGGCCCTGGGTGCTCCTCATCCCTCTCCTCCTCTGCATACTCCTCCTGCTCCTCCTGCTCCTCCTCTTCATCCTCCTCCTCTGCGGCCTGTCGCCTTGTGCGCTTGGGGCGCACAGATGGTAGAGGAGCTCCTATAATAAAACAATGTTCATATATGTAAAAAAAAATTCTAATAACGTATGCAAATTCTGTGTACTCTGCTATATTGTATATGAATAAAAAATTAATTTATATACACAGTTAACCAATGGGATAATGTTATATTAAAGAGTCTTGCGGGCACTACAGGGGACTGAGTGTGAGCTGGGCTGCCACCATGGTAAAATTAGTTGTTTTTGTTTCCTTTGTTTTGTTCAGACAATCTCATGTTAAAAAAAGGGCCTGATGGAGCACACGGGATTACTATGTTAACCCCACACCTACCACAGGAATTTAGTGGTAATCTATATATATAAAACTCAACGTGTGTGTGTGTGTGTATGTATGTATGTATGTATGTTCCAGCATCACGTCCAAGCGGCTAAAGATATTAATATGAAACTTGGCACACATGTTACTTATATGTCAGCAACAAACATCGGGCCTATTGGCAACTAGGTCCGATGTACTTATCGAATATGACACAACACTACTGTCCACCCAGAGAGCTTCGCTCTACTGACGCCCTGTTAGCAATTATTCAATCTAGTCAATCAGCTTCAAAAGGTGGCCGCCGGCTCCAAACAATGGGGAACTCTCTTTGGAACCAGCTCCCTCATCAGCTCCGAGCATCCTCCTCCTTGATGGCCTTCCGTAAGGGCTTGAAAACACTTATTTTTTCCCAAGCCTACAGATAGAGACTTGGCCTTCCAAGCCCTTAGCAGGACGCTGCCTTAATCCCAGGCTGCGGTCCATAGTCAGGGAGTAGGGATAGGCTTTTTGTGCCCTGACACCCCCCCCCCCCTTCTTTTTATATTTCTGTTTATTTATTGTCTGTTCCCCTCTTTTACTTCGATGTCCTAGTTTCTTCTTTTTGCTCTTGGGAACTGGATACACCCAGCTTGTTGGTAAGCGCTTATACGCGAGTTTCACAACTCGCATTCAGCGCTCTATAAGTATTTATTCTAATCCAATCCAATCCAACAGTGGTCTGAAAAATGTGGGCCTGCAGAACTTGCAAAACTAGAAGTGCCAGCATGCCCAGGCATGCTGGAAGTTGTAGTTCTGCAACATCTAAAGGGCAATATGTATTCGAACGTCCTTGGGCCTTAAGGACCCTGAAGTCAGGACGTTTGCATACGTCCTATGTCCACAACATGTTAATTATGCTAAATAGCAAGGAAAGTGCCAAAATACACATTTACCAACCAGGGTGTCTGCAGCTGTCCAGGCATGCTGGGAGTTGTAGTTTTGCAAGAGCTGGAGACACACTGTTTGGGAAATACTAATATCTGATCTTATATCCTAACTTTTAAACTAGTGTAAAATGCAGTTAAAGATAATGAAAAAACAGTGGTGAAATTACTTACATTAATCAGCAGTTTTTCCTCACTGGATGAAAAGTTACTCCCCACCATCTTCGCTTCGCAGTGCAGCACAAAATCGCGATCCGAAATTCCACTGGCAAAGATCCAGGAAATTATCTCCGTTTTAGCGTGTTGTTCGCGCGCCTGCGAATGCGCGGACGAGAATTTCGCAATATTGTTTATTCGATAAAATATCACGAATATTCGATTTTGGCGAATATTTCTCGAATATTCTACTATATATTCGTGATATATCGCGAAATCGAATATGGCGTATTCCGCTCAACACTACTGGTTACCGCTGTCTCATGTGGCGCAGGAACCGGAAGTGACTTCAGGTTTTTAATGTTCCACTTTAGTTCAAACTTGCACTTAAGTTCAGAAAATCCACATGCAAGCCACCATCAGCAGGGAGCCAGCTCCTAGGGGAGTTTGTATAGACACTTATATACTCACCTGTAAACAATTAACCACTCCCCTTAATTAACAGGAACAAAAAACAAGCTGCTTAACCACTTAAGACCCGGACCAATATGCAGGTAAAGGACTGTTAGGCCTTGTACACACGAGAGGATTTCCGCTGGAAACCATCCGCCGGACCGTTTCCAGCAGGTAAATCCTCTGGCGGATTTTGATCTGATGGCTGTACACACCATCAGATCAAAATCCCCGCAGAATACATCCATGGTGACGTGGCCGCGCCGTCGCGGCGACGTGCGCGACCCTGGAAGGTAAATACTTCCACGCATGCGCCGAATCATTACAACGCATGCGAGGGATGAGATCGGACGGACTTATCCGGTGAGTCTGTACAGACGACCGGATAAGTCCGGCGGACAGGATTCCAGCGGATAGATTTCTTAGCATGCTAAGAAATTTTTTTCCGCTGAAAATCCGTCGGCTGGATTTTTATCCGCCTGAAAATGTCCGCTAGGCCGTACACACGACCGGATCTATCTGCTGGAACTGATCCGCGGATCAATCCCAGCGGATCGATCCGGTCGTGTGTACGGGGCCTAACAGGAGTGACTTTTGGGCACAGATTGAGCCAGGAGATGCAAGTGAATCATAATTCATGTATTACATGAGATGGGACATTAATAATAATTCATGGTTGCAGGATGTCTTGAGATATCACAAGTTGTTGGCTTATTCAATGTGGGGACACATTCTTTTGAAAGGTGTTAATTGTCCATTGTGTAAAGGTGTTAATTTAGGTCTGCTCCTAGACCTTTACATCGTGTGATAACACGGTTTAAAGCCTATTAATGCCCAGGTGTGACTACCTGTCTGTCAGAGACAGAACGTCTGTCTAACGATGTGGATTGAAGGGAACTCATTGTGTGATGGTATTTTGTGTGAATTCTATTGATAAAAGTATGTGATTGAAGCCCCATGGTGTGAAGGGGGGTGGAGATTTCAGTGTCCCTTTGATTACGGTCACCTGCTTGTAACTGCATAAAAAGCTGAGAAGAAACCATTAAAGCATTCTTACATTTGAAACCAGAACACAGAGCTGTGTGTCTCGTGTCTGGGGGGAATTCTTATGGGCCGTGTTCGTTTGCCTGATTGTGGAGTGACGATAAGCTGTCTTGGATGGAATGGAATATCGTGAACGGATTTAACCCCTGTCCCATTTGGGGTTCCGTTACAAGGACCAGGCCCCTTTTTGCGATTCGGCACTGCGTCGCTTTAACTGACAATTGCGTGGTCGTGCGACGTGGCTTTTCCAAACAAAATTGGCGTCCTTTTTTTCCCACAAATATAGCTTTCTTTTGGTGGTAGTTGATCACCTCTGCGGTTTTTATTTTTTGCGCTATAAACAAAAATAGAGCGACAATTTAGAATTTTTTTTATATTTTTTACTATAATAAATATCCGCCAAAAATATATAAAAAAACGTTTTTTTCCCCAGTTTAGGCCGATACGTATTCGTCTACCTATTTTTGGTAAAAAAAATCGCAATAAGCGTTTATCGATTGGTTTGCGCAAAATGTTGTTTTATTGCATTTTTATTAATATTTTTTTTTTTACTACTAATGGCGGCGATCAGCGATTTTTTTTGTGACTGCGACATTATGGCGGACACTTTGGACAACCCTGACACATTTTTGGGACCATTGTCATTTTCACAGCAAAAAGTGCTAGAAAAATGCATTGTTTACTGTGAAAATGACAATTCCAGTTTGGGAATTAACCACTAGGGGGTGATGAAGGGGTTAAGTGTGACCTCATATGTGTTTCTAACTGTAGGGGGCGGGGCTAGATGTGTGACATCATTGATCACCTTTCCCTATATCAGGGAACAGACGATCAATGACAGTGCCACTGTGAAGAACGGGGAAGGTGTGTTTACACACACCTCTCCCCGTTCTTCAGCTCCTGTGACCGACACGGAGCTTCGGACCGGGTTGCGAACGGACCCGCGACCCACGGCTGGGCACTTAAAGAGGACGTACAGGTACGTGCTTGTGCCCAGCCGTGACATTCTGCCGATGTATATCGGCGTTAGGCGGTCCTCAAGTGGTTAAAAAGTGTCAGAAAAAAGGAGGGAAAAAAGTATTTTAAAAACTGATAGAAAAGGTATCAAATAAAATAGGCAAAAAAAATAAAAAAATAACACTTGTGAGCAGAAACAGTCAACGGTGCAACTCCTGGTTTTTAACTCTCCACTTTAGTTTAAAATTTCACTTAAGTTCAGAAAATCCACATGCAGGCCACCATCAGCAGGGAGCCACTTCAGGGGGTGTACACAGTATCTAATACAGTTTAGTGTGGTGTTGCAAAACAAAAAATACATCATGTACAGAAGACCAACAAGGAGAGGCAGATGCTCACAGGCCACTAAAAGAGAGCAAGCAGCCTCTGTGTCTACAGTCAACAGTGCTAGTCAGTTCCTCTGCAGGTGGCCGTGGGGCACGCTTGTCGTGTTTTTTTTCTGCTGCTGGCCGTGTTAACAAAGCCATCCTTATCCTCTGTCACTAAGGCTCAGAGTAGTTTGCCTTCCAATGCAGCTGCCAAAGTGACCTGTTCCACCCCCTCCTTGTCCTTCCGTAGCCCCACAATCATGCACGGAGGAGTCCCCAAAATTACTATTGCATCCCACCATAGAGCTCCGCAGGTGCAGAGCACTGCTGACTCCCCATTGACTTTTAAAAGTCCCTTGGTGTGGACCTTTTTTGACACATGGGCAGCAGATTGCACCATTGCTGTTTGCAAGCTATGTCTAAAGCGGATCAAGTGTGGCCAGAACAGCAGCCGCTGGGGACACACATGCTTGACTAGACATATGATGAACTGCCAGGCAATCCATTGGCAACAGCACTTGAAAGACCTACATCAAAGAAAAAGGCAGACTTCTCCTTGCTCCTCTTCTGGGATCTCCAACCCTACTATACCTCCAGTCCTCTCAAAAACCTGTACTGAGAGTAATGAAGATATAGCAATAGGTGTCCCAAGTACTTGCAGCCAATCTGCTAGCAGTACACCACCATTTGATTTTAGCAGGTAAATATCCCTATCCCAGTTGCTGAACCGTAAAAAGAAATTTGGTCCCAACCATCCACATGCTCAGCGTCTAAATGCTAGCTTGGCCAAATTGCTAGCACTGCAACTGATGCCTTTTCAGCTGGTAGACTCTGCCCCTTTTTGTGAATTTGTGGAATGTGCTGTACCTCAGTGGCAGGTTCCAAAATGCCATTTCCTTTCATGGAAAGCTATTCCAGCTCTCTACCAGCATGTGGATGGCAATGTTTTGGCCTTGTTGGACAGGGCAGTCAGCATTAAGGTTCATATTACTGCTGACTCATGGTCCAGCAGGCATGGGCAGGAATGTTGCCTTTCCTTCACCATGCACTGCGTAACTCTGCTGGCAGCTGGGAAGGATGCAGGACATGGTTCAGTGTTGTTGTAGCTTGTTCATCACCACGCTTCCAAAATGCTAGTGATGATTCTACCACAGCTCTCTCCTCCATTACCTCTTCTTTTTCCTCTATGTCCTCTTCTGCAGATTTGTCCTCTGAACCAGTAGTGCTACGCAAGCAGTCAGGCTAAAAGATATCATGTGGTGCTTGAGTTGGTCTGCCTAGGGAAAAGGAGCCACACTGGGGCAGAGATTCTGTCAGCTCTGCAGGGGCAGGATCAGAGGTGGTTGATGCCACACCAGCTTGAGCCAGGAATGGTTGTATGCGACAATGTCACCAACCTTCTCTCCGCCCTCAGACAGGGACACTTGACCCATGTTTCATGTTTGGCACACGTCCTTAATTTGGTGGTGCAGCAGGTACCCAGGCTTACAGGATCTCCTGAGGCAGGTCAGAAAAGTCTATGGTAATTTCTGCCGGTCATACAATGCCAGTGATCGGCTGGCTGACATTCAAAGGGAATGCAACCTGCCCACCAACCACCTCATTTGTGATATGCCCACCAGGTGGAACTCAACGTTGGCAATGCTGCAGTGGCTGCACACACAGCAGAGGGCCATCAATGAGTACCTGTGCAAGTATGGCATCAGGACAGGGTCAGGGAAGCTTGACTTATTTTTGACACACCACTGGCTACTGATTAGGGATGAGCCGAACATACCCGGGTTCGGTTCGCACCAGAACGTTCGAACAGACCGCGGGTTCGCGCGAACATTTAGAACCCCATTGAAGTCTATGGGACTTGAACGTTCGAATTCAAAAACGCTCATTTTAAAAGTTAAAAAGTGGGAGTTGCGCTAAAAATAATAATAAATGAGTGACCATATATAAATAAAAATAAAAAAGCGCTGAGCCAGAGTCAGCTCAATCAAAAAACCAAAATGTAGAATATATAATCTCAATGTGTGTTCATAAACAAATCAATAAAAAATATATATTATAAAATTGAAGAAAGTCCCCAAAAAAAGTCCAAAAACACTAAGAAGTGAATCCAAATCTGTGATTTAAAGTTGGGACAATATCCAAGTGAAAAAATTCAGGCTTGACCCTTACCAGAAGTATAGATCCCAGGGGATCAAGAAGAGCCATCCATACTGTAGCCACAAATATGTGGAGCGGTCCTATGTGGAGCGGTACAGGGGTTCCTACTTCCGTAGACTCAGCCCAGTGAAAAGTAAAAGGAAAAAAAAAAAAGAAAAACAAAAATAGTGCAAAAACGGATGATAAGCAGACACAAACTAACTCCCAGTGGCTAAAGTTGACAGACACTGTGCAGTAAAGCTGGGGTCCCACCACCAAACGAACACACTGACCCTTACCAAAAATAAGCGACCCTCAAAGGATCAGTTTTGCATGTCAGTGTGTAACGATCTACAGCAGGAAGACGCTTGTCAGGCAGGTCATTTTGATCCAGAGGTCAGGTAACCAGGAAACATGAAAGATAGGCAAACTCTCATAGTGAAATACCATCAAGGTTTAATTAATAAAAAAAGTAGAGCACTTACAATTAAAAAGGTTCAATGCAGCAGAGATAAAATGTAGCCGGCCGGCAAACAAACAAACGAGGCACGTCCTCTGTACGCGATGACGTCAGCACGCCAACCTCCCAACGTTTCGTCTTCGTATAGACGTGGTCACGGGAATGAGGATGCGTGCCGCGTCACCGCGTTAAATACGTGCATTACATGGGGCGTGTCAGATACTTGATCTTTAACGAGTGCAAGCCCACCATCTTAAGTGAGGGAACCCAACCTGGCAAAGCCAAAACTCTAATGGTAAGGCGGATATTGCCCCGGGACACAAACAAGTATTGAAAGCGCTAAACGCGCGGACGTTACAGAAATATAAAGATTGGGAAATTAATAAATTAAGGAAGGGGTGTTACAAGACCTAGTCCACAATGATTGGACAAACGGTACAGGTATATACAAAAACATCATCCGTGCTTCCTTACAGCTGGTTTATCAATCCCAATAGGGAGGACAGGAATCTACAGCAGCAGGCTTGCAGACATCAAGTCACAACATCATCACTAGGCCGAATTATGATGAATATCAGGCAGTGTAGATAATATATACTATAACAGACATAATATACAAATGAGCGGTCGTGTTAAAAATCAACCTAGCAGTGATTAAGACTCATTACACAATTTATGTGATCAGGCTGTCATAAATCAATCTGACAGCAAAAAAACAAACAAACAAAATGACCCTACATATGTGCAAAATTGATATATAACAAACTGGGACATAAAACATATTCTAAAGAATAACCCATTATGCAGATGTGAAAAAAATGTATGAAAAATGGATATGTAGTAAAAAATAAAAAAATCAGATGAATAAAAAAATCATGCTATATAAAAATAGTATGATATAAAAAATGCAATGAATTAATTTTAAATAAGGTAACACTGTTCTCAATGGAGATTAATAGTGTAGTCTAATAATTATAACAACAACCTCAGTGCCCTCAAAACAATTCCTTATATACACGAACTCCATGACAAGTCATTAACATAAAAGACATTGAGTGTCAAAGTGTAACCATAATAGTAATAACAATATTAAGCAAGTGTAAACAAAGGGTATGGAGAAAAAAGCTGGTTTCAAGATTTTTCTATGAAACAGTTGACATCAACTTCAATGTTGAGTCCATGGGGTTCAAAGCTTCTCAGCGTATGAATCCACATCATTTCAGATTTTGAAATGCTCCTGACTAAGTCATTTCCTCTCCAATGAGCCCGGAACTTATCTATCCCTATAAATGTTGTACCTGCGGGGTTTCTATTGTGTGTCACCAAGTAATGTTTCGAAACCGAATGATTTGGAAAACCGCTTAAAATGTTTGTCACATGCTCATTAAGACGTATGTGTAGGGCCCGCTTAGTCCTCCCCACATACTGAAGCCCACAAGGGCATTGTAGGAGGTATATAACCCCCATCGTCGAGCATGTGATGAACGTATCAATGGGGTAACTGATGGACGTACGACTGGAGCAAAAATTTGTGGTCCTCTTAGGAATATCTGTATTTACTGCACAGGTATTACAGCGGCCACATTTGAAGAAGCCCACAAGCCCAGATAAAAACATAGATTGGATTTCTGGTGGGTCGAGGACATTAGGTGCCAATTTGTTTCTAAGGGGTTGTATCCCCCGAAAGACCACCTGTGGTTTAACTGGTAGAATTTTACTCAAAGTTTTATCGCTTTTCAAGATATGCCAGTGTTTAGCCACTATCTTTTTCACGCTAGCATGCTGACAGGAGTAGTCAGTCACAAAGGGGGTCTTAAAATCTGCCGATGTGTCCTTTTTGGGTTTTACCCTAAGTAATTCCTCTCGGTCAGTGTTGATGACCGTCTCCAGAGTTTCATGAAGAGATTCTGCGGAATAGCCCTTTTCTATAAAGCGTTGAGTTAAAACTTCAGCTTGTTCTCGAAAAGTGTCATGATTGGTGCAGTTACGCTTCAGCCTAAGGAACTGCCCCTTAGGTACTGCACCTAGCCAAGTTTTATGATGACAGCTGTCATTCGGAATGAATGAATTTCGATCTGAGCTCTTGAAGTAGGTCGAGGTAACAAATTGGTCATTATCCACTGAGATAGTCAGATCTAGAAAGTTTATAGTTGACTGACTAGCTTCATGTTTGAGCACTATGCCTCTATTGTTCCTATTCAAAAAAGACATGAAGCAAGACAGCTCAGCCTCAGACCCTTTCCATAGGAGGAGGACGTCATCAATATATCTGGCCCACAGCATTATCTGGGGCCTAGAAGATACATCGACGATGTCCTCCTCCCATTTGGCCATAAATAGATTGGCCAAACTGGGGGCGTATTTGGCCCCCATCGCAACTCCGCGGTCCTGTCTATAAAATTGGCCATTATGCCAGAAGAAGTTGTGTGTAGCTGCGTATTGCAGCAACTCCATAATGAAAGAGATCTGGGCCAACGGTAGGCCCGAATCTCTTTCAAGAAAAAACGAAACCGCCTCCAATCCCAGATCATGTGGGATCACCGTGTAGAGTGACACAACATCGGCGGTGACCAACCACATATCGGTAGATGGTTTGAGGCTAGATAAGGTATTAATAACTTGCCTCGTATCCTTTAAAAAGGAAGGCATTTTAGCCATCAAGGGTTGGAGAAAAAAGTCAACATATTTGCCCACCCGGGACGTAACAGAGTCGATCCCACTGATGATCGGACGGCCCGGGGGGCAAATGGGATCCTTGTGCACCTTAGGGAGATAATATATTACCGGTACCCTAGGAGCTTTAGGAACCAGGAACTCCTTTTCTTTGGCATTGAGAATGCCAAGACGGGAGCCCTTATTAACTATTTTGACCAATGATTTTTTGTACTTATCACCGGGGTTGAGGGGGAGGCGGACATAGGTGTCACTGTCGTTCAGGATGCGTTGCATCTCAGCCAGGTAGTCAACTTTATTTAGGACCACTATCCCTCCCCCCTTGTCAGCGGGGCGGATGACCAGATCTTTATTATCACAAAGTGACTTGATGCCTTTCTCAATGTCTAACTTAGATCTTACTTTTTTGACATTCAGCTCATCTAGGTCCCTAAGTGTCAGATCCCTGAACACCCTAAGGGCTGCCGGTAGATGTCCTGGTGGATTAAAAGTGGAGGCATTAGCCAACCCTGAATGTGTGTAATTCAGAGCTGAAGTCCTAGAAGGGTTATAAGGGTTGGAGGAAAAATATCGCTGTATATTTATCTTACGTACGAATTTATGGATGTCCATGTATGTTCTGAATTTGTTAATATTTCTTGGGGGGGCATATTTCAGCCCCTTATCAAGAACATCTAACTCCGGACCGGAAAGGGTATGTGAACTTAAGTTAAAGATCCCTGCTCCAACTAAGTCTTTGGTCTTTTTGGGATTTCTGGATTTCCCCCCTCTTGTCCCTCTTTTACCTCTGCTAATCTTTTGGTTCCCTGGGTGACCCTGGGAAAACCCCAATTAGGGTAAGGGTGACCAATGTTTTGACTCTGGTCAACGGGGTAACCAAACTCATAAGGGCCTGATGTAGCCACCTGGCCATTAGAGGACAAAGGATAGTGGTCAACATCACCAGGATTATCCAATTGTCCCAAAGGCAAGAAATTATTATGCGTAAGAATGTTATAATCAGGTTCGTAGTTAACCGTGTAATGTGTAACATCATTACTTCTTAACCTATGTGTCACATTCGGGTGGGGGTCTTGGGGGTACATACCCCCCTGAGAGGGGCCTTGCATGCCCAATTGTCCCACTCTATAATGCGGCGGATAGCCTGGAGGAGGACCATCATTATGGTATGGACCCCGTGGTTGGGCACTATTTGATCTATTTATAGTATTCTGGCCCCAAGTGGAGTTATAGTAGCCAGGGGGGGGAACAGAGGGTCCCCTCTGTCCACCACTCCCTCTCCCTTGGTTATAGAACTGGGAGGTCAGAGATTTTTTCCCTTTAGGTTGTCCCTTAGGGGTGCGGCTTTGGTTAGCTTTAACAAAAATGTTACTAAGTGGGGCAACGTTGTAACCACCCACATTAGCTGAGATAGCCTCCATAGCAGGAGTGGCAACAGCAGCAGCCTCAGCAAGAATCTTCTTCTGCCATTCGAAAACAACATTTCCATGGTAATCCCCAAAATCTCTGTTGAATTTCTTTTTCTTTTTGATTTTTTGCTCCTTTTCTTCTTTTTCAAGAATCTTTAGGAGATGGGTAGACCTGTCTGTGTATTCCACACTAGGTATGAAAGGAGATAATTTATCTTTAATATTTTTTATCTCATCATCCAACCTTTTAAGTTTGGCGGTCTTACGATCCCCCAAAAATTTAAGGAGACTTAGGCCTGCTTCATTGAAGTGTTTGTACCAACCCTCCAGATCGGTATCACCTTTCTGGGGGGCTCATTTTAAAGACCAATATTCAATTTAATGTTGGAAAACGTCTTTCAGAACCCGGGTCTTGCCCCAGGGAACATGTATCAATGGAATTTTTTTTTTTAAAACGGCCGTTTTTCCGGAGCAGCGATTTTAATGATGCTTAAAGTGAAAAGAAAAAAAAATTAAAAATTTCTTCAAATATCACACCTGCTGTGTGTCTATAGTAGTGGCACGTGTTTAGAAATGTCCCTGCACAACATGAAATTATTATAAGAACAAAGTAATTTAATACTGCTTGCGCACGTGCTGTGTGGCAACAATATTTTGATTATTTTAGGGGTGGTGGGGGGGGCCATTATTTTTTTGTGAAAGCAAAATTGTAGAAAAAAGGGCACCCCTCAAACATACTGTAATTGGAGCGCAACAAAGAGCCACGTGCAAAGTATTGCATCACAAATTGTTATTAGACGCCCCTGTTACACAGGGGCACAAAATGTGTCCGTAGGCACAACACAACACTGCAACCCCTCCCAATATCTGTAATTGGAGCGCAACAAGGAGCCACGTGCAAAGTATTGCATCAAAAATTGTTATTAGACGCCCCTGTTATACAGGGGCTGAAAAATTGTGCCTTAGGCCACGTGCAAAGTATTGCATCAAAAATTGTTATTAGACGCTCCTGTTACACAGGGGCACAAAATGTGTCCGTAGGCACAACACTGCAACCCCTCCCAATATCTGTAATTGGAGCGCAACAAGGAGCCACGTGCAACGTATTGCATCAAAAATTGTTATTAGACGCCCCTGTTATACAGGGGCACAAAAATGTGTCCGTAGGCACAACATAACACTGCAACCCCTCCCAATATCTGTAATTGGAGCGCAACAAGGAGCCACGTGCAAAGTATTGCATCAAAAATTGTTATTAGACGCCCCTGTTACACAGGGGCTGAAAAATTGTGCCTTAGGCCACATGCAAAGTATTGCATCAAAAATTGTTATTAGACGCCCCTGTTACACAGGGGCACAAAAATGTGTCCGTAGGCACAACACAACACTGCAACCCCTCCCAATATCTGTAATTGGAGCGCAACAAGGAGCCACGTGCAAAGTATTGCATCAAAAATTGTTATTAGACGCCCCTGTTACACAGGGGCACAAAAATGTGTCCGTAGGCACAACACAACACTGCAACCCCTCCCAATATCTGTAATTGGAGCGCAACAAGGAGCCACGTGCAAAGTATTGCATCAAAATTTTTTATTAGGCGCCCCTGTCAAACAGGGGCAGAAAAATTAGGCCTTAGGCACTGGTGGCAAAGCACAGAAAAACAAAATTTCTTACTAGCTATCAGCAAGAAAAGTGAGGTGGAGAAGGATATTCCATCAGCAGCATAACAGGACAGTCACTCAGCATCAGCAGTCTCAAAGGGATCTGACATTTCAACACAAAATTCTTATTCAGTAACATCAGCATCAGGTGCTGGTAGCTGGTGTTGATCCAAGCCTGATTCATTTTGATGAAGGTCAGTCGATCAACAGAGTCGGTAGAGAGGCGCACCCTGTGATCGGTCACAAAGCCTCCAGCAGCACTGAATGTGCGTTCTGAAAGAACACTGGATGCAGGGTAAGCCAGTAGCTCAATTGCGTACTGTGCAAGCTCTGGCCAGTGATCCATCCTCAAGACCCAGTAAGCCAGAGGATTTTCCGTGCGGACCATGTAAACCAGACGCTGGCGATGGTTGCTGAAACCAGTCAGACCTTGGGGCTGCGGACTAAAAAAATGTCTGAACGCATCGGTCAGACGGCCACCTTCTCCACCGCTCCTTCTCTGACTCACCGAAGCCTCAGCAAGACGTTGTCCAGAGCCAGGTTTTGGTAATCCCCCCGGTTCTGGGAACGCATTGCACAGACCCTTCTGCAAGGCCTCCCGCAGAAGTTTCATCTTCTGCTCCCTCTGCGATGGCAACATAAGGTCCGCTACCTTACTCTTGTAACGTGGATCAAGGAGAGTTGCCAGCCAGTAATGATCCCTCTCCTTGATAGCATGTACACGAGGATCCTTACGCAGGCTTTGCAGGATCAGGGAGGCCATGCAGCGTAGGTTTGCAGAGGCATTTGGTGCAGAGTCCTCTGGGTCACTGAGGACGACAGGCTCCGCAGCCACCTCATCCCAGCCACGTAAAAGTCCACGTGTTCCTTGGGACTGTAAATGATCCCTTGAAGACTGCTGCTGTTGATGCTGAGTGGTAGGCTCCACCTCCATGCTGCTGATACAATCCTCCTCCTCCTCATCCTCCTCCTCCTCTTCCTGTGTTCCAGGTGGGCAAGCAGGAACAGTGTCTGGATAAAGGGGGCCTTGAGAGGTAAGGAAGTCCTCCTCTTCCTCCCTCTGTTCTGCCTCAAGGGCCCTGTCCATTATTCCACGTAGGGTGTGCTCCAACATGTGAATAAGCGGGACAGTCTCACTGATGCATGCACTGTCACTGCTCACCATCCTCGTGGCCTCCTCAAATGGTGACAGGACAGTGCATGCATCCCTGATCAAGGCCCACTGGCGTGGTGAAAAAAACCCAAGCTCCCCTGAGCCAGTTCTGCTGCCATATTGGCACAGGTACTCATTGATGGCCCTCTGCTGCATGTGCAGCCGCTGCAGCATGGCCAACGTAGAGTTCCATCTGGTGGGCATGTCACAGATTAGGTGGTTCTTGGGCAGGTTGTATTCCCTCTGGAGGTCTGTCAGCCGAGCAGTGGCATTATATGACCTCCGGAAATGCACACAGACTTTTCTGGCCTGCCTCAGGACATCCTGTAAGCCAGGGTACCTGCCCAAGAACCGCTGCACCACCAAATTGAGAACATGCGCAAAACAGGGCACATGGGTGAGTTTTCCACGTCGCTGGGCAGAGAGGAGGTTGGTGCCATTGTCGCTGACCACCATTCCAGGCTTCAGCTGGCGTGGCGTCAACCACCTCTGAGCCTGCCCCTGCAGAGCTGAAAGAACCTCTTCCCCAGTGTGGCTCCTGTCTCCCAAGCACACCAGCTCTAGCACCGCATGGCATCTCTTGGCCTGCATTCCTGCGTAGCCCATCGTACGCCTACGGAGCACGGCTGGTTCTGAGCCAACATCACCACAGGAAGAGGCCACAGAGGAAGAAGAAGAGGAGGGGGTGGAGGAGAGAGGTGTGTCACAAGCAGTAGTAGTGTTTTGGCGGAACAACCTCCAAAACTACTGTACCTTGCCCTGCGTCTTTCCCACTGCCAGCAGAGTCACCCAATGGGCCGTAAAAGACAAGTAACGTCCCTGTCCATGCCTGCTGGACCATGAGTCAGCGGTAAGATGCACCTTACCACTGACCGCCCTGTCCAGTGAGGCATGGACATTGCCTTCCACATGCCGGTAGAGAGCTGGAATCGCCTTCCGTGAGAAAAAGTGGTGTTTGGGTACTTGCCACTGAGGTACTGCACATTCCACAAACTCACGGAAGGGGGCAGAATCTACCAACTGAAAAGGTAGCAGTTGAAGTGCTAGCAATTTTGCTAAGCTAGCATTCAACCGCTGGGCATGTGGATGGCTGGGAGCGTACTTCTTTCGGCGCTGCAGCAGCTGGGGCAGGGAAATTTGTCTGGTAATATCAGTAGATTGCCCGCATGTACTACCATAACTACATTGTGACACACCTATTTCTACACCTTCGGTGCAGGCTGCAGAGAGGACTGGGGGTCTAGTGGGGTTGGAGGTCACAGAAGGGCAAGGGGAGGACCGCTTTGGTCTTTGGTGTGGGTCTTTTTGGTATGCCTGCCAACGAGCTGCATGGCAGGTCGACATATGTCTGGACAAGCATGTGGTGCCCAAGCAGGTGATGTTTTGGCCACGCGAGATACGCTTGAGACATATGTTGCAAACAGCAAAGGTATGATCTGATGGACAGGTTTCAAAAAAGGCCCACACCAAAGAACTTTTGCTGTACCGTTGAGACACAGCAGCGCCACGTAATGCAGTTGGTGTGCTGCCCTTAAGCTGACCCCTGGAGGGCATCCTGCCTCTTTGGAGATGTGCCTGTGCCTCGTCCTCCTCTTCCTCCTCCTCCTCTCTCCTATCAGGCACCCAGGTAGAGTCAATGACCTTGTCATCCCCTCCCTCCTCATCATCACTGGCGACAACCTGGCAGTATGCTCCAGCTGGGGGAACATCACTCCCAGATTGTTGTCCCTCTCGGCCACCCCCTCTCCCTGGGCTCACATCAATGCCTTCCTCTATCAGTGTTCCGTCATCGGAGTCTTCAAAACGCTGCACATCTTCAGCTAGCATGTACCCAACACTGTGTTGAAACAGTTCGGGGGACTCCTCAGGAGGACACGGTGGGACTAGGGAAGGATTGTGTGATGCCATTGTGCAGAAGGTAGAGGATGCCTTGGCAGCTGCTTTGCCAGACAAACTATGATCAGTCTGTGTGAGAGAGGATGAGGAGGATGAGGACGGCTTGGTCATCCACTCAACTAATTTCTCAGCATGTTGAGGCTCAACGTGGCCAGCTCCCGAAAAGAAGGATGAGCGGCCACTGCCACGTGCTGAAGAGGATGCACCACATCCATCACCAGCGTTACCTCTAGATGCAGAGCCTGCTTGCCCTCGTGACTCTCTGCCTCTCTTTGTCCTTCCAGCCATAGTTATGCGTTCAGGTGTTATGTAACAAAATAGTCGCAGTCACACCAACTGCGTTTAGATGGTATTAAATAGCAACCACACAGTAAGAGCGACTTGGCTCAAGTGTTATGTAACAAAATAGTCGCAGTCACACCAACTGCGTTCAGATGGTATTAAATAGCAAACACACAGTAAGAGCGACTTGGCTCAAGTGTTATGTAACAAAATAGTAGCAGTCACACCAACTGCGTTCAGATGGTATTAAATAGCAAACACACAGTAAGAGCGACTTGGCTCAAGTGTTATGTAACAAAATAGTCGCAGTCACACCAACTGCGTTCAGGTGGTATTAAATAGCAACCACACAGTAAGAGCGACTTGGCGCAAGTGTTATGTAACAAAATAGTCGCAGTCACACCAACTGCGTTCAGATGGTATTAAATAGCAACCACACAGTAAGAGCGACTTGGCTCAAGTGTTATGTAACAGAATAGTCGCAGTCACACCAACTGCGTTCAGATGGTATTAAATAGCAACCACACAGTAAGAGCGACTTGGCTCAAGTGTTATGTAACAAAATAGTCGCAGTCACACCAACTGCGTTCAGATGGTATTAAATAGCAACCACACAGTAAGAGCGACTTGGCTCAAGTGTTATGTAACAAAATAGTCGCAGTCACACCAACTGCGTTCAGATGGTATTAAATAGCAAACACACAGTAAGAGCGACTTGGCTCAAGTGTTATGTATCAAAATAGTCGCAGTCACACCAACTGCGTTCAGATGGTATTAAATAGCAACCACACAGTAAGAGCGACTTGGCGCAAGTGTTATGTAACAAAATAGTCGCAGTCACACCAACTGCGTTCAGATGGTATTAAATAGCAACCACACAGTAAGAGCGACTTGGCTCATGTGATATGTAACAAAATAGTCGCAGTCACACCAACTGCGTTCAGATGGTATTAAATAGCAACCACACAGTAAGAGCGACTTGGCTCAAGTGTTATGTAACAAAATAGTCGCAGTCACACCAACTGCGTTCAGATGGTATTAAATAGCAAACACACAGTAAGAGCGACTTGGCGCAAGTGTTATGTAACAAAATAGTCGCAGTCACACCAACTGCGTTCAGATGGTATTAAATAGCAACCACACAGTAAGAGCGACTTGGCGCAAGTGTTATGTAACAAAATAGTCGCAGTCACACCAACTGCGTTCAGATGGTATTAAATAGCAACCACACAGTAAGAGCGACTTGGCTCAAGTGTTATGTAACAAAATAGTCGCAGTCACACCAACTGCGTTCAGATGGTATTAAATAGCAACCACACAGTAAGAGCGACTTGGCTCAAATGTTATGTAACAAAATAGTCGCAGTCACACCAACTGTGTTCAGATGGTATTAAATAGCAACCACACAGTAAGGGCGACTTGGCTCAAGTGTTATGTAACAAAATAGTCGCAGTCACACCAACTGCGTTCAGATGGTATTAAATAGCAACCACACAGTAAGAGCGACTAGGCTCAAGTGTTATGTAACAAAATAGTCGCAGTCACACCAACTGCGTTCAGATGGTATTAAATAGCAACCACACAGTAAGAGTGACATGGCTCAAGTGTTATGTAACAAAATAGTCGCAGTCACACCAACTGCGTTCAGATGGTATTAAATAGCAACCACACAGTAAGAGCGACTTGGCTCAAGTGTTATGTAACAAAATAGTCGCAGTCACACCAACTGCGTTCAGATGGTATTAAATAGCAACCACACAGTAAGAGCGACTTGGCTCAAGTGTTATGTAACAAAATAGTCGCAGTCACACCAACTGCGTTCAGATGGTATTAAACAGAAACCACACAGTAAGAGCGACTTGGCTCAAGTGTTATGTAACAAAATAGTCGCAGTCACACCAACTGCGTTCAGATGTTATTAAATAGCAACCACACAGTAAGAGCGACTTGGCTCAAGTGTTATGTAACAAAATAGTCGCAGTCACACCAACTGCGTTCAGATGGTATTAAATAGCAACCACACAGTAAGAGCGACTAGGCTCAAGTGTTATGTAACAAAATAGTCGCAGTCACACCAACTGTGTTCAGATGGTATTACAGTAGGTGTTTGTGATATTGTGCTTTTAGCACGACAGCGTCGCGCTGATACTCGGCGACAGGGTGCCGAGATCTCCCCGACACCTCGCACTCACTGGAATAGTGACAGCACATCCCAGCAAGCGCGTCATAGAAGCGACGGGAGATCCGACTTGGATTCCCGCCAATTCTACACGTGTGCGGCGTTTGTTATGAATCCTGAGGGGGAAGTCCCCGCCGGATTTTAAATAAAAATCCGGCATGGGTCCCCCCCTCAGGAGCATACCGGGCCCTTAGGTCTGTTATGGGTTGTAAGGAGAGCCCCCCTACGCCGAAAAAAACGGCGTAGGGGGTCCCCCTACAATCCATACCAGACCCGTATCCAAAGCACGCTACCCGGCCAGCCAGGAAGGGAGTGGGGCCGAGCGAGCGCCCCCCCCCCCTCCTGAGCCGTACCAGGCTGCATGCCCTCAACATGGGGGGGTTGGGTGCTCTGGGGCAGGGGGGCGCACTGCGGCCCCCCCCCACCTCAGAGCACCCTGTCCCCATGTTGATGAGGACAGGGCCCCTTCCCGACAACCCTGGCCGTTGGTTGTCGGGGTATGCGGGCGGGAGGCTTATCGGAATCTGGGAGCCCCCTTTAATAAGGGGGCCCCCAGATACCGGCCCCCCACCCTAAGTGAATGAGTATGGGGTACATCGTACCCCTACCCATTCACCTGCAAGAAAAGTGGTAAAAACACAAATAAACCACACAGTGTATTAAAATATTTTATTTTTCTGCTCCGGAGGCCGCCCCCTGTCTTCTTTATTAGCTCTTTTACCAGGGGGGGCTTCTTCTTTGACGTCTTCGGGTGGGTGGGGGCCGCCGTCTGGTTCTCTTCCACCGCCGGGGGGGGGGTGGCTTTTAAAAAAGCCCCCACCCCCCCGGCGGGTTTCCTCCGGCATCTTCGGCGGGGCTCTTCTTCTTCCGCTATCCCGACGGGTCTTCTCAACTCTCCGGGGTTCTCCTTCTGTCTTCGCCGCTCTCCGTTGTTGACTCGGCGCACCCCGGTTCTTCGTCTCGCTGTCCGGTGTCTTCTTCCGTACTGTACGTCTTCTCCTTCCGTGCTGTGATGAGTTCTTCTTCCGTGCTGTGACGTCATGTTCTTCACTTCTCTCCTTCTCCCGATGTTGACTCGCCGGTCCTCCTCGCTGAAATGACGGATGCGCGCCTTGCATCGGACCTATATAGGCCTCACAGTCCCATCATGCTCTGTACCTACCCATGTGATACCTACCCACGTGGTAGGTATCACATGGGTAGGTACAGAGCATGATGGGACTGTGAGGCCTATATAGGTCCGATGCACCCGCGCACCTGTCATTGCAGAGAGGAGCCGGCGACGTGTCAACACCGGGAGAAGGAGAGAAGTGAAGAACATGACGTCACAGCGCGGAAGAAGAACTCATTACAGCACGGAAGGAGAAGACGTACAGCACGGAAGAAGACACCGGACAGCGAGACGAAGAACCGGGGTGCGCCGAGTCAAGAGCGGAGAGCGGCGAAGACAGAAGGAGACCCCCGGAGAGTTGAGAAGACCCGTCGGGATAGCGGAAGAAGAAGAGCCCCGCCGAAGACGCCGGAGGAAACCCGCCGGGGGGTGGGGGCTTTTTTAAAAGCGACCCCCCCCGGCGGTGGAAGAGAACCAGACGGCGGCCCCCACCCACCAGAAGACGTCAAAGAAGAAGCCTCCCCTGGTAAAAGAGCTAATAAAGAAGACAGGGGAGGCCTCCGGAGCAGAAAAATAAAATATTTTAATACCCTGTGTGGTTTATTTGTGTTTTTACCACTTTTCTTGCAGGTGAATGGGTAGGGGTACGATGTACCCCATACTCATTCACTTAGGGTGGGGGGCCGGTATCTGGGGGCCCCCTTATTAAAGGGGGCTCCCAGATTCCGATAAGCCTCCCGCCCGCATACCCCGACAACCAACGGCCAGGGTTGTCGGGAAGGGGCCCTGTCCTCATCAACATGGGGACAGGGTGCTCTGAGGTGGGGGGGGCCGCAGTGCGCCCCCCTGCCCCAGAGCACCCAACCCCCCCATGTTGAGGGCATGCAGCCTGGTACGGCTCAGGAGGGGGGGGGGGCGCTCGCTCGTCCCCACTCCCTTCCCGGCTGGCCGGGTAGCGTGCTTTGGATACGGGTCTGGTATGGATTGTAGGGGGACCCCCTACGCCGTTTTTTTCGGCGTAGGGGGGCTCTCCTTACAACCCATAACAGACCTAAGGGCCCGGTATGCTCCTGAGGGGGGGACCCATGCCGGATTTTTATTTAAAATCTGGCGGGGACTTCCCCCTCAGGATTCATAACAAACGCCGCACACGTGTAGAATTGGCGGGAATCCAAGTCGGATCTCCCGTCGCTTCTATGACGGCTCTGTCTCCATCGCGGCAAGCCAGCTCGGCGCTGGCTCCCGCGATGGGGCTCGTAGGTGCTCAATCTCGCCGAGAAAGAGAGCGAGATTGACACAAAATCGGGTTCACCTACTGTAAATAGCAACCACACAGTAAGGGCGACTTGGCTCAAGTGTTATGTAACAAAATAGTCGCAGTCACACCAACTGCGTTCAGATGGTATTAAATAGCAACCACACAGTAAGAGCGACTAGGCTCAAGTGTTATGTAACAAAATAGTCGCAGTCACACCAACTGCGTTCAGATGGTATTAAATAGCAACCACACAGTAAGAGCGACATGGCTCAAGTGTTATGTAACAAAATAGTCGCAGTCACACCAACTGCGTTCAGATGGTATTAAATAGCAACCACACAGTAAGAGCGACTTGGCTCAAGTGTTATGTAACAAAATAGTCGCAGTCACACCAACTGCGTTCAGATGGTATTAAATAGCAACCACACAGTAAGAGCGACTTGGCTCAAGTGTTATGTAACAAAATAGTCGCAGTCACACCAACTGCGTTCAGATGGTATTAAACAGAAACCACACAGTAAGAGCGACTTGGCTCAAGTGTTATGTAACAAAATAGTCGCAGTCACACCAACTGCGTTCAGATGTTATTAAATAGCAACCACACAGTAAGAGCGACTTGGCTCAAGTGTTATGTAACAAAATAGTCGCAGTCACACCAACTGCGTTCAGATGGTATTAAATAGCATCCACACAGTAAGAGCGACTAGGCTCAAGTGTTATGTAACAAAATAGTCGCAGTCACACCAACTGCGTTCAGATGGTATTAAATAGCAACCACACAGTAAGAGCGACTTGGCTCAAGTGTTATGTAACAAAATAGTCGCAGTCACACCAACTGCGTTCAGATGGTATTAAATAGCAACCACACAGTAAGAGCGACTTGGCGCAAGTGTTATGTAACAAAATAGTCGCAGTCACACCAACTGCGTTCAGATGGTATTAAATAGCAACCACACAGTAAGAGCGACTTGGCGCAAGTGTTATGTAACAAAATAGTCGCAGTCACACCAACTGCGTTCAGATGGTATTAAATAGCAACCACACAGTAAGAGCGACTTGGCTCAAGTGTTATGTAACAAAATAGTCGCAGTCACACCAACTGCGTTCAGATGGTATTAAATAGCAACCACACAGTAAGAGCGACTTGGCTCAAATGTTATGTAACAAAATAGTCGCAGTCACACCAACTGCGTTCAGATGGTATTAAATAGCAACCACACAGTAAGGGCGACTTGGCTCAAGTGTTATGTAACAAAATAGTCGCAGTCACACCAACTGCGTTCAGATGGTATTAAATAGCAACCACACAGTAAGAGCGACTTGGCTCAAGTGTTATGTAACAAAATAGTCGCAGTCACACCAACTGCGTTCAGATGGTATTAAATAGCAACCACACAGTAAGAGCGACTTGGCTCAAGTGTTATGTAACAAAATAGTCGCAGTCACACCAACTGCGTTCAGATGGTATTAAATAGCAACCACACAGTAAGAGCGACTTGGCTCAAGTGTTATGTAACAAAATAGTCGCAGTCACACCAACTGCGTTCAGATGGTATTAAACAGAAACCACACAGTAAGAGCGACTTGGCTCAAGTGTTATGTAACAAAATAGTCGCAGTCACACCAACTGCGTTCAGATGTTATTAAATAGCAACCACACAGTAAGAGCGACTTGGCTCAAGTGTTATGTAACAAAATAGTCGCAGTCACACCAACTGCGTTCAGATGGTATTAAATAGCATCCACACAGTAAGAGCGACTAGGCTCAAGTGTTATGTAACAAAATAGTCGCAGTCACACCAACTGCGTTCAGATGGTATTAAATAGCAACCACACAGTAAGAGCGACTTGGCTCAAGTGTTATGTAACAAAATAGTCGCAGTCACACCAACTGCGTTCAGATGGTATTAAATAGCAACCACACAGTAAGAGCGACTTGGCGCAAGTGTTATGTAACAAAATAGTCGCAGTCACACCAACTGCGTTCAGATGGTATTAAATAGCAACCACACAGTAAGAGCGACTTGGCGCAAGTGTTATGTAACAAAATAGTCGCAGTCACACCAACTGCGTTCAGATGGTATTAAATAGCAACCACACAGTAAGAGCGACTTGGCTCAAGTGTTATGTAACAAAATAGTCGCAGTCACACCAACTGCGTTCAGATGGTATTAAATAGCAACCACACAGTAAGAGCGACTTGGCTCAAATGTTATGTAACAAAATAGTCGCAGTCACACCAACTGCGTTCAGATGGTATTAAATAGCAACCACACAGTAAGGGCGACTTGGCTCAAGTGTTATGTAACAAAATAGTCGCAGTCACACCAACTGCGTTCAGATGGTATTAAATAGCAACCACACAGTAAGAGCGACTTGGCTCAAGTGTTATGTAACAAAATAGTCGCAGTCACACCAACTGCGTTCAGATGGTATTAAATAGCAACCACACAGTAAGAGCGACTTGGCTCAAGTGTTATGTAACAAAATAGTCGCAGTCACACCAACTGCGTTCAGATGGTATTAAATAGCAACCACACAGTAAGAGCGACTTGGCTCAAGTGTTATGTAACAAAATAGTCGCAGTCACACCAACTGCGTTCAGATCGTATTAAACAGCAACCACACAGTAAGAGCGACTTGGCTCAAGTGTTATGTAACAAAATAGTCGCAGTCACACCAACTGCGTTCAGATGGTATTAAATAGCAACCACACAGTAAGAGCGACTTGGCTCAAGTGTTATGTAACAAAATAGTCGCAGTCACACCAACTGCGTTCAGATGGTATTAAATAGCAACCACACAGTAAGAGCGACTAGGCTCAAGTGTTATGTAACAAAATAGTCGCAGTCACACCAACTGCGTTCAGATGGTATTAAATAGCAACCACACAGTAAGAGCGACTTGGCTAGGGCACAAGTAAAGGTCCGGAGGGGCGTGACCGGATGCAGGAGAGAGTGAGAGCGAGAGTGGAGGTGTGAGTGGAGAGGACCTGCCTCCCCCCCCTGTATGGAAACCTATGCCGTGGAGCTGTACTTAGCGATGGACCCACACCTCAAGCAAAGTCTGTTCTAAAAACATACCTTGCCGTTTGTGTTTTGGCGGCTGGGCTGGAGACTGTGTTCTGCGCGTTGCCCGTGGGTCTCTGGGCTGTGTGTGCGGGTGTCCCTCTAGCTGGGAGCCGGCGCGTGCCTGCACTGAGGAGCGGGAGCGGGAGGTGATTGGACCCGATAGTATCTGTCTCCCGAGTTCCCGAGTTCTCGCGAGAGTATGAGACCCCGCTAGTGTGTCCTCCCTGCGTACAGAGCAGAGCTGAGCTGGGGGAGCGAATCGCTGAACCTGTGACACCGTGGAACCTGCGCTAATAGACGCCAACAGAGGAACCTGTACTGGACGTAAGGCTGCTGGTGGTAAGGAGATACCTGCTTCAACCTGTGGGAAGAGACAGTTCCCTGCATCTGTGACTATTTGTGACTATTCCTGGGCGCTTGCTGAGGGTGGATGTCCCTGGGTTTGATTTATGATTGACTTGTTCCCAGGGAAAGAAAAGCGAGGGGGGAGCAGGAAGGGGGGCAAAAAGTCTTGGGGGCGGATTTAATTAACCCTCGAGAGAAACAAGAAGGAGAACTGCCCTTTTAAAAAGAAGAGGGGAAAGAGAGAAAGATAAAGGGAAATATAATACAATTCCATAAATTGCTTAGCAGATGTGAACCTGCGCCAAGAAGGAGGTGGCGTGAGCAATTCAGTACAATAATTGTATATCAGCGACCGTCTTGTAGCAATTGTTAAATTGATTGCAGAAAATAAAAGAAGAAGCGCACTGTACTATGCACTTTATGCACTTTATACCTGTTTTACTGTGTCGCTGATTGGTTGCACCCTCTACGGTTCTAGCGTTCCCCAGACTATAAAAACCAAGAGATAATCACTCAGCAAAAAGAACCAGGCAATAGCCCACAATCCTAATGGGACACAAGCCTCACGGCAGCCGCATGTTGCCAACTATTAGAAGCGACTAGTAGTTATCCATCCTTTTTTTGAGAGACGCTCAATACATTCTTAAACGTACTTTGCTCGTTTGCGAAAGTGTATCAGTCCATTGATACAATTGCTGTGCGTTGCGGCTAATTGGCATACACGGTATACACGGTATACACGGGTTAAAAGCCAACTAAACACACTCTCTACCCCGATGTTCACTATGTCCAAAAGTGCACCCCACGTAGAGGGGGCTCCCGTCACAAGGTCCGCTAAGGACAAGGACAAGGACAAAGAAAAGGGTAGTCAGGTAGCAGCAGCCAAACTTGAACGTTTTTCCACCCCTCAAAGCCCAACTCTCACTCCCCAGCTAAGGGGGGGACGGCATCGGCTGCAGTGCATCCTAAGGGTACACTACCCGCGTCAGCAGATAGGCGGAGCCTGGGGACAGTATCAGCAGTACCCCCCAAGACGCCTAACCTAGTGAACCCTACCGGTCCTAAAAATCATGCTAACAAGGGCCCGGGTGGGGGGAGAAATGAGACCGGGGCAAAATTGGCTGAAGAGACCAATGCAGGACCCATTGTAGACACTGCACCGGAGTTATCTCAGGAGTCCACACTAAAAAATGTTAAAACAAACACGTCAGGTGACGTAACAGCAAGCGAGGGCGAACCTACATTGAAAGATCTTTTACACGCCATAAACGCTTGCAAGGACTCAATCACTGGCCTAGAGACCCAGTTGAAAGGCATTAAGGAGGACTTATGTTCAATGGGGGACAAACTGAGTAAGACTATGGAAAGAACCACCATCCTAGAGGAAAGATTAAGTACGGTTGAGGACGAACTATACCCGCTTAGGCAAGAAATCTCCGGGCTAAAGAAACAAATGGACATGCAGGGGGCTAAGATTGATGACTTGGAAAATAGAAGTCGCAGAAATAATATTCAAATTATTGGTATACCAGAGAGGAGTGAGGGAGCCAACCCCATAGAATTCCTCGAGGGCTGGTTTAGGGAGACCTTTGGGGCCACAACTTTTTCATCTTTTTTTGGCATCGAACGCGCCCATCGGGTCCCCTTTAAACCGCGCCTGCCAACTGAGCGCCCTAGACCACTGCTTGTCAAAATGTTCAACTATATCGATAAAGTGACCCTGCTCCGAAAAGCAAGAGAAAAAGGAGAGATTTTGTATAATGGGGTTAAAGTCTCACTGTATCAAGATTTCTCCCCCGATTTGCAGAGACGCAGAGCCGAATTTATTCCAATCAAGCGAACTCTTCAAAAACATGCTCTACTTTATCCAGCCCGCTTGCGTGTCTCTGCCTTGGGGGGAACTTCCTTTTTTGACTCACCGGCAAGCACAGTGAAATGGCTGGAAGACAATAAGAAAGACATCTAAAAGTCTTAAGAACCCAGGGAACCTTTGTGTCTTCTTTTTTTTTTTTTTTTATTATGCTTTTTCTAGAGGCTCAGCTATTTATTTGCACTTTGCACTTTCTCAACACATTCACTAATTTAATTAACACAGCAATATGGTAATATGCCGATCACTGGTTAGTTAAACCACAGGAAATTATAGGAAATTTTTTCCCCTATATAAATAAAATAAACACTTAGACTACACAAAATGGGAAGAAAAGAAAGCAAGAGGCACTGAACGGTAGCTGGGGGGGGGGGGGGTGGGAGGGAAGAGGGTCGCATGATTGAGTGTGGTAGAGGGAGGTATGAGAGTTCATCAATGATGAGTAGTATGGAGGTCACAGGTAGAGCCCCTTGGGGAGGCCTAAGAGGGCTAAGGGTGGGAGGATTGAGTAGGACGGGTAGGGAGAGGAGGGTGGGATCTAGTGGGGGGAGAGGGGGAAAGGGGGGGAGGATGGGATGGGGTACACACCACTGCTAAAAATTCGATGACACTATTTATAATTTTCTTACTTAGTTTGTTCCTTTTTATTACCTTCTTACTTTTTAGGGTATGTCGAAGCAGGTAGACACTTATTGGGGTTTCCCCCTTCTTCCTTTTTTTTCCTTCCTTTTTAAGGGAGGGGGAGGGGGGACAGGGGGGGAAACAAGGAGGGGAAGAAGGGTAGGAAGTAAAGAAGAGCACCCTGGGGAGCCTCTCTCATATAGCCAGTACTTTATTTCCAGATGTTTATGTTTCCAGTGGTGTTTCCCATTGAATGAATGAATGAATGAATGACTTGTATAGCGCAACGCATGCGAACTGAATCGCCTCTGGGCGCTTTTTCCAGCCAGTATCTGCTTGGTTGGTGCGGTCATTTTTACCCCGTAGGATCATGACACGCTAGGGACACACAGTCATACACACATATTGGTATACAGAACTTTTATGGTTGACCAGATTTTGGACTTCCCTCTTCCCTTTTTACTGCCAGGAATTTTTTTTTTCTCTTTTTTCTCTTTTTCCTTTTTTTTGTTTGGTGTTTCCAGACACAAATTCGGTATGGGTCAAAGGTCCATGCATTTTTACGACTGCATTAAATTTTTTCATTTGGATCCCTCTCGATACAGACAAGAGAGAATAAAAGGGGGACCAATGTTAAATTTAACTATAGGATATGGTAGATAAGACGTTCTGTATAAAATCTCTGAATGTGCGTGGAATGAGAGACTCCATTAAGAGAATGACCATTCTAGATATGTTGGGGGTGAGAGGAGCAGGCCTGCTCTGTCTGCAGGAGACGCACTTAACCGCAAAGACAGCCGCACAGCTGAGCGGCCCAAAATTCCAGTCCACTTATGACTCGTACCACTCATCCTATTCCAGGGGAGTGAGCGTGCTGGTGGGGAGAGGAGTGGTATTCTCCTGCAGAGAGAGCAGGATAGACGACCAGGGAAGGTTTATATTTTTATTCTGCTCCATTGAAAATAAATTATTTGTGATAGCCAGTGTCTATATCCCTCCTCCATTTAAATTCGATGTTCTACACAAATTGATAGAGTTCACATTGGACAAACCAGGGATACCGATACTTATTATAGGAGACTTTAATGAAGCCCTAGATAGGACTCAGGACAGGTTCCCGCCGGGAAATAGACCTAAAACAAAGGGAGAGGATCGACTAGCACTATTTCTGGATGAAGTTGGACTATGTGATATTTGGCGTACGTGTTATCCGCAGGAACGCCAATATTCCTGTTTCTCGAAGACCCACCATACTTTATCCAGAATAGACATGGCGTTGGGCAACGATGAGGCAGTAACACTGGTAACAAATATAGAATATGGCCCAAGAGGTATCTCCGATCACTCACCAGTTGAGCTGATGATAAAAGCTAGGGGTAAATGGTACCCCAGCGAATGGAAAATTAGTCCTCAATGGCTCGAGCTAATGAGCGAACATGATACGGTGATGTTTGCTCTTAAAGAATTTTTACAGATAAATTAGGGAACTTCACCAGTAGGGGTGGTATGGGATACCCTAAAAGCCCACCTCCGAGGTCTCCTGATTCAAAAGATAGCAGAAATTAAGAGGAAGAACAGAGAGGGAGAGTGCGAGGTAAGGAACCAGTTGCTACAGGCAGAGAAGAGATACATTGAAGCCCCAACCCCGCACAGCTTAAAAGAGTGGTTAGAAAAACAACAGACATACAAAATTACTATATTAAAAAGAACAGAGGGGAAACGTATATTTCAGAGACAGAATCAGTTTGGAGAGGGAGAGCGAGTAGGGCGTCTATTGTCTCTACTTATTAGAACTAATTCCCCCCCCTCCACTGTTACAGCAGTCAAGTTAGCAAGTGGGGAAACATCTATCGACAAAACTGTAATATTAAACACCTTTAGAGAATTCTACGTATCCCTTTATAGCTCCAAGAGGAGGGAGGGGACCGAAGGGCCGGGAAACTTCCTACAGGGAATGTCCGTCCCTACCTTGATGGAGGAAGATAATATTGATATGGAGATGCCAATCACTCTAGGTGAACTAAAACAGGCAGTGGCTGGGATGTCAACTCAAAAGTCACCTGGCCCAGACGGGTTGCCCGTCGAGATCTATAAAAGATATGGCGATATTCTGCTACCAGAACTCCTCAAGACATTAAACTGGGCATTGACCCATGGAACACTCCCTACCTCTATGATGGAAGCTACCATCATTGTCCTACATAAGGAGGGGAAGGATCCAATTGAGGCCTCGTCGTATCGCCCCATATCACTCCTATGCACTGACGCCAAGATTTTGGCTAAAGTATTAGCAACGCGCCTAAACCGATATATTCAAGCGCTCATACATTACGATCAATCTGGCTTCATCCCTAACAGGTCAACCAGTATTAATATCAGGAGATTATTCTTGAACATGCAAATTCCAACAGAAGGGGTGGGTTCCAGAGCTGTCTTGGCCCTGGATGCCGCCAAGGCCTTTGACAGTCTGGAATGGGACTACCTATGGAAGGTCTTGGAGAAGTTCGGGTTCGGCCCCAGGTTTATTGGTTGGGTGAAGCTGTTATACAACCAGCCAAGAGCAAAAATTAAAATCAACAACGAACTCTCTGATATCTTTCAATTAGAGAGAGGAACTAGACAGGGTTGCCCACTCTCACCCCTTCTGTTCGCACTGGCGATGGAACCATTGGCTATTAAAATTTGAGGATCAGGGGGGGCGTGGCCAAGACCGGCATGTGAGAGGACGCACTTCTCACAGCTCCTGCCTGATCCGACAATCGATCCTTCCCCGGCGTCTCTGATCCGGCTCTCTTCGACCCATCAGCTGGCTACCGAGTCCCTGCACCGCCCGAATCCACCCCCGGCCCTCTGTACTAGGGGAAAGACCCGCTGCGGAACGGCGGAGATGACGGGATCGGACATCCAAGATGGCGCCGCCGCGGCCCTCTCGCAGCGCACACCACGAGCTGATAAGGCTAAGGAAGGCACTGCCAGGAAACCACCAAAGACACAGGGTAAGGAGCAGCCGAGGGACATGCTCTTCTTTGCCCAAAAGCTCAAGGGCCCTGCTTGCACTGGGGCGGGGGGGTCGGCAGAGGGCGGAGGTGGTGGAGGCCGTGCAGCACAGCTAGAGTGGGGACATGAGATGGAGGAAACACCCCATAGCTCCAGGGCAGAGACAGATGCTGATGCTCCCCCCCCTCAGATGATACACAAGATAATGTGGGGCAACCGACGCTGGCAGACATACTAAAGGCGGCGCAGGTGGGCAATGCTGACATGAAGGAGCAGTTTGGGGGCCTGAGAGAGGAGGTGTCCCTTCTGCGGCAGGACCTCCAAAAAGTCAGGGAGAGAGCAACCGCTGTTGAGAGCAGAGTGAGTGACCTGGAGGATAAGCTCCCACATATAGCGACAGAAGTCAGAGCGGCACATCGTATGGCCCAAGACACGCTTAGCAGAGCTGAGGACACAGAAAACCGTTTACGCAGAAATAACGTTCGCATAGTTGGTCTCCCTGAGAAGACAGAGGGCAGAGACCCCACCATGTTTGTGGAGAACTGGCTCATAGAAGTGTTCGGGAGGGAAGTTTTCTCGCCATTTTTCACCGTGGAGAGAGCCCATAGAGTGCCGGGCCGACCCCTCCCACAAGGGGCCCCCCCCCGGTCGATGCTGGCCAAGCTTTTGCACTACCGCGACAGAGAGTCAGAGTGTCGTTTTACCCGGACTTCTCGGCCGAGGTGCAGAGGAGCAGAGCAAGATTTGTTGAAGTCAAAAAACGCCTGAGGGCTCTACAGTTACCATATGCCATGCTCTACCCGGCCAAGTTGCGGGTAACCGCAGAGGGGCATGCGCAATTTTTTGAGTCCCCCAGGGAGGCTATGGCCTGGCTGGATCATAATGAACAGGCCCTGTGCCATCGCAGGGCTGATGTGGGAGGAGACTGACCATGTCATGAACTGTGACACACTGACTGTGCTTCTGCTATGGGAATGATACTTTCCTCACATTGTTGAGCTGTTGCTCTGACTTTTGAATTACCCTGTCTGCAGGTTCGGTTCTCTTTTGTTTTTTGTACCAGATGCCGGGGAAATTTCTTCACTTTTCCAAAGCGCTAGGAAACGAACTGTGACTGTATTATGCAAATGAATAGGACTTCAGCTGAAATGTTGAGAGGAGTAGTGGGCTCACGTTTGAGCCGGATTGGAGTGCCTGATCTTGCCCTGTTGGCAATATGCCTGACCATGTTCGGGTTCCATCTGGGCCCTCCAGGGAACTGGGACGGCATGCCTGGATGGGACCTGCCTAAGCACCATTGCACTACTGTTTGGGGGCACCGTTGTGCCTGGTTATATTTTGAAGTATTCATTGTACTACAGTCCAAGGGAGTATTGATTTCCCTAACGTTTTTTTCTCTTTTACTTTTTTTACTTTGGCCACCTGACACTTTGCTACCGCGAAAGACTACCCGCATCGCCCCTCATGCCCGATTACTATTTTTGCTTTTGCAATGGAGGGCACCCCCCTGATCTCCTGGAATGTTAGGGGCATGAACTCCCCCCTGAAACGCACAATGATATTTACATGTATGAAGAAGTTTTACCCTGCTATCCTATGTTTTCAGGAAACGCATTTGACACATGATACCACAAGTTGTTTGAAATACTCATGGGTGGGCAGGGCTTACCATTTCACTCACACCTCCTTTTCTCGGGGTGTGAGTGTACTGGTACACAGGTCCCTGGATTACCAGGAATATGCCTCTAAAGTTGACCCAGAAGGGAGGTTTGTGTTTTTACATTGTCGGATGGGAATTTTGAACTGTATTTTGGCGTGTGTCTACATTCCTCCCCCATTTGACGCTCGGGTGTTGAGGCTCCTCTTGGAATTCCTGGAGGGTAGGCCTGACCTCCCGATGCTGCTTGTGGGGGACTTCAATAGCTGGTTGGACCCGGGGCTGGACAAACATCCGGCACCCGGGGCGAACCCTCATAGGGCCACCCCGTTGGCAAGGTTGTTACGGGAGGTGGGTTGGCTGGATGTGTGGAGACACCGAAACCCCACAGCTAGACAATTCTCATGTTTCACGAAGGCTCACGGGTCGTTATCTAGGATAGACCTGGCGGTGGGTAACTCTGCGATGCTCCCCTCGGTTTCGGACATTGCATACAGACCTAGATGTATTTCGGACCACTCTTACATGGTAATAACACTTGTGGTGTCCCATCCATCTGCGCTTCCCAGAGCGCCCTGGAAGTTCAATGCCTTTTGGCTTCAGCTATTTAGTGCCCCGGAGGAACTAGAGGGGAGCATCCGGAGGTTTTTTACAGACCAGCCAGACCCAGAATCTATCCTTACTGAATGGGAATCCTTTAAACTGTACCTTAAATGTCTGCTCAGTGGGGAGGTCAATAAGGTTAAGAGGCTCTCAGGGAGGCTCTGGAGATGCAGGTCCACACACTAGAGACTAAGTATGTCCAGGACCCCACTGAGACAGCTAAAGGGGCGTGGCAGTCGGCTCAATCTGCGTATGAGCACCTGCTCGCCTCCACGGCCGAAAAAACGTTTCTTCACCAAAACTGCATTCTTTGAGGAGGGAGAGACGACGGGCCGTCTCCTGGCTAGGATAGCGAATTCTGAACAGAAGTCCCCAGCTATTGGGACACTGCGGACCGCAGCTGGGCGACTGGTTCAATCTCCCGACCTTATCATACAGACACTAGCGGATTTTTATGAACAGCTGTATCACCCGGCTTCGACCTATAGCACTGAGGAACTGTCCGTCTATCTGGACGGAATAGCATTTCAGCGTTTATCCCTTTCCCAGAGCTCGGAGCTGGACTTTCCCTTGATTCTAAAAGAATTACAGGAGGCAGTGGCGACCTTCCCCAACTGTAAAGCCCCAGGGGGTGATGGAATCCCCATGGAGATTTATAAACAATACTCTGAGATCTTACTGCCCAGGCTACTGAGGGTATTTAATGCTGCAAGGGAGATTAGTGCCCTCCCATCCTCCATAGTACAATGTGGGCTAAGGCACACATTGTACTAATCCTTAAACCGGGCAAGGACCCAGTGGATCCGGCCTCATACAGGCCGATCTCACTACTCCAGTCTGACATCAAACTCCTTGCGAAGGTGCTGGCCCTCAGGTTAAATAAGGTGATCACCTCAGTCATACACCCGGATCAGGCAGGTTTATGCCCAACAAATCTACGGCCATAAACCTCAGAAGGCTATTTCTTAACATGCAGTCCAGGGCAGATAATGTGGGGAGGAGAGCTCTGCTGTCGCTCGACGCTATGAAGGCCTTCGATAGCGTGGAGTGGCCGTATCTCTGGGGGGTGCTGCGGCGATTCGGATTCGGTGAGGTGTTTATCTCCTGGGTGCGGTTGCTGTACCATCTCCCCCAGGCGGCTATCAGAGAGGCTGGGAGAGTGTCTGTGTCATTTGCTCTGGGCCGGGGTACGCGGCAGGGGTGTCCACTGTCCCCCCTGCTGTTTGCCCTAGCAATAGAGCCACTGGCGAGTCAGATTAGGGACCATAGGGGTATCACCGGCTTCTGCTATGGAGACAGACAGGAGAAGGTGATGCTGTACGCAGATGACACAATGATCCTGCTGGGTGATACTGAGCAATCCCTGAGCAGGACAATGGAAACGGTAGTCAAATTTGGGGAGTTTTCGGGCCTAAAAATAAACTGGTCTAAGTCTGCTTTGATGCCCCTGGATGACACCCAGCTGCAACATGGAGACAATGTGGGTGGTATCCCGGTGGCCACCACCTTTAAATACCTAGGAATACAAGTGACGCCGCGTATTGGGGAATATGGCTCGCTGAACATCTCCCCGCTGCTGGCTAGATTTCGCTCCCGGGCCAAGACGTGGAATGCTTTGTGTATGTCAGTTGCAGGCAAAGTGAATCTGATTAAGATGATTCTCATGCCTCAACTGCTCTACATGCTGCACAACTCCCCGGTGGTTATTCCCCTTAAGACCTTTAGGATAGTTAATACCATCTTTCGAGAACTGATCTGGAAGAACCGCCCACCCAGGATAAAATTAGAGCACCTGCAGCGCCCCAAGGAGGAGGGGGGGCTTGCCCTGCCGAATCCTTGGCTGTATTATCTGGCGTCGCAACTGCAGCATTTGATAGGTACCATGGTTCCAGAGGGGGGGCAGTCAGACAGGGTCCCCAGCGCCTCTGAGCATATTATGCTCAGGACGGTGGGAGGAGCGTCGATCCCGACAGCACTAGAGTCCTTGGCCTTTGAAAGACCCCATAAAAGCTTCCCCACCTATAGCCTAAGGCCCCATACACACGAGAGGATTTATCCGCGAATACGGTCCAGCGGACCGTTTCCACGGATAAATCCTCTCAAAGATATCCGCTGATTTCGATGGGATGGAGTGTACACACCATCCCATTGAAATCCGCGCGGAAATCCTCTGCCGATGACGTGTCGCGCCGTCGCCGCGATTATGACGCGGCGACGGGCGCGACGCTGTCATATAAGGAATTCCACGCATGCGTCAAATCATTACGACGCGTGCGGGGAATCCCTTTGGACGAATGGATCCGGTAAGTCTGTACAGACGAGCGGATCCATCCGTTGGAATGGATTCCAGCAGATGGATTTGTTGTGCAGCACAACAAATATTCGATCTGCTGAAATCCATCCCAGAGGAGATTTCTCCGCGGAAAAAGATCCGCTGGCATGTACACACCATAGGATCTATCCGCAGAAACCCATTTGCTGGGATTTATCTGCGGATGGATTCTATCGTGTGTATGGGGCCTTATACAGAAGATATGGAACAAAACCAAGTATTTACAAGGGGCCTCGGGGGTCACCGAGTTTAGCCCTATTTGGGCAAATGAATCGTACCCTGAACTAGCCAAACTGCAACAAGGGGAAAGGTGGAAGAGGTATGGGATCCGCTATTTATCACAGATTTTGGGCAATGGTGGCTTATTGTCTTTTGAAACGCTGAGGGAGACATACCAGCTGCCAGCGAGCATGTTCTTCTACTACATGCAGCTTAGGCATGCATTTGTCGCCCAATCCAGGGCCTCGGAGTGGCATGTGGAATCCCTTCCAATCCTCTCCCAGCTCAAGAGCGCAGAGACGTCTAAGGGGTTTATATCCCAGAGCTATAATATACTGCTTTGCAGGTACCTTAAAAAACACCCTCTGACAGTTAGGAGGAAGTGGGAAGTGGATGTAGGCCCCCTGGAAGAGGAGCAGTGGGAGGAGGCCCTGCAGTCAGTTACCAGCTGCTCCCTAAATGTGACACAGCGACTTACACAACTGTATACACTCCTAAGAGTATACTATACGCCCCACAGATTACATCTTATGGGTGTGCGGCCCACACCGACATGTGCAAGGTGTAAAAGAGATCATGGGGATTTGATACACATGCTCTGGCGCTGCCCCAAGTTGCACATCTACTGGGCGGGAGTGACAGACACACTAAACACAGTGTTCCAGGTCTCGATCCCATTAGATCCTAAGCAGTGCCTCCTGAATCTTCTGGACGAGCTGGAGTGGGAACCCCACACTAGAGAGGCCATCACCAGGGCCCTGTTCATGGCTAGGAAACTAATTATGCTGCACTGGATATCCGAGGAGCCCCCCACGGTTAGGGAATGGATAACTGCACTTGGTAGCACGTTAAGGATGGAAAAGGTTATATACCAGCATAGGGGTTGCTCCGGAAAATTTGAACGGCTATGGGATTCGTGGCTAGGAACACCGGGGCTAGCCCCCGATGACCTGGTCATGGACAGAATCCTGGGCTAGTGGGACAGGAGGGGGTGTGAGGGCGGGATGCGGTCTATGGGTCCTGTCAGTATGTTATTTTCTATTTACATTTGCTAATGTTTTGTACATGGCAATGTATGGGTCTGTTCTATTGTTTATGAATACGGTACTTTGGACTGTAAGTGACAAATTTATGATCAATAAACTTGTTTTTTGGATTAAAAAAAAAAAAATTGAGGATCAGAAGATATACAGGGGTTCCGTAGACTAACCAAGGAGGATAAGATCGCATTGTTTGCGGACGATGTCCTTTTTTTCCTGGGAGATACAGAAAACTCGTTAAAAAATGTGATCAAAACGGTGGGCGAGTTTGGGCTATGCTCTGGGTTGGTCATTAATTGGGAAAAGTCGGCACTATTGCCAATTGACTCCCTTGGTGTGCAGATACCCCATGGTGTCCCCCAGTTAAAAGTAGTAGATATGATGAAATACCTGGGGATATGGATCACGAGGGATATTAACAGCTTCGTCTCAAACAACTTAATTCCCCTCTTGTCCAAATGGGAACAAAAAAGAGACATCTGGTGTAGACTACCGCTATCCATAGCAGGGCGATGCAACCTAATAAAGATGCTCTGGCTGCCCCAGCTACTCTATATCCTTCATAATTCCCCAGTCTGGATAGATCAAAAATGGTTCAAAAGGATAGAATCCATTTTCAGAGATCTAATTTGGAAGAAGGGACAAGCCCGGATTGGTCTCCGGACCATGCAGTTACCAGCTAAAGAGGGGGGAATGGCAGTTCCCCACCCGAAAACCTACTTCCTAGCTTCGCAACTACAACATCTTGCGAATTGTGGACCGGAGGGAGATGGGAATCTCGGTACACTGATGTTATTAGGGGCACCACACGGGACAATATTGGAGGCACTCGAGGCTGCCTCATTTATTTATAAGGGTCCAACTATAAAACTAATCCTTAAAGTATGGCAAACAACAAAAGTACTGTTGGGCTACAAGGGAATAACAACGTTTGCCCCTCTTTGGTGCAACCAGAACTTAAGGGAATTAAAAGACATTGAGAGATGCAAGGAATGGGAGAGACAAGGGATAAAATGCTTGAATCAATTGTACGATGGAGAACACATGAAATCCTTTGCAGATTTGCGACAGGAATTCAACATAGCAAATAAAACATTTTACAGATACCTCCAGATCCGGCATGGCATCCAAGCCCAGTTTGGGTCAGAACCCATTGTATGGTCCTCGGCCCCTACCCTCTCGAAAATAACCTCTTCAAAAACAACCAAAGGCCTGATCTCTGAACTGTATTCCAGAATAGGAGTTAAAACAATAAGTAGGGCAGGCCCCATCAAGAGCAGGATGGGGTGGGAGAAAGACCTGGGGCAAATGACCACGGAACAGTGGAGCGCGATCTTGAGGGGGGGGGTACTGGTCTCGATCTCTCCGGCTCAGAAAGTATCACACCTGTTCCTCTTGCATAGAGTATACTATACCCCCAGGAGAATGTTCAACCTTGGGTGGAGAAGTACCGACGAATGTCCAAGGTGCAGAGCGACAGGCAGTCTCATCCACATGATGTGGAAATGCCCCAAGCTATTCAGATACTGGGAGGAGGTAATAGACACAATAAATAAAACTTTCAAAACGAATCTGGAAGCTGAATCTAAGACATGCTTACTAGGTAGTATCGAGGAGAACAGAGTGCCTGCTGGTGCCCTTGAGGTGGTACTGAGATGCCTCTTCCAGGCCAGGAAGTTAATTGCATGGAGGTGGCAGGCCCAGATTCCACCTACTGTTAAATCTTGGGTTGAAACCATTAACACAATGATCTGGAGCGAGAGAGTGACACTCACTAGACAGGGCAAATATGGAAAATATGTGAGGATGTGGAAACCCTGGCTAGACATAATGGGATGCCCTATATAATTGATATATACTTTAACCAGCTATCTGACACCCCTATATGGGGAGGATTTATTTAATGTAACAAACTAACTTCAAGAAACTAGTCCACGGTGTGATGGGAGGGTGGAGGGGTGGGAGAGGGGTGGTGGGGGGGAGGGCGGACATAAGGGAAGAGAACTTTGGACTTTAAATGGGGCTTCTCCCACTCAATCACAATGACACGGAGACGCAGGGGGGGGGGAAATGTATGCTTGCGTATGTAGTGTGCTAATTCCATGCAAACTGGTGTACCACTTTTTGTATTCTGTGTATGCAAACAACAATAAAAAATGTTATAATGAAAAAAAAAAAAAGAGCGACTTGGCTCAAGTGTTATGTAACAAAATAGTCGCAGTCACACCAACTGCGTTCAGATGGTATTAAATAGCAACCACACAGTAAGATCGACTTGGCTCAAGTGTTATGTAACCAAATAGTCTCAGTCACACCAACTGCATTCAGATGGTATTAAACAGCAACCACACAGTAAGAGCGACTTGACTCAAGTGTTATGTAACAAAATAGTCGCAGTCACACCAACTGCGTTCAGATGGTATTAAATAGCAACCACACAGTAAGATCGACTTGGCTCAAGTGTTATGTAACAAAATAGTTGCAGTCACACCAACTGCGTTCAGATGGTATTAAATAGTAACCACACAGTAAGAGCGACTTGGCTCAATTGTTATGTAACAAAATAGTCGCAGTCACACCAACTGCGTTCAGATGGTATTAAATAGCAACCACACAGTAAGAGCGACTTGGCGCAAGTGTTATGTAACAAAATAGTCGCAGTCACACCAACTGCGTTCAGATGGTATTAAATAGCAACCACACAGTAAGAGCGACTTGGCTCAAGTGTTATGTAACAAAATAGTCGCAGTCACACCAACTGCGTTCAGATGGTATTAAATAGCAACCACACAGTAAGAGCGACTTGGCTCAAGTGTTATGTAACAAAATAGTCGCAGTCACACCAACTGCGTTCAGATGGTATTAAACAGCAACCACACAGTAAGAGCGACTTGGCTCAAGTGTTATGTAACAAAATAGTCGCAGTCACACCAACTGCGTTCAGATGGTATTAAATAGCAACCACACAGTAAGAGCGACTTGGCTCAAGTGTTATGTAACAAAATAGTCGCAGTCACACCAACTGCATTCAGATGGTATTAAATAGCAACCACACAGTAAGAGCGACTAGGCTCAAGTGTTATGTAACAAAATTGTCGCAGTCACACCAACTGCGTTCAGATGGTATTAAATAGCAACCACACAGTAAGAGCGACTTGGCTCAAGTGTTATGTAACAAAATAGTCGCAGTCACACCAACTGCGTTCAGATGGTATTAAATAGCAACCACACAGTAAGAGCGACTTGGCTCAAGTGTTATGTAACAAAATAGTCGCAGTCACACCAACTGCGTTCAGATGGTATTAAATAGCAACCACACAGTAAGAGCGACTAGGCTCAAGTGTTATGTAACAAAATAGTCGCAGTCACACCAACTGCGTTCAGATGGTATTAAATAGCAACCACACAGTAAGAGAGACTTGGCTCAAGTGTTATGTAACAAAATAGTCGCAGTCACACCAACTGCGTTCAGATGGTATTAAATAGCAACCACACGAGGGGCGTGGCCTGACACAGCATGGAGTAGGACGTGTGCACCATAGGCTCCGTCCATTACTCCTTCTGCCTTAATCCTGGACTCTGCTAATCCTCCCTCCAGTTCCTGCCGCCTGCCTGGGGTCCCCCTCCACATCCTGCCTGGCCTCACCTGCCCTCCAGCCATCCGGCGGCCAGAGCGGAGCGGCGGCCCTCCCGCACGGCGATCGGGATTAGGAAAGTCCGCGGCTCCGGCCTACTTGCGGAGGTCCGCGGCCATCTTGGCACTCTCCCTCCGCGCCCAGCGCCGGGCTCGATCCCTGCCTCCGGACAAGAGGCACACCCCACGCCACACCAGGCCTCCGCTGACCCCCAGCAACCGGGTGCTCTGATCGGAGCAGCGCTCCTTCCGCACGGGGGCCGTGTTTAGGCAAGACCGCGGCTTTGGCCTACCCACGGAGGTCGGCGGCCATATTGGTACTCCTCTTTGCATTAGGCCTTGTTCCTGTTGCCGGCCCGGGGGCCCTCCTTGCTCCACACCTGGCCTCCTCTGACGTTTGTTCACCCAGTGGAGACTGCAGCTTTGGCCTGTGTGCGGAGGTCCGTGATAGTTCTGGTACCCCTGATCCAGTGTGGGGCCTTGTCACTGCTAACGGCCTGGAGGCCTTCTCTCCGCCCTCCCTGGCATACTGAACCTGGTAGCCACCCATCACACCCGATACCATGTCTCCACCAAAGAGCCAAAAATCTACCGCGGCAAAGCTCGCACAGTACCGCCGAAATGAGGGGGAAGAGGCTGAGGGAGATGGCAGCGCTGAAAAGACCGGAGGTGAGCGCGGGCAAGGAGACACGGATAAACTGCTGGAGGCAATTACTCTCTGCAGGACCTCCCTCACTGCCCAGATTGAAGAGGTTCAGGTAGACATTTCTTTGATTAGGCAGGATTTTCAGAAACTTTGCGACCGGGTCACGGAAACGGAAACCTGCATCAGCATGGTGGAGGACGTCCTGCCGCCACTACAGGCCGGATCTGACCACATGCAGAGGCAGATCAACCAGCTGATCGCCAAGCAAGATGACATGGAGAATCGCCTGAGGAGATGCAATCTTCGATTCATTGGTCTCCCGGAGGGTACGGAGGGGAGGGACCCGACGTCGTTCCTGGGGCAGCTCCTGGTTACCACATATGGCCGGGAGGCCTTCTCCCCCATGCTGGCGGTAGAGAGGGCTCATAGGATGCCTGCTAAACCTCCCCCTCAGGGAGCTCCACCCCGTACCTTCATTGCAAAACTCCTGAACTACAAAGATCGGGATGCTGCGCTGCGGCTGGCGAGAGAGAAGGGCAACATCCCAGTAGGAAACATCAAAGTGGCAATATTCCCTGACTTCTCGGCCGAGGTACAGAAACGCCGACAGAGCTTCATGGAGGCCAAGCGCAGGCTGCGCAGCCGTCACCTGAAGTATTCTATGCTTTTCCCTGCACGTCTGTGGGTGGAGCACGATGGTCGCGTATCGTTCTTTGAGGATCCAGAGGAGGTCATCTCCTGGCTGGAGCGCAGGCCTGAACATGGAGAAGCTGACTGACCGTTCACCAGGTGAGCCACATGGCGGGACACTTTGTTTCTTGTTTCTACTGCTACTCGACCTGCCTGAATTCCTCATTGCACTGCTATCCTGAACTATGTCACACATTGGCATGAATAATTTTTTGTTTATTTTTTATTATTTTTTTCCCCTTTATATCTTGAGTCAACTTACTATTTTTCGTTACCCCCCCATGGGGGTCTTTTTTCATACTCCTCAACTTATTTGTCACACGGAGCCACGGGGGCACACTAGTCCTACCAGCTGCATGCACAGTGCAGCGAATTTACGCCCTACTAACCGCTGGGAACCCGGACTATGCGGATGAACAGAGAAACTGGGTCTTTTTGCTTTTTTCTCATGCCAACTTGCTGGGGCACACTACTGGGCCCCGTCCTAATCATTCCGTATGGTGGCGGTCCTGGAACCACTACCTGACCCAGTTGCTAAGACTGTTCCTCATTTTCTCCTTGCAAGTACAGCCACTATTGTTCCCAGATGGCGGTAAAGAGTTGTTAAGGGTTCATGCCTGCACAAGTTGGGGTGGGTGTAAGGCGGGAGGGGGGAGGGGATTGTTCAACAGTTATTTTTCCAATCTTTAAAAGTGCATACAGTGTCTCAGAAACCGTTCAGGGAAGAATGTATATATGCTGAATGGGTGTCATATACAGTGTCTAATGCATTTCAGGTCTGTTATGTTTTATGTTTTCCACTAGACCTTAGGATACGTGTTTTATTGGGGCGAGGTCATAATCCATGCCCAGCACTATGGCGACTATAAAATTCCTCACGTGGAATGTTCGGGGCTTGCGCGAGAAAATTAAACGCTCGGCTGCCCTTGCATTCCTCAAAAAACAACGTGCAGACGTGGTGGTGCTGGTTGAGACGCACGTCGAGGGCAGACTTCAAATGGCCCTCCGCCGTCCTTGGGTTGGGTGGGCGTATCACTCCACTCACACGTCTCATGCCAGGGGTGTTTCCGTATTGATCGCCAAATCGGTGCATTTTGAACTCTGTGAGCTCCGCACTGACCCCGAAGGTCGATATGTATTTCTCCATGCTAAGTTATACGGTGAGCCGTTCCTTATCATGGCTTTCTACATACCTCCTCCATTTAGCACAACAGTGGTTCTGGAAGGCTTTACCTTTATGTCTCGTAACCCCTCAGTACAGGCAATATGGTTAGGTGATTTCAACACTACACTATGTCCGGCCCTTGACAGACTCCAAACGACACAGACATCGGGCGGTAGTGCTGACGCGACTAAATTCTCTAAACTCATCTCCAACTTCCACCTTATAGACACGTGGCGACACAACTTCCCACATGTGCGAGCTTACTCCTGTTTCTCCCCTGCTCACAACTCCATGTCCCGCATAGACTTCATCCTTGTGTCTCACACCCTGGCGCCGCGGGTCCTGCAGACGGCGTTTTGCCCCAGGCTACTGTCTGACCACAGTCCATATTGGACCACCCTTAGTGTCCCTATCGAGAAGCCACAGAGGCCGTGGCGGCTGAACCCGTTCTGGCTCACGCTTCTCCCGGAAGATGATGGGCTCATCGCCCAATGGAAGCAATATTTTCTGGAAAATGACCACACGGCTTCTGTTGCACCAGACCCTGCTGTATCATTACAGACGCATATGGGACTTAGCTTCTACCAAGCTAGGGATACCAATCTACAATGATTATACTCCCTTATGGCACAATAAAAACCTGTCAGAATTTCTACATCTGCCTGACGCAGACCGATGGTCTAATTATGGTATCCTCTACCTGAACCAACTGTTCGCTAACGGAACCCTCAAACCTTTCTCCACGCTTAGTGAAGAATTCTCACTCCCCAGACACATGCTCTTTCAATTCTTGCAGATGAGACACACGGTTCTGGCTCAGTTTTCGGGGGCCAACCCCCAGTCTGCCCCTAATCCACTTATAGCCATAATTAAAAGTACTGATCCCTGCAAATTAACGTCCGCCTTTTACGGTATGCTCATTGCCCCCGTTTCAACCAAATTGGCATATAAGCTTAAACCTCGCTGGGAGAGAGTGTTGGGCCCCCTGGAGGATGAGGAGTGGGAAGAGGCTTTGGAATCCTGCAAGGCTGTCTCGCCCAAGCTCTCCGACAGGTTGACCCAAATCTATATAGTTCATCAGGCATATCTCACCCCCCTCCAGGTTGCCAGATATAGAAGCACCCAATCTACGCTCTGTCAGATGTGTGGGAGGGAGGTGGGTACGTTCTTTCATTTATTATGGTCATGTCCCAAGGTGCAGGGCCTGTGGACACAAGCGTGACATTTCTGCACGATCACATGGGCTCTCCGGTTGCGCTGGACCCAAAACAGTGCCTACTTGGGGTGCTTCCGGATACTATAGACAAATACACGAAGACGTTCCTGCATGAGACCTTGTTCTCGGTGCGGAAGGTCATTTCTCGGAACTGGATGCGACCCGTACCCCCTAGACTTGTGGAGTGGAAGGTGGAGGTCAATAATAATCTTCCATACAAAAGGATTATGTATATTAACAGGGAATGCCCGACCAAATATGATAACATTTGGGACCGCTGGTTACAGGACCCTGATACTTGTACGTGAGTCACCACATGTCTATGTTGCCAGATGGGTGGCCTGCGCCTAGCTGGGCGCTCCGGTGCGGGTCTAGAGTACCTGCATGGTGGGCACCAGACTGCTCTCTTGGCCATGACACCGGCTTTGAACTGTTGGTATTCTGAATGCTGCACACCCTCATATCATCATTGACACTTTAGATGTATGTAATGACATGTATGCACTCTCTGTTACAATAAAGTTGTGTGGGAAGGGGAAGAAAAGGGGGGAAAAAAAAAAAGGGAAAAGAACACTCCCTTACTGAATCCGGATATGTTAAATGTCACATTTTTCATGCTAAAATTCATGTACAAATGCTAGTATGATTGTACGACTGTTACTTTTGATTATAAATAAAACTTTGTTTTGATAAAAAAAAAAAATAGCAACCACACAGTAAGATCGACTTGGCTCAAGTGTTATGTAACAAAATAGTCGCAGTCACACCAACTGCGTTCAGATGGTATTAAACAGCAACCACACAGTAAGAGCGACTTGGCTCAAGTGTTATGTAACAAAATAGTCGCAGTCACACCAACTGCGTTCAGATGGTATTAAATAGCAACCACACAGTAAGAGCGACTTGGCTCAAGTGTTATGTAACAAAATAGTCGCAGTCACACCAACTGCGTTCAGATGGTATTAAATAGCAACCACACAGTAAGAGCGACTAGGCTCAAGTGTTATGTATCAAAATAGTCGCAGTCACACCAACTGCGTTCAGATGGTATTAAATAGCAACCACACAGTAAGAGCGACTTGGCTCAATTGTTATGTAACAAAATAGTCGCAGTCACACCAACTGCGTTCAGATGGTATTAAATAGCAACCACACAGTAAGAGCGACTTGGCTCAAGTGTTATGTAACAAAATAGTCGCAGTCACACCAACTGCGTTCAGATGGTATTAAATAGCAACCACACAGTAAGAGCGACTTGGCTCAAGTGTTATGTAACAAAATAGTCGCAGTCACACCAACTGCGTTCAGATGGTATTAAATAGCAACCACACAGTAAGAGCGACTTGGCGCAAGTGTTATGTAACAAAATAGTCACAGTCACACCAACTGCGTTCAGATGGTATTAAATAGCAACCACACAGTAAGAGCGACTTGGCTCAAGTGTTATGTAACAAAATAGTCGCAGTCACACCAACTGCGTTCAGATGGTATTAAATAGCAACCACACAGTAAGAGCGACTTGGCTCAAGTGTTATGTAACAAAATAGTCGCAGTCACACCAATTGCGTTCAGATGGTATTAAACAGCAACCACACAGTAAGAGCGACTTGGCTCAAGTGTTATGTAACAAAATAGTCGCAGTCACACCAACTGCGTTCAGATGGTATTAAATAGCAACCACACAGTAAGAGCGACTGCGGTCAAATGCGATTTAACAGCACACACGCAGTGACACCAACTGCGTTTAGTTGCTATTAAACAGCACACACGCAGTAATAGCGACTGCGGTCAAATGCGATTTAACAGCACACACGCAGTGACACTGACTGCGTTTAGTTGCTATTAAACAGCACACACGCAGTAATAGCGACTGCGGTCAAACGCGATTTAACAGCACACACGCAGTGACACCGACTGCGTTTAGTTGCTATTAAACAGCACACACGCAGTAATAGCGACTGCGGTCAAATGCGATTTAACAGCACACACGCAGTGACACCAAATGCGTTTAGTTGCTATTAAACAGCACACACGCAGTAAGAATGTCTGCGTTTCTGTGCAATTCAATAGCCCAGTTGCATTAACCGCAACTGCGCTTCTGTGCAAATAAATTGCACACGTGCAGTAACAGGTAATGCGTCTGTGTGTGCAATTAAACTAGCACACGTTCAATAACTCAGAATAATATTTTCAAGCTAATCCCTAATGCAGGCAATACAACACGTGCCAAACACATCGAGTTCCTCGGCCAGTTCAGCCCTGAAGCCGCCGAGGACCTCGGCAGGCCGAGAGCTCCCATAGAACAACGAGGAAATAGAGAACATGTTCTCTATTTCCTCGCCGAGGTCCTCGTCGGCTTCCTCGGCCGAAAGTGTACACACGGCCGGGTTTCTCGGCAGAATTCAGCCAGAAACTCGGTCGGAAGCTGAATTCTGCCGAGGAAACTGGTCGTGTGTACGGGGCCTTAGAGCACTGCATGTAGAACAATCTCCTGCCTGACAGATACTAATAGATCAACTAGATGAGCTATACAGTTTATAAATATATTGACAACGCCTAAGGATGTGAATATATTCTCTACAAACTGTAGTTTAAACTATACTGACTACACTTCCTACTCTATCTATCTATCTATCTATCTATCTATCTATCTATCTATCTATCTATCTATCTATCTATCTATCTATCTATCTATCTATCTATCTATCTATCTATCTATCTATCTATCTATCTATCTATCTATCTATCTATCTATCTATCTATCTATCTATCTATCTATCTATCTATCTATCTATCTATCTATCTATCTATGTCTGACTGATCTCCTCTCTGTAACAAGCTGGAACACACTACAGAAGGCAGCCGTGCAGGCTGCCTTTTATAGTGTGGGGCGTGTACTAATCCCCCTGAGCCATAATTGGCCAAAGCCACCCTGGCTTTGGCCAATTATGGCTTTTCGTTTTTTGAGCGCTGTGATTGGCCAAGCATGCGGGACATACAGCATGCTTGGCCAATCATCAGCGCTCAACGCCGCAGTGAATTATGGGACGTTTTGCGTCATTCGAATTTGGCGCGAACGACCCGTTTCGTTCGAGTTTCGACGAACGATCGAACGCCCGATGTTCGATTCCAACATATGTTCGAATCGAACGCGGAGCTCATCCCTAGTGGTGATATGCTTAAAAGATCGTCTCTGTGGTAAGAGGCTTATCTGGCCGCTTTTTATCTCATTATCTACACTGCATGGATGTTCATACATTTCCATACTGAAGCAAGTTGATCGATGTTGTCAAAACCAGGAATGTTTTTTGTGGACTGTAATTGATTCCAGGCATTCAATACCACTATCTTACAAGCTTTGGACTGTTTCTTTTCACAGAAGTTTTTGATATAGACTTTATTCATTTTATTTTTTTTACACATATGTTTGTGGGTTGCGCACATTTTCACTGACATATACTATTTGCTTGCTGAATATTCCAGCAGACTTTATTATTGCAGCACCTTATTGAAAGTTTTTTCATCACAAAACTTTTTCTTTCACTCATTGTTACACTTAATCAGAGCCTTGAGCTGCTTGATTGGGTTTTTGTGTTTAACCCTTTATCATCACTCACCGACAGGTTGTTATCTGCTATCACATTTTATATTTAATATTCCTGAGGAGAAGCGCAAATTCACCTTGCCCTACATACAGTCATGCATGTGCCCCTCGTGATGTCTGCATCATGGGGGGGACAGTCATACCTGACACCCATGTCACTCACCAACCAGCCAGTTGTCCCCGTACATGTTCTGTTCAAATTCGGTGGGGATGCTGCTTTGACGGAATATAAAGCTGTCATGACAGGACCCTGGGTGTTTGGCACGGACGTGCCATATGAGGCCTTGGGCATCCACTATCACCTGGACATTGATGGAATGCCAATGCTTTCTATTGCAGTATATGTGCTCGGTCTCACGGGGGGGCTGTAGTGCCACATGGGTGCAATCAATGGCGCCCGCGGTGCGTGGAAATCTGGCAATTTGATAGAAATCTGTCACTGCCCTCTGCCGCTGGACCTCCTGGGTGGGTTTGATGAAGTGGTGGGACATGCGTCTCAGGATTGCAGGAATAACCTGGTGCACACATCTGCTCATGGAGGATTGTGACATCCCAGCCACAATTCCACCTGTGCGTTGAAAAGATCCACTTGCCAGAAAATACAGGGTTGCCACTACCTTGACCAGTGGCTCCACTGCATGTCCACGATGTGTCTGGCTTGTGATGTCATCATGCAGGATTGTGGCTAATTCCAGGATGACTTCAGGGCTGAATCTAAACATGCAATACACCTCCGAATCCCCCATGTCAAAGATGTTCCTGCGCACTCGGTATATCCTCTCCCGTGCCCTCCTACGAGTCGGTTCACTCAGTAGTATTGCTAGAACCATAGCTGCCCCTGGCATGTTGGCACACAGATGTGAGGTCCAGAAAGTGTGGGTGCTCTGCTTGCTCAGCTCGTCCGTAACGGTGCTGCTGTAGTTGCTCTCCAGCTGACCTGTGGATGTCTGTTGCCAAGTTGCCCCTGCTTTTATGAGGAGCAATTTTGCCCTGGCCAAACAGCTTGCGCCCTTGGTGTGCAAACTGCGCCTCACACGCGCAGGTTTTTGAATCAGCGTTAGTTCCTCATTTGCATATTTGCTGAGGGAAAACAATGAGAGTGCAAGTTGCACCCTGCGCAAAAATGCACATTACATGTGTCGGGGCAGAGAAACTGCGTCAGTTGAAAAAAGCCTCATTTCAGGCTTAGCTTGTTTTCTGGGTCATCCGCATATTTGCCTGGGCGCAAATCCGTACTTGCGCGGTGCATATCGCGATTGCGCACGCGCAAGTCGTACCTGAATCCGGGCCAGTGTCTTTTCTACCAGATAGATAGATAGATAGATAGATAGATAGATAGATCGATAGAGCAGGAAGGCTAGTCAGTATAGTTTAATCTACAGTTTGTAGAGAATATATTCACATCCCTAGGAGTTGTCAATATATTTATAAACTGTATAGCTCAGCTAGATCTGCTATTAGTATCTGTCAGGCAGGAGATTGTTCTTCATGCAGTGCAACGTGTAACGTGTAACGTGTTGTATTGCCTGCATTAGGGATTAGCTTAAACATAGTACTCCGTTTTATTCAAAGTGTGCTAGTTAATTGCACATACACGCATTACCTGTTACTGCACGTGTGCAATTTATTTGCACAGAAACGCAGTCGCTGTTACTGCGTGTGTGCTGTTTAAAAGCAACTAAACGCAGTTGGTGTCACTGCGTGTGTGCTGTTACATAGCACCTGAACGCAGTCGCTCTTACTGCGTGTGTGCAGTTTACTAACACCTGAATGCAGTTGGTGTCACTGCGTCTGTTTTGTTACATAGCACCTGAACGCAGTCGCTCTTACTGTGTATGTGCAGTTTACTAACACCTGAACGCAGTTGGTGTGACTGCGTCTGTTTTGTTACATATCACCTGAACGCAGTCGCTCTTACTGCGTGTGTGCAGTTTACTAACACCTGAACGCAGTTGGTGTCACTGCGACTATTTTGTTACATAGCACCTGAACGCAGTCTCTCTTACTGCGTGTGTGCAGTTTACTAACACCTGAACGCAGTTGGTGTGACTGCGTCTGTTTTGTTACATAGCACCTGAACGCAGTCGCTCTTAATGCGTGTGTGCAGTTTACTAACACCTGAACGCAGTTGGTGTGACTGCGACTATTTTGTTACATAGCACCTGAACGCAGTCGCTCTTACTGCGTGTGTGCAGTTTACTAACACCTGAACGCAGTTGGTGTGACTGCGTCTGTTTTGTTACATAGCACCTGAACGCAGTCGCTCTTACTGCGTGTGTGCAGTTTACTAACACCTGAACACAGTTGGTGTGACTGCGTCTGTTTTGTTACATAGCACCTGAACGCAGTCTCTCTTACTGCGTGTGTGCAGTTTACTAACACCTGAACGCAGTTGGTGTGACTGCGTCTGTTTTGTTACATAGCACCTGAACGCAGTCGCTCTTAATGCGTGTGTGCAGTTTACTAACACCTGAACGCAGTTGGTGTGACTGCGACTATTTTGTTACATAGCACCTGAACGCAGTCGCTCTTACTGCATGTGTGCAGATTACTAACACCTGAACGCAGTTGGTGTCACTGCGACTATTTTGTTACATAGTACCTGAACGCAGTTGCTCTTACTGCGTGTGTGCAGTTTACAAACACCTGAACGCAGTTGGTGTCACTGCGACTATTTTGTTACATAGCACCTGAACGTAGTCTCTCTTACTGCGTGTGTGCAGTTTACTAACACCTGAACGCAGTTGGTGTCACAGCGACTATTTTGTTACATAGCACCTGAACGCAGTCGCTCTTACTGCGTGTGTGCAGTTTACTAACACCTGAACGCAGTTGGTGTCACTGCGAATATTTTGTTACATAGGCGGTTTGGAGACAGGCGGCCAAAAGCTCTATCTGTACCCTTTATAAGGAGAATGCATACAAAGTGCTGTTTTTCTGGTACCTGACCCCGGACGTTCTCCACAAGATCTACCCTTCCACCTCTGACCGGTGCTGGCGATGCAACCAAGCTAGGGGCACACTGTTTCACATATACTGGGCCTGCCCCTTGATTGTCCCGTTCTGGAGTCAGACACGAGAGCTTCTGACTCGCCTCCTGGAGGTGCCCATACCCCTCTCCCCGAAGCTATTCCTTCTGGGCCTGTCCCAACCTCGCATAGCCAAACCTTATAAGAAGCTGTTAAGACATATTACCACGGCGGCGAAGTGCTTGATAGCACTAAACTGGAAGAAACCGATGCCCCCATCCCAAGAGGCCCTCTACGTTAGGGTCAAGGATGTAGAACTCATGGAAAAAATGACGGCTAGGATCCGGGACAAACTGGAGGATCATGACCTTGTCTGGGAGAGGTGGCATGTGAGGGAGGATCCGCCGTGAGCCGACGACAGACCACCGAGGTACACTATTACACCCACCCCTCTTGCCTGCTTCCCACCCCCTCTTGCCTGCTTCCCACCCCCTCTTTCCCTTTTTCTTTCCTCTCTTTTTTTTTCTTCTCTTTTCCTCTCCTTCTCCACTTGCCTCTCCCACTCTTCCATCCCCCCCCTTCCCGCCCCACCTCCTCTTTCCTTTCTCTCTCTTATTTGAATCCTGTTATTATACAAGCTACCGATAGTACAAATAACTATGAAACCACTGTGTAAGCACATTAAGCTGGAATTGTGTACCTCTTCTTTGCTCTTACACCAGATATGTTGCCATATTTTGTACTGACCTTTTTCGAAAATAAAAAACTGTTATTTGAAAAATATTTTGTTACATAGCATCTGAACGCACTCGCTCTTTCTGCGTGTGTGCAGTTTACTAACACCTGAACGCAGTTGGTGTCACTGGGACTGTTTTGTTACATAGCACCTGAACGCAGTCGCTCTTACTGCGTGTGTGCAGTTTACTAACACCTGAACGCAGTTGGTGTGACTGCGTCTGTTTTGTTACATAGCACCTGAACGCAGTCGCTCTTACTGCGTGTGTGCAGTTTACTAAAACCTGAACGCAGTTGGTGTGACTGCGTCTGTTTTGTTACATAGCACCTGAACGCAGTCGCTTTACTGCGTGTGTGCAGTTTACTAACACCTGAACGCAGTTGGTGTCACTGCGACTATTTTGTTACATAGTACCTGAACGCAGTCGCTCTAATTGCGTGTGTGCAGTTTACAAACACCTGAATGCAGTTGGTGTCACTGCGACTATTTTGTTACATAGCACCTGAACGCAGTCTCTCTTACTGCGTGTGTGCAGTTTACTAACACCTGAACGCAGTTGGTGTCACTGCGACTATTTTGTTACATAGCACCTGAACGCAGTCGCTCTTACTGCGTGTGTGCAGTTTACTAACACCTGAACGCAGTTGGTGTCACTGCGACTATTTTGTTACATAGCACCTGAACGCAGTCGCTCTTACTGCGTGTGTGCAGTTTACTAACACCTGAACGCAGTTGGTGTCACTGTGACTATTTTGTTACATAGCACCGGAACGCACTCGCTCTTACTGCGTGTGTGCAGTTTACTAACACCTGAACGCAGTTGGTGTCACTGCGAATATTTTGTTACATAGCACATGAACGCACTCGCTCTTACTCATGTGTGCAGTTTACTAACACCTGAACGCAGTTGGTGTCACTGGGACTGTTTTGTTACATAGCACCTGAACGCAGTCGCTCTTACTGCGTGTGTGCAGTTTACTAACACCTGAACGTAGTTGGTGTGACTGCGTCTGTTTTGTTACATAGGACCTGAACGCAGTCGCTCTTACTGCGTGTGTGCAGTTTACTAACACCTGAACGCAGTTGGTGTGACTGCGTCTGTTTTGTTACATAGCACCTGAACGCAGTCGCTCTTACTGCGTGTGTGCTGTTTACTAACACCTGAACGCAGTTGGTGTGACTGCGTCTGTTTTGTTACATAGCACCTGAACGCAGTCGCTCTTACTGCGTGTGTGCAGTTTACTAACACCTGAACGCAGTTGGTGTGACTGCGTCTGTTTTGTTACATAGCACCTGAACGCAGTCGCTCTTACTGCGTGTGTGCAGTTTACTAACACCTGAACGCAGTTGGTGTGACTGCGTCTGTTTTGTTACATAGCACCTGAACGCAGTTGCTCTTACTGCGTGTGTGCAGTTTACTAACACCTGAACGCAGTTGGTGTGACTGCGTCTGTTTTTTTACATAGCACCTGAACGCAGTCGCTCTTACTGCGTGTGTGCAGGTGTCACTGTGACTATTTTGTTACATAGCACCTGAACGCAGTCTCTCTTACTGCGTGTGTGCAGTTTACTAACACCTGAACGCAGTTGGTGTGACTGCGTCTGTTTTGTTACATAGCACCTGAACGCAGTCGCTCTTAATGCGTGTGTGCAGTTTACTAACACCTGAACGCAGTTGGTGTGACTGCGACTATTTTGTTACATAGCACCTGAACGCAGTCGCTCTTACTGCGTGTGTGCAGTTTACTAACACCTGAACGCAGTTGGTGTCGCTGCGACTATTTTCTTACATAGCACCTGAACGCAGTCGCTCTTACTGCGTGTGTGCAGTTTACTAACACCTGAACGCAGTTGGTGTGACTGCGTCTGTTTTGATACATAGCACCTGAACGCAGTCGCTCTTACTGCGTGTGTGCAGTTTACTAACACCTGAACGCAGTTGGTGTGACTGCGTCTGTTTTGTTACATAGCACCTGAACGCAGTCTCTCTTACTGCGTGTGTGCAGTTTACTAACACCTGAATGCAGTTGGTGTCACTGCGACTATTTTGTTACATAGCACCTGAATGCAGTCGCTCTTACTGCGTGTGTGCAGTTTACTAACACCTGAACGCAGTTGGTGTCACTGCGACTATTTTGTTACATAGCACCTGAACACAGTTGCTCTTACTGCGTGTGTGCAGTTTACTAACACCTGAACACAGTTGGTGTCACTGCGACTATTTTGTTACATAGCACCTGAACACAGTCTCTCTTACTGCGTGTGTGCAGTTTACTAACACCTGAACGCAGTTGGTGTGACTGCGTCTGTTTTGTTACATAGCACCTGAACGCAGTCGCTCTTAATGCGTGTGTGCAGTTTACTAACACCTGAACGCAGTTGGTGTCACTGCGACTATTTTGTTACATAGCACCTGAACGCAGTCTCTCTTACTGCGTGTGTGCAGTTTACTAACACCTGAACGCAGTTGGTGTCACAGCGACTATTTTGTTACATAGCACCTGAACGCAGTCGCTCTTACTGCGTGTGTGCAGTTTACTAACACCTGAACGCAGTTGGTGTCACTGCGACTATTTTGTTACATAGCACCGGAACGCACTCGCTCTTACTGCGTGTGTGCAGTTTACTAACACCTGAACGCAGTTGGTGTCACTGGGACTGTTTTGTTACATAGCACCTGAACGCAGTCGCTCTTACTGCGTGTGTGCAGTTTACTAACACCTGAACGCAGTTGGTGTCACTGGGACTGTTTTGTTACATAGCACCTGAACGCAGTCGCTCTTACTGCGTGTGTGCAGTTTACTAAAACCTGAACGCAGTTGGTGTGACTGCGTCTGTTTTGTTACATAGCACCTGAACGCAGTCGCTCTTACTGCGTGTTTGCAGTTTACTAACACCTGAACGCAGTTGGTGTCACAGCGACTATTTTGTTACATAGCACCTGAACGCAGTCGCTCTTACTGCGTGTGTGCAGTTTACTAACACCTGAACGCAGTTGGTGTCACTGTGACTATTTTGTTACATAGCACCGGAACGCACTCGCTCTTACTGCGTGTGTGCAGTTTACTAACACCTGAACGCAGTTGGTGTCACTGCGAATATTTTGTTACATAGCACATGAACGCACTCGCTCTTACTGTGTGTGTGCAGTTTACTAACACCTGAACGCAGTTGGTGTCACTGGGACTGTTTTGTTACATAGCACCTGAACGCAGTCGCTCTTACTGCGTGTGTGCAGTTTACTAACACCTGAACGTAGTTGGTGTGACTGCGTCTGTTTTGTTACATAGCACCTGAACGCAGTCGCTCGTACTGAGTGTGTGCAGTTTACTAACACCTGAACGCAGTTGGTGTGACTGCGTCTGTTTTGTTACATAGCACCTGAACGCAGTCGCTCTTACTGCGTGTGTGCAGTTTACTAACACCTGAACGCAGTTGGTGTGACTGCGTCTGTTTTGTTACATAGCACCTGAACGCAGTCGCTCTTACTGCGTGTGTGCAGTTTACTAACACCTGAACGCAGTTGGTGTGACTGCGTCTGTTTTGTTACATAGCACCTGAACGCAGTCGCTCTTACTGCGTGTGTGCAGTTTACTAACACCTGAACGCAGTTGGTGTGACTGCGTCTGTTTTGTTACATAGCACATGAACGCAGTCGGTGTGACTGTGTTAGTAAACTGCACACACGCAGTAAGAGCGACTGCGTTCAGGTGCTATGTAACAAAATAGTTTACTAACACAGTCACAGCAACTGCGTTCAGGTGTCACTGCGACTATTTTGTTACATAGCACCTGAACGCAGTCTCTCTTAATGCGTGTGTGCAGTTTACTAACACCTGAACGCAGTTGGTGTCACTGCGACTATTTTGTTACATAGCACCTGAACGCAGTCTCTCTTACTGCGTGTGTGCAGTTTACTAACACCTGAACGCAGTTGGTGTGACTGCGTCTGTTTTGTTACATAGCACCTGAATGCAGTCGCTCTTACTGCGTGTGTGCAGTTTACCAACACCTGAACGCAGTTGGTGTCACTGCGACTATTTTGTTACATAGCACCTGAACGCAGTCGCTCTTACTGCGGGTGTGCAGTTTACTAACACCTGAACTCAGTTGGTGTCACTACGACTATTTTGTTACATAACACCTGAAGCAGTCTCTCTTACTGCGTGTGTGCAGTTTACTAACACCTGAACGCAGTTGGTGTCACTGCGACTATTTTGTTACATAGCACCTGAACGCAGTCGCTCTTACTGCGTGTGTGCAGTTTACTAACACCTGAACGCAGTTGGTGTCACTGCGACTATTTTGTTACATAGCACCTGAACACAGTTGCTTACTGCGTGTGTGCAGTTTACTAACACTTGAACACAGTTGGTGTCACTGTGACTATTTTGTTACATAGCACCTGAACGCCGTATCTCTTACTGTGTGTGTGCAGTTTACTAACACCTGAACGCAGTTGGTTTCACTGCGACTATTTTGTTACATAGCACCTGAAGCCATCTCTCTTACTGCGTGTGTGCAGTTTACTAACACCTGAACGCAGTTGGTGTCACTGTGACTATTTTGTTACATAGCACCTAAACGCACTCGCTCTTACTGCGTGTGTGCAGTTTACTAACACCTGAACGCAGTTGGTGTGACTGCGTCTGTTTTGTTACATAGCACCTGAACGCAGTTGGTTTGACTGCGTCTGTTTTGTTACATAGCACCTGAACGCAGCCGCTCTTACTGCGTGTGTGCAGTTTACTAACACCTGAACGCAGTTGGTGTGACTGCGACTATTTTGTTACATAGCACCTGAACGCAGTCGCTCTTACTGCGTGTGTGCAGTTTACTAACACCTGAATGCAGTTGGTGTGACTGCGTCTGTTTTGTTACATAGCACCTGAACGCAGTCGATCCTACTGTGTGTGTGCAGATTACTAACACCTGAACGCAGTTGGTGTCACTGCGACTATTTTGTTACATAGCACCAGAACGCAGTCGCTCTTACTGCGTGTGTGCAGTTTACTAACACCTGAACGCAGTTGGTGTCACTGCGACTATTTTGTTACATAGCACCTGAATGCAGTCGCTCTTACTGCGTGTGTGCAGTTTACTAACACCTGAACGCAGTTGGTGTCACTGCGACTATTTTGTTACATAGCACCTGAACACAGTTGTTCTTACTGCGTGTGTGCAGTTTACTAACACCTGAACACAGTTGGTGTCACTGCGACTATTTTGTTACATAGCACCTGAACGCAGTCGCTCTTACTGCGTGTGTGCAGTTTACTAACACCTGAACGCAGTTGGTGTGACTGCGACTATTTTGTTACATAGCACCTGAACACAGTTGCTCTTACTGCGTGTGTGCAGTTTACTCACACCTGAACGCAGTTGGTGTGACTGCGTCTGTTTTGTTACATAGCACCTGAACGCAGTCGCTCTTACTGCGTGTGTGCAGTTTACTAACACCTGAACGCAGTTGGTGTCACTGCGACTATTTTGTTACATAGCACCTGAACACAGTTGCTCTTACTACGTGTGTGCAGTTTCCTAACACCTGAACACAGTTGGTGTCACTGTGACTATTTTGTTACATAGCACCTGAAGCAGTCTCTCTTACTGCGTGTGTGCAGTTTACTAACACCTGAACGCAGTTGGTGTCACTGCGACTATTTTGTTACATAGCACCTGAACACAGTTGCTCTTACTGCGTGTGTGCAGTTTCCTAACACCTGAACGCAGTTGGTGTGACTGCGTCTGTTTTGTTACATAGCACCTGAACGCAGTCGCTCTTACTGCGTGTGTGCAGTTTACTAACACCTGAACGCAGTTGGTGTCACTGCGACTATTTTGTTACATAGCACCTGAACACAGTTGCTTACTGCGTGTGTGCAGTTTACTAACACCTGAACACAGTTGGTGTCACTGTGACTATTTTGTTACATAGCACCTGAACGCAGTATCTCTTACTGTGTGTGTGCAGTTTACTAACACCTGAACGCAGTTGGTGTCACTGCGACTATTTTGTTACATAGCACCTAAGCGCACTCGCTCTTACTGCGTTTGTGCAGTTTACTAACACCTGAACGCAGTTGGTGTGACTGCGTCTGTTTTGTTACATAGCACCTGAACGCAGTTGGTTTTACTGCGTCTGTTTTGTTACATAGCACCTGAACGCAGTCGCTCTTACTGCGTGTGTGCAGTTTACTAACACCTGAACGCAGTTGGTGTGACTGCGACTATTTTGTTACATAGCACCTGAACGCAGTCGCTCTTACTGCGTGTGTGCAGTTTACTAACACCTGAATGCAGTTGGTGTGACTGTGTCTGTTTTGTTACATAGCACCTGAACGCAGTCGATCCTACTGTGTGTGTGCAGATTACTATCACCTGAATGCAGTTGGTGTCACTGCGACTATTTTGTTACATAGCACCTGAACGCAGTCGCTCTTACTGCGTGTGTGCAGTTTACTAACACCTGAACGCAGTTGGTGTCACTGCGTCTGTTTTGTTAGATAGCACCTGAACGCATTCGCTCTTAATGCGTGTGTGCAGTTTACAAACACCTGAACGCAGTTGGTGTCACTGCGACTATTTTGTTACGTAGCACCTGAACGCAGTCTCTCTTACTGCGTGTGTGCAGTTTACTTACACCTGAACGCAGTTGGTGTGACTGCGTCTGTTTTGTTACATAGCACCTGAACGCAGTCGCTCTTACTGCGTGTGTGCAGTTTACTAACACCTGAACGCAGTTGGTGTGACTGCGTCTGTTTTGTTACATAGCACCTGAATACAGTCGCTCTTACTGCGTGTGTGCAGTTTACTAACACCTGAACGCAGTTGGTGTGACTGCGTCTGTTTTGTTACATAGCACCTGAACGCAGTTGCTCTTACTGCATGTGTGCAGTTTACTAACACCTGAACGCAGTTGGTGTGACTGTGTCTGTTTTGTTACATAACACCTGAATACAGTCGCTCTTACTGCGTGTGTGCAGTTTACTAACACCTGAACGCAGTTGGTGTGACTGCGTCTGTTTTGTTACATAGCACCTGAACGCAGTCGCTCTTACTGCGTGTGTGCAGTTTACTAACACCTGAACGCAGTTAGTGTCACTGCGACTATTTTGTTACATATCACCTGAACGCAGTCGCTCTTACTGCATGTGTGCAGTTTAATAACACCTGAACGCAGTTGGTGTCACTGCGACTATTTTGTTACATAGCACCTGAACGCAGTCGCTCTTACTGCGTGTGTGCAGTTTACTAACACCTGAACGCAGTTGGTGTCACTGCGACTATTTTGAAACATAGCACTGAACGCAGTCGCTCTTACTGCATGTGTGCAGTTTACTAACACCTGAACGCAGTTGGTGTCACTGCGACTATTTTGTTACATAGCACCTGAACGCAGTCGCTCTTACTGCGTGTGTGCAGTTTATAAACACCTGAACGCAGTTGGTGTCACTGCGACTATTTTGTTACGTAGCACCTGAACGCAGTCTCTCTTACTGCGTGTGTACAGTTTACTTACACCTGAACGCAGTTGGTGTGACTGCGTCTGTTTTGTTACATAGCACCTGAACGCAGTTGCTCTTACTGCGTGTGTGCAGTTTACTAACACCTGAACGCAGTTGGTGTGACTGCATCTGTTTTGTTACATAGCACCTGAACGCAGTCGCTCTTACTGCGTGTGTGCAGTTTACTAACACCTGAACGCAGTTGGTGTGACTGCGTCTGTTTTGTTACATAGCACCTGAATGCAGTCGCTCTTACTGCGTGTGTGCAGTTTACTAACACCTGAACGCAGTTGGTGTGACTGCGTCTGTTTTGTTACATAGCACCTGAACGCAGTCGCTCTTACTGCATGTGTGCAGTTTACTAACACCTGAACGCAGTTGGTGTGACTGTGTCTGTTTTGTTACATAGCACCTGAACGCAGTCGCTCTTACTGCGTGTGTGCAGTTTACTAACACCTGAACGCAGTTAGTGTCACTGCGACTATTTTGTTACATAGCACCTGAACGCAGTCGCTCTTACTGCATGTGTGCAATTTAATAACACCTGAACGCAGTTGGTGTCACTGCGACTATTTTGTTACATAGCACCTGAATGCAGTCGCTCTTACTGCGTGTGTGCAGTTTACTAACACCTGAACGCAGTTGGTGTCACTGCGACTATTTTGAAACATAGCACCTGAACACAGTCGCTCTTACTGCATGTGTGCAGTTTACTAACACCTGAACGCAGTTGGTGTCACTGCGACTATTTTGTTACATAGCACCTGAACGCAGTCGCTCTTACTGCGTGTGTGCAGTTTATAAACACCTGAACGCAGTTGGTGTCACTGCGACTATTTTGTTACGTAGCACCTGAACGCAGTCTCTCTTACTGCGTGTGTGCAGTTTACTTACACCTGAACGCAGTTGGTGTGACTGCGTCTGTTTTGTTACATAGCACCTGAACGCAGTCGCTCTTACTGCGTGTGTGCAGTTTACTAACACCTGAACGCAGTTGGTGTGACTGCGTCTGTTTTGTTACATAGCACCTGAACGCAGTCGCTCTTACTGCATGTGTGCAGTTTAATAACACCTGAACGCAGTTGGTGTGACTGCGTCTGTTTTGTTACATAGCACCTGAACGCAGTCGCTCTTACTGCATGTGTGCAGTTTACTAACACCTGAACGCAGTTGGTGTGACTGTGTCTGTTTTGTTACATAGCACCTGAACGCAGTCGCTCTTACTGCGTGTGTGCAGTTTACTAACACCTGAACGCAGTTAGTGTCACTGCGACTATTTTGTTACATAGCACCTGAACGCAGTCGCTCTTACTGCATGTGTGCAATTTAATAACACCTGAACGCAGTTGGTGTCACTGCGACTATTTTGTTACATAGCACCTGAATGCAGTCGCTCTTACTGCGTGTGTGCAGTTTACTAACACCTGAACGCAGTTGGTGTCACTGCGACTATTTTGAAACATAGCACCTGAACACAGTCGCTCTTACTGCATGTGTGCAGTTTACTAACACCTGAACGCAGTTGGTGTCACTGCGACTATTTTGTTACATAGCATCTGAACGCAGTCGCTCTAACTGCGTGTGTGCAGTTTACTAACACCTGAACGCAGTTGGTGTGACTGCGTCTGTTTTGTTACATAGCACCTGAATACAGTCGCTCTTACTGCGTGTGTGCAGTTTACTAACACCTGAACGCAGTTGGTGTGACTGCGTCTGTTTTGTTACATAGCACTTGAACGCAGTCGCTCTTACTGCATGTGTGCAGTTTACTAACACCTGAACGCAGTTGGTGTGACTGTGTCTGTTTTGTTACATAACACCTGAACGCAGTCGCTCTTACTGCGTGTGTGCAGTTTACTAACACCTGAACGCAGTTAGTGTCACTGCGACTATTTTGTTACATATCACCTGAACGCAGTCGCTCTTACTGCATGTGTGCAGTTTAATAACACCTGAACGCAGTTGGTGTCACTGCGACTATTTTGTTACATAGCACCTGAACGCAGTCGCTCTTACTGCGTGTGTGCAGTTTACTAACACCTGAACGCAGTTGGTGTCACTGCGACTATTTTGAAACATAGCACTGAACGCAGTCGCTCTTACTGCATGTGTGCAGTTTACTAACACCTGAACGCAGTTGGTGTCACTGCGACTATTTTGTTACGTAGCACCTGAACGCAGTCTCTCTTACTGCGTGTGTGCAGTTTACTTACACCTGAACGCAGTTGGTGTGACTGCGTCTGTTTTGTTACATAGCACCTGAACGCAGTCGCTCTTACTGCGTGTGTGCAGTTTATAAACACCTGAACGCAGTTGGTGTCACTGCGACTATTTTGTTACGTAGCACCTGAACGCAGTCTCTCTTACTGCGTGTGTGCAGTTTACTTACACCTGAACGCAGTTGGTGTGACTGCGTCTGTTTTGTTACATAGCACCTGAACGCAGTTGCTCTTACTGCGTGTGTGCAGTTTACTAACACCTGAACGCAGTTGGTGTGACTGCGTCTGTTTTGTTACATAGCACCTGAACGCAGTCGCTCTTACTGCGTGTGTGCAGTTTACTAACACCTGAACGCAGTTGGTGTGACTGCGTCTGTTTTGTTACATAGCACCTGAATGCAGTCGCTCTTACTGCGTGTGTGCAGTTTACTAACACCTGAACGCAGTTGGTGTGACTGCGTCTGTTTTGTTACATAGCACCTGAACGCAGTCGCTCTTACTGCATGTGTGCAGTTTACTAACACCTGAACGCAGTTGGTGTGACTGTGTCTGTTTTGTTACATAGCACCTGAACGCAGTCGCTCTTACTGCGTGTGTGCAGTTTACTAACACCTGAACGCAGTTAGTGTCACTGCGACTATTTTGTTACATAGCACCTGAACGCAGTCGCTCTTACTGCATGTGTGCAATTTAATAACACCTGAACGCAGTTGGTGTCACTGCGACTATTTTGTTACATAGCACCTGAATGCAGTCGCTCTTACTGCGTGTGTGCAGTTTACTAACACCTGAACGCAGTTGGTGTCACTGCGACTATTTTGAAACATAGCACCTGAACACAGTCGCTCTTACTGCATGTGTGCAGTTTACTAACACCTGAACGCAGTTGGTGTCACTGCGACTATTTTGTTACATAGCACCTGAACGCAGTTGCTCTAACTGCGTGTGTGCAGTTTACTAACACCTGAACACAGTTGGTGTGACTGCGTCTGTTTTGTTACATAGCACCTGAATGCAGTCTCTCTTACTGCGTGTGTGCAGTTTACTAACACCTGAACGCAGTTGGTGTGACTGCGTCTGTTTTGTTACATAGCACCTGAATGCAGTCGCTCTTACTGCGTGTGTGCAGTTTACTAACACCTGAACGCAGTTGGTGTAACTGCGTCTGTTTTGTTACATAGCACCTGAACGCGGTCGCTCTTACTGCGTGTGTGCAGTTTACTAACACCAGAACGCAGTTGGTGTGACTGCGTCTGTTTTGTTACATAGCACCTGAACGCAGTCGCTCTTACTGCGTGTGTGCAGTTTACTAACACCTGAATGCAGTTGGTGTGACTGCGTCTGTTTTGTTACATAGCACCGGAACGCAGTCGCTCTTACTGCGTGTGTGCAGTTTACTAACACCTGAACGCAGTTGGTGTGACTGCGTCTGTTTTGTTACATAGCACCTGAACGCAGTCGCTCTTACTGCGTGTGTGCAGTTCACTAACACTTGAACGCAGTTGGTGTGACTGCGTTTGTTTTGTTACATAGCACCTTAACGCAGTCGGTGTGACTGTGTTAGTAAACTGCACACACGCAGTAAGAGCGACTGCGTTCAGGTGCTATGTAACAAAATAGTTTACTAACACAGTCACACCAACTGCGTTCAGGTGTCACTGCGGCTATTTTGTTACATAGCACCTGAACGCAGTCTCTCTTACTGCGTGTGTGCAGTTTACTAACACCTGAACGCAGTTGGTGTCACTGCGACTATTTTGTTACATAGCACCTGAAGCAGTCTCTCTTACTGCGTGTGTGCAGTTTACTAACACCTGAACGCAGTTGGTGTCACTGCGACTATTTTGTTACGTAGCACCTGAACGCAGTCTCTCTTACTGCGTGTGTGCAGTTTACTAACACCTGAACGCAGTTGGTGTGACTGCGTCTGTTTTGTTACATAGCACCTGAATGCAGTCGCTCTTACTGCGTGTGTGCAGTTTACTAACACCTGAACGCAGTTGGTGTGACTGCGTCTGTTTTGTTACATAGCACCTGAACGCAGTCGCTCTTACTGCATGTGTGCAGTTTACTAACACCTGAACGCAGTTGGTGTGACTGCGTCTGTTTTGTTACATAGCACCTGAACGCAGTCGCTCTTACTGCGTGTGTGCAGTTTACTAACACCTGAACGCAGTTAGTGTCACTGCGACTATTTTGTTACATAGCACCTGAACGCAGTCGCTCTTACTGCGTGTGTGCAGTTTACTAACACCTGAACGCAGTTGGTGTCACTGCGACTATTTTGAAACATAGCCCCTGAACGCAGTCGCTCTTACTGCATGTGTGCAGTTTACTAACACCTGAACGCAGTTGGTGTCACTGCGACTATTTTGTTACATAGAACCTGAACGCACTCGCTCTTAATGCGTGTGTGCAGTTTACTAACACCTGAATGCAGTTGGTGTGACTGCGTCTGTTTTGTTACATAGCACCGGAACGCAGTCGCTCTTACTACGTGTGTGCAGTTTACTAACACCTGAACGCAGTTGGTGTGACTGCGTCTGTTTTGTTACATAGCACCTGAACGCAGTCGCTCTTACTGCGTGTGTGCAGTTTACTAACACCTGAACGCAGTTGGTGTGACTGCGTTTGTTTTGTTACATAGCACCTTAACGCAGTCGGTGTGACTGTGTCCCTAACTGTGTGTAAAACTGTATGTTTTGGATTTAATAAACAGTTTAAGCTCTGCATGTTTAACCCTCAACACCTCTGTGGATTGTCTCGTGATTGAGGGGTTAAGGGCTGGGTATGGCGAACCTGCAGGCTGCGGGTGCGTTTGGAGGACAGAAGACACAGGTCTGGCCGATTTCCCCCTCTGGGGTATCTGAGATCCGTCACAGTGGTGGCAGCAGTGGGACGTCTCCTGCAGTCCAGGACACCCAAACCACCACCAGGATTCAAGATCTGGGAAGCTGCCGAGGAGCGATACGAGGACCAGCCAGCATGAGGGCGGAGTTCGGGAGGAGGCTGCAAGGCATGCGGAAGAAACATCAGGGACCAGCCACGGAGCGCACCATGCTCGGCTGGGAGGATGTGATCCGCCGGCAACTCTGGCATGAGGCGCTAAGCCACGAGCGGCACCATCAGGGGAAGATCCTTCCCTCCTCCACAGAGATGTACTGGATGCAGTATCGTGTGCGTGAGGTGTACCTGAGGGAACGTCCAGAAGGAAATGAGGCTGGACGCCAGCTACAGAGCCCTCCGGTGGTTCGCGGCTCAACTGTGGCCAAGTACAGCAGATGGCAGCCCGACAGAAGGCGTTGGCTATGGCGGCGTGGGGCTGCTCCATCAAAAAAATGTAAAAAAGAGGAAAAAACTGCGCTAAATCTGGAAATATAAAGTAAGCAGCTACACAAGCAATATGACAAAAATTGAAATAGAAACAGTGAAAAAAATATGCAGCGCTGAAAATTCTTACAAAGAAACAAATTATGCGTCAATGTGATAAGATCACAGTGACCTGTGAATGAGTGTCCATTTGTAATGAAAAACACAAAAGAGAACATAAAACAAAAAGTCCATCAAGAGGGGGTGTATGACCACATCCTCATCATTGGAAAAACTTTCTGCACGATAAAATCAGGAGTAGATGGAATACTCTTACCAGAAGACGTGGATCTGCTTGTCAGCGACAACAGATCGTAAACGCATGGAAGGACTCCACTCGAATCTGTTCGGCTGGACGATGGCACAATGGTAGACTCACCACGGGGTATCCTGATGGATGGCTGTAAGCCTGGACTGGAACCTCACCGTAGGTGTACTTGCTCCAACTCTGATTCGTGAACAGGAACAGAAGGTCAGCTTCTTTCAAGCGACAAATGATGGTATGAACAGTGGTGTCCACTGATGCAAGGTGCACACAGACATGGAGTTTGAAAAACTTTGTATCCAAGCAGGTCATGCAGGGGAAAGAAAGCAAACAATGCTCCGGATGGTGCAGATAAAAGAGGATAGGTTTTATTGTAATAAAACCAAAAACATAAAAGTGATCACTTCAGTATAAAAAGAGAATAAAAGCAATATGGGGTGCAGGTATAGCAAGCCCGACGCGTTTCGTCCAAGTGGACTTCAACTGGGGCATCTACCTTCACCCCCATATTGCCACATATATATAATAAAAGTGCTTAATCAAACTGAGTGGGCGGACCAATCAAGCAAACTCAGTGATTAGTCGATGTGATTGGATGTAACGGGTCACATGATAATGTGGCCTGTGACCCATCTATATAGCCAATCGGATCAGGCAGTACTCCTGACTCAAATGGTTACTAATCATCAATCGATTTTTAGAAGGACAGGGGATGGATCATGTATCAACAAAACCTTATCACAAAACATAACAATAAAAGGAAAAAGAAAAATATTGCACCGTTCCTAGTACATGACCTGTATCATTCTTGTGTTATAAAGGTTGCTTTAAACATAAACCGAAGGAGGGGGGGTGGAGAGTGAGAAGGCGTATTGACCACCTGCATCAAGGCTGTCCTCAGTGCTCGCCACCTTTTTGTTACATCCGCCTCGATTTATCTATATTAGATCTCAACTTGGAGCCAGGCTGGCCTACAGCGGTGCAGGAAGTATCCAAAAATGCTCTGTCTGGGGACACAAGCCAGAGCGCCGCTCGATCCTCCATGCAGCGCAAGCCTAGCGTCCCCAGACGTCCAGGGACCACCCTGGAACGCAACGCCACTGTGCAAGTCGCGCTGCGCATGACGTCATCGCGCGACGCGAAAGCACATGACGCTTGATGGCCAATAGGAGCGCGGCATGTCCGGCGTACGGATCTGACTCCAAGACGCCGCACGTCCGCGCTCATTGAGACCAAGTCATGTCTCGATGTACTGGCAATACTGCCAGGCAATCAGCAGACAGGGCGGAGAGATGGAAACATGAAGTTTCGTTTAAATATATGGCCAATGGGATAGCCACCCCTGTGTGCTCCTGACGTGCAGCACACAAGGGGAGTCAAAAGAGGAATGTCGCCCTCAAGGGGGGAAGAAAGGGCAACACACCACCAAGACACATTGAGCCATAAATGGGGAAAGATATCTTTAGATGCAAAGAAATGTACATAAATCTATGGGCTAAAAATGTATAGCCCAAAAAAGACCAAACATAGTTCCTGGATCCATTTGGGGTCCCAATTAGGTTGGAAAGAGTATGTCTGTAATTTACATTGCGGGGGAAAAATAAAATCAGAAATATCTCAATCAGTAATTACGTTAGGCCTTGTTAATAAATGAATTTATATCCCATTCCACGTTCATACCAAATGGTTGGTATGTGCGTAGTTCATGTATCCAGTATGTTTCCAACTGTGATACACCCCGTACACGGGATTCGCCTCTCCAATGGGGTACAAAACGATCAATCACCAAAAACTGGGTCCCCTGGTTTTTTTTATTGTGATATTGTAAATAGTGTCGTGGAACGCTATGGTTAGTTTTGCCCAACAGGATGTTAGCTATATGTTCATTCACTCGAACTGTGAAGGTTCTGATGGTCCTTCCGATATATTGTTTCTTGCAAGGGCAAGTTAAAAGGTAAACAACATATCGGGTGGCACATGTGGTGAAATGTTTCATCTGGTATATTTTTGAGGTGGTCGTAGACTGGAAAGTTTCACTTTTGTGTCTGCCGCTCGTGTTATGCAAACACACATTACACCTGCGGCAGGGGAAAAAAGCCTTACAGTCCTGAAAGAAGGTGACCTGTTTCGGGGGGTCGATAACATTCGGGGCTATTTGTCCTTGAATGGATCTAGCACCCCTAAAAATGACACCCGCCTTGTCTGGTAGGGCTGGACCCAAAATTTTATCGTTTCTTAGAACACCCCAATGTTTGGCTAGAATCTCTTTGATTTGTCTAGACTGAACAGAATATGTGGTAAAGAAAGACCACCGGAACTTGTCGTCCGTGGCCTTCTTTGGGCGAACCTCCAGAAGTGAACTGCGATCCAAATGTAAAGTTCGCTCAATTTCAGCTTCTAGTTCGCCCACCTCATATCCCTTCTCTACGAATCTATCTTTCAGAACCATGGATTGAGCAATAAAGTCCTCAGTCTTAGTACAGTTCCGCCTCAGGCGCAAAAACTGGCTCCGAGGAACTGATTTTAACCACTGCGGATGGTGGCAGCTGTCCAACGGGATGTAACCATTACGGTCGGTCGGTTTGAAATATGTACTAAACTCAAGATGTTGTTCAACTACTTTAATCTCCAAGTCTAGGAAATGCACAGAGGTAGAACTAGCCTCATGGCTCAGTCGAATACCTCTGTCGTTGTTGTTCAATATCGACATGAAATCGTTAAGCGATTCTTGGTCGCCTTTCCATAGGAGGAGGATGTCGTCTATATATCGAGCCCAGAGAACCAATTCTGGTCTCTTCAGGGCATAGACGACATCCTCCTCCCATTTGGCCATGTAGAGGTTGGCCAAACTGGGGGCAAATTTAGCCCCCATGGCCACACCCCTAGTTTGCAAATAAAAAGTGTTTTGAAACCAAAAATAATTATGCTGAGCTGCAAAAATGAGGAGCTGCATAATAAAGTTACGTTGTATCACCGATAGGGTAGTGCTTAGGGACAGGTAGTACTCCACTGCATCATCAAACCCAATTGGTGGGGAATACACGTATATAGTGCAGTCACATCTGCAATGGCCAGAATCATACCATCACTAAAGGAAACTGATTCCAATAACCTAATAGTGTCACCCGTATCCTTAAGGTAGGATGGCATGAGTCTGACCAATGGTTGAAGATGAAAGTCCACATATTTGCCTATCCTGGATGTGACCGAATCAATCCCGCTAACTATCGGGCGGCCGGGGGGATTGATGGGGTCTTTGTGGACTTTAGGGAGGTAATATATAGCTGGAATCCTGGGTACAACTGGTATCAGGAAATCACGCTCTTTTTTATTCAAAATCCCCAGGGAGAAACCCTCATTGACCAACTCAATGAGGCACTTCTTATACTGGGAAGTAGGAAAAAATGTACGGAGACCCAGACTTTGGGAGCGATGAGGAGTGGCGGCTGGAAAACATCCTGGACTTCCGAGATGAGGTGCTGGACCTCCCCGAAGAGGCGTGTGACCTGGAGGAATTGGAGTTCCTGGTTGAGCAGGAATGGGAGCTCGAGATTGCCTACAAGTGGCTGTTGACGGTGATCAGCAACCTGGCATGGCTCCCGTTGCCTGGGACTGTCCGAGAGAAATAGCAGACAGTCACAAAGATGAGAAGCAAATGGGGCCAGGGGTCCCCCTGCTTTTTCCCGTTTTAACCGCAATGGAAGAAGCGGCAACGATACAGAGGGCACTGCGAGTGCTAGAATGCCGGAACACACCGGAGGTCCCCCAGGCAGCGAGACTATCTAATAGCATGAAGGTCTCAGAAAGGGGAGTTGAGACAGGCACTGGGAGGCTGGGAAATGGTGATCAGCAACAAGTCCAGAGTATCACATCCGGTGCCCCAGCCATGACTAAGCACTCATTGTAAGTGCGAAACGCGTCGGCCATACTGTGTGTTGTGGGTTGCAGTGACTGTATGTACAGTTGAAAAATAAAAGACCACTTATTTTAAGATATTTGGAGTGCGGCTATCCAGTTTTCTTCCTTTCATTTGCTAGAAGCGCTGGCTACATGGCAGAGTGCCACTGGCATCTGCCCAGCATCAGAAAAAGAGTTGGATCTGGAGAGTCTGAGAGAGGATCTGCATGAGCTGTTGCCCCAACAGCAGATATCCCCACCAGGAGTAGAGAAAGCAATTCTCCCTCCCAGCAATTCGACACTACCAGTGTTTATCCCCCCAGCAGAAGTGCTGGCTACGGGGCAGAGTGCCTTTTACCTCTGCCCACCCTCAGAGTTAGATCCAGGGAGTCCGAGGGAGGACCTCAGTGAGCTGTTTCCCCAGCACTTGGACACTTCCCCAGTGTTTATCCCCCCAGCAGAAGCGCTGGCTATGGGGCAGAGGTCCGCTGGCCCCTGCCCAGCCCTCAGTATGTTTTTGGAAGGTTTGGGAGACAGCCCCTGTCAGAAGTCACCTCAGTGGATGGTCACAGAACCGGCAGGGGAGAAAACCCTTCCCCCTCTCCAGCGGCTGTACCCAACTTTTGTATATGTCCCACCGACAGAAATGCTGACTACAGGACAGAGTGCTGATGGTCTCTGCCAAACATCAGAAAAAGAGATGGAGAATCCTGGAGATAGTCCCTGCAAGATACCTTCTCAGCGGCTGGAAACTATACCAGGAGAAAAGCAATTACCTTTTCCTCCCCAAATGCATAGCCCTACCAGCTGAAGCGCTGGCATCAGGGCAGAGGATTATTCAGCTCCCCCCAATATCTGCAACCCAGCCCCTGGATCATAGGAGTGCAAACAGCTGTTCCCACTCTGCAGCGGCTGGTTTTGTTCCCGGGAGACTGTATGTGCGATTTTGCTCCCCAGCGCCAGTCTTACTTTTACTTTTCCTGGTCGCCTGGGGTGTAAGTTTGTGACTAACACAGGTCCAGACCAGGTATATATTACCAATTAAGGGATAGGGCATGGGACTATATAGTCATAGTCAAATTATCATTATTTCATTGTTCCAGTGTTATACCCAATTTGCATTCATATGAATGCAAATTGGGTATAACACTGGAACAATGAAATAATGATAATAGCTCTGGAACCACAGAGATCATACAGGGAGACAAGGTTTATAAAAAATATATAGTTTTAATTGTACACTCAACATTTAATTGCAATTCAACATTGATTGACTTATATAGTATCATATACTGTGGGTCCTACATGTTTCGCCCATTGGGGCTTCCTCAGGGACACGTAAGTATAGAATCTAGAATAACAATCTAGAACAGATAGATGAAAACTTAATAAGACATTGCAAATACATAGATCATTTTACAAGAATGTTAGAAGTATCAAAATCATCATGATTCATCATATAAAAATAGAATAACTAATTCAATAGCCATATGAAAATAAATTATATATGTGGAAAAGGTATACAGTAAATACAATAAAGCAAAAAATATTTGTCCATCATTATCTTTCAACAAACATTGAAGTAGAGCACATAGGTACCTCTGGAATGATCGTGGAACGTGGGCCAATGGATCAACAAGCAGGAATTGCTATGTTGAATACAACAAAAGGTGCGACTGAATCAAGGCATGCGAAACATACACCACCCGTCAACCCTATTTTGGGAGTGTATAAAAGCAATCTTAGAGTGTGGTACAGCATATATTGTAATGAGGTAACCTAGCATGAGTAGAGAAATATCTTAAGGAAATGAACAAAGATATGAGGTGTATTATAAGTATTGAAATACAATAAATTAAAAATAGTGAGTGTGGATATAAATGAGGCTGATGGCCCATACGTATTAGCTCCAGGTAAGGGAGATTGATTCAAATGAATTATGTTCAAAAAAGATTTATATTAAGTAAGGGATATACCTATGAGGGAGCTTTTTATGTTACTACGGCTCTGATTTCAATATTGATTGGATCAATTGATCACAGGTGGAGGGCTATGTCTCCACATCTGCGATGTCCAATTAATAGTATGTTCATATATAGATTTACATAGTTGCTTTACATAAAAAACAAATATAAATAGATTATATGTATGTGTATACAGTGTCCCACAATGGACACAAATTAGATTCAAAGCGGTATTGAACTTACATAAGGCTGTTTCTATATCGCATAAAACGCAGGGAAGACAAGGAAACCTCACACACACACACAGCAGTGAAATATTTACCGCTGGGTAATTATGCCTGGGCGGCAGTCTTGAAAAATGATAAAAGGAAATAAACAAGATTGGTACCAAAGAAAAAACAGATTGCTAGTAATTAGTTAAATTACTGTGTGTATATATATATATATATATATATATATATATATATATATATATATGAGATACCTCAAGACAACACTTCCGATGTAGGAGTGTGAGTAGATGCTCAGGTCCTCAATGAGAGGTACAGAAAAAACGGCTAAAGAAAACAACCAAAAGAAAAAAAACATATAAGTGCGCTGGATTGCGCAAGTTATATTGATTTGTAGCGCTAAAGCAGTCCACCATTGTGGACATTAGCAGTTTGTTTAAAGAAGAGTACTGTTACCTTGTTCACAGCTCGTGTAAGTGAGGTCTTCCCCGAATGGCCTGTGCGGCTTGTGTGCGCTCGCAGGGCTGCTTTATAGTCCCACAGCGTGTGACGTATGAAACGTCAGAACGCTGAGATGGGCGTGTATGGTGCGTCATTGGGGGTGTCAGGAAGATACCTCCAACGTGTCCCGCACCAGAGGGCCGACCATGTCCGTATGGTTGGACATGATGACACGCCCCATGGGCGGAGCATGAGTGTGATGTCAGATCTCTATGCAGATTGAATCATAGCGCGGGATGTAAGCACTGAATTAGGGTGGCCACAACACCACAGCCTCCGTCTTGGTTCAGAGCTGAGTATCAGCGTCTGGTGATCGTCCCTGGGCGCCCATCTATAGAGGGTTGACAGACAGGAGTATATGCGCATAAGATCCAGATAGCACCAAGGATTTTGATGGATGTCCCCTTTGGTTGTATAACCGTGGCAAATGGCAAATTGGGTACACGGATCGGTACGATCATCGAGGGGCATCCAGGGTGCCTCTACATCTGTAGGAAAAACAAAATGACGAAAGATATGAAAAGAACACACAAATTAGAATTATGAATATTAAGGATATTCACAAAGGTATAACCTTGGTTTACACAGGCAATAAGCCGTTCTCCAATGGTTATCCCTTTGGAACATAGCACTAGTATAAGTTCCATATCCAGGGGGAATGAATATGACTGGACTGACTCATATGTAAGGGTCAGGGGTCACAAAAAAAAAGGGAAAAATGTATCAGAGCATCTACAATGGGGGTGACCATTATGTTCTAAAGAAAAGGTTTATAACTAATACTTTCATTCAGGCCTGGATGTTGGGTGTCTTTGAGGATATTGATCCACCTGGCTTCTATTTGTAAGAGGCGTATGTCCACTTGCCGTCCTCTTTCATTGGGAGCAATGTGGGCAAGAGCATAAAAAAACCATCATTTGCAAGTCATGGCCATGAAATAGGCCCATATGTCTACTGATCGGAGTTTCGAGTAGTTTTTTTTTAAACTGCTGACACATGGTCACGTATACGACAGAAAAAATTACGCTTGGTTTTCCCAATATAGAACGCTCCACAGTTGCATTTCATCATATAAATGATGCCTGTGGTTTGACAAGTGGCTCTGAACCTAGGTGTGCATGTGTCTCCATTGGGTAAGCCTATACTGTTACCTCTGATAATATATCTACAATAGTTGCACCTAGTGCAGGGAAAGGTACCCGTTTGCGTTGGTTTTGGTACTGTCTGAGTAGAGTAATGGCTTGACACTGCACTATCACATATGGATCGAGAACGTTTAAAGGTAATTTTGCGGTAGGTATTAATGAATCTACTAATTTTCACGTCTGAGGTCAAGAGATACCAAAATTGGTTATAGATTTTTCTTATTTTGGTGTGTTGTCTATTGTACCGAGTAATTACTCTGGTAGTATTAGAGTTCTTTTTGTTTTTAGGTATATATAGCAGTGCATTCCTTTCCTGGGAATTTACTCTATTGAAGGCTTTCCGTAGGCAGCTGTTGGTGTAACCTCTAGCCCTCAGACGAGCATATAGTTGTTTTGATTCTTGCAAAAAGTCATGTTGCTCAGAACAGTTACGTTTCAATCGCAAATATTGACTGTATGGGATACTGCGACCAGCGATTTCGGGTGCGAACTCGATGCATGGAGCAAGCTGTTCCCTGCTGTGGGTTTCCTATACAATGTCGAACAGAGACAGCCGTCTGTGTCGACATACAGTTCCACGTCAAAAAAGGTGATCTTTTTTTGACTGCAGTTATGAGTAAATTTAAGGTTGTACGTATTCACTTTGATTCAAAAAAATATCCAAACTTTCTTTTGATCCTGCCCAAATCATAAAAACGTCATCAATATACCTGTGCCATGTCAGCACATTTTCCAGTGGCGTATTGCTTTCTTCTCCCCCGAGAGACTGATACATACAGTAACATATTATTGACTAATGATAATTCCAACCTTGATCAGGTCTCTCTACAGGAACTTCAGGCTCTACAGGACCTTATGTCCCTGTGGGACGAATGCAATCCTGAAGAAGAGGGATGGACCTTCCAGGTCCCAGGGGTGGTACCTGGAACATCCATCCAATCTCGTTCTAGTAAACCTATCTATGTGACCCCCAAAACATATAAACCAAAGTCTTGGTCATTCCCCGTTCTACAAGGCAACCCCAATATCTGGGCCTTTGTTTTACAGGTCACTAAATCTATAGAAAATGCTCAGTGGAAAACAGGCCCCCCCTAATATTAGCCCAACTCTGAAAAAAGCTATAAATGATTTACGCAACAACGACGACATTGTAATCAAGCCCTCTGATAAGGGCAGGAATGTTGTCATCCTAAATAGATCAGGATACGAATCTATGTGCTTAGATATCCTTAAAAACAATGGTATAAACTTGTTCCGGCTTCTTTAGTAACTCGCAATATTAGTAAATATCGAGAGATCCTCAACCGTGCACACAGAACAGGCACGATTGACGACAATACCCTTCAATTCTTAAATATTGAACATCCTACAACCCCTACCTTTTACGTACTCCCCAAGGTGCACAAGGGCGTCATTCCACCTCCAGGACGACGTATTGTCTCAGGCTGTGGTTCATTAACAGAAAATGCCAGTAGAATTATAGACAAGTACTTACATCCCCATGTACGGGGATTATTTTCCCACGTGAAAGATACCATTGAACTTTTGAAAATCACAGATGGATTAGTAATCCCTATGGATGCTTGGTTAGTCGCTATTGACATTGAAGCCTTATACAACTCCATTCCCCATTCACATGGAATACAGATCATTAGGAGTTTTCTTAGTGAGCGCGACAAGGATTCACGCAAGTATAACAATTTTATTGTCGAAATGTTGGAATTCATTCTAACAAGCAATGTGTTTCTCTTCAAGCGCTCCCACTACCTCCAGGTGCAGGGAGTGGCTATGGGGCGGGCTGCGCCCCCTCCTATGCCAACCTGTACCTGGGGGGGTGGGAGCGTGACCTCTTCAGGGGAGAAGAAAGCAATACGCCTCTGGCAAATGTGCTGACATGGCACAGGTATATTGATGACATTTTTATGATTTGGGCAGGATCAAAAGAAAGTTTGGATATTTTTTTGAATCAACTGCAAGTGAATACGTACAACCTTAAATTTACTCATAACTGCAGTTAAAAAAAGATCACCTTTCTTGAGGTGGAACTGTATGTCGACACAGACGGCTGTCTCTGTTCGACATTGTATAGGAAACCCACAGCAGGGAACAGCTTGCTCCATGCATCGAGTTTGCACCCGAAATCGCTGGTCGCAAGTATCCCATACAGTCAATATTTGCGATTCAAACGTAACTGTTCTGAGCAACATGACTTTTTGCAAGAATCAAAACAACTATATGCTCGTCTGAGGGCTAGAGGTTACACCAACAGCTGCCTACGGAAAGCCTTCAATAGAGAGTAAATTCCCAGGAACGGAATGCACTGCTATATATACCTAAAAACAAAAAGAACTCTAAAACTACCAGAGTAATTACTCAGTACAATAGACAGCACACCAAAATAAGAAAAATCTATAACCAATGTTGGTATCTCTTGACCTCAGACGTGAAAATTAGTAGATTCATTAATACCTACCCCGCAATTACCTTTAAACGTTCTCGATCCATACGTGATAGTGCACTGTCAAGCCATTACTCTACTCAGACAGTACCAAAACCAACGCAAACGGGTACCTTTCCCTGCACTAAGTGCAACTATTGTAGATATATTATCAGATATAAAGACTGAACCTGCGCTGGGACTGAGATAAAGGCTGCTGCCCCCCTAAAAACTGTCCCCCTAAGGAGAAAGGTGATAAAGTAAAATGTGTTGGGGTGGTGGCGCTGCCTGATGCACAAATGAGACAATTAACCCAATGGCCTATATTGAATAGGCTAATATTGGGCAATGTCTAGTGCACCCAATGGCTAAGAGCTAATACCAGCAGGTAGAAGGGTCTGAAGACCCAATCCGCAAAGCAGCTATGGATGTATCTACGTGCCAGTGAGCTATGTACTGGTGGAGTGCTCAGAGTCTAAGATAAGCTCAGAGTCTAGGTGATGACATATGAGCAAACCAGGAAATATATGAGTGAATGCGTGTATCAAGTATCTGCCCTCATATGCACAAAGATGTGTGAGCAAGGTAATAATGCATCAATGTACTACCAGCGAGAGCATACCTGAAAATATATACAAATAAGGATAGATGGCAAGCAATAAACAGTGAACCAGCAACAGTCCAGGTGTGATACTAGCAGTCCGGTTCCTGGTGTTTATACAATGAATACAGTAAATTAATAAATCCACAATACTGTTGCTCAACACAGCCTGCACAGTAAAATAATCAGTCCACAGTACTGTTGTTCAACACGGCATATACTTCTAATACATTCTGGAAAGATAACATATAGAGTCCAATCGGTTAAGCCCTGGGAACAATTAGCATATGGAGTCCAATCAGTTAAGCTCTGTGGAGGGGGTGGTCCTAGCTGCACAGATTCGGAGTGATCCCGGTGCTCCCCTCAGGGTTCCCCACTCACCAGACAAAGGTCCCCTCTTGGGGTGATAGGCATGCAGTAATCACTCCTATATATCACCAGCTCACTCCACCGCTAACACGATCGGCTTCCTCCCTGTTGGTCACGATTGGATCAGCTGTTCTGCAGGTGATGGTCCTCCCGTGTCTCCGTATCTCAGGAACAAAAAAGGGAACTCCAATAGTGCAGTATGTATAGTAAAATGTATTAAAAATTAAATATCTCCAAAGAGTCTCCAATAGGAGTGGTTAAAATAAAGAAAAAAACACCCCTAAAAGTAGTACAGACAATAAAAACAAAAACAGGCAGCAAAGTCCAGAGTGTACAGCGTGTATTCGGTAGAGTGTGGCGTGCGCTCCAGCCACAACCACCGTACGCGGACCCAGAAATGACGTAAGTGCGCGCGGCCTGACGTACGTTTCGATGATTCGATCGTCTTCTGCACTAAGTGCAACTATTGTAGATATATTATCAGAGGTAACAGTGAAGGCTTACCCAATGGAGACACATGCACACCTAGGTTCAGAGCCACTTGTCAAACCACAGGCATCATTTATATGATGAAATGCAACTGTGGAGCGTTCTATATTGGGAAAACCAAGCGTAATTTTTTCTGTCGTATATGTGACCATGTGTCAGCAGTTTCAAAAAAACGACTTGAAACTCCGATCAGTAGACATATGGGCCTATATCATGGCTATGACTTGCAAAAGATGGGTTTTTATGCTCTTGCCCACATTGCTCCCAATAGAGGAGGGCAAGTGGACAAACGCCTCTTACAAATAGAAGCCAGGTGGATCTATATCCTCAAGGACACCCAACATCCAGGCCTGAATGAAAGTATTAGTTATAAACCTTTTCTTTAGAACATAATGGTCATTCCCATTGTAGATGCTCTGATACATTCTTCCCTCTCTTTTCTGTGACCCCTGACCCTTACATCTGAGTCAGTCCAGTCATATTCGTTCCCCCTGGATATGGAACTTATACTAGTGATATGTTCCAACCATAACTTTAAATGCCTTTTTTTACCTGCCACTAACCATCTTCACCATTCCCTTGCTCGCTGTGAGATAGAGTGTACATACCATAATGTTTCCTCTGGGATACAATCCAGTGTCTCCCCTACACACAAGGGGGACCCCTTGGCTTGATCCGATGAATCTAACCGATAAGATTAGAACTATATAATTCTTATATTCACTGTCTGTCGGACAGTAGATATATACCCATAAATGGAGATGGTACGGACATATATTTGTGACTGAGTGTCACAACACACTTTGCATTTTTGTGCACATTATTATTTACACCACATATGCTTATTTGAGTGTTCTAACACATATCATTGTATGCACTCACGCATGAAGTTCATCTAGGCACTTCTATTGATTAGATCCATCATCCACTCACCTAGATTTGGATCTCATATAAGTTAGCACTGTACCACTCATTTGGTACATTCAGCCTCTAGTTGAGACAGCGCCACGACCCCTTTACTTTCTTATTTATATACATTATTGTATCCTCGAGGGGATCACTTACCAGGGGGGCTGCAGTCTCCATTTGATTACTCTATTTGATTACTTGATTATTTGATTATTTGGTTCTGTGGTACTCAGATACCGCCTCTACTATCACCATATTTTCCACTTTATTTGATCCTAAGCGTGGTACCCCTTATTATTTAACCTTTCTCACACCTCTCGGTGTGATTTCACTGCAGCTATGGAACTGTTTGGCTATATGAGTAATAGAAACATAGACGTTGGGGGCATCTTCAGTCAGGAAGAAATTATTAACAGACAGGACATGCAAGGGTTGGTTAAACAGTTGAGACATACAATGGAGAAACAACTGAGAGTATGGTGGGACATTGCCACCTTAGAAACATACATAAAAGGAAAAATGACCCCAAGGAGGTTACGATGGGATGTACACCCGAATGACAATGTTGAGGATGCTGTGCTTATGAACGAATGGTACTGTTTCTTTAATACATGCGAGAATGAACTCTTGCACAATATTGTTAAAAGGAGGAAATTCAAACTCAAAGCAATAGAAAAAAGTATTACAGAAATACAGAATCTACTGACACCATTTGCAAGCCAGCAAGATTACAAGGATAAATCTAAGGAACTGCAGGATGTCATTAAAAAATATGATAGTGATATCCAGATAAAGAAACAAAAGAAATTTAAAAGGGACGTCCTTGATTATAAAAACATGCAGGTATACAAGTGGCAAGCCTCCATGGACGAGCCTACTGAAGGCCTTGATGACACCCTTATGGATGAAAGTGACCCCACACTAATGGCCAATGATGATGGGATTACCCTTAGGTACCCCACTAATCAAGCTACAACTACCGGGCCGGGAGAGCCCCCACCGGGTGCTCCTCGCACACACAGATGGCAGCAGGGGAGACCTGAGAACAGAAGGGTCAGATACCAAGACAACGAATACTATAGGAGCCCTAACCCACCAAGATGGAGGTCACATAGCCGTAACAGGAACTCCCCAGGAAGGGACTACTATCCCAACGATTCGCATTACAATCAAGGAAGAAACAATGGGGATAATAGGGATTTTCACAGGGGAGGCCCCAACACCCGACCCCCAGGAAGATGGAGACCGAGACCAGGGTATGGGAACCCAGAGCTTAGTGCTCTGAAGAAAGGGGTACGCCCCTGAAACGCGTCAGCTGTAACATTGACTGTTGGTTCAAACGATTATTCACGTTCCACTGATGTTGCTGGACATCTGCTGCACTAATTTTAAAGCCTGATTTTAACTCCAATTTTGTGAGTATAACTATTGATTTTAATATTTGAATAAATTCATTTTATCAGTATCACACTAGGTCGGTGCGCCCTCCGCTCTTTTTTTCTCCTTTATAGTTCTATGAATTCCCACGATTCTGAGGAGGGCTGCAAGACTCTAGAAGATAACTTTTAATTGAACTGCACCACCTCATAGCACTTCCCGAAAATACCAGAGCGCAGGAGATTTGTTTTTGTATATCTCCCATTGACACTGTGCCATTACCTCACCCTCTGCCTTTTTGGGTCAATTCAGTAACACTCATGCTCTCCTTTTCCAGCTTTACACTGAATATATTCACCTGCCCTATTGGGCACCTTCAGGGCACCCCCGTGTAGATGTGGAGATGTTTGCACATTCCATATCCTATTCTTTGTTTAGGGCTCGTCCCTGTCCATATAGACTGACAGCCAACTGACTCCTGCCCACACATGTAGGGCTAGTTATTATGGGCATCTAGTATGCTTTCTTACATTTAATTTTATATATTTGTATATTATTATGCTTCACGGCAACCTATTCACTCATTTACCTATCGTTGCAACACGACTTGATAGTTCACTTACATATCCGCCCAGGTTCCTTTCACACTGGTTGGTCTATTTACCATTTATATGGGCGTCACGTAAACACTTAGTTTGCAATTCTTTATTATACTACCTCATTCGTTTAGGTATCTCCCACACTGTTTGGTATAACTTATTATCCCAAAGGGCCACACGTAAACACATCTCATACTGTGTATCTCAGTAATTAACATAGCCCGATGCCGTATCCAAACCCATTGATTAATTGCATTAACTATGTCTCAGCAAGTAAGCGCCAACATGCTAACAAGGGACGTCCACAGAGACACTCCAAAATTAGCCCGATTGGATGGGTACTTCCCTAAAAATTCCCGGATTGGCTATCACTGTACAGTGGGAGGGCTGTTTCCATGATGACGCTTGCTATTTAAATCACAAGCCGTGGTATGCGTGTACCCGCTTCAGAAGACTTAATCATAACGAAACGTGCGTAAAGCGGCTACACGCACACCCACACGCACTTCCGGGTTAACCAGCTGACTGTCAGTGGAACGCACGCCGTTCCCAGGCTGGCGCTGACATCTTTTCACCGGCTACAAGTGCTGTGCTGGGAGGTTTGCTATCGCCAGATAGCTGTCTACCTGCTTCTGTTTTTATTTTTAATTTCTTTATTTTAACCATTTTTATAGGAACCTTGGTTCTATTTTTATCACACATTTTGTATTTACCTGCCTTCTGTGCACGCCATTATTAGTGGCAGTGCGAATAAATTATCTTTGATTTTGTACATACTACGCTATGTAAGACTGTTTTTTGGAGGATCCTGGACAAAGATCAGAATCACCTGGACCAGAACACCCATCCATCCAAAGGATCCAGGGAGTCGAAAGCCGAGCTGCTGGAGATCACATACATTTGCACTTTACCCCTGCAGGGGTGAGTGCCTCTGGTGAGTGGGGACCCAGGAGGGGGAGCACCGGAATCACTGCGTGAATCCTCACAATTGCATATTGTGATTACCTACCCAGAATTGGATGCACCTGCTCACGAACAAATCGCACTTACCTTTGATATTTTACCAATGTTATATGGACTGCTGATCAACTTTTGAGTTTTTGATCATTTGATTTTTTATTTACTGGACTACCTATTAGTATTATTATTACCACTATTTTTTGGCACTTACTGTATGGGCTGCTCACTGGTACACTGCCACTCCTGAATCACCCAGTGCACTTAGTGACACACCTACTTTGTGACTGAGTGTCACAACACACTTTGCATTTTTGTGCACATTATTATTTACACCACATATGCTTATTTGAGTGTTCTAACACATATCATTGTATGCACTCATGCATGAAGTTTATCTAGGCACTTCTATTGATTAGATCCATCATCCACTCACCTAGATTTGGATCTCATATAAGTTAGCACTGTACCACTCATTTGGTACATTCAGCCTCTAGTTGAGACAGCGCCACGACCCCTTTACTTTCTTATTTATATAGAAATATCATGTCCAAAGTATGACCATTGTTTAATTAGATTACCGGTTAGCATACCGTTGAACAAAGGGTTAACCATTGGAGAACGCCTTATTGCCTGTGTAAACCAAGGTTATACCTGTAAGGTACCTGTGAAAGGTAGTGTCCGAAGTGGAGCTTGTATGCTGAAGATTCAGGCAAAACGTCGTTAGGCAGATTCCGTCGGCAACAGATCAGGCAAAGTAGTACACAATCGAAATCCAAAGAGTGGTCAGGCAGGCAAAGGTCAAGCTGGAGAGTAGTCAGGAATTCAGGCAGCAACCCAGGGAACTAATCCACATAAACGGGCGCAGAGTGATAGCATCACTTCCTATTCATAGGCTGCATAGATACTCAAATTGTCCACAGCTGGCAGCAGGTGGAGCTAGTGAGTCCGAGGTAATGCTGAACACTGCAAGGACATTCCCAAAAGACCAGATCTCCTCTGCAGCACAGCAGGTAAGGCTACGGCCGTGAGACCAGAAAGGTACCGGTTCGAGTACACCCAGGGACATTACAGGGCCCCCTCCCTAGTGGACCCCTCCGGGGGCCTAGCGGGGCTTAGTAGGAAACTAGGCATGGAAGTCTCGAATAAGAGAAGGGGCATGCAAATCTTTGGCTGGAACCCAGGAGCGGTCTGTGACAGGATATCCCTTCCAATGAACCAGATACCGAAGGCCACGGCCCTGTCTTCTAGAATCAAGAATTTGAGACTTCAAACTCATTTTGTCCATCAACGAGAACAGGAGGAGGTAGCTGTTGCTATCTGGAGTAGTAAATGAAAATTGCTTTTTTGAGGAGGGAAACGTGGAACACGGGATGTATCCGGAGAGAGGAGGGTAATTTTAAGCGATAGGAGACTGGCCCGACTCAGGCAATAATTCTGTAAGGACCAATAAAACGAGGACCCAACTTGGTAGAAGGTTGTTTCAGTCTCACATACTTGGTTGATAGCCAAACTTTGTCCCCCACCACATATGGAGGTATATGACGTCTTCGTTGGAAAAAAGCGCATACTTGCCTGCTGACTTCCGTAGTAATGAGCGAATCTTTTTCCAATGTAGTAGAATATTTCTCACCCGCTGATCTGCTGCTGGTACACCAGAAGAAGGCTGAAGTAGGGGAAAAGTCTGAGGGTGATAGCCTAGGGCTGTGTAGAATGGTGTGGTATGAAGAGCACTGTGCCAACAGGAATTAAGGGCGAACTCAGCTAAAGGTAAATACTCAGACCAGTTGGAGTGTAAGGCATTGACATAATGTCGAAGATAGGTTTCTAGGGTCTGGTTCATGCGTTCCGTTTGACCATCAGTTTGAGGGTGGTGTGAGGTAGAGAGTGAGAGCGTTACTCCCAGTTTCTTGCAGAACGCTCTCCAGAATCGGGAAACAAACTGGGATCCACGGTCTGAGACGACATTGGTAGGTATGCCATGATTTCTTACAATATGGGAAAGAAAGAGAGTGGACAGTGCTTCCGCTGTAGGTAATCCCGGAAGCGGCACAAAATGAGACATTTTGGAAAAACGATCCACCGTGACCCATATAGCAGTTATGCCCTCGGACTTGGTAAGTCTGTAATGAAGTCCATGGTCAAATAAGTCCAAGGCTGGCGAGGTGCCGGAAGCGGTTGTAACAGTCCAGTAGGTAATGTGCGGGGTATCTTATTAGCAGCACAAGTTGGGCAGGCAGCCACATAGTCAGTAACATCTCTTTTCATATGAGGCCACCAGACATGACGCTGCAAGGTCTTATGAGTGATGGTGACACCAGGATGACCGGATAACCCGCCATCATGTGCCCAGAGGAGTACAGGTCTCCTGAGGCTAGGGGCTACGTACGGGCGACCTGGTGGTATCTTCAAGCCTCGGGGAACACGATTCTGGGTTACTTGTAGCTGTTGGGAAAGAGCCGTAGAGATCTGTGCGACAATCTTGTGAGGTGGGATTATATACTGCTCGGTTGGTTGATCTTCTTCAGAGGTAGCGAACTGTCTGGAAAGAGCATCGTTTTTTTGTTTCTATGCCCAGGAACATAAGAAAGAACAAAATTAAAACGGGAAAAATACAGAGCCCATCGAGCCTGACTTGAGTTCAGATGTCTTGCAGTCTGAAGATACAGTAGGTTTTTATGGTCAGTGAGGATAGAAAAAGGTTTGGGAGCCCCTTCCAGAAGATGTCGCCATTCAGACAATGCCAATTTGATGGCCAGTAGTTCTCGATTCCCAACATCATAATTCATCTCCGCTGGAAAAAACTTCCTAGAAAAAAATGCTACTGGATGGATTCTACCGGACTTTGGCTGCCTCTGGGAGAGTACGGCACCTGCTCCTACCTCAGAGGCATCAACCTCAACTATGTACTGGAGATCAGGATTTGGATGCTGAAGAATTGGAGCTTATTCAGTAGAATATGTCTTTTAATCGCTGGAAAGCTGATTTTGCTTCTGAGGACCACATCTTGCAATTTGTACCCTTCCTAGTCATAGCAGTCAGGGGGGGCGCAACAGAGGCAAAACCTTTGACAAAGCGTCTGTAGTAATTTGCAAACCCTAAAAAGCTTTGGAGTCCTCTTAAAGTGGTCGGTTGGGGCCATTGCAAGACAGCGGAAAGTTTTTGAGGGTCCATTTGGAAACCAACAGCACTTATAATGTATCCAAGGAAAGGAATACGGCTTTGATGGAAACTGCATTTCTCAATCTTTGCGTAAAGATGGTTCTCTCTCAGTCATTGTAATACCAGCTTTACATGCGAGGTGTGCTCTAGATGAGTCTTTGAAAATATTAAAATGTCGTCCAAGTAGATGATCACAAAACGGTTGCTGAAATCATGAAAAATTTCATTCATGAAACGTTGGAAGACAGCAGGGGCGTTACATAATCCAAATGGCATAACTAGATATTCAAAGTGTCCATTACGAGTGTTGAATGCTGTCTTCCACTTGTCCCCATCTTTAATTTGAATCAGATTATAAGCCCCCCCCGGGGGCATGGCCAACACGGCATGTGAGCAGACGCTTTAGCACAGAGCTCCCGCATATTACCCTACATTGATCCGATTTCCAGCGGTGTATTTCGCCCGGTTCTGGCCCGAGTGACGACCGGAATCCTTGCTGCATACCCCGAGTGCCTTGTCGGTGGATAACAGGCTATGATGACCCGAGGAAACAGAGGAGAAGGCTCGAAGTCGGATTTCCAACATGGCAGCGCTCCGTCCTCTGCACAGAAGGCTCGAGGGGGAGACAGGGCCAAGGAGGGAGTAAACAAATCAGCTAAGGATAAATCCGGAGAAGCTCCCAAAGACATGCGATACTATGCGCTGAAAATGACCGAAAAGGCTGACCTCTCGGCCCCGTCGGATGCAGCAGAGGGACGCGGTGGTGAGAACGTGGAGGACGGTGAGGCAGGGTGGGAGACGCCGGCCATACTAGGGCAGACAGGCAGCGCTGCTGAGGAGATGGAGGAGACGGAGCCCACGGAGGAGGAGGAGGAGGGTGAGCAGCCGACCTTAGCAGTTATCCTGAAAGCCATTAACAAGTGCACGGCCTCAGTTAATCACTTGCAAACCCACTTTGAGAGACTGGAGGAAAAGGTCAGCTTGGTCAGGCAGGACCTGCAGAAAATAAGGGAAAGAACGACGGCAGCAGAGGGTCGGATCAGTGACATTGAGGATAAACTGCCAGCCATGATCAGAGAGTCTCAGGACACTACCCGCTTGGCTAAAGCCATTGACCTGCGTGCAGAAGATTTTGAAAATCGCATGAGACGCAATAATGTGCGAATTGTAGGCATGCCTGAGAAGGTGGAGGGGCGGGATCCGACTCAATTCATAGAGCAATGGCTACTCACTGTTTTTGGCAAGGAAGCATTTACCCATTTGTATGCAGTGGAGCGCGCCCATAGAGTCCCTACTAGACCATTACCGCCGGGCCACCCTCCGCGTCCACTACTGGCAAGGTTATTGAACTATCGAGACAGAGAAATTATTCTGCGGCTAGCGAGGGAATGCAGGAACGTGCAATTTAACGGGACACGGATCTCCTTCTATCCGGATTTCTCGGCCGCGGTTCAGCGGAGCAGATCACGATTTTCTGATGTCAAAAAGCGTCTGCAAAGGCTACAAGCCACCTATGCAATGTTGTATCCTGCAAAACTCCGTATCACCTCCAGAGGTCGTGCCCACTTCTTTGAGAATGCAAAGGATGCCTCAGAGTGGCTGGATGCAAATGAGAATGCTCTCAGACAGGCCCGGGAACAGGTGGCTGATGAAGATTGAGTACCAAGTCACCTCGGTGCTTGCGATTATACACCCTTAAGTTCTTCCCCCCTTTTTTTTTTTTTCTTACGGGGCGAGTGGGCTGCTGGAAATATACATCGATATACTGTTCCTTTAAAATGCGAGTTCGGAACTGTGTTTATCCATGGTATTTCCTGGATGGTTACCCATGATTGGATTTTTTTTCTTTTCGTTTTTTCTTGCTGCGCAAAGCAGCCATGTGAATGGTATCACAGATAGTGTTGAGCAGAATATGCCATATTCGATTTCACGATATATCTCGAATATGAATTCGAATATTCGAGATATATTCGCTAAATTCGAATATTCGTGATATTTTATCGAAATTAAATGATTGCGATTTTTCGCTATTGCGAATGCGAAAATAATTGCGATTTTTTGATAACTGCGGTAGGAGCACTCTGATTGGCTCAGAATATTCGTGATATTTTATCGAAATATCGCAACATGCGAATGCGATATTTATTGCGCAATTTCGAGAAATGCTGGAGGAGCGCTCTGATTGGCTCAGAATATTCGTGATATTTTATCGAAATATCGCAACATGCGAATGCGATATTTACTGCGCAATTTCGACAAATGCTGTAGGAGCACTCTGATTGGCTCAGAATATTCGTGATATTTTACAATACAAAATAATTGCGAATATTCGGCAAATGCGGAAGGAGCACTCTGATTGGCTCAGAATATTCTTGATATTTTACAATACAAAATAATTGCGAATATTCGGCAAATGCGGAAGGAGCACTCTGATTGGCTCAGAATATTCTTGATATTTTACAATACAAAATAATTGCGAATATTCGGCAAATGCGGAAGGAGCACTCTGATTGGCTCAGAATATTCTTGATATTTTACAATAGAAAATAAAAAGTGTTTTGCATTGGTGGTGATTCTTTACTCTATCCATCTGTCACAGCCGTTTGTCAATCAAACACCTTGAAGATTGAACACGTTCATGCTGCATGCTTTGGACTTTTTTTCACTTCACATATCAAAGACATTTTTATGAAAGATTATTTTTCTATTATTGGGACTATATTTCTTTATATATTTGTTTCACTGTGTATTTCACAAGTTATTTGCGCTTGCTTATTTTATAATTTGCCCACATGTCTTGTCACTAGACATATTTTTTATTCTTGTAGAGCGACTCCATTTTCTGTCTTGTATTAAATTATGTTGTATAACATTTTTGAGTTGCTGCTGTATTCTCCCCTTTTTTTAAGGTATGCGCAATTTTTTCCTTCTTACAAAAAATAATAATATCAAACATACAAATATTCATAACAGAAACATACACAAAGCCCCCCCTTTTGCATCAGAGACAATCAGAGTTCTCCTACCACAGTTATCGAAAATTCGCAATCATTTTCGCATTCGCAATAGCGAAAAATCGCAATTTTTTTTTTTTCAATTTGGCAACATAAAAGGATCGCCTCAGCTTAGCTACTCGGCCCAGGGTCTCTAATCATACCAGCAATGCTTTTAGACGTCGATAGGATGTGATCTGTTTTAAAAATCAAATTGAAAAAATGCGAATATTCGGAATTGCAAATATTCACCGCGAAATTCGAAATATAGCGCAATTTCTCGAATATGCTATATTCGAGTCGAATATTCGCAATGCGAATATTCGTGAGCAACACTAATCACAGATACGTTGCCCGTAAGTTGGCAGAAGATGTTCAGGTTAAGTCAGTGTGGAGGCATACAGGTGGTGAGGGATCTACATAATGTTGGGCCTCCTCGGGCCGCTTTACCTCTCTGTGATGCCGCACTGCAACAGTTTGGAGCACCGTTGTGCTCGTTGAGCATGTATTTTTGTTTTTGTTTTTTCAGAGCACTGGAACGATCGAACTATGCATACATGAATGTTCTCTTTTGTACTGACACGGCATTCGAGCCTCTCCTGAACTGGCGGCACGGATCTGTGGGACTGCTCCCCCTGTTGCCTAAGGTAGCTCATTACCTAGTAATTTACCTGCGAACATTTTTTTAGATGGCTACTGTAACGCTACTTTCTTGGAATGTTAGAGGACTCAATGATCATTTGAAGCGTACCATGGTGTCCACTTTGCTGCGGAAACATTTGCCTGCCACTTGAGACACACCTGGTTGCTGACTCTGTTGCCTGGCTGGGATTTCGGTGGGTGGGGAAGGCATACCACTCCACTCACACCTCCTTTTCTAGAGGTGTGAGTGTACTGGTTCACAGCTCTCTTGATTACGAGGAAATTGATTCCGTAATAGACACTGAGGGGAGGTACATTTTCTTAATGTGTCGTTTATATTCACTTACATGTATTCTTGCCTTTGTTTATATCCCACCGCCTTATAATAATTTGACCCTTAGGGCACTACTGGAATTTCAGGTTAAATACCCGGAAGTCCCCCTATATGTTATGGGGGACTTTAACTGTTACACAGACCCGGTCTTGGACAAACACCCGCCGGTTACAGCTAGGCGAGGGAAATTTATGGATGAGGTGGGTTGGAGGGATCCGTGGAGGGCGAAACACCCAGAGTTGAAACAGTTTTCTTGTTTTTCTAAGAGCCATCATTCATTATCCCGTATCGATCTATGTATCTGCTCATTCGCGGCAGAACTATATGTGGCGGAAGTCGCATATGCTCCGCGGAGTGTGTCAGATCACTCCCCGCTTGTGGTGCAGTTGGAGGCTCGTTTGCCTTCGACTCTGGAACGTGCCCCGTGGAAGCTGAATGCTTTTTGGCTTCAGCTCTTCCCCTCCCACGAGCAGATTGGGACACAAATTGCAGACTTCTGGGGGATTCACGAGGGGGGAACGGTGGATACTGGTATCACCTGGGATGCCTTTAAGGCAATGCTCAGGGGAGTCTTCATTAGGGAGGTACAGGCAATCAAGCGACACACTGGAGCTCAGAGGGAGGACATGGAGCGGCTGGCAGGGGACACGGAGAGAACGTTTGTGGCGGACCCCTCAGATCATAATAGGGAGGCGTGGCTGGCGGCCCAGGCGGCCTTGGGCCAGGTCACTGCCTCGGCGGCAGAGAGGAAGAGATTTTTTAATAAGCTGGCCTTTTATGAGGAGGGGGAGCATACGGGTCACCTCTTAGCTAAGATTGCTCATGCCCATCAAGTGTCCCCTTCTATTGGGGCGTTGCGCACTAACACTGGGCGGGTAACTAATTCTCCCCCTCAGATAATGTCCACCTTAGTAGATTACTATTCGTCTCTCTATGGGTCTAAGCAGGCCTACACGGCGGACGCCCTACACCAGTACCTTGATGCGGTGCAGCTTCCCCAGATGTCCTCTTCATCTAGGATGCTACTGGATGCTCCTTTAACATTGGGGGAGTTGCAGTTGGCGACCGGTGCGTTCCCTAACTCTAAGGCCCCGCGTGACGATGGGATACCTATAGAAGTTTATAAACAATATGCAGATTCCATATTACCCAGGTTACTGAAGGTGTTTAATGAGGCCATGGAGGGAGGGGAGCTTCCCCGCTCTATGTCCAGGGCTACGATTGTGCTATTATTTAAACCTCATAAAGACCCCCTTGACCCGGGCTCATACCGCCCTATATCCCTTTTGCAAGCTGATGTCAAGATCTTGGCGAAGGTCCTGGCGATGCGTCTTAATAAGGTGATTGCAACGATTATCCATTCGGATCAATCTGGATTCATGCCCCAAAAATCAACGGCCATCAATCTGCGCCGGCTTTTTCTCAACATCCAGTCCCGGGCAGATAACGGGGGGACCGAGCACTACTATCACTAGACGCCCACAAGGCGTTTGATAGCGTCAAATGGGCCTATCTCTGGGCGGTTATGCGCAAATTCGGATTTGGGGACGGATTTATTTCATGGGTTCAATTGCTTTATTGCTCACCAGTGGCTCACATCAGGGAGGGAGGCCAGTTGTCACCAGGGTTTGAACTGCACAGAGTAACGAGCCAGGGCTGCCCCCTGTCCCCTCTTCTGTTTGCGCTGGCCATTGAGCCTTTGGCTGCCATGGTCCGCTCTAATACAGCCATACAGGGGTTTAAGTACGGTGAACTACATGAGAAAATAATGATGTATGCGGATGACACAATGTTGTTCCTGGGTGATACCTCTATTTCCCTACGGGAGGCGATGAGGGTGATAAGGGAGTTTGGGGTGTATTCTGGACTGGTGATTAACTGGACCAAGTCATCACTGATGTTGCTGGATGAGACACCGGACCCGTCAGTGCTGACCTTATGGGATATTCCGCTTGCAAGTTCCTTCAGGTATTTGGGTATACAGGTGACCCCCAAACCCCTAGACTATATTGGACTTAATTTGACCCCCTTGATTAACCACTGCCGGGATAGTGTTAAAATTTGGAGTAAACTCAAGTTGTCCCTTGCGGGTCGGACAAACCTTATAAAAATGATTATGATGCCGCAATTGCTTTACGTCCTTCACAACACCCCGATGGTCATCCCCCTATGTAAATTTCGTATTATAAACTCGATTTTTCGGTCCCTTCTCTGGCAGTTAAAACCGGCCAGGATAAAGCTGGAGCAGTTGCAGCGCCCAAAAGATGCTGGAGGACTGGCGTTGCCCAATCCCTGGCTTTATTACTTAGCCGCACAACTACAACACATTTCAAGGGCAGTTAGTCCCCAGACGGAAGTGCTTCTGAATCTGCTGGATTCCACGCCGGCGCTCCTTCGATTTACCACAGGGTCGGGGGTGGCGGATGGTCTTGAGGCCCTGCGTTTTAGTAGGTCTAATAAATTATTCCCCACTTATGTACTTATGCAAAAAATCTGGAATAAGGTCAGAACTATGCAGGGGGTGCAGGGATTCACTAAGTATAGTCCCATATGGGATAATAATTGCTACCCGGAACTGGAGAAATTGCCCTATGGCTCCAAGTGGCTACAGTTTGGAGTATCTCATATGTCCCACATTTTCCGAGAGGGAAAGTTGAGGCCCTTCTCGGAGCTTAAGGAGGCCTTCCAACTCCCTACCACAATGTATTTTTATTACCTGCAGCTTCGGCATGCGATTGGGGCCCAGGGGGAGGGGGGCCAGTGGTCCTTGGATTCCACCCCTATCTTCAATTACATGTTTGATATTGACACTTACAAGGGCTTTATCTCCTACAGCTACACAATGCTTCTTAACCTTTTTCATAGGGACTTTCCTATTAAGGTGGTGGAACGGTGGGAGCGTGATGTTGGCGCCTTCGAGGAGGAGCAGTGGGAGGAGGCCTTACAGGCTGTTCCCCGGTGTTCTCTTAATGTGGCTCAGCGGGTCTCGCAACTATATATCCTTTTGCGGGTGCATTATACCCCAGCTAGATTGGCTCGCATGGGGGTGAGGGCAGATGCCGATTGTACCAGATGCAGTAGGGATCATGGAGATTTGATCCATCTCCTTTGGAGGTGCCCGAAGCTCCATCTTTATTGGTCACAGGTCCTGGACACCCTTACTAGAGTCTTTCAGACAACTATCCCTGCTGATCCTAAACATTGTTTGTTGGGCATACTTGATGCGCTGCCGCTAGAGGATGTATATAAACAAGCTGTGGCGAGGGCTCTCTTCCAGGCCCGAAAGCTGATCTTGAGGCACTGGAAATCCACGGAGCCCCCTGCTCTGCAGGAATGGATCACCCAAATGGGTGACACACTCCGCTTAGAAAAGTTGATTTACCAGCGCAGGGGGGCGAGAGGTAAATTTGATAGCATGTGGGCCCCATGGTTGAATGTCCCCGGACTAGCCCCAGTGGATTTGGTTTATGACCGATTGTTTTAGGCTTTAAGATGGGTACTTTTGCCTTGTTTCTTACGGTGGGAGTGGGGGGTGTAATCCTTGCAACTAATAGTGGTTCTCCAATGTTTTTTCTTTATTTTTATTTTATTTCTCCCGGTCTGTTATATATATATGCTGTGTTGCTTTTATGTATGCTGAACCTTGCAGTCTTTTTGGTCTGTATATACCCTTTTTGCTCTGAATCATGTATGTGTGTTTACTTTTTGTGCTCAATAAACACGTTTTGTTTGATTAAAAAAAAAGATTATAAGTCCCCCGTAGGTCTAGCTTGGAGAAGATGACAGCCCCCTTAAGTACATTAAACCGTTCAAGAATGAGAGGCAAAGGGTAGGAGTCTTTTACGGTGATTTGATTTAACCCTTGATAGTCTATGCATGGTCGAAGGCCCCATCTTTTTTTTCAACAAAGAAAAAACCTGCTCCTACTGGAGAAGAAGAGGGTCGGATAAAACCTCTTTCCAAGTTGTCTTTCACGTATTCCTCCATGGACTATTGTTCAGGCAAAGACAGGGGATAGGTCCTTCCTTTGGGAAGAGGTGCTCCGGGAATCAATTTAATTGTACAGTCAAAAGGACGATGTGGAGGTAAAACCTCTGCCTTTTGCTTGCAAAATACGTCTGCAAAGTCATGGTATTCACGAGGCAAGTTAGGTGGGACAGTCACAGGAGCCAACATACAAGCAGAAAGTCTTTTGGGTTGAGACAAACAGTTAGGATGACAGAACGATCCCCAAGAGGTTAGTTCTCCATTTTCCCAATCAAAAGAAGGATTATGTTGTTGTAACCATGGGTAACCAAGGATAATGGGCAGAAGCGGAGAATCAATAAGAGACCAGACAACTTCCTCCTTGTGAAGTACGCCCACCTGAAGGGTGATTGTCATAGTCTCAAATTTCACAATGCCATCTCCCAAGGTCTATCCATTTAGGGTGGTGATGTTCAGGGGTCTAGACTTTGGAACAAATGGGATGTTGTTTTCTTTAGCAAATGTGTAGTCCAAGAATATGCCAGCAGCTCCAGAATCCACAAAAGCCTCACAGGAGACAAGTTTAGAGGGTAAATGGATAGTTGCCGGAACGGTAATCTTGGTCTTGGAGGATATACCTGTAAGGTCTAAGTCAGCTCCTCCAACACTGGTTAGACCCTGCATTTTACTGGATGGGAAGGGCAGACAGATAATAAATGTCCTTTAAGTCCACAGTACAGGCAGAGGCCCAATGAACGCCTCCTTTGTCTCTCTGACTCAGTTAGGTGTAGATGGCTCACATCCATGGGTTCCACAGGAGCCTGGGATTCAACAGAGGTTTCAGGTTCTGGCTGAGGTGGTGCTTGAAAGTTAGGGGCCAAACGGTAAACTGGCTTACGAGACTTGCGGGTTCTAAGTCTCTCTTGGCACCTTTCATGGTACCGGACATCCAGATGAACACACAGCTCTATGAATTTCTCAAGGTCTTCTGGGGGATCCTTATAGACTAATTCGTCCTTGATGCGACATGCAAGACCTTTTTCGGAAGGCTGCACGTAATGCCCTTGTGTCCCAATTAGTCTCAGCAGCAAGGATACAGAACTCAATAGCATATTGTGCCACAGACCTGGTGCCTTGTTGCATGTCCAAGTATTCAGCTTCAGAAGCTCTATCTGGCTTGTCAAATACAGTCTGGAGAGAAAGAAATTTGTCAGCATCTTGGAGTACAGGATCATTGCGTTCCAGATAAGGAGAGACCCAGGCCAGGGCCTTCCCCTTTAACAAGGAAATTACAAAAGTCACTTTGGCAGATGAAGTGCTAAAAGTCGCAGGGTTGTTGTGGAAATGCAAATGGCAAACATTCAAAAAGCCTCTGCAGTCCTCAGTATCACCACCAAACTTGTCAGGCAAGGGAAGTTTTGGTGGTACAGAAGAGGCGGGTTGGATCGTAGCAGAAGTATAATCTGGAGTCTGAACCGTTGCAGAGGGACCAGGCAAACAAGATTTTAGAATAGTGCAAAGTTCATCTAACTTGGCGTCCAGGGAAGAAAGATGCTGTTCATGAGCTCCAATCAATTGTCCCTGATGTGTAATCGCCTTAACAATCTCAGCAGGGTACACTGCCATTGTGGCCCGTTTATAATGTAAGGTACCTGTGAAAGGTAGTATCCGAAGTGGAGCTTATATGCTGAGGACTCAGGCAAAATGTCATTAGGCAGATTCCGTCTGCAACAGATCAGGCAAAGTAGTACACAATCGAAATCCAAAGAGTGGTCAGGCAGGCAAAGGTCATACACGAGCTGGCGGTGAAGTACTAAATCGGCAAGCTAGAGAGTAGTCAGGAATTCAGGCAGGAGTTCAATACGAAAGACAAGATCACAGAGCAGTCAAAACACCCAGGGAACTAATCCACATAAACGGGTGCAGAGTGATAGCATCACTTCCTATTTATAGGCTGCATAGATAATCAAATTGTCCACAGCTGGCAGCAGGTGGAGCTAGTGAGTCCGAGGTAATGCTGAACACTGCAAGGACATTCCCAAAAGACCAGATCTCCTCTGTAGCACAGCAGGTAAGGCTACGGCCGTGAGACCAGAAAGGTCTTGGTTCGAATACACCCAGAGACATGACTATACCTTTGTGAATATCCTTAATATTCATAATTCTAATTTGCGTGTTCTTTTTATATCTTTCGTCATTTTGTTTTTCCTACAGATGTAGAGGCACCCTGGATGCCCCTCGATGATCGTACCGATCCGTGTACCCAATTTGCCATTTGCCATGGTTATACAACCAAAGGGGACATCCATCAAAATCCTTGGTGCTATCTGGATCTTATGCGCATATATTCCTGTCTGTCAACCCTCTATAGATGTGCGCCCAGGGACGATCACCAGATGCTGATACTCAGCTCTGAACCAAGGCGGAGGCTGTGGTGTTGTGGCCGCCCTAATTCAGTGCTTACATCCCGCGCTATGATTCAATCTGCATAGACATCTGACATCACACTCATGCTCCGCCCATGGGGCGTGTCATCACATCCAACCATACAGACATGGGCGGCCCTCTGGTGCGGGACACGTTGGAGGTATCTTCCTGACACACCCAATGACGCACCATACACGCCCGTCTCAGCGTTCTGACGTTTCATACGTCACACGCTGTGGGACTACAAAGCAGCCCTGCGAGCGCACACAAGCCGCACAGGCCATTCGGGGAAGACCTCACTTACACGAGCTGTGAACAAGGTCACAGTACTCTTCTTTAAACAAACTGCTAATGTCCACAATGGTGGACTGCTTTAGCGCTACAAATCAATATAACTTGCGCAATCCAGCGCACTTATATGTTTTTTTTCTTTTGGTTGTTTTCTTTAGCCGTTTTTTCTGTACCTCTCATTGAGGACCTGAGCATCTACTCACACTCCTACATCGGAAGTGTTGTCTTGAGGTATCTCCTTTTCATATATATACAGTAATTTAACTAATTACTAGCAATCTGTTTTTTCTTTGGTACCAATCTTGTTTATTTCCTTTTATCATTTCTCTAGACTGCCGCCCAGGCATAATTACCCAGCAGTAAAAATTTCACTGCTGTGTGTGTGTGTGTGTGTGAGGTTTCCTTGTCTTCCCTGCGTTTTATGCGATATAGAAACAGCCTTATGTAAGTTCAATACCGCTTTGAATCTAATTTGTGTCCATTGTGGGACACTGTATACACATACATATAATCTATTTATATTTGTTTTTTATGTAAAGCAACTATGTAAATCTATATATGAACATACTTTTAATTGGACATTGCAGCTGTGGAGACATAGCCCTCCGCCTGTGATCAATTGATCCAATCAATATTGAAATCAGAGCCGTAGTAACATAAAAAGCTCCCTCATAGGTATATCCCTTACTTAATATAAATCTTTTTTGAACATAATTCATTTGAATCAATCTCCCTAACCTGGAGCTAATACGTATGGGCCATCAGCCTCATTTATATCCACACTCACTATTTTTTATTTATTGTATTTCAATACTTATAATACACCTCATATCTTTGTTCATTTCCTTAAGATATTTCTCTACTCATGCTAGGTTACCTCATTACAATATATGCTTTACCGCACTCTAAGATTGCTTTTATACACTCCCAAAATAGGGTTGACGGGTGGTGTATGTTTCGCATGCCTTGATCCAGTCGCACCTTTTGTTGTATTCAACATAGCAATTCCTGCTTGTTGATCCATTGGCCCACATTCCACGATCATTCCAGAGGTACCTATGTGCTCTACGTCAATGTTTGTTGAAAGATAATGATGGACAAATATTTTTTGCTTTATTGTATTTACTGTATACATAGGCGTGCCCACAGGGTGTGCCGGGTGTGCCCAGGCACACCCTAATCATCCCTGCTGTGCTCTTCAACATACACAATGTCAGTGTATGTAACAGTCACTCAGTCGCAAATACAGCTGTGTACTGCGAGTAGGAGCCTGGGAGGAATGAGCAGGGAGGGAACTAGCCCCCACCTCCTCCTGATCACTGGTTGCTATAGCCGCTTGGCATCTGGCAACCAGTGACGTCACTGCTCACGTTGCAAGCAGAGGAGGATTTCACGTCCTCCTCCTCTGCGCTAGTGCTGCTGGGGAGTCACGCTGGTTTCTCGTGTCTGCTCCAGTGACTGCCTTGCTGCTTCTGTGGGGTGTTTCTGTTCCCACAGCTGCGAGGAGTCTCTCCCTCTAACTTCCTCCCCCCCTCCTGTCCACCTCACACTAACTCACGGACTGAAGCCCCCTCCCCCCTTCTCCTTGGCTCGGATGTCAGGAGGGAAGGAGGGGGAGGAGAATGGACACACTGCACAGGAAGACAGGACATGCTGATCTGAGGTCAGTACATAATCTTAATGCTTGGCACTTGTTGCAGAGAAGGAGAAGGAGACACAGAGACAGGGGGCAAGTTGTCAAAGAAGAATACTTGCAGTGATTTTGGGGGATAAGAGCATGCTGTATGTGCTAGGGGGGCACTTTAGGAGGGAAGATAAATCATTTTTGATTCAACCCCTCCTTCCAGCTCAATTTCTCTCTCCTCTCAAAGTGTGCCCCCCTAGCACATACAACATGCTCTTATCCCCCAAAATCACTGGCAGTATTCATTTTTGACAACTTGCCCCTTCCCTTCCCCATCTTCAAAGACAATCTGTCTGCTATTGAGGGGACAAATGTACCATCTGGAAACTTTGCTAGAGATTCAGGGCAATTGCTCCAGGTGCCAGTGCCCCCCTGTCAGGCAAGTTAGTGAAGCCAAGTGCCTGACCCTTTTTCAGCAATGGGCTCCAAGACTCAGGGCTGGTTCACACCACAAACAACATAGGAACATGTTGTGCGTTCCTTTGCAATTCACAAGCCTTCCAGGTTGTGTGCGATTTCAGCACTTTCATTTGAATGGGATGAAACAATGTCGGTCTGCACCAAGAGCTGTGCATGCGCTACTTTACAAAACACACAGCAACTGGATCGCATGGTGCTGCTGATCATACATTCTGGTGCAGGCAAACACTGCATTTGCTACCTACATTTGGGTAGTCATTAACCCCTTGGCACCGGCCACACACAAATATGCGGCTTCTCTGTGCCTTGGCCTTGGCACAGAGAGGTCACATATTTGAATGAATTGCGATCAGTAGCACTGTGCCGAGAGTGAACGCCCTGAGCACCCCCTTCACAGTTACCGGCATCTAAGCGAAAGCTTGCGATCGCTGCAAGCGATCAGGAGATTTTGGATCATGTGCACCAGGAGGCAAAGTGTAAAGAGGTTAAGTTGACACCCACTACAGATCGCTATGGGAGTGCATTTTGAAATGCACACAAAATGCAGGATTCCCTCACAGCATTCTGGTATAAACAGACCCTTAGTCCGGATACACAGGATTTCATTTTTTTAGGAAGGTCCCACCAAAATCTTGCACATGTGCCCCGCTGATTTCATACGCCCCTGCCCCAAAAGTCGGCAATTTTTTTTTTAAAAATCATCTTTTTGTGGGGGTGTCCCTGAATGGCAGTTTGGAAATGTGGTCACCCTACCCTCCGGCCTTGTGACTCATCTACATTAGAAGCAGGCAGCGAAGTAGCCTGGTTAGCGGCAGCGGAAGGTGAGTGGCTTTAAGCAGCCTGTTTTGTTTAATCAAGGTGCAAGTGTGAGAGTGACAGCACTGTGGATGGTCTGTGGACAAATGCTTTTTACCTTTTTGGACGCCTATGGCTCTAATCAGGTGTTTCCAAAAAATACCCCGAGCACTGAATGTATATGCCAAGGGGTGGCGGGATTTGCTGGAGTGTCTATAGATGTTGGCTGATGGAGTCTCTATTGTCACTGGGTGATCTATTGATGCTGGGGAAGTCTATTACTGCTGGTGGGATCTATATTTCTGGGGCGGGGGGTCAATTGCTGATGGGAGAATACTACTGTTGAGGGAGGGGGCTTATGTTGCTGGCTGCTGGAGAGTATATTGATACTGGATTCTGGGAGATCTATTGTTGCTGGGGGGTATTTCTTTTGGGGTGATATTTTGTTGCGGGGGAGATCTATTGTTAATTGGAGTGATCTATTGTTGCTGGTGAAGCTATTGTTGTTGGGGAGATGTCTTGTTATCAGGGGATCTATTGTTGCTGGGGGGATCTAACACATTTATTTAAAGCAGTAAATACAATTCAGGATATAAAAAAAATCATACTTACAGTTCAGTTTTTAAAATTGCTTATTTGATTAAGAGATTTATTTAAAAGCATTGTTTATGTTAAGATTATTTAATTAATAAGTTAAAAAAAATTATGTTTGTTTTCATTGATAGTTTTTTTTTGTTAAAAATGTTTTAATACATTTAAAAATGTTTGTTAACATTTTATTTATAAGAGTGTGGAGAGAGAGAGAGAAAGAAAACAATGGAGAGAAAGAGAAAACGAGAGAGAGAAAGAGAAAACGAGAGAGAGAAAGAGAGAACGAGAGAGAATATGAATGTATATCTATCTATATATAGGCACACACACACACACATGAACGTGTTTTTGAGGTTTGGTTTGAGGTGCACACCCTAATGCAATAGGCTGCGCACGCCTATGACTGTATACCTTTTCCACATATATAATTTATTTTCATATGACTATTGAATAAGTTATTCTATTTTTATATGATGAATCATGATGATTTTGATACTTCTAACATTCTTGTAAAATGATCTATGTATTTGCAATGTCTTATTAAGTTTTCATCTATCTATTCTAGATTGTCTTATATACTTACATGTCCTTGAGGAAGCCCCAATGGGCGAAACATGTAGGACCCACAGTATATGATACTATATAAGTCAATCAATGTTGAATTGCAATCTCTCATATGATCATGGTTTTTAGCCTTTTTTGTATTAATAGAGTGTACAATTAAAACTATATATTTTTTATAAACCTTGTCTCCCTGTATGATCTCTGTGGTTCCAGAGCTATTATCATTATTTAATTGTTCCAGTGTTATACCCAATTAGCATTCATATAGTCCCACACCCTATCCCTTAATTGGGAATATATACCTATTTCTCTACCAGGGACGGTAATGCATTTGGCTACCTATGCTATATTTTCAAGTGCAAGCTCTATATATTTCTTCACAGGTCCAGACCAGTTGAGGGTCAGGAACCTGGTTAGTCTGTTTTTAAAAGGGGAGAAATGTGACAGAACCCACTGTCACTGTGTCTTTTGGAAGGGACTGGGGGCTGGCCTCCTACTGACAGACTATGGGCCAGAACAGATACTGGAGACCTGGGACATGCTGGCACTGAGATAATGTAATGTAATATAATGTAATGTAATGCTACAGCCCTTCTCCCCCCATCCCCCCTCTTGTTGCTGTGCCTAATTGTGTTGGTTCATGTCACATAGACAATGGAGACTGGGCTGGAGACGTCTCTCCGCAGGGGGTGGGTATTGAGAGACTGCCTGCTTACCATAATCTCATTAGGTTTATCTGTATCCTGTTTCAATGTACAAATGTTCAGTTCCCATTGGTTGTTCCTTGCCCCCCTCCCCTCTTAGACAAGGCTAAGGGGAGTGTCCCTAACTGTGTGTAAAACTGTATGTTTTGGATTTATTAACAGTTTAAGCTCTGCATGTTTAACCCTCAACACCTGTGTGGATTGTCTCTTGATTGAGGCGTTAAGGGCTGGGTATGGCGAACCTGCAGGCTGCGGGTGCGTTTGGAGGACAGGAGACACAGGTCTGGTGGATGTGCCCACCTGGGGTATCTGAGATCCATCACAGTATACTTCTATATGTAAAAAACAAGGACATTTTTGAACAGCCCAACTGGCATCCTTAAAAATCCCACACCATACACCGGTTTCGGGGATCTCCTTTAGCTGTGGCTGCACCTGCTGGGGCGGGAGTGCTCATCGTAGCTCCAGGGGGGCAGTAGATACTCAGGTGAGTACTAGCCCCATTGTAGTTGCTCCTCCCTTGTCGACGTCGCCCTTAGCAGGTATGGGGTCGAGTGTCACTTCCCCGGCGGTAGCTGGAAGTTCTCAGGTGAGTAACACAGGGAGTACAGCAGATGGGGTGACAACGGATGGGGTTCGGTTAGCAGACGCAGCTTGGGGTGAGGTTTACATCTGCTACGATGGACCTCTGGGGTCACATTTGAAGTCGGAAGTGAGGGAGAGGATATGGAAAGAAGACTACATGGAGATATTCTCGTTGCTCCCGCTGGGAAAATTCAATTTAGATAATGTGAAGCCGGATGAAAGCAAAAAGGAGGAGGAAGAGAAGTGGCGGTATCGTCTTATCCCGCGTACGTTTGTCAATTGGGCACAAGCGTTTTACATTTTAGCTAGTGTGATTGGCGAAAAGGCACCGGAGAATTGTTCGAAGTTATTTTGCTATATTGACTCCATTAGCGAAGCGCAGAGGGTTTATGGGGGAGTGGCTTGGCTGTGGTATAATGAGGAGTTCCGGCAGTGCAAGGCCTTGAGACCGGCCCTGCGCTGGGATCAGAAGGACATTGGTTTGTGGATGAGGATTATGTCTCAACCCAAGTCAGGGTCTCAGCCCTTTCAGGGGGGGCTGGGGGTGCCCGAGCCTCTTCGCCATCGGCCGAAAAGCGCAAAGGGTTTTGCTGGCAGTACAATGAGGGCTCCTGCAAGTTCGGGGGTTCCTGTTGTTTCCGCCACGAGTGTTCCGGCTTTGTCCAAATGCTTTAAAAAAGGAAAGAAACCGGGTGACGCTAGAAAGAGGGATGACGCCGGTGAGGGTGGAAAAATGGCGCCGTACCTAAGTAGGTATCCGAACAGGGGGCGGCGTACATTGTGGTTGGGCTTTAAGGAGGGTTTCCCGATTCCCAGTGAATTGGGGGCTATCCTCCCAGTCACGGCCAACCTGCGTTTGGCGTACGAACATCCTGAAGTGGTTTCTGAGAAACTGCAGAAGGAGGTTATGTTGGGCAGGATGGGGGGGCCATTTTCTGAATCGCCAATTGGGGACTTTGTGGTGCTAAAGTGGGAGCCGAATCAGTTCCGGCTCATACATCACCTTTCCCATCCAAAGGGAGGGTCGGTGAATGATTCGATAGATCCAGCCCTGTGCTCCGTATCGTATGCATCATTTGACGAGGCTGTGCCGTGGGTCCAATGTTTCGGTAAGGGGGCACTTATGGCAAAGACTGACATTGAGTCAGTGTTTCGCCTGCTACTGGTGCATCCGGAGAGTGTCAGGTTGTTGGCTTGTCATTGGGAGGTTTTTTTTTTGTGGATAGGTGTTTGCCCATGGGTTGCGCTATTTCTTCTCCATTTTGAGCCGTTTAGTTCATTTCTGGAATGGGTGGTTAAGGATTTGTCGGGCCTGAGCGCGATTTTGCATTACCTAGACGACTTTCTGGTGATAGGTCCGCCGGATGATCGGTCGTGCCTGATTTTGTTGTCCACCATTCAGCATATTTTCAAGGTTTTTGGTGTTCCGCTGGCGCAGGACAAGACTGAGGGGCCAGTCACGGTGTTGAAATTTTTGGGTATCAATAATGATAGGTTGCCCAGTCACAAACTGGAGGATCTGCGGCAGATGGTGGCGTTGGTGGCTCGGGGAGGAAAAATTAAGTTGTGGGACTTGCAGTCTTTATTGGGGAAGCTCAACTTCACTTGCCGCATTATGCCTATGGGTAGGATTTTTTGCAGACGTCTGGCGGCTGCCACGGCTGGGGTTAATCATCATTTTGTTTGTTTGGGCTGGGAACACTGAGAGGATTTGAGAGTGTGGGAGACGTTTCTTGACCAATACAACGGGAGATCGTTCTGGGTGGTACAGGCAGGAGACTTGGAGCTCTTCACTAACGCGGCTGGATCGGTTGGTTTTGCTGCTTATTTTCAAGGGCGTTGGTGTGCCGACCTGTGGACAGAGACTTTGGCAGGTTCGGCGTTGATCAGGAATCTGATGTTTAGATGGGTCTTGCTAAAAAAAGTGCATAAAACACAGGGCAACTAACGCTGTGAATGCCAATGTAACAGTGTACCAACGTCCCGATAATATGTAACTGGGAATTAAGCTGGGCTAATGAAATGGACTTTAGACGGTACAAGTAGAAAATCTATAAGTATATTTATTCATAAAAATAAAAAGTATACGAAGAAAGAGATGATATACAGAACTTTGTCAACACAATGATATAATATCAGCATATTTGTCACATATATTAGGAAATATTACATAAAAGTTTATGCTAGTGCATAAATGCTTATCTCACAAAACCATACAGCACCAAAAGATATATAAAACTTTTAGATCCTTAGGACTGGATTGGATATGCGGAGTGATGGAGGTTGCTTTTCTCACTTCTAGATTTGAGCGGACACCTGGATGTTTGGGTTCGGGTCTGAACCCGAACTTTAAAAACTTTAAAAAAAAAGTTTGGGTTCGGGAACCCGAACCCGAACTCCGAACCCCATTGTAGTCAATGGGACACGGACTTTTAGAAAAAAGCCCAGTCTTCCCTCTTCCTGGGCTTCCCCAGTGACGTAGCAGAGGGTGCGGGGTCACGTGACGGGAGGCCCTGCCTCCCCTATATAAGTAATGCCACAGCTTCAGCGCATCATTCGCTGGGCTGTGTCCAGCAGTGAGAGGAGGTCGGCGATGCTGCTCTCTGGATGGATGGATCTTCTCATCGCTGGAGATCACCCGCACCGTCACTGGATCAGGACAACGTTGGAGCAGGAAGCCGGGAACGAGTGGATTATCACCGCTGGAGTTTTTTTTTTTTTATTAATAAAGGACTTTATTCTACTGTGTGTGTGTTTTTTTTTTTACAAGAATTTACACTGCCTTCGTGAAATGGTAGGGGTACAGTGCGTCATTCGCTGGGCTGTGTCCAGCAGTGAGAGGAGGTCGGCGATGCTGCTCTCTGGATGGATGGATCTTCTCATCGCTGGAGATCACCCGCACCCGTCGCTGGATCAGGACAACGTTGGAGCAGGAAGCCGGGAACGAGTGGATTATCACCGATGGAGTTTTTTTCTTTCTTTTTTTTATTAATAAAGGACTTTATTCTACGGTGTGTGTGTGTGTGTTTTTTTTACAAGAATTTACACTTCCTTCGTGAAATGGTAGGGGTACAGTGTACCCCATTACCATTTCACACAGGGGGGGTCAGGATCTGGGGGTCCCCTTTGTTAAAGGGGTCTTCCAGATTATGATAAGCCTCCCGCCTGCATACCCCCACAACCACCGGGCAAGGGTTGTGGGGATGAGACCCTTGTCCCCATCAACATGGGGACAATGTGCTTTGGGGGGCACCCCAAAGCACCCTCAGAATGTTGAGGGCATGTGGCCTGGTGCAGTTCAGGAGAGGGGGGGCGCACTCTGTCCCCCCTCTTTTCTGCGGCAGGCCAGGTCAACGTGCTCGGATAACGGGTCTGGTTATGGATATTTAGGGGGAACCGCACGTCATTTTTTTTTTAAATTGACGGCGGGGTTCCCCTTAATATCCATACCAGACCTCCGCGCATTTTTTTTTCCCGAACTCCGAACCCGGACCCGAACTTTTTCCAATTATTCGGGTCCGGGTTCGGGAAAAACCCAAAGTCCGTACCGAACCCGAACTTTACAGTTCGGGTTCGCTCAACTCTACTTGCTTCTACTCGCATATCTTCTGGTGCTGTATGGTTTTGTGAGATAAGCATATGTGCACTAGCATAATCTTTTATGTAATATTTCCTAATATATGTACTGTGACAAATATGCTGATATTGTATCATTGTGTTCACAAAGTTCTGTATATTATCTCTTTCTTCGTATACTTTTTATTTTTATGAACAAATATACTTATAGATTTTCTACTATATCTACTTGTATTGTCTAAAGTCCATTTCATTAGCCCAGCTTAATTCCCAGTTACAGAAATCTGATGTTGTTAGAATTTTTCCCTATAGTGCTGGCGGTTGAACTGTGGGGGTTTGAATTTCAGAACCGGAGGGTTCGATTTCATTGCGATAATATGGGGGTAATTCAGGCAATTAATTCCTTGACGGCATCATCCTTGCCTGTGGTGCGTTTGCTGCGTTATTTGGTGTTGAAGTGTTTAACGTTAAACATTGTGGTGTGTGCTGTGCATATTCCTGGAGTAAAAAATTAGGTGGCTGACGTGCTCTCTCGTTTACAGTGGGACAGGTTTTGGCGGCTGGCTCCAGAGGCGGAGCGGGAGGCAGGTGCTGTGCCCCAGTGGCTTATGGGACCTCGTGTCGGAACAGTGATGTCTTTGGTTCGGCGTTCGGTAGTGGAATCTACTTGGCGGTCTTATGAGCGTGTATGGAGGGAGTGGCTTGAGCTGGTGAGTAATCTCGGGTCGCGGTCCTCTGATGAAGATAGGCTCCATGCCTTATTGTATTTTCCAGGGCGGAACTGTGAGCCTGTGTGTCTGTGGCGCTGTTGAACGTAAAATTGTCAGGTTTGGTGTTCTTGTTTAAATTGTGGGGGGTTGCTGATGCTACAAAGTCCTTTGTGGTCCGCAAGGCCTTGCGGGGCTACAGGAAGGGGAGGGTCAGGCCTGATTCCAGGCGACCGTGTCGTTGAATATGTTGGATGTGTTGGTGGGGGTATTACCCCAGGTATGTCATTCTCGGTTTGAGGTCGGTTTGTTCAGGACCGCGTTTATCGTGGCATTTTTTGGGGCGTTAAGGGTAGGATAGTTGGTTAGTCCATCAAAAGCGGTGGCTGGTGGTTTAGATATCTCAGACGTGGTGTTAGAAGGGGATGCTCTCAAGCTGTTAGTGCGTAAGTCAAAAACTGACCAATTGAAAAAAGGGACCAGTGTTGTTTTGGGGATGGTGCCCGGTCTGGCATTGTGCCAGGTAGGGGTTTCCCCTGGGAGTGGTTGTAACGTTACGCCAAATTCGATTCAGGTTTATGGATCGCAACTGCGGAGACTTTTCAGGTTAAAACCCAGGTTTCACTCTTAACTCAGTTAAGAGTTTGGGTTCTATCATCACAGCCTCAGTAAAGTAAATAGTGCTTATTCCTGCATTAGCAACATAAAAGTAAATCTTGGTATTACTGTTATAGAACAGGTATAGGGATAAGTGTAGCGGCAGTACTGGGACTGCACACTAGGGGTCAGACTAAGTAGAGAGAGTGAACTCAGTGATACTGGTATTATACAGACAGGACTGGGTTCCTTATGGACAAAATAGTCTACATATCATAGTTCAATGGTTAGTACCAATAGTAACCGACATCATAGGTAGAGCACAATGGTGAGGATATCTGTAGCAGTGAAGATAAACTTGAATGCTGTAGTTGAGACTCTAGGGGTGCTATATAGTACTCAATAATATTAGCAGTGCACACAGGCATGGAAGCAAACGTCAGGCATGTAAAGCAATGCAGGTAATTGGTATCTATAGCAGTGAGCATAACATGTGAGCTGTAGTTCAGACTGGAGTGAAACTCCTTAGTACTTTAGCAAAGAGCACAGCCTTGAAAGCAAAGCGACAAGCATGGAGAGCAGAGCATAGTATTTGATATCTATAGCAATGAACTTTAACATGAAAGCTGTAGTTGAGACTTTAGTGAAACTCCATAGTACTTGATAAGATTAGCATAGCAGTGAACATAACATGGAAGCAAGCGGCAAGTATGGAGATCAGCGTTTAGTAATTGGTTTCTATAGCAGAGTACTTGCGGTTGCAGATAGCTGGGCATGGATGAGCGTCCTGGGAGCCTGGACCTGGTTGCTGAGAGGGCTGTGCCGTGCGTGGAGTCCTGGTGGTCCAGTTCAGGAAGCTGGAGCTTAGTAGAGGTGAGTCTGGAAGCCCAGCTGACAGTAGCGTACTGTCAGCAATAGAGGAACACCATTCTGTCAGTGCTGGGAGTTTAAATAGGCCGCACAGGAGCGAACCAGGAAGTACCACTAGGTGGCGCACCTCCGCAACCACCGTGGAGAACAAGGCTGCAGGAAGTGAGAGGATATTCAGGAAGAAGGAAGAGAGTTGACTGGGAAAGAAGCAACTATAGTTGTACTTAGTGGAAAGTTATTAGTGTGACGTTACAGTGGTCAGCTATACGGCCGCCTGGGGCGGGCCCTCTCCAAGTGCACGGCAATGGGTCGTTCTTGTCTCGGTATCAATTTTCTGTAGTTTTTAAACATTGCCTGGTAGCCGGGGGTTCAAGGCTGCGGAATATTCCTCTCATTCCTTTAGGATTGGGGAAGCGACTGAGGCTGCCCGTTGGGGGCTGAGCGATTAAATTTTACAAAGAATAGGTTGGCGGGAGTCGCACCGGTTCAGGCTGTATGTGCGCCCCCACTTGCTTTAGGGAGGGGTGTGTACTTTCCCTTCCCCTGTTGTTACTGTCAGTGTTTGTGTGTTATCTAGGTTTTTCTGCTGGGTTGAGCATGGGGAAGCATGTCTGGTTGTAGTTTCTCCATTATGTGTTGTGTTTCTTGTTTTTCAGGCTCGGTGTGCCTGATGTGGATCCTAGGCCATTCATACAGTATGTCCATTGGGGGGCTAGTAGGGCTTTGGCTAGACCAGGAGGCAGGCAAATGGGTTTTTCACAGGAGGAGGCCTTGGTCAGGTGGATCGGGATCTCAGGCATGCTCTGGGTTAGTGTTATATCCTCTGTATTGTGAGGGACACTGGAACAATGGATGTTTATTCAGTACAGGCTGTACACTGGAACATGCATCTCAGGACATTACATATCTCTGCTTTCTACATGTGCTCTCTCTAAGATGGCTACTATGCCCCTTGACCCTTGTCATCACTGCTGGGTGGAGCCAGCCTTAAAGTGCCAGTACATGTGGAATCCTTCAGGTATAACACCTTCCATCCATCCCTAAAAAAAACAAAAACAAAAAACACAACAAAACAATAACAGTCACAACACATTAACTGATAACTGTCCAATAACAGTCCTCCAAACACAGTAGAATTACGGGACTTCAAGCTTCCAGGAGCAGTTGCTGGGTTAATATGTCATCGGGTCACTTCCGTCGGCCCCGTCGAAAGTCTCGTAACCGCTCTTGCAACTGAAACCGGTCAGGAGGGTGACAGTGTCGTTGAGGCCGGGCATCCAGCGATTCGGGACCGGAGGAAACAGGGCTGGCCGGAATGGGTACCGGCAGGGCCAAGAAGGGATCCCCCAGCTCAGAGGGTAAACAGACCGGACCAGAGCTGGAGGGCTTTGTTGGAGCTGAGTTCAAAAGTTCAGAGTCCCCACAATCATCAGTCTCTGTGCATCCTGATTCGCTGGGAGGAGATCCTTGAGACACTGGTGGTTCAGCCGGCATCAGGGATTCGGGCAGTTGAGAACGAGGACGCAGTTGGTCCGCATGACGTCTGCAAATGGAACCATCTTCCAGGCGGACCTTGTACATCTTGAGTCCCAAAGTCTCTGCAATGACAGCAGGAAGCCAACGGGTGTTGGAAGCCCCATAAGATCGGGCCCATACCTTTTGTTGGGCTGTGAATCTGGGGAGCTCATTGTGTTTGACCATCTTGTCTTGGGACTGTAGTACATGTTCCTGGACTGTTTGAGGGCGGAGCATATCCAAAACAGTCCATGGCTGCCGCCCCAGAAGGAGTTCTGCTGGAGTTTTCCCAGTGGTTGCATGTGGTGTGTTTCTGTAAGCAGAAAGGAAGGAGTCCAGCTGCTGGGGTGACAGGGACTGTTGTTTACTTGCAGCCACTGTAGCTTTGAAATAGCGTTTAAAAGTCTGCACAAACCGCTCTGCTTGACCATTTGTAGCTGGGTGGTAAGGTGCGGTCAACTTGTGCTTGATGTTGTGGGCATGCAGGAAACACTGAAACTCCTGACTGGTGAATTGTGCACCGTTGTCTGTGATGATTTCTCTGGGGTATCCAAACATAGCAGCGAGATGTAACAGTATGGAAACCGTTGCCTTAGTCGTTGGCTGAGTAACAGGAATGACCTCAGGCCACTTTGAATGGGCGTCCACTATGATCAAGAAGGTTTGTCCTCTGATCGGGCCTGCAAAGTCCAAGTGTAGGCGAAACCAAGGAACCGTGGGCCAAGTCCAGGGCTGGACGCACCCTCGAGGAGGGTCTCTTGCCGTTTGTGCACATCCAGCACAAGCATTCACATATGTTGTGATATCTGAGTCTAGGTTTGGCCACCACACATAGCCTCTGGCCTTTTGTTTCATACGTGTGCTCCCGGGATGACCAGTATGTAGCAAGTCCAGAATGTGTCTCCGGAGGGTCTGTGGAATGATCACTCGGTCTCCCCATAAAACACAGTTGCCAGCCACAGTTAATTCCATACGCCTACGGAAATAAGGTTCATACTCCTGTGTGACAGTTGCAGGCCAACCGGACCGTACCCAGGAGAGTATTGTTTTCAGAAAGGTATCCTTGGTTGTATGGGCTGCTATCTCCCCAGAAGACAAGAAGGACATGCTGGTGTAACGACAACTCCTGACCGGTGGAGTAGAGTCCATGGACCTCCCTGTCAGTCGGGACATAGCGTCCGCATTAGCATTGGCATCATGACCACGATACTGAATTTTGTAGCTGTATGCCCCCAAGAACAGGGCATAACGTTGGAGGCGGGCCGCAGTAGTCTGGGAGATGCCTTTGTCAGGGCTAAAGATCTGAAGGAGTGGTTTATGGTCCATCAGTATGGTGAATTCCCTACCATACAGGTAAAGATGAAACTTCTTAATTGCCCATATCAGCGCAAGTGCCTCTTTGTCAATGTGTGAGTAATTGCTTTCTGCTTTTGTCAAAGACCTGGAGGCAAATGCCACTGGTTTTTCTGACCCATCTGGTAAGATGTGGGATAGTACCGCCCCCAGACCATAGGGTGAGGCATCACAAGCCAAGGTGAGAGGCTTCTGTAGGTCATAGTGCACGAGCATGCGTGACGCCAACAGCTTCCGCTTAGAAACTTCAAAAGCACGTTGGCATGCAGCCAACCAGTCCCATCTGGAGTGTTTCTCCAAAAGCTTGTTCAACGGAAACAAGGTGTGTGCCAGATCTGGCAGGAATTTGTGGTAATAGTTCAGCAAGCCAAGGTATGATCGCAGCTGCTGGAAGTTGGTTGGGGCTGGAGCTTTGACTAAAGCATCAACCTTGGCTTCCGTGGTATGTATACCTTCTGCATCCACAAGGTGGCCACAAAACTCCAATTTAGGCACCATGAATTGGCATTTTGCTAAGTTCACTTTCAGACCCTGTTCTTGGAGTCTCGCCAACACAAGCTCCACATTCTGCTTGTGTTCCTGGTCGGTCCGTCCTGTAATGAGCATGTCATCTAGCAGGCACTGAGTGAAAGTAATGTCTGCCAAAATCTCGTCCATTTTTCGTTGCCAAATGGCTGGGGCAGAGGCTACCCCAAACACCATCCGATTATATTGATACAGTCCCTTGTGGGTGTTGATGGTCAGAAACTTGCGGGAAGAGGGATGGACCTCAAACTGTAAATATGCTTGTTTGAGATCAAGCTTGGTGAACTTTTGACCCCCTGCAAGAGAGGCAAAAATGTCATCTACTCTGGGTAGGGGATACTGGTCTATTTCCAGTTGAGAGTTCAGTGCCATGCGGAAATCGCCACAAATGCGCAAGTCCCCATTCGCTTTCTGTACTGGTACAACTGGTGATGCCCACTCGCTGTGTTCTACCTTTCAGATGACACCTTGTTCCTCCAGCCGACTTAGTTCTGCTTCCACACCTGCTCGGAGTGCGAAAGGTACTGTCCGAGCTTTGAAGAACTTAGGCTGAGCGTTGTGTTTCAGCTAGAGTCTTACACAGTCATGCTTTATTTTTCCCAACTGGTCATCAAAAATATTTGGGAACCGCTGCTTCAGGGACACTACCCATCCCTCATTATCTCCTAATGGAATGGTAAAGGTGTTACAGGGACTTATGGCGATGTCTGGCATACCAAAGTGAGCAATCCAGTCTCTCCCAAAGAGAGGGGGTCCCCCATTTTCTAGGATATATAATGGCAGTCTCTTTGTCTGACCCTTGTACAATACCTTTACTTTTGCGTAACCCAGTGGGTGGAGTATCTGCTTTGAGTATGTCTGCAGTTTGATTGGTGTTGGGCGGACAGTTTTTCGGGTCTGAAGTTGTCTCCATTGTTTCTGGGTGATAACTGAAACTGCTGCTCCTGTGTCTACATCCATCCTGAGATTCTTTCCCTCAACGGTTACATCTACAGTCATTGCGGAGGGTGCTGAATGCATATGATGTATGTCTAATCTGTGGAGCACTTCCTCATCCTCTGACTCAGATGATGATGTATATCTTCCCACCATATATGACTTTGTCTTGGGGTTCAGAGGTTGTTTATCCCGCACCTTCTTGCTACGGCAAACTCGTTTCAGATGGCCGGTCCTACCGCAATTATGACAGGTCTGATCCTTAAATCGGCAGACTTTGTGATCATGGTCTGTATTCCCACAACGGTGGCAAGCGGACTCCCGGCTTGGTGGGGGTCTGTATTTCCAGTTTGCAGCAGTTGGTTTGACTGCTGTTCTGAAAACTTCCTGCTTCACCTCTTCCCTTCTGCTCTGGGGTTCAATTCCTCTGTATCTTTCACAGCCATTTCCATCACTGAAGCTATCTCAATTGCCTTTGTAAGGGTAAGGTCTTTCTCTGTTAACAGTCTCTTTTGTGTTGACTCACAATTCAGTCCCATGATAAACTTATCTCTCAGTGCAGTAGGTAGGTAGTCCCCAAAAGAACAGGTAGAGGCTAGTCTGCGAAGGGCGAGCACATAAACTTTAATCTCTTCACCTGTCTGCTGCTGCCTCTGATAGAAGCGAAATCTTTCTGCAATTTATAATGGTTGAGGCTGGAAGTGATCCTCTAGCAGTGTCAGCAGCTCTGCCAATGTCTTAGCTGCTGGTTTTACAGGGGAAAGCAGGTCTCTAAGAGTGTCATATGTTTTGGCCCCAACCACTGTCAGAAACACTGCTACTTGCCTGTTGTCTGGGATGTCATTTGCACTGAAATACTGTTCCAATCTCTCAACCCAGGAACTCCAGGATGTCTGTTCTCCAAACTCACTTAATGTCCCGATTAATGACATTTTCCTGCTGGGATCTGGGATTGCTTTTATCCAGGTGACAATCCACAATGTCTTTGTCTCTCTCTCAGACTGATAGACACTTTGTAAATCCCATCCTCGTCGCCACTGTTATATCCTCTGTATTGTGAGGGACACAAGACTCTGGTCTGGAACAATGGATGTTTATTCAGTACAGGCTGTACACTGGAACATGCATCTCAGGACATTACATATCTCTGCTTTCTACATGTGCTCTCTCTAAGATGGCTACTATGCCCCTTGACCCTTGTCATCACTGCTGGGTGGAGCCAGCCTTAAAGTGCCAGTACATGTGGAATCCTTCAGGTATAACAGTTAGGGTTAGGCCGGAGGTCCAGCGTTATGCATGTTTGGATAGGCCCCCCGATGTGCTGTTACTGCATGTTGGGGGCAATGACCTTTGTCTTTGGGCGTCCCGGGATCTTATCTGGGATGTCAAGTGGGATTTCTTCCACCTCAGAGTAGTTTTCCCGCGGGCCATCTTAGTATGGTTGGATATTGTTGGGAGGTTGTCATGGTGGGGACCCCGGTCCGTTAATAAGATCAACAAGGCACGGGTGAAAGTTAACAAGGCGGTGGCCAAGTACATGGTACGTAATGGGGGGCTGGCTGTTCGCCATTGCGAGCTGGAAGGGGAGTTTGGCCTTTATTTACGGGGCAATTGAGTTCATCTGTCTGAGGTGGGCACAGATATGTGGGTTCTGGGGCTCCAGAACGGCCTGCAACGTGCCTTAAGGCTGTGGAGGGGCGCCACCAGTAAGGTGTCACGGGTGGGTGTTGTGGCAGGGGTCTATGGTTCCTGGGGGTCGGATGGTGGTTGATATATACATATTTATATGGATATATTATATATGTGTAGCGGGGGCATTTTTGCCTTTTAATCTTGTGTTAATGTTGTGCAATGATATTTCATGACTAATGCTATAAATTGGTATTTGGCACCATCTAGTGGTTAAAATGTGAAATGGACTTAATTTATCTTTTTGTTGTTTTTCAAGAACATGGTGAGGTATTATGCAAATAGCCTACCCATGAACACTCGGGGCTGAAGTACATGCTGGGTAGGAGATAAAAAGCCCTGTGGTGGCCATCTTCGGTCTCTTGTTCCTGGGACGCATGGCCTGCCAGCAGAGCTCTGTGTGTGTGTGTGTGTTCCACAGAGCTCTGGCCTACATTGTGCTGAACAAACCAGTGACCCTTGGAGGAGGTAACTGAGGTCTCCCGGTCGTCTCTGAAACAGAACAGTGTGACAAACCAGCGACCCTTGTGAAACAGAACAGCGTGACAGTGTGGTCGCATGAAACCTGAGATCCTGTGGAGCGGAGGCATCCATTTGTCTGAACATCGTGTGGTGAGAGGGCTCATGCCCAGAACTTTGTACTGTTTTTCACACATCTAGACTGACTGCGTAGTGTTGCTGGGACCGGTAGTTCCACGGAACAGTTCAGTTAAACATGTGCACAGGCCTCAAGCCTGATTTGATTGTTTGGTGACTGCCGTTGGAGGTGTATTTCTAGGAAGGAGTGCACAGATACTTTCCACAATTTAAGCTACAGTTCTATGTTGTTCTACATTGCTTTATTGATCAGAGAACCCTTTGGATTATAAATCTTTGTCTCACGATAGCTAGACCATAGCTAGCAGAAGACAGAAGAAAATAAGACCAAAGACTATACTGTATTCTTATCGCAAGGCCTTGCAGTGCTGTTACCACTTACTAGAGACTGTAGGGGGAATATTGAGTTAATTATACTGTGATATATCATTCTTGCTGAATACTGTGTGCCACATAGTGGGTGTCATAGTGTCTACATGGTGTGCTGGAAGTGGGAAGGTGCTCAGTGCTGAGGTTGTTGCCTGAGCATTAGTCCCACTTGGAGACACCCCTGCTGAAGCAATACAGGTGGCTCTCAGGCGATTGCCATTTACAACCTCTTGTCTTATTATTGTATACCAATTGTGGTTCCATGTTAACGCAGAAACCTGTTCTAGTAAAGTTACCGTTTGCTTTAACATAATCTGTTGTGAGGCTTGTTAATTCTCCAAGCAGGTGTAACAGTGTATGCCCGGGTGACAACACAGGTAAAGTGAATATAATCTGTGTCTATGTACCTGTCTTTTATTATTGAGCTTTACATCAGCACTGCACCACAGCTGTGTCAAGGGGAGTGAGACCAAATTATTGGGGGGGGTGCAGAGTACAGACCCAATCAATTACCAGCGGCTCCTTCGGGGGTAGCGCTACATATGGTTGGTACGGGTTGGGGCCTGTAGTGGTATAGGCACCTTCCCTATCTGGGTAAATGGGCTATTAGTCATCAGGCTTTATGGAGAAAGTAGGATCAAGTCATTCGTCTCTGAGCTAGTGGGAGCACGGCTAGAGGCCAGGATATGATGGTGATGATGGACAGCCGATGATATAGGATTTGTTCTTACCTTCTCTCAGGAACCTCTGACACAGCAGAAAAAAGTTATTTTGTTTGGGTTAAAATGTTTATCTGTTAATATATATATATATATTTATTAAAGATATATATATATGCACCTCAGACGGCGCTCTGGTGAATGCGCCTGCACAGGTCGCGGGAATGTTTCGGGACTTTTTTGCCTCCCTATATGCTACCACGGTGTCGGATGACCTCTCTTTGATAGAATCCTTCCTGACGGAGATACAAATCCCCCAGCTGACTGAGGCCCAGACCAAGGAGCTTGAGGAGCCCCTGACACTTGAAGAAATCGCGCATTCTATAACAGAGTTTCCCACTTCCAAGGCTCCGGGTTCAGATGGCCTACCGGTGGAGTTCTACTCCTCCTACTAAGAATTATTGATACCTCAGTTACTGAAGTTGTATAACTCCATCTTTGAGACTTCCGATATGCCGACCTCCATGAGGGAGGCCACTATTGTTCTGATCCCTAAGCCGGGAAAAGACCCTCACCTCCCGGAGTCTTATCGTCCTATTTCCCTGCTTTAGGTGGATGTGAAGATACTTGCGAAGGTGCTTGCCATCCGCCTGAACAAGGTCATCCTTTCATTAATACATGGAGATCAGGCGGGGTTTATGCCCGGCAGGAACACATCATTTAACCTCCGGAGGTTTTTTATCAATCTTCAGGCCCCCCATGATAACTCAGGATGTAGAATAGTGGTTGCCTTGGATACAGCCAAGGCCTTCGACTCTGTCGAATGGCGCTATCTATGGAATTGCTTGGGTAGGTTTGGCTTAGGTCCCAGAGTTATCAAGTGGGTACAGCTCCTTTACCAGAGCCTGGTAGCCAGGGTCCTGGCCAATGGCTGGCCCTCAGACCAATTTACCCTCCACAGGGGAACCAGACAAGGGTGCCCTCTGTCGCTGCTGCTGTACACGCTGGCGGCAGAGCCACTCGCCATAGCAATCCGTGCCCACACGGGCATTGTAGGCTTGCGGAGAGGTGGTGTGGTGGAGAAGATTAGTACATATGCAGATGATACTCTCCTTTATCTGGACGACACGGAAAGCTTGTTGCCCCTGGCCCTGGCTCTCATTGAGAGATTTGGTGCATTTTCCGACCTCTGGATTAACTGGGACAAGTCCCAGATCCTCCCGTTGGACAGCTACTCACCCAACAGAGACAGGGCCCTACTCCCCTTGCAGAGAGTTAGCACTATTAAGTATCTGGGCATCAGGACATCTAGAGATCCGGGGGATTACATCTCGCTCAACATAACCCCACTGTTTGATATGCTTAAGCAGAAGACACAGATTTGGGCACGCCTCCCACTGGGGGTCACGGGCCGAGTAAACCTGATCAAAATGGTTTTGTTACCTAAACTCCTATACATGCTTTGGCACTCCCCTGTTTATCTTGTACTTCTAGAATTTCATGGCAATTGAAGCTCTCTTGAAACCCTTTCTGTGGGGCGCCAATAGGCATAAACTTCCATGGCATAAACTTAAGCACCCCACTGACCTGGCAGGTACCCGACTTTAACCTCTACTATCTTGCAGGACAGCTCTCACAAATATTCCATGTTGACAAAACGGACAAGGATAGATTTCTGGGCCTCATATGTCCAGGATGGGCCAGCCAACGTTAGACCCCTTGGTGGCGATAGTGGGGGGGTCTGGAAGAGGAGGTGGGTCAGCTGACCGCAAGACTCTTTTACACCAATACAGGAGGGTGTGGTCCATCGCTTCTGCGAAACTACACATACCGCCCCTGACTACCTTCACCCCCCTGTGGCACAACCCGGCCCTTCCTGAGTTTACTCGGATTCTGGACGCTGGGTGGTGGAGCTCTAGAGGCATCTTCTATCTGTCCCACATTGTCACTAACGGAAGACTGAAGTCCCTATCAGCTTTGCAGCTGGAGTTTGCGTTGCCCAATGCAATACATTTCAGGTACATACAGCTACGTCATGCCTATAATGCGCAGTTCCCTGGGTGACCTCTCTTTGGACACCTGCCCACTGATGGCAGCTGTGAAATACCCTGATCCCAATAAACTCATATCACAACTCTGTCTGTTGGGAATTTTCCCAAATCCGGAGGGTAATAAATACACCAGGCTGTTTCTACATGAGACACTTTTCTCAGCCCGGAAAGTAATTGCTAGAGTGTGGATGAGACCAGATCCCCCTGTAATATCACATTGGATATCGGAGGTTAATACTGTACTACCTTATAAAAAGCTTATTTATACAAGTATGAGAAGATTTAGGATAAATGGCTTTAAACTCCTGATACGTGTGTATAATGTGTCCAGGTATCTTGCACAGCTGTTTCTTCATTACTCCTATCCCTATGGTTTGTTCTCTTGTTTAGGGGTGTTCTGGTTAATTGGGTGGCGAGGCCTGGGAGGCGGGTTGGGATGGGGAGCCCCCAGGCGGTGTGAAATACTATGAATACACATCACCTTTGTGCCAGGGTGGCCGGTAATTATGTATCTTTTCTATGTCTATGTACCATAACAAACTGTGACTGACTAATGTCATTGGGGGAAAAAAAAAAAATATGTTATTGTTTACATGTACCATTATGTGTGTATTTTTTATATGTACCAGCTCTTTTTTGTTCAATAAAAAGACTTTGATTTAAAAAAAAGATATATATATATATATATATATATATATATATATATTAAAATGGTTATTTATAAGTTATTTTTATATCTTTCGGATTTAATAAAGGGGCCTTTGTTGGCCATTTAATCCAGAAGGCGTTATGTGTTTAATCTAGATAGCAATGTATGCAAGGGATGGTAAGGTGGTTAGGCCAGCAACCAAGCTAGCAGTACACCAGTCATGTAGAGGAGGGGGTAGTATAGGCAAAAATGTCAGACTGTGGAGGAGGCAGCATAAGTGTAACATCCATTGCCATGCGTTGTGGTTGTGCACACATTTCTGCAGCACACTGGTGTGAATGAGCCTTAAAAATGACTGATCCATTAAAAAAAATGACTGATCCAGACAACAACACATGAAATGCAGATCGCTAGGTGTCAGAAAAAATGCAAGCAAATAATAAAAAAAACAAATATTCTCTATATGATGGCACCATCCATTTTATTAGCAGGGCATGTATACCACTGCTGCTAAAACATACATAGAAATACATATAGGATGTTAGAGCATTTGATAGAAATGTGCTGATCGGAGATGAATGGGAGATTTTAGAGAAGGGACACAGGCAAAGTGCTGTCCACCAGTAACTGGAGCTCTGCGTATGTTGTTAGCCTAGCATTCCAGCCCAGCTTGTATGCTATAAATACTGCTGGGGCCTTGCTGTGGTTCAAGAATCACAGGGGTTGGCTCAAGAATCCGTTGCCAGGTTTTATATTTCTGCTGCAAGCAGCAGTCAGTGCACATTGTTGGAGATCTGCAGAGTGCTGACAGCTTTCAAAGCTCAATGTGAAAGAACCATTATTAGTTCCATGAAATGTTCACTGCTCAAACATACCACATACAAAAAAACATTCACATCAATTTATGCTCCTTTAGCATTTACAGTCTAATGCCACGTACACACCATCACTTTATGTGATGAAAAAAAACAACGTTTTTAAAAACGTCACTTTAAATGACCGTGTGTGGGGGAAAACATTGTTTTATGTCTTCTGAAAAACGGCAAAAAAAAATTGAAGCATGCTTCAATTTTATGTGTCGTTTTTCAAAACATCGTTTTTTACTTCACAGAAATAGACCGTGTGTAGCAAAAAACGTTGTTTAAAACAACGTTTTTACACCCGCACATGCCCAGAAGCTAGTTATGAAGCGAGCTTTGCTAGAACATTGTGAGAAAAACAATGGTGTGTAGGCAACTTCGTCTTTGAAAATTGAAGTTGCCTACTACACACCATTGTTTTTCTCACAATGTTCTAGCATTACGCTCCTCTCCAGTTTAGAATTTCAAAAAGGACAATCAGAGTGGATATATACAGTATGCATGTCTACATAACTTTCAATATTGGGCATGGATTAAAGGGATTTGATTAAATAAATACAAATGTTAAGTCTGGGATTGAATTAGACTATCAAGAACCATCTACATCCACTCTCTGGGAAATAAGTGCTGAGGAGTCATGGCTATGTTAGCATGAAATCAGATTAGTAGCAATTTATGTCTTAGTTTAAAGTGGTACTAAAACCTTTTTTATATTGGAGCTTTCCAGTTCTTAGATGTGATGGCTGCATTTGTTTTCTTTTTTAGGCTTTCCTTTTATTTTCACCTGGTGATTTAGTCAGAAAGTCTGTTGTTTTTCAACAAAACATGCTGTCCTGCAGATGTAGGAATTAGAGGGATGAGACAAACCATTTAACGACAGGGGTGTTTACAATAATCAGCTTTTTTTGTGTAGAATTGCTTAAAAAGGTCACACGGACTGTCCAATTAGGTCCGCCTGTCTGTTTTTCAGGAGGACCTGATCGGACCCTCCGGTCCCCCCTATGAAGTAGTGGATGTCTGTGGCCACAGCTACCCGATCTGATCCTGCCTGCAAAATCCAGACCAATGGTGGTCCTCTCTTCCACCTGTCTGGCAGGTCAGATCATTTACATCCGATTTCCCCATAGAGGAAAGCGGGACTGTGTCTGCTCTGCACAGCGGAGCGGACAGGACCGCTGCTCACATTACATGCAGGGAGGAGTCCTCTTCTTTTGTCCTCTACTGAACGAGACCATCCAGGACTATCTGTAACCTAGTGTAGCACTACCCCCGTAGGAGCTGCTGGTTTAGATTTTGGGTCTACGCTCGGCCTCTCAACCCCAGAAGTTTGGCTCGAACCCTCCCTTCACACAACTGGACTACACAATAATTGTGGAACCCACTGGTGGTTGGGAACCACAATGATATCAAACAGTGAATTGCAATTGAATGTTATTACCTTGTGCTGACCACCTGTCCAAATGGTAATAGATAAGGCTCCACCCAAAATGCAGATTAACCAATAAGTGTTTACTTGGTGGAGAGAAGAACAAACAACAACAGTTGACTCCTTACAGGGCCCTGCAAGTGTCAATGATAAAGGTTAAGCACAGGTTTAAATAACACAGACCAATAAAACAGACCTGTGACAGAATGCAGTGGAGGGGTCTAATACAATCCAATACAATACCACCAGCACTGGAGTACCTCGCCACTAATCCTCACCCAGCTCTCAGGAACAACAATACTGTACAATGAGTATAAAATAATTATGCTAGGTATATGAGTCTATAACTCTTCAGCTCCCCCTAGCGGCCAGTTCTACTATGATAGCTCAGTTAGTCAGAATGAATCCTGTAATCGTTCCCTCTGGTTAACTGGAGTATTCGCTAGCATTAGTTGGTGCACGTTAACAATTTGTAATCCAATAGGGGTAAAGAAAATGGAAACGAACACGCAAAGTAAATATGGTGTGTTGGCGACACAAGCGCCAATTCCTTTAATGCACAGTCACTGCCGGATGCAATGTATCCCTGCACGTGGCGTGTTAACCTCCAAACAACAATAGTGAGTCTATACGATCCACCTTCTTGCGATACAGTTATTATATCGTTGGGCAGGTGCCCTTCTCACCCAACAAGGCTTTGCCTCTCCGGTATGCTCCGTCTGTAGTGTCTCGACATCCCCGCAACTGGCAGTCTCTGATCCTCCGCGCAGCCGTCACAAGGTGCTGGTTGACAGGCGACCCTGGTTGCCGTGGAACGTAGGCCAAACATTGTGTCAAGGTTCCCCCTTCAGGATAGGTGACCCACGCTGGCGACTGTAGGCCCAGGTTTCTGAGGCCTAGGCTTCTTGAAGCAGTCCTCAGCACAGGCTTCCTGCTTGCTAGAAGTCGCCATCCCAAGAGAGCGAAAGCCTGCCTCTCCTTCCTTTTGAAAAGCTTTCCCAGCAGGCTGTGCGATGATGCATTGCACTCTGGTAGCACAGCTGCACTGTGGGCTTTTTAGTCTGTGTAACACCCAAAGCAATGGAGTCTTTATCTCCCTGTACGGCAAGTCCCTTAATGCTTTGCCCAAAAACAATAAAACCAAACAAGTTGCTGTAATGTCACAGCTGAAACACCGGAGGGAGCTGAGTTCCTTCTCAATACAACTGTAGTCTATAGCCACGCTGCAAAGTGGCATTTTGCTACACACTCCACCCACTAAAAATCTTTGGTCCCCTAAAGATGGTAACAGTTCATAACCTGGTACATGCTTTGTCAAGTACATGCGGGGAAACATTCAGTTAGTATATACAGATATAAGGCAGTTCACAGTCACAAAAGAACCAGGCAGAGGAACCTCCCACCAAGCTTTGGAGAGGAGGTTGTCCTGTCTACAGGCCACCTTAACTGGTACAGCCCGACCACATGTGCCAGGGGGTGAGCTAGGGTTGTCCTCCACCAAATTTACAGTGGAAGGACCAGGAATATTATTTGGCCTTTTTGAGGTGAGAACTGCTTCTTCAGAGCATTCACCCAATTCATCTTAAGTCAGTCTCTTGGGGGGGTGAATGACTCTTCTCTCTCTTTGCTCCTTAGGTGTCAAAGTCTCAAGAGTAACAGACTCTGTTGTCTCTGTAACCTCTTCTGTTGCTCTTCCTTCTTGCTCAGGCACGCTGGGTTCTACTAGTTTTGGAGCATCTGGTTCTTCTTCTGAAAGGGATGAGGCCTCTTTGTGGTCTCCTATTGGCAGGGACTCCAAGTCGTCCTCTAATTCCTTGGTGAGCGTACTGTGAGGCACAAACTCAGGGGCCTCAGGTCAGAGAACTTCACCTTTAGCCACTCCAGATGGAGACAGAGGAGCGGTTATGGGTTCTGATAATTGAGATGACCACATCCAATCTGATTCCATCCCTTCATCCTCAGAGTTTTCATCTTCCATATCTTGAAGTGTTGACTGAGATCGGGTAACTGATCGGGACCCTTGAGAAGTTGAGGGGGGTCACTTGTGAATCTGACACAGGAGCTAGGCGAACTGCTTCAGAGAGGGGCAGCAGGTGATTTCGATGCCAAGTCTTTAGTGGGCCTCTACTCCCTTCTGGCCTGATCTGATATACTGGAAGGCCTGATAACTGCTTGCAGATAACATATGGCTGTGACTTCCAGAGGTCTGCCGACTTGTGTTTTCCAGGAATGCCCAGATTTCTCAGTAGTACTCTATCCCCTGGTTGTAGATCTTGTATTCTGACCTTGAGGTCGTAGTTCCTTTTGTTCCTCAGCCCTCTCAGATTCACTGGTAGTCAAGCCTCTCGTCCAAACATCAGCGGATAAGGGGAGTATCCAATAGCATCACTTGCAGTGCTGTTGTAGGCTGTAACAGCACTGGTGAACTGAGTGAACCACAACTGCGGTTAGCAAGGATTTCAATGCGCTTCTTTATGTGACATCTCAGTATTGGGCCCCAGGCGTCACTCCTCACAAACAGGAGTTTGGGGGATCTCTACATTATCTCTCTGTCACATAAAGAAAGGCGTTGAGCTACTAAGGATGGACGCATTACAACATGCGACCAGAGCTTAGCATTTAAAATTATATTATATACTTTAAGGATCAAGATTCCAATACACCTCTTTGTGCAAGTGATTATCAGTACGGGACCCCAGGCGTCACTCCACACAAACAGGAGTTTGGGGGTTCTCTACATCAGTGGTCATCAACCCTGTCCTGCAGGGCCCACTAACAGGCCAGGTTGTATGTATTACCTTGGGGAGATGCAGTCTAGAATACTGGAATCACTGAGGAGCAAATGATATCAGCTGTGATGTATTTCAGTTATCTTGCAAACCTGGCCTGTTGGTGGGCCCTTCAGGACAAGGTTGATAACCACTGCTCTACATCATATCACTTTGAGCACATAGGGATGTATTAGGCCACTAAGAGAGATGGTATAAAATACCATCAACCACTAGCATAGAAAAGTTAGAGCGAACATGTTCAAACAATTAGGACAAGGCCTATGAGGGATTTGTACTTATGTCAAGCTCGTAGTAAATAGGAGTTGTAGTGACAACTAGTAGTTGCGTATGAGAGGCAATATAGCTCAGGTAAATATAGTTGCATACAGTATATGAGTTGAATATTGCACACGTAATAGTAGTTGCATATGAGATGCAATATAGCTCAGGTAATTACAGTTGCATATATGAGGTAAAAATTGCACACGTAATAGTAGTTACATATGAGAGGCAATTTGAGGGTAGCTGACCCTTTAACCACTAGCCGACCAGCCGCCGCAGTTTTACGGCGGCAGGTCAGCTCGGCTGTGCGAAACAACGTAATATTACGTATGAACAGCGATCTGTCATTTCTCCTAGTCAGTCCCACCCCCCTTCAGTTAGAACACACCTAGGAAACATAATTAACCCCTTCCTCACCCTCTAGTGTTAACCCCTTCCCTGCCAGTGGCATTTTTACAGTAATCAATGCATTTTTATAGCACTGATCGCTATAAAAATGCCAATGGTCCCAAAAATGTGTCAAAAGTGTCCGAAGTGTCCGCCATAAGGTCACAGTACCGATAAAAATCGCTGATCGCCACCATTACTAGTAAAAAAAAAATATTAATAAAAATGCCATAAAACTATCCCCTATTTTGTAGACGCTATAACTTTTGCGCAAACCAATAAATAAACGCTTATTGCGATTTTTTAAAGAAAAGGAAAAAAAGGACATGAATAAGCACTAACCAAGTGTGAAACGCATAGGCTGTTTTTGATTTCTGCTGTGTATTTACGGTGTTTGCTTATGTTCCTTCAATAAAGACAATTCAAGAGTTCTTTGGTGTGCGGCCGTCCATCCGTCCTTTGCTACTTTCCAAATCCCAATTAGTATGTTGATATCCACAGGGCATATTAAGTAACAACAAATGTATTAGATGGAACACAAGCAGCAGATCTTCCTATAGGACTACACGTGATACAATAGCTACTTATCCGTTTGCAGGCTTCAATGTAGGAGATAGGGATTCCGTGGTGTAGGGTGTTTAGCAAGAAGGCCTCAAAGGTTGTCCCCAGCAATGGCTCTGTGTCACAGTAGGTGCAACAGCACTGAAGTAGTAGTTGTTGCCTAGAGCGGTGTTGCAGCATGGGGAGCGACGGCAGCGGTATGAGTAGCGTGGCCGAGCTACGGCTGACAATAATAGAACGCTGTCTGTGTACCAGGTGAATGCCTTTATAGGCAGGAGACAGGTACCAGACAGCTGTAATACATTCAGTGATTTGAAAGAAGCGTTGTATAGTGCGGCGCACTTACGTGTTCCACGATGGAATGCACAGGGCGCCGTGCGGTGACGTCATTGCACGGTCGCCGTAATGCTTTCCAGCGTGGAACTCATTACAGAAGAAACAGGCGCACAGAGCGCCTGTTACAGTACCCCCCTCTTAAGGGATACCCTCCTGGGGATCTTAGTAGGCGAAGGCTCATGAGGATACGTAGAATGGAATTGACTACATAATTCAGGTGCATGCACTTCCTCAGAGTCTTTCCAAGAATCTTCTTGTATATCATAATCCTTCCATCTAATTAAATATTGTAGACATCCTCTTCTTTTTCTAGAGTCTAGAATTTCTTCAACCTCATAATGTTCTTCACCCTGAACTAGCATAAGAGGTGCAGGATGAGGATTCCTATCAGGAAATTGGTTAGGTTGATAGGGTTTGAAAAGAGACACATGGAATGAGGGGTAAATGGTAAGTTCCGGAGGGAGAGAAAGTTGCATGGTATTTTGGTTAATAACTTTAGAAATTGGGAATGGACCAATAAATAGTTTGGTGAGTTTCCTCGCTGGTAAATGCAAACGTAGGTTTTTTGTAGAAAGCCAAACTTGATCGCCAATTGTGTAGGATGGTACAGGTCTATGCCTAAGATCATAATAGACTTTTTGGCGATCTTCTGCTTTTTTGAGATTTTGTTTCAAAACTTGTAATACGGATAGATAAGGGTAGACCAATAATCATTCGTTGAAGGAACATTTGTAAGTAATGAAGACTCTGGTAGAATATTGGGATGGAACTCATAGTTTGCGTAAAAGGGGGAATAACTAGTAGAGGAACTAGTTGAATTGTTATAAGAGAATTCAGCGAGAGGAAAAAGGGTAGACCAGTTATCCTGAAGATGGGTACAATAACATCTGAGATATTGTTCAAGACACTGGTTTACTCTTTCTGTCTGTCCATTTGTTTGAGGATTAGGGATGAGCTCACGTTCGACTCAAACATTGTATGTTCGATCGTTCGTCGAATTACGAACGTTTTGGGCCGTTCGCGCCAAATTCGAGTGGCGTGTCACAGCCCATAATTCACTGCGGCATCGCAGTGCATTGCTGGCTGATGATTGGCCAAGCATGCACTATGACCCGCATGCTTGGCCAATCACAGCACGCAAAAAATGGAGAGCCATAATTGGCCAAAGCGAGGGTGGCTTTGGCCAATTATGGCTCAGGGGGGTTAGTACACGCCCCACACTATATAATGCTGCCTGGAAGTCGGCCTTGTGTAGTGTGTTGGTGGTTTACAGAGAGAGACAGAGAGAGAGAGTGTAATTTTTTGGAGTTAGATAGAGCAGACAGGCTGGCAGGCTAGTCAGTTAGAGTTACTGGCCCAGATTCACAACGGAGTTACGACGGCGTATCTCCGGATACGCCGTCGTAACTCTGAGTTGCGGGGTCGTATCTATGCGACTGATTCATAGAATCAGTCGCATAGATTTCCCTAAGATCCGACCGGCGTAAGTGTCTTACACCGTCGTATCTTAGGCTGCATATTTATGCTGGCTGCTAGGTGGCGCTTCCGTATATTTCCATGAGGAATATTCAAATTAGGTAGTTACGCCGATTCAGAAACGTACGTCCGCCCGGCGCAATTTTTTAAGTAGTTTACGTTAGCCTTTTTCCAGTGTAAAGTTACCCCTGCTATAAGAGGCGTATCCTATGTTAAGTATGGACGTCGTTCCCGCGTCGAATTTAGAAAATTTTGCGTCGTTTGCGTAAGTCGTTCGCAAATAGGGCTGGACGTAATTTACTTTCACGTCGAAAGCAATGACGATTTGGGGCGGAATTTCGAGCATGCGCTCCAGGATTTTTTCACGAACGGGGCATGCGCCGTTCGTAAAATACGTCAAATGCGTGGGGTCACAGTGAATTAAAATAAAACACGCCCACATCATCCACATTTGAATTACGCAGGCTTACGCCGGACCACATATGTTACGCCGCCGTAACATAGGGCGCAAGTTCTTTCTGAATACGGAACTTGCGCCCTAAATTACGATGGCGTAACGTATGTGAGATACGTTACGCTGCCCGGAGAGATACACCAATGTATCTGAATCCGGCCCACAGTGTGTAGAGGATATATATACATCCCAGGTGTTGTATATATATTTATACACTGTATTGAGTTTAGCTAGATCTGCTCTTCCTAATTTACTGACAGGCAGGCAGGTGATTGTGCTAGCTGCAGTATTTTCACATGGTGTACTGTCTGTGTCCTCTGTACAGTGTGCACCTAAAGCTATGTCAATAGATTTGCTGGTGTTTCTCATATTAATTCCTAAAGGCAATAGAGCTGCATGATTTTGGGAGAAATGAAGATCACGATTCTCTCACGATTCTCAAAAAAATGCATGGTGCTTTTGTTAGCATGCATTTTGGTGTTTTTTATTTTTATTTTATTTACACACACATTATATATTTTGGTGCAGCGGCATTAAAAAAATTAAAAAAAGGCCCATGCACTCTGGTGCTATTGAGGGGTGGCAGGCAGTTCATTCTCAAATTAGGCTGTTCTGCAGCAAGGCACATACTCTGAGGCCCCATACACACGATAGAATTTATCCGCAGATACGGTTCAGCGGACCGTATCCGCGGATAAATCCTCTCTAAGATTTCAGAGGATTTCAATGCGATGGCGTGTACACACCATCGCATTGAAATCCGCGCTGAAATCCTCTGCCGATGACGTGTCGCGCCGTCGCCGCTATTATGACGCGGCGACGGGCGCGACACTGTCATATAAGGAATTCCACGCATGCGTCTATTCATTACGGCGCGTGCGGGGAATCCCTTTGGACGGATGGATCCGGTAAGTCTGTACAGACGAGCGGATCCATCCGTTGGAATGGATTCCAGCAGATAGATATTCTGTGCATGTCGACAAATATTTATCTGCTGGAAATCCATTCCAGGGGAGATTTATCTGCGGATAGATATCCGACGGAGTGTACACACCATAGGATCTATCCGCAGAAACCCATTTGATGGGATTTATCTGCGGATAGATTCTATGGTGTGTATGGGGCCTGATGCATCGTATAGATGTGAAGTTGAACCTTTAACCACTTAAGGACCGCCTCCTGCATATGTACGTCAGCAGAATGGCACGGCTGGGCACATGTACGTACAGGTACGTCCTGTACTAGTATCCAGCCGTGGGTCGCGGGCGCGAAGCTCCGTAACCGGGACCGCGGGTCCCGCAGACTCGATCGCCGCTGGAGTGCGGCGATTGGTCCCCGGAGCTGAAGAACGGGGAGAGCCATGTGTAAACACGGCTTCCTCGTTCTTCACTGTGGCGTCTGCATCGATCGTGTCATCCTTGTTATAGGGGGACACAATCGATGACGTCACTCCTACAGCCACACACCCCTAAAGTTGTAAACACACTTCAGGGAGCACATAACCCCAACAGCACCCCTAGTGGTTAACTCCCAAACTGCAACTGTCATTTTCACAATAAACAATGCATTTTAAATGCATTTTTTGCTGTGAAAATGACAATGGTCCCAAAAATGTGTCAAAATTGTCCGAAGTGTCCGCCATAATGTCGCAGTCGCGATAAAAAAAAACGCTGATCGCCGCCATTAGTGGTAAAAAATTTTTTTATAAAAATGCAATAAAACTATCCCCTATTTTGTAAATGCTATACATTTTGCGCAAACCAACCGATAAACGGTTATTGCGATTTTTTTCACCAAAAATAGGTAGAAGAATACGTATCGGCCTAAACTGAGAAAAACATATTTTTTTATATATTTTTGGGGGATATTTATTATAGCAAAAAGTAAAAAATATTGAATTTTTTTCAAAATTTTCGCTCTATTTTTGTTTATAGCGCAAAAAATAAAAACCGCAGAGGTGATCAAATATCACCAAAAGTTCTATTTGTGGGAAAAAAAGGACGCCAATTTTGTTTGGGAGCCACATTGCACTTGTCAGTTAAAGCGACGCAGTGCTGAATCGCAAAAAGGGGCAAGGTCCTTTAGCTGCATTTTGGTCCGGGTCTTAAGTAGTTAAAACACAGTCAGGGTGCTGATGGGCACCGAAAAAAAACTAATTTTCAAAAAATAATTTGTCATTGGGACAGAAAGTGAGGTGCAATCTTCTGAACAGATGCGCACAGACAGCATAACAAATATTACAGGGGTGATAACCCCTCTCTATGTTTTCCAAAAAAGTACCAGTTCAAAATTACAAAAGGATTATACTTAACAACAAACCTACAGTCCCTGTCTTGTTTGCACCGCCTGTATACTGCTGTTCAAAGTATATAGGGTCAAAGGGGCTGGTAATGACCTGGGGGGAGGGGGTCGGGGAAACCCATGCTATTTTTCTCAATGATTTTCATCCATATTGCAGACATTACATTAAAGCCGCAAGCAGTTTTAAATGACTTTTTTCTTATAGTAACACCCAGCAGGTACGATATTTAAAGATATTTTTCTATTTTTTTTTTCACTTTAAGCATCATTAAAATCACTGCTCCAGAAAAAACGACAGTTTTTAAAACTTTTTTTTCCATTGATACATGTTCCCTGGGGCAAGACCCAGGTTCTCAAAGCCGTTGTACGACAATAACTTGCATATTAGCCTTTAAAATTAGCACTTTTGAATTTGAATGTTTTGAGTCCCATAGACTTCAATGGGGTTCTAAAAGTTTGCGCGAACGTTCGGTCCGTTCGAAAGTTCTGGTGCGAACCGAACAGGGGGGTGTTCGGCTCATCCCTATTGAGGATGATATCCACTGGAGTATCTACGGTCTATTTGGAGAATATGACACAAGGCCTTCCAAAATTTGGAGACAAATTGTGAACCTCTGTCTGAATCTAGACATGAAGGGACACCATGTAATTTGATAACATGATCCAGTAAGGTTTGTGCTGGAAGGCAGTTTCTTAAGAGGGACAAAATGCGCCATTTTAGTCAGCATGTCAACTGTTACCATGATGGTGTTATATCCATTAGAAGGAGGCAATTCTACGATGAAATCCAAAGACAATGCTTCCCAGGGTTTTGTAGGAATAGGTAAAGACATAAGCAATCCATAAGGTGGTCTTCTTTCATGTTTGGATCTTATACAGACCTCACAGGTGGATACGTAATCTTTTATGGTGCTAGTCATATTAGGCCACCAGAAATAACGTTGGATGAGATCAGTGGTTTTCTCTATTCCAGGATGACCAGCTAGGGGAGCATAATGTAACACTTTCAATATATGGATAACCATAGAAGGAGGAACAAAAAGTTGAGTATGCTTATAAAAGAAACCTTGTTCATCTTGCGTTAACCCGTGAGGGATAGTAGTATCTTGCATATTTAAACTTTTTTTAAGTAACTGTTTTAGATTCAGATTAGCAAGTATAAACTTATGAGAAGGAATACGAAGGGATGGAGGAGAAAGTTCTTCAACAGGTTCTGAAAGTCTAGAAAGAGAATCTGCTTTTCCATTTTTTGCGCCAGACCTATAAGTAATCAAGAAGTCAAATATATCAAAGAAAAGACTCCATCGTAGCTGTCTAGAGGAGAGGGTTTTCTTAGATTTGAGGTATTGTAGATTACGATGATCAGTATAAATCATTATGGGATGTAATGATCCTTCTAATAATTTTTCGCCAGTTCTCCAAGGCGCATTTAATTGCGAGCAATTCTTTTTCTCCAATAGGATAGTTACATTCAGCTGTATTCCACATTTTTGAGAGAAATGCAACAGGATGAAGTGGAGAATCAGGAGCAGAACACTGAGAAAGGATTGTGACTTCCAATACAAAATGATAATTAGGATTGGGAAGTTGCAGGATTGGGGCTGTGGTAAAGCGATGTTTTAATTGTTGGAAGGCATTTTGGGCAGCTTTTGACCAGGTGAACTTTACCAATGAGCTGGTAAGTTGAGTAAGGCCTCATACACACGATAGGTTAACCAGAGGACAACGGTCTGATGGACCGTTTTCATCGGTCAAAACCGATCGTGTGTGGGCCCCATAGGTTATTTAACCATCGGTTAAAAAAAGCCAACTTGCTTTAAATTTAACCGATGGATTCCTAACCGATAGGTCAAAACCGATTGTTAGTAGGCACGACCATCGGTTAAAAATCCATGCATGCTCAGAATCAAGTCGACGCATGCTTGGAAGCATTGAACTTCATTTTTTTCAGCATGTCGTGTTTTACGTCCCCGTGTTCTGACACGATCGGTTATTTAACCGATGGTGTGTGGGGGCACGACGGACCATCAGTCAGCTTCATCGGTTAGCTGATGACAACGGTCCTTCAGACCGTTCTCATCGGATGGACTGATTGTGTGTACGAGGCTTAAGTGGTTTCACCAATAAGAAGACATTTTTTATGAACTTCCTGTAGAAGTTAGCGAAGCCTAGAAAACTCTGTACAGCCTTTCTAGAAGTAGGTGTAGGCCAGTTTAAAATGCAAGTCACTTTGGACTGATCCATCTGTATTCCTTTTGGAGAAATGACAAAGCCAAGGAAGGATATAGTAGTTTGTTCAAAGATGCATTTCTCGAGTTTAGCGTATAAGGCTGAGCTCTAAGTCTTGCAAGTACCCATCTGACATGTTTTCGATGTTGCATCAAGTCATTTGAATAAATGAGTATGTCATCCAAGTATACGGCTACGCATATGTCGAGAAGGTCTCTAAAAATATCATTCACAAAGCTTTGGAAAGTTGCTGGAGCATTACACAACCCAAAAGGCATGACAATATATTCGAAGAGTCCATAACGTGTGCGGAAAGCAGTCTTCCATTCATCACCTGATCTAATTCGAATCAAATTGTAAACTCCTCTAAGATCAAGTTTAGTAAATACGGCAGAAGCCTGTAGTCTTTCGATGAATTCAGGAATAAGTGGAAGATGATAGCGATTTTTCACTGTGACTTTGTTCAAGGCTCGATAGTCTATGATAGGTCTGAGGCTACCATCTTTGTTTGTAACAAAAAACATACCAGCACTGGCAGGAGAAGTAGAAGGTTTAAGGAAACCCTTTTTTAAGTTATCTTGTAAATATTTCTTTAGATGTTGAAGTTCTGGTTGAGAAAGGGAATAGATTCTACCCGTAGGTATAGGGGTACCTGGCGGTAATTCAATGGGACAGTCATGTATCCAATGAGGAGGCAAGGTCTCCGCATTCTTCTCACTGAATACATCAGAAAATTCAAGGTACTGAAATGGTATCTCTTGAGGGGCAAGCTGAAGCAGTGGAGAAACTTGATATCAAGTCTTTTTACAATATGGTGAATGCAGAAGTACAGTTGCTTGTTCCCAGAGAAACGTAGGCATATGCTGTTTAAGCCAAGGTAACCCCAAAACAACAGGGAATAGTGGAGATGGAATAACATCATAGGTCAGAAATTCACTATGGTTATCTCCACAAATAGTCAATAAAGGTTGGGTTTGGTACAATATAGGTCCAGAAGCAGAAGTTGTTCCTTCGATAAAGCTCACAGAAAGAGGGGACGACTTCTTCAAGTGTGGAATTTTTTGTGAAGAAACAAGGAATGAATCGATGAAGTTACCACGTGCACCTGTATCCAACATAGCCTTGACAGGAATTCTAACTTGATCCCACTGTAACATAAGAAGTAAAAATATATAAGGAGCATGTTTAGAAACAGAACGAGCCAATTTACAAAGGTGAATTGGCTTACATTCGTAATTTTTCTTTTTTTACAAGAGGACAAGAAGAGATGACATGTTCAGGTGAGGCACAATAAAGGCAGAGATTCAATGAGCGGAAAGTCTTGCAGATGAGGTAAGTGGGGCATGTGCAGTCCCAATGTCCATTTTTTCATCAACTGGAATCAAACTCAATTTTTTAGGCATAGGGGCAGATGTAATTGGACTTGATTGACGTTCAGCTCGTCTCTCTCTTAACCTACGATCAATGGTGATCGAACGTTGTATGATGTCATTGAGGGTAAGAGGGAGATCTGACCGAGCCAATTCATCCTTGAGTGGTTCGCAAAGGTCAAGGCGAAATTGGTTACGCAGTGTGACATCATTCCACTCAGTTTCAATAGCCCACCTCTGGAATTCCGCAATGAAATCCTCAACTGATCGTCTACCTTGTTTGATGTTCCTAATCGCATTTTCAGCAGTGAGTTGCTTATTGAAGTCATCATATAGCAAAGACATAGGGCCAAATCCACAGCCAGCGGCAAAAAATAAGTTTTTCAAAACTTATGTCATTTAAGTTACGGCGCCCTAAGTTGGTGTCGTAAGTGCCGTATCCACAGCGCATTTGCGCACAAAATTGCGCTTACGTAACTTAAATTCCGAGGCGTAAGGCGGGGTTATTGCAAGTGGGAAGGAAGTGGGCGTGCTTCATTGTAATGAGCCGTGACCCCATGCAAATGAAGGGCCGGCCGTACTGCGCATGCACGCACGAATCTGCTGCTCACTGGGTATGTGCAGAACTTTGCTCGGCGCAATCAGTGAGATAGGTAAAAGGCCAAGAGTACTTAGTTTGAGGATCGCCCTGTGTGTAAATAGCCCCAGTCAAACACACTTCCCTTGCAAAAGTATTTCCCTGTGTTCCCTTCCTAGAGCAAGTTGCTTCTGCTCTGAACGTTTGTCAGTGTTTGTTGGTGAGTTGTGTGTGATAGAGAATTTTTGGAGGAGTATTAGATTGTAGTTGTTGTTTGTTTCTGATAAGTGTATTTTTTGTTTTTTTTTCTGCTTGGATTTTGTGTTTGTTTTTTGGGTGTTTGTTTTTGACTTTGTAGTAGCTGTCTGCTTGTGTGTTTTGCTTTTTGTTTGTTTGTTGTGTGTGTATTTTTGTTTGTTTGTTGTGTGTGTATTTTTGTTTGTTTGTCCTGTGAGTTTTCTTGTTGCTGAGTGGTGTCTGTGATGGCCCCCAAGCGCAGGAAGCTTAATTTTACTCATGTAGAGAAGCAAATCCTTGCCAGGTATATCATCCAATATGGGCAATATTTACATGGGCCTGATAGCCGGAACACCTCCCCGGCCCAAAGGAAGAAGATATATCAAAAAATTACGGATCACATAAATGCGGCGGGGGGGGAGACGAGGACCCCCGCTGGCATCCAGAAAAAGATCAATGATCTGAGGAGCGTGGTCCGCAATAAGGTGGCAAAGCTCACTGCCCATAGGAGGGGCACTGGAGGAGGGGGACCATGCCCCATCCGTCTGAGTGAGGAGGAATGGGCAGGGGCCCGGTGTTTCCAGCCAGAGTAGGTGGTGGGCCTGCCTGGTTATCAGTCTGATGTTCCTGTGAGGCCAGGTAAGTTTTTTTTCTATCTGGTGATTAGCATGTGTGGGTGGGGGAAGGGAAGATGTGCCAAGTGTGTGGATCCTCAAACCTGTGATTGTTTGGTGTCCTCCACAGATGACCAGGAGGTTGCTGGCCCATCAGGCCAGGCTGCTGCACCACCCCAAGGACAAGAGGCTGCTGAGGAGTCCCCAGGGGAGGGGATGGCCAAACCTCCCCTCATGAGGAGGATGAGGGGGAGGAGGATGAGGGGGTGGAAGAAGAAGATCTGCAGCTTGGCAGGGAAATTCTTTTGGCCTCTGATCTAATGACATTTGAGGCTACCCCAGAGCCTACCCCAGAGGCTGGCAGCAGTCAGGCCACCATCAGGGGTAGCCCCTCCCACTCCTCCCCCAACAGGCTGCAAACCACAAGGGTCACTCTCTCCCCTCCTCCAGAGCCACAAGCCTCAGGGGCAGGCAGGATGGCGACCCAGGAGACCAGGGGGGTGTTTGAGCGTCTGCCGGCCAGTCTGCAGAAGGACAATGCCCGGCAGACCCGCAGTCTGGGTGAGATAAAAAAAATCTCTGACCAAGATGGAGCACAGCCTGGGTGCAATGAGGGAGTCACTCGGTGATGTGGCCACAAACTCATTGGGGGTCATCACATGTTTGTGGGACCTGAAGACCGCCACAACAGGCGTGGCCCAGGAGGTGACTGCCCTGACCCAGGCTGTGCAGGACAATACCCGGGCTGTGCAGGACAATACCTGGGCTGGCCAGGCCAATATGGCTGCCATCACTGGCTGTCTGAACAGGATAGCAGTGGCCTTGGAGGGCAGGCCAGCAGGAGGACAGACACCAGGGGAGGCTCCTTCTTCCCGTGCTCACACCCCCCCCGTGAAGATACTCCCTCCCCTGCTAACACCCCCCCCGTGAAGATCCTCCCTCCCCTGCTAACACCCCCCCCATGAAGATCCTCCAGTTGGCCGTGGCCGTGCCCTTGGGCAGCCCAGATGGAGCACTCGCCACCGGAATTAATTAGCAGGGGTACTTTTGATTTTTTTTTTTTTTAATTTAGTTTTATGATTTTGTTTATTATACTGTACTTATGATTTGGTTTATGTGTGTGAATGATGTGTGAATGTGGGGGTGGCATTCCTGATAAAATAAGGGTGTCACCCTCAGTTTTGGTGGAGAAGGGATCCCCAGGACCAGGGAGAAGTGATCCCAGGTTCCTGAATGGTGTATGAATGCACAGTGACATAATTGGAGCCGTGGCGGGGCGTTACTGCTCCCAAGTACCAAGGGGGGGGGGTACTTGGATCTAATCCAATTCGATGTGCATGTGATGTGTCTGTGCTAGGGACCACAGTGGTGTGCATTCATGCATTCTCATTGTGACATAATTACATTAAACGCACATTGCGTTTACTGTGAAAAAAAAACATTCTCATTGTGACATTATTCATGTGCGTTTACTGTGAAAAAAAACATTCTCATTGTGACATTATTCATGTGCGTTTACTGTGAAAAGATGCCTTCTGCGAGGCGTCTCCTGGCTGCTGTGCCCTCAGCAGACCGGGTAGAGTTGGTTAGGGGGGGATTGCCTGGGTCGGGGGTCAGGTCAGCACGTATGTCAATCTCCAGTCCCCTTCTCATGGCAAAGTTGTGCAGAATACAACATGCACCGATGATCTGGCACACAAAGTCTGGGGAATACAACAGTGTACCCCCAGACTTATCCAGGCATCTGAAGCGGGACTTCAGCAGCCCAAATGTGCGCTCCACAACTGCCCGGGTGCATATGTGAGCCTCGTTGTAGCGTTGCTCTCCTGGGGTTTGGGTGTTCCTGAATGGGGTCATCATATGTGGTCCCAGGGCATATCCAGAGTCACCTGGAAGGGAAAAGACAGGAGGATAATAGTCATGCATGTGCCCCTCGTGATGTCTGCATCATGGGGGGGGCATACCTGACACCCATGTCACTCACCAATCAGCCAGCTGTCTCCATACAGGTTCAGCTCCAAATCTCTTGAGATGTTGGTCTGTCGGAATATGTAGCTGTCATGGCACGATCCAGGGAATTTCGCACAGACGTGCCAGATGAGGCCATGGGCATCTACGATTACCTGGACATTTATGGAATGTCAGTGCTTCCGATTCCGGAACAGGTGCTCTGTCTCATGGGGGGGCTGTAGTGCCACATGGGTACAATCAATGGCCCCGATGGTCCGTGGGAATCGGGCAATGTGGTAAAAGTCCGTCATGGTTTTCAATCGCTGGTCCTCCTGGGTGGGTTTTTGAAATTGATTGCCCATGCGCCGCAGTATTGCAGGGACTACTTGATGGACACACCTGCTCATGGAGGATTGTGCCATCCCAGCCAGACCTCCACATGTTCGTTGGAAAGACCCAGTGGCAAGAAACTGCAGTGTTGCCAATACTTTGATGAGAGGTGGCAGGGCATGGGATCGTTGGGTTGGGGTGGTGAGATCATCCTGCAGGATTCAGGTTAATTCAAGGATGGCTTCCCGGTTAAAACGGAAGTTGCCATAGACCTCAGAAGCAGGCATGCCAAAGAGATCTCGGCGTGGGCGGTATACCCTCTCCTGTGCCCTCCTCCTCCTCCTCTGTGCCCTCCTCCTTCTTTGCGCCTCTAAAGAAGCGAGTGCCGTTAGGATTATGGATGGCCCGGGAATGTTGGCAGACAGATTGAAGTCCAGCAAATATGTGTTCTCAGCTCTTCCTCAATGCTGTTGCTTCAGCAGACCTTTACACGGCAGGTGTAAAATTAGGGCTGCTTTTATAAAGTGTAATTTTGCGCAGGGAAACTAACAGGTGCGCACAGGGCGTAATCTACGGCGCACACACTTAATTATGTGGATCGCCCTATCTCCCTCATTTGCATCTTTGCCTATCAAAAACAGCGGCGTGACTAGCTTAATTTGCATCCGAGGATGTGCCAGTGTAATTATTTTAGGTAGGACGGAAAAACCGGATTTTAAGGCGTATCTCGTTTTGAGGATCGGGGGCAAAGATACGCACGGTGTAAAATTAGAAATCTCGAGTTAAGTCAGCGCATCTGCTTTGTGGATTTGGCCCATAGTTGCTAGAAATTGTTGTCAGGAATTTAGGATTGGATCCTCTTTTTCTAGGTAGGTATTTGCCCAAGCTCGGGGTTCACATGTAAATAGGATATAAGGGTGAGCACCTTAATCCTATCATTGGGGAAAGTGTTCAAACATTAATTTACAGGCATTAATGAACTCTCGATCACCAGAAAAAGTAGGAGGTTGATTAACCTTAGGTTCAGGGGGGAGACAACCTGGTTTGCAAGTTCCGCTGGGTTCATGATATGGTTCTATTATTCTATAACAGCACTGGTGAACGGAGTGAACCACAACTGGTTCACTGGGGGTTCTCTACATCATATCACTTTGAGCACATAGGGATGTATTAGGCCACTAAGGGAGATGGTATAAAATACCATCAACCCCTAGCATAGAAAAGTTAGAGCGAACATGTTCAAGCAATTAGGACAAGGCCTATGAGGGATTTGTACTTATGTCAAGCTCGTAGTAAATAGGAGTTATAGTGACAACTAGTAGTTGCGTATGAGAGGCAATATAGCTCAGGTAAATAGTTGCATATAAAAGGCAATATAGCTCAGGTAATTATAGTTGCATACATGAGGTGAATATTGCACACGTAATAGTAGTTGCATATGAGAGGCAATATAGCTCAGGTAATTATAGTTGCATATATGAGGTGAATATTGCACACGTAATAGTAGTTGCATATGAGAGGCAATTTGAGGGTAGCTGACCCTTTTTTTTTTTTTTTTTTTTTAATTCAATAGTTTTTTATTTGTTTCATCAAAGTGAAAAGACAATCATTTCAATCAATACAATCAGTACAACAGTGCATTAAGTCATAGGAGGAACAGTGTCCCACAATGGGACATGTTTTTACGTTATATCAAGATACAGCAGTAGTTGTTATATCAATAAATCTTATAAGTAGAAACCGTAATGTAGCAAACAAGGAATATTCGAACGTAACTGTCAACCGGAACAACAGTTGGTATTCGCTAATCAGAGCATGGCGCCTTCACCAGAGGGTGACGGCTCGCTAGGGTTCGGTAGATTAGAGAGCCCGTACTCCACCCGCGCCCCTTTCGGGAACTAACTGCGCAGAGTGGGGCACTGGCTCTTCTCCATAGGTACAGGGATACTCAATACTGTGCATACATGCTCATACCACTGGAAATTCCTTACTATTGGTGAACCAGACCGACCAGGGAGTCCACAGCGCTGTGACCTTTGCTAGGCGTCCTAATGATGATGCCAGTAGTTGTTCGTGAGAGCAGTGTAAGTTGGTCAGGTCAATCACTTCAGTGATCTTCGGGGGAAGGTCGTCCTTCCATTTCCTCGTTATTGACAGGCGAGCTGCCATAAGGAGGTTGAGTACTACGTGGCGTAGTGCAGGTGGGATCAGTTCTATCCCTAGGGAGAGTATTGCCAGTGCTGGATCTGGTGCAATTCTAGAGCCCGTTATTGCTGAGATTACGTCGAACACATGACCCCAGTATTGTCGAAGCTTGGGACATCCCCAGAGTATGTGGAGGAGGTCCCCGCTCCAGCCACAGTTTCGCCAGCAGGAGTCAGGGGTTTGGGTCTTGAATTTGGATAAAACTGCTGGTGTGTAATACCAGCGGAGTGTGATTTTTACAGACAGTTCCCATAGGTTGGTGCAGTTGGAGGCCTTTTGTGTTAGTTTGCACGCCGTGTGCCATTGAAGGGGTGAGTAGGATCTATGTAGATCCTTTTGCCATTGTTAATGGGATTGATTTTTAACAAATCCGCGTTTGTCTTGAAGGAAGTTGTAGAAGAGGGATATGCCCTTTTTTGGGTGGGATTTGGCTGTGAGGTAAACCCAAGCATATGAGTTAATGGTGTGTGGGTGTGCCGGTGTCGTGCCTAGGCAGTGTTGGACTTGTAGGTATTGAAAATAAGAGTTTTGGGGAATGTCAAACTCCCTCTGTAATTGTTGGAAGGATTTGATGGTGTTGGTAGGAGAGTATAGGTCTTGGATGAATTGGATGCCCCTTTCTCGCCACGTTTTAATTGCTAGCGGGGTAATCATCAGGGATAAGGTATCAATTGGTATTTTCAAAGTGATCGTCGGGTCCGAGTGGTCCCGACGTGTTATTAGCTGGAGCCACGTTCTTATGGTCACTTTCATGGGCGGTGCTAGGTGGGTCGGGGTCCTGTGTTCTAGAAGGGCGGCAAATAGCCACAGGTTCGGTGGGCCCACCGAGCTGTCGCCTTGCTCGATCTCGCCCCAGGTGGTCGAAGGGTCTTGTTGAAACCATTCTCTCGCCTGGGCCATGACCGAGGCCGAGAAATAGTCGGGGAAGTCGATGTAACCGACCCCTCCGGCTAGTCTGTGTTTAATCAGCTTTGTGTGGGAGCATCTGGATTTTTTCCCCTGCCAGACGAAGCTTGCTAGCATCGCCTGCAGGGATCTAAAGTAGCTGGCCGGGACCGGGATTATTACGTTTCGAAAAAGATAGAGCAGCTGTGGGAGGTGAATCATCTTGAAGGCGGCAAGCCTGCCCCACCAAGACAATTCCACCTTGCCCAGTCTCCCCAGGTCTTGTTGCATCTTATTTCTCAGGGGGATATAGTTATATGAGAAAAGGTCACGTGTGTTTTTGGTGAGGTGGATTCCTAAATACGGTAGGGAAGAGTCTGCCCAGGTGTAAGGGAATTGCTGTTGTAATACATTGCTCGTCACCGGATCTACTCCTAGGTTGAGGATTTGAGATTTAGTGGCATTGGCTTTGTATAATGAGACCTCCCCGTACCAATGCAGTACTTTTTGGATCTCCGACAGGGATCGGGAAGGATCGGTGATCATCAGGATCACGTCATCCGCGAACATGCTTATTTTATGGGTGCGGGTTCCTATAGTGATTCCGGATATGGCCGGGTTGGTGCGGATGTGTTCCGCTAGAGGTTCCATCATAAGGTTGAACACTAGTGGTGACAAGGGGCACCCTTGTCTAGTGCCGTTTGATATTTGGAAAGGCTTGGAAAGTAGGTTAGCGGAGTAAACTCGTGCTGAGGGATTGGTGTACAAGGCGAGAATGGCCTTGAGTATTTGCCCTTGGAAGCCAAATCTTTCTAATACCGAGGAGAGATAGGACCAGTTGACCCTGTCGAACGCCTTCTCTGCATCCAATGACAGGAGCAGAGAAGGCGTTCCGGATGAAGTTGTGTGGTGGATCACGTCTATAAGACGTCTTGTGGCGTCGGACGTTTGACGCCCTTTAGTGAAACCTGTCTGATCCGCATGGATCAAGGATGGGAGGATATCGACTAGCCTGTTTGCTATTAACTTGGCATAGATTTTCAGATCAATATTTAGGAGGGATATTGGGCGGAAGTTTTGGGGGACCGTAGGTTCTTTACCTGGTTTGGGTAGGGTAATGATAAGGGCCTCTAGCATTTCGTCAGGGAATCGGGAGGAAGTGGCAGCGTGGTTGAACATGTCACATAAGTAGGGAGTTAATGTGGTAGCGAAGGTTTTGAAGTATTCCCCTGTGTATCCGTCGGGTCCCGGGGATTTCGCTGAGGGGAGTTTATCAATCACAGTTTGTATTTCTAAAGGTGTGAAGGGCTTGTTAAGATCTGATATTCGTTCCGGAGTAAGGGAAGGGAGGTGTACTTGGTCTAGAAAAGATTTTATGTCGCTTGCCGTGGGGTGAGGTGCGCCTTTACTGTCCTTTAGGTTGTACAATTCGCTGTAGTATGAACTAAATGCGTCTGCTATCGCTTGGGGATTGATATGCTTATCTCGGTCTGTCGGGTAGTTTATGTATGCTATTTTAGCTTTAAGCCTATGTCCCTTGATGCGTTGGGACATAACCTTACCAGCTTTGTTATTTGAAGCAAAGGAGGTAGCTTTCAGCTTCCTGAGCTTCTTTTCGTAGCCCTCTAGTAGCAACGTCCTTAGGTCGGTGCGAAGTTTAAACAGTTTGGCATGGAGGATCGGGCTTGGGTTAGTCTTGTTCAGTGTGTCTGTGGACATTATCTGGGCTGTTAGGTCGTCTAGTATTTGCATTCTCCTCTTCTTCCACCTAGCTCCCAACTGAATAAAATAACCCCTCATAAACGATTTGTGAGCACACCACAGAACCGCCGGGTCGGACACTGTGTTAGAATTGGTGCTAAAGAATTCTTCCAAGCGTTCAGATAGGAACGATTGGTTGTCGGTGCGTTGGAGCAGCGAATTATTCACTCTCCACACAAAAGATTTGGGAGTAGAGTGTTGGTTAGTAATTTGGATGCTCACTGGAGCGTGGTCCGACCAGGTGGCTTCATGGATCTCAGATATACACACTTTTTGCAATAGCCATTTATCAGACAAGAAAAGGTCTATTCGTGAGTAGGTGTTGTGACGCGAGGAGAGGAACGTGTAATCCCTCTCTGTCGCGTGACAACACCTCCACACGTCATATAGGTCATGCTCGTTCAAAAAGGCAGCCAAGGGTGAAACAAAACGTTTGGGTCCTGCTGAGGAGTCCATGTCATAGTCAGGTACAAGGTTAAAATCGCCACATATAAGAAGATGTCCTTGCTGGATTTTCAGGGTAGCCTTTAGTGCTTTTTTCAGGAAGCCGATCTGTCTAGTGTTCGGGGCGTATATATTCACTATGGTGTATTGAACGTGCTCCACAGTACACACTAATACAATGTAGCGTCCCTCAGGATCCAGGATACTGTCGTGGAGTTGAAATGCTACTGAGTCTCTGATTGCAATTAGGACCCCCCGTTGTTTTTTTGTGTAGCTTGCCGAAAAGACATGAGGAAAGGATTTGTGTTGGCATTTGGGGGTAGCGTTCAGGGCGAAGTGCGTTTCCTGAACGCATACTATGTCGCTATCGTGGGCCAGCGCTGTTTTCCATAGTGAAGCCCGTTTTACCGGGTGGTTGAGACCGTTCGAGTTCAGGGAGAGGACCCTGATGGCCATCTTGGAGTGGAGGTGCGTGCAGGATGGGGTGAGGGCGTGTGCAGAACAAAACTCACAGTTCTGAAGGTATCACAGGCGGTGTATGGTTCTGGGCGGTTGGTTCACTGGGTACCTTGGTAGTTCTGGGAATCTCGGTTGGTCTGGGTGCCGTAGAGATTCTGGCGGAGAGAAAATTCAAGCGATTCTGTTGGGAAAGAGACAGTTAGTGAAGTATGAGCGCTGTGCACTGTTGTAGGTGTCCTGGCCTCTGTGCACTTAAGGTCTAGATGACTCTAGATCCTGATGCTTCGTTCCCACCACTGTGGGCACCCGGCTCGTGGCGGGCAACTATCGGCCAGTTATTAGAGTAGATAGGCACGGGAAAGGATCAATAAAGAACTATGAAACACAAACAAAAAAGGTCAGCAGCAGTAAACAGGTGTACTGACTCAAATTAGGGGAATGTTCCAACAACTAGTTGACAGTAGGACAGAGAACAGGGAATCGTTGTCGCCTTACAAGTGGTGTTAGAGGCTCATTTCCTGCTAGGCTGTGGTTGGTGTGGGCGGCGTGTGCCTCTTGGACGATGGTCTGAGAGGGCTTGTTGGTCTGCAGGAGATAGCTCCAAGATGATGCCCCAGGAGTGGAGGAGCTGTAGGCCATCCCGTGGATGGGATACAACATTGGTCGCGCCATTGTGGGTGATCACCAGTGTGGCCGGGTGTCTCCACTTGTAGGATATTTTGTGGTTATTAAGAGCCTTTGTCATGGATTTCATCTGCCTCCTCATGGACAGTGTGAATTGAGATAGGTCTTCGTATAGGTGAACGCCATTGAATGGGGCCGGGAGTTCAGGGGTTAATCTGGCTTTTGCTAGTAGTTTCTCTTTGGTTGGGAAGAAATGGATCTTCATAAGCACATCCCTCGGGATGGAGGCCTCTAGGTGTTTAGGTTTGGGGATCCTATGTATGCGGTCAATGATGCTTTCAATTTGCGATACTTCAGGCAGTAGTTTTGCAATCATTTCCCGGGCATAATTGTGCAGGTCGGCAGGCATAACAGACTCGGGTACCCCTCTCATTTTAACGTTATTTCTCCTCGAGCGGTCCTCGAGGTCCGCGAGCTTAGCCCTTATCCAATCTGTTTCCTCAGCCTGGTCCCTGCATGCATCTATAAGCTCATTCACAGTGCTAGCACAGTCATCCATTTTACATTCTACTTGTTGCACTCTATCTCCCAGGGTATTCAGTTCTGCTGTGAATCCCCTCACCATCGTGGAGATGTTTAGCATGAGGGAGGATTGCAGGGACAGTAACATGTCCTTTAGAGTGGTGTCCAGGACAGGTTGTCCGGACGTGGGGAAGAGGGCAATGGAGGATGCAGCATCAAGGCCTACCTTCTCCTGCGGCGTGAGTGAAGCCTCCTCTCCCGGGGCCTGTAGTGTGGCGTCCATCCGCATCCGCGTTTTCGCCGGGCTCTGCGTCGATGGGGTGTGAGGAGATCTATCCCGGGCTCCGTGCGGCTCAGTGTCCTCCTCCCATGGGACCGGGTTTGAGTCCGGGAGGTCTGTGTATGGCGATGAGGTAAACTGCAGGCGCGCGCCGGCGCCATCTTGGCTCCTCCGTCCCCCTGACGGCATGGCGAAAAAGTCAGTTAGTTTCCTCGGGTAACGGTCCTCTTTTCGCTTCCTAGCCTGCATCGGGTGGATGTCCCGAGGATGAGCTGGCTGGATGGGGCTCTAAGCTGTCTTAAGTGTGCTGGGCAGTCGCTGTTCCCCCGGTTCTCTGTCAGAGCTGCAGGCTTAAGCGTCCATCTTCTCCGCTCGCAAGCCACGCCCCCCGGTAGCTGACCCTTTAAGGTATTCCTTAACAAACAGTCCTTAGCACAGCAGTATATCCCAATTAGTATGTTGATATCCACAAGGCATATTAAGTAACAACAAATGTATTAGATGGAACACAAGCAGCAGATCTTCCTATAGGACTACAAGTGATACAATAGCTATTTATTCGTTTGCAGGCTTCAATGTAGGAGATAGGGATTCCGTGGTGTAGGGTGTTCAGCAAGAAGGTCTTGAATGTTGTCCCCAGCAATGGCTCTGTGTTGCAGTAGTAGTAGTAGTAGTTGTTACCTAGAGCGGTGTTGCAGCATGGGGAGCGACGGCAGCGGTATGAGTAGCGTGGCCGAGCTACGGCTGACAATAACAGAACGCTGTCTGTGTACAAGGTGAATGCCTTTATAGGCAGGAGACAGGTACCAGACAGCTGTAATACATTCAGTGATTTTTTTTTTCAAAATTGTTTATTTATTAAGAACAGGAAACAGGCCCGCTGGGTCCTCAGCGGCAACATATACAGTACATCCACAATTGTATGTGCAAGGTAGAATACAAAGAAATACAGTACAGGCAGGGGTGGGCATTCATCACATCTATTGTAATGCAGTTGACATCATACTCATTTTACCCATTTATTCCCTTCAAGTAGGCAGTTGCCCCCGCTTACACAGCGCGCATTCTGTTTGCCATGGTCCCACGGGACTGCCACCTGCTACTTTTTTTTTAAAAAAAAGGAAAAAGGTCTAGTGAGGAAACAAAAGGGTTAAAGGAGGTAGCCTAAGAGAAGGCCAGAAAGTAGCCGGGTAGAGCCCGGTAGAAAGGGGGCAGAGAAAAGAGAGCAGATATGGGGGGGGGTACATGGGAGGGGGGTGAGGGATCCGCGGACATGAACTCACGTTTCGCCTGAGGCATCCTATTAGTATCGAGGGCCGTCTAGCTAGGTAAGCCTAGTCTAGCTTGCAAGAGCTCCCTGAGGGTCCTAATGCACTCCTCTCAGTGCTTGTCCCTCATCCGAGTACTTGAACATATTCCAAAGCTGCCATGTCTTAGAATATGCTTCGCTTCTGTTTTGGCTCGTAAGGATCAGGTCTTCTAGCCTGCTGATGTCATCCACTCTCCGCAGCCACATAGCAACCGTCGGGGGGTGGGGAGACTTCCAACATAGTGGAATGCATGCCTTCGCTGCGTCAAGAAGGTGGCGGATAACTGATTTCTTATATATACGCATAGGTACGTTGTTTGCGTGCAGCAGGAAGTATGCCGGATCGTCGGGTATCACCCGGTCAGTAAATTTTTGCGAGATTTTTCGCACTTCTTCCCAGTATGGTCGTAGGGCTGGGCATGTCCAAAAGACATGCAGCAGTGTGCCCCTGTCTGTCTGGCATCGCCAGCATCGGTCCGACGATGTTGGGAAAATCTTACTCAGAAGGGCCGGGGTCCTGTACCACCTTGTCATGATCTTATAGTTGGTTTCTTGCACCTTGGTGCAGATTGACGATTTATGAGTAAACGTGAGGATGTGTTGTGCCTGCCCTGGCGAAAATGTACATTGCATATCTCGCTCCCACTTAGCCAAACTTGGAACTCTGTAGTCCTCCGCCGGCGTGACCAACATAGTGTGGATAAGGGATAGGGCATGTGGCAACGTGCCCGATTCCGAACATATCTCTTCAAAAGTTGAGAGAGGGCGGTCAGGCCGGGTGGGGGGGGTCATTGTATTCAGAAAATGGCTAAGTTGTTGCGCGCGCAGGAAGTCCAGCTGAAATTGCCCCGTTGGGTCCGTGAGTTCTACCGGTGTTCTCCAACGGCCCGCCACACTGAAGTGAGAGGCCTGAAATAGGCCAGCGTCTCTCAAGGCGGAGAATTTTGCATCTCGCATGCCCGGCTCGAAAGCCGGGTTCCCTAGTATTGGCCGTAGTGGTGAGATCCCCGACGAGAGATGCGATTGTGTCAGAAGTCTAGCGCAGACTTTAATGGTGGTACCTATCAACGGGTGGTTTTTAGAGGGTTTCCGTATTGCCGTTTGACACCACGGCGCTCGGTCTAAAGGGACCTCACACTGTAGTTGTTCCAGTGTCGGCCACAGTTTAGTAGTCTTGTGTCTGCACCAGTCTACCAGGCGGTTCAGGTGTGCTGCGTGGTAATAGGTCCTAATATTTGGCATGGCCATGCCACCATATAGCTTAGGGAGGGAAAGGACCGTCTTATGAATTCTAGGGCGTTTTCCGGCCCACAGAAACGTCGTGAACGCAGTCTGGGTTCGCTTGAAAAAATCGGCCGGTATGTGGATAGGGAGAGCCTGCAAGAGATATAGGAATTTTGGTAGTATGGTCATCTTGAGGATGTTGCTCCTGCCAAACCAGGAGTGGAATCCCGAGGTCCACTGTGTCAGCAATGTCTGGACCGATCTAATTAGGGGCGGGAAATTTAACTTATAAACTTGGGAGATCTTTGGTGGAATGAGCGTGCCCAAGTAGGTCAGGGCCGTATTTGTCCATTTCAGGGGGAAGCTGCTACGGAGACTAGCCAGTTGTAATTCGGTCACTCCCACTCCCATCGCTTCTGATTTTGTGAAGTTTATCTTTAAATTGGACAATCGCCCATATCTCTCAAATTCTTCCATTAAGGTGGGTAGGGATATTGATGGAGACGTTAACGAGAAGAGCATATCGTCAGCGTACGCTGATATTTTAAATTGTTCTTCCCCTATCTCTATACCCCTGATGTTTGGGTTTAATCTCACATGTCTCAAGAAAGGTTCCAGAGACAGAGCAAATAACAGGGGCGAGAGTGGGCATCCCTGTCTGGTCCCATTGGTGATTGGAAATGGCTCCGACAGTGTACCATTTGCTCTAACTCTAGCTGTCGGGTTCGTGTACACCGCTGATATCCAGTTCATCATTTTTGGACCTATCCCTATATGTCTCAGGGTGGCGAACATGAATGGCCAGCTAACCCTGTCGAATGCCTTTTCGGCGTCTGTCCCTATAAAAACACAGGGGGTTTTTGTTGTCGTGGCTATCTGGATCAGATTCAGCACCTTAACAGTGTTGTCTCTGGCCTCTCTGGTTGGGACAAATCCGACCTGGTCGAGATGTATTAGGTCTGGGAGGTGTTGTTGGATCCTGGATGCTATTATCTTGGTGAACAACTTAAGGTCCGTGTTCAACAGCGAGATCGGGCGGTAACTACCGCACTGTCCCGGGTCCTTTCCGTCTTTATGTATCACAGCTATTTGTGCCTGTAGAGTGGAGATGTGCAGTTTCGTCCCGTCACTTAGGTTATTAAGAAGTGTCACCAAATGGGTACCCAGGGAGGGAAGGAGGGTCTTGTAATAGGCAGTGGTTAGTCCGTCCGGGCCCGGGGCTTTATTCAGTTTGGTCGTACCAATTGCGGCCGTAAGCTCCGCGAGAGTGATCGGCCCTTCTAGAAGGTCTCTCGTCTCTGCGGTTAGTGTCGGCATCAACGAGGAGGTTATGTAGGTCTCTGTCGTGTTAGCGTCTGGGATCGGGGGAGTGGTGGGCAGGTTATATAGATTATGGTAGAAGTCTCTGAATTCTTGAGAGATGTGTTGGGTCGTTGAGATCTTCCGACCTCCACGGGACATGATATGTGGTATGTAGGCTGATTTGTTTTGCGCGCGGATAGCTTGGGCAAGCATCCGTCCGCATTTATCGCCTGACTCATATACTTTACGTCTACATATTTGAAGCGTCGCCTTAGCTTTAAATTGCAGTAGTTCGGTGACTTGTCTACGAGTGGTGTCCAGGTCAGTGCCAAGTTGTGGCGTCTGGGCCTGTTTATGTTGTGTTTCTAACGTCAGGAGTTTGGAAAGTAGCGTATTCAGTTGTTCAGATCTCATTCTCTTTATCCTAGCCCCGTGTCTAATAAGTATGCCCCTGACAACCGCCTTATGGGCTTCCCATACTACCTCCGGCTTACTATCTGGGATAGAGTTCTCCCTGAAATAGTGTCCTATTTCCCTTACTACTTCTGTCATGGTGTCTTGGTCCTGTAGGAGGGATTCGTTCAGTCGCCATGGGTGTCTCTGGGTGAGTTGTCCCTCAGACAAGGCGTAGACCAGTTTGATCGGAGCATGGTCCGACCACGTGATGGAACCTATTGTGGTGTCCTTAACGGCTGCTAATTGTCTGTGTGGGATCAAGAAGTAGTCAATCCTGGAGTAGGATTGGTGAGGTCTGGAGAAGAAGGTATAGTCCCTCTCTCCAGGGTGAAATAGGCGCCAGGCATCCAACAATTGATTGGAGTGTAGCAGTGTCTGGATGTTTTTCCGCAGGGCCCCAGAGGTCGAGGACACCCCTGAAGAGGTGTCTTCATGAGGTGACAGAGGAATGTTCAAGTCGCCCCCTACCACCAGTTGTCCCTCTACGAAGTTGGTCAGTTGTTTGATATGTCTTGTCAGGAACCAGTCTTGTCGGTCGTTTGGGGCGTAGATGTTTGCAAATGTAATTCGCGTTTCCCCTATTTTTCCTTTTAAGAATAGAAAGCGACCCTCTGTGTCTAGTTTCACGTCTCCGTGCGTCCATGGCACTCTCGCAGAGATCAGTATGGATACCCCCCTGGACTTGGACAGCTCGTACGTCGAATGGTGGACTATGGGGTAATATCTGTTTTTTAGCATGGGGTATTGATTCCCCTTAAAGTGCGTCTCTTGTAGGAGGATAACGTCCGCTCGCAGGTGGCGCATGTCATTCAAGAGCATCCTCCTCTTCTCAGGGATATTTAGGCCCTTGGCGTTAAGCGATACAATTGTTAGTTCGTCCATGTCCGCGGATATGTCAAAAAAGGGGAAAAAAAAAAACGGGGGTTAAAGAGGGGGAGGGGCCGTAGGGCGGCAGAAGAGTTACCACACGGGCCCCGAATCAAATGGGATGGGGAGGGGAAGAAATTAAGAACCAAGTACGAAGAGATAGGCTACTGCTCCCGAAAGAGAAAGGTTAGGGCAGTAGGCCGCTACTAGGGTGTGCGGCACAGAGTAAGAGGTCTAAGTTAGCCGAACGGGCTAAAGCGCTCGCCAGGTAAACCCTGGATATTGAGCACGGTCCTATGTGGGTGTTTGGTTGAACAGAGCCTGCGGAGCGAGCCCACCGGCCCTACCAACCCCCTCCGGCCAGTATTAAAAGTTGGATCAAGTGTCGGCAAAACAATCAAACATAACAGTGCAATTTAACAACATCAATGCTGAAACATAGCTTTTGTGACATCTATAATCTGTAATAACATCGCTAGACCCGGCATCACTACCTCGGAGCCCCTTAGTTATGTAAGAGGCTTCCGGTCTGTACGGCCAACGAATAGGGTCTGACCCTCCGATAGTCACCCCCAGATCTTAAGTGGGAAACATCATTCAGCAGCCCTCATCATTCTCAGCCTCCCCGCCCTCTCCTGGACCATACACATCAGAGCCCTTCGTAAGACCCGTGGGGGTCTCACTATCCCCTCGCCCCCCCTCCCGCCTAGTATAATGTCTCGTCCATTACTCCTGTCCTGCGGGCATGTCCCTCTAGCTGTATATACTGCCACAGAGCCCTCATGGACAGGGTCACCCTGATCTGGAGTTCACAGAGTTTCGGGGGTGGCGGTAGATTGGGTCCTGAGCTCCATAAGTCCCAACAGAGTAAATAAGAATCCAGGTACAACAGGGGGAACCAGAGCTCAGGTATGTCACCTGTTAGGGCGCGTCCTAACAACGCGGGGGCCCATATCAACACCCAGCTCGGGGTTTCAGCAGAGAGTCACTGCTTCCGGGCCTGTATAATCCGAGGGCTCACCCCTCACTTGCCTCCAGCGGGAGAGGTGGGAGCCTGGTATGCAGGGTGAGGGGGGTACGGTGGGGGCACGTTAACAAAACGCAGCAGGCAGAAGTTTCTCTATCCGCTCGCCCAGAATCCGGGGGCCGTATAGGGTCTGTGAGGGACAGGGTGGGAGTCAGATGGGGTGTAGCGGACTGGTAAGATCAAGGGGTGTTGGCCTAGGGCCTACTCACGTCTCTCCTCTCCGGACGGCTCTCGCTGTCTTCGTCTGCCGCCTCTCTGCTGCCTGGGTTGAGCTGCCATTCTATAGGTGGAAGGGCCAGACCTGCCGACCGAGCGTGGTTGCAGCTGGAGCCAGTCGGGGACCTCTATCCGTTCCGCCTCCATAAATCCGAAGAGGGCCGGGAGATCCGCTGGGGTTTGCAGGGTGAAGGCTGAGCCCTCCTTCCGGAAGGAGACCGACAGCGGGTAGCCCCATCTATAGGTGAAACCTTTCCGTCTTGCCAGATCCAGAACAGGGCGTAGCATGGCTCTGCGTCTCAAGGTGGCTCTCGAGAGATCCGGGAGGATCTTGACCTGTGCGTCTTCCAGGAGTCCGTCCCTGCTATCCCATGCGTTGCGCAGGATCCGTTCTTTCTGGGCGAATCGTAGGAGTCTGCAAATCACGTCGCGCGGCCTGGCTGGGTCTGTTGGTCTCGGGCCTAGGGCCCTGTGCGCTCTGTCGAGCTCCACCTGCACCGTCGGGTCATCCAGCACCGTGCGGAACAGCTCTTGTAGCCTCTCCTCCAGGGTCTCCGCCTCAACAGTCTCCGGTATTCCACGTATCCGCAAATTATTGCGGCGGCTGCGGTCTTCTACCTCTTCTAGGTGGAGCTGGAGGGTGACTGCTGCGTCTCTGTGTTGGTCCCTGGATCTCTCAAGGTCTGCGACTCTCAGCTCCAGTGCGGTAAGTGATGTCTCTCCTCTGGTCACTCTCTCCGCTATCGTGGTAACCTCTTCTCTCACCTCCTGAAATTCCCGGCGGTGGGTCTCCTCTAGTTTGAGGATGAGGGCCTCGATATCCGTTCTCGTGGGTAGGGCCCTCAGGAGGGCCCGAATATCCTGGTCCGTCTGTGGGTGTTCCGGGGACTGCGACGGGGAATCCATGGTGTCCCTGTCTGCGGGTTGTGCTGACGCCTGCCTGTCCCTTGGTTCTGTTGGCCTCGGGTGTCTGACGAGGAGACTCCCTCACTCTGTTCCTGGTTCTGTGCCAATGGGACCCTTACTGTGCCTCGTGGCGTCGTGGCTCGGGCCCCGGGAGAGATCTGCTGTTGGGTCGGGAAATAGCGGTGTAGGTCGCCCGCAAATGCGCCAGATCGGGTCACTCGGGTGTGCACTCTCCTTCCCTGCTTTTTGGAAGATTGCATGCCTGTTTTGCTGGCCTGGTAGCCGGCGGAGGAAGGCTCAGGCCGGGAGCTCAGATGAAACACAGCTTCACACGGCCATATCCAAGCCACGCCCCCACATTCAGTGATTTGAAAGAAGTACCGTATAGTGCGACGCACTTCCTCATTCCACAGGGCGCCGCACGTTGACGTCATTACGCGGTCGTGGAACGCATTACAGAAGAAACAGGCGCACGGAGGGCCTGTTACATAGGCATGCACAATGGCAGTTACATGTTTGCTCCACTGTTGCTTCTTCTCTGTGCTTAGAGTCCCCAGCATGTCTAGAAGGGTAGATTGAAGCATTCAGGTTGAGCATCCACTTGGGGGTGATATGGAGTAGTTCTGGACTTTTTGATGCCCAACAAGTCAAACAGTTTTTTTATGAGGTTACTTTCAAAGTCTCTCCCTTGATCCAAGTGAATATGTTGAGGCAAACCATAATGTACGAAGAATTTCTCCACTAAGACCTTCACTACTGTGTTTAAATTATTTTTATTCTTTTCACATAAATAGAAGAACTTTACATATTTACTTTAAAGACATTTTTTAAAATCACTGATCATTATAAAATTCACAAGTTCCTCATACATATAACATTAACATATACATACTACATATTACAACAATACAATAAACACGTGTGTGGGTACAGAGCTGGGTCCAACCTCACAATACTGTCTCTATAATGATGTCCTTTAACCTAATGACACATTTCCCTCTCTCCCCCCCCCCCCCCCAATAAGAGAATTTTTTTTTAGTATATACACCCTGGTGTCTCTTGTCTTCAAACCAAGAGAAAAACAAAAACAAACAACAACAACAAAAAAAAGGAAAAAAAAACCCTGGGAACTTATCCCTTTTATAGTATAACCTGTCCCTATCCCCATGTCCTTATATGTGCCATTACTTTTTTAAGGAAGTGAGATGGTGGACCTTCTGTCCACCCTGTCACTTCATGTTATGTGAAAAGAAAAAAAAAAAAGGAAAAAAAACCTGGGAACTTATCCCTTTTATAGTATAACCTGTCCCTATCCCCATGTCCTTATATGTGCCATTACTTTTTTAAGGAAGTGAGATGGTGGACCTTCTGTCCACCCTGTCACTTCATGTTATGTGAAAAGAAAAAAAAAAAGGAAAAAAAAAAACCCTGGGAACTTATCCCTTTTATAGTATAACCTGTCCCTATCCCCATGTCCTTATATGTGCCATTACTTTTTAAGGAAGTGAGATGGTGGACCTTCTGTCCACCCTGTCACTTCATATTATGTGAAAAGAAAAAAAAAAGGGGGGGTTGGGGGGATGGGGTGGGGGGAAGAAAAAAGATCCCTTTCTAAGTATCCGCCTGCAGATTTTCTTCTCTCCCCATAATCCTTAGATAAATCTGGGATTGCTTGAATTGCGTCCATTTCCCCCAGATTTCTTGAAATTTTATTTCTGCCTCTTCTTGAACTTATTGACTCCTCCATTACTCTTATTTTATCTACCTCACTAAACCATTCTTTTATCCTTGGTGGATCTTTATTTCTCCAATTTCTCGGGATTAATGCTTTTGCTGCATTTAAAAGAAATGGGGTGAGGGATGCTCTATAATCTTTCCTCTAACCTTCCATAGCATGAAATAAACATTTCCAGGGATCCAATCCTATCTCCTTCCCTTCTATCTGTTTTATTAATCCTAGTACCTCCACCCAATATGTTTGAATAAATCTACATTGCCACCAGATATGAGCATGATTTCCTTCTTCTCCACATTCCCTCCAACATAGGGACGATGTATCACAATTTATTTTATGCATTTTAATGGGGACATAATACCATTTGGTCAATAGTTTATAGTTCATTTCTTTCACCTTTGTATCCTTTGAAGTGGAGTGTACGTAGTCCATGACCCTCTTCTTCAACCTCTCTGGAACCTTTTGTTTTAGTTCAATCTCCCATTTTTCCAGAGGGTGTATTGACCCCTCCTCATTAGAGGATATCAGCAACCTGTATATTTTAAAGATCATCCCTTTTCTGTTCCTCCCTCCCTGGTCTATCAATCTCTCCCAAGGATTTAATCTTTCAACACTTCGCAATGGTTTTGGGAGGGATTCAGTGAAATGTTGGAGCTGCATATATCTCCAACTATCCCACTGCGATATTCCATATTTCTCTCGTAGTTCTTCTAATTGGCATAGCCTATTCCCCTTTAAGACATCTCCTAACCTCAATCTATCCAAATAAGTCCACTTTAAGTACAATTTATTATTTTTCCCCGGTGGGAAATAATCATTTCCCATTAAGGGCATCAATGGGCTGTTGTATTTCCCTTTCGTATCTTTGATTACTTTGTCCCATACTTTTAGTGTTTCTATTGTAATTGGGTCGGCTGCCTTAGGAAGATCTCTATATTTTTCCAGGATCCAAATAATCTGACCTAACTCCTTTTTATTTATATTCTCTTCTAGGGATACCCATTTCTTATGTGATGTATTATGAACCCAGTCTATAACTCTTTTTATTACTGCTGCTTCATAATATTTTTGGGGGTCTGGAAGTAGTACCCCCCCATTTTCTTTTGATCTACTCATTGCTTTATATGAGATACGACTTCCTCTCCCCTTCCAAACAAATTTTTGTATTAGACTTCTCAAGGTTCTAAAATATGCCCCAGGGATGCAGATTGGTAGGCTCTGGAAGATATACAAAAATTTCGGAAGTGTCATCATTTTAATTACATTTATCCTTCCTAGCCATGACAATCTGTATGCCTGGTATCCCTTTAGGTCTTGTTTGATTTTATTCAGTAGGGGAATATAATTATCTTGATATAAATCCATTGTTATTGCTGATAGGTAGACTCCTAGATATTTCAGTCCCCTTTCTCTCCATACAAAGGGAAAGAGTGCTTTTAATTCTCTTTTATCTTTTAGGGGTGTATCTATATTTCATATCTCGGTTTTTTCCATATTTATTTTAAAATCAGAGATCTTTCCATATTCCTCCATTTCTTCCATAACCTTTGGGAGTGATTTTCTAGGATTAGCTATAAATAGCATAATATCGTCTGCATAAGCAGCTATCTTATGTTCTTGCTCTCCTACCTTGATGCCGTTTATTTCTCGATTCTTTCTTATGGAAGTTAAGAGGGGTTCTAAAGACAGCACAAACAATAAAGGGGAGAATGGGCATCCCTGACGTGTCCCATTATGTAGCTTAAATGTCTCTGACAGAGTCCCATTCACCTGGACTTGAGCCGTAGGTTCTGAGTACAATGCCCTTATCCATCTCATCATTCTTGATTTCAGGCCAAATCCTTGCAGTGTTTGTAACATGTATTCCCAATTGACTCTGTCAAAGGCCTTTTCAGCATCTACAGATAAAAAAATGGCCGGTCTCTTTCTTTTTTTGGCTTCATGTATTAACAAAGATGTCCTTAGTATATTATCCCTTGTTTCCCTTCCAGGGACAAAACCTGCCTGGTCTGTCTCTATGCAGTCTGGCATGTGTAGTTTCAATCTTTCGGCCAAGATCCTAGCATAGATTTTAATGTCTTCATTAATCAGGGATATTGGCCTAAAGCTTGAATATAATTGTTTTTTTATTAAGGAAAGGAAAAAAAAATCAGAGTACAAAATACAGCCAAGGTACCTAAGTACCACACAATAGCACATAATCAAAACATGTCAATACATACTCTGACTATAAGCAATTTTTATATCTTATATCCAAAGAAAGCAAGGGAAAACATCACTATCTATGATTTACCCGCTACTAGCTAATACTAAAGAAAAAAAGGGAAAAGAAAAAAAAAGAAAGAAGAGGGAAAAAAACAAAACAAACAAGGGGGGGCCAAAGACACTGTAGTGAACGGACCTTCTAAGGTCTCTACATACCAAAAAGGAGTGTGGAGGAAATGGTCAAAGCCACAGCAGCAATCTCATCCCATATCGAGTTGTAGGTATTGATCAGAATACCTGAACGCCACCCAGGGTGACCACGTCTGATTAAATTTTTCCGACGATTCCCTGGCAATTGCTACAGTTTCCTCCAATTGGTAGATATTCTCTATGGAACTAAACCATTCCGGAATGGAAGGAATATCCTTCGCTTTCCAGTGCCTGGGAATCAAAACTTTCGCTGCTTTCAGCAGATGTCTAGTCAATGATTTTTTATAATGTTGCATGGAGCAGTCCGCAATGTGGAGTAGGCAACATGCAGGCGTAAAAGGGATTGTGGTATCTGTAATGGCTTTGATCAGTTCACACACCTTGTCCCAGAAGGATCTCAGACAAGGACACTCTCACCAAATATGAACAATGGTGCCCGAGTCTTGCTCGCATCTCCAGCAAGAATCCGATGTCAACGGGTACCATTTTTTTATTTTATCGGGAGTGGTATACCATTGTGTTAAAAGCTTATACGACATTTCCTGCAATCTCGTGCCAATCGCACATGTATGGGCAAAAATGCAGGCACGTTTGCATTGCTTATCTGTAAAACTTATTTTAAGCGCCTTTTCCCATTGTACTCGTATTTCCGAAGCTATCTCCCCCTGTCTAATTGGAGCCAGGAGTACGTAAGAGAGGTAGATCTCAGAACCGGAGCTCCAGCCAGACAAGTTTGTTCAAAAGGAGTTATCGATCTAAAGAATTGTTTTTTAAACTGGGAGACCTGTGTGTAGTTATGCAGCTGACGGTAAGTCCAAAATGAAAGAGGGCTCTGGGGATTTACATCTCTCTTTAGGGACTCAAAGGATTTTAAGGTGTTAGCCTCAACACAATGTATCATTAGGAGGGGCATTGTTTGGTCCGTGGGTGCAGAAAAATGCAGGTGCATCCCGGGCAAGAAATCCGGATTTTGAGTAATAGGAGTAAGCGGACCGGGACATGAGGACAATTTATGATGTTTCATCATCATATGAAACGCTCTAAGCGTGGACCCCACCAAGGGATGCTGCTGCAAACTCTGCGGCAGTTTCCCCCAAGGAATCCAAGGTAGGAATCTAAGATGCAATGTAGAAGAAGCTTCCTCCAATGTAACCCAATCCTTCTGCCCCCTATGACAGTTCCAGTCCAAAATTCTAGCTAAATGTGTCCCAGAGTGATAGAGTTTAAAATCAGGCAGGCCAATACCCCCTTCTTCCTTAAGTTTTGAAAGCGTGTCCAGCTTTATCCGGGGTTTTTGCCCCTTCCAGATAAAAGTGCGTACAATAGCCTGAAGTCGTTTAAAAAAAACCTGGAAGTGGGATAGGTAAAGTATGAAAATGGTATAGAATTCTAGGTAGAATTACCATCTTCAGTATGGCAGCTCTTCCAAACCAGGAGAAGGGTCTAGATGTCCAACTTTTAAGATCTACTTGGATTTTTTTTAGCAAGGGGAGAAAATTAATGTTATAGATATCCCTAAAGTTAGCCGCAAGTTTGATTCCTAGGTAGGTAATAGATGAAGTTACCCACTTAAACGAGCAAGATGAGCGTGCACCCTCTAAGGAATCAGATGACAGTGTGAGATTAAGGGCTTCGGATTTAGAGTCATTAATTTTCATATTGGAGATGTAGTTGAAAATTTTAAAAGCTTTAGAATTGAGTCATGAGGCCGTGTCAAAAAAAATAAAAGATCATCCGCATATGCTGCTATTTTAAAGTCACGCTGGCCTATCTGGAAGCCTTGTACCTCCGGGTTTGCATTGACTGTGCGAATAAAAGGTTCCAATGATAGAATAAATAAAAGAGGGGAAAGAGGGCAACCCTGCCTTGTGCCGTTGTTTATATCCACTGCTTCTGAAAGGGTGCCATTAATTTTAAGCTGTGCCCGAGGTTTATGATATAAAGCCGATATCCACGCCATCATGTGCGATCCCAACCCAACTTGCCTGCAGGTAGCAAACATATAGTCCCAGGCGACACGATCGAAGGCCTTCTCTGCATCGGTTGAGAGGAGAAGGCCCTCAATTCCCCGGGTATGTGCGTAGTGAACCAAATTAAGGGCTTTTATAACATTATCCCGTGCTTCCCTTCCTGGCATGAATCCCACCTGTTCTGGGCCTATAAGTTTGGAAAGGAAAGGTGTCAGTCTGGATGCCATTAGTTTCGCCAGTATTTTTAAGTCCAAGTTCAGCAATGAAATCGGCCTGTAACTTGTACAGTCAGTAGGGTCCTTCGCTGGATTAGGGATCAATGTTACAAATGCCGTCGTAAAAGTGCTCGAGATTGATGAAGAAGTTCGGATATGATCCAGGGCACGGAGGAGGGGGGCTTTCAAAGTGTCTATAAAAATGTTATAGTAATGGGCCGTAAACCCATCTGGGCCTGGGCTCTTACCCGGTTTTAGAGTCTTAATTGCCACCATAAGTTCTTCTTCTGAAATCGGCGTTTCCAAGGAATCGCTCTCTTCCGAAGATAAAGTAGGCATGCCACTCTCCACTATATATTCTCGCAAAACGGATTCTCTATTTCCCTGAAGCTCTGCAGGTTTATGTATCAAAGGGAGATTATAGAGCTTAGTATAAAAAGCATGAAATTGTGCCGCAATCTGGTCTGTTTTTTGTATAAGTTGGCCCTTGGAGGTCTTAATGGAAAGAATAGAATGTGCGTAAGAAATTGTTTTAAGGGTTTTTTCAAGGAATTTGCCACACTTATCCCCATGTTCATAATGAAAGCCCTTCTTGAGATAGAGAATACGCTTTGCTTTGAGATTAAGTAAGGAGTTACGTTTTTCCCGCATCTTTGACACTTCTAACATGAGCGCCTCTAATTGTGACTGTTTATGTTGGCTTTCTAAACAAGCAATTTTTTCCGCCAATGCCGAGATAACTTTTTCGGCTTCTCTTTTCTTAATCGAGCCTAGGCGCATAAGTTCGCAGCGTAGATGATATGTCAGAGGTGACATATCTTCTGTAGTATTAAGCTGAAAATATAATTTGATCGCCTCGTGAATTTGTTGGCATGTAAAGGGATCCGTCAATAAGGTGGAATTCAACCGCCAGGTGCATGGTCTAGAAGGCCTATCTTTTTCTCAAACAAAGGTTTTTTATTGAGCATATATAAAAATAAAACAGTTTACAATCTCCAGAGCATATTCACATTGAAAATCACATGGGAGAGTACACATAAAACAAAACTTTGCACTACAGTCAAATCTCCGCATCGTGGTAAAATTCCCTGCAACTATTCCCGTCCCCTCCCCCTGCGGGGCTTGTGAGGTTGCTCCCAACCCGACTGGAAGAGGTTCTAAAATAACCTGTCATATACCAGATCTATTGGGGCAAGCCCAGGAACATCCAACCATTGGGCCCACAACTTCTCATATTTACCGCTTGTCCCTCGTTTCTGATACACCACCTTCTCCAACCTCAGAGTGACCCCCATTTGTTTAACCCATTCCTGCACTGTTGGTGGTTCAGTGTCCTTCCAGTGTCTCAGTATTATCAAACGATCCTGGAACAGAGCTCTGCCTATAGCCTGTCTAGGGATATCCTCTACCAGGAGACCCTCCGTGATCCCCAGGAGACACACCTTGGGCTCCAAAGGAACCTGAGCCTGAAAGACCATGTTAATCGTGTCCACCACCCTTGACCAGTATAGATGGAGCTTCGGGCATCGCCACAGGAGGTGAATGAGATCTCCATGGACTCTACAGCATCTAGTACAGCAGGGGTCTACCCCCAGTCCCATCCTCGTCAGCCTGGCCGGCGTATAGTGAACCCGTAGGAGTATGTAAAGTTGTGAAAGTCTCTGTGCCACGTTCAGGGAGCAAGCGGGAACCGCCTGCAAGGCCTCTTCCCACTGCTCATCCTCAAACGCTCCTACATCCCGTTCCCACAGCACCACCGTCTTGTGAGGGGCACCCGGTAAGAAGAGGTTTAGCAGCATAGCATAGCAACTGGATATAAATCCCTTGTAGGAGGACACGTCCGACAGGTAATTAAAGACCGGTGCCACATCCATGACCCATATGTCATCCTCCCGCTGAGCTTCAAATGCATGTTTGAGTTGTAGGTAATAAAAGTGCATGGATGTCGGGAGCTGAAAGTCAGTCCTGAGCTCAGCGAAAGGTCTCAGCCGGCCTGCCCTTACAATGTGTGACATGAGGGATATGCCGTGTTGTTTCCACCTCGAACCATACGGTATTTTCGCTATCTCACGGTAGTGTAAATTATCCCATATGGGGCTATATTTAGTGTACCCCGTCACACCCTGCATCATCCTGACCTTGTTCCAGACTTTCTGCATGAGTACATATGTGGGAAACCGTTTGTTGGATTTCGCATACCGCAAGGCCTCTAGTCCTTCTATCACTTCCCCCCCGGTCGTGAATCTGAGCAACCGAACCGATGAGTCCCTCAGATTCAGCTGGAGATCCTGTTGAGGGCCAACCACCCTCGCAATATACTGCGCCTGGGAGGCCAAATAATAGAGCCAGGGATTGGGCAATGCCAATCCGCCGGCCTCTTTTGGACATTGCAGTTGTTCAAGTTTGACCCTGGGGGGCTTCGCTAGCCAAATTAAAGAGCGGAAAATAGAGTTAACGATTCTGAACTTTTTCAGAGGGATGACCATCGGGGAGTTGTGCAATATGTATAGTAACTGTGGCATAATAATCATCTTTATCAAGTTCAACCTCCCAACCGCTGACAGTTTAAGTTTGCTCCACACCTTGACCCTGTCCCTACAGCGATTAAGCAAGGGGGTGAGGTTGAGTCTGACATAGTCTAGCCTAGAAGGCCTATCTGGTTGTGAAAGAGAGATCGAAACTGGACAGTGATCCGAAAGAGATTGTATGCCTATGTTGGCTGCCTGGAGCAAAGGTAAATCACGTTGTGAAATAAACACATAATCAACACGGGAGTGCTTTTTGTGCAACGGAGAATAGTACGTATAGTCTCTGCCCGTCGGGTATACCAGGCGCCATGCATCCACCAAGGTCAAAGAATTCAGCTGTGATTTAATTTTCTGAATAATAGAATAAGAAATGCTAGACTTGCCATTAGAGCAGTAGTTCTCAACCTGGGGGTCGGGACCCCCTCGGGGGTCAAATGATGATTTGCCAGGGGTCACCAAATCCTGTGCTGTTCCTGAAGCCCGCACCACTCTCCCAGCCTTCTTGTGGCTGCTCAGCTTGGCTGTCCCTGGAGCCGGTGGCCACCCAGCTGTGCTGTTCCTGGAGCACACGGCCATTCAGTTCACGGCATGGCTGGGGGGCAGAGACTAGAGGTCCGCTGACTGGTGAGGAATGTGAGGTGGGAGGGGCTGGAGGAGACCCTATCTCCTGATTTCAGCATAGGTGTCACTGCTACAAGACACCACAAAGTTGGAGACACATTGGGTAACACTACCTGTGATTATAGTTGCCATTAAAAGTCCCCACTACAGATCTCAGATCAACAGATGACTTTGATCAAGAGCACCTAAGTTGGCCGATCAGAACTCCCCCAAGCATTGCCACTCATCCCCCCCCCCCACTAAGGAGTAAGAGAAGGAATTAAAATAGAGAATACATGGAAGGTAGAGAAAAAGAGTGGGAGGAAGAAAGAAAGAAAGAAAAAAGGGAGAGAAAGCATGAGAGAAAAAACAAGAAAGACGGCTAGAGAGAGGGATGGGGGGGAAAAACAAGAAATTAGGATAGAGAGAGATAAAAGGGAAAAAGAGGAGAACAAAGAGAAAAGGGTGGTACATCCTAAAATGTACCATATGAGGTTTTAATACTGTACGAGTGGAGGTGACTCAGGGAACGCTAATCCGTGGGTTAGGGGCGCAAATGACTTGTCTTGTGTGCCGACAACCCACGCTACGAAAATAATTTTACTATTAGGGGTCCCCACAACTTGGGAAATTTTATCAAGGGGTCACGGCATTAAAAGGTTGAGAACCACTGCATTAGAGGTATCCAGTAGGGGTAACAAGAGGATATTAAAATCCCCACCCAAAATGATACAGCCTGTGGCAAAGCCCTTTAATTTGTCTATTAAATGACGACAGAATGCAAGATGGCCTGAATTAGGGAAATAAACATTAGCCAGGGTGATCTCTCTATTATGCCACATTCCCTTGAGGAACAGAAATCGCCCCTTAGGGTCCTTGCATTGCTGGGACACTTTAAAGTTTGCATGTTTATGCAACAGAATTGATACGCCTTTGGACTTATGCCGCGTACACACCATCACTTTCTGCGATGAAGAAAAACGACGTTTTGAAAAACGTCAATTTAATTGATCGTGTGTGGGCAAAAACGTCGTTTTATGTCTTCTAAAAAACGACCAAAAAAAATTGAAGCATGCTTCAATTTTATGTGTCGTTTTTGGCCGACGTCGCTTTCTGTGTTCTAAACATTGACCGTGTGTACGTAAAAACGTTGTTTTAAGCACGCGCATGCTCAGAAGCAAGTTAGGAGACAGCAGCGCTCATTCATGTAAAACGACTGTTCAGAATGGAATAAGCACATTCGTTAAGGTCTTTTTCAGCTTATATACAAGAAAAGAAAGCGCTTCTTTAACCCCTGCTTTTAACTGCTACCCAGAAATGGACGTTTGTTGCGGCTGATCTTGTTACATAGTTATGACAAGCTTTTAATTAGTTTCTTTCTTGTTTGATAATGTTTATGTTTGTGTTCTGTTATTTAGTTGTATCTTCCATCTTTAAAATTTTAAATATATATATTGGTCAACCTTTTTTTTTTGGATTTTTATTTTGTCACAAATTTGATTTGAAATCTCTATTTTGTGTTGATTTGGGAGTGTGTGAAGTGGCTGCAACAACATAATTTTTTGTTGAACTCACCCACAAGCATGTTTTTTGACCTTGTTAATGTTTCCAAGAACTTTTCGGGAATGGGTCTGCCCACTCACTAATGATCTCTCAAATCTCCAAAAAAGAAACATGGTCAAATTTGGCTGAAAAATTAAAATTGCATTTATTCTGCCCAAAAATTCACAAAAAAAATGGTGACAACCCAAAAACACAACATAATAAAAACAAAGATGCCAAGGAAGGCAGCACTTTAGAGCATGCTTGAACTTTGCTGAAAACAAGGGTCCCCTAAGCCACCAATTCAGCCTGTGAGTCAACATTAAAATTCCATCAGGGGCACCGTTTTATTTTTTTGGCTTTTTCTTCCCAGCAGCCTTCCCTGCAGTCTTCTCTGCAGTCTTCCCTGCAGCCTTCCCTGTAGCCCGAGTCCTTGGGGGCTGGGTTCCTGGAGGAGATGAAGTGCCAGGAGCCAGAGCAGCCTCATGAAGAGGAGGAGCAGGAGCAGGAGGAGCAGCAAGGACAGGAGGAGCAATCCGCACAATGTCGGTGTCGTCATCGAGCTGCCCCAGGGATGCCATGCTTATGGCTTTGAAGATGAGTTGTTCGCAGCACACACGCTGGCTCTGCTCCAGATTGTAGAGCTTGGCTGCAATGAGCGCTGCGAACCCCTCAACTTCACTGGGTTGCTCTCGGATGGCCGCAGTAGCTTGGCGAAGCAGGCCCTGGGTCTCCTCCTCCATTTGGCGCAGACTCCTGAGCCGTTTAGCGGGATTGCGGAATGGAGGGATCCGGGAGATGGTATCCCGCCGGCGTGCCTCCTGGGTCCCACTGGGGCCTGCCACCTCCTGGCTCCCAGTGGGCTCTGCCACCTCCTGCCTTGCAGTTGGCCCTGGCTCCTCCTGGCTCCCTGTGGGCCCTGGCTCTTCCTGGCTCACTGTGGGCCCTGTCTCTTCCTGGCTTTGGTCTGCCTGTGTATCAAAAAAAGGAACAGAAATCCGCGTGGACAGACAGCGCGGTGACGTGTCCGCGCCGTCGCCGCGACGATGACGCGGCAACGTGCACGACGCTGGAAGGTCAGACAGAAATCCGCGTGGACAGACAGCGCGGTGACGTGTCCGCGCCGTCGCCGCGACGATGACGCGGCAACGTGCACGACGCTGGAAGGTCAATGCTTCCACGCATGCGTTGAAGTGATTTGACGCATGCGAGGGATGGCGGCTGCTCGGACATGTACGGTGAGTCTGTACAGACGACCGAACATGTCCGACGGACAGGATTCCAGCGGACATATTTCTTTTTTTTTTTAATCCACTTTATTTTTATTATTTTCTTTTCTTATTTCATACATAGATATGCCTATTTGGCATCCATTACATTTCATTTGACATACATTATACCACATTTTTATATTCCTATAATATTCCAATGTACGTCTCTATCTTTTTATATCCCCCTCCCTCCCCCTGTCCTCTGCACTCTACATAGAAAATCTGTCCGTCACCAGTTTTGGTGGAGCGACACTCGCATCTCTCAGCCAGGGATACCAAATCTCCTCAAATTTACCCTCTGCTTTCCTTCGTTTATAAGCCAGGTGTTCTCTTCCCAACAGGGAGTTAACATATGCAATCCATTGCTTCCCCGTGGGAACCCCCGGAGCCATCCAATAATGTGCAATGAGTTTTCTTGCCAAATACAACAGTCTTGTTACAATATAGTACTTTCCTTTTATAAACTCTCCAGGGTCGATGGCCCCTAACAGGTATACTAAAGGGTCCAATGGGACTGGTACCTGTGCCACTCTAGTGATACACTGTGATACTTCCTCCCAGTACCTGTGAAGCTTTGGGCATCTCCAAATCAGGTGTATGAAATCCCCCTGCTGAACTTTACACTTTGGGCACATAGGGGTATCCCTTCTTCCCCATCTATGTAGTTGCGGCGCTGTTCTATAAGCCCTGTGTAGGATAAAGAGTTGCGACAATTTGTGCGACGCAGAGACAGATACCGCCGGAACAGATTCAAGCGCCCTCTCCCACTGATCTCCGTCTATCTCCCCAATGTCTTCCACCCACTTGCTACGACTTCTCAGGGAGGCATGGCTCTGAATTGTTGCTAACAGTCCCTCGTATATTTTTGTTATCAGTCCTCTCCAAGCTTCTGCTTGCAAAACCGCCGTCATCAAAGATGACGGTGAGGTCACCACCAGTGATCGGGTTTGTTGTTGTTTCTGCAAAGCATGCCGGAGCTGGAGATACTGATAGAAGCCCCGTGGGGCTAATTGGTATTCTCTACACAGCTGCTCGTATGTTTTCAGTACCCCATCCTCATACAGCTGTGAAAAGAACCAAATTCCCTTCTTTTTCCAGGTGGTAAAACCTGCAAAATCCTGTAACTCTACATATCTAGGATTATTCCATATTGGCGTGAATGGTAACACCCCCTCTGTCCTCACAGTCTTCCGTAGCTCCCCCCATACCTTTCTGAGGAGGATTCCTGTGGGTGCTGCCTGTGGCAAACTGGGCAAGCCCATCTCGAGATGGGAGGCTGCCTTCAATATGGGGGCAGTACCAATTACCATGTTCCTATTCGGGTCCTCTCTTTCTTCCCTTCCCCATCCTGCCAGCTGTTGTATCTGAGAGGCTAAAAAGTACATTTTGGGGTGAGGTACCGCCAATCCCCCCCTATCTTTTCCATATTGTAGGGTGGTTAAACCAATCCTGGCTACCTTTTTCTTCCATATCAATTCCCGCATCTGGGTATCAATTTTTTTAAACCATTTGTTCGATATCCATATCGGTGAATTATGGAAGATATATAGGAGTTGTGGAGCCCATACCATTTTAATTAAGTTAGCTCTCCCTACCACTGATAGGGGGAGTTTGCACCAGTTGTCACATTTCTCTCTTTGCTTTGCCAGTAGTGGACCCAGGTTCAGCTGAAGATATTCAGTCGTATCTGGGGAAACCACCACACCCAGATAGCAAAAACAACTTGATATAGTAATCTGCTCTGCTCCTACAGGTAGCTGCTCCCTCATTGGATCCATAGGCATTAATATTGATTTAGGCCAGTTTATATTAAACCCAGAGAAGCTTCCAAATTCTCCTATTATCCCCATTGCTGTTCGCTGCGAAGCTGCCGTATCACCTAAATACATAAGTATATCATCTGCATATAAGGAAATTTTTTCCTCCCTCTGGCCCCTGCGAAACCCAATTACCTCCGATGTATTTCTAAGCAGTATCGCCAATGGCTTAACTGCCAGGGCGAACAGCAATGGGGATAGAAGGCATCCCTGTCGGGTGCCTCTATGTAACTCAAATGGGGGGGAAAGATTGTTATTAACTCGGAGTCTAGCTCTAGGTTTGGAGTAAAGCACCTTTACCCATTTTATAAACCTGTCTCCCAGTCCAAACCTAGTTAATATTTCCATGAGGTAGGACCACTCCACACTATCGAACGCTTTAGTAGCATCCAGTGACAGAATAGCTCTACCCCCTGGATTATCCACCGGCACCTGAATATTCATATATAATCTTCTTATGTTATCGGCCTTTGAACGATTAGGTATAAACCCGGACTGATCTCGATGCACCAACCTATCTATAACATGCGATAACCTTTTGGCCAGAATTTTAGCCAGAAGTTTAACGTCCGTATTTAATAAAGAAATTGGACGATATGAATCTCGAGACAATTTATCTTTGCCAGGTTTAGGAAGTAATATAATTATAGCCTCCTGCATACTATCAGGTAGAGTTCCCTTTTCCACTGCTTCAGACAATGCTTCCAGCAAGGGCTGCAATATGACGTCTCCATATTGAGAGTATACCTCCACTGGCAGTCCATCCGGACCTGGGGATTTATGTTGCGCAGCCCCTTCCAGCGCTTCCTTCAGTTCTACCAGTGTGATAGGGAGATTTAACATCTCCCTGTCCTCCTCAGCCAATTGGGGGATGGGGCAGCCCCGTAAAAACAAAGTGGAATATAATAGTGGAATATAACTCCCTATAAAACTCATAGAAGTCGTCTAAAATATCGGAACTAAGAGTATGTATCTCCCCGTACTCCACTCTTATAGCCATAATGTTCGAGGACACCCTTTGCTCCCTGGCTACCAGTGCTAGGATATGTCCCGTATTTTCCCCTTCCTCAAAGTGACTCTGTTGGTGGAAGTATCTCCTCTTCTCCGCTGCCGTCAGCAGTACCGAGTTGTACAAAGATTGTGCCTCAACCCAGGAATCCTGATTACTTTGAGAGGGATCTACTACCAGCGCTTGTTCTCTGGTTTTCATTTCATCCCGAACTTTGTCCTCCCATTCCCCCGAACGGGTCTTGATGCCCGATATTTCCCTAATCAGGCACCCCCTCAAAAATGCTTTTAATGTATCCCAAACCAATCCTGCATTTGCAGTACCCCTATTATGTTGCCAATACTCCTGCAACAAGCCTACCGTCCTGTCTGGGGATGGGAGAAGGGTCAGCCAAAATGGGTTTACTTTCCACAATGGGCGACCCATTACAACCATATCATCCAGTCTAACCCAGAATGGAGAATGATCCGATAATAATCTTGGCTCATAGGCCGAGTCCCTTACCCTTTGCATTAATGTTTCGTTTCCCAGGCCCAGATCTATTCGAGAGAGTCCGCCATGCGAAGCTGAGTGACACGAGTAACATCTCTCGTCGCTATGTCTCTCCCTCCACACATCACGGAGTCCCACTTCTGAAGGCAAAAGAGCGAACGTGGTTTTTCCAACCTTCTGTCCTGTCGCCTTGGGTATCAAAGACATTCTATCTAGTCCCCGATCCAAAATATTATTAAAATCCCCCAGTGCTAGCACAGGAGTGTCTGGGTATAGAGCCATGAATTGTGCCAGCCTTCTCAGGGGTACCGCAGAAAACGGGGGGGGGGGGATGTATATAGCAGCAACAATACATATTAACTTATTAAGTTTGCATAACAGGAAAACGTATCTACCCTCTTTGTCCACTTGTTGTTGAATACATTCAAACGCAACATTTGCAGACACCATTACACTAACCCCCCTAGAATAGGAGGAGTATGTGGAATGGTACTGCCTCGGATATTTACGTGAACTCAGCCGGTGGATAGAATCAGATTGCAGATGCGTTTCCTGTAAACATATTATCTGAGGCTGTAACCTATCAAAGTATCTAAACATTGCGTTCCTTTTATCTCTATTCCCTAAACCCCTGATATTCCATGTCATAAGTAGTACTCCCTTCTTTGTTACCTTATTCATTGAGACTCACAAAACCAAATTATACTTAAAATTACTAAGACAACAAAGGAAAAAAAACTTACAGGATTTCCCTCTATTATAATGTGTAAAACAATAAGTCTGACTGTGGTCGTGTTTCTCTATTGATACTCTTATACCGTCTCGTGTATGCATAACTCATATCTCGCCACCTTACTATTTGTGCTTGTATTTGTAGATTAGTGTTTGGTGATTTCTTTCCCCCCCCTTCCTACCCCAGCCCCCCCCCCCCCGCCCCCCCGGCCCATCTAGGCCTACCCCCTGGGTTGTACCTATGGCCTCACTACCACTCCTACTTCTCCACTCTTCTCTCACATGCCTCCCTACATCACCCTTACTCATACCCATTCGCTCTTTCCTTCTACCATACATCTAACTCCTTTTATACCTTTCCTCCCACTCCCCCCCCCCCCATTTTAATTAACATTAGTGTTTCCGTGCCTCTTCCATGTTTTGTTCAGTTAATTGAAAGTGTATACTCAGAATTTTTACTTCTAGTTATATCCTACTTCCCCTAAACTCCCACACCCCTTTGTATTAGCAGCTATTTTCTTAGACCCTCCATACTCTCACCATACTGCTTTATTATACAAATCTATACTTTCTATGGATTTTGTGCATTTTTCGTTGTAGCTAAAACATTCAAAGAAAACCATACTCTTGTGCTACTACTAGATTGTGCAGTTTTGTGCATTCCATGCAAGAAAAAAATAAATGAAAAAAAATTCTCCTCACAAAGTTCTAAAAGCCAGTCCTGTTTTACTCCTAGCTTATGTCCCCCCAAAAAAAATATATGGTTTTAAACGTCCCCTTTGTTTTCTTCAAGCCACTTTTCCACGCTTTTTGGGGTATCAAAAAATTTGGTACCATCTTTCGCCATTACTCGCAGGCGTGCTGGGTAAAGTAACGCATAGTCTAATTTATGTTGTTGAAGCATTCGTTTGACCGGTACAAATTCTCCTCTTCGTTTCTGCAAGTCTGGGGAAAAATCCTGATAGAATGAAATTCTCGTCCCATTAAAAAAAATATCTCCCTTCTCTCTGGCCTTTCGGAGCAAAATCACTTTATCAGTGTAATTAAACATTTTAATGAGTAATGGCCTGGGATATTTGTTTGCCGGTTGAGGCTTAAAGGGGATACGATGGGCTCTCTCAATACCGAAAAATGGCGAAAATTATGTAGCCCCAAAGACCTCCCTAAACCACCCCTCCAAAAATGCTATTGCATTAGCTCCCTCACTCTGTTCGGGCATTCCTATTATTCTAACGTTTCTGCGATTTCTATTTTCTAAATCGTCAATTTTTGCAGAGTGTATATCCATCTGTTTCTTCATATCAGTAATTACTTGTTTCAGGGGATAAAGATCATCTTCCACTGTACTAAGTCTCTCCTCCAGCACAGTCATTTTTTCCACAGTCTTGTCTTACTCACCCTATCCCCCTATTGAAAGGAGCTCACCCTTAATGCCTTTAAGCTCTGCATCCAGGCCAGTTATTGAGTCTCTGCAGGCATTAATGGCGTGTAACAAATCCCTCAACGTAGGCTCCTCCTCCCTTTCTATGGGTGCTCCCTCCATATTGATTTGAGTTGTCTTCACAGGGGTTAAAACAGCAATAACAGCAGTTACAGTATTGATTTTTCCTCCCTCTGCCCCTTTGGTACTCACAGTTTTCGTACTAAGCTTCGCAGCAGTCGATGGGCTGGCCGATATCTGTCCACCACCCTGACTTTTCCGGACCACTAAGAAACATGTGTCCGCTCGAAAACGGTCGGGTGGACAAATGTCCGCTGGAAACCTGTCCGGTCGGCCGTACACACGACCGAACATGTCTGCTGAAACTGGTCAGCGGACCAGTTTCAGCAGACATGTTCGGTCGTCTGTACGAGGCCTAAGGATGAGCCGAACACCCCCCTGTTCGGCTCGCATCAGAACTTGCGAACACACCAAATGTTCGTGTGTACTTTAGAACCCCGTTAAAGTCTATGGGACTCGAACATTTGAAATCTAAAGTGTTAATTTTAAAAGCTAATATGCAAGTTATTGTCCTAAAAAGTGTTTGGGGACCTGGGTCCTGTCCCAGGAAACATGTATCAATGCAAACAAAGTTTTAAAAACGGACGTTTTTTTCAGGAGCAGTGAATTTAATAATGCTAAAAGTGAAACAATAAAAGTGTAATATTTAAATTTTGTACCTAGGGGGGGTGTAAAGTCAGCATGTGAAAAAGCGCATGTTTCCCGTACATAGAACTGTCCCTGCACAAAGTGTCATTTCTGAAAGAAAAAAAGGCATTTAAAACCGGCTTAGCGGCTCTAATGAATTGTCGGCTCTGGCAATTCAAAGATGATTCATTCATAAAAAATTAAAATTAAAAAAAGCGTGGGGTCCCCCCAAATTCCATTAACAGGCCCTTCAGGTTTGGTGTGGATTTTAGGGGAACTCCACCCCAAATTTCAAAAAAAAATGGCGTGGAGTTCCCCCAAAAATCCACACCAGACCCTTATCCGAGCACGTTAACCTGGCCGGCCGCAGAAAAGAGGGGGGGACAGAGTGCGGCCCCCCCCTCTCCTGAACCGCACCAGGCCACATGCCCTCAACATGGGGAGGATGTCCCCATGTTGATGGGCACAAGGGCCTCATCCCCACAACCCTTGCCCGGTGGTTGTGGGGGTCTGCGGGCGGGGGGCTTATCAGAATCTGGAAGACCCCTTTAACAAAGGGGACCCCCAGATCCTGGCCCCCCCCTATGTGAATTGGTAATGGGGTACACTGTACCTCTACCATTTCACGAAGGAAGTGTAAATAGTTAAAAAAACACACAGACACCGTAGAAAAAATCCTTTATTAATAAAAAAAAAAAAAAATCAAGCGGTGATGATTCACTCTCGATGCGGCTCCCTACTCCAGCGTTGTCTTCTATCCAGCGACGAATGATCTCTCCAGCGACGGGTGATCAGCAGTCCGGTCCAGCGATGAGAAGATCCATCCGTCCAGAGTGCAGCAGGCAAGCTCCCCTCTCCGCTGGACACAGCCCAGCGGAATTACACGCTGTAGCTTTGACATTTTCTTATATAGGGGAAGCAGCCACCCGTCACGTGACCCCGCCCCCTCTGACGCACCCTCGTACATCACTGGGAAATACCGGGAAAGACCAGAGGGGGCGGGGGGCGGGGTCTTGTGACGGGTGGCCGCTTCCCCTATATAAGAAATGTCAAAGCTCCACTCTGTCCCCCCCTTTTTTCTGCGGCCGGCCAGGTTAACGTGCTCGGATAAGGGTCTGGTGTGGATTTTTGGGGGAACTCCACGCCATTTTTTTTTTAAATTTGGGGCGGAGTTACCCTTAAAATCCACACCAGACCTGAAGGGTCTGGTATGGATATTTGGGGGGAACCCCAAGTCATTTTTTTTTAAATTGACGGCGGGGTTCCCCTTAATATCCATATCAGACCTGAAGGGCCTGTTAATGGAATTTGGGGGGACCCCACACTTTTTTTTTTTTTTTATGAATGAATCATCTCTGAATTGCCAGAGCCGACAATTCATTAGAGCCGCAAGGCCGGTTTTAAATGCCTTTTTTTCTTTCAGAAATTACACTTTGTGCAGGGACAGTTCTATGTACGGAAAACATTCGCTTTTTCACATGCTGACTTTACACCCTCCTAGGTACGAAATTTAAAGTAATATTACACTTTTATTGTTTCACTTTTAGCATTATTAAATTCACTGCTCCTGAAAAAACTGCTGTTTTTAAAACTTTTTTTGCATTGATACATGTTTCCTGGGACAGGACCCAGGTCCCAAAAACACTTTTTAGGACAATAACTTGAATATTAGCCTTTAAAATTAACACTTTAGATTTCTCCCATAGACTTTAACAGGGTGTTCCGCGGCTTTTCCGCGAACACCCCTAATTGTTCGTTGTGCGGCGAACAGGCAATGTTCGAGTCGAACATGAGTTCGACTCAAACTCGAAGCTCACCCCTACATGTCACTAGCCAGGGCTAATCATAGAAATGAGTCACTATTGACTGGTTGGGTCACAATATTCTTTACAGACATTTAAAGAATATATGGTAGATTACTGTCCATGTTAAAACAATCCAATATATGTCTCTTTATTTCCTGGCTCAATCTGTGCCCAAAAGTGACTCCTGTTACATGGCTCCCTCCTTGTGGAACACTCCGGCAGACCCGGCTTGATCCTTTTTGGGTCAACTTGGGGATGTCCGGAAATAGGAGGCCGGAATGACGTCTGTTTGCCAGGATAAACCATCAGCATTGCCATTTGGCTTACCAGGTCGGTAGTTGATGGCGAAGGTGAATAATGGAATTCAGTTCTGGAACAGTCACTTGCTTTGCTCTCTCAATGGCTCCCAAAACCTTTTGCTGATGCTCTTGGGAGAGATAAGGCACAATCTGAGTGCAAATCCCATTTAATCTTTTGACAATTTCAGCCTGTTTGTGCATTTCAATGTTCAAGCCACGGGACATCTCATAATACATGGCGTAGTGTCGTTGCATCTCTGATTTCTCACTGGCCAACTTGTCACATTCCCGTTTTAGACTGTGATATTGTGCCGGATCTACAGTACATGTCGGGGAAGGTAGTCTTACCCGGGTCTCAGCAGCAAGCGAGTTGGTTCCAGCAACGCGGGTTGGGGCACAGGTAGTCACTGTGTGGGCTTCAGCGGGGCACATCGGGGCATACGCAGAAACAAGGGGGGCCAAATAATTCCCCAGTAGTACATCTGCTGGCAAATCCTTCATCACTCCCACATTCACATGTCCCGAACCAACCCCCCAATCCAGGTGAACTCGGGCAACGGGTAACCGGAAGACGGTGCCTCCCGCTACTCTTACGGCTACGGTGTCTCCGGTGTGCTGGCTCTCTGGGATGAGTTTCTTCTGTAGCAGGGTCATCGTGGCCCCAGTATCTAGTAGCACATTGGCTACCTTTCCATTGACCCGGACAGTCTGCCTGTGTTGCTGCCTGTTGTCCTGGTTAGCTGCTTGTATCGGATCTGCCTCGTGCAGAACGCCCCAATGTTCTTCCTCCTCAACGCAGTGGGCCGCAGGCATGGGTGTGCAGGGGTTCCCCCTTTCTGGCTGTCTCCATGACTGTGACTGCCTGGGTGGATTCAATGGACAGTCTAGCTTTCTGTGTCCTAGCTGTTTACACCCAAAACACCTGATGGGCTGTGAGTAGTCCTGGGAGTTGAACCTAGGCTGCTGAGGATAAGTGGCCGCTGGAGGTGGTGTTGTAGGACGGTCCGACTGGGGTTTGTAGGCAATAGCCGGCAGGGGTGCCGCTGATCGATAATCCACCCGAGCTGTGGTCTTGACCACAGAGTTGTCCAGTTTGCGGGCGTCTGTGTATTCATCCGCCAGGCGAGCTGCTTCAGACAAGGAGAAAGGGTTTCTGTCCCGGACCCACTCTCTGACTTCCCGGGACAGTTTGTCAAAGAAGTGCTCCAGCAGGAACACCTGCAGCACCTCTTCCCCGGATTCTGCTTGGCATCCATCGACCCAGTGGGATGCTGTGTGGTGTAGGCGGCATGCCCACTCGGTATATGAGTCTCCAGTCTGCTTGCTCGTCTCTCGGAACCGCCTCCGGTGTGATGGCATACCTGGCCAAAAGTGCTTCTTTTACCAGTCCATAGTTCATAATATCCTTGTCTGGGATGGCCCTGAACGCTTCACTGGCCCGGCCGGACAATTTCCCAGACAAAATGGTAACCCATTCCTCTGTGGGCACATTGCCGTTCAAAATCAGCAAGGTACCCATCAATCTCCCCTTCAGTTTCAATGAAGTTCTTAAAAGCAGCAAAATGTATCTTTCTCCTTTCAGTTGGTGCTGCTGTGACTTCTGCTGCTGCAGAACGTCTTTGCCGTAGCCAATTTGCGTCCACAGCAGCTATAACCCGGTCTATGATCTCTGGTGGAGGGTTAGGGCCATAGTGTGCCAGTCTTAGTTTGACAGCCCGATCAAAACTTGCCTCCTCCTTCCTGTCTGTTACGCTGGGCCTTTCCGTTAAGTTGGGTCTTTCCGCTCCATCCATTTGGACAAGTTCTGTGATCACGTCCATCTTCTTATGGTTGCTGGCTGGTCTGCCACGGTTCTCCAGTAGTCCTTGTAGCTGTCCTTTAAGCGATGGAATTATCCTGCTGCTAGCCACCAATTGTAATGGTCACCACCGTTTACGACCTTCCATCATCTAAGACAGCTCATCTGACACACAGACAAACCAGCAGGCCTCCCATTTCCCAGAATAACGAGACTTGCTCCGTGTTCTCTGGTTTCAAATGTCATGACCACTTTAATGGGGTCTTAGCTTGCTTATATGCAGTACACAGGTTACAGAAATCACAGGAACAATGAAACTGTCCCCCCCTCATCACACCATGGGGGGCTCCAATCACAATCTTTTACATAATGATATTCAGAGTTAATTATCCCCCAGACGTTGCGTCTCCGACAAGTACATTCCACACATAAACAGTATACATAATGAAAGGTCTGGGGGCCAGGCTGACTCTCAGTTTCAATCCACAGAAGCAGTCTTAGTTAGCATCTCAACAGCCTCACACAATGGAAGGCCTTTCAAGAGCCAGGCTCATTTAACATGTCACTAGCCAGGGCTAATCAGAAATGAGTCACTATTGACTGGTTGGGTCACAATATTCTTTACAGACATTTAAAGAATGTATGGTAGATTACTGTCCATGTTAAAACAATCCAATATATGTCTATTTATTTCCTGGCTCAATCTGTGCCCAAAAGTGACTCCTGTTACAGCTACCTAACAGGTTCACAAAATTCCTTTCAAGCACTGGTATAGGTGTGCTACTTGCTCTGCAGTACAAGATAGTGTGTAATACATTCATATACTTTTTGTCAGTGTAGGGCGCGGTTGGCGTTTCCAGCAGGGACAGAGTTTATCGACACAAATCGCTACTTTACTTAGGTCCACACAAGTCCTTTCAAGCACTGGTATAGGTGTGCTTCTTGCTCTGCAGTACAAGATAGTGTGTAATACATTCATATACTTTTTGTCAGTGTAGGGCGCGGTTGGCGTTTCCAGCAGGGACAGAGTTTATCGACACAAATCGCTACTTTACTTAGGTCCACACAAGTCCTTTCAAGCACTGGTATAGGTGTGCTTCTTGCTCTGCAGTACAAGATAGTGTGTAATACATTCATATACTTTTTGTCAGTGTAGGGCGCGGTTGGCGTTTCCAGCATGGACAGAGTTTAGCGACACAAATCGTTACCTAACAGCAGTGGAGTCACTAGGTCACCCGGTGCGGTAAAACATGGTGTCACCCCCCCTCTGTCTAGGCTGCCCAGCACCAAGCAGGCAGCGCACGGTCACGGGGCGCACCCCAAACCAGCCCCTGTAAATGATAGTATAGGGCAGTATAGTGGCAGGTTAGGGTAGTATAGAGTGGTATAGTGGCAGGTTGGTGTAGTGGGGTGGTATAGGACAGGTTAAGGTGGTATAGGGCATGTTGGGGTGATATAGGGTAGTTTTGGGTGGTATAGGGCAAGTTAGGGTTGCATAGGGCAGGTTGGGGTGGTATAGGGCAAGTAAGGGTGGCACAGGGCAGGTTGGGGTGGTATTGTGCAAGTTAGGGTGGCATAGGGCAAGTTGGGATGACATGGGAAAGGTTGGGGTGGTACAGGGCAAGTTAGGGTGGCATTGGGCAGGTTGGGGTGGTATAGGGCAAGTTATGGTGGCATAGGGCAGATTGGGGTGGTACAGGGCAAGTTGGGGTGGCATGAGAAAGTTCGGGGTGGTACAGGGCAGGCTGGGGTTGTACAGGGCAGGCTGTGGTGGCACAGGGCAGGCTGGGTGGTACAGGGCAGGCTGGGGTGGTACAGGGCTGTTTGGGGGGGTACAGGGCTGGCTGGGGTGGTATAGGGCTGTTTGGGGTGGTACAAGGCAGGCTGGGTGGCACAGAGCAGGCTGGGGTGGTACAGGGCAGGCTGGGTGATACAGGACAGGCTGGGGTGAGAGAGATGGGGCTGAGAGAGAGAGAGAGAGATGGGGCTGAGAGAGAGAGGTGGAGCTGAGAGAGAGAGGTGGGGCTGAGAGAGAGAGAGAGACAGAGAGAGAGGTGGGGCTGAGAGAGTGGTGGGGCTGAGAGAGAGGTGGGGCTGGGAGAGAGAGAGGTAGGGCTGAGAGAGAGAGGTGGGGCTGAGAGAGAGAAGGGTGAGGCTGAGAGAGAGATGAGGCTGAGAGAGAGAGAGATATGAGGCTGAGAGAGGTGAGGCTGGGGGAGAGAGGTGAGGCTGAGAGAGAGGGTAGTGGACAGAGGGGGCTGAGAGAGAGAGGGGTTCAGAGAGAGGGCTGAGAGAGAGAGGTGTGGATGAGAGAGAGAGAGAGGGGGCTTAGAGAGAGAGGTGGGGCTGAGAGAGAGGGTAGTGGACAGAGAGGGGGCTGAGAGAAAGAGGAGCTCAGAGAGAGAGGGTAGTGGACGGAGAGAGAGGCTGAGAGAGAGGTGGGGCTGAGAGAGAGGGTAGTGGACAGAGAGGGGGCTGAGAGAGAGAGGGTAGTGGACAGAGAGAGGGGCTGAGAGAGAGAGAAGCTCAGAGAGAGAGGGTAGTGGACAGAGAGGGGGCTGAGAGAGAGAGGGTAGTGGACAGAGAGAGGGGCTGAGAGAGAGAGGAGCTCAGAGAGAGAGGGTAGTGGACAGAGAGGGGGCTGAGAGAAAGAGGAGCTCAGAGAGAGAGAGGGTAGCGGACAGAGAAAGGGGCTGAGAGAGAGATGAGCTCAGAGAGTGTCATGGACTTTGTAGGCCACTAGGTGGCGCTAATCGCGCACCGGCGCGCAATAGCGGCAATAGCGCATTAGCGCGCACGGGAGCGCGCATTCGCGGCACGTCGGTGCGCACGGGTGTGCGCAATAGCATCAGCGGCGCACACGGGCACGCGCAATAGCGGTAGCGGCGCGCGGGCACGTGCTGACGCCATTTTGGCGCCAGTTAGGCTATTTAATGGGGCTCATCCCATAGCCTCTTGCTGCTCAGTCAACAGCGTTCCTGTTTACCCTACCTGATACCTGTTACCTGATTGGCTCCTGTTTCCTGTGACCTTGGCTTACCATTGACCCTGCTGTTCTCCGCCTGCCCTGACCTCCGGCTTGTCTGACTTCGCTTCCGTCTCCTCCTTCCAAACGGTCTGCTGCCCGCCTGTTACTGATCCGGCTTGAACTACGACTCTGCTTTGGCTTCCCCTCTGTACCTGATCCGCCCGCCTGTGTTTGACCCGGCCTGCCTGACTCTGCCAGCATCTGAACTACAGTACACCTCCCACCTATTGCCTGTTCCAGCCATCTGCACCAAGCTTCTGTTGTCTGCTGTCTTACCCTCCAGCATCTCCGCAGTTCCTGCACAGCATCTTCGGAGTCTTCAGGAGACCACCCCAGACCTGCACAGCACCATACCTGGCGCTTGTGCGACTCTGAACTCTAGCGCTCCCTGTCTGCTCTACCAGGGGTTCCAGAGTCAGTGGAGCAAGAGTTGCCATTCCCTGCACGCCAGGCTCTGCTCTGTACCAGGTACGTGACAGTACTGAGCAGCCATGTCTGAGCCTGCGCAGGGAATGGACCCTATGACGGAACTTTGTCGCCATCTGGATGGCCTTACCCAAGCAGTCAGGGCCCTGCAGGAAGGCTATACCCGACTTGAAAATCGTGTCCAGGAACTGTCTACTCCATCCACTTCCTCTTCTTCTGGCGCATCCGCTTCACCTTCAGTTATTATGCTGCCTCCTGAACCTAAGGTGCCCATGCCTGAAAGATTTGCAGGAGAACGAAGCAAGTTTAGAGCGTTCCGGAATGCTTGTGAGCTCTACTTTGCGCTTCAGATACGAACTTTCTCACTAGAAGCTACCAAAGTTGGTTTTGTTATTGCCCTCCTATCGGGTGAACCGCAGGCATGGGCCCACCGTCTGATGGAGCAAAAGGACTTATCTCTTGATCGGTTGGACACGTTCTTTCAGGCTATGTCCTTGTTGTATGAAGACCCTCATCAGGCCGCTACTGCGGAAGCCGCTTTGCATGCCCTCCTGCAAGGTCGCAGACCCGCTGAGGATTATGTAGCCGAGTTCAGAAGGTGGAGTGCGGACACTAACTGGAACAATGCGGCCCTTTGTTATCAGTTCCGCTTGGGCCTCTCAGAAACACTCAAGGATGAACTTGCACGTGTAGGGGTCCCTGACACCTTGGAGGCTCTTATCAACCTAACCATCCAGATTGACAGACGCTTGAGGGAACGCAGGACTGAACGTGCCACCGGTCTGAATCGTCCAGCATGGATGTTGCCTCGGGTACCCGCGTACCCTAACCCGATTCCTCCAACCCCGATCACTGCCTCTAGAGACATTCCAGAACCCATGCAGCTGGGTTTGATCCGCCCTTCCCTCACTGCTGAGGAACGACTTCGACGCTGGACAAACAACCTTTGCCTCTACTGCGGAGAGTCCGGCCACTATGTAAGGACCTGTCCAGCAAAATTCCGTAAGTGTACCTTCATGTCATCTGTCCCCTCACCCGTTGTTTTCAACAAATCTGCTCATCTGGCTGTTCCCGTTTTGTTGCAGCTTCCAGGAAGGGATATACGGACCAGCGCCATACTTGATTCCGGGGCCTGCAGCTGTTTTCTGGACTCTGCCTTTGCCACTCATCACCATATTCCGTTGCGCCCAAGGGCTGTTGGGCTGTCTGTACACTTGTCTGATGGGTCTATCTTGAAATCCGGGCCAGTCACCCAAGAAACCTTGCCCATCGCCACTACCATCTCGGACAGTCATCGAGAACTTTTATGCCTGGATGTTATTGAATCCCCTCTGTTCCCTATAATCCTGGGCATACCCTGGCTCCAGGCTCACAACCCTCAGATAAATTGGACTACCGGTGAGATTTGCTTCTGTTCTACCTACTGCCAACAACACTGCTTGCAGGCGATCTCATCTCCCCCTTCTTTGCTTTGCATGGACTCCGACATTGAAATCCGCCAATCCGTCCCTGAGGTGTACCATGAGTTCCTGGACGTCTTCAGCAAAAAGGGGGCTGACACCCTTCCCCCTCACCGGCCGTACGACTGCCCGATTGAGCTCCTCCCTGGGGCCGAAATCCCTTTCGGAAGAATTTTCCCCCTAACTGAACTAGAACTTGAAAATCTAAAGACTTATGTTGACGATAACCTCAAGAAGGGGTTTATCCGCCCTTCTACCTCACCAGCAGGGGCAGGAATTTTTTTGGTCGAGAAAAAGGACCATTCTCTCCGCCCCTGCGTGGATTACCGCAAGCTTAATAAGGTAACAATAAAGAATCGATACCCCCTTCCGCTGGTGCCGGAACTGTTCCAAAGACTGGGAGCAGCGGTCATCTTCACGAAACTGGACTTGCGGGGGGCCTATAACTTGGTACGAATACGGGACGGCGACGAATGGAAGACTGCCTTCCGCACCCGCTTCAGCCACTTTGAGTACTTGGTGATGCCCTTCGGGCTCTGCAACGCGCCTGCCACATTCCAGCACTTCGTGAATGACATCTTTAAGGACTACCTTGACCTCTTTGTCATAGTCTACCTTGATGACATCCTCATTTTTTCCCCTTCTATTGTCAAACACCGGGAACACGTCAAAAGCGTGCTTAAGCGACTCCGAATACACGGATTATACGCCAAGCCTGAAAAATGTGAGTTTGAATGTGAAAGCATACAGTTCCTGGGACTAGTTATTTCGGTCAACGGCATTGAGATGGACCCGCAGAAGGTTACGGCAATCCTTGATTGGCCTGCGCCCACAGATAAAAAGGGCATCCAACGCTTTATCGGGTTTGCCAATTTCTACAGAAAGTTCATTAGGGGGTTTTCCAACATCATCGCCCCCATAACTGGCCTAACCAAACAAACTGTCCGGTTCCGTTGGTCCCCTGAAGCCCAAGGAGCTTTTGAGGCGTTAAAGAAGCTGTTTACGTCTGCACCGGTCCTTAGACACCCAGATGCCAGCCTGCCCTACATCCTGGAGGTGGACGCTTCGGAGACGGCAGTTGGGGCAGTGCTTTCCCAAAGACAGGGGCCAAAGGCCCTTCTGCACCCGGTTGTTTTTTTTTCCCGCAAACTATCTGATGCGGAAAGGAACTATGACGTGGGTGACCGAGAACTTTTAGCGATCAAGGCAGCGCTGGAGGAGTGGCGGTACTTATTGGAAGGTGCAGCTCACCCAATTTTGATCTATACAGATCACAAGAACTTGGAATACCTGAGAGTAGCCAAGAGACTAAGACCACGTCAAGCCAGATGGGCGCTTTTTTTTTACCAGGTTCACCTTCCATATAACGTACAGGCCAGGGTCGAAGAATACCAAGTCCGATGTACTGCAATTCTGAAACCCCTGCTCCTCTGGACACCATCTTATCTTCGGGAAATTTTCTGTTGCTTCAGGATGACCTATTGTCACGGATCAAACAGGCCTCTGCAGGAATGGCCTCCTCTTCGGATACAAATTTGCAACTCAGAGATGGCTTGTTGTGGCATGAAGACAGGATTTTTGTGCCGGAAGACTTACGGGTCAGTGTCCTGAGTCTGTCATGATCATGAGCTGGCTGGTCATTTTGGGGTACAGAAGACCTCGGAACTCTTGCAGCGCACGTTTTGGTGGCCCCAGCTTATGAAAGACTGTAAGAGTTATGTGGAGTCGTGCATCACGTGCATCCGAAGAAAAGGGAGCAAATCCAGAGCCTGGGGACTGTTGAAGCCTTTGCCCGTACCAGAGAGACCATGGAGAATGATCTCCATGGATTTTATTGTTGAGCTCCCTCCTTCTGAGGGTTTCACCACCATTTTTGTGACAGTGGACAGACTATCCAAGATGGCACACTTTCTGCCCATGAGGGGTACACCTTCTGCTCCCGAAACTGCCAAAGTCTTCATTAAGGAAATTGTGCGGTTACACGGCATCCCCGCAAATATCGTGTCAGATCGTGGAGTACAATTTACTTCCAGGTTCTGGAAAGCGCTCTGCGAGTCCCTCAAGATTGAGCTGTCGTTCTCATCTGCTTATCACCCACAATCAAATGGCCAAACTGAGAGGACAAACCAAACATTAGAACAATACCTACGCTGTTTCTCTTCATTCTCCCAGGAAGATTGGGTCTCTCTACTACCACTGTCTGAATTCGCATATAATAATTCAATTCACTCTGCTACCAAACAATCCCCTTTCTTTGCAAATTACGGCTACCACCCGCTATTTTTGTCTAACCGTGTCCCGGAATGTACGGTGCCCGCCGTCCAAGAGACATTAGACTTCTTCAGCACTAACAGGCTACTCCAAGAAACTATGGCAAAGACTCAGGAGCATAATAAGGAGGTATTTGATAAAAGGCGGAGAGGAGAACTCAACCTGGAACCTGGGGATCTGGTATGGTTGTCTACTGTGAAACTGAGACTTGCCTGTCCGTCTAAGAAACTGGGGCCTAAGTTTATGGGGCCATTTCCAATCAGGAGGAAGATCAATAGTGTGGCCTATGAACTCGAATTACCAGATTCTTTCCGCATCCATCCGGTCTTTCATGTCACCCTCCTGAAGCCTGACGTCGCCAACCCCTTTCCTGGGCGAAGCACTGATCCACCCAAACCGGTCTTGGTTAACGGCGAGGAAGAATTCGAGATTGCGCCTTTTTCTGCAATCAAGGATAGACTCAATCAGGTTCAGTTCCTGGTGGAATGGAAGGGCTACGGCCCTGAGGAAAACTCCTGGGAACCTGAACGTAACATCCACGCTAAGAGATTTATTCGGTCCTTCAAGAAGGCTCACCCACTCAAGATGTCTCGGTTGGGCATCCGGAGGCTGCCCATTGGAGGGGGGCAATGTCATGGACTTTGTAGGCCGCTAGGTGGCGCTAATCGCGCACCGGCGCGCAATAGCGGCAATAGCGCATTAGCGCGCACGGGAGCGTGCGTTCGCGGCACATCGGCGCGCACGGGTGCGCGCAAAAGCATCAGCGGCGCGCACGGGCACGCGCAATAGCGGCGCGCGGGCACGTGCTGACGCCATTTTGGCGCCAGTTAGGCTATTTAATGGGGCTCATCCCATAGCCTCTTGCTGCTCAGTCAACAGCGTTCCTGTTTACCCTACCTGATACCTGTTACCTGATTGGCTCCTGTTTCCTGTGACCTTGGCTTACCATTGACCCTGCTGTTCTCCGCCTGCCCTGACCTCCGGCTTGTCTGACTTCGCTTCCGTCTCCTCCTTCCAAACGGTCTGCTGCCCGCCTGTTACTGATCCGGCTTGAACTACGACTCTGCTTTGGCTTCCCCTCTGTACCTGATCCGCCCGCCTGTGTTTGACCCGGCCTGCCTGACTCTGCCAGCATCTGAACTACAGTACACCTCCCACCTATTGCCTGTTCCAGCCATCTGCACCAAGCTTCTGTTGTCTGCTGTCTTACCCTCCAGCATCTCCGCAGTTCCTGCACAGCATCTTCGGAGTCTTCAGGAGACCACCGCAGACCTGCACAGCACCATACCTGGCGCTTGTGCGACTCTGAACTCTAGCGCTCCCTGTCTGCTCTACCAGGGGTTCCGGAGTCAGTATAGCAAGAGTTGCCATTCCCTGCACGCCAGGCTCTGCTCTGTACCAGGTACGTGACAGAGAGAGGGTAGTGGACAGAGAGGGGGCTGAGAGAGAGAGGAGCTCAGAGAGAGAGAGGGTTGTGGACAGAGAGAGAGGCTGAGAGAGAGAGAGGTGGGGCTGAGAGAGAGGGTAGTGGACAGAGAGGGGGCTGAGAGAGAGAGAGAGGGTAGTGGACAGAGAGAGGGGCTGAGAGAGAGAGGAGCTCAGAGACCTGGCTTCAGCCCAACCTCTGAAGCCAGGTCCTTCAGAGGTGGGGCTGAGAGAGAGAGGGAGAGAGCGGTGGGGCTGAGAGAGAGAGAGGTGGGGCTGAGAGAGAGAGTGGTGGGGCTGAGATAATGAGAGAGAGGGGGTGGGGATGAGAGAGAGAGCGGTCGGGGGAGAGAGAGGGGGTGGGGATGAGAGAGAGGGGGTGGGGATGAGAGAGAGAGGGTGGGGATGAAAGAGAGAGAGGGGGTGGGGATGAGAGAGAGGGGGTGGGGATGAGAGAGAGAGGTGAGGGAGAGAGGTGAGGTGAGGCAGAGTGAGAGATGAGGCAGAGAGAGAGAGAGATAAGGCAGAGAGAGAAAGAGAGAGAGAGGTGAGGCTGAGAGAGAGAGAGAGTAGTGGATAGAGAGAGGGCTGAGAGAGAGAGAGGGGCTCGGAGAGAGGGTAGTGGACAGAGAGGGGGCTGAGTGATAGGGGCTCAGAGAGAGAGGATAGTGGACAGAGAGGGGGGCTGAGTGAGAGAGGTTGGGCTGAGAGAGAGGGGGGCTGAGAGAAAGGGTAGTGGTCAGAAGGTGGATCTGAGAGAGAGGGGGCTGAGAAAGATGTGGGGCTGAGAGAGAGGGTGGTGGACAGAGAGTGGGGCTGAGAGAGAGAGAGGGGGGGCTCAGAGAGAGGGTAGTGGACAGGGAGGTGGATCTGAGAGAGAGGGGGCTGAGAGAGAGGGGGGCTGAGATGGATGTGGGGCTGGGAGAAAGGGTAGTGGTCAGAAAGTGGATCTGAGAGAGATGTGGGGCTGAGAGAGATGTGGGGCTGAGAGAGAGAGAGGTGGGGGCTAAGAGAGAGAGGACGGCTGAGAGAGAGAGAGAGAGGACGGCTGAGAGAGAGAGAGGACGGCTGAGAGAGGGGACGGCTGAGAGAGAGAGGACGGCTGAGAGAGAGGACGGCTGAGAGAGAGAGAGGACGGCAGAGAGAGAGAACAGATGAAAGAGAGGGTGGATGAGAGAGGGAGAGAGAGGACGGCTGAGAGAGAGAACGGCTGAGAGAGAGAGAGAGAACGGCTGAGAGAGAGAACGGCAGAGAGAGAGAACGGCAGAGAGAGAGAGACGGTATCTGACGGTCTGTGTCCATGTATGATGCCAAGTACCTTCTTGATCTTGGAGGTGCTCTGCTGCTTCTTACAGCAGCTCCCTGGCATAACATTAGTGTCACTGGTCTGACTCTGGCTGCACAAGGGGTTGGTGCAGTAGCTACAATAATAGCCCCCAGCATAGATGGTCAGTGGCATTAGGCTATTTTAAATCCTGCAGCATGAAGGGGCTTATTAACCCTGGACACTAATTCAGCACAAGGGGGTTAATTAACACTGCCATTGATCATTAATGCAGTGGTGACCAGTGTTAATTTACCCTTTTTTTTTTTTTTTTTTTTTTTGTGGTCAGTGTTATTTTACCACTTTGTATTAGAGCATGAATGGGTTAATTAACACTGGCCACTAATGCAGCACAAAGGGGTTAATTAACTGCTACTGGTTACTAATGCATTTGAGATCAATGGTAGTGTTCATTAACACCTCATACTAAATTAGAGGCCAGTGTCAGTACATTAACCCCTTCATGCTACACATTACTAGCTAATGGCAGTGTTAGTTAATTGAAACCCACTGACAAAACCCACCACAGTTCTCAAGACAGTAACCAGTCCAGTGAGTGCACTGAGAAAGTGCTGCGTCACTGCAACATTACACATACAACATACATTCTGCTCAGTATGTCACTGCTCACTTACCTAATAACAGCAACATGCACGCTCCCTCGCGGTGCCTCTCTCTTCCTGTCCCAGCCTCTGAATGACATCATGACAGAGGCGGGGACTAGAAATGATCTGTCCAGTGGAGTTCACTCCTGATAGAGAAGTGTTTGTAATAGATGTATATTAGTGCCGTTCCTGCACTCGGCACCCCGCTGCTGCTCTGCAAGTGCTCTTCAGGGTCTGACTTCGGCAGTGATTTGTGTACCGATGTACATGATGTTAAACTGCCATCGGGCAGACATAAGCTGGCACTGCCCGCACACTCTCATCTCTTCACGCCCCTCCTGTCCTGCTCTTGGTGTCACCCTCTGGTGGGTGCGTCCCGTTTTTTTTTTCTCTAAATTTTTTTATTTTTTTTGCTGACATGCCCAGCAGTGCTGGGCATGTCAGCTAAAAAAAAATGTAAAAAATAAATAAATAAATGGTGTCACCCCGGTGCGGGCCGCACCCCCCGCACCCCCCTAGCAATGCCTCTGCCTAACAGGTCCACAAAAGTCCTTTCAAGCACTGGTATAGGTGTGCTACTTGCTCTGCAGTACAAGATAGTGTGTAATACATTCATATACTTTTTGTCAGTGTAGGGCGAGGTTGGCGTTTCCAGCAGGGACAGAGTTTAGCGACACAAATCGCTACCTAACAGGTCCACAAAAGTCCTTTCAAGCACTGGTATAGGTGTGCTACTTGCTCGGCAGTACATGATAGTTTTTAATACATTCATATACTTTTTGTCAGTGTAGCGGGCCCCTCCCTGTCAGAGTTTCATGACAGGTCACCCCCGCTGGATTTATATTTCAGATTTGTAAAAATGTTGGACATTGTTAGGAAGTTATGCATTGCGGGACTACTAGTAGCAGGAGACACGGACTCCATGGACTCTTCGGAGAAATGGACTACATTTCCCGCAATGCTTTGCCCTCCAGAAGGATGTGACGTTTTCACTCGGACCGGTGGAGGAGGTTACTTAAGGGAGGGGAGTGGCGCCTTTTGGCTCTCTCGGGACCAGCCTTCTCTCCTGTGCAGAGCTGTGTACAGGGACAGCCGTGCTGCTAGGCCGGAAGCCTAGGCCTAGATCGACTGGGAGACCAGCTATCCAGATGGAAGCGAGACCCCTAGCCCTATCCGGTGCTTTCGGAGGTTGAAGAGGCAGCCCAGCTGACAACCATAGCGGTGGATCACCCTCGTCCGGGAACCGGAGTGTCGTGGAGCGACATCTTGCCAGCACGCCCTTCTTCTGAGTAGAAATCAGGCGGGTCGGCCTGTTGGGTGAGAGAGCACCTGCTCGGTTTTCTGATTCTTTGGTTATCATGGACATCCAGTCCAGTTCACAGGCCACGGACACACGTTGGCCCACAGTTGAAACTTTGAGGCCTAGTTAAATTGTTCCAGTACTTCACAGGAGTGATCGGTGCTGGCGGGCTATCCATTACATCATATTCTACCACCATAGACATTCTGTTGTGTGATTCTTTCCTCTAACTATTACCCGTGGATTACAAATTTTTACGTGCACCAACCGGCCGCTGCGTGATTATCGATTAATTTACAGGACTGCACACTAGGGGCGCTAGCGAGCATAGAGCTGAATTTAAGTTTAGACGAATGGTATCATTCTTAGGTTTAGAATATTCTATTTATCCACACTGAAGTCTTATTCTTGCAAGGGCCCTTGCTAATCAGACTGAGTTGTTATTGATTGATTGTGTTTGCATTGAAACCCTATGCCTGCTGCTTCTGAGTTTTCTATATAAGTAAACACACCTCTACATTCAATTTTATTCACTGTGTGGAGTATATTTTCTTGCCTGAAGGAGCCGTTCCGCATAGCAGGTAATCTATTGTTATATGGTCATTGCATATGGTGTGCCTGCTATGGTGACTTCGGCTCAGCAGGGGTCACAATATCCCACCACCAGGGTATTTTCTCTTTTCGGATGTGTCAAGGGCGGGTTCAAGGTAATTAAACAGGGGTGAGCAGAGAGAGTAGATCCCAAACTAAAAAGCGTCTCCTTTGGGGGTGAGTGCTACACGTGGAGGCTCGTCCGGGATTCTACTCCTCAAGTCACCTGTTATTCCCTAAGACTGAATATTGCCCCTATAAATACTTGCCATGGATACAGCAATTGCAGCCAAGTGGTGTAAAGCCGAACACATCCGGATAGAGCAAGGCTTAGTGGTTGAAGTGTGGAGAGAAATCTGGGATGAGAAGGGAACAGAAGCAGTCCTAGAAACCCTATCCCAGGGCTGGAGGTTCTGGGTGATTAAACTGGAGGTGGACAAGACCAACCCACGCACCTATGCCTTATGTGAGTGGCAACTTAAAGTTCCAGACTTCTTGAAAGTATCTAGTGTAAAGACCACAAACGGCAAATAACTTTTCCTGATACACCCTGGGCAAGAGTCAGTCTTATCCTGGGGCGACTCCTTCCACCTCTTCTGGCGCCCCGGCACCCAATAGACCTCCAGTGAAAACTATACAAAGGGGCGGCCAAGACTCCCTTTAAAGATCTCAACCCGGATTTATGCGCTGTCTTAGGAGAGATCGTAGCCCAATGCAAGAAAGATTCTACGGACTGTTTGATTACAGGATATAGAAAACTCTGAGCCTTCTCAGGAATACATCCTGTTCCATATTCCAAAGATGGTTTTGAGGAATGGATGGACCAGGCCACCCAAGCTCTGGAAGAATGGAGCATCCCAGAAAAAAACAAGAAACAGAGGATCATGGAGAGTCTCAGGGGCCCGGCCTTAGAGGCCATACGCAACCTTGAAGGGTCACTAAAGGAGTTTTTTTTTTTTGCTGAAATGACTGTTTACAGGGTATAGAGACATAATAGTTAACTGATTCCTTTTAAAAATGATTAAAAATAGATAAAAAACAATCATATAATGTACCTGCAGTTTAGTTTAATTTTTGCTGTTGTTTCCTGGTTCTCTGATTTACAGAGACAAAGAGCCATTAGAGGGCAGTGATGCTTTGTAAAACGAAACTGGATTGGTGCTGACACACAGTAATCACACCTCCTTGATTAGTCACCACAGTGAGAAACTCCCAGTACTGTGGTGATCAGGAAACAGACAACCAGGAAGTGTCCAGAACAGAGAGTAATTACAGCAACATCAAAGCAAAAACAAACAATGAGGACATAAAAACCAGGACTGCAGTAAGGTAAAGGAAGCTATTTAGCTAAAAAAAAAATCTTTTTGTGACCCTTTAAGCTTAGCAAATCTGATTGCAATGCTCAGGATTACCTGGATGTCCTACAGAATGTGTTCGGGAGAGTCGAGGATATCAGTGAACTCTGCTGCCAACTGGAGCACTGCTTCCAGAAAAAGGGCGAAAAACTATCTGACTTTGTCAGCCGCCTGGACAAGATCTTGCACAGGATGTTACTGAAGAAGGGGATACAGCCCCAAGATGTAGATGAAACACGCTTCCAACAGGTGGTCAGGGGGGCCCAGCCATGTTTCATCTACATCTTGGGGCTGTGTCATGGATCTGCCACTTAAGGGTTAATGGTGCAGACTGATTTCAGTGATTAACAGCAGGCTGCCCTATTTAAACACCTCAGCAGCACATTGTCTTTGCTGCCTGATCTGCAGTTCTGACGTGGATCCTATCTGAGACCTGTTTGCTATCTGAAACCTGATTTGAACACTAAACTTGGCTTGTTTTGACTACTCTACCTGAAACCTGATTTGAACACAGAACCCGGCTTGTCTGACTCCTCTCATCTCTCCTATCCTGACCCGGCTCCGTTTGACCATCCGCCTGCTTGACTTCACTGCTGCCAGATCCACCTGCTTGTTTACCAACTATTCTTCAGTCATCTTTCTGCACGATCACCTGTTATGACCCGGCTTGTTTGACCCTGCTTTCCCGGTATACCTGAACTGTTACTAACTTGTGCCGCTGTAGTCGCAGCTTCTGTGCGGGTCGCTGACCCATCCTACCTGAACTGTTACTAACTTGTGCCGCTGTAGTCGCAGCTTCTGTGCGGGTCGCTGACCCATCCTCCGCTGTACGTTCAGCATCTACTTGCCAGAGGTATTCGTCCACCTGCTTCTACACATCACCACCCGGCACTCCTACCCCTCTGTGCTCCGAGCCCGCTGTCCCATATCCAGTGGCTCGCGAACCAGAGTCGTAAGAGAGGCTACCCTGCATCAGACTCTGGAAACCAGGTACGTAACAGGCTGTATCCCCTTCTTCAGTAACATCCTGTGAATGCACCGATCACTCCTGTGAAGTACTGGAACAATTTAACTAGGGCTCAAAGTTTCAACTGTGGGCCAACGTGTGTCCGTGGCTTGTGAACTGGATCGAATGACCCGAATTAGGTCAGGACCTAATTCGGGTCATTCGACAAGAGGAGGACCTTTTAGAACAAAAGAGCAAATACCAGGCCACGGAGACCTCCGCACGGGTGCGTGTAGTGGCTGCCGAGGATGGTGATCCTCGAGTCGAACTTCTGGAGGCGGAAGTGTCCCAGCTGACAGAAGCAATCACTGTCTTGTCCGGGCAAGCGAAGTTTCCCCCGTACCAATCTAGAAGAGATAGGGTAGAGAAGCCCGCCTACGGTCCTTACCACCCACAAAACAAACAAAAAAAACCTAATGCCTGTTTCAACTGTGGAGGGATAGGACACTTCAAAAAAGTTTGCCCCAGTCCGGTCAATGCTTACCAGCCAGTCTTCCAACCGGCGGAAAACTTCAGAGGGCCCTGGTGAAGGAGCCAACGGGGGATCCACCTGCCACAGCTGGCTCTGATGTGAGGCGCAAGGAAAAAGGACAAAAAGCAAAGCCCACATGACCGGGTAGGGCTCAAAAGAAGCCAGTTCTACCAGCCGTCGGTACACTACCTGGGACACATAGTCTCCGCGGACTGGATATCAACAGACCCAGAAAAACTGGAAGCAGTCACCTCCTGGCCTAGGCCCACCAATGTGACTGAGCTGCGGTCATTCCTGGGATTCTGTTCCTATTATAGTGGATTCGTTGAGGGGTTTGTAAGAATCGCAAAGCCTCTGAATGAACTACTGAAAACTGAGGACGAGGATGACGCTTCGGGATCTGCCAGGCCAGTGAAGCCTCACTCAGGGCCCCGGAAACCCAAAGAGTCTATTTGTCGCCAGTGGACTCTGGAATGTGAGGAGGCCTTTGTACAACTCAAGAAAAATATCACCACAGCCCCTGTTCTGGCCTATGCTGATACTTCAAAGCCTTACGAGTTACATGTGGACGCCAGCAGAGAGGGGTTAGGGGGAGTATTGTACCAAGAACACAGCGGTGCCCTACGCCCAGTGGCCTATGTGAGCAGAAGCTTAACCCCATCTGAGAAGAACTATCCCACTCATAAACTTGAGTTCCTAGCATTAAAGTGGGCTGTAGTCGACAAACTGAGAGATTACCTGTATGGAGCTGAGTTCGAGGTGAGGACCGACAACAATCCTCTCACCTACCTGTTTACCACCGCCAAATTGGATGCAACAGGGCATAGGTGGTTGGCCGCACTCTCAGGTTTCAATTTCGGTTTAAAATACCGACCTGGGGTGGGAAATATGGATGCTGATGCCCTTTCCAGGAGACCTCATGGTTCAAATGCCTCAGAGAGGCAATGGACTCAAATATCCTCTGAAGGGGTGCGGGGCACTGTGCCAAGGGACTGAGTTACAGACAAAAGGAGGATCCCGAGCTGAAGAGATAGGGATTCTGGCAGCGGGGGTGGCTAAGAGTTATTGCGACATGACCCAAATAAAGAAGAGCGACTTACCTCAGTTAACCAAGAAGGAGCTAAGGCAAGATCAGAAAAGAGATCCTTTGGGTAGATTCGTTTTGGAGGCTTTGGGAAATCGAGACCCGAAGATGCTCCTGACTAGCTTTTCGAAAGAAGCACAGTTGCTACACAAAGAGTGGGACAAGCTGCAGCTTCATCAAGGGGTGGTCTACCGAAGGGGCCCCTCTGATGGTCCCGAAGAGAAGTGGCAGATGTTCCTGCAAAGTAAACACAGAGACTGTACTGGCCGCTCTCCACGACCAACATGGTCATTTGGGTCCGGAAAGAACTTTTCAGCTGGTTAAAGATAGATTCTACTGGCCCGGAATGAGGGCTAAGGTTGAGGGATATTTCCGTTCTTGTATCCGGTGCATTATACAGAAAACTTTACCCCGACAAGCTGGACCAAAATTGACCATCTTCAAAGTCAAGGCCCGTTGGAACTAGTGTGCATAGATTTTCTTTGCGTGGAGCCTGACCTAAGTGGAGTAGGAAATGTCCTGGTGGTAACCGATCATTTCACCAGGTATGCCCAAGGACCATAAAGCATCCACGGTGGCCAAAGCCCTATTGGAGAAGTTCTTTGATCACTATGGATTACCCCAACAAATCCACGCCGACCAAGGGAGAGATTTTGAAAGTAAATTAATACAGAAATTGTTGGGCCTTCTGAACATAGACAAAACCCGGACTACTCCCTATCATCCCCAGGGGGATGCCCAACCTGAACGTTTTAACCGGACCCTTTAAATATGATGGGAACATTAAATTCTGAAGAGAAGCAACACTGGAGCAAGCACATAGCAGCCATTGTGCACGCGTACAATTGCACCACGAGTGACACAACTGGATACTCACCATACCGGTTGATGTTTGGGCGAGAAGCTTGATTACCGATAGACTTGGCATTCGGAATATCCCTAGATCACACTTCTGCAGCCTCCCACAAAGGCTATGTGGACCGCTTGAGGAGAAGCCTAAAGACAGCCTATGAGCAGGCACGCTCCAGCTCTGAAAAACGGGAACTTAGGAACAAAAGGAACTTTGATCTGAGAGTCCGGATCCAGGATCTGCAGCCAGGAGACCGAGTTCTGCTAAGAAACCTTGGCATTCCAGTGAAACACAAATTGGCTGACCGCTGGAAGTCCCAACCTTACGTCGTATGTCAGAAACTGCCTGGCCTTCCCGTGTACCAGGTCTGACCTGAAGGAAGTGTGGGCCCTCTTAAGACCTGGCACAGGAATCATTTATTGCCTCTCACTAAGGCTGTTCGGTTTCCTTTGATCTCTGACTCCCCGGACTCATCTCCCACACCCAAGCCCTCAAGGCCAATCACCAGATCTCAAGCCTCACATCCTGACTCGGAGGATGAGGAGTCCGCAGATGAATGTATAGGGTCAGAGTGGTTATGGTCTTCTCAACAATCAGAGCCTAATGCCTCATTCCTGCCCTCATCTGAGGTCACCGATAGTGGGATACTTCGACCAGAGGCCCCTGAGTTCATACCTCAAAACGTGTCTAATGAAGGACTAAGAGATGATATTGATTTGTACTGAGATGAAGATTTCATGGAGGTCCCAAGCTCACCGCATACAGTTTCAGATGACTCAGGAGATGGGGAACCTGTTCTATCAGCAACCCAGTATGGTGCTGCCACTCAAGACATTGAAATAGACGAGGTCCCTTCTACCTCTGTGTTTCCAGGAGAACCAAAGGAGAGGAGAGTGTAACGGAACTATGTATTCTGCCTGGGCATCTATAATAATCCTACAGTGGGACATTACTGACAGTTCATTGCAGAAGATACTGGACACATTACAAGTGGTTTATTTTGTCCTGACTAGGTCAATAGGACAATGACCCTTCAATGCTTAGCTCAAGCTATTGAAATGCTAAGTGGAGCCGGCTTGTAAAATACCTTGTTATTGTGTTCTGCAGGTTAATAGCTGTTGTCAGAGACGGGACGTTTCTAGGAGATAATTACCTCCACTAAATGACTTTTAGAATGTGATTGAAGTTCATTACAGTATATGTGTGGGGAATTGCAGACGAGACGCCTAGTCACCTCGTCAGGCTAAATGATAGATAATTGGCTCATGTTAATTATTCTGATGGCAAGAGGGTGGGATGTTCCAAATTCTGTATAAAAGTGTGCTGTGTACTTGAAAATAAAGAGTCTACTTGACCCTTCAAAACGTAGCCCTGTCTCGTTCTTGAAAGGGCATTCGATGGGATTATGATTCTGCTAATTTTACAGCTGACCCTGACTCTCTCTCTCTCTGGATCTCGTGGATGGGGATATACCGGCGGTACTTGCATATCGCAACTTGCCAGGGAAAAAAAAGGACGTCTCCAACGGCTGATACCCTCTCACTACATGGGTAGCCGTTACAGAGAGCCATCCACCCTCCAAAGAGAATGACCTATAGCCAACTAGGAGAGTGCTCTGAGGAAACCATCCTCACCTCAAAAAGATCTAACGTCTTAAATGATCCTCCCGCTGCCAATTTCGCGGAGGTCGGCCCCTGCTCACCCCCTGACAAGTCTGAACCTAGCACTTTGGTGTGGGAAAATAGTAGACAGGACAGCTTGCTCTTACCCAATGATTGGTGGGAGTTTCCCCTGTCTAGCTTATGCCAGTCTATGAGCTGTTTAGCTTTGAACAGAGTAAGAAATAATGCACCAAAATTAGTACCTTGCATGTTTTAACACACTTTTTTCTCCGCTTGTATCTTGGAAAGTGTTGTGTCCTGTGTGTTGTTAGAGACACAAGACTCTGGTAGGCTGTACACTGCAACATGCATCTCAGGACAGTACATATCTCTGCTTCCTACATGTGCTCTCTCTAAGATGGCTACTATACCCCTTGACCCTTGTCATCACTGCTGGGTGGAGCCAGCCTTAAAGTGGCAGTACATGTGGAACCCTTCAGGTATAACAGAAAGCATGTACTAGGCTCCATACTTTGTCCTCTTTGGGGACCAAAGATTTGAAGTGGGGGGAGTGTGTAGCGGGGTCATCCTGTCAAAGTCTTACGACAGGTCATCCCCGCTGGAACTTTATCCATTTTTTGTAAATACTTAGGATACCTTTAAGAAAATTATGCATTGTGGGAATGCAAGTAGCAGGAGATATGGACTCCATTGACTCGTAGAGAAACAAACTACACTTCCCACAATGATCTGTGCTATTGGAACATGTGACACCTCCGCACAGACTTATGGGGGAGGTTACTTAAGGAAAGGGGGTGGCTGTTTTTTTGCTCTCTCGGGACCTGGACTTCTCTCCTCTGCGGAGCTGCTAACAGAGCACCGCCGTGTTGTTAGGCCAGAAGCCTGGGCCTATCCACTGAGAGACCAGCCATCCAGATGGAAGCAAGACTCCAGCCTCCGGCCCGTGTTCCTGAAGATTGAGGAGACCGCCCAGCTGACACTGAAACAGTGGAGTACTTCCGTCCGGGATCCTGTGTGCCGTGGAGCAGTGCCTGTCAGCGCGCCCTTTCTGAGGAGAACTCAGGCGGATCGGCCTGTCGGGTGAGAGAGCATTTGCTCGATTTCAGACTGGGTGGAGCCAGCCTTAAAGTGGCAGTACATGTGGAACCCTTCAGGTATAACACCTTCCATCCATCCCTAAAAAAAAAAAAAAAAAACACAACAAAACAATAACAGGTACAAAACATTAACTGATAACTGTCCAGTAACAGTCCTCCAAACACAGGAGAATTACAGGACTTCAAGCTTCCAGGGACAGTTGCGGGGTTAATATGTCATTGAATCACTTCCGTCGGCCCCGTCGAAAGTCTTGTAACCCCTCTTGCAACTGAAACCGGTCAGGAGGGCGACAGTGTCGTTGAGGCCGGGCATCCAGCGATTTGGGACCGGAGGAAACAGGGCTGGCCGGAATGGGTACCGGCGGGGCCAAGAAGGGATCCCAAGATCAGAGGGTAAACAGACCTGTGGACCAGAGCTGGAGGGCTCTGTTGGAGCTGAGTTCAAAAGTTCAGAGTCCCCCCAATCATCAGTCTCCGTGCATCCTGATTCGCTGGGAGCAGATCCTTGAGACACTGGTGGCTCAGCCGGCATTAGGGATTCGGGCAGTTGAGAATGAGGACGCAGTTGGTCCGCATGACGTCTGCAAATGGACCCATCTTCCAGGCGGACCTTGTACATCTTGGGTCCCAAATTCTCTGCAATGACAACAGGAAGCCAACGGGTGTTGGAAGCCCCATAAGATCGGGCCCATACCTTTTTTTGGGGTGTGAATCGGGGGAGCTCATTGTGTTTGACCATCTTGTCTTGGGACTGTAGTACATGTTCCTGGACTGTTTGAGGACGGAGAATATCCAAAACAGTCCATGGCTGCCGACCCCGAAGGAGTTCTGCTGGAGTTTTCCCAGTGGTTGCATGTGGTGTGTTTCTGTAAGCAGAAAGGAAGTCCAGCTGTTGGGGTGACAAGGACTGTTGTTTACTTGCAGCCACTGTAGCTTTGAAATAGCGTTTGAAAGTCTGCACAAACCTCTTTGCTTGACCATTTGTAGCTGGGTGGTAAGGTGCGGTCAACTTGTGCTTGATGTTGTGGGCAGTCAGGAAATGCTGAAACTCCTGACTGGTGAATTGTGCACCATTGTCTGTGACGATTTCTCTGGGGTATCCAAACGTAGCAGCGAGATGTAACAGTATGGAAGCCGTTGCCTTCGTCGTTGGCTGAGTAACAGGAATTACTTCAGGCCACTTTGAATGGGCGTCCACTATGATCAAGAAGGTCTTCTGATCGGGCCTGCAAAGTCCAAGTGTAGGCGAAACCAAAGAACCGTGGGCCAAGTCCAGGGCTGGACGCACCCTCGAGGAGGGTCTCTTGCCGTTTGTGCACATCCAGCACAAGCATTCACATATGTTGTGATATCTGAGTCTAGGTTTGGCCACAACACATAGCCTCTGGCCTTTTGTTTCATATGTGTGCCCCCGGGATGACCAGTATGTAGCAAGTCCAGAATGTGTCTCCGGAGGGTCTGTGGAATGATCACTCGGTCTCCCCATAAAACACAGTTGCCAGCCACAGTTAATTCCATAAGCCTACGGAAATAAGGTTCATACTCCTGTGTGACAGTTGCAGGCCAACCGGACCGTACCCATGAGAGTATTGTTTTCAGAAAGGTATCCTTGGTTGTATGGGCTGCTACCTCCCCAGAAGACAAGAAGGACAGGCTGGTGTAACGACAACTCTTGACTGGTGGAGAAGAGTCCATGGACCTCCCTGTCAGTCGGGACATAGCGTCCGCATTAGCATTGGCATCATGGCCACGATACTGAATTTTGTAGCTGTATGCCCCCAAGAATAGGGCCTAGCGTTGGAGGCGGGCCGCAGTAGTCTGGGAGATGCCTTTGTCAGGGCTAAAGATCTGAAGGAGTGGTTTATGGTCCGTCAGTATGGTGAATTCCCTACCATACAGGTAAAGATGAAACTTCTTATTTGCCCATATCAGCGCAAGAGACTCTTTGTCAATGTGTGAGTAATTGCTTTCTGCTTTTGTCAAAGACCTGGAGGCAAATGCCACTGGTTTTTCTGACCCATCTGGTAAGATGTGGGATAGTACCGCCCCCAGACCATAGGGTGAGGCATCACAAGCCAAGGTGAGAGGCTTCTGGAGGTCATAGTGCACGAGCATGCGTGACGCCAACAGCTTCCGCTTAGAAACTTCAAAAGCACGTTGGCATGGAGCCGACCAGTCCCATCTGGAGTGTTTCTCCAAAAGCTTGTTCAATGGAAACAAGGTGTGTGCCAGATCTGGCAGGATTTTGTGGTAATAGTTCAGCAAGCCAAGGTATGATCGCAGCTGCTGGACGTTGGTTGGGGCTGGAGCTTTGACTAAAGCATCAAACTTGGCTTCCACAAGGTGGCCACAAAACTCCAATTTAGGCACCATGAATTGGCATTTTGCTAAGTACACTTTCAGACCCTGTTCTTGGAGTCTCGCCAACACAAGCTCCACATTTTGCTTGTGTTCCTGGTCGGTCCGTCCCGTGATGAGCATGTCATCTAGCAGGCACTGAGTGAAAGGAATGTCCACCAAAATCTCGTCCATTTTTCGTTGCCAAATAGCTGGGGCGGAGGCTACCCCAAACACCATCCGATTGTATTCATACAGTCCCTTGTGGATGTTGATGGTCAGAAACTTGCGGGAAGAAGGATGGACCTCAAACTGTAAATATGCTTGTTTGAGATCAAGCTTGGTGAACTTTTGACCCCCTGCAAGAGAGGCAAAAATGTCATCTACTCTGGGTAAGGGATACTGGTCTATTTCTAGTTGGGAGTTCAGTGTCATGCGGAAATCGCCACAAATGCGCAAGTTCCCATTCGCTTTCTTTACCGGTACAACTGGTGATGCCCACTCGCTGTGCTCTACCTTTGAGATGACACCTTGTTCCTCCACCTGACTTAGTTCTGCTTCCACACCTGCTCAGAGTGCGAAAGGTACTGTCCGAGCTTTGAAGAACTTAGGCTGAGTGTTGGGTTTCAGCTTAAGTCTCAAACAGTCCTGCTTTATTTTTCCCAACTGGTCATCAAAAATCTTTGGGAACCGCTGCTTCAGGGACACCACCCATCCCTCATTATCTCCTAATGGAATTGTAACAGTGTTACAGGCAGTGCTTTAACTGGGCCGGAACGCGGCGGTACTCAGTACCGCCACTTCCAAAAATGGCCCTGGAGAGTACCAGCACCTCTCCGTGCGCCCAGTACGTGGGTTTACAGTACCGGAACGCAGCCGGTGGGCTTGTCGAGTTGCGGGCCGGTAATGTGTGTCAGACAGGCAGCGCAGTCACAATAGAAACTGTATGCCGCCCCGCCGGAGCCGACTCACTGCTGCCGAGTGCGCTCCAAGCTCCCTTTCCTCTGTCCTGTCACTCCTGTCCTGTGCGTTTCCTCGACCCCCCCCATGGAGGAGAGTTGGTTCATTCCCCGTCGTGCGCCGCGTGATGTCACGCCGGAGGTGAGGTGAGAGGAGGACTCGCGCAGGGAGCTGTGTCGGCGGCAAGGAAAGAAGCCCAAGTCACGAGGAGCCTCAGCTCAGCCTGCGTCTACAGTTCCTAGTGCTGCTACTGTCTGGATCCTGGACTCAGGACTGCAACAGAAGAAAGTAAGAAAATAATTGACTGTATTGGAGGGAGGGGGGGTTGGACTGAGGTGACCATCAGTTTTTTAATAAAAATATTTTTGAGTTATTTTGAGCTTGCCTTCTCTAACTAAAAAAAACCCCATTAATTGCAGCCTCATTGTACCACCAAACGCAGCCTCTGTGCCCATCGAACGCAGCCACTGTGCCCATCAAACGCAGCCACTGTGCCATCAATTGTCGCCACTCTGCCCATCACACGCAGCCACTGTGCCACCAAACGCAGCCACTGTGCCATCACATGCAGCCACTGTGCGAACACACGCAGCCACAGTGCCATCAATTGTCGCCACTGTGCCATCACATGCAGCCACTGTGCCAACTCACACTGCCACTGTGCCATCAATTGTCGCCACTGTGCCATCACATGCAGCCACTGTGCCCATCAAACGCAGCCACTGTGCCATCACACGCAGCCACTGTGCCATCACACGTAGCCACTGTGCCACCACACGCAGCCACTGTGCCACCATCAATTGTCGCCACTGTGCCCATCTAATGCAGCCACTGTGCCCATCAAATGCAGCCACTGTGCCCATCACACGCAGCCAAGGGTATTTTCATGTTCAGTATTGGGGGGGGGGGAGCACCGGCGCCTAATAGAGTACCGGCACCTCTTTTGGCCCACTTAAAGCACTGGTTACAGGGATTTATGGCGATGTCTGGCATACCAAAGTGAGCAATCCAGTCTCTCCCAAAGAGAGGGGGTCCCCCATTTTCTAGGATATATAATGGCAGTCTCTTTTCTGACCCTTGTAAAATACCTGTACTTTTGCGTAACTAACCCAGTGGGTGGAGTATCTGCTTTGAGTATGTCTGCAGTTTGATTGGTGTTGGGCGGACAGTTTTTCCGGTCTGAGGTTGTCTCCATTGTTTCTGGGTGATAACTGAAACTGCTGCTCCTGTGTCTACATCCATCTTGAGTTTCTTTCCCTCAACGGTTACATCTACAGTCATTGCGGAGGGTGCTGAATGCATATGATGTATGTCTAATCTGTGGAGCACTTCCTCATCCTCTGACTCAAATCATGATGTATATCTTCCCACCATATATGTCTTTGTCTTGGGGTTCAGAGGTTGTTTATATCGCACCTTCTTACTACGGCAAACTCGTTTCAGGTGGCTGGTCCTACCGCAATTATGACAGGTCTGATCCTTAAACCGGCAGACTTTGTGATCATGGTCTGTATTCCCACAATGGTAGCAAGCTGACTCCCGACTTGGTGGGGGTCTGTATTTCCAGTTGGCAGCAGTTGGCTTGACTGCTGTTCTGAAAACTTCCTGCTTCACCTCTTCCCTTCTGTTCTGGGGGTTCAATTCCTCTGTATCTTTCACAGCCATTTCCATCACTGAAGCTATCTCAATTGCCTTTGTAAGGGTAAGGTCTTTCTCTGTTAACAGTCTCTTTTGGGTCGACTCACAATTCAGTCCCATAACAAACTTATCTCTCAGTGCAGTAGGTAGGTAGTAGGGATGAGCTGAACATACCCGAGTTTGGTTCGCACCAGAACGTTCGAACAGACCGTCCGTTCGCTCGAACATTTAGAACCCCATTGAAGTCTATGGGACTCGAACGTTCAAATTCAAAAGTGCTAATTTTAAAGCCCAATATGCAAGTTATTGATGGAAAACGTCTTTGAGAACCCGGGTCTTGTCCCAGGGAACATGTATCAATGGAAAAAAAAGTTTTAAAAACTGTAGTTTTTTCTTGAGCAGTGATTTTAATGATGCTTAAAGTGAAAAAAAAATTCCTTTAAATATGGTACCTGCTGGGTGTCTATAGTAGTGGCACGTGTTTAGAAATGTCCCTGCACAACATGAGATTACTCTCAGAAAAAAGTAATTTAATACTGCTTGCGGCTTTAATGTAATGTTTGGTCCCTGCAATATGGATAAAAATCATTGAAAAAATAGCATGAGTTTCCACGCCACCACTCCCCCCAGGTCATTACAAGACCCAGTGCAGATCCTGACCTCCCTGGGGCCCTAAGCAAAATGACATGGCACATTAAAAATGAGAATCGGGGGGGCGCTGACGACAGTGACATGTCACATTAAAGAAAGTTGAGAAGCGGGAGGAGGGGGTGTTCTGCTGTCGGAAATGACTCAGCCAGCGAGTTTAGAAGCGGGGTGAGGGGGCGAAAATGACTTCTCACCAGGCGGGGCCTCTAGTAATTTCGGGGGCCCTTTGCACCTTAGCTGGGCCCTAAGCGGCTTGCATAGTGAGCCTATAGCGAGGATCGCCCCTGACAAGACCTTTTGGCCCTATATACTTTGAACAGCCATATACAGGCGTTGCAAACAAGATAAGGACTGTAGGTTTCTTAAGTAGAATCAGAACCATGTCATACTTTGCTCCTGCATATTGCACAATTTCCTAAAGAGACCCTCAACAAACTACATGACACTTGTGCCTGATGAGGCCACTGATGTTCCAGTGGTGGTGGCCCGTGAGACTGTCCATACAGGCTTGGCCCCCCAAAGTGCATGTGCTGTGTGGCAACAATATGTCGATTATTTTAGGGGTGGGGGGGCCATTACAATGCCAGATCTTGGCTCAATAAATTATTTTTTGGGGAAAGTAAAATTCCAGAAAAAAAGGGGGGTTGCCATCCGGGGCCCCCTTTGAACACATTCTGTGAAGAACTCCTGTTCTCTGAAGGCCTCCATTATTTCTGCAAGTCAAAATTTAGCAAAAAAAACTAATGTCAGTCAAGCCCTAGCTTTCTCCCCATATCTAACCCACAGACTCATCCACTGATCATAAAGTCCAAAAATCAAGTTTCGTATCGTCGTATTGCACGATCGTTTTTCCGACGTTTTCTACCGACTGTGAACGACGTTCTCATTCACGCAATATCCCTTTTATACACTGTGCATGTGAGAAGCTCCGCACATTGCCACGCCCATGACGATCGTTCTAGTGATTGACAAGCCCCTTTTCAGTCGTTCAATGCAAGAGTCAGAAGAAATGATGGAGGGAAGACAGCAAGCTGCAGCCAGGCAGGAGAGAGGCCAGGCACACACCAGGAGGAGCAGGAGTTACAAAGCCACCAACATGAGCTTCGAAGAGATGGTAGAGATGGTGGCTGTACTTAAAAAGGAGGACTACGACGGCAAAAAAGGGCCTTACAAGAACCCGTTTAAACTGAAGGCACAGATAATGGAGAAGGTGCGGAGGACTCTCCATGCAAAATTCGGGGTGCAGAGGTCCAGGGAGCAGATGCGGAAGCGATGGTCTGATTTGAAAATCAGAGAGCCGGACCAGATGGGGAGAATTAGAAGAGTTCTCAGAAGACGTAAGTAAATTTCATGTGTATTCTGAATATTTGTTTTAATTCTTTTGCGTCATTTGGTTTTCTTTCAGGTTGTGTATATAGACAGTCCAAGAATAGATGTTTCAAGGACTGCAGGAGTTGGGAGTAGGCAGGCCTCCCCCAGAGGCAATCTGCCACCTTTCTCTCAATGGTGGGTCTGTGAGGGGGTCCTCCCACACAGCCCGCCCTACCTGCTCGGCTTTGAAGCCCAACGGGGCAGAGGGACTCCCTATAAGGGAGTGAGAGGATCTAGCCCGCTCAACCAGCCCCATTAGTCCTTCGCCTCTCTTTTTAGAGACCGCGTGGTCAAAGTGCGTGCATGTTAACCCAATTTCGAGTGCGTGTAAGTGTGGTGGTTTTTGTGGGAGGGGGTGGGCGTACTAAGCGCAGGCTTACCTCGCATAGCACACCCACCGGGAGCCGGGCTGAGACCACCAAACTCAATTCACATGTAGCTGAGACCAGGATCCGAACCCCTAGCTGCAGAGGCTAATGGCTTGTCAGCGCAGTGCCAATCGCGTTGAGCCACCGCAGCTCCCCAATACTTGGTTGCTCATTGTATTTAAGATCTTTTTATGTGAGACCAATTTTTTATTGAATGTAGATGTGTTATTAACTAGATTTAAATAATCCGACTTAAGTCATTATACAGTAAAAGGAGAATATGCTCAGCACAGCAGTTGATTACACATATGGACTCAGTAGCACACTGGTTGGCATGGCCGATCCGCCCCATTAGGCTCGCTATGCAAGCCTCTTAGGGCCCCGCAAAGCTGCGAAGGGCCCCCCAAATAACTAGAGGCCCTGCCTAGTAAGAAGTAATTTTCGCCCCCTTACCCTGCTTCTCAACTCACTGACTGCATGGGAGAAGAGGCAAGAAGTCAGCACCCCTTGCTTCTCAATTTAATGTAAGATGTCATTTCCGACAGCACAACACCCCCTCCCCCCAGTTCTCAACTTTCTTTAATGTAACATGTCACTGTCGTCGGTGCCCCCCGCTTCTCATTTTTAATGTGCCATGTCATTTTGCTTTGAGCCCCAGGGAGGTAAGGATCGGCACTGAGTGTTGGTTACAAGAACAACCTAGTTAGCGTGTCACACAGAGGTGATCCAGTGTATACTTGTTGTTTTTCCATGTAGGAAACTTGTCCAAAGATAGAGAAATGCAGCAGCTTCGGTAATGGATAAAATCCAGTGTTAAGCTTAGAAGGATTGTAAAAGCAGACAATTGTACTAAATTTTTTTAAAAAAATGATTGATATTCCTTTTTCAGGCCTCTAATCTTTTTGATTCATCTATCCCTTTTTTTACAATCTCATAGGCTGCAATCAAGCTGCAGAAATGGAGCTGACCAACCCCACACAGTGCCAAGCCCCACCCTCACCGGATGTACAGGAAGTGCAAAATGCCACCACATCAGGTCAGTGTCATACCGCACAGCTTCAGGTAATACATGTAGGCCTGCATAATTTTAATACATGTTTTTTCACAAATTTCAGGTGTACGAGCTGTTGGTGGCGGCTTAGACACTTACAGTGCCCAGGTGCTAATTGGGGAGATAATGTCCTGCAGGGCACAAATAGAGGACACAAACATCGCCCTGGAGAAGATCATAAGGAACAACAGAAAGGTGGACCAAAGCCTCAAGAATATTATTGATGTTCTGGGGAGGGTTTAAAAAAAAAAATAGATGTAGAATAATATAAAAAAAAATTATATTAAGATATTTAAAAAAGAAAAGAAAATGACAGCTTTTAAGTGTGATACAATAAATATTTTTGGGTAGAAAGACCGCCGCTCCAGGTGAGCACATACAGGTGATCAATGTCCACTCAGGAACCACACGGGTGCTGGCAATGCATAGGATTATGCAGATAAGGAAATGGATGGACAGCCGCACTCCAAATAGGTCTTTAACTACTTAACCCCCGGACCATATTGCTGGTCAAAGACCAGAGCACTTTTTGCGATTCGGGACTGTGACGCTTTAACTGACAATTGCGCGGTCGTGCGACGTGGCTCCCAAACAAAATTGGCGTCCTTTTTTTCCCACAAATAGAGCTTTCTTTTGGTGGTATTTGATCACCTCTGCGGTTTTTATTTTTTGCGCCATAAACAAAAATAGAGCGACAATTTTGAAAAAAAATAATATTTTTTACATTTTGCTGTAATAAATATCCCCCAAAAAATATATAAAAAAAATTTTTTTTCCTTAGTTTAGGCCGATACGTATTCTTCTACATATTTTTCGTAAAAAAATCGCAATAAGCGTTTATTGATTGGTTTTGCGCAAAAGTTATAGCGTTTACAAAATAGGGGGTATTTTTATGGCATTTTTATTAATATATTTTTTTTACTAGTAATGGCGGTGATCAGCGATTTTTTTTCGTTACTGCGACATTATGGCGGACACTTCGGACACTTTTGACAAATTTTTGGGACCATTGGCATTTTTATAGCGATCAGTGCTATAAAAATGCATTGGATTACTATAAAAATGCCACTGGCAGTGAAGGGGTTAACACTAGGGGGCGGGGAAGGGGTTAAGTATGCCTGGGTGTGTTCTTACTGTGGGGGGGGGGGTGGCCTCACTAGGGGAAACACTGATCTTCTGTTCATACATTGTATGAACAGAAAATCAGCATTTCCCCCGCTGACAGGACCGAGAGCTGTGTGTTTACACACACAGCTCCCGGTCCCCGCTCTGTAACGAGCGATCGCGTGTGCCCGGCGGCGATCGCGCCCGCCGGGCACACGCACGGGAGTCGGGGGCGAGCGGGGGGCCGCTCGAAGAGAGCCGACCTGCCGCCGTTTAATGACGGTGGCTGGTCGGCTAGTGGTTAAAAGAAGACGTGCTCTTTATTTAAAAAGGAAAAATGCACAGCATACAATCAGCATACAGTGGGGAAAACAGCTGACGCGTTTCGCATTAGGAACTAATGCTTAGTCATAGCTACAAATGAAATAAAAGATTTCCAGATATATATACATATATTGGTGCACACCTTGTCAGTCCCGCCCAATATCTGATTGGCTCCAGTGATTAGCTGAAATGCCAAACACATGTGGGGGGGGGGACCCAATAGAAAAAACACAAAACATGTGAAATAACGTGAAAAAGTGTGAAAGAATGTGAAAAAACATCCATAAGATTGCTGACAGTGTGTTAATGGACACACGATATATAAAGAGAAAAAATTATATTTATAAAGGAGAATAGGAGCGTGTAATATGTGAAAAATAGGTCAAAAAGTGTGAATAGGTTCAATGCATGTCAATCTAAGAATAAAGATGATAATAATAAACAAGAAAGTGAATATGAAGATGGGCATTGAAGTCTATCATAGTGAAAGGAAGAATATTTAAGTGCGATAACGGCAAGAATGGAAGAATAAAATATATATATATATATATAAAAAAGAAAGTGTCTCAATGGCAGAAAGTAATGCCTCGTACAGAAGATTCTCAGCACGAGACATACAAATAAGTGCTAGTAAAAAGATTTTTATATATATAATATAATGTATATGTGTGATTATGTTTTGTCCAAAGGGCAAAAGCAAAGTTATTTAATGTAATAAACGAAGTCGCTTAATAAAAACTAGTGAATGAAGTAAATGCAAATATAATAGCATGGTAGTGAATGGAAAAATTAAAAGTAAAAATAGTCGTGAAGAGATTAACCAGTGGTGGTATATGTTTATTATTGTGTATATAGTGGTAAAAAGAATGTAAAATGAGAAAAAGTAACAGGATTTCAAAAGGGGTACATCACTAAAGGGATATGACATCCTACATATATGTATATATAAATGCAAATAAGAATAAACATTTGACTCTGTGTGCTGTAAAAGAAAGCCGGTAAGGCAATGACAATACAGCACAGAGAATGTGTGGTATACATAAAAATTGAAGGGAACAAGATACCTGGAAACCCTGAAACTAATGGAATTGCCATAAGTATTCAAAATTTTAAAATCTTTTTTTCATCATTTTATATTTATAAGTAAAACAACGTAAAAGAGTAAAGTAGAGCCCTCAAACTCCAGGGGACAATGTTGAGTCTCAAAGACTGTCCATAGAAAAAAACAAAGGTCATGTACAATGAACTATGTAGACATATAGAGATCGATGTTAAATGATGAAAATATGCATGTAGACAGCATGCACATGGAAAACAGTGCATGCATGCGGTATAATGCAAAGCATGTCAGAAAATGGGGGAACTCAGTGAGCATATTTTGGGAATGTCAAACAATGTATATATAAAACCCAGTGCCTACAATAGTCACATGGTCACTGATGGGTGTCATGCATGAAATGTCATATGCATATAGATGTGTGCGTGCGTGCATGCACACAAAAGCATTTATATTTATGGTGTGTAAAAGACAGACATATATGTCATGCAAGATGAAAGTGTGTGTCTGCACACAGAGAGAGACCAGAGGCGTCTCTAGGGGGGGGCCAGAGGGGGCCCTGACCCCCCCAACATTATGCTGTGCCCCACCATGTGCCCCCCCAAAAAAAAAAAAAAAAAAAAATTTATTTATTTTTTCTGGGCCGCCGCTGGAGTAACAGTCTCTCCTGAGAGGGAGAGCGTCCCCAGTCAGCTCTGTGGGGCATTCCTCCCCCCTCCCTCTGCTCGCTGACACTGCATAATGCGAGCGTTCACACAACCACAGCTGCCCGATCTGCTCCTTCCCCTGCATCCTCATTGGCACGGAGAAGAGCGAGTTGCAGAAAGGACTCCATGAGCACTGTGGGGGAGGGGGCCCAAGCCTTCATCTCAGTTACTGAAAAAACAGACTGATTTCTCCCGTCCTTAGGACAGGAGAACCAGCCTGTAAATTCCGAGAGTGGTGACTGCAAGCTGAGCCAAGTGTCAGTCTATGACACTCTTTTACAGCCCAGTGAGTCCAGCCACCTCCCCCCCCCCACTCTCCTCACATACGAGCAGGGAGGAATACAGCTCCTTCTCCTTTCAGTCCCACCCACACTATCTCGGTGTGCTGTATCTGAAGAGAGGGGATGTGTGTTCAGGAAATATGAAAATCAGCAGCATGTGTGTGAATGATGCCTGAGATTCTAGCCTGGACCGTGGGTATGTGTGTGCACTGCAGACTGCAGTACACTGTAATCATTGAACTGCATTATCTCTATCCCTTCTCTCCCCCATCTGTCTCCCTCCCCCTCTCCTGTTCTTTCAAGACATTCACAATTTACTTTCTGTAACGGTCACCACCGTTTACGATATTCCAATCCATCGCCCCACGACAGGTTATCCGACAGTCCGACAGACATCAGACACGACCCATTTCATTTCCCAGAATAACCGAGACAAAACAAGCTCTGGTACTGGTTCCAAAATGAATGAATGAATCCTTTAATGGTAACTTAGCTTTGTTATATACAGTACAAGCATGTTAAAGTTAATCACAGGGACAAAGACACACTCCACCCACACATCACACAATGGGGGGCTTCATACACATTCTTTTAGATAATGACATTCCGATGAGTTAATTACTACTTATTACCCAGACGGTCTGGCTCCGCATTTAGAGGGGTTAATTACTACAGCTACATTCCACATCTTAACAGTGTCATTAGCATACACAATGAACAGGTCTTAGGAGCAGACCTAATTAGCACAATGGACACAAAACAGTATTAGCATCACACAAAGGAATGTCTAGGAGCAGACTCAATTAACACCTCAAAATTGAATGAAAACACTCTATTGACCTGTCAGAATCAGACTTTAACAACTTGTAATATTTCAAGATATCCTGCAATACATGAATTATCAGTAATGTCCCATCTCATGTAATTTATAATTATCATTTCTCAGTCACCCTATGCCCAAAAGGGCATAGTGACGCTGGCACAGGAGTAAACCCCATCCTTCAAAAGTCTCTGGGTGTCACGGGCCATTCTGTTACACTTTCACTTTCAGTTAGGCAGGTAATATACAATGCAAATTGTTTTCCTACATCCACAGATTGCAGGAAAGAAACTTGCATGATTCCCCCATCAACACAAACAGTGCTGATGGGAATATCCCTCCTGCCCAGCAATTGTATTCTATACAGCAACCACTAGTGATAATCATAAGAGAATCTGCTCATTAATGGTTCAAATCTCAGCCAGTTCCTGCTGAACCAGCCGAGATTTAAACTGTCTATGGCTGGTCTTAGCTCTTAGGCAGCCCATACATTAATCACTTTTTTTCATTCAACTATTAGGTTGAATAAAAAAAAAAGAAATGATCCAATTCCCCCATCTACACATTATAGGTGGATGGGGGAATCGTCCCAGTGTGGACCAGTGCTGGAACAACCAGAGTTGCTGTCCTGTCCCGGCTATTCACAGCGCTGGTCTCTGTCTCCTTGGCAGCAGCGGCAGGACATTGGAACCCAGAGCTGATTACTTTATGGGGCTGATGTACAGGAGGGCCAACACAATTTGTTGTTAGAGATGGGCTGGGCATGTTCAAAATTCCACATGCCAGAGCCTGCCAGGAAGCCCACACTGCACAGCGCCAATCACAGGCAGTGAGACATTTCCCGGTCCGCTGCTGCACAGATCAGGAAATGTCTCACTGCCTGTGATTAGCACTGTGGAGTGTCGGCTTCCTGGCGGGATTGGGCATGTGGGATTTCAAACACACCCGAGCCCATCTCTATTGGTTGTAGACAGTTGAGCTCCCTGCAGGTTGCTTAGCAGCAGTGGATCTTCTCTGACATGCTGATCGGGATGCAATCCAGGTGATGCTCCCAGTCAAATCCTAGTGTTAAATATCAGAGATTTTATTGATCAAAGCCCACACTTTACAGGCATAGAGCCCACATGGCTGCGGAACATACGTTTGATTATATATATATATATATATATATATATATATATATATGTGGTTGTACTCTTGATGCTAATAAATACTGTGTTTATTAGATCTGACTGGGAGCATCACCTGGATCACATGCCGATCAGCATGTCAACAGAGAAGGTTATACAGCATTACTGCTGCTAGGTGACCAGCTGGGGGCTCAGCTCTCTATAACCAATAGTGCCAGCCTTCCCCTGCATGCACCCATAATGTCACCAGCACTAGGTCCTAATAGACTGCCGCCGCTGCCAAGGAGACCAGCGCTGTCAATAGCAGGGACAGGACAGCTGGGGAACCCCACAGTGGCAGAACACTAGGCCCCGGTGGCAAAACAACCTTTGCAACCCTGAAAGTTCTCCCACTGCTTTGGACCCTTATATTTTCTTGGTGTGCTGGTGACATATATCTCTTGTTTTCTGCCACCCTGGGGGGCCCCAGTATAGTAGGAATGGAGCTCACTGCAGAACATGTGAAAGGGCCCGTTGTGGGATCGTAGTAAAGGGCCCCAGGAGATATATATATATATATATATATATATATAATTGCATTTTATAGTTGGCCCCCCTACTTTTGTCCCTGTCCCCCCATGTGCCCCCCCTAAATATGAAAGCTGGAGACGCCACTGAGAGAGACCAAACCCCAAAAAAAGCTGGTAAATGGATATCATGCATATAATGACAGGTACCTACTTCATGCACACACACATGCACTTGTGATGCGTAAAGGAGACATGTATAGCATGCAAAACAAAAGTGTGTGTGTGCACATAGGGGGACGTCAAGCCAAAAAAGGCCGGTACATGAGTCGAAATAAGAGAAAGGGATACAGCCCACCCAGACCAAGGCATGGATCAATCATAATAGTGGGATACATCCCACTCAAAGTTAAGTCCCCTGGGAATCCTTGTGTGGAGCGAGAATATCCAGAATACCTCTCTTTTGCAAAGAATTTTGAACCTGTCTCCCCCTCTGATGGGCGTGATGATTTTCTCTACACCCTGGACAGTGAGGGTAGACAGGTCCTTGAAGTGTACAGTATTCCAGTGCCTAGCCACATTAGTGTCATGATCTTTTGAGATGTCATATAGGTGGTCGCGCAGCCTATCCTTCAGCCTGCGGGTAGTGCGACCCACATACTGAAGTTTGCATGTGCTGCAAGCAAGCACATATATGACAAATTTGGTATTACAGTTAATAAAGTGTTTAATGGGAAAACTTTTTTCATTGGAATGGGAATGGACATGCTGTCCTGTTTTAATCAATTTACAATACCTGCACCCATTTACCCCACATTTAAAAGTGCCCTGAAACTGGAGCAAATTGGTGCCGGTATTCTGACTTAAAAAGAGGCTAGGGGACAATTTACTACCCAGGGTGGGAGCTCTGCGGGAGACTGTTTTGACACACCTTTCCAAGATGTGTTGGTAGGCGGTGTCCCCGTACAGTATAGGTAAATATTTGTTTACAATGGATTTAATTTTATTAAACTCAGAGCTGTACGGTGTGGAAAAAACTGGGACATCATTATAGAGAGTACCTGGTGCTTTCTTGGTGTGGACGTTACCTAAAAGGGAATCCCTTGGTATAGCACTGGCTCTAGCCAGAGCCCTTGTTACAGTCTTGATGGGATATCCCCTATCTAAAAATCTATTTGACATGGCAATAGCTTCCAAAGAAAAATTCTCAGGGGAACTACACAGGCGCCTGAGCCTAAGAAATTGGCCATATGGGACCGCATTAATGGTGTGACCAGGATGTGCAGAATCAGCCAGTAACAGGGCGTTTCCTGCGTTTTTTTTTACGATACAGGTTGGTGGTGATCCTACCGTCAGTACCTGAGAGTCTCACATCCAAGTATTCAATGGAGGTGACCTGTAGATCTCCCGTGAATTTTAAATTCAAACAGTTATCATTTAAATAGGTCAACCAGCCATGTAGATCGACACTGCTGTCATTAATAATGAACAGCAGGTCGTCTATATAGCGACAGTAAAAAGCGGTGTCCAAACGACGGGGACTACCACATCCAAAGATGCGGGACCTTTCCCACCAACCCATATATAGGTTGGCGAGTGAGGGGGAAAATTTAGCCCCCATAGAGGCCCCGCATCTTTGGAGGTAGTAGCCCCCATCTAACATGAAGAAATTATGTTTCAAGAGGTATTCCAACGCTTGACATATGAATTCCTGTAGGACCAAGGAGAACTTACCTGAGTCCCTTAGGAAAGTCTGTACCGCTTTAATGCCCAAATGATGGGGAATGCATGAATAAAGACTTGTGACATCACAGCTGATCCACCTGTGATTGGCTGTCCATGTGAAATTGTGGAGTTTGTTGAGAAGGTCCTTGGTATCTCGAAGATACCCTGGAAGACCCAAGACCAGGGCTTGCAATTGGCTGTCAACCCAATCACCAAGCCGTACGTTTAATGAGCCAATACCTGCCACAATGGGTCTGCCAACAAGTGGACAAAGACCCTTGTGGATCTTCGGTAGATGGTGAAAAATGGGCATGATTGGGTTGGCAGGAATAAACAAATCCCGTTCTTTAGTGGTAAAAATACCTGCCTGTACAGCACGATCTAAAAGTGTGTTAAGCTCTTTGCTGAAAGGAATAGTGGGGTCTGACTTTAAGGAGGAGTATGTATCAACGTCGGATAGTTGTCTCAATGCCTCATTGCTGTAAGTGCAGGAGTCTAAAATGACCACAGTACCTCCTTTATCAGAATTATGTATGGCAGCCCTCAAAATTTCCACTCGCCTACTAGCATTTGGCGAGTGGATTTAAGCTGGGGGCGAGTGATGACAGGGATGCATGACCAATCTCCCTCCAATCTGTGCCTACACTTAGAGTCCCGATGAGATTGGCGGCCAAAGAGGAAAGGTGCGTGCTCGGGAAAAGTAGTCTGGTGAGTCGCGCACAGGCAGAGCAGTACACAGGTGCTCTCCTTACAATCCTCATTAAGCCATGGGACCTAACAGTATGACCTCTCTGAGCCTGCCCCCTCCCCCCGACCAATGTAGCTGGACAGCAGAGAGCAGGAAGTAATGAGTGAGGTGGAGGATTGCAAAAATTACCACTCCGGTGCAGCGCTCACTGAAAGTTGCCCTGACATGAGAGCGGCAGCCTTCCAGTTTGTGCAGTTTTCTTCTCCTTGTGCTCCATGTAAGTGTCCACCAGTTAAGCCTGAGCACTGTGAACAGACTGGTCTCAATGTGTGCTGTGCAGTGTCAGTGTGCGCTGTGCTATGGTGTTAATGGCTGTGCAGTTGTGTGGATCTCAGCACTGGATTGTACTCCCTCCCGCTGTGCTGCAGCTCCTCTCCTCACTGCCAGCCTGAATAAAAGGGGGAAGTGGGGACATGCAAGTGTGGAGCCGCAGACACAGGCTCTGATGATGAGATGAATAGGAGAGGGAGAGAGAGAGAGAGAGAGAGAGAGAGAGAGAGAGAGAGAGAATGGATGGGAGTTGCAGAGGAGACAGCAAGAGAATGGGGAAGAGACCCAGTTCTAGTGCCCTGTCCCTCTGGTCTGCCCCCAGTGCCCTGTTCCATTTTGTTAAATTTGTTGCTGGTAATATTTAATTGTGTAACTTGATTCTGCATAAAACATTTAACAGTGTCATTCTATGAGATAATCTATGAGGGCGTGTTTACAGGTGCAATTAGGCGCAGGGCAGTGTATGAATTAGGTGGGGCAACTGGTGGCGAGTAACTCTTGAGGCCTGGCTAGTAGCTCAGGACTTGAAATTTTGAGCCCTGACATATGGTAATGTTTCTATCATCACTAAGGATCTTCAAAGCATCAAATTCCTCTCTAGACAGGTTACAATCAACATGTTTCCTATGACACGTCCGGGAAAGGTGAGTAAGATCTCTTTCCACAAGCTTTTGAAAGAGATCTAGATCCTTTCCCCTCGACCCCACCGGATAAAACTCAGAACGTAATTTAAACGGAATATAACTAACATCATCGGTGGGATCGATGGAGAAAGGATCAGACTCAGAGGCCAAGTCCGTTGGGTCCTGTAAAGCACAGACCTCTGGAAATAAAACAGGGAGAGATACAGACTCACCAATGATCGGGTTGCCAGGGGAAACGGAAACAGGGAAGTCCTCTGATGCGGATGTGTGAAAATATTTCTTCAAAGTGAGAGCTCGAGACAACCTATTCACATCCAATATAGTCCCGAAGAGATTAAAATGAGTAGTAGGAAAAAAGTTCAGTCCCTTTGAAAGTAGAGTAGTTTCTGCAGGAGTAAAAGTTCTGCTAGATATATTCAGGACATTAGAGACTATTGCTTCAGTCGACCTCGAAGGGTGTAGTGGGGTTTTGGTGCTTTTGTGTCGCTTCCCCCCCCTTCGCGTTTTCTTGAAAGGAACGTTTTCTTCTTTGCCGATTTGTCGGATGCGTGAGGGTGTGGATGGTTGTGAGTGTCTGTCTGGGAAGATCGTATGGCCGACACGGTGGTACGCTCAGGTGATGAGTCTGATCCTGTAGTGCCCATGGTGTCATAGGCAAACTCAGATTCAGGATCAGAAAAACCAACCGTTTTTGTGCGATTCCTTCGGGGACGATTGGTCTGAAATAGTGGTTTCTTCCACACATATATTCTGCCGCTCTCATAATCTCTGTTGTCTCTGTTCATTTTGTCTCTCTTTGTATCAATCACTGATTTTTCCAACCTGTCAAGCCTTTTGTTGAGGTGTCCATCAAGTGAGGAGAAGTCTGTGTGGGTTTGGAGTGGTGTAAGCTCCTTCTGTAAAGAGGCCATATCCATCTGAAGTTTATCAATTAGTTTCTGGTTGGATCTCATAAGAATGTCCATTAACTTCAAGGAACAGGTACTTAACGTGTCGGTCCATTCCTTTTTCAGGATGTCATCAAATAATTCAGATGAGGGGAATTTTTTAATTCTTAAACCCCCGAGGGATTTGAGCCAAAGTGATGTATTCAGACAGAAAATGAGTGTCCCAATAGGATTTGATCTCTTTAGCCATAAGGGATTCCAACTTCATAAAAATGGATAACAGGGGAATATTATTATCCTCACCGATAGTGGAAGTGGATATCGGTGGCTGTAATCTCAATGGGTTGTCCAAAGGGGATTTGAGGGTTCTACTGTAGCCCGGTTCTGTTGCTGTTGTTGCAGGCATGTTGTCTTCCATGAATGAGCTGTGGTTCCAAGATGTAAATCCGGAGGGTGACCGGAGAAGAAGGGGAACAAACCGATGAGTGCAAACCGAGCTGGCAGTCAAGTGGATGCAAAGTCCAAAAAACAACGAACAGGTAAAAAGACCGCCGCTCCAGGTGAGCACATACAGGTGATCAATGTCCACTCAGGAACCACACGGGTGCTGGCAATGCATAGGATTATGCAGATAAGGAAATGGATGGACAGCCACACTCCAAATAGGTCTTTAAGGGGGGGAAGCGAAACAAAAGCACCAAAACCCCACTACACCCTTCGAGGTCGACTGAAGCAATAGTCTCTAATGTCCTGAATATATCTAGCAGAACTTTTACTCCTGCAGAAACTACTCTACTTTCAAAGGGACTGAGGAGGTGGAGACTCAGCTCCTTGCACAGATGGAAAGGGCTGCAAGGTCTGGGACGGTGATAATAATGGGGGATTTTAACTACCCAGAAATTGACTGGATTAATGGCACTTCTGGGACAGTTAAAGGACAAAAATGTAAAAACCTATTGCAGGACAATTTTATGGTGCAGTTTATTGAGGCCCCAACTAGGAATGATGCCCTGTTGGACCTGATAATCTCAAACCATGCAGAGCTTATTACTAATGTTCAGATAAAGGGACACCTGGGTAGCAGTGATCATAACATGATTTCATTTAATGTTAACTATAAGCAAGAAATACATACAGGGAATATTAAAACACTAAATTTTAAGAGAGCAAATTTTCCAAGGATGAGGGCTGCTCTCCAGGACTTGGACTGGGAGGGACTATTGGCACAGATGAACACAGAACAAAAATGGGAATTCTTCAAAAAGACTGTGTGGAACCTCACTGCAAAGTATGTTCCCATGGGCAATAAGTTTAAAAGGCTAAAAATAAAACCTATGTGGCTCACGGTCAAAGTTAAAAAAGCTATAAACAATAAGAAAGTAGCTTTTAAAAAATATAAAAATGAAGGAACACTAGTGTTGTTTTAAATGTTACAAAGAATATAACAGGATATGCAAAAAGGAAATCAAGGATGCAAAAATTCAAAACGAACGACAGATTGCAAAAGATAGTAGGACAAACCCCAAAAAATTCTTTAAATATATTAATAGTAAAAAGGTGAAGTCTGAGCATGTATGCCCCTTACAAAATAATCTAGAGTGGGTGACTGGGGACAAAGAGAAGGCAAATTTATTAATGTTTTCTTCAGCTCTGTGTATACAATGGAGCATGGGGGAGCTCATGTCCAAAATGGGGGTGGGAGTGACACAGCCCCCAAATCCACAATGGCTCAAAAGTGATATGGTCCAGAAATATTTAGACAGAATAAAGGTGGATAAAGCACCTGGACCTGATGGCATCCATCCACGGATCCTAGGTGAGTTGAGCTCTGTCATTTCAAAGCCACTGTATCTAATATTTAGGGACTCATTAAAGACAGGAATAGTACCACTGGATTGGCGCAGGGCCAATGTGGTGCCCATATTTAAAAAGGGAACAAAGTCTTTACCAAGTAACTATAGACCTGTTAGTTTAACTTCTATAGTTGGGAAGATACTGGAACGTTTAATAAAAGACCACATGGATGAGTTCTTGCAGGAAAAAAACTATTTAAGCAGCAGACAACATGGATTCATGAAAGACAGAAGTTGTCAGACAAACCTGATTTCCTTTTATGAAGAGGTAAGTAAAACCCTGGACAGAGGAGTGGCTGTGGTCGTGATATATTTGGATTTTGCAAAAGCGTTCGATACAGTTCCGCACACACGGCTCATGTGTAAGGTAAGGTCTACAGGATTGGATATATCAGTTTGTAAATGGATAGAAAACTGGCTGAAAGACAGAATTCAGAGAGTCGTGGTTAATGATTCTTACTCTGAATGGTCCAAGGTACTTCTGGTGGTGTACCCCAAGGTTCAGTGCTGGGACCCTTACTTTTCAATATATTTATAAATGATATTGGGTCTGAGATCAAAAGTAACATTTCTGTCTTTGCAGATGACACCAAGCTATGCAGTGGAATAACGTCCTTACAGGATGTCTCCAATTTACAAGCCGACCTCAATGCTCTGTCTGATTGGGCGACTAAGTGGCAGATGAGGTTTAATGTAGATAAATGTAAAGTTATGCACTTGGGGGCTAAGAATATGCATGCATCATACATACTAGGGGGAGTACAACTGGGGGGATCTGTAGTGGAGAAGGATCTGGGGGTTTTAGTTGATCATAAGCTCAATAATGGCATGCAATGCCAAGCTGCGGTTTCCAAAGCGAGCAAAGTCCTTTCTTGTATTAAGAGAGGTATGGACTCCAGAGACAGAGATATAATTTTGCCCCTGTACAAATCATTAGTAAGACCTCATCTGGAATATGCAGTTCAGTTTTGGGCACCAGTTCTCAAAAAGGATATAGGAGAACTGGAGAAAGTGCAGAGAAGAGCAACCAAACTGATAATAGGCATGGAGGAGCTCAGCTATGAGGAAAGATTAGAGGAACTACATTTATTCACTCTTGAGAAGAGGAGAATAAGGGGGGATATGATCAACATGTACAAATTCTATAAGAGGTCCATACAGTGAACTTGGTGTTGAGTTATTCACTTTGCGGTCATCACTGAGGACAAGGGGGCACTCTTTACGTCTAGAGGAAAAGAGATTTCACCTCCAAATACGGAAAGGTTTTTTCACAGTAAGAGCTGTGAAAATGTGGAACAGACTCCCTCCAGAGGTGGTTCTGGCCAGCTCAGTAGATTGCTTTAAGAAAGGTCTGGATTCTTTCCTAAATGTACAGAATATAACTGAGTACTAAGATTTGTAGGTATAGTTGATCCAGGGTAAATCCGATGCCTCTCGGGGGATCAGGAAGGAATTTTTTCCCCTGCTGTAGCAAATTGGATCATGCTCCGCTGGGGTTTTTTGCCTTCCTCTGGATCAACTGTGGGTATGGAGTTGGGTGTATAGGATTTTGTGTTTTTTATTTTGTTTTTTTGTTTTTTGTGGTTGAACTGGATGGACTTGTGTCTTTTTTCAACCTGACTAACTATGTAACTATGTAACTTTTGTCCTACTACTCATTTTAATCTCTTCGGGACTATATTGGATGTGAATAGGTTGTCTCGAGCTCTCACTTTGAAGAAATATTGATGCTTTGAAGATCCTTAGTGATGATAGAAACATTACCATACGTAATTCTGATAAAGGAGGTACTGTGGTCATTTTAGACTCCTGCACTTACAGCAATGAGGCATTGAGACAACTATCCGACGTTGATACATACTCCTCCTTAAAGTCAGACCCCACTATTCCTTTCAGCAAAGAGCTTAACACACTTTTAGATCGTGCTGTACAGGCAGGTATTTTTACCACTAAAGAACAGGATTTGTTTATTCCTGCCAACCCAATCATGCCCATTTTTCACCATCTACCGAAGATCCACAAGGGTCTCTATCCACTTGTTGGCAGACCCATTGTGGCAGGTATTGGCTCATTAAACGAACGGCTTGGTGATTGGGTTGACAGCCAATTGCAAGCCCTGGTCTTGGGTCTTTCCAGGGTATCCTTCGAGATACCAAGGACCTTCTCAACAAACTCCACAATTTCACATGGACAGCCAATCACAGGTGGATCAGCTGTGATGTCACAAGTCTTTATTCATGCATTCCCCATCATTTGGGCATTAAAGCGGTCTAGACTTTCCTAAGGGACTCAGGTAAGTTCTCCTTGGTCCTACAGGAATTCATATGTCAACCGTTGGAATACCTCTTGAAACATCCCGCATCTTTGGATGTGGTAGTCCCCGTTGTTTGGACACCACTTTTTACTGTCGCTATATAGACGACCTGCTGTTCATTATTAATGACAGCAGTGTCGATCTACATGGCTGGTTGACCTATTTAAATGATAACTGTTTGAATTTAAAATTCACGGGAGATCTACTGGTCACCTCCATTGAATACTTGGATGTGAGACTCTCAGGTACTGACGGTAGGATCACCACCAACCTGTATCGTAAAAAAAAACGCAGGAAACGCCCTGTTACGGGCTGATTCTGCACATCCTGGTCACACCATTAATGCGGCCCCATATGGGATTTTTAGATAGGGGATATCCCATCAAGACTGTAACAAGGGCTCTGGCTAGAGCCAGTGCTATACCAAGGGATTCCCTTTTAGGTAACGTCCACACCATGAAAGCGCCAGGTACTCTCTATAATGATGTCCCCTGTTTTTTTCCACACCGTACAGCTCTGAGTTTAATAAAATTAAATCCATTGTAAACAAATATTTACCTATACTGTACGGGGACACCGCCTACCAACACATCTTTGAAAGGGGTGTCAAAACAGTCTCCCGCAGAGCTCCCACCCTGGGTAGTAAATTGTCCCCTAGCCTCTTTTTAAGTCAGAATACCGGCACCAATTGGCTACAGTTTCAGGGCACTTTTAAATGTGGGGTAAATGGGTGCAGGTATTGTAAATTGATTAAAACAGGACAGCATGTCCATTCCCATTCCAGTGAAAAAAGTTTTCCCATTAAACACTTTATTAACTGTAATACCAAATTTGTCATATATGTGCTTGCTTGCAGCACATGCAAACTTCAGTATGTGGGTCGAACTACCCGCAGGCTGAAGGATAGGCTGCGCGACCACCTATATGACATCTCAAAAGATCATGACACTAATGTGGCTAGGCACTGGAATACTGTACACTTCAAGGACCTGTCTACCCTCACTGTCCAGGGTGTATAGAAAATCATCACGCCCATCAGAGGGGGAGACAGGTTCAAAATTCTTTGCAAAAGAGAGGTATTCTGGATATTCTAGCTCCACACGAGGATTCCCAGGGGACTTAACTTTGAGTGGGATGTATCCCACTATTATGATTGATCCATGCCTTGGTCTGGGTGGGCTGTATCCCTTTCTCTTATTTCGACTCATGTACCGGCCTTTTTTGGCTTGACGTCCCCCTATGTGCACACACACACTTTTGTTTTGCATGCTATACATGTCTCCTTTACGCATCACAAGTGCATGTGTGTGTGCATGAAGTAGGTACATGTCATTATATGCATGATATCCATTTACCAGCTTTTTTGGGGTTTGGTCTCTCTCTGTGTGCAGACACACACTTTCATCTTGCATGACATATATGTCTGTCTTTTACACACCATAAATATAAATGCTTTTGTGTGCATGCACGCACACATCTACAGTATATGCATATGACATTTCATGCATGACACCCATCAGTGACCATGTGACTATTGTAGGCACTGGGTTTTATATATACATTGTTTGACATTCCCAAAATATGCTCACTGAGTTCCTCCATTTTCTGACATGCTTTGCATTATACCGCATGCATGCACTGTTTTCCATGTGCATGCTGTCTACATGCATATTTTCATCATTTAACATCGATCTCTATATGTCTACATAGTTCATTGTACATGACCTTTGGTTTTTTCTATGGACAGTCTTTGAGACTCAACATTGTCCCCTGGAGTTTGAGGGCTCTACTTTACTCTTTTACGTTGTTTTACTTATAAATATAAAATGATGAAAAAAAGATTTTAAAATTTTGAATACTTATGGCAATTCCATTAGTTTCAGGGTTTCCAGGTAATTTTTATGTATACCACACATTCTCTGTGCTGTATTGTCATTGCCTTACCGGCTTTCTTTTACAGCACACAGAGTCAAATGTTTATTCTTATTTGCATTTATATATACATATATGTAGGATGTCATATCCCTTTAGTGATGTACCCCTTTTGAAATCCTGTTACTTTTTCTCATTTTACATTCTTTTTACCACTATATACACAATAATATACATATACCACCACTGGTTAATCTCTTCACGCCTATTTTTACTTTTAATTTTTCCATTCACTACCATGCTATTATATTTGCATTTACTTCATTCACTAGTTTTTATTAAGCGACTTCGTTTATTACATTAAATAACTTTGCTTTTGCCCTTTGAACAAAACATATCACACATATACATTATATTATATATATATATAAATCTTTTTACTAGCACTTATTTGTATGTCTCGTGCTGAGAATCTTCTGCACGAGGCATTACTTTCTGCCATTAAGACACTTTCTTTTTTATATATATATATTTTATTCTTCCATTCTTGCCGTTATCGCACTTAAATATTCTTCCTTTCACTATGATAGACTTCAATGCCCCATCTTCATATCACTTTCATGTTTATTATTATCATCTTTATTCTTAGATTGACATGCATTGAACCTATTCACACTTTTTGACCAATTTTTCACATGTTACACGCTCCTATTCTCCTTTATAAATATATTTTTTTCTCTTTAATGTGCATATATATATCGTGTGTCCATTAACACACTGTCGGCATTCTTATGGATGTTTTTTCACATTCTTTCACACTTTTTCACGTTATTTCACATGTTTTGTGTTTTTTCTATTGGGTCTCCCCCCCCCCCCCACATGTGTTTGGCATTTCAGCTAATCACTGGAGCCAATCAGATATTGGGCGGGACTGACAAGGTGTGCACCACTATATGTATATATATCTGGAAATCTTTTATTTCATTTGTAGCTATGACTAAGCATTAGTTCCTAATGCGAAATGCGTCAGCTGTTTTCCCCACTGTATGCTGATTGTATGCTGTGCATTTTTCCTTTTTAAATAAAGAGCACGTCTTCTTTTAAAGACCTATTTGGAGTGCGGCTGTCCGTCCATTTCCTTATCTGCATAATAAATATTTTTGGATACTCAACAATGTCTGGCTTCTTATTATATCAATGCTGCCTAAAAGAACAAATCTAGATTTGTGGTGTTTCCATTGACAATGATGAGTATTTAGTAAAGGAAAATAAACATGACACTATGAGAACGTAGGAGAAAGCTAGAATGAACTCAAATTAGAAAAGAAGCAAACCAAGAAAATTACTAGAACAGGGGCAGAAAAATTGGGCCTTAGGCACTGGTGGCGGTGTCACAACACTGCAACCCCTCACAGATACTGTAATTGGAGCTCAGCAAAGAGACACGTGCAAAGTATTGCATTATAAATTGTTATTAGACGCCCCTGTTAAACAGGGGCAGAAACATTGGGCCTTAGGCACATCAAAACACTGCAAGCCCTCAGATACTGTAATTGGAGCGCAGAAAAGAGACACATGCAAAGTATTTCATTAAAAAAAAATTATTAGACGCCCCTGTTAAACAGGGGCAGAAACATTGTGCCTCAGGCCAACCAATAATTGTCTTAATAGCTATCAGCAAGATCAGTGAGGAGGAAAAGGATATTTAATCAGCAGCATAACAGGACAGTCACTCAGCATCAGCATAGGCAGTCTTCAATGGATCTGTCATTTAAAAAAAAATATTCTGTTACATCAGCATCAGGTGCTTGGTAGCTGGTGTTGATCCAAGCCTGATTAATTTTTATAAAGGTCAGTCGATCAACGGAGTCGGTGGAGAGGCGCACCCTGTGATCGGTCACAAAGCCTCCAGCAGCACTGAATGTGCGTTCTGAAAGAACGCTGGATGCAGGGCAAGCCAGTAGCTCAATAGCGTACTGTGCAAGCTCTGGCCAGTGATCCATCCTCAAGACCCAGTATGCCAGAGGATTTTCAGTGGGGAAGGTGTCCAAATCTGATCTTGCACCTAGGTATTCACGCACCATGTTAATCAAACGCTGGTGATGGTTGCTGGAACCGGTCATACCTTGGGGCTGCGGACTAAAAAATTGTCTGAACGCATCGGTCAGACGGCCACCTTCTTCTGTGACTCACCGAAGCCTCAGCAACACGTTGTCCAGGACCTGGATTTGGTAATCCCCCAGGTTCTGGTAACACGTTGCACAGAGCCTTCTGCAAGGCCTCCCGAAGATGTTTCATCCGCAACCTTACTCTTGTAATGTGGATCAAGGAGAGTTGCCAGCCAGTAATGATCCCTCTCCTTGATACCACGAACACAAGGATTCTTACGCAGGCTTTGCAGGATCAGGGAGGCCATGCAGCTTAGGTTTGCTGAGGCATTCGGGGCACAGTCCTCTGGGTCACTGAGCACGTCAGGATCTGCAGCCACCTCATCCCAGCCACGTAAAAGTCCACGGGTTCCTTGAGACTGTAAGTGATCCCTTGAAGACTGCTGCTGCTGAGTGCTAGGCTCCACCTCCATGCTGCTGATACAATCCTCCTCCTCCTCCTCCACCTCATCCTCATCCTTCTCATCCTCTTGCTGTGTGGTAGGCGGTCATGCAGGTCCACTGTCTGGATAAAGGGGGCCTTGAGAGGTAAGGAAGTCCTCCTCTTCCTCCCTCTGTTCTGCCTCAAGGGCCCTGTCCATTATTCCACGTAGAGTGTGCTCCAACAGGTGAATAAGAAGGACTGTCTCACTGATGCATGCACTGTCACTGCTCACCATCCTCGTGGCCTCCTCAAATGGTGACAGGACAGTGCATGCATCCCTGATCATGGCCCACTGGCGTGGGGAAAAAAAATCAAGCTCCCCTGACCCAGTTCTGCTGCCATATTGGCACAGGTACTCATTGATGGCCCTCTGCTGCATGTGCAGCCGCTGCAGCATGGCAAACGTAGAGTTCCATCTGGTGGGCATGTCACAGATTAGGCGGTTCTTGGGCAGGTTGTATTCCCTTTGGAGGTCTGTCATCCGAGCAGTAGCATTGTATGACCTTCGGAAATGCACACAGACTTTCCTGGCCTGCTTCAGGACATCCTGTAAGCCTGCCCAAGAACCACTGCACCACCAAATTGAGAACATGAGCAAAACAGGGCACATGGGTCAGTTTTCCCTGTCGCAGGGCAGAGAGGAGGTTGGTGCCATTGTCGCTAACCACCATTCCTGGCTTAAGCTGGCATGGCGTCAACCACCTCTGAGCCTGCCCCTGTAGAGCTGACAGAACCTCTGCCCCAGTGTGGCTCCTGTCTCCCAAGCACACCAGCTCTAGCACCGCATGGCATCTTGGCCTGCATTCCTGCATAGCCCCTTGTACGCCCTACGGACCACGGCTGGTTCAGAGAAACCATTAGCACAGGAAGGGGCCACAGAGGAATAAGTAGAGGAGGGAGTGGAGGAGAGAGGTGTGTCACAACTAGTAGTAGTGTTTTGGAGGCGTGGTGGCGGAACAACCTCCAACACTACTGTACCTTGCCCTGCGTCTTTCCAGCTGCCAGCAAAGTCACCCAATGCGCTGTTGAAAGAGAGGTAACATCCCTGTCCATGCCTGCACTGACCGCCCTGTCCAGCGAGGCATGGACCATTGCCTTCCACATGCCGGTAGAGAGCGGGAATCGCCTTCCGTGAGAAAAAGTGGAGTTTGGGTACTTGCCACTGAGGTACCGCACATTGCACAAACCTCACGGAAGGGGGAAAATTTACCAACTGAAAAGGTAGCAGTTGAAGTGCTAGCAATTTCACTAAGCTAGCATTCAACCGCTGGGCATGTGGATGGCTGGGAGAGTACTTCTTTCGCCGCTGCAGCAGCTGGGGCAGGGAAATTTGTCTGCTACCATCAGTAGATTTTCCGCATGTACTACTAGGTTGTGACACACCTATTTCTACACCTTCAGTCCTATCAGTGCAGGCTTCAGAGAGGACTGAGGGTCTTGTGGGGTTGGAGCTCCCAGCTGATGAGGGGCAAGGGGAGGTCCGCTTTGTTCTTTGGTGTGGGTCTTTCTGGTATGCTTGCCAACGAACTGAATGGCAGGTCGACATATGTCTGGTCAAGCATGTGGTACCCAAGCGGGTTAGGTTTTGGCCACGCGAGATACGCTTGAGACATATGTTGCAAATAGCAACCGTGTTATCTGATGCACATGTCTCAAAAAAGGCCCACACCAAAGAACTTTTGCAGTACCGTTGAGACGCAGCAGCGCCCTGCACAGGCGTAGCTCTGCGATGTAATGCAGTTGGTGTGCTGCCCTTAAGCTGTCCCCTGGAGAGCATCCTGCCTCTTTGGAGATGTGCCTGTGCCTCTTCCTCCTCCTCCTCCTTCTCCTATTCCTCCTTCTCTCTCCTATAAGGCACCCAGATAGAGTCAGTGACCTCATCATCCCCTCCCTCCTGATCACTGTCGAAAACCTGGCAGTATGCTGCAGCTGGGCGAACATAACTGCCAGATTGCTGTCCCTCTCGGGCACCCGCTCTCTCTGGGCTCACATCAATGCCTTCCTCTATCTGTGTTCTGTCATCGGAGCCTTCAAAATGCTGCGCATCTTCATGTAGCATGTACCCAACACTGTGTTGAAACAATTCGGGGGGACTCCTCAGGAGGACATGGTGGGACTAGGAAAGGATTGTGTGATGCCATTGTGCATAAGGAAGAGGACGCCTTGGCAGCTGCTTTGCCAGATAAACTAAGCTCAGCCTGGGTGAGAGAGGATGAGGAGAATGAGGACGGCTTGGTCATCCACTCTACTAATTTCTCTGCATGTTGAGGCTCAACACGGCCAGCTGCCGAAAACAATGACGAGCGTGTCAGACGGCCACGTCCTGAAGAGGATGCACCGTGTCCACCACCAGCGTTGCCTCTAGATGCAGAGCCTGCTTGCCCTCGTGACTCTCTGCCTTTCTTTGTTTTCCTTCCAGACATTTTAATAGCCTGCACAGGACAAAAACAGAAATAAACAGCACCTGTTCAGTAAGAGCAAGTGCGTTTATGGGCAAAAACACAGCAAACTTTTAGTAATATCGACTGAGTTTGTGGGCAAAAACACAGCAAATGTGCAGTATGATCGACTGCGTTTATGGGCAAAAACACAGCAAACGTATAGTATGATCGACTAAGTTTATGGGCAAAAACACAGCAAACTTATAGTAATATCGACTGAGTTTATGGGCTAAATCACAGCACACGTGCAGTATGATCGACTGAGTTTATGGGCAAAAACACAGCACACGTGCCGTATGATCGACTGAGTTTATGGGCAAAAACACAGCAAACGTATAGTAATATCGACTGAGTTTATGGGCAAAATTACAGCACACCTGCAGTATGATCGACTGAGTTTATGGGCAAAAACACAGCAAACGTATAGTATGATTGACTAAGTTTATGGGCAAAAACACAGCAAACGTGCAACGTGCAGTATGATCGACTGCGTTTATGGGCAAAAACACAGCAAACTTTTAGTAAAATCGACTGAGTTTGTGGGCAAAAACACAGCAAATGTGCAGTATGATCAACTGCGTTTATGGGCAAAAACACAGCAAACGTATAGTATGATCGACTGAGTTTATGGGCAAAAACACAGCAAACATGCAACGTGCAGTATGATCGACTGCGTTTATGGGCAAAAACACAGCAAACGTATAGTACGATCGACTGAGTTTATGGCCAAAAACACAGCACACATGCTTTAACAGCAACTGCGTTTATGTGCAAATAAATAACACATGTGCAGTAACAGCTAATGCGTGTATGTGAAATTATATAGCACACATGTCATGCAGTAACAGCAACTGCGTGTATGTGTGCAATTAACCAATTCCTGCCCGGCCCATTGTAAAATGACGTCCACAACGGACCTCTAACGATCCGGGTGGACGTCATATGACGTCTTGGGCTTTGCGGGTGGATATCTGAATGATGCCTGCAACTAGAGGCATCATTCAGATATCCTTCTCTTGTGCCGGCGATTCTGCACAACGTAAGAATGATCATAGCGGCGGTTCCGCCGCTAGATCGTTCTTACAGGCGGCGGGAGGGGACATCCCCCCCTCCCGCCGCCATCCGGTGCTTCTCCGGGCTCTCCCGTGCCATCGGGGGCCCGGAGAACGAATCGTCCGGCGCTGGCAGGAAGCATAGAGATGACTGGTGACCAGATGGTGACCAGTCATCTCTATGACCGTCGGAGGACCCGGGCGCGATGTGATGACGTCACGCCCGGGTCCCCGTAAGTAAACAAAGCCGCAATTGCGGCTGCTAAGCAACAGTAAGCATGAGATCGGTGAATTTTTTTTCACTGATTTCATGCTTTCCAGCCTGGAGGAGAGATGTGGGGTCTTATTGACCCTGCATCTCTCCATAAAGAGTACCTGTCACACACATTCCTATTACAAGGGATGTTTACATTCCTTGTAATAGGAATAAAAATGATAATAAAAAAAATAAAATAAAAAAAAAGTGTAAAAAAATAAATAAATATGTAAAAATAAATAAATAAAAAACATTTTTTAACGCCCCTGTCCCCAGTAGCTCTCACGCAGAAGCGAACGCACACGCAAGTCCCGCCGACATATGTACACGCTGTTTAAACCACATATGTGAGGTATCGCCTCGTGCGTTAGAGTGCCAGCAACAATTCTAGCACTAGATCTCCTCTGTAAATCTAAACTGGTAACCTGTAAAAAATTTCAAAGCGTTGCCTATGGAGATTTTTAAGTACTGAAGTTTGGCGCCATTCCATGAGTGTGCGCAATTTTAAAGCGTGACATGTTAGGTATCTATTTACTTGGTGTAACATCATCTTTCATATTTTACAAAAAAATTGGGCTAACTTTACTCTTTTGTTATTTTTTTAATTCATGAAACAATTTTTTTCCAAAAAAAAGGCGTTTGAAAAATGATTGTGTAAATACCGTGCAAGATAAAACGTTTCAATGACCGTCTTTTTATTTCCTAGGGTGTCTGCTAAAAAAACATATATAATGTTTGGGGGTTCTGCGTAATTTTCTAGCAAAAAAATTATGATTTGTACATGTAGGAGAGAAGTGCCAGAATAGGCCTGGTAGGGATGTGTGTATAACAGCCTGGTATGGAAGCGTTTAAATAGCACACGTCCACTAACACTGAGTACTATGTTTCATTTAAAACTAAAATGCTTGCAAGCAATTCAACACGTTAGAGCACTGCAGCTAGCACAAAGAAATTGCCTAACAATAGGAATAGCTGATTTAGCTAAGCTATACAGTGTATAAATATGTACAACTCCTAGGGATGTATATATATTCTCTACACACTGCAAATTTAACTATACTGACTAGCCTTCCTGCTCTATCTATCTATCTATCTATCTATCTATCTATCTATCTATCTATCTATCTGGTAGAAAAGACAATGTGGGCCGGATTCACAAAGCACTTACGCCGGCGTATCTAGAGATGTGCGGCGTGCTTGTAAAAATGCGACGTGCGTATCTCTGCGTTGTATCCTCAAAACGAGATACGCCTGAAAACCATTTTTTTCCGACCGACGTAAAACGATTACACCGGCGCATCTTGGGGCGCAAAATACGCTAGACGCACCATTGTTTTGCTATTCAAATATGCAAATGAGGGAATTACGGCGATCCACAAAAGTATGTTTGTGCGGCGCAGGCTACGCCCTGTGCGCATCAGCTGTTTTGCCGGCGGAAAGTTACACCTTATAAAAGAAGACTTAACTTTGCACCAGACGTGTGCACGTCAGCTAAAGCAACACCATTAGGGACGAGCTGAGCACACACACTTGCAGGACAACAATCTGTATGCCAACATGCCAGGGGCATCCATGCTCATAGCTATACTAGTGACTTTAGAGGCACGCAGAAGGAGGAGGGAACGGAGGAGGGCACAGGAGAGGAGGGCACAGGAGAGGATATACCGCACACGCCTAGATGTCTTTGGCATGCCTGCTTCTGTGGTGTATCGCACCTTCAGATTCAGCCCTGAAGCCATCATGGAATTAACCAGAACCCTGAAAGATGACATCACCAGCCCAACACACCGCTCACATGCACTGGAGCCACTGGTCAATGTCATAGCAACACTCCATTTCCTTGCCACTGGCTCTTTTCAGCGCACAAGTGGAGTGGTGGCAGGGATGGCACAATCCTCCATTAGCAGATGTGTGCACCAGGTTGTCCCTGCAATCCTCAGACGCATGGCCAACCAAATCATCAAACCCACCCAGGAGGACCTGCGGATGAAGACAATGACAGATTTGTACAGAATTGCCAGATTCCCACGCACCGTGGGGGCCATTGATTGCACACATGTGGCACTACAGCCCCCCCGTGAGACAGAGCACATATACCGCAATCGGAAGCATTGGCATTCCATCAACGTACAGGTGATAGCCGATGCCCAATACCTCATATGGCACGTCCGTGCCAAACACCCAGGGTCCAGCCATGACAGCTACATATACTGTCAAAGCCACATCCCAAGAGAATTTAAACAGAACGTGTATGGGGACAGCTGGCTGGTTGGTGAGTGACATGGGTGTCAGGCATGACTGTCCCCCCCCATGATGCAGACATCACGAGGGGCACATGCATGACTAACATCCTCCTGTCTTTTCCCTTCCAGGTGACTCTGCATATGCACTTGGACCCCATCTCATGACTCCATTCCGGAACCCCCAAACCCCAGGAGAGGAAAGATACAATGAAGCACACATACGTACCCATGGAGTGGTGGAACGCACCTTTGGCCTCCTGAAGTCCCGTTTCCGATGCCTGGAAAAGTCTGGGGGTACCCTGTTGTATTCCCCAAACTTTGTGTGCCAGATCATCGGTGCATGTTGCATTCTGCACAACATGAGAAGGCGCCTGGAGATTGACCTACGTGATGACCTGACCCCCGAACCAGACATTCCCCCCTAACCGAGGGTACCCCGTCTTCTGAGGGAAGAGCAGCCAGGAGACGCCTCGCAGAAGGCATCTTTGCACAGTAAACACACACAATAATCATGGCACAATGAGAATGCATGCATGCACACCACTGTGGTCCCTAGCACACACACCCCACATCCACATCGAATTGGATTAGACCAAAGTACACCGCACGGTACTAGGGAACAGCAACGCCCAGCCAAGGCTCCAATTATGTCACTGTACGTTCATACACCATTCACATGGACCTGGGATTACTTCTCCCTGGTCCTGGGGATCCCTACTCCACCACAAATGAGGGTGACACCCCTTTTTCAGCAGGAATGTCACCCCCACATTCATACATCATTCACAAACATAAAACAAATCATAAACACAGTAAAAACAAAACCAAAAAAAGCACTGAAAAAAAAATACACAAAAAATTAACGACGGCGTGACCCACACCTGGGCCGGCCACGGCCACGGCCCCTCAGGGGAGACTCATGGGGGGGGAATCAGGGGAAGGAGGAGCCTCCCCTGGGCTCGGCCCACCTGCTGGCCTGCCCTCCAAGGCCATGGCTATCCTGTTCAGGCCCACAATGAGGGCTGCCGTATTGGCCTGGACAGCCTGGGTATTGTCCTGGACAGCCTGGGTCAGGGCATGCACCTCCTGACCCACGCCTGCTGTTGCAGTCTGCAGTTCATTAAAACAGTTGATGAACGCCAAGGAGTTGCAGCTCATTTCAGTCACTGAGTCCTTAATAGAGGACAGGCTGTCCTCCATCTGTGCCAAAGTCTGGCTGACCTCACCCAGATGGCGGGTCTGAAGGGCCTGGTCCCTCCGCAGATTGGCCGTCAGAAAGTCGGCCACCCCCCTGGTCTTCTGGGTGGCCTTCCTGCCTCCAGTTGAGGCTTGTGGCCTGGGAGGAGGGGAGGCCCCTGGGGGGAGCCCTGTTGGGGGAGGAGTGGGAGGGGCTACCCCTGATGGTGGCCTGACTGCCTCCAGTTGAGGCTTGTGGCCTGGGAGGAGGGGAGCCCCCAAGGAGGGGAGCCCTGTTGGGGGAGGAGTGGGAGGGGCTACCCCTGATGGTGGCCTGACTGCTGCCAGCCCCTGGGGGAGACTCCTCCAAAAGGAGAAGTATCTCACTGGCTATGTCAACCTGATCCTCCTCAAACTCCTCCCCCTCATCCTCCTCATGAGGTGAGTTGTGGCCACTCTCCTCCCCTGAGGATTCCAGTCTTGCCTGGGGAAGTTCAGCAGCCTGATGTCCGGGGGTTGGTGCAGACTGGCCTGATGGCCCAGCACCCTCCTGGCCATCTGTGGATGACACAAAACATACACAGGTTGGAGGATCCACACACTTGGCACATATTCCCTCCCCCACCCACACATGCTACTCGCCAGATGGAAAAAAAAACGTACCTGTCCTCACGGCCTCCTCGGAGTCAAAGCCAGGCAGGCCCACCACTTGCTGCCTGTTGAAGCACCGGGCCACTGCCCACTCCTCCTCAGTCAGCCTGATGGTGCAAGGTGGTCCCCCGCCAGTGCCCCTGGAATGGCCTGTAAGCTTGGCTAGCTTATCACGGACCACGCGGCGGAGGTCATTGATCTTTTTTGAGATCCCACTGACGGTCCTCGTCTCCCCCCCCCCCAACGCATTGATCTCATCAGTAATCTCCTGGAGGATCTGCTTCTTCCTGGCCGGGGTGATGTCCCGGCTCTCAGGGCCATGCAAATATTGCCCATGTCGGGTGATGGCCCTAGCAAGGGTTTGCTTCTCCCGGACAGAGAAGTTTAGCTTTCTCTTTTTTGGTCCCATATCACCACCAAACAGTCAGCACCAAACAGACACAAAAACAAACAGCACACACAGACACAAAAACACACAGCACACACAGACACAAAAACACACAGCACACACAGACACAAAAACACACAGCAAAAAACAAACACCAAAATCAAACAGAACAAACAGACAGCTAATACAGACACCAAAAAAAAAAAAGAAAAAACAAACACCAAAACCAAACAGAACAAGCAGACAGCTAATACAATCTCCTATCTCACTCTCCAAAAAATCTTTGCTACAACACTCCTACACAAACCAACAAACAGCCACAGACAACAGAACAAAAGCACCTCGCTTCAGGAAGGGAAACACAGGGATGTACTTTTGCAATGGAAGGGCGTTTGTCTGGGCCAATTTAAGCACAGGGCGTATCTCACTAAGTATGCTTGGCCTAGTTCCTATCTCACTGATTGCGCTGGGCCGAGTTCTGCGCATGCGCAGAGAGGCTATGAACAGAGTCAGCACCATTGCGCATGCCAGCCGGCCCTTCATTTGCATGGGGTCACGGCTCATTTCAATGACGCACGCCCACTTCCTTCCCACTTTCAATTACCCTGCCTTACGCCTTGGAATTTACGTTACGCTGGCGCAAATTTGGGCGCAAATACTCTGTGGATATGGTACTTACGTCACAAAATTGAGCCGGAGTAACGTAACAGAGATGCGTTACGCCGATCTAAATATGTGCTGCTCTACGTGAATCTGGCCCTGTGTCTCTATCTATCTCTCTCTCTCTAACTGACTGTCTGTCTGACTTGTCTTTAACAAAGCCGGAACACACTACACGAGGCCGCCTTGCAGGCAGCCTTATATAGTGTGGGGCGTGTACTAAACCCCCTGAGCCATAATTGGCCAAAGCCACCCTGGCTTTGGCCAATTATTGTTCTTCGTTTTTTGCGCCTTGTGATTGGCCAAGCATGCAGGGTCATGGTGCATGCTTGACCAATCATCAGCGCCCAACGCCGCAGTAAATTATGGGCCGACGCGCGTCACTCGACTTTGGAACGAACGATCCGTTTTGTTCGAAATTCGTCGAACTTACGAACAAACGATATTCGAGTCGAACATACGTTCGAGTAGAACGACCAGCTCATCCCTAGTAGGTAGTCCCCAAAAGAACAGATAGAGGCTAGTCTGCGAAAGGGCGAGCACATAAACTTTAATCTCTTCACCTGTCTGCTGCTGCCTCTGATAGAAGCAAAATCTTTATGCAATTTCTAGTGGTTTCGGCTGGAAGTTATCCTCTAGCAGTGTCAGCAGCTCTGCCAATGTCTTAGCTGCTGGTTTTACAGGGGAAAGTAGATCCCTAAGAGTGTCATATGTTTTGGCCCAAACCACTGTCAGAAATACTGCTACTTGCCTGTTGTCTGTGATGTCATTTGCACTGAAATACTGTTCCAGTCTCTCAACCCAGGAACTCCAGGATGTTTGTTCTCCATCAAACTCACTTAATGTCCCAATTAATGACATTTTCCTGCTGGGATCTGTGATTGTTTTTATCCAGGTGACAATCCACAATGTCTTTGTCTCTCTCTCTCTCTCAGACTGATAGACACTTTATAAATCCCATCCTCGTTGCCACTGTTGTGTCCTGTGTGTTGTTAGAGACACAAGACTCTGGTCTGGAACAATGGATGTTTATTTCAGTACAGGCTGTACACTGAAACATGCATCTCAGGACAGTACATATCTCTGCTTCCTACATGTGCTCTCTCTAAGATGGCTACTATACCCCTTGACCCTTGTCATCACTGCTGGGTGGAGCCAGCCTTAAGTGGCAGTACATGTGGAACCCTTCAGGTATAACAGAAAGCATGTACTAGGCTCCATACTTTGTCCTCTTTGGGGACCAAAGATTTGAAGTGGGGGGAGTGTGTAGCGGGGTCATCCTGTCAAAGTCTTATGACAGGTCATCCCCGCTGGAACTTTATCCATTTTTTGTAAATACTTAGGATACCTTTAAGAAAATTATGCATTGTGGGAATGCAAATAGCAGGAGATATGGACTCCATTGACTCGTAGAGAAACAAACTACACTTCCCACAATGCTCTGTGCTATTGGAACATGTGACACCTCCGCACAGACTTATGGGGGAGGCTACTTAAGGAAAGGGGGTGGCTGTTTTTTGCTCTCTCGGGACCTGGACTTCTCTCCTCTGTGGAGCTGCTAACAGAGCACAGCCGTGTTGTTAGGCCAGAAGCCTGGGCCTATCCACTGAGAGACCAGCCATCCAGATGGAAGCAAGACTCCAGCCTCCGGCCCGTGTTCCTGAAGATTGAGGAGACCGCCCAGCTGACACTGAAACAGTGGAGTACTTCCGTCCGGGATCCTGTGTGCCGTGGAGCAGTGCCTGTCAGCGCGCCCTTTCTGAGGAGAACTCAGGCGGATCGGCCTGTCGGGTGAGAGAGCATTTGCTCGATTTCAGACTCTCGGTTTAACACCGACACCTAGTGCCATTTCACAGGCCACAGACATTTGTTCGGCCTCTAGCTGGAACTTAGGGGCCTATTTAAAGTGGAGGTTCACCCGGAAATGACAATTTTTAGATTCATGCTCATTTTGTCAAGGGGAATCGGGTAGTTTTTTAAAAATCAAAGCCGTACTTACCGTTTTAGAGATACATCTTCTCCGCCGCTTCCGGGTATGGGCTGCGGGACTGGGCGTTCCTAGTTTGATGACACTCTTCCGACAGGCTTCCGGACGTCCCGCATCTATTGCAGTCACGATTTTCCGAAAGTAGCCGAACGTCGGTGCGCAGGCGCCGTATAGAGCTGCACCGACGTTCGGCTTCTTTCGGCTACTCGTGACGCGATAGATGCGACCGTCAGAGCCTGTCGGAAGACTGTCAATCAAGAAGGAACGCCCAGTCCCGAAGACCATACCCGGAAGCGGCGGAGAAGATCGCTCTCTAAAACGGGTAAGTACTGCTTCGTTTTTAAAAAAACTACCGATTCCCCCTTGACAAATGAGCATGAATCTAATTTAACCACTTGACAACTGGGCACTTAAACACCCTTAATAACCAGACCAATTTCAGCTTTCGGTGCTCTCACATTTTGAAATGACAATAACTCAGTCATACAACACTGTAACCAAATGAAATTTTTGTCCTTTTTTTCCCACAAATAGAGCTTTCTTTTGGTGGTATTTGATCACCTCTGCGGTTTTTATTTTTCCGCTAATAATGAAAAAAGAACGAAAATTTTGTAAAAAAAATGATTTTTTTTTCATTTCTATTATAAAATTTTGCACAAAAATGAATTTTTCTTCATAAATTTGGCCTAAAATGTATACTGCTACATATCTTTGGTAAAAAAAAAAAAAAATTTGGATATTATTTAGTCTGGGTGAAAGTTATAGGGTCTACAAGCTATGGTACCAATTACTGAAAATTGATCAATTGATCACACCCGATGTACTGACAGCCTCTCTCATTTCTTGAGACCCTAACATGCCAGAAAAGTACAAATACCCCCCAAATGACCCCTTTTTGGAAAGAAGACATTCCAAGGTATTTAGAAAGAGGCATGGTGAGTTTTTAGAAGTTGTAATTTTTTCCCACAATTCTTTGCAAAATCAAAAATTTTTTTTTTTTTCACAAAATGTTCATATTCGCCGGTTATTTCTCACACACAGCATATGCATAACACTAATTACACCCCAAAACACATTCTGCTATTCCTCCCGAGTATGCCGATACCAAATGTGTGAGACTTTTACACAGCGTGGCCACATACAGAGGCCCAACATGCAGGCAGCACCATCAGGCGTTCTGGAGCACCCAGACCAATTCTGACATTTCTCTCCTACATGGAAAAATCATCATTTATTTGCTAGAAAATTGCATAGAACCCCAAAACATTATATATGCTTTTTTAGCAAAAAACCCTAGAGAATACAATGGCGGTCGTTGCAACTTTTTATCGTGCACGTTATTTTCGCAGCAATTGTTCGAATGGTTTTTTTTGGAAATAAAACGGTTTTGTGCATTTAAAAAAAAAACCCATTAAAGTTAGCCCAATGTTTTTGCATAATATGAAAGATGAAGATTAACGCCGAGTCAATAGATACCCAACATGTCACCCTTCAATATTGCACACGCTTGTGGAATGGCGCAAACTTCGCTACTTAAAAATCCCCTTAGGCGACGCTTTAAATATTTTACTGGTTACATCTTTTTAGTTGGAGAAGAGCTCTAGGGCCAAAAGTATTGCTCTTGCTCCAACGTTCGCCAGCGATAACCTCACATGTGTGGTTTGAACACCGTTTTCATATGTGGGCGGGGCCTTACGTGTGCGGTTCGCTTCTGTATACGAGCACGCAGGAACAGGGGCTGCTTTAAAAAAAAATATTTTTATTGTTCATTTCACTTTATTTATTTTAGTTTGATACGTTTTTTCCCAAAAATAAATGTTTTGATCACTTTTATTCCTATTACAAGGAATGTAAACACTCCCTTGTAATAGGAATATAGCATGACAGGTCCTCTTTACAGTGAGATGTGGGGTCAATAAGACCCCACATCTCACCTCTAGGCTGGGAAAGCCTGAAAAAAAATAAAAAAAAATAAAACGATCCTGGTTTCGATCGTAGCGGTGAGTCAGAAGAGGCACCAGAGGGAGAAGGGAGGGGAGACGTCCCCTTTCGCCTCCCGTAAGAACGATCAAGAGGCGGAAACAGCCGACATGATTGTTCTTACGGTTGTAGGGAATCGCCGGCTGAAAAAAATGATATCTGAATGATGTCTGTAGCTGCAGGCATCATTTAGATATCCCTGCACAAAGTCAAGGACGTCATGACGGCCGGCGGGCGGGAAGTGGTTAAAACGCATTTTTTCCCCAGAGTATTTTCTGGGTACTGCAGAGTATTAGCCGGGGTATTGCAGAGTATTGGTGTTGGGGTATTGCAGAGTATTGGTGTTGGGGTATTGCAGAGTATTGGTGTTGGGGTATTGCAGAGTATTGTGTTGGGAATTGCAGAGTATTGATGCGGGGGTATTGCCGAGTATTGGTGCGGGGGTATTGCAGAGTATTGGTGCGGGGGTATTGCAGAGTATTGGTGCGGGGGTATTGCAGAGTATTGGTGCGGGGGTATTGCAGAGTATTGGTGCGGGGGTATTGCAGAGATTGGGTGCGGGGGTATTGCAGAGTATTGGTGTTGGGGTATTGCAGAGTATTGGTGCGGGGTATTGCAGAGTATTGGTGCGGGGGTATTGCAGAGTATTGGGTGCGGGGGGTATTGCAGAGTATTGGTGCGCCGGTATTGCAGAGTATTGGTGCGGGGGTATTGCAGAGTAATTGCGCAGAGTAATTGTGCAGGGGTATTGCAGAGTATTGCCGGGAGCAATGCAGAGTATTGCCGGGGAGCAATGCAGAGTATTGCCGGGGAGTAATGCAGAGTATTGCCGGGGAGTAATGCAGAGTATTGCCGGGGAGTAATGCAGAGTATTGCCGGGGAGTAATGCAGAGTATTGCGCAGGGGGTATGCAGAGTATTGCGCAGGGGGGTATGCAGGTATTGCGCAGGGGGGTAGGCAGAGTATTGCGCAGGGGGTGGTATGCCAGAGTATTGCGCAGGGGGGTATGCAGAGTATTTCGCAGGGGGGGTATGCAGAGTATTTCACAGGGGGGTATGCAGAGTATTGCGCAGGGGGGTATTGCAGAGTATTTCGCAGGGGGGTATGCAGAGTATTGCGCAGGGGGAGGTATGCAGAGTATTGCGCCAGGGGGGGTATGCAGAGTATTTCGCAGGGGGGTATGCAGAGTATTTCGCAGGTGGGGGGTATGCAGAGTATTTCGTAGGGGGGGTATGCAGAGTATTGCGCAGGGATATGCAGAGTATTGCGGCAGGGGGGGTATTGCAGAGTATTGCGGCAGGGGGGGTATGCAGAGTATTGCGCAGGGGGGGTATGCAGAGTATTGCGCAGGGGGGGTATGCAGAGTATTGCGCAGGGGGGGTATGCAGAGTATTGCCGCAGGGGGGTATGCAGAGTATTGCGCAGGGGGGTATGCAGAGTATTGCCGGGGGTATGCGAGTATTGTAGGGGGGGGGGTATTGCAGAGTGTATTGCACAGTATTGCAGAGTATTGTAGGGGGTATGCAGAGGATTGCAGAGTATTGTAGGGGGTATGCAGAGTATTGCAGAGTATTGTAGGGGGTATGCAGAGTATTGCAGAGTATTGTAGGGGGTATGCAGAGTATTGCAGAGTATTGTAGGGGGTATGCAGAGTATTGTAGGGGGTATGCAGAGTATTGCAGAGTATTGTAAGGGGGGGTATTGCAGGGGGTTTCAGGGATGGCTGAGCAGGGGATGATGGAACTGTGACTGCAATAGTCACAGATCCATCCACAGCGCTGCTGACCACCCGCGCTCCCCCTCTCACACTGTACCGCTCGGTACAGAGAGAGGAGGGAAGGAAACCGGCGTCATCAAAAGACGCCGGTTTTGTTTACATGTGATCGCTCGTCATTGGACGGAGCGATCACATGGTAAACGGCCGCTATCAGCGGCCGTTTACCGCGATTCGTGACTCGGCCGGGTCTCTGGACCCGGCTGGTCACGGATGTTCCCGTAGTATTGCGCGTCCCAGGGGACGCGCGGGAGACGGACTCTGGGGAGGACGTACATCTGACGCCCTCCTAGAGTTAACCACCCCGCCCTGTAGACGATATTGTCTATAGGGCAGGTTACCAAGTGGTTAACTGTTCTAGTGCTGCACAGAAGTGGTTGACGCTGACGAGCGGTCAATCACCAACTTCCAACTACCTTGTTGCTCAGGTTTTTTCCCCCGATTCGCTACCTGTGGATTACAATTGTTAATGTGCACCGACCAGCCACAACGGGGTATTGACCTGTTTTGTAGGACTGCCCGTTAGAGGGCGCTCGCGAGCATAGACTGCCTGCCATTAGATTAGATGAATGGTACCATTCATAGGTTAGTTCCTCCTTGCTTACATAAATTGCAGATCCTTGCAAGGGCCCTTGCGGATCATATCAAGCCTTTACTGGCTAGTTGTGTTTATGCCTGAATGTATGCTTGCCTTTTTTTTTTTGAGTTCCATACAGTAAACCTAGCTTTCTTTTACATTCAAACATATTCACTATGTGGAGTATACTTTTTTTCCCTCCTTAGTCTGGAGGGACCGTCTATAACCGCAGGTAATTTCATTTCTATATTGTCACTGTATATTGCATGTTTGCTATTGTGACCTCAGCCCGGCAGGGGTCACAATATCTCCTTCTCCAGACTTCTGATGTGTCAAGGGAGGGTTCGAGCTAGTTAAATAGGGGTGAGCTAAACCGAAGGAGAGTAGATCCCAAATCAACCAGCGGCTCCTTCGGGGGTAGCGCTACAGAAGTTTTTAATAAGTAATAAGTATAAAAGATTGTACTTACAAACAAGTAAATCGTAAAAGCATGTAAAACAATTCCGGCCGGCACTAGAGGAGCCCTTCCTCCTTCGCATCGAGCGTGGTGACGTACAGTGACGTCACTGCGCTCAATAGCAAACATTACAATATAATAATATAAATAATGTGATTTGATCATCCTGACACCATATCAATCATAATGTTAGGATGATTTATGTGCTAACACTAGCCATTCGCCCGACAAATCACCCGCTGCCGAATTCCCTGTCAACCCTGGTATAGACCCCCCCCATCTTTTTTGGAGAGGGGGGGGGGTATTCCTGAATGGCAGTTTGGAAATGTGGTCAGCCTAGCCACCACTGCAGCGCTACTGTTGCAGTGGAGAGAAAGGGTCGGAGCTTTTGTGGCGCTACACAATTCTCTTTGCAGGAAGGGGCATGTCTCTTTGCAGCAGGGGGCATGTCTCTTTGTGTTATGTAAATATCTCTTTGTGTTATGGAAATGTCTCTTTGCTGGATGGGTGTAGGATTATTATTTTTTTTTTTTGGGGGGGGGGGGGGCAGCATTTCATTCTTGGGCCCAGTCAGCACAATGTCTTAGGCCGGCCCTGGTGCCATCCCAAGAGCTCTCACAAATGTTACAACTAAAAATTATTTTAAAATATACTACATAATCCCTATAAAAAAATTCTACCAATATAACACAATTAATCAAAAAAAATGGGTTAAAAATATGTTATAGCCATAATGGTATTGAGGAGGATATTAGTTAATATTACAGTCAGATAACGTTCATTCATAATAGATAGGACTTATCTGAGTCCTCCATGAAGATATAATACATCATTTAAGGCAATCTTATTAAGGAAAAAAAACAATATGGCTATACAAATAAAATATAAAATAATATGAAAAAACATATAAAAATATTTTAAAACATATTACCAAAACAGTATCAAGAATTAGAGATGAAACAATTTAAATCAAAGTCGACGTTAAGTCCTTCCGGGGTGAGAACCTTAGCCTCATAAATCCAAAAAGGACTTCTTTGGCTATGTGGCCGGATGTAATTCCCCCCCTCTCCAATGTCTGTCGACTCTCTCCAGGCCCCAAATTTTAAACATCAAGGATTTCCATCATGGCATTGTCTAAATGTCTGGAGCACTCGTGAGAACGCAAGCTTAACTTAAAGTTGTTGACGAGTTCACTGACTCTAACGGCTAGGGCTCGTGAGGTGCGGCCTATATACTGGAGTCCGCAATCGCACTCCAGCATATAGACCACACCCACTGTATTGCATGTGATCAGATTTTTTATAGTATAACATTTTTTAGTTGAAAAAGAAGTGAAATCTTTTCGTTTTTTTTATGTTGAATTTGCATTGTTTGCAAGCCTGGCATCGCCCACAGGCATAGAAACCTGACAAGAAAGAAAAAATTCTGTTTTCTTTAAATATAGGTGGGTCTATTGTCCCCGGGGCCACCACGTCTCTAAGGGAGGGCGCCTTCCTGTAGATCAGTGGTTCTCAACCTTCTAGTGCCGTGACCCCTTGATAAAATTTCCCAAGTTGTGGGGACCCCAAACAGTAAAATTATTTTCATATCGTGGGTTGAAAGCACCCAAGACAAGACAAGACAAGTAATTTGCGCCCCTAACCCACGAACATTTAGTGCTCCAGTATTAAAACCCCTTAGGGTACATTTTAGGATGTACCACACTGTCTTTGTTCTCCTTTCGTTCCCTTTCATCTCTCTCTATCCCAATTCCTTGTTTTTCCCCCCCATCCCTGTCATGGTCTTACCTCCTTGCAGACTTCTTATCACTGAAGCCCCTGAGGCTTCTTGGGGTTCTTATAACTTACCACACCCTGCGGCTTCTCCTTCCCACTGGGAGGAGCTAGATGCTCAGCACATATATATATGAGGGCTGCTGCAGCATTCCCTTGCGGGCCTCCTCGTCTACACTCTCCTGTAAATGTGCTGCTTGATCTTGGTTACCAACCCGGCTTCCACGGACTATCCTTCTGGCTCCTGATCCCTGGCTTTGTTCGGACTATCCTTCTGGCTCCTGATCCCTGGCTTCGTTTCACCACCTCTCTCTGACTACGGACTCCGGCTTGGCTGACTCCCATTCCTGGCTATCGACCCTGGCTCCGGTGGAAGACTCTGCTGACTGTTTGATCATCCGTTTGGACTTTAACCTTGTTGTTTGGTTTTTAATAAAGCCTTCCTATTTTCATTTATCCGTTGTTGTACGTCTGATTCATGCTTCCGTGACGCTAGGCCCAAGCTATGAATTCTGACGGTACAGGGCCACCTTCGCTACCCATGCTGGTTGCCAGACTGGATCAGCAGGATCACCTGCTGGGTCAGTTCGCTCAGGCGTTGCAAACCCTGCTTGCACGCACGGCTCATCTCGCTCCCATTGTCGATAGGCCGGTTGTCGCTCCTGGGTCCGCTCCTACTGCTGCTCCGGTTGTTGCGCCAGAGTCTACCCCGACACCTGTTGTTGCACCTGCGGTGTCTCGGGGTATGACCGGCTCTGCCCCCCTCCCGCAGCGCTTTGGGGGAGAGCCAACTCAGTGCCGAGGTTTCCTTAACCAAGTGGGCATTTATTTCGAGTTGCTGCCACATGCCTTTCTCACTGAAAGATCGAAGGTGGGCTTCCTGATCTCGCTGCTCTCGGACAAGGCCTTGGCCTGGGCAAGCCCCCTATGGGAGAACAACAATCCGGGAAACGCTCGCACCTGAGAACCTGTCGGGGGCAGATCTTGGGTGGAGTCTCTTCGTCCCCGGTTTCCCGTGCTGATAAACCACTGATCACCGTTGTTCTCTCCTGGGTCGGGGGCTCAGTGACGACCCAGGCGTTGGTGGACTCTGGTGCTGGTGGATTTTTCATCGATAGTAAATTTGCTGCCGCTAACTCCATTCCTCTGCAGGCTCGAGTTTCCCCGCTGGTTCCCGAGGCGATAGACGGCAGACCCCTCCAGCCGTCGCAGGTGACTCATGAGACCCTTCCAGTGGAGATAGCCATTGGGGCCGTTCACAGGGAGTCGGCCTGTCTTCAGGTCATTTCGTCTCCACACTACTCGGTGGTCTTGGGGTACCCCTGGCTCCAGAAGCATAATCCGACTTTCGATTGGAGATCGGCCGAGATCCTCTTGTGGTCACCACAGTGTGGGGCTAGTTGCATCCATGGGCCTGTCAAGTTGTTGTGTACCTCCTCAGACTCTGTGTTGCCTCCTGAATACGAGGGGTACCGGGATGTATTCGATAAGGTGCGCGCTGGGTTCCTACCTCCGCACCGCCCATACGATTGTGCCATAGATTTACAACCTGGTGCCATTCCTCCTCGTGGCAGGGTCTATCCACTGTCGGTTGCGGAGAATGAGGCCATGGAGGAGTACGTGATGGAGGCGCTTTCCCGGGGGCACATTCGCAAATCCTCTTACCCGACAGGGGCTGGATTTTTCTTTGTAAAAAAGAAGGGCGGAGAATTGAGGCCTTGCATCGACCATAGGGGTCTAAATCGCATCACGATTAAGAATGCATACCCGATTCCATTGATTTCCGAGTTGTTCGATTGCCTCAAGGGGGCCACGGTCTTTACCAAACTCGACCTGAGGGCGGCATATAACCTTGTAAGGATCAAGGCTGGTGACGAGTGGAAGACCGCGTTCAACACCAGGACCGGTCATTATGAATCCTTGGTTATGCCCTTTGGGTTGTGCAATGCACCCGCAGTCTTTCAGGAATTTATCAACAATGTTTTCCGTGACCTGCTGCAGCAGTGTGTGGTGGTCTATTTGGATGATATCTTGGTATACTCTGAATCCATGGAGGCCCACATTCTGGATGTCAAGCGAGTGTTGCAGCGGTTACGAGAAAACAAGCTTTTCGGTAAGCTTGAGAAATGCGAATTTCGCCGGTCCCAGGTAACCTTCTTAGGTTACATCATTTCCGCGGAGGGGTTCTCAATGGACCCTGAGAACGTTTTGGCAGTTTTACAGTGGCCCCAGCCCAGTGGTCTTCGTTCCCTGCAGCGCTTTTTGGGCTTCGCCAATTATTATCGGAAGTTCATCAGGGACTTCTCCATGCTGGCCAAGTCTCTCACAGATCTGACCAGGAAGGGCTGTAATTCCCATGTCTGGCCGGCCGAGGCCATCCGGGCTTTTGAGGCTCTAAAATATGCCTTTGTGTCGGCTCCAATACTGTCTCATCCCAACCCTGGGTTGCCCTTTGTTCTCGAGGTGGACGCGTCTGAGATGGGAGTAGGCACCCTTCTGTCTCAGCGTCGGACACCAGAGGGTCCTCTGCTTCCCTGTGGGTTTTACTCCAGGAAACTGTCTCCCGCGGAGTGCAACTACCAGATTGGTGACAGAGTGTTGTTGGCCTCAAAGAGTGGAGGCACTTGCTCGAGGGTTCGGTGGTTCCGGTTCTCATCTTGACGGACCACAAGAATCTGACTTACCTTTCGGTGGCTAAGAGATTGACACCCCGTCAGGCCAGATGGGCTCTGTTCCTGTCACGTTTTAATTATGTGGTCTCCTATTTCCAAGAACGTCAGGGCGGATGCCTTATCATATCAATACTCCGAGCTGTCCAGGGAGGAATCGTTACCGACTTCGGTCATACATCCAAATCAGATCCTGGCCGCCATTCGCACCAGCCTGACCTCTCCCCTTGGAGAGCAGATTTTGGTGGCCCAATCTGGTGCTCCCTCTGGGAGACCCAACGGCAGATGTTTCGTGCCTGAGGAGTTGCGCACTCAGTTGTTGCGAACCTACCATAACTCCAAAACCGCGGGGCATCCTGGAAAGAATCAGCTGTCCTGGGCTGTTTCACGTTTGTTCTGGTGGCCTTCTCTACGTTCTGACATTGCCGCATATGTAGCGGCATGCTCTGTTTGTGCCCAGAATAAGTCCCCTCGGCACCTTCCGTTGGGCCTTCTACAACCCATTACCACTGGGGAGCGACCATGGTCACACCTTCCGCACAAGAGTTGGCCACGGTTTTCGCCAGGGAGGTCTTCCGGTTGCACGGTTTGCCCAAAGAGATAGTGTCGGATCGGGGAAGTCAGTTTGTGTCCAGGTTCTGGCGCGCCTTTTGCTCCCAGTTGGGGATTCGACTCTCCTTCTCCTCGGCCTACCACCCTCAGTCCAATGGGGCCGCAGAACGATCCAATCAGGCCCTGGAGCAGTTTCTTCGTTGCTATGTCTCCGATCATCAGGACAATTGGGTTGACCTTCTGCCATGGGCTGAGTTTGCCAGGAACACGGCGGTTAACTCCTCCTCTGGGACATCTCCCTTCATGGCCAATTATGGGTTCCAACCTGCCGTGTTACCGGAGTCATTCTCTCCCCAAGATATTCCGGCCGTGGAGGATCACCTTTCCGCTCTACGTGCTTCTTGGGTACAGATCCAGAGGTCCCTCGAGGTCTCTGCGCAGTGCCAGAAACTCCAGGCTGATCGCAGACGGGCGCCTGCTCCTTCCTACCAGGTCGGAGACTGTGTATGGTTGTCCACTCGCAACCTCAACCTTCGAGTGCCCACTCCTAAGCTGGCTCCTCGCTTTTTTGGTCCCTTCCGGGTGCTTCGCAGGGTAAACCTGGTTGCCTATGCCCTTGCGCTCCCACCTGGCATGCGGGTCTCCAATGTGTTTCACGTTTCCCTGTTGAAACCACTGGTGTGCAATCGCTTCACCTCCTCGTTTCCTCGGCCTCGTCCGGTCCAGGTGGGCGATCATGAAGAATATGAGGTGAGCGATATCCTGGACTCACGCTTGGTTCGCGGTCGGGTGCAGTTTTTGGTCCACTGGCGTGTTTATGGGTTCCCTCTGCAGATGTCCATGCTCCTGTCTTGCTCCGAGCCTTCCACGCGCACTTCCCCCAGAGAATGTTTTTTGCGCCGCGGAGGAGGGGCCCTTGAGAAGGAGGTACTGTCATGGTCTTACCTCCTTGCAGGCTTCTTATCACTGACATGTGCTGGCAACCAACTTACCACACCCTGCGGCTCCTTGTTCCCACTGGGAGGAGCTGGATGCTCAGCACATATATATATGAGGGCTGCTGCAGCATTCCCTTGCTTGGGCCTCCTCGTCTACACTCTCCTGTGATTGTGCTGCTTGATCTTGGTTACCAACCCGGCTTCCACGGACTATCCTTCTGGCTCCTGATCCCTGGCTTTGTTCAGACTATCCTTCTGGCTCCTGATCCCCGGCTTCATTTCACCACCTCTCTCTGACTACGGACTCCGGCTTGGCTGACTCCCATTCCTGGCTATCGACCCTGGCTCCGGTGGAAGACTCTGCTGACTGTTTGATCATCCGTTTGGACTTTAACCTTGCTGTTTGTTTTTTTATAAAGCCTTCCTATTTTCATTTATCCGTTGCTGTACGTCTGATTCATGCTTCCGTGACAATCCCTCCCTCTAACTGTCCTTCTTGCTCTCTTTTTTTTTCTTTTCTCTCCCTTTTTCTTTGTTCCTTCCTCTCTTATCTCCCTTCCTGGGAGAGCAGAGTGGGCTTCAGGAACAGCCCAGGATTTGGTGACCCCTGGCAAATCATCAATTGACCCCCAGGTTGAGAACCACTGCTGTAGATGAAGAGGGGCCGTGGGGGGAGCACCGATCCCAAAACCTTATCTTTTTTCAAGACCTCCCAATGTTTCTTAATTATTTTCCCCAATGGTGGGGCCCAACTTCTGTAACTCCAACTGGAAACAGGGGAGGCAAAAGAAGAGAAAGAGAGGGAAATGGGCCGGAAGAAGAACAATCAAAAAGGACAAAATCCCACTAGGCACGGGTATTTTTTTTTGTTTCAATCATTTTTATTGGTATATCTCATATCTTATACAAACATAACAAACGTGTAAATTTCCATCAATATTTCATAAAGTTACATATACCTTTAGGTTTACAATGCCGGTATAGTATATTATAAGCATTCGAAATCTATTTGTCATTTTTAATAGAGTGTCTAATGAAATTATAACAAGGCAATTTTTCATATATTAGATTCAAAATAATTTAGTCATTCTAAGCTATATTGAAATTTAATATAACATATAACTATAGAAAATGTGTATTTATATGTATATCATATATCACAGGTAATTTAAAGAGAAGCAAAGAAAGAAAAGAAAACATTGAACTAGATAATTTCAGAGATTAAACTGCATTCTGAAAATTAACATTTCGATTGATCCATGTTTTCCATGGGATCCATGAAGATTCAAATTTACTTAGATTATTTTGGGACAAAGCCCATAGTCGTTCGTATGTCATATGGAGATTTGTAGCGTCGATGGCTTCAATCACCGATGGGGGACAAGGATCTTTCCACCTCCTAGTGATTGACAACCTGGCAGCAAGAAGTAAGTGAGCTATCGAATTTCTCTTGGCGACCTGAATATCATCAATTCCCAAGGATAATAACGCCAATGCAGGATTAGGTGTTAAATATACATTAGCCATATTTGTCATTATGTAGAATATATTTTTCCAATATTCCTTCAGTTTTGGGCAATCCCAGAGAATGTGAAGTAGATCTCCCCTTTTACCACATGCTCTCCAACATTTATCAGAGTGTTGTGTACCAAACTTAGATAAAACACTTGGTGTGTAGTACCATCTCAAGTTAATTTTAACCGTTAGTTCCCATAAGGAAGCACATCTGGAAACAGAATGATTCACAACACAAGCCGATTTTCATTGGTCACATGTATAAGAAAGGCCCAGATCATTTTCCCATTGTAGATGTGAAGCTGATTTAGTAAATATTTTTTTCTCTTGAAGAATATTGTAGAAAAATGAGATCCCCTTATCTAGCTTATCTTTGGAGGTGAAGAACAACCAAGCTTGTGTATAGATGTGCATATATTTAGAATCAAAGTTTTTTAAGCACCGGTGAATCTTTTTATATTGAGAATGATGTGATTTGGGTAGGTTAAATTCAGATTCAATATCGCCAAAAGATTTAATCTCATTTTGAACGAATAGATCCTGAACTTTTTCAATGCCATGAGAGTGCCAAACATCAAGGTTTCCTATAGGTGTAACTAATTCCAGGATCTTTAAGGGAACGTTTATTAAAATTCTTGGAAAGGAGTTATTTGTACTTCCCAAGAATTTCAACCATGTTGATATGGAAATTTTCATAGTAGGTGGTAGATGTGAGGGGATTTTCAAGCCTATTTGTGCACCAAAGAGCCAATGTTTAGTAGGTCTCTGTAGACAATATGAGGATTCAATCAATCCCCATGATGTCAACGGTGAGGGCTGAAACCATTCTGTGAGCTGGGTCAAAATAGAACTGTGATAATAGTCTTGGAAATCCACATATCCCACTCCTCCGTAAAGTCTGTGTTTTATGAGCTTGTGATGTGCGCACCTAGATTTTTTTCCTTGCCACACAAATTTAGAAAGAATTGATTGTAGGGATTTGAGAAAACTAGCCGATATAGGGATGGGAATACATCTAAACAGGTATAACACTTGAGGCAAATGAATCATTTTAAAAGCTGACAATCTTCCCCACCATGACAGTTCACGTTTTCCTAATTCAGCTAGATCTGATTGTAACTTCTTTTTCAGTGGTAAATGATTTTTTATAAATAATGTTTTCGTATTTCTAGACAATTGTATACCTAGATATGGAATTTCAGAATCTGCCCAAGTATATGGGAAGGTATGTTGTAACACGGCTCTATTTATAGCGTCTATATTCATATCCAATATTGAAGATTTGGATGTGTTTACTTTATAAAATGAAATTTTGCTGAAAGAGGATAATAATTTTTGTACTTCCGTTAGGGATGTAGATGGATAGGTTATCATTAATATTACGTCATCAGCAAATAGACTAATTTTGTGTGTATGATCTCCTATAGTCACTCCCGAAATGTTTGGGTTAGATCTCACATTTTCTGCCAAAGGTTCCATTAATAGATTGAACAGTAGTGGGGATAATGGGCAACCCTGTCTAGTCCCGTTAGATATAGAGAAACTATTGGATAGAAAATTAGAAGCTAGAACTTTTGCATTTGGAGAGGAGTACAAAGCTAAAATTGAATTTAGGATAAAGCCCTTGAATCCAAATTTTTCGAGGGTCAGGGATAAATAGGTCCAATTGATTCTATCGAATGCCTTCTCTGCATCTAAAGATAGAAGCAGAGAAGGCGTTCCTGTTAAATTAATATTATGAATGACGTTTATCAATCTTCTGGTCGCATCAGAAGCTTGTCGGCCCTTGGTGAACCCAGTTTGATCAAAATGCACCAATTTAGGGATCAAATTCATGAGTCGATTCGATATTGTTTTAGCAAATATTTTTACGTCAACGTTGAGCAAAGAGATAGGACGAAAATTTGAAGGTGAGGTTGGATCTTTACCGGGTTTGGGGAGAGTTAAAATTGTTGCAGATAGCATTTCCTGTGGAAATTTTGATATAGAGGCTGAATAATTGTAAACCTTTGTCATGTGTGGTATTAATAATTTTTTATTTAATTTAACGTATTCGTTAGTGAAGCCATCTGGACCAGGGGCTTTTGCTCTAGGAAGGGAATCGATAGTTCTAATTAATTCTGAGTCGTTAAAGGGAGCATTAAGTAATCGTAGGTCACTGTCTGAGAGCGAGGGCAAATTTATTTTGGAAAGAAATGAATTAATGTCATCGATAGTAGGTTGATGTGTATTGCTATCTCTTTTAAGATTATAAAGCTTGTCATAGAATAGTCCAAATTCGTCAGCAATCTTCTGAGGGTGCACTATTTTGGTTTTAGTGGCAGGATCATATAGGTATGGAATCAGAGTTTTATTTCTGTATCCTTTAATCCTATTAGCTAACATTTTGCCAGCCTTGTTATTGGTTGCATACGAATTCGCCTTTAGTCTCCTAAGTTTGCTATCATAGGAGTCTAAGAGCATCGAGCGTAGTTCATGTCTCAATTTAAAAATATCCATTTGAAGCAATTGAGAAGGATTACTTTTATTTAATGCATCGAGACAATTCAATTTTTCAGTTATCTCTACAAATTTTTCATTCCTTTTTTTCTTGGCTCTTGAACCTAACTGGATGAGAATCCCTCTAATAAATGATTTGTGTGCATTCCACAATATTGTCGGGTCTGACACAGATCCCTCATTATCCATGAAAAACTCTTTAATTTTTTGTTGGATAATATCAACATTTTCTTGTTGTTGCAATAGAAAATTATTTACTCGCCATATATACGCTCCCTTTTGGCAATTAGAATCTTTAACTGTGATGCTAATAGGAGCGTGATCAGACCATGTAACACTATGTATGTGGGATTCAGATATGTTTTGGAGAAGCCATTTGTCAGATATAAATAAGTCTATGCGTGTGTATGTATTATGGCGAGGTGAGTGAAAGGTGTAATCCTTCTCCGACGCATGGTGGCATCTCCATATGTCATACAATCCATTATCTGATAAAAATTTCGATAAAGGGGAAACAAATCTTTTAGCACCTGAAGATGAGTCTATAAGTGTGTCTGGAACCATATTGAAATCTCCACAAATTAAGAGTTGTCCCTGTTGTATATCTTTTGATTTCTTAACAATTTTCTTAAAAAATTTTACTTGTTTAGTATTAGGTGCATATATGTTTACAATAGTGTATGTTTTGTTGTTCAATGTACAAACAATTATAATAAATCTGCCATTAGGGTCAACAACTGAGTGTAGCATAGTGAATTTCACTGTATTTCTAATTGCCACTAATACACCTCTTTGTTTACATTTATAATCTGCTCTAAAAATGTTAGGGAAGCTATGATGTGTACATGCTACTTCGTTTGGGGTGAAATGAGTCTCCTGCGCACAAACAATATCATAACCTCCCGTTAACGCAGTTTTCCATAATGAGGATCTTTTTGCCGGATGATTTAGGCCATTAGCATTTATCGATAAGAATTTTGTAGACATGTTGATATTAGATAAATATCAAACTATAAATACTTACAGACGATGGATGACTTGGTGTAGATAAAAGGTCAATCAAAAAGTCGAAGGTAGGAATATTACAGACAAATATGAATCTTACCCGGATAATGCAGAAGGGTATTTGTTGTGAAACTAAGTAAAAAAATAAATAAATAAAAATAAATAAATAAATAAATAAATAAATAAATAAATAAATAAAATCAATAAATAATGAAACAAATATATAAATAAAAATAAATAAATAGATAGTATATATATATAGGATTAAATAAGTAAATAAATAAATAAATAGATATATATAATATAAATAAATTATTAAATAAAATTAAATAAATAAAATAAATTTATATTAATTTAAAAATATTTAAAATTATTTAAAAATAAAAATAAAACGTAATATTTGAATCAATTTAAATGAAATAAAAGCAAATATAGGCACTTATCAAGATATTACTCCTGATAGGACCTATAGTAGTCGGATATTCTTATCCGACTCAGTGAAGGGGAAAGTTCAGAAAACTCCTGTCTGATGAGGATATAAAAACTCATCAGACATCTTGGGTTATTAGTAGTCGTTTCAAAGAAAACATTAAAGGCATGTAAGGAGGAAAATAAGGCAGAAACAAAGTAAATCTTTCTCTTCAGTATTATTCCTTTTAGTTCCTTGTTGGTAGAGTGTATCCTTCTCTTATATTACTGAATCTTCCTGTTCCATTGTTGTGTCTTTGTTCTGTAGGAGAAATTATTGGTACAATTCCCCATGAATGTAGTAGTCTCAGTCCTTCTTGTTGTGAAGATATTGCTGTAGTCATTTCATCTTTTGTTATGAGTAAAGTTGCTGGGTGTTTCCACTTGTATTGTATCTTGTAATCAAAAAGAGTTTTTGTAACAATTTTAAGTTGTCTTCTTAGATAAAGAGTGTGCTGTGAGAGGTCAGCATAAATGTGAACATCCTTGTAAGGCTCTGGAAGTATCTTTAACATCCTTGCTTTGGTAAGCATTTTTTCTTTGGTAGTGAAGAAATGCACTTTCATTAGAATGTCTCTTGGAATAGATGGATCCAAATGTCTGGGTTTGGGTATTCTATGAATTCTATCAATCATACGTTCAATTTGCGGCAAGTCAGGAAGTAAGGTCATTATTAGGTCGTCAGCAAATTTAGGGAGCTCAGATGATATGACAGACTCAGAGACACCTCTCAGTTTTACGTTCTCTCTGCGCGATCTATCTTCCAAGTCTGCAAGCTTTGTTTTAATCCATATATTTTCTTCCATTCTATCTTTGCAATTTTCCACTATGTCATGAACTGTACCAGACTGGGTCTCCATTCTGTTTTCAATAGTATAAACTCTGTCTTTTAAATCTTTCACCTCCATAGAAACATTATGTAGCATGGATGATATGTTTGACATTAAAGACGATTGCAGCGATATAAGCATTTCTTTCATTGTGGTATCCATGACTGGTGTTCCAGATGTAGGGTAGTTAGTAATTGATGACGCATTATTGGGGCCTAATATGCATTGATTGACACCTGTCATGTCTGACATCTGATATTGTACTGCGTCATCAACTCTTCTCCTCGTCTTAGCAGGACTTTTTGAGGAAGGACTCATTAAAAATGAATTAGGGGATTCCTTTAGTGGAGTATCTGAAGAATGATGAGTATTTTCAGTGGCAGGCAAATCAATACAGAGTGGTGAATTAGCAAGTGCGTCATTACCTCCTCCATAACCTGACACATCTCCCGCAGCTCCGGAAGGTTCAGCTAAAATTGCTGGCTTCTTACTTTGTTTTTGGTCTTTTCTTTTCCGCTGCGATAGCGAGTCCATCTTTATGAGTATACCGGTACTTTCTTTTCCTCCGAAAGACGCGGTGATTGTGATTGTTTCGCCGTCTAACCCGACGGTCTGAAGGAGCTATCTCTTAGGCGCCATCCTGGTCGCGCGCAAGCCACGCCCCCCGGCACGGGTATTTTTAATATCAGAGGGGACCTCTTTGACTGATGATGAACTTCGAGTTTGGACAAAGGCCTCAAATATGCACCGGTGAGGAATTTTAATAAATTCCAGACCTATGTAAACATATCTAAGTTCGTTAGGACTCTAACATTAAAAATATTTCTTGTCAAAACCGGCCTAAAGGTCTTCTTTGATCCCAGTTGGTACCCATTCTAACCTTAGGACCAAAAGCGTGTTCAATCCTTCGAATTTGGACACTAAACATATTGATGTGTTTAAAAATATGGTCATGAGTGACCTAGACCAAATGAAAGTAAGAAAAGTAAAAGATCCTCTTTTTATTAAAAGGGGCATAGCATCATTGGAATCCAATAAGGAAGTGATAATACGCCCCTAGACAAAGGGAGGGGTTTGGTCGTGATGTTTTGGTGGATAAATTACTGGGAGGGGCTGGGCATGACCCAGCTGTCTTGGTCCACGTTGGAACCAATGACAGTATACATGGAAGGTGGAGGCTCCTTAAGAATCAATTTAAAGAACTAGGCTGCAAGATGAAGGGGAAGGACCTCCAAGGTGATATTCTCTGAAATATTGCCTGTGCCATGCGCAACACAGGAAAGGCAGGGGGAGATTAGAGAGCTGAATGCATGGCTAAAGACTGGTGTAGGAAGGAGGGATTTGGGTTTCTAGAGCACTGGGCTGACTTTTCATTGGGGTGCAGCCTATATGCTAAAGACGGTTTGCACTTGAATGGAAGGGGGTCTGCTGTGCTGGGGGAGGAGGTTTATGGGAATGCTGGAAGGAGTATTTAAACTAGGATTGAGGGGGGAGGGTGAATTAGAATTACATCGAGCAGACAGGTCAGTTAGTGGTCAGACATTAATGGAGAGTGGAATGGGGATAGATGGGGGGAGGGTTATGGCAGGTGACAAGAAAGTTCCCATGTTGCAAACAGCCATTGGAAATAATAGTGCCATTTGTACTACTATAAATTATATGAAAAACACCAGAGAAAAATGTAACAATACATTTAAGTGTTTGTTCACCAATGCCAGAAGTCTGCCAAGCAAAACAGGTGAGCTGGAAGCTCTGATGCATGAGAGAGAGCTATGATGTAATCGGTATTGCTGAAACTTGGCTTCAATCCTCACATGACTGGGCTATTAATATTCCTGGCTATGCTCTTCTTTCGAAAGACAGGGTAAAAAGGAAAGGTGGAGGGGTCTGTCTCTATGTGAGAAGTGACTCAAAGCAAGCGTGAAAGAGAACCTGGTTGATGGAGCGTGTGATGAGGCTGAAGCATTATGGGTGGAACTGCATACAGATGTGCGTAGTTCAAAATTAATCATTGGAGTTTGTTATAAACCACCCAATGTTAATGAGGGAGGTGGAGACTCAGCTCCTTGCACAGATGGAAAGGGCTGCAAGGTCTGGGACGGTGATAATAATGGGGGATTTTAACTACCCAGAAATTGACTGGATTAATGGCACTTCTGGGACAGTTAAAGGACAAAAATTTAAAAACCTATTGCAGGACAATTTTATGGTGCAGTTTATTGAGGCCCCAACTAGGAATGATGCTCTGTTGGACTGATAATCTCAAACCATGCAGAGCTTATTACTAATGTTCAGATAAAGGAACACCTGGGTAGCAGTGATCATAACATGATTTCATTTAATGTTAACTATAAGCAAGAAATACATACAGGAAATATTAAAACACTAAATTTTAAGAGAGCAAATTTCCAAGGATGAGGGCTGCTCTCCAGGACTTGGACTGGGAGGGACTATTGGCACATATGAACACAGAACAGAAATGGGAATTCTTCAAAAAGACTGTGTGGAACCTCACTGCAAAGTATGTTCCCATGGGCAATAAGTTTAAAAGGCTAAAAATAAAACCTATGTGGCTCACGGTCAAAGTTAAAAAAGCTATAAACAATAAGAAAGTAGCTTTTAAAAAATATAAAAATGAAGGAACACTAGTGTTGTTTTAAATGTTACAAAGAATATAACAGGATATGCAAAAAGGAAATCAAGGATGCAAAAATTCAAAACGAACGACAGATTGCAAAAGATAGTAGGACAAACCCCAAAAAATTCTTTAAATATATTAATAGTAAAAAGGTGAAGTCTGAGCATGTAGGCCCCTTACAAAATAATCTAGAGTGGGTGACTGGGGACAAAGAGAAGGCAAATTTATTAAATGTTTTCTTCAGCTCTGTGTATACAAATGGAGCATGGGGGAGCTCATGTCCAAAATGGGGGGTGGGAGTGACACAGCCCCAAATCCACAATGGCTCAAAAGTGATATGGTCCAGAAATATTTAGACAGAATAAAGGTGGATAAAGCACCTGGACCTGATGGCATCCACCCACGGATCCTAGGTGAGTTGAGCTCTGTCATTTCAAGCCACTGTATCTAATATTTAGGGACTCATTAAGACAGGAATAGTACCACTGGATTGGCGCAGGGCCAATGTGGTGCCCATATTTAAAAAAGGGAACAAAGTCTTTACCAAGTAACTATAGACCTGTTAGTTTAACTTCTATAGTTGGGAAGATACTGGAACGTTTAATAAAAGACCACATGGATGAGTTCTTGCTGGAAAAAAACTATTTAAGCAGCAGTCAACATGGATTCATGAAAGACAGAAGTTGTCAGACAAACCTGATTTCCTTTTATGAAGAGGTAAGTAAAACCCTGGACAGAGGCGTGGCTGTGGACGTGATATATTTGGATTTTGCAAAAGCGTTCGATACAGTTCCGCACACACAGCTCATGTGTAAGGTAAGGTCTACAGGATTGGATATATCAGTTTGTAAATGGATAGAAAACTGCTGAAAGCCAGAATTCAGAGAGTCGTGGTTAATGATTCTTACTCTGATGGTCCAATGTTATCAGTGGTGTACCCCAAGGTCAGTGCTGGGACCCTTACTTTTCAATATATTTATAAATGATATTGGGTCTGAGATCAAAAGTAACATTTCTGTCTTTGCAGATGACACCAAGCTATGCAGTGGAATAACGTCCTTACAGGATGTCTCCAATTTACAAGCCGACCTCAATGCTCTGTCTGATTGGGCGACTAAGTGGCAGATGAGGTTTAATGTAGATAAATGTAAAGTTATGCACTTGGGGGCTAAGAATATGCATGCATCATACATACTAGGGGGAGTACAACTGGGGGGGGTCTGTAGTGGAGAAAGATCTGGGGGTTTTAGTTGATCATAAGCTCAATAATGGCAATGCAATGCCAAGCTGCGGTTTCCAAAGCGAGCAAAGTCCTTTCTTGTATTAAGAGAGGTATGGACTCCAGAGACAGAGATATAATTTTGCCCCTGTACAAATCATTAGTAAGACCTCATCTGGATATGCAGTTCAGTTTTGGGCACCAGTTCTCAAAAAGGATATAGGAGAACTGGAGAAAGTGCAGAGAAGAGCAACCAAACTGATAAGAGGCATGGAGGAGCTCAGCTATGAGGAAAGATTAGAAGAACTAAATCTATTCACTCTTGAGAAGAGGAGAATTAGGGGGGATATGATCAACATGTACAAATATATAAGAGGTCCATACAGTGAACTTGGTGTTGAGTTATTCACTTTACGGTCATCACTGAGGACAAGGGGGCACTCTTTACGTCTAGAGGAAAAGAGATTTCACCTCCAAATACGGAAAGGTTTTTTCACAGTAAGAGCTGTGAAAATGTGGAACAGACTCCCTCCAGAGGTGGTTCTGGCCAGATCAGTAGATTGCTTTAAGAAAGGTCTGGATTCTTTCCTAAATGTACAGAATATAACTGAGTACTAAGATTTGTAGGTAAAGTGATCCAGGGTAAATCCGATTGCCTCTCGGGGATCAGGAAGGAATTTTTTCCCCTGCTGTAGCAAATTGGATCATGCTCCGCTGGGGTTTTTTGCCTTCCTCTGGATCAACTGTGGGTATGAAGTTGGGTGTATAGGATTTACTGTGTTTTTTTATTTTGTTTTTTGTGGTTGAACTGGATGGACTTTGTGTCTTTTTTCAACCTGACTAACTATGTAACTATGTAACTATGTAACTATGTCAAAACAGTTTTATAGAGATGAAATGAATCGTTATTGGGTGACGTTAGCACCTACAAACTTTTAAAAAGCGATCCGATTTTTCAGTATAAGGAAGAGCTTGCTACCAAAAAGGGAGTCAAGAGGAAAGTCCTGTTAAAAACGGAGGCTGAAAACTTAGACCCAAGCGCGTGCAGAACGCCTATTATATATTTTTTACCTAAGGTAAATAAAAATGCAACCCATCCACCTGGGCAACCTATAGTTAACGACATTGATTCCGTTTCTTCTAGATTGGGTCAGTATATAGATTTTTTCTTAAAACCTATTGTTTCAAATACCAAGTCCTTTTTAAGAGACACAAAACAATGTATTCAAACTTTAGAATCTTTAACTTGCACCCCTGATAGTCTTCTGATCACAGCGGACGTCAGCTCCTTATATACCATCATAGGTCATGCTGACGCTATTCTGGCAGTGAAATGGGGCCTGGCACAATCTGATCTATCCGCTAAACATCGTAAATTCCTTCTTCAGTGTTTGGAATTTTGCCTGACAAAGAACTATTTTTGGTATAATAGAAATTTTTATTTACAAACAATGGGCGTCGCTATTGGGGGGGAAACTTTGCCCCTAGAGTCGCCAATTTGTTCATGGCACTCTGGGAAGAAGAGAACATTTTTAAGAACCCCCCTGAGCAGCTTAAATGCTACAAACGATACATAGACGATCTCGTCATGGTATGGGAGGGGGACATGTCCAGTCTAGAAGTTTTCATGTTGAGGTTGAACAATAACACCAAAAATATCTCCCTCACGTGGAATACTAATGCCGAAAAGATTGTGTTCCTGGATTTGGAAATCTTTAAGGAGGGATAATGTTTCAACTCTCGTAATCACTTTAAACCTTCTGATAGGAATGGTTATATTCCCCTAGATAGTTGTCACCACCGTAATTGGCTGTGCAACATACCCAGAGGTCAGTTCATACATCTTAGGCGGAACTGCACGTCTGATACTGATTTCTTTGCTCAGTCCAAAATTCCACCAAAAGGGGTATAATAAAGAGAATATTGAACATGAACTATCACGAGTAGGTACTCTAAATAGAGCTGACCTTGTTGCTGATTCTAATAAACCATCTAATGAAGAAAATACATTTGAATTCAAAATAGTTCTTGACTACAATATTCAGCACCGACAATTTGAAAAAATAGTTAAGAAACATTGGGAGGTCTTGAAAAAAGATAAGGTTTTGGGATCGGTCCTCCCCCCACGGCCCCTCTTCATCTATAGGAAGGCGCCCTCCCTTAGAGACGTGGTGGCCCCCGGGGACAATAGACCCACCTATATTTAAAGAAAACAGAATTTTTTCTTTCTTGTCAGGTTTCTATGCCTGTGGGCGATGCCAGGCTTGCAAACAATGCAAATTCAACATAAAAAAACGAAAGGATTTCACTTCTTTTTCAACTAAAAAATATTATACTATAACAAATCTGATCACATGCAATACAGTGGGTGTGGTCTATATGCTGGAGTGCGATTGCGGACTCAGTATATAGGCCGCACCTCACGAGCCCTAGCCGTTAGAGTCGGTGAACACATCAACAACATTAAGTTAGGCTTGCGTTCTCACAGTGTCTCCAGACATTTTAGACAATGCCATGATGTTTAAAATTTTGGGGCCTGGAGAGAGTCGGCAGACATTGGAGAGGGGGGAATTACATCCGGCACATTAGCCAAAGATTCATTTTAAAAACAAAACACTGCCCTGGATTTGTTTGTTTTTGTTCTGTGTCTCTCTCTACTTCACAGAAACATGAAACCAGTTTAAAGTGAAAGTGAAACTAGAGGCACATTATATGATTGATTTTTATCTATTTTTAATCATTTTTAAAAGGAATCAGTTTTATGTCTCTATACCCTGTAAACAGTCATTTCAGCAAATAAATGTTTTTCCTTTAGTGACCCTTTAAATGTTTTTAGATGTTTTTTTATATATTTTATATTTTATTTGTATGAGTCATATTGTTTTTTTTCCTTAATGAGATTGCCTTAAATGATGTATTGTAGCTTCAGGAGGACTCAGATAAGTCCTATCTATTATGAATGAACGTTATCTGACTCTAATATTAACTAATATCCTCCTCAATACCATTATGGCTATAACATATTTTTAACGCATTTTTTTGATTAATTGTGTTATATTGGTAGAATTTTTTACAATGCATTTATAGGGATTATGTAGTATATTTTAAAATAATTTTTAGTTGTAACATTTGTGGGAGCTCTTGGGATGGCACCGAGCGATACTTTTTTAATATGATTTTCCCTTATTGTGTTAAAGACATGTATTATTCTTCTTGGCCACTAGATGGCGAATGTTTTTCTTTAAATTCCCAATGCCGTTTGTCGACCTTTCCTATGAACAATAAAGTTGTTCTCTGATAACACGTGACGCGGGACGTGCCGTGCCGCGTCATCACGTTATGTTTGAGGAAGGTTGCCATTACTACGGCGGTATATTTATTTTGAGCGCGTGATACGACAGACTCCGACAGACTCTAACACTGTTAATAGGTACCCAAAGTTTTCTTTTATTTATCTGCTAATTTAATTATTTATACTTCTTACAAGTATATAGTACCTAAACCTTACAACATCACCTGACTTCAGTACCTATTTTTATCATTGTAGTGGTCTGCAGTAGTTACAAGCATAACTTACAAGCATTTATGACCTGCTGCTCTCCCCGGTCTTTATGGGCTTTACTAACCTATACATGTAAGTTTTATATTCATACTTTTCCACCTTTGGATTAATCCCCTGTATACGACTTTTCACAGATTGTGGTAGCCCTTGTCTTCCTTTTTTCTTTATATATTATAATTTCATTTACCGTATTTTCCGGCGTATAAGACGACTTTCTGGATGCAAAAACATGCATCCAAAGTCGGGGGTCATCTTATACGCCGGGTACGGTCTCAGGACTCACTTTTTTTCCCAGCGCTGAGTCTCCCATGCTGCGATCGCGATCGTGAAGGATTTCAAAGCCGCGCCTTCACTGCAGAGTGTTCTGTGATAGGAGGAAGAAAAATCTTCCCAGCAGCGCCTCTGTTCTTTGTTCCTCCTATCACAGATGCCTTCTCATCCTCGGACGAGATGAGAAGACGTCCGTGATAGGCGGAAAACATAACAGAGGCGCTGCTGGGAAGATTTTTCTTCCTCCTATCACAGAACACTCTGCAGTGAAGGCGCGGCTTTGAAATCATTCACGATCGCAGCATGGGAGACTGTCAGCGCTGGGAAAAAAAGTGAGTGTTATTGCAATGGGGGGGCAACAAGTTCAGGCACAGTGGGGGCAAGTGATGGCAATGTGGGGGCATGTAATGGCACAATGGCAATGTGAGGGGCAAGTGATGGCAATGTGGGGGCATGTAATGGCACAGTGGCAATGTGGGGGCATGTAATGGCAATGTGGGGGCATGTAGTGGCACAGTCTGGGCATGTAATGTAATGGCACAGTCTGGGCATGTAATGTAATGGCACAGTGAGTAATGTAATGGCACAGTGAGTAATGTAATGGCACAGTCTGGGCATGTAATGTAATGGCACAGTGAGGAATGTAATGGCACAGTCTGGGCATGTAATGTAATGGCACAGTGAGTAATGTAATGGCACAGTCTGGGCATGTAATGTAATGGTACAGTGAGGAATGTAATGGCACAGTCTGGGCATGTAATGTAATGGCACAGTGAGGAATGTAATGGCACAGTGAGATTTGAAAAAGCCTGTTCCTGTCAGCGGTTCTGGCTCCCCCTCAGCTTCCAGAAAGACAGTAAGAAGGGGGTAGTCTTATACAGTGAGTATATCCCAAAATCAAATTTTTTCCTGGAAAATTAGGGGGTCGTCTTATACGCCGGGTCGTCTTATACGCCGGAAAATACGGTATGTCAACTCCAGAGAAATATTAAATTTTGTTTGGCGGTAACACATATTGGCCTGCCACCGATTGTCTTTTATTAAGCCCATCTATTCTGTATATGTTTCATACTTGACTATTTAAATATTCTAATAGACTACTACACTACTATTATCCATACTGTTCTCCTGCGCTGCGAATTAACAACACAGGACTTAATATACTGTATGACTTACTCCACATATCCCTCACCATAGGTTGTCTGGTTGATGTGCTCTGTGCGAGACATTTGTGATGCTTTGTTCGCTGTGTGTCAGCGCAGCATACCATCTGCCGTGTTGGTCACGTGCTCACCTCACCCCTTAGGAGGACCCGTGGTCACTTTGGAGGTACTTGCCGGCTTGATGTCAAAGCAAAGCTTATGCTAATGAAATTGTATGCATCTGTTTCATACGTTTGTATACGTTTACTGTTTATTATTATTATTATTATGTACCTTTCATTATTATTTTCCTTTTTTCATCTCATTATTTTTTCGTCATCTGTTTCACCTTATGCATTTTTCTTAAAGAATTTTGTGGGCAACCTCCACGGCTTTACTGGCTGTGGTGCAGTATTAGATGCTTATTTATGGAGTATTTATTTATTTATTTCAGATTATTTAATACCATGCATCCCTGAAGAAGCCCCCTTAGGCGAAACATGTAGGACTACTAGCATGGGACATGTACATTAAGCTCCTGCATGGTGTTGTTACTCTCCCCGTTGTGGTCATTTTTTACTGTGCTTTTTGTATTATCTTTTGTATATATTATTAAACTTTTATAGTAATATACTTTTCAAATGATTTCTGTGGGGGGGGGCGTGGCCAGGCAGCGGATGTAGCCGGACGTGTCTGAAGTGAGCTCCGCCGAAAATCCTTCTAATCATCCTGCGGAAGAAATCTATACTCACCCACAGCCACACCGGAGGATTCCTTGTTGCTCGGGGAACACGTACATACCTTTCCTGGTGTCCTGGTCCCGCGATGTCGTCCGGCAAACGGCAGCTGGTGAACAAGCCAGCAGAGCTCATGGTCCAAAATGGCGCGTATGCAGGCCGCACAGCGAGGGAGAAGCACCGCGAGGCAGCTGAAAAGCTGTTCTCCAAGCCACTATTAAAAGAACCTACAGCTTCCTCCAGCACTCCGGAGGACTCACCGAGCGGAGGATCCGAAGCGGATGACACAGTGCCCCTGGAGGACTCGGTGCAGGCCGGACTACTATGGGACACAGTGAGTACTCCAGAGCAGGCCCCAGATAAGACACAGGGCCCAGGGAGTCCTACCATAGAGGGAGAACCCACGCTGAGAGACATATTTACTGCAGTCACTTCATGTAATGTATCCCTGGCAGTACTGACCACGGAAGTAAAAGGGATGAAGTCAGAAATCTCATTTCTCAGACAGGATGCCCAAAAAATGAGAGAAAGAACCTCGGCATTAGAGGAAAGGGTGAGCACCATTGAAGATGACATGGGGCCTATGCAGAGGGACCTTGCCTACAATAACCATTTAATAGACCAACACTCTTCTCGTTTGGAGGAATTAGAGAACAGGATGAGAAGAAATAACGTAAGGGCTATAGGCCTACCTGAGAAAATGGAAGGAAAAAATCCTGTGGAGTTCATTGAGAAGTGGCTGATCGCAGCTTTTGGAAGAGAAGCATTCTCCCCTATGTTTTCTGTTGAACGGGCACACAGGGTGCCATCTAGACCTCCACAGCCTGGAGCACCGCCTAGACCATTCCTGTTTAAATTCCTACATTACCGGGACAGGGACGCCACTTTATACAATGCCAGAATTAATCCGGCAGCACTGAAGGTTGACAATACTAAAGTCTCCCTATTCCCGGACTTTTCTGCTGAGCTACAGAAGAAGAGAAGCAAGTTCCTGGATGTGAAACGCCGCCTAAGGGACCTCGACTTGAAATACGCCATGTTGTACCCGGCCCGCCTTCGGGTAGAGGTTTTTGGTGCTGTCCAATTTTTTGATTCCCCGGCCACTGCAGCACACTGGCTGGATCGTGAAGAGCAATCCATCAAAGAGGCGAGGGGTAGACGACCGGCAGACTGAAAAAAGTTTAATCTGATGACCCAGCATATTATGTGCTCACTTTCCAAGTTGCCTTTGTAAGGCGGTTTTTGTTCACTTTGGTCACTAAGGCCCAGAGTTTTGCTGTTGAGAAGCTCTAAGACACTGTGGTGCGCTTCCACTGTTGCCCCCATTAGGGTTGTTTAAGGCCCTAACTTGCCCCCTGGAAAAATTTCGTTAGCCATGTTGGCTACACTACATATGGTACTAAAGAGCGATGATCCCGCCACGCTCTACTCTCAGGAAACTGTTCTATATACTTTTTTGTTGTTTCTTCTATTTTTTTTACTATTTTTTTCTATGCTCTCCCTAGCCTGTAGCCCACATGATCACGAAATAGGGTTCCCTTACTGCAGTAGACATGGGTCCCAGAATGGTAGTATGCTTATTGCTTGTGATATGCCTCTAACCTCCAAGATGGTCAAAGATGATGCTTTAGATAATTTTTACTTATACAGGATAAGATTGTATTCTCCTACTGATATTAAGATTCCGGTAGCATGTCTAATATAACTAGGTGTCTGTCGTGGAATGTCCGAGGCCTGAATAGTCCGGTGAAGCGCCTTGAGGTACTGCGCACTATTAAAAGACTGGGCGCTGAGGTAATCTGTTTACAGGAGACTCACCTCCCCCCGGGCTCTACCCCAAAACTGGCAACTAGGCAATTTTGCCACCAATACCATTCTACCCACACGGTTTACTCGAGGGGAGTGAGTGTCCTGATCCGTAGTGGTACCCAGTACACACTTATAAATGTTAAGATAGATCCCGAGGGCAGATATGTCTTTTTATATTGTTCCCTTTATGGGGTTAAATGTGTGTTAGCGGGAGTGTATATCCCCCCACCATTCTCATCTAACGTATTGAAAACACTGGCTGAATTTGTGTCCTGTCTTCCTGGTATTCCAGTCCTAATACTAGGGGACTTTAATAACCTAATGGATCACGAGAAGGACAAACTTAAGACTGGTGTGGGACAGGGGGGGCAGGATAGGAAGGGCCCCACACCTTTTGCCCGTTTAATTGAGGAATTAGGCCTGTTTGATGTCTGGAGAATGCATAACCCTGATACTAGAGTTTATTCCTGCAGGTCAGCTTCCGTAGGGGGATTGTCAAGGATAGACATGGGTTTCGGTAATGGTCTATTACTACCATTGGTACGGAACTCGGCATATCACCTGAGACACACTTCCGATCATTCCCCGTTTACGGTAGATCTGGGCCTGGGTGAAAGAAGAGGTAAAACACTGTGGAAACTCAACCCGTTCTGGTTGTCTCTTATTCCAGAACCAGACCCAATCCCGGCATTACTTAGGGAGTTCTTTAGGGATAACTTAGACACGGCGGACATTCAGGTGGTGTGGGATGCGGCTAAAGCCTTTATGAGAGGCCAATTTATTAGAACTATTAACCAAATTAAATCGGGCACTAAGGAATGGGAGACACGTGTGTTAGAGGAAGCTCGCAGCTCAGAGGCAGCCTATGTGGCAGACCCATCTAATGATGGCATAAAAAGAAAGTGGATGGCCTCCCATACCATGCTTAAAGACCTATCGTTTCAACTTGCAGAAAACAAAAGGTTCTTCTTACAACAGAGACACTTTGAGGAGGGAGAAAATACAGGTCATATGCTGGCGATCCTGGCTAGATCACAGCAACCCCCTTCTCATATCGCATAATCGCAGTGGTAGCGGATGCGGGGGGGACACTATGCCACTCCACACGTTCCATTATAACTTGCTTTCAAGAATTTTTCCAAAACGTATACTCATCTAAGGTCAGCCCCACTAGTGAACAGTTGCACTCTTTCTTGGATAAATATCAGCTACCAAAATTTCCTGGGTCGGATGTAGCCATGCTTAATGCTCCCCTCACCAGTGAGGAACTTCTGGAGGCACTGGCGCAGGCACATAATGGGCGAGCGCCAGGTGCTGACGGTCTTCCCTCTGAGATTTATTGCAGATACTCTGAGCAACTCATCCCCATTTTGTTAAAAGTCTATAATACAGCTTTTGAAACTGGAATACTACCCCCGTCTATGAATGAGGCCCTGGTTGTGGTTCTGTTGAAGCCTGGTAAGGATCCTCTCTCACCAGACTCCTACAGACCGATCTCTCTCTTGACATTTGACATTAAATTGCTGGCTAGAGTTCTGGCCACCAGACTCTCCAAATGTATTCATCAAGTAATACATAGGGATCAGTCGGGCTTCATCCCTACGAGGTCCACAGCACAAAACCTGCGTAGGCTATTCCTAAATATACAGGTGCCGGTGGACAACCCAGGCAATAGAGCTATATTCTCTCTAGATGCGGCCAAGGCATTTGATAGTGTTGAATGGCCTTATCTTTGGGAGACTCTGCATAGATTTGGGGTGGGACCATCCTTCCTAAAATGGGTTCAACTACTGTATAGCTCCCCGACTGCAAGAATGAGAATTAATGGGGAGGTCTCTGACTCTTTCAGGCTCTTCCGGGGCACGCGGCAGGGGTGCCCCCTGTCGCCCCTGCTGTTTGCCCTAGCCCTAGAGCCATTGGCAATACATATGAGAGCTTCACCCGACATTACAGGTTTCATCAGGGGTGCAGGGCGGGATGTCATCTCTCTATTTGCAGATGATACACTGCTGTATTTGGGTGACACTCAAAAGTCGCTGGGGAATGCGATGTCCTTGATCGCAGGCTTCGGCGAACTATCAGGATTCAGCATTAACTGGAACAAATCAGTACTTATGCCTCTAGACCCCCTAACAGACAGTCTGCCTGACTGCGCCAGGGATATTGTGGTAGTAAATGAGTTTAAGTACTTGGGAATTCTGGTCACGCCGGACCCCTCCCAATATCTCTCTTTGAATCTGGCACCATTGCTGCAAAAATTCAGACAGAAATGTGCGTCCTGGAAAAAACTTCCACTATCAGTTACAGGCAGAGCGAACCTCATTAAAATGGTGTGGGCCCCCCAGCTTCTGTATGTTTTCCACAATACCCCGATTTGGATTCCCCACAGGTGGTTTGCTCAGATAGATGCCCAGTTCAGAGATTTAATTTGGGGTGGCAAGGTGGCACGCATAAAACTTACCACACTACAACTAGCCAAGGACCAAGGTGGTTTAGCTGTCCCTCATGCTCGCTACTACTTCATAGCATCACAAATACAGCATCTAGGAGACTGGGGGGAGGTAGACCTCGGAGACCCAATACGAGCCATACTACTCCCGTCGGGGTCAATACTACCGGCGGTGTCTTACTTGGAAGCAGGGCTCACACACCTGGACCAGACCTTACCTACAGTGGTGCTGCTGAATACGCTGTGGAAATACGTTCGTTCCAGTCTCAATGTCAGGGGGGTATGCCCCTTTACTCCCATTTGGAAAAATTCCTACTACAGGGAACTTTTTAAACTAGAAGGCTTCAGGACCTGGGTAAATGCAGGTATACACTATATCACACAATTGTTTAGTGGCCCAATCCTCAAATCGTTTGTTAATCTGCAGCAAGAGTATGGTCTGGACAGAACTCAGTTCTATAAATACTTACAACTAAGACATGCAGCTCAGAGGGAAGTCAGGCTATCTCCAATTTTGCTAGTGAGGCACCCCCTTCATAATGATGTGCTTTTTAATGTAGACAAGAAGGGCATGATTTCTCTAGTCTACTCCAGACTGCTTAATGTAACTCATGATGCATCGGTATTACCATGTAGGAAAGGGTGGGTATCGGACCTAGGTCCCATTGACGGGGATACATGGGAGCTGTGTTTGACCTCTGCCCCACTGGTCTCGGTATCGGCGCAACACAGACTTTCTCATCTATTTCTCCTCCATAGAGTATATAGAACACCCACTCGTCTACATAAATGGGGTATACGGGATTCCCCAATATGCCCAAAATGTAATGTGCAGGAGGGAGATTTATTACACATGATGTGGAAGTGTCCAAAACTCTTCCGATACTGGAACTATGTTATTGATACTATATCCCAGGCGTATGGCTTTCCGTTGCCTCATGACCCGGTGGTGTGTCTGCTGGGTGGCCTCGAGATACCCTCGCTGTCTCCCAGTGGCCATACAGCCGTACTTAGACTACTGTATGTTGCTCGCAAGGCCATCGCCAGATATTGGATCACTCCCCGAGTGCCTTCAGAGGGTCAATGGGTAAAGCTGGTAAATAACCTACTGATAAGGGAAAAAGTCACATACCAACATAGAAATGCTCTTAAGAAATTCTACTTATTATGGCAACCCTGGCTGGATGTACCAGGCCTGGGACCCACGCAATTGATTATGGAAAGGCTATTGCAGGGATAAAGAGGTAGGATATGAGTGGAGATGGGCTGGCAAAGTGTGGGATGAATAATGTTCAAATAGTTTTCGATCCTTGGAGCAGAGTGTGGGGCGAGGGAATCAGAATCAGGAGGTGGTTTAAGAATCAATGTGATTGTTACAAATGTAAATGTTATTCCTTGTACTATGGTGGGGTAGGTTAAACAATTATTGCAATCAGAGGGTAGGGTAACACAGGATAGACGGCCTGGATGCAATTTGAATAATATTATATCCGAAGTGCAGGTAGACTCTGGCTTTTCTTGGCTGCTGTCTAGGGGGGGTAAGCTCCTCACATGTTTGATTTAGCTCATGTAATTATAATTGCACGAAGTTTACCTGCCTTTCTCTTAAATTGGCATATGATTACCCTGAATGTAATGATACTGTCTGTGTATGTATCCTAAATTATTGTTTGACTATTTTTTGCATCAATAAACCTTTTTCTTGATTTAAAAAAAATGATTTCTGTGGTTTCAGATTAATTATCATAATCTTTAATACCAGCTTATATTTGAACCATCCCAAATGCATCCATAAAATCCCATGCCATATCCCATCACTGGGACTCCAAATACATTTTCCTATCAGGGATGGAAATGTATTTGGCTATTACCATTGTTTATTATAAGTGCATACTCTATAGAATTTTCTCTACTTCTATCATAGTGTCATGTTTATGTTTATTTTCCTGTACTAAGGGGGTAATCCACAAAAGGGATACGCCGGCGTATCTACTGATACGCCGTCGTATCCCTGTTTCTATCTATGTAACTGATCCACAGAATCAGTTTACCATAGATAGGCAGAAGATCCGACATGTGTAATTGAATTACACTGTCGGATCTTAAGGATGCAATTCTAGGCCGGCCGCTAGGTGGCGAGGCCATTGCGGCCGGCCTAGAATATGCAAATGAACACTTACGGCGATCCACGAACGTTCCGACGGGCCCGTCGCGCTAAATCTACGTCATTTACGTCGAGTTACGCCACGTAAAATTAGGGCTGAGTCCTATTTCACTAAGCCCTATTAAGTATGGCCGTCGTTCCCGCGTCAAAATTTTCAACTCTACGTTGTTTGCGTAAGACGTTCGTGAATGGCGCTGGACGCCATTTACGTTAACGTCTAAGCAAATGATGTCGGAGCGACGTCAGTTAGCGCAATGCACGTCGGGTAAGTTACTCGACGGAGCATGCGCAGTACGTCCGGCGCGGGAGCGCGCCTAATTTAAATGGGAATCGCCCATTTGTATTAGGAACGCCTTGTGCCGGACGGAGTTAAGTTACACCGCCGCAAATTTCCAGGTAAGTGCTTTGTGGATCGGCACCTAACTTGGGAGATATGTGGCAGTGTAACTTAACTCTGAAAAGTTAAGTTGTCGCTCGGCGGCTGTGGATCTGGCCCTAAATACTCATCATTGTCAATGTAAACACCACAAATCTAGATCTACATTGATATAATAATAAGCCACACATTATCGAGTATCCAAAAATATTTATTGTTTCACATTTAAAATGTCATTTTTTTTAATCCAAAAATATCTTTATAGAAATTTTTTTTATTTTTTTTTATTATCAAGAAATATATTTTTGTCTAGAAATATTTGTCAACATCAATTTTTTTTATATATATAGATAATTTTTTGTTGTTATTTTTTTTTTAGAGATATCTTTTTTTTTTCTTAGATATCTTTTTTTTTTGTGCATTTTCTCTGAGAATAACAAAATTAAAAAATATCTGGTTAAAACGCATGAACAATAACCAACTTTTTAGCAGTTGTCATTGTTCATGCGTTTTAGCCAGAAAACAAGAGATTCCACTTTAAAAAAATAAAACAAAACATACATAGAAAAACTTTAAAACTTTTTTTTTTTTTTTTTTAACCCTCCCCAGAACATCTATTAAATTCTTTATTTTTTGCTCCACCGTTTGTGTTTTCTTTTTAATTTGCCCTGAGCAGATGTGGATGTCCTCAATTTCAGCCCTGCTGGACAACACCTCTCCAATTAAGACCCGGGCACTGTAGGTGTCCAATCCACCCTCAACAGCACGAATACCTCCTGAAATTTGGAAACAAACCGTGTATTACAATTATGCAGGCCTACATCTATTACCTGAAGCTGTGCTGTATGACACTGACCTGATGTGGTGGCATTTTCCACTTCCTGCACATCCCGCGGGGTGGGGCTTGTGTGGGGTTTGTCTGCTCCAGTCTTGAAGCTTGGTTGCGCCCTATGAGATTGTAAAAAAGGGATACATGATTCAAAAAGATTAGAGGCCTCAAAGAGGAATATCAATGATTCTTTTTATAAAGTGTGGTACAATTGTCTGTTTTTACAATCCTTCTAAGCTTAAAGGGTCACTAAAGGAATTTTTTAAGCTAAATAGCTTCCTTTACCTTACTGCAGTCCTTGTTTCATGTCCTCATTGTTCGTTTTTGCTTTGATGTTGCTCTAATTCCTCTCTGTTCTGGGCACTTCCTGGTTGTCTGTTTCCTGATGACCACAGTACTGGGAGATTTCTCTCTGTGGTGACTAATCAAGGAGGTGTGATTACTGTGTGTCTAAAACCCCTCAGCACCAATCCAGTTTCGTTTTACAAACCATCACTGCCCTCTATTGGCTCTCTGGCTCTGTACATCAGAGAACCAGGAAACAACAGCAAAAACTAAACTAAACTGTAGGTACATTATATGATTGATTTTTATCTATTTTTAATAATTTTTAAAAGGAATCAGTTAACTATTATGTCTCTATACCCTGTAAACAGTCATTTCAGCAAATTTTCTTTTTCCTTTAGTGACCCTTTAACACTGGATTTTATCCATTACCAAAGCTGCTACATTTCTCTATCTTTGGCCAAGTTTCCTACATGGAAACACACCAAGTATCCACTGGATCACCTCTGTGTGACACCTTAACTAGGTTGTTCTTGTGGCCAACACTCAGTGCCGATCCTGACCTCCCTGGGGCCCTAAGCAAAATGACATGGCACATTAAATATGAGAAGCGGGGGGCGCTGACGACAGTGACATGTCACATTAAAGAAAGTTGAGAAGCGGGGGTAGGGGGTGTTCTGCTGTTGGAAATGACATCTTACATTAAATTCATTAAATTGAGAACCAGGGGGTGCTGACTTCTTACCTCTTCTCCCATGCACCCAGCGAGTTGAGAAGCGGGGTGAGGGGGCGAAAATGACTTCTCACCAGACGGGGCCTCTAGTAATTTGGGGGGCCCTTCGCAGCTTTGCAGGGCCCTAAGCGGCTTGCATAGTGAGCCTATAGGGCGGATCGGCCCTGCCAACACTTGTGCTACTGAGTCCATATGTGTAACCACAACGTCTAGAGGAAAAGAGATTTCACCTCCAAATACGGAAAGGTTTTTTCACAGTAAGAGCTTTGAAAATGTGGAACAGACTCCCTCCAGACGTGGTTCTGGCCAGCTCAGTAGATTGCTTTAAGAAAGGCCTGGATTCTTTCCTAAATGTACATAATATAACTGAGTACTAGGATTTGTAGGTAAAGTTGATCCAGGGTAAATCCTCTTGGGGGATCAGGAAGGAATTTTTTCCCCTGCTGTAGCAAATTGGATCATGCTCTGCTGGGGTTTTTTGTCTTCCTCTGGATCAACTGTGGGTATGGAGTTGGGTGTATGGGATTGTACTGTGTTTTTTATTTTGTTTGTTTATTTTTTTGTGGCTGAACTGGATGGACTTGTGTCTTTTTTCAACCTGACTAACTATGTAACTATGTAACCAACTGCTGAGCATACTCTCCTTTTACTGTATATTGACTTAAGTTGGATTATTTAAATCTAGTGTAGTGCTACCCCCGCAGGAGCCGCTGGTTGTTTTGGGATCAGCGTATTAAGTTACCTTTTACCGTTGTCTAGGGGTGAAGTGGATGAGTAGATTAGTAAGCGAATGTCCAGTCATCAAATAAAGGTTTTCTGAATGCTTTATTTTCGGACCAACATCAACATGAGGTAGAGAGAAAAGGTTGATGAAGCGAGAGAGAACTTTGCAGTATCAGGCCTGGATATGAAAAGGAGCAATCCTGCTCTCAGTAGTAGTAGATACAGTTCGTTACCACTCTAGCCAGAGTGGGTGAAGCGCCCCCGGACAGACACCTGCCACGAGCCTGGCAGCCGAAGTGTCAATTTAGGTTGCTGGGAGGAACAGGCCTCTGCCACAGACCTGGCTCTAGGGACCTCTGCCACAGGCCTAGTACTTGGATAAGCTAAATGGATTGAGCGAATACTCCCAGTAAATTAAGTCAGGGTCACTGGGTGACAGTTGAAGTGTACCTGTCAATGTCCCGGTCACCTGATCCCCGATGGTTCGCTAAAGCCCTCTTGGAGAACCTGCCTCCGGGTTCTCCTCAAGCCGATCCCCCACCAAGCGGCATACAGCCTGGGATCTCCTCAGTAGACGGGGGACCCAGTAAGTCACTGGGGCCCCTTAGTAGCATCAGTCACTCCAGGCCAGGAGGACCCAGAGTCTGGAACTCCGCGTAGCGTGTGACCCCAGGCCAGGACGGCCATAGTGGTGGGGCCCGCGATGTGCACACACCCTGAAGGTGGGTGCCGCACCTGGAACCAGAACCCCGCGAAGAACCCACAAAAATGGCGTCCGCCACAGATATACCCTTCCCCAGCATGCTCCGCGAGGGAAAACTCCTCTAATTGGCTGCTGGGGAAAAGTGGCACCGCCAGAACCCCTCTAGCGCCAACTGTCGCCCAGGGATGGGATCGCATCCCTGGAGCGCAGACTGACCTACAGGACAGTTCTGGAATGACAGCAGCCCAAAATGTAACAAATTATGAATGGGAGCAAAATAACTCTCCCAATCCCCCACTAACTTTAGCATAGTGCCCATACTGAAAGTAAGGGGGCGCTACATACTCCCCCCCACTTGAAATGACACTGTCCCAAGTGTCCTAAGGCATTCAAGCCTGAATGCCAGCCTGATACTTGCTAACAGGATATAAAGTAGGAAAAAGGAAAACAATTGTAAAACATTGTATTACAATATTAGTAATTTAAATAACATATGACATACACACATAAACAGACCTATCTATCTATACTGCCCATTCTCTGCAGTGTTGATAGTAGGTGGGTCCAGAACAACCTGCATAGTAAATAGAAAAAAATAGAACATATACACAAAAAACATCCTGACATATTATAAAATTTCTATCTATGTACAATCTCCAAGGTCAAAATTGAAACTGCACGCTCACGTCCGAACGCGATATGTCCCTTCCTCCCAGGGAGTCCTAAGTGTAAGTGCTGAGCAATGACTTTACTGTTTGCAAGAAATATAAAAATATAAAAAAGCAAAAGAAACTATATGACAGTTCTGTCCTGCAATGAGAATGTTGCAGAACACTGTCCCTAGCGGTCAGTGCGCTGGTACTGCGGCAGTCCAGTTCAAGTTCAAGTAATAGCAGCAAAAGGGAAGTGAAAAGGCAAAACAATTATTTTCTTGCTGAATCTTCCTGTACTCCTGTGGAGAAGTTGGCAAGGACCCCCCTCTAACTGACTGAACCCAACCCCCCCGAAGTTCTTCACATAAGTTCTGATGTGGACCTGGAGAGGCCAGGGGGAAAGGGGAAACTGGAAAAAAAACTCAAATTCAATGAGGCAAACCCTCGTTCAAAACTTCCGGAAAGTAAGTAGGTCAGGCAAACTCAACATCTGACCTACTTATAAAAGCGGGGATCCGGCAAAATAGCAATGTCACCATTTGCTGTGGACTTGGCGACTAAAAACACCTGGTCTTCTCTCCCAGGAAATTTCAGCACGACCCGGTTACTGTAGATACGCCGGCCCCAGCTCCAGTCGCGGTGGCAACGTTCAAACCTGTCTTTCAGATGTTTTACTAATATTAAACGTTTTTAAGCAATGAGCACTTAGAATTGTTTTTCTTACTCCCTTTTCGGTCCATTTAAATGCTTTATGGGAGAGTGTTGCCTTGCTTATTGCCCGCTGGTTCCATCTGGTGGATTCTTTGGAGTTGAGCCCATGTAAAGCTGATTACTTTTCTTTGGAGGATTTGCTTCTTGCCTTTTGACCTAGCCACAGGTCGAAGTATTGAGGTGAGAGGCCACCCTTTAGCCTTGGTGGAGGATAATCCTGTCCTGTGGGTCACGGATCTGTTGAAGATTTCTGCACTATTTATCACCATTGTTTTTTGGAGCACCTTATCACTTTGCACTTTATGGACTCTACTTAATTCATTTATTGATTTATTGTTTTATTTAATGTTTTATTTTGCGCTGCACTAATTTTTTACTTTTTCAGATGAGACAGCCTTGAGTCCGCACCCACGAGGATATGGGGTGCTTTTAAATATAACCAAACGGCTTCCTGGCACCAAGCTTCCCGTTCTTGGTCAATCCGCAACAAAAGGGAAGGTGGCACATACGGATATTCATACCCGTGCTGGGCAGCAACTCTCTGGATCACCAGGCGCTGCAACCTGGCCAAGGTTGGCAATGTTCGTGGGTCTCCTCATCCCGGCAGCACTAATAGTCTGGTGCCCTTCTCAATACGGGAGCAATAAGGGGCACAGGGGTGGTGAGTGGAACAGTAGGAACGGAAATGGACTCGCGACTCCCCAGGTCAGCTGCGGAACATTCACGGACGGCTGCTGAGACCCACGGGACGCACTCTGGCCAGAGCGCTTCTTCCTCCTCCGAGTACCGTGGATGGCACGGGATCCTCCGAGGCCCTGCGATTCCGGGAACCTTGGTTCAAACAAACTTTCCAGTGTGTCCTCATTTTCAGGTAAAGAGTCAAGTTTGGAGGAGTGCAGCTCCTCCGCAGGTAAATAGCCGCAAGGTTTGGCTATAGGAACTTTGGGCCAATCCGGCCAGGAATGTCTGGGAGCTAGGCCTCGACCGCGGCTGTGGGAGGCTGGAGCAGGTTCCACTCCAATCGAGGCATGCCACACGGAGACCGCTGTGGATGTGGTGGTCTCCGAGGTGGTATCAGCCTGTACACTTGTCACGTCCGTCACGCTGGTTGGGTCATCTTCAGTCATAGGGCTTACCTCTGGAGAGCAAGGTGGTGGGGTAGCTGATTGCAAGGTCAAGGTTGATGAGACCGAGATGACCTCTACATTGGGAGCCTCCGGCTCTATGAGCTCCACTGATGGGGATGGCTCCGTCCTTGCGGTCTCCTCCCCTGCGGTGACGACAGCCGTAATGAAATTCACCCTGTACTCCCTTGGAGTCTTTATGGGCGATGTAGCAACGAACAGAGAGGCCCGGCATCTCTGGCACTGGGCGAAAGGCTGAATCTTGACGGACAGCTCCTCGCATTGAGGGCAGGTCAGTCCAAGCATCTCTGTTCCTCCTCTGGACAATAGCACGAACTGTTCTTCTGTGGTCAAGCGAATGACTGTGTCAGTGACAGGCACTCCAGGCGGTGCAAACATGCTGAGGACCCCCCGGTGAGGTAGTTGGGGGCTTCAGCCGTGAAATGACAACACCCGGTTGCAGGAAGGCAGACATCACCACGCGGTTCTCCTTCCCTCTTGCAGATGGGCAGTGCTCTGCTCGCTTGGCGCAAAACTCTATTATACGTCACACGCAGGGGAGGGTGGCTCCTCCCACTTGAAGAACTTGTCCAGACACGTTTCAGGCGCGTGCTGTGCTGCACGTACGCCCAAGCTTAGCTGTGTGAGGTTAACTCCCTCGTAGCCGGACAGTTCCAAATACACGACACTCTTCGCTCTTTAATAAATCGCTACTCACGATTTCCGTTGCCAGAGGTAACAGCCGATATCCCGGACGAGCCCCCACGTGTAGCGCTACTACCTTTTCTACCATCTCCTCAAATGCCATATTTGTGGCCTTGTACCTCCTGCTCCTATGTCTGGTGTTTGCTACCGCCTGGCCTCACTCCTGACTTGAGGTTGCAGCTTGCTGTGTGTCCTCCATGGTGTCTTCACTGTTTTGCATTGACCAACCAAAAAGGGGCTTGGAAAGTACTAGAACGATCATCAGGGGCGGGGAAACGTGAGGAGCTTCTCGCATGCGCAGTGTATAAAGGGATATCGCGTGAGTGAAAACGTCATTCACAGTCTGTAGAAAAAGGCGGAAGAAACGATCGTGTAGTACGACGGTACGTAACTTGATTTTGGACTTTCAAATATTCATTTTATTTTCAAAAAGATAGGCAGATACATGTTTAAACCAGTCACAATAATAACACCTTGCTATACCGTTAACATATACATCAGACCCCTAGGTTAAACAAGAAAAATAAAAGAGAAGAAACCCATGGTGTAGTCTTCCATATTTAAACCTTAACTTATCAAAAATATGGGAGCTGCAGTGGCTCAACGCGATTGGCACTGCGCTGACAAGCCATTCACCTCTGCTAGGGGTTCGGATCCTGGTCTCGGCTACATGTGAATTGAGTTTGGTGGTCTCAGCCCGGCTCCCGGTGGGTGTGCTATGCGAGGTAAGCCTGCGCTTAGTACGCCCACCCCCCTCCCACAAAAACCACCACACTTACACACGCACTCGAAATTGGGTTAACATGCACGCACTTTGACCACGCGGTCTCTAAAAAGAGAGGCGAAGGACTAACGGGGCTGGTTGAGCGGGCTAATCCTCTCACTCCCTTATAGGGAGTCCCTCTGCCTCGTTGGGCTTCAAAGCGGAGCAGGTAGGGCGGGCTGTGTGGGAGGACCCCCTCACACACCCGCCATTGCCACCTGGGGCATGGAGAAAGGTGGCAGATTGCCTCTGGGGGAGGCCTGCCTACTCCCAACTCCTGCAGTCCGGCTCCTCTCTCGAGTACACGCACAAAATACACTTAAAAAAAAAAAACGTATCAAAAATATTCCTTCCCTTCCTGTTCTCCTACAGTCAGGGGTTACCTTGGCACTGGCTACCCCTTAAAACAAGCATCGCCTGCCTGATATCTTAACCCCCTAAATCCCCCCCTTCCCCCCAAAAAAAACCCTACCCCCCCATCTCCCTCACTCTAAAACCCCCCCTTCCTTCAAACCACCTGACAGGAGGTTGACCCTATCCATATTTTATGCCCTTGCCCTATTCATGTCTCCTGAATATTTACTTCATCTTTGAGGAGATTTCCCGCCTCCTCAGAAGCCACAAAGGAGTTCCAGAGCGCCCAAATCTCTAAATACCTTTCCTGTTGTTGATGTGAGGAAAGGACCAAGTCCTCCAGCCTGCTTATCTCCTTCACTTTACAGGCCCACATTTGTATTGTTGGAGATGTTGTTGATTTCCATTTCAATGGTATGCAAGCCTTTGCAGCATCTAGTAAATGGCAGATGAGAGATTCTTTATATCTTTTCTCTGGCATGTCATTCACATGTAGGAGGCAAAGTGCTGAGTCTTCCTTTATGTTTAAATCTGTAAAACGTTGAATAATTCATATGATCTCTAGCCAGAAGATTTTCAGCTCAGGACAATCCCAGAAGATATGTAGCATTGTACCTTTGTCCTTCTGACATCTCCAACATATGTCTGGGACATCTGGGAAAATTGTATTTAGTTTTTCTGGTGTTTTATACCATCTAGTAAAAATCTTGAAGTTAGTTTCTTGTACTCTAGTACACCTTGTTGTCTCGTGCATCAACCTACACATCTTCTGTTGCTGTTCCTGACCGAAACTCCTCCCCATTTCTCTCTCCCATTCTCGGGTTCATTTTAATGAAGATCCTTCTGGCTGTGTTATTAATAGTCCATAACACACCAAGAGTGTATGGGCTATTACTCCCTTTCCATTACAGAGCTTCTCAAAACCGGTGAGAGGTCTGATAAACCTATCTGGATCTGGAAGTACGCTAAAGAAATTAGCAAGTTGGAGCGCATTCCAAAATTTAAGCCCAAATCTGCTCCCTTGATCAGTCATTTCCTCTATTGTTGACCAGGCCCTGTTCTGGATGAGACTGGATGCATAAATGCATCCAATGTCAACCAAGTGTCGAAAATAATTTCCTTCGCATCCTGGTTGGAATATAGGGTTACCTATTATCGGGTACATCGGCGAGGTTGCAGAGACTATCCCCAGGGTGGGGAACAACGTCAAGCAAAGCTTAGCCGCGTTTCCCACCACCGGGTGTTCCCTCATTTCTCTAGGCAGTACCGAGTAACACCAGGAGGATCCGCTTAATGAGATCTGTGATTGGGCTTGTTCTATCTGGACCCATAGTTTAGTCTCCCTATGTCTGTTCCAGTCTATAATTCTGTTAAGGTGTACTGCCTGATAATATTTCCGTACATCCAGTACTGATAGACCTCCTTGTGCCTTAGTAAGGGTCAATTGTTTACGCTGTATCCTCGGGTGTTTGTGTGCCCATATAAACTCAAATATTATCCTCTGGCACTGTTTAAAAAAGCTTAAAGGAATATATACTGGCAATGCTTGAAATAAATATAAGAATTTAGGGAGTATACTCATCTTTATGATGTTACAACGCCCTAACCAAGTGTGATGGCCCGGATTCCATTTATCTAATAACCGCTTAACCTTTTGTAATAGGGATGGGAAATTTAACTCAAAAATCTTTGCTACATTTGTTGGGATAAGGGTGCCTAAATACGTTAGGGCTCTATCTATCCATTTAAACTTGAAGTTTTTCTTCAACTGTATTATCGCTGTTTGTGGGAGATTAACCGACATTGCCTCGGATTTATTAAAATTAATACGTAGGTTTGAAATCAAACAATATCGTTCAAATTCTCACATCAGTTTCATGATTGTAAACACCGGATTACTGAGTGTAAATAACATGTCATCTGCGTATGCCGAGATTTTACACTGCATATTCTTTATTTGTATTCCTCCTATATCCTGGTTCAAACGTATCATACAGAGAAAAGGTTCCAGCGACAGGGCGAGTAGTAGTGGGGACAGGGGACATCCCTGTCGTGTCCCGTTTGATATGTCAATATTTTCTGAAAGTATTCCATTGACCCTTACTCAGGCCGATGGACAGGAGTAGATGGCAGAAATCCATTGTAGTAATTTACTACCAAAACCTATATACTGCAGTAATGCCTGCATATAGTTCCAGTTCACCCCGTCAATGGCCTTTTCAGCATCCGTATTCAGGAATACCGATTGCGTCTTAGTTATATTCACTATCTGAAGTAGGTTAATGGCTTTTGTGGTATTATCCCGGGCCTCCCGTGCCGGGATAAATCCTACCTGATCTAGATGTATAAGATTCGGTAAATATATTTGGATCCTGTTCGCCAAGATCTTTGCGAATAGTTTAAGATCCTGATTTAGAAGGGAAATTGGGCGAAATTGGACTTCCACAAAGAGCCGGGTTTTTCCCCTCCTTCGGTATCAATGCGATATATGCTAGCAAAGTTTCTTTTGTTAACGATGCTGAGGCCCCCAATGCATTAAATAGTTTAGTCATATAGTCCACTAATGAGGGGAGCAGTGTTCTATAATATTGGGCTGTAAGACCATCCGGGCCCGGCGCTTTCCCCAATTTCATCGCTCCCACCGCTTCCTCTACTTCTTTTTTAGTGATAGGTTCCTCTAATTTCTCCCTGGCTCCTTCCGGAAGTCTAGGCATTAATGACTCCGAGAGGTATTTCTCTATCTGGTTTGTTGTAAGGGGACTACTCTGCAGATTATACAAAGCATGGTAAATATTTTTGAAATTCTTGAGCTATATCCTGTGGTTTCATAACCTTTGAATTATTAGATGTAATGATCTGAGGGATATAGTTACTTTAGCTTCTGGTCTCGCAGGGCTCTGGCTAGCAGTTTCCCACATTTGTCCCCTGATTCATGTGAGATTCTCCTTCATCTTTGTATGTCCGCCTTTGCCTTATAATAGAGGATATCTGTAATTTGTGTTCTTTTTCTAGCAAGATCTCTCTCTACTGATATAGAGCCTGTCTGCTTATGCTTCCCCTCCAATAGAGTTCTTCCAGAAGACCTTTAAGCTGTTTTGACCTTTCTCTCTTGATCCTGGCCCCATGTTTTATCAACACCCCCCTGATAACCGCCTTGTGCACTTCCCATATTATTCCTGGATCGCAGTCGAGGGTGTCATTAGTCTCGAAGTAGAAATTTATCTCCTTGGTCACGTCTATCAGGACCTCTTTATCTCGTAATAAACTCTTGTTTAATCTCCAATGATTAGATCTAGATTTGGAAAAATCTTGTAAATCATATGTCAGAAAAATAGGTGCATGGTTAGGGTTGCCACCTTTTTGTCAAGCCAAAGCCGAACACATTAGCAGCGCGCGCCAATATATATATATATATATATATATATATATATATATATATTGTGACAGGAAGTCAAGTAAATCTGTGGGTGTTGTCACAGACGGGACATACATTTCTGCCTTGTTTAGACAATACACCAATTGTTATTAGGCGTCGGCTGCAAAAGTAGCCAGAAAAGATCTAAGGGCGTTGGAAAACTTCAGCTGTTCAGAATGAGGCAATTAAGGCCTCTATAAGTAATCCAGAGGATTACCACTGATTTGCTGCATCCTGAGGCTTTGTGAGGAAGGAGAGCAGTAGCTGAAAGTCTTCTGAGGAGGTGAGGAGGTGATTGATTTTTCTGTGTGATAAAAATCAAAAAGAGACTTGCTTTTCTGCTGTATGACCAGCAGTGTCTGCCCTGCACTAGGCTGTGCCAGACTCCTAGATAGGTTCCTGTGTGGTGAAGGTAGATGCCCCAAGTGGCCAGGGTTTATTTTATGTTTGATTTTGTTTATGCTGTTTGGATGCTTGCACTTGTTTCCAGCAAGATGGACGAATAAACCCAAATCTTTGTTTTTCAACCGTTTTCGACTGCCTTTCTGTATAAATTCAGTGTGTAGTGAACCCATCCAGGGGGTCACACACCCTGCTACCGAGCTAACCCCTTACACATGGTGGAGAATGCAGGCAGTTAAAGTAATCCCAAAATGGAGGAGATACTGAAACAGCTGGCTATAGCAAATGCAAATCAACAGCAGACGAATGCAGGTTTGCAGCGGAGCCTTGCAGCTCAACAACAGGCTCACGCAGCTCAACAACAGGCTCACCAAGAGAGCATGGCAGCTCAACAACAGGTTTACCAAGAGAGCATGGCAGCTCAACAACAGGCTCACCAAGAGAGCATGGCAGCTCAACAACAGGTTCACCAAGAGAGCCTTGCAGCTCACCGAGAGAGCATTGTGGGAACAGAGACACCAGCAGCAAATGGAGGCCATCGTGAAACAGCTTCAGAGACAGCAGACCGAGGCTGGTAGTCAGGCCAGTAACATACCGACTTTTCGGGTACGACACTTATTGCCAAAGATGACTGCAGATGAGGACCCTGAGATGTTTCTGACCACGTTTGAGAGATCAGCGGAAAGAGAGAGTTGGCATAAAAAACAGTGGGCTGGACTAGTGGCCCCCCTATTATCTGGAGAAGCCCAAAAAGCATATTTTGATTTGGAGCTGGCAGACACGAAAAACTATGAGCGATTAAAAGAGGAAATATTGGCATGTTTCGGTGTAACCCTGGATGTCCGCGCTCAGCGGGTCCACAATTGGAGTTATCAGCAGAGGAAGCCACCACGGTCGCAGATGTATGACCTCATCCATTTGGCTAGGAAATGGCTGCAGCCAGAAACTCTGTCTGGACCAAAAATTTTGGAGCGAGTAGTCATGGACAAATTTCTTAGGTCTCTTCCTAACCCCCTGCAGAAATGGGTGAACCATGGTGGTCCAGAAACCGCAGACAAACTTGTAGACCTGGTCGAAAGGTACCTAACAGAGAATTTGTCCTCTTCCACCAGAGACGCACAGACTTTCCACCCTAAGACCAGACCCTCCCCACCTATAGGTAAGACTGCATCAAGGGATGGGGGTGGAGAGAGGGACCAAGGAGCAACTAGAGGAATTATCGGGACTACTGCTAATGTTTGGCGAGAGCGGCCTGGAAGATCCATGCCACAGGAGAGGACCAGAAGGTTGATTTGTTACCGTTGCTGGGAAGAGGGACATGTAGCAGCGGTTTGCCCAGCGGGTGATGAACCCATGCAGTGTGACTTTCTGACAGAGAGACGACAGTCCCTTTTTGCAACCACATGACCTGCAGTAAAGGGAAATGAGAAACCTTTATATAGAATGTGCTTAGATGGTAAAAATGTTGTGGTATTGTTGGATTCAGGTAGCCTGATCACCTTAGTGAAAAGTGATCTAGTGCTGGGAAAAACCTTACATCCTAGGAAAATGGCTGTAGTTTGTGTACATGGGGACACTTGAGAATATCCGGTGACTACGGTTTCCTTTGAAACCTCCCTCGGTAACTTGTGTCACCAGGTGGGTTTAGTTCCAAACTGCCACATGACGCCATTGTGGGAAGGGATTTCCCAAAATTCTGGGAACTCTGGGACTGGCCAGATTCCCCAGTAGGTGGTTCTTCTGAGTCTAAACCATCTACTCCAGAAACCTATAACTGTGAGGATTCTCCTGAGTTTCCATTCTCAGTATTAGCAGGGGAAACACCAGTCCCTAGGGAGGAGCCTGCTACCTCAGAAGAGGAACAGCGGCCGATAGGGTTTGATGACCTCGAGGTGCACAGAGAAAATGTTGTCACTGAGCAATTGAGGGACCCCACATTGCTAAGAGCCAGGGAGAATGTAGTGAAGATAGATGAGGAGTTAGTTAACCCTGATGAGAGGGTTGCCCTCCCTTACTTCATTATTGAAAGGGACCTGTTATATCGAGTGTCACAGAGGATAGAGGACACCATTGAGCAACTGGTAGTGCCTAAACCGTACCGCAAGATGGTTTTGGAACTGGCCCATGGTTTACAAACTTTTATTGAAAAAATAGAAAGTGGTACAGATCTATATATATATAAAAAAAGACAGTGTCATTATAAAAAATGCGGTTAGTACAGATCAGAAACAGAACCATTATATGGCACAGCAAATCACATAAAGGTTACAAGCATCTTCAGAGATAGAGGACAACACTATGAATCAATGAGCAAAGTTAAAGACTAACCGTATCAGAAGGGGCATATTATATTGATGGATTTAGACTGTGTTGAAAAACAGGGGGGAATATTCAGACCAGGGGGACCATTTGTTGTTAAAGATGTGCATAGTGTTTTGTAGTGTGTGGGATATTTTTTCCATCAAGTTTATCTCATTGATCCTGGGTTTGAGTGGGCCTAGGAGAAATGTTGGAGATTTCCATTGGGATGCTATCAGCCAGTGTATGGCGACACAAATTGTATGGATAAGCCTCATATGGCATGTGGAAAGGCCAGTGATTGGGGAAAAAATTAAACAATTATGTATTGTCAGGACAATTGTTTTATCTGAAATTTTTGAGGCAAAATTTTCCAGCTGTGACCAAATGTTCTTGACTCTGTCACAGAACCAAAAAACGTGGGGAAATGAACCAAAAGTGTCGCAACCTCTAAAGCAAGAGGGGGAAACTGAGGGGAAAATGGAATGGAGTTTGGTCGGAGTATAATACCATCTTATAAACACTTTTAGGGCTGTCTCCTTGATTGCGATAGATTTGGTGCATTTGTGTAGATTAATTATACAGTTATCCCAGTTTACTGAGGAGTAAGTGAAGTTTAGGTCATGTTCATTTCGTCATATAAGTTAGTTTAATACTCATATACTGCAATGGTTAGTTGAGGAAAAAGTTTATAAAGTTATGTATGCATAAAGGTATTATGTAACATGTGTCCACACTCTTTGTGAATCAATTAATGATAGTCCTTGCACTTCCTCTAATATGCTGTTCTTTGTGTGGAGTGATTTCACAGTATAGCTGTTTGTTCATTCAAATGCTGATTGGAGCTGTCTGTGATTTCCCCCTAAGGTATTGTACTCACCAAAAAGTAGTACTTTAAAAGCATTGGATACATCCACTGGTGGTAATCACTCATCGGTTCTCCTCCTCTGGTGTATAGTGATGATCCGTACGCTCTTCAATCAGTGTAGCTTGGCAATCCAAACACTTTTCAGAAACTTGCCTTCATATCCTGGTGCTCTTCTTTGTCAATGTTATTTATAAAAAATAAAGGAGCTCAGTATAGATTCATTGCTAAAGGAATAGTCTGCAGGAACTTTAATTTGTGTCCAGTAACCACAGCAAGTGTGAGGAAATCCTTTCATAGTGAAGAAATCCCTGGTTGTCCCCAGATCCAGTGTCCCATTGGAAGATTTACCAACTCGTATTGTTCATAAAAGGTGAATATATCAGCTTTCAATGGCTATAACCCAGCCTCCAGAGCAGATGGTATCTTCTGTGTGAGTATTACTCACTCAGTAGTTCCTGCAGACTATTCCTTTAGCAATGAATCTATACTGAGCTCCTTTATTTTTTATAAATAACATTGACAAAGAAGAGCACCAGGATATGAAGGCAAGTTTCTGAAAAGTGTTTGGATTGCCAAGCTACACTGATTGAAGAGCGTACGGATCATCACTATACACCAGAGGAGGAGAACCGATGAGTGATTACCACCAGTGGATGTATCCAATGCTTTTAAAGTACTACTTTTTGGTGAGTACAATACCTTAGGGGGAAATCACAGACAGCTCCAATCAGCATTTGAATGAACAAACAGCTATACTGTGAAATCACTCCACACAAAGAACAGCATATTAGAGGAAGTGCAAGGACTATCATTAATTGATTCACAAAGAGTGTGGACACATGTTACATAATACCTTTATGCATACATAACTTTATAAACTTTTTCCTCAACTAACCATTGCAGTATATGAGTATTGGACTCATAAGCCATTTGATAGGCTTTTTTTAGCGCTGTTAATGTTTTATTAATATTTCTTAATAACACATCGTTTTTTATGTCACTATTTTATTATAATAGCTGCTTTTCTACTGCATAAAACAATCATACATTTAACCCCTTTTTTCCATTGAGCGCTGGGATCAGAATCATCCGTAGGTTTTTTCTGATAAATTTTTTACAATATAAGTTAGTTTATTATGGTCTGTGTTGTTGGTCAAGGTGGTGTATAGTTCTGAAATAAATCCTTTTTTCCTGGGAGAGATAAGACAGAGTTTTTCAAAATGAGAGGGAGATTGGGTGTTCGTGGTCTTGAAATGAGTGTCAAAAAATTGTTTTATAAGAAGGAAATTATCAAATTCCGAGTCTGGGATCTGGTATTTTGTTTTCAGTGACGAGAAGGGGATGAAGTTCATACCTACTATACATTTTTTAAGTGAGGTGATGTTATTGGCTATCCACCAAGTAAGATCTACTGGGGTATTATGTTTAAATTTTGGGTCACCTAAAAATGTAGCAAACGGGGGGGATTTAGAGGTGAGATTATATTTTTCGTTATGAAGTTTCCATAAGTGATAAGAGTGCGCGACTATCTGATTTCGGGAGTTTAGGGTTGGGGTTGGGATATTATTCCCCCAGAGAATACCTGAGATGGTGAATGGGGCTATTGAGGTTTTTTCAAAAACTATCCAGGGAATCTTGGATTGCGGGATATGCCATTGTGCCATTTGGGTCCATCTTGCTGAAAGGTAATATAGCCAAAGTCTGGGAGGCCGAGGCCGCCACACCTCTGGGATCTATGTAAGATCAGTCTAGAAGAACGGGGATGAGAGTCTGACCAAACAAATTTGTTTATATCGGATTGGAATTCGGTGATAAGAGATTTATTTATTCTAATGGGGAGTGCTCTAAATAGATATAATAATTTTGGGAGAAGTGTCATTTTGATCGCTGTGATTTTACCAAGGAACGAGATTTTAAAAGATTTCCACATTTTTTGTGTCGTTCTTAGTTTTTGCATCATTGGGATGTAGTTTTTAACTGCTAATTCACTGAGATTAGGGGTGAGGTGAATGCCTAGGTATGGAAGGGAGTCTGGAGTGTAGGAGAAATCGAAGGAGGAGCGTATGGAATCTAATTCCGGGTGGGGGATGTTAATGGGCATGCCTATCGATTTGGATACGTTGACAGTGAGGCCTGAGATAGATGCGAATATGGTGAGGGTTTGTAGTAGATTAGGTAGGGTGGTTTCCGTTTGTGACAAGAATAATAGCATGTCATCAGCATACATGCTTAATTTATAAGTGTTAGGGCCTGATGAGTAACCTTTAATTTCGGGATTGGTAAGGATTGCTTTGGAGAGTGGTTCTATTGCTAGCGCAAAAAGTAAAGGGGAAAGGGGGCAGCCCTGTCTAGTACCTCTGCCTACCTTGAAAAACTCTTACAGCCTGGGAGACGTATTCTAGTGGAAGGGTTATGGTAAAGTGCATGGAATGCGTGTAGAAATTCGCCAGTGAAGCCATATTTCTGCAGTATAGTGTCCAAGAATGACAAGTGGACACTGTCGAAGGCTTTGTTTATGTCAAGGCTGAGCAACAGAATTGGGTTAGAATGTACATTGGCGTCTTGAATAATATTCATGACTAGTCTGATATTGTCTGTGATTTGTCTTCCCGGGATAAAGCCTGATTGGTAGGGGGAAATAAGAGTGGGGATGATTGAAGAGAGTCTGTTAACTAGGAGTCTACTAAATATTTTGAGGTCATTATTTATGACTGAGATTGGTCTGTAATTTTGGGGGAGTGTATGGTCTTTGTTGGGTTTTGGGATTAAGGACATATTAGCAAGTAGCATTTCATCTGGGAAGTGATCTCCTTTCAGGACAAAGTTTCTTCAGGTAAGGGACTAATAGTTGTGAGTATTGTTTATAATAAAGTGATGAGAATCCATCTGGGCCTGGGGCAAAATTTTTCTTGAGAGTTTTAATGATTTGATCTAATTCCTCATCTGTGCATGGCATATTGAGATTGTCTATATGTGTTTGTTTGAGTTTCGGGAAAGGAAGATTGTTCAACCAAGTAGACGCGGAGGTGGGAGGGGTGGAGTTTGGGGCGGATAAAAGGTCTGAATAAGGGGGCGCATGCGCGAAGCTCGTGATGGAAGATGCGTCCTTCTAGAGCTCCGCACTCCCCGCCACTATAACGGGCTCTGACTAACGATCTGGACCGCCCAGCAACCCCATTCTTTCCAGCAATCCCCTCCGGTAATCACCAGGCACCTCCCGGAATGGTCCTGACCGGACATCGAGGCAAAACGAAGCCTAAACCCATTAAGGAGGCCTTGGCCCACGCCTCGTCCAAGATGGCGGCGAAGGCCTTGGCTAAGCAGCTCGCGGTCTCCCCAGACAGATCCATCCGTGCTGAAAGTGAGGACGATGAGGACATCGAAGCACACCCCAGTGAATCAGCTACTATACCGCCATCAGGTATGTCACAAGGGGACTTCTTTAAATATATGGAGGCCATGCTTCACAAAGCACTCAAAACCACCTCGGATCAGATCACCAATAGGCTGTCCCGGGAGATCAGAGAGCTTGGTCAACGTACATCAGACCTCGAATCTCGGGTGGATGACATTGAACTAACCCTCCAGGAACAGGCCCAAGAGCAGGCGGCTCTCCGTGAGGAGAACGCCACGCTTCTTTCTCGTTTAGAGGACGCCGAAAACCGCTCTCGCAGGTCCAATTTGCGTATCCGCAACATCCCTGAAACTGTAGATGACCTGCAATCCTTCTCTACAGCCTTGTTCCAAGAGCTTGCACCCTCCATCCCAATTGAACGCCTGGAGTTCGATAGGATGCATAGGGCCCTAACCCGTCGCCAGCAAGATGGCCCCCCCCCCCCCCCGGGACATTATCATCAAGCTGCATTTCTTTTGCACGAAGGAACAATTGCTTGCCGCCGTCCCTGCTCAGTCATCAGAGACTAACTTGCCCCGCACCCCTGCCCGTGATGCCACTCATCCGTACTCCTTCACCCCAAGGAGAACACAGCAGGGTCCCTCCTCAGTCCGCAAGGGGACCCCTGCTCGCTCACATAGAGATGGAGCTCCTGACCGTCAATTGTATTCGCCTCACTGAAGAGGCTTGTTTAACTTCATTTTTTTTCTTGCAGGTCTCTCCCCCTTTCCTTTTTTCGTTGTATCTTGTTTTCTTCCCCAGTGCCGAACTTAACTAATACTCAGATGATGCTTGTTGCCCTGCACTGCTCCACCTGCGGAAGATCTAGATGAAGCTAGGAGAGACTGCCAGCATTGGTTCTCCACTCCATTCTCCCGGAGAGAGGCTACCACAATCCGGTGAAACCTGCAGGAGTTGCTCAGGTCCAGTCCTCTATTTTTTTTTGCTATCTACCATTTTTTTTTCTTTTTTATGCCTTTTATTTTTTTTTATATATGCATATACATTCAGGCATGTTCTCCATTTAGTTTTGAGTCTGCTCGCCTCGGGCCGCGACTTTTTGTGGCCTGGAGTGAGTATGACACATTTTTGCACTCACCTACCAGGTTCATTTTTAAGCTATACCTATGCATTATGTGTGTTACAAATACAACCCTATCACCACAGGTATAGTTCCATTCTTACAGTTATTAATGGTTGTTTGGTTCACCATCAGGAGCCTCCTGGTTCCTACTATGTGCTCTGCATTGTGTCCCCCCACGGGACTTATGTCTCAGGAATAATGCTTCCCCCTCCCACCCTCCTTTCCCTATCCTTCCCAACTTACCTTAATCTTCCCTAGATCCTCTCCCTGCCCCCAAAACGCCATATCCTCCTTTACCTTCCCTTACCCTCCCTCGCCCATGCTCCCTTCCCTACCCCGCTACACCCTTGAGTGTCCCCCTGAGAAAATGGGTTATTTTAACACCCAGGTCTGGGACCAGGTGCTTATCCTCTGTTATATGACGCTATACATACTGCAAGTGTTAACCAAACACACCCTTGGTTTAGTTTGAAAACGTTACTTAAAGGGGAGTTCCACCCACAATTTCACTTTTTAAATATAAATACCCCTGTAATACACAAGCTTAATGTATTCTAGTAAAGTTAGTCTGTAAACTAAGGTCCGTTTTGTTAGGTTGTTACAGCATTTAAATAGTTTATAATCTAGAAATAGACCGTGGCCATCTTAAGTGTGGGCATCATGTATGACTTCCTGGATTTCAGCTTTGCATATCTCGCACATGCTCAGTGCACAAGCAATGTAATAGGTTTCAGTCAGGTTTGCAAGGACTACTGGGAAACATGATGCCTATCCCAGAAACCCTTGCAAATAGCCTAGGCAAATAAGGAGGAGGAAGTAATGAAGGACTACAAAATAAAGGTATTTACAAGCAACAAATTAAATAAAAATTGTCCATTCTGAACACTATGAGATTAGAGCATGCAGCACAGACAAACATAAAAAAATGGGTGGAACTCCACTTTAAGTTATCATTTTTGTTTTTTACTTTTTGTTGTTAGGAATATGCTTGATTTGAAGTTACTGTATGCTATTCCTTTCACGTATTCATATGATACGCAATCTTTACATCCCCCGTTCGTGGCGGGGAGCAGTCATTGCTCCCCCTTTCTACGGTGCACCCACCCCCGTGCTGGCTGGCTGGCCGGTGTTCGGTGCACTATTTGGTCGGGCGACAGAGTTTGACTTTCACCCTTCCTGATGTTTACTGGTTTGCCCTACGAACCCTCCCCTTCCCTTTCTTCCTCCTCCTTGTCTCACCTTTCTTCTCTCTTCTCTTTCCCTGTCGGCGTGGTCGGGGTCCCCTGGTGAGGCCTCAGAATAGTAATCTTTTCAGCCTTAAATGGCCCCCCTGAATGTTCTTTCCCTGAATGTCAAGGGCCTGAACTCTCCTAACAAGAGGGTTAAGGTGTTTCAAACATTTGCCTCCTTGAAGGCTGACATAGTGGCCCTCCAGGAAACTCATTTTTCTGACCGCAATACTCCAAAATATTTTAGCCCTAAATACCCTCAGGTGTTTACTGCCTCAGCTAGTACAAAACACCGAGGTGTCCTCATTGCCCTACATCACTCACTCCCCTTTACAGTGACCTCAGAAATAAAAGACCCTGAAGGCCGCTACATTATATTGATTGGTTTGCTCCAAGAAGTAGAGGTCACTCTTGTTTCCTATTACGCCCCAAATACCAACCCAATTCCCTTTTTTTCACACCTGTTTCAGGTCCTACGTTCCCATTGCAAGGGCACTCTGTTCTTATGCGGTGACTCGAATTTGATACTACAGCCCCACCTGGACAAATCCCCTTATGCTCCTGATCAATACTCTCCCTCCCTGCGCTTTCGGAAACTTCTCCAACAGGCCTCCTTACTTGACTCATGGCGGGAATGTAATCCAACCAAGAAAAACTACACATTTTATTCTTACCCCCATAAGTCATTTTCCAGGATTGACCATATTTTTGTATCGGTGGCCTCCTCTCCTATTTTGCTTAACTCCACCATCCAGCCTATTACCTGGTCTGACCACTGTGCAGTATTAACCTCAGTCTCGTCCTTGATTCCACGCTCTAAAGATCGCACCTGGTGTATGAATGAAGCCCACCTTACTAACCAGTCCTATTGTTTTGATATCCAGATTGCCCTGACAGAATATCTTAAGCACAATTCCACACCTGAAATTTCCCCAGTTCTCTTATGGGAAGCGCACAAGCCAGTAATTAGGGGTAAGTGTATCTCGGTGTCGACCCACTTAAATCGTGATAGGAAATTACAGCTAGCCCAACGAGAACACGACTTTCACCAATGCTTCCTCCGGTTTCAATCCTCCCCCTCTGGACCCCATAGGATAGCTATGGAAAGGGCCAAGGTGGACTTGGACCTGTTGCTGGCCGAGTCGGCAGATATGGCCATCCGCAGGTCCGCCCACACCATTTATACCAAGGCCAACAAACCTGACACCTTCCTGGCATTACGCCTCCGCCGTCCAGATAAAACCCATGTCCCTATCCGGCTTCGTACGGATAGGAATTCATTTACTAGCAACCCTGTTAAGGTTTTAGCGATTTTCTGTCGGAAACTAGAAGAATTGTACAAGGCCCAGTCTTCTTTCTCATCGGCTGAAGCTGAAGCTTTGTTCCAAGACGTCTCCTTGCCAGTTTTGTCGGATTCCAATCGTGAGCTTTTGGATAAATCTATAACGGTAGAGGAGGTCATTTCGGCTATAAAAACCCTTAAGCCCCATAAGAGACCTGGTCCAGACGGACTCTCGAGCAACTACTATAAAAAATTAGTTGTTACCCTGGCCCCACTTCTCTCTAAAGCTTTTAATGCAATCCTGCAACAGCATTCGTTTGGCCGAGACACTTTGACAGCCATTATAGCGATGATACCTAAACCCAACTCAGACAATACCATCTGGTCCAATTTTAGACCTATCTCGCTACTCAATTTAGATATCAAGATATTAGCCAAGATTATGGCCTTACGTCTTAATCCCATCATAGGAGGAATGATACACAAAGACCAGGTGGGTTTTATTCCCTGCCGCCAAGGTAGTGATAACATTCGCAGAGTGGTCCTGCTTCAACATGTTGCTAGAAGCCGTAAAATCCCCATGCACCTGCTGTCCCTCGACATCAGGAAAGCATTTGACACAGTTTCATGGCCCTATCTAAATTTTATACTCTCTCGATGGGGTTTCGGCCCACATTTTTTACAATGGATGGGCTCCCTCTATAGCCACCCACAGGCATATGTCAAATATTCGGGGTTCCGCTCTGATAGCTTCCAAATTGGTAGGGGCACTAGGCAAGGCTGCCCCATATCCCCTCTACTCTTTGCCTTGGCAATAGAACCACTGGCTGCCCTGATTAGGTCCAGCCCTGAAATTAAGGGACTAGAAATTGCCTCTACCTCTCACAAGATTTGTCTATTTGCAGACGACACTCTCCTATTTGTAACTTCCCCCCGTCTAACCCTCCCAAGTCTACTACGAATTCTCGATAAATTTGCTAAAATCTCAGGTCTAGAAGTTAATCAATCTAAATCGCGGGCTCTCAATGTGTCTCTCCCTGATGACGAGGTTGCTCACCTCCAAGAATATTTCCCATTCACCTGGTCCACTGTCTCCCTGCCATATTTAGGCATAAAGCTGACGGGCGACCCAGCTTTCCTTTTTCGGTCCAATTACCTCCCCATGTTGGCACAGCTATCGTCTTTACTAGAATCTTGGAAACCCTTGTGTGTGTCCTGGATGGGCAGAGTTGCTGCTGTTAAGATGTCCCTGCTCCCTAAATTACTTTATCTTTACAGAGTCCTCCCGATAGCAGTCCCATCATATTATCATAGAGTTATTCAATCCCGAGTCTTCCAATATATTTGGGGCCCTATTAAACCACGGGTTTCCAGATCCATTCTTCTCCGCAACAGGCTTAGCGGGGGACTTGGGATTCCCAATTTTCTTCGTTATTATCAGGCTTCCCAGCTAGCCCAAATCACTTTGCTTCATGCGTCCACTGAAATCCCTATATGGGTCGGTTTGGAAGCCATCTATATTTTTCCCCTATTGGTCCACAATTTGCTATGGTTACCATCATCGGTCCGCACCTCCATTAAAAACCCGGTCACGCGTCACTCGCTCAGACTTTGGGACTCTTTACGTTCCCCTTTCCATTTAGTTTCCGCCCATGCCCCCTTACTTTTGTTTTTTGGCCACCCACTTTTTTATCCTGCTTTTGTAGAACCGGAGTCCTTCCGGTTTTGGTCCCAAACGGGGCTATGTCGGATAAGCGATATAGTGAATAAAACCACTTTGAAAACTTTTTCAGAGCTCCAGACCCAAGTTAAGTTACCCTCTGTCGAATACTTTCACTACCTCCAAATATCCCACTTCACTCGTACAGTGGTGGGTGCTTGTTCCTCATTTGACGGTATGTCCTTCTATGAAAATATATGTAACTCAGATCCACATGCTCCCGGCATTATCTCACGGATCTATAGCCATCTCACGACCCCGCCTTCTAAAACTCCCTCTATATGCTGCACAGTGGTCCAAGGACCTACAAATAGCTTTGGAACCAGAGGACTGGGCAAATATCTGGGCCCGCACTAAGTCCTCCACTCAAAATGTGGTGGCCATGGAAGCCAACTATAAAGTCCTCATGCGGTGGTACCTGGTCCCGGCTAGGATAGCTAAATTCTCACCTTTGTATTCTCCAGTATGTTTCCGGGGTTGTGGAGAGAGGGGGTACCCATGAACATATTTGGTGGTCATGCCCCATTGTACAACAGTTCTGGAAGCTGATATTCCGTATGGCCTCTACCCTCTTACACGACACCCTCCTCCCTGACCCAGCTTTGGCCTTATTGAATCATATTTGTGGTGATTATACCAGAGCCCAAATTCGCCTCCTATTACAACTGACCACAGCTGCTAAACAAACAATAGCCAAGGCCTGGAAAACCTCCAAACTACATATAGCCGAAGTTAAACACAGAGTGACCCAAGCAATGATCCATAGCAAGACCAAAGCAATTGTTCTGGACTGGATTCCACAGCATGATAAAGTATGGTCTCCATGGGTGGAATTTTTTCTCCCTCCTGACTTCGTAGCCACCTTCCCTATCCCATGATTGTCGTGATGTTCTCATAAATTGACACAATGGCCCATTGGGGGCGCACCCGTCCGCGCTGACACACTCTTTCTTTCTTTTCTTTACTTTTTCCTCCTTTCACCCTCCTTCCTTCCATCTCCCATTTCTACATCTCCCCTTCCCTGCCCTGGTCTCCTAGGGCTCCCCCCCCCTTATGTTGAAAATTATTGTCTTATGCACTAGGGTGATACGGTTACCCGTGACCCCCCATTAGCCTTCAGTTCTCTATCCTTGAATGTGTTGAGTACGGATTATTGTTCTATGCCACCTTATGGAATAGAAACGTGTGCTTTGTAATCCTAGGTTTATTTGTCTTTAACCACTATGTTCCCACATAACCCTAGTATAACACCTTCTCCCACTATGTTGCACTTAATCCCTTGTAAAGTAATCCCGGAAGGTCCTCCCGGTACTGTATGTACACGTTAATACTATCATATACCATTGTATCTCCACAATTGTTTTAAGCGGAAATGTTTATTTTCTTTTTACTCTGTACTCTTTATTTTTACAATAAAAAATTTGAACAGAAAAGGTCTGAATAAAATGTTGTGAAGATCGAGAGTACTTCTTTTGGGTGTGTGACTACTTGGTTAGTGTTATTCTTCAGTTTATAGATATGGGTAGGTTTAATAGACTGGTTAAGTTTGCGGGCAAACATTGCGGAATATGAGTTGCTGGAGAGGAGAAACCTAGCTTTTGACCATCTGAGAGTCTTTTCTGCTTTGAAGGATAGTAGTGCATCTAATTTGTTGCGTTTGAGAGAGATAATTTTAAAGGTGTCTGGGTCATGTGTGCGTGTATGGTCTTTGTACAGGTTATGGAGGTCCTTCGTGAGGGAGATTATTTTTTCAACATTTTTTTTGTTACGTTGGGCTGAGCGTCTGATAAGGTGGCCTCTTATTACTGCCTTGTGTGCTGACCAGAGGGTGGCTGCGGAAATTTCTGGGGTGGCATTAAGAGCGAAATATTCCTTGATCTCTGAAGCAATTTCCTGTTGGTGATTAGGGTCTGTTAAAAGGGATTCGTTCAACTTCCAGGAATAGGGGGTGGAGGAGAGGCCTATAAATTTTGTGCTAAGAGTGACTATTTGATGGTCTGACCAGGTGCAAGGGTGAATACTAGCGTCAAGAGAGTTTGCCAAAATAATTGGGGTGCAGAAAATGTGGTCTATTCTTGAGTAAGAATCATGTGGGTGTGAATAAAAGGTGTAATCCCTGGCTCCTATGTTCAAAGCTCGCCAAGTGTCTATTAACTGTAGATCATATAAAAGTGAGGATGTTGTCTTAGAGAAGGATTTGGAGTTATGCGTTTGTTTGTTTCTATCTAAGTTGGGTTGCGGAACCGAGTTAAAGTCTCCGCCTAATATCATATGTGGAGAGTGAAATTGTTGTAGTTTATTGAAGAATTGCGTGAAGAATGTAGTTTGGGTTTCGTTAGGGGCGTAAATGTTAGCAATAGTAATGTCTTTACCCGAGAGTGTGCCTTTAATAATTATGAATCTGCTCTCTTGATCTTTGTAAACTTGGTGTACATCAATGGAAAAAGAGTGGTGAAAAAAGATTGCGACTCCTTTAGTTTTTGAGGAGGAGGAGGTGTAAAATGATTGGTTAAAAGACTTATGAAAGAAAGTGGGGTGAGAGTCTTTCAAAAAATTTGTTTCTTGCAACATTACTATTTTAGCATCTAATCTCTTGTATTGAATGAAGGCCTTTTTTCGTTTGTTTGGTGAATTGAAACCTTGAACGTTGTGTGAGATTATTTTAATGGTCATGATGTTTTACTGGGTGTGGGGTGGATCATCAGGCAAAATAGTAAATGGGAAATTCTAAAGAAGCTTGAGGCAAAATGCATATAGGATATATGCTTAATCGAAGGCTGTGTTGCATTTAAATAAGAGTAATAGAATGGGTTAGTTTCTGTGGATAATACGAAGGATCTTAGTATGAAGGGTGTACCACTTCTAAACAACTGATTTAACCTTAAAACAATTGGAACCTTGTTCCAACGAGAAAAAATTCTTCCAAGAAAAAAACATTTGGGGTTGGGTGGGCTATTGGAACTAGGGGTGCAACGGATCACAGTTGATCCGTGATCCGAACGGGTCACCCCTTCGGATCGGATCACACTGTGATCCGCGGATTGCCACGGCTCCGGAGCTAGGCCGAAGCCGCGGCCTTTCCTAATGTTACGGCGGCGGCTCCGGAGCTAGGCCGAAGCCGCAGCCTTTCCTAATGTTATGGCCGCGGCTTCGGCCTACCTCCGGAGCCGCGACCATAACGCTAGGAAAGGCCGCGGCTTCGGCCTAGCTCCGGAGCCGCGCCCATCTTGGTACACCCGGCGGCGGCCCTCCTCTGTTTACACCCACAGAGGAGGAGCCCGCACTCGGACACACCGCTCGGGGAGTGCCTGTCGGTACTAGCTGAGGGGGGGTCACTGTACTGAGGAGGGGTCACTGTACTGAGGAGGGGTCACTGTACTGAGGAGGGGGGTCACTGTACTGAGGAGGGGGGGTCACTGTACTAAGGAGGGGGGGTCACTGTACTGAGGAGGGGGGGTCAAATGATCCGATCCGTGACTCCTGATCCGAGGAACGATCCGAACCGTGAGTTTTTTGATCCGTTGCACCCCTAATTGGAACCCAACCGACAGAGAAGTACCAATAGACCTGTTGGTCCAGAACTCAGCTTTGATAGCCAGCCAACGCGAGACACGGTAGAGAAAGATAGAAAGATGCAAAAAAGGAAAAAAAGACATGTATTCTCGCGTCTGGGCTGGCTATGAGCGCTCCCTCTGGGGAGAGGGGGCACCTGAACTGAGTGGGGGGAAATCATGGCGACATAGAACGGGGGCCACCCGGTATAAACTAATTTTATGAACCTGTGAGAGTAGTATAAGTAGTATTACTAAAACATACTTGCAGTACTATCATATTTGACTGTGAAATGTTTATATCATTTATCCAAAATTGGTTAAGAAAAAGAAAAAACAAAAAAAAAACACAAAAAATTAAAAGTGTGAAGAATATACTGCAGATAGATCCAGTGGAGAATATTCTGAGTTGATATGCAGTATATTTGATAATCATCATAACTATCAATAAAGGGGTGAGATGTGAATACCAGCATATATATAATAAAATTGCATATCATATAAGAGCGAAGAAAATTGTAGTGAAGTTGGTGAATAGGACAAAGTATAATGTGCAAAACATTATTCAAATAAAATGAAAAAAAAAACAACAACAAAAAAAAGAAAACAAAAAATTAAGAGGGATTATACAGAGTGTATAACTACAGTCGTGTGCAGTACCGAAAAAGGTCAGTAGGTGTCAGTATCATCGCAGGGAGCCTTGGCGATGGCTCTGCAGCTTAAAACATATATTTGCAAATGTGTGCGACCAATCCTCTGCTTTTAATATGTATAGTTAGACCGTTGAACTTGGCTTGCTGATTGGATGGTGATATACTCTGCTATGGCTGCTTGAGAGAGTCGTTTGCTCTGGTTGGTGTTTTTGGAGATAACCTCTTAAAGGCCCTGGCTGGGTTTGGCCACAAGCATTCTAATGTTTTATATCTGCTCCTTGGATCTCGTATCTATCCACACAATTGGAGGAACATCACCCGGATCATCAGTGGCATTTTCTGTTAAAAGACCTTTGCTGGGGGATTCCAGCTGCAAGCCTTGTTTGCTTGCCCTTCTGGTAAGCGCATAGACATTTATTCACCTACTGCACCGGTGGAGGATTTTTGTTTGCCAGTCACGTTTATAATTTTAATCAACAATTTATTCACCTAATTTGAACTTTCATTATTTCTTATTTTTGTTTTTTTGGACACTTATGGACACTATTTATATTTATATTAATCAAATTGATCATTTATACTCACTTATGGTTAGCGCAACTTATTTGTTTTGTATCTGATTGTATATTGTGTGTATATCACAATTTATGTTGCAGCTCATTTATTTTCTGTTTTATTTAGTTAGTTAGCGCAGTATCACAATTTCTCTTGTCAGTATCATACCACCAAAAAGGAAAAGTGAACCAAAAGAGTGATGAGAAGAAAAAAAAAGGTCCTGTGAATGTGAAGAAGATGTAGGTCACATTCTTCATAGACTTCTATCTATGTGTAAGATAGGGAGATAAAGTCCAGATAAAAAAGAGAAGAGGCCTACTGTGTCTGGGAAGTTGCGAAACTTGGAGGCTGTGGACGGAAGCAGAGTCAATAGGCTGTAACATTGTGCCTGAGGGAAAAAAGAAAGTTAGTCAGCTTTTTAGCTACTAGAAGTTAATTAAATCGAAGAGTAGCAGGGTCCTGCCTGACCCCTCTCCTGCCTGCACGGGATGCAGGGGTATTCCAGATAGGAGCTGGGCGGGAGAAGGCTGGGGTGCGAGGAATGTTAACTGCATCCATCAGACCCAACTTGACTAGAACATCCTGACCTTCAGCAATAGTAGTAGCAATGTAAGTGGAACCATTGTGAGGGATGATCAGCTTGAATGGAAATCCCCATCTATATCTGATCCTTGCTGACGAGAGGATTGTAGTGATTTCCTTCATTTTTCTGCGTCTGTCTAAGGTTGCCTGTGAGACATCTGGGTAGATCTGTAAGTGAACTCCATCCTGTGTAATATTTCTTAAGGCTCTTGCGGAATGCATAATATCCTCCTTGACTAAAAAGTCCTTCATGCAGAGTATTATATCTCTGGGAGGTTTGTCAGGGGGTGGTTTGGCTCTCAGAGCACGATGAATACGGTCGCATGTAAATGAATTAGGATTATGCTCTGGTAGCAGGGAGAGAAACAGCTTGTTAGTAAATGCAAGAAGGTCTGTGACTGTTTCTGGGACACCTCTGATCCTAATATTCGACCTTCTGTTTCGGTTCTCCAAGTCCTCCAAATGTTCTTGGAGCTGAGAAAAGGCGGAGGACAGAGAATCATGCTCCCTGGATAAATCATTAAATGCTATAGACAGTTCATCATGCTTGTTTTCAAGCAGGTCAGTTCTAGTTCCTACGGCAGCTATTTCTTGGGACAGTGTGCTGGTCCATGGGCACATTCTTGGGGGACATTTGGGAACAGAAAAAACCCGGGAGAGGATCACCCAGAGGTATTATTGGCCTGGGATCACTAAGGAAGTGGAATTATACTGCTCTTCCTGTCCAGTGTGTCAGATTACTGCACCCATACTACATTTCCACAGTCCGTTGGTACCCCTGCCCATTATCGAGGTCCCTTTTGAGAGGATTACCATGGACTTGGTTGGCCCCTTACTGAAGTCCACTAGAGGGCACCAGCACATCTTGGTAATAATGGACTATGCCACCCGTTACCCAGAAGCGATTCCTCTCCGAAACACCTCTGCTAAAACCATTGCCAAAGAGTTGTTTCAGGTTTTCAGCTGTGTGGGTCTTCCTAAGGAAGTCCTAACTGACCAGGGCACCCCGTTTATGTCTAGGGTGACTAAAGAACTTTGTAAACTCCTGAAAGTGACCCAATTACGTACATCAGTATATCACCCTCAAACAGACGGGTTAGTGGAAAGGTTTAATAAAACCTTAAAACAAATGTTGAGGAAGGTGGTGGATAAAGACGGAAAGAATTGGGATTATCTGCTCCCTTATCTGATGTTTGCAATAAGAGAGGTTCCCCAATCGTCCACAGGGTTCTCTCCGTTTGAGCTACTGTATGGGAGGCACCCCCCGGGGCCTACTGGACATTGCCAGGGTAACATGGGAGAGTGAGAGTTCCCCTCATCGAAGTGTGATTGAACATGTGGCCCAAATGCAAGATAGAATTGCCCAAGTGATGCCAATTGTGAAGGAACATTTAGCCCAAGCCCAATTGGCTCAACAAAGGATTTACAATCATGGGTCCCAGGTCCGTTCCTTTGCACCTGGTGATAGGGTGTTGGTGCTGGTCCCCACGGTCGAAAGTAAATTCCTAGCCAAATGGCAGGGTCCATATGAAGTGTTGGAAAAAATGGGAATGGTGAATTATAAAATTAGCCAACCGGGAAGACGAAAACCTGAGCAGCTCTATCACGTGAACTTGCTGAAACCATGGAAGGATAGAGAGTCCTTGGTCGCTAAGACTACCCGATCTCTGGAGGAAGCTGGAAGGGAGAGATTTAATGCAAAGATGTAGGGGGTTGAAGAGGGTTCCTCATAGGACTCTCACTTCTCAAACAGAAATAACTCTTAAATACTGGTAATGTATAATTTTGATTATCTACCTTTTGGTAATGAAGGTTTTTACATACACATAACTAAAACCATTTAAATATACTTGGCAAAAATAATTTGGGAGTTGGTTATTTCTAACTGCAGTATGAGATAATTACATTCCAAATATTAGGAGACATACACACATTAGGTTTGACTTTAAAAAGCTAAGTGCCAACAATTGGTTTTAGAGTGAGGTCTGTGAAAATATATTGGGCTAGATTCACAAAGACTTACGACGGCGTATCAGTAGATACGCCGTTATAAGTCCGAATGCGGCGCCGTCGTATCTATAAGCGGATTCTGAATCTGAGATACGCTTATCTGTTGCTAAGATACAACCGGCGTAAGTCTCCTACGTCGTCGTATCTTAGCTGCATATTTACGCTGGCCGCTAGGGGCGTGTACGTCGATTTACACTGAGAATATGCAAATGATCAAGATACGCCTATTCACGAATGTATGCATGCCCGTCGCATGTAAAATACGCCGTTTACGTAAGGCGCTTTCAGGCGTAAAGATAAACCACCAAAAAGATGGCACAGCCAATGTTAAGCATGGACGTCGGACAGCCGTCCAATTTCACGTCGTTTACGTCGTTTGCATAAGCCGATTCAGAATGGGGCTGGGCGTAGGTTACGTTCACGTCAAAAGCAAGGAGTATTTGCGACGTGATACTGAGCATGCGCCGTACGATCGGTGCTTCATTTACATGTATGGTAATGAATCGTGAATTCATTACCATACAACACGCCCCCTACCTGCCTATTTTGAATTAGGCGGGGTTACGCCGGGCCATTTGCGCTACGCCGACGTAACTTAGGAGGCAAGTGCTTTGTGAATACAGTACTTGCCTCACTATCTTACATTGGCGTAGTGCAAAGGGGATGCGCTACACTGACCTAAAGAAGCGCCGCTGTACCTGAATCTAGCTGATTCTCTTTAAATTTAAAAATAAGCTTGTCTGCATTGCAGAGCTTGTGTACAAAAATGTCCATTTGATCTGTACACATATAAGGAGTATTAAGAAAGAGATCTGTTTGGTATTGAGAAGAGATAACACTCTGTCTAGGTAAACACAAGCTAATTACTAGAGTCCGTGGAAATCACAGGAAGGTTATAGTACAAGTCACCAGGTTCTAAATATACCAGGATGATTTAAATAAGAGCTATGAATTTACCTTGTCATATAATGTAAATATTATCTGAACATTCAACCATCGTTTATCTCTGATTGTAGAAGCATATCAATTATTTGTTTTATCACAAATTGTACCTGATTTTAATTGTGCACTATATCTTTAGTTAATAAATATATATATATTAAATATTTATTTGTGTTACTTGTCCTCAAAATAGCACGGATAAAAATGTTTTCGATATCTTGTATTGTAGGAAAATTGTATATCTCCCAAAGCACAGATTTACATATTTCCAGAAATACAATAATATTTTATATTTCAGTATAAACATTCTGACGGTATATGTAGGCTCTATGCTGAGATACGACAATGGTTCTGACAATCTGAATGCACAGGGTTCTGTAGAAGAGGAGTGCAGAGGGTATGATGGGGACAGTATGTACAGGAGAGGAGTGTGGAGGGTATGATGGGGACAGTATGTACAGGAGAGGAGTGCAGAGGGTATGACGGGGACAGTATGTACAGGAGAGGAGTGTGGAGGGTATGATGGGTGCAGTTATTACGGGAGAGGAGTGTGGAGGGTATGATGGGGCAGTATGTACAGGAGAGGAATGCAGGGAGTATGATGGGGACAGTATGTACAGGAGAGGAGTGCAGAGGGTAAGATGGGGCAGTTAGTACAGGAGAGGAGTGCGGAGGGTATGATGGGGACAGTATGTACAGGAGAGGAATGCGGAGGGTATAATGGGGACAGTATGTACAGGAGAGGAGTGTGGAGGGTAGGACGGGTGGTATGTAAAGGAGAGGAGTGTGAAGGGTATGATGGGGCAGTATGTACAGGAGAGGAGTGTGGAGTGTATGACGGGGGCGGTATGTAAAGGAGAGGAGTGTGGAGGGTATGATGGGGGCAGTATGTAAAGGAGAGGAGTGTGGAGGGTATGATGGGTGCAGTTAGTACAGGAGAGGAGTTTGGAGGGTATAGCAGTGGCAGTATGGGGAGAGATTTCTTGCGGTGTCTATGGGGTAATCAGGGAGTGATGTTGGGAAGGTAAGGGAAGGAAAGTGACCATGGAATGATGTCCCTCAGCTGGGGGGGGGCGTTTCTTTTTTTTTTAGGAAGCAGCTCAAAATGATGTCTGTATGAAGTGGTCTGGGGGTGATGCAAGCTGGGGGGAGTTGGGAACTGAGACGTGGTCAGATAGCGATGTAAAAAAAAACCTCATTCACTAAAAACATTTACAACAATAAATCATACAATAGTACTACTAGATGCATGTACAGTTCTATGTAATCCAGCTCCTAGCACTCTGTATACCCAGATAATGTGAAGGTAATGTATGACCATTATTATAACCCTGTAGTATACAAGCTCTGCGTATGTACAGAGGTGTGAACTCATCATATATATATATATATATATATATATATATATATATATATATATATATATAGTGATAGTACAGTTCCCTGTCCTGGTAATGGTCGCCCAGGATTCTCAAATAGGCAGGTTGAGGGGCTCCAGGGTTATTTAATGTGGAGGAATCTGTTTGGTCAGTTTCCTCCAAAGTTTATAAAATCCACTTGGGGACCTGGAGCCCGGAGATTCTATAGTGACATGGGTGGGATGGAATCTCCAATCCTGGGACCGGGTTTTGGAAACAGCCAGGAGTCTGGCTGGTTGATTGAACAGGTGGTTCCTGGGCTTATAGTAGAGTCAGGACCAGTGTTCTGGACTCCACCCTCCTGAGGAGTTCAGGCAAGCAAGGGAGAAGCATGCATGTCTGCATGGTATAGACAGAGGACCCAAAGCTGTGGGCTGAGCAGCACAGAAGCTGAGAGCACATAGAAAGGTACAGTGATTTGTACAGGTACTTTGGTACGTGGCCAAGAGGGCTGAAGTGTAAGCCTAAGGGGCTGTATTTCTGAAGAGAGCCAGGTGGCTTGGCATTTTCGGTTGACTATTTCTTTACTGCTGTAGCAACTTGAAACCCCCTGCGTGGGAAATTCTGGATGGACGTTTTTCTTTCTTTTAATAAAAGTGGGTCAACAAACCCTTAAAAAGCACAACTGGCGTGGACTCTGCTCACTGGTATGCTCTACACAGATGCTAAATAACCCCAACATTACTATATATATATATATACATATATATATATACACAGGTTACATGAATGGCTATAAATGACTTCACATTATCTAGTCTGAACAATTGGATTTGAGGATGTTTGCACAGACTGTTCATGCTTAGAAGTGATCTGTCAAATGTGATCGGGCTGCAGACCTCACCCCCCTCCTCCCCCACACTCAAACTCACTATCTCCTCCGATTCTTCTCCTGAAGAACAAATCTCCTAGAAAGTTTGCAACTACTATCCACACTAGGAAACTTCTCCCAGAAGAATTCAGCTCACCTCCTCCCTTCCTCTGGCCAGCCCGACAGGAGCTACAGTGAGCTCCGCATTCCAGTTCTCTCAACACACCGCACTGGTGATTGGAGGGGGGAGGCTGAGTCAGAGATAACAAGAACCCCCGCACAGCACGAGACTGGAGGGAGGGGGGAGAGACAGAAAGGAGCTTTGAATCCTGAACACACACCGCAGGCACAGTGTATTCTTTACAATGCCGCTGCTGCTGTTTCACAGTGAAAGGTGTTCTGATGGCCCCCCAGTCTGCATGGTCTACCCTTGTTCTGGGCTGAATCATGTGCCCGGGTTACAGGCAGTACAAAACCCGGGACACATGATTCAAGACCCGTACTGTCCGGGTGAATCCCGTTCAGGTGGCAACCCTATGTAAAGACCGGCCCCCCCCCCCCGGCAGAAAAGAACAGAGAAGACTTGAAGAAGACTGGGGCCCCCGCTCGCAGGGCACCCCCCTGCCCCAAAGCACCCATGTTAAGGGCATGCGGCCTGGTACGGTTAAGGAAGGGGGGTGCTCGCTCGTCCCCACCCCCTTTCCTGACCGGCCGGGCTGCGTGCTCGAAAAAGGGTCTGGTATGGATTTTGGGGGGGGAACCCCACGCCATTTTTTTGGCGTACGGGGGTTCCCCTTAAAATCCATAGCAGACCCAAGTGCCTGGTATGCACCTGGAGGGGGAACTTATGACGTTTTTTTATTTGAAATTTGGCGTGGAGTTCCCCCTCGAGATTCATACCAGACACAGTGCTTGGTATTGGCAGGGATGCAAGTCGGATCCCTGTTCAATATCGTGCCACGGCTAAAATCAACCGCAGCTAATCGCACTGTACAAATGCAGCTGATCGATGTGCCTGGAGTCTTGAATTTCAGGAGAACCTAAACATACTTTTAACTGTGGCAGAACAGCTGTCCGTGTGAAAGGGGATCTTACCCTGGCATTTTTTTTAACAGAGGCTTTGCTATCTGGATTTCAAAACACTAATTTGACAATTATCAGCCAAAGTGGCATCATTGTTCAGGTTTTAACATCAGATTTGTCTCTTGACCTCAATTCTTCTCTAGAGAGGATGATTCAATCAACCTTTTCTGGTGGTGGGGGGGGTGGGGGACACTCCCCTGGTATGATGACTTGGCTGAGTGTTTCGCGAATTATGACATTTTTTATGTATCCTGACCATGACCTAGTGATCAGGAACAGCGATCTCTCTCTACTCCCTGTCAGTTCCCCCCCCCCAAGTTAGAAAGCACCTCCCTTAACCCTCCGATCGCCCTGGTGTTAACCCCTTCTCTGTCAGTGTCATTTATACAGTAAATAGGGCATTTTTATTGGCACTGATCGCTGTATAAATGTCACTGGTCCAAAAAAGTGTCAAAAGTGTCCAATCTGATCGCCGCAATGTCGCAGTCCAGCTAAAAATCGCAGATCACCACCATTACTAGTAAAAAAATCAAAAAAATCCATAAATCTATCCCCTATTTTGTAGAAGCCATAACTTTTGCGCAAACCAATCGATATACACTAATTGGGATTTTGTTTTACCAAAAATATGTAGAAGAATACATATTGGCCTAAACTGAGGAAGAAATTTGTTTACATTTTTCTTTTGGATACTTATTATAGCAAAAAGTAAAAGATATTTAGATAGATTCAGGTAGAGTTAGGCCGACTTATCAGTAGATAAGTCGACCTAACTCAGAATCTACGCCGACTTATGTTTAAGCGTATGCTCAAACAGAGATACGCTTAAACATATCTAAGATACGACGGCTTGCGCCATCCTATCTTAGATTGCAATATTTTGGATGGCCGCTAGGTGGCGCTTCCATTGCAGTCGGCGTAGAATATGTAAATGAGGAGATACGCCGATTCACAAACGTACGCCCGGCCGACGCAGTACTTTTACGCCGTTTACGTAAGAGATAGGCCACGTAAAGTTAGAGCTAGGCCCTAGTGGAATAGTAATGTCAAGTATGGCCGCCGTTCCCGCATCGAAATTCGAATTTTTTACATCGTTTGCGTAAGTCGTCCATGAATCGGGATTTACGTCGTTTACGTCCACGTCAAAATCAATAGGCCCGTGCGGCGTACTTAGCCGCAATGCACACTGGGAAATGTAGGCGCCTGGCGCATGCGCAGTAACAAAAAAAGTCAAAAACGTAAGGTCAAGTGTTATTACCATTAAACACGCCCCCTAACACAGATTTGAATTCGGCGCCCTTACGCCCGCCCGCTTTAGGCTACGCGGCCGTATATTAAGAATCATTGAGAATCATTACTTGCCTAGCTAACTTACGGCGGCGTAGCCTAAACACGCTAAGCTACGCTGCCGTAACTTTATTCCATTCTACCTGAACCTACCTAATTGTTTTGTTTTTTCGAAATTGTTGATCTTTTTTTGTTTATAGCGCAAAAAATTCAAACTGCAGAGGTGATCAAATACCACCAAAAGAAAGCTCTATTTGTGGGAAAAAAAGGAAATCAATTTTGCTTGGGTACAATGTTGCATGACTGCGTAATTGTCCATTAAAAATATGCAGTGCCGCAAGGCAAAAAAAAGACCTGGTCATTAAGGGGGAAAATCATCTGTGGTTAAAGGAAAAACTTTTTTTTCATTGTGGATAGAGTAAAGCCTCTTAAACATGATTTGATTGTTGGACAACCGAGCGTCTGATTTTTGTCAAAAGGGCTTGTGCCAGGATCTTGTCTTGCATACTAACGTTACACAAATTGTCGTGCCGCAAACACATACGTAGTCATGTACTACAAGGAATTTCATCTCTTGAGTGCCACCCTTTGGGCCCCTTCTGATAATTTAGTGTTTGGTGAGCATTGATTCCGAGCATGCGTGTTTGTACTTTCGACTTTTGTGTGATGGATTTGCGTACTGACCATCAGAAAATCTGACGTGGAGCTGTCGTTTGACAAAAATTTACTAGCCTGTCATCCAACATTTGTTTTTGGAAAATTGGACAACAATTGTCACAAGGAGCGTACTAACGGTAAGAATTTCAGACAACAGTCTGTTAACAGACAGTCCCAACAATCGAACCGTATGTACAGGCTTAACCACTTGAGGATCATCGCACAACGATATACGTCGACAGAATGGCACGGGTGGGCACATGGGCGTACATGTACGTCCCTGCCTTCCCATGGGTGGGGGGTCCCCCGGTCCCTGCGGTGGTCCGTTTCGCTTCAGGAGCGATCCGGGATGAGGGGGTGGCCATTGATTTCTGGTCACCCTCAGGATCGCTCCTGGCAAATGAGAAGCTTCTCCTGCCTGTGTAATGTAAACACAGGCAGGAGGAAGTGATGTCATCTCTCCTGTGGCGGTCTTTTCATCCGGAAAGCCGAGGAGAGAAGACATCAAGTAAGTGCACCAACAGTACACTGACACCAGGACACATAGGCACACAATCCACCCCCCAGTCACCCCCCCCAATCACCCCCCAGTCACAGTATCACTGATTACAGTGATCATTTATTTACTGATCACTGCATTTAATGTCATTTGTGACAGTAAAAAGTTACAGGGCAGTTAGCTTTAGGTCCAAGGTAGCCCCTACCCCCCTAATAAGGGTTTAACCCTTGATAGCCCCCTTGTTAACCCTTTCACCCCCTATCGCCAGTGTCACTATGCAAGCGTTTTTCTGATCACTGTAGTGTCGCTGGTGCTGCTAGATAGCCAGTTATTTTTTTAGGTTCGCCGCTAGGTTTTTATAGCATCAGGTACCCCCATATATTATCTAATAAAGGTTTAAACCCCCTGATTGCCCCTAGAGTTAAAGGGGTTGTAAAGGTAAAAAAAAAATCCCTAAATAGCTTTCTTTACCTTAGTGCAGTCCTCCTTGACTTACCTCATCCTTCGATTTTGCTTTTAAATGTCCTTATTTCTTCTGAGAAATCCTCTGTCTGTAACTCCACACAGTAATGCAAGGCCTTCTCCCTGGTGTGAAGGGTCATGCTCCCTTGAGGGAGGAGGGGACAAGCAGGAGAGTCAAGATGCCCACTAACACACAGATCCTTTCTCTATCTGCAATGTAGAGAGCGTCCTGACTCTCCTGCTCACCCCCTCCCACTTCGGACACTTTTGACACATTTTTGTGACCATTGGCATTTTTATAGCGATCAGTGCTATAAAAATGCATTGATTACTATAAAAATGCCACTGGCAGGGAAGGGGTTAAGTATGTTCCCTGGGTGTGTTCTAACTGAAAGGGGGGGTGGACTGACTTGGGGAAATGACTGATCGCTGTTCATACATTGTATGAACAGACAATCAGGCATTTCTCCCCCTGACAGGACCGGTAGCTGTGTGTTTACACACACAGCTCCCAGTTCTCGCTCTGTAATTTGTGATCGCGGGTGCCCGGCGGTGATCGCGCCTGCTGGGCACGCTTCTTGGCTTCAGGGGCGGGTGGCGCGTGCGCCCCTATTGGCTGCTCGGCGAGATGACGTAGATCTACGTGATCTCGCCCAGCAGAGCCGACCTGCCGCCGTAAAACTGGTCGGCGGCTGGTCGGCAAGCGGTTAATCCTTTCACCAGTGATCACCGTATGGTGACACTGGTTAGCCAGTTAGTTAGGTTCCCCGTCAGGTTTTTATATAGCGACAGGTTCCCCCATATATTACCTAATAAAGGTTTTAACCCCCTGATTGCCCCTAGAGTTAATCCTTTCACCAGTGATCACTGTATAAGTGTTACGGGTGACGCTGGTTGTTTAGTTTGCTTTTTATAGCATCAGGGCACCCAATGTATATAACCCAATAAAGGTTTAACCCCCTGATCACCCGGCAGGTGATCTCAATTAGGTTTTAGCGCCAGATATTGTCTGCGTCGCCCCATTCAGCCTAGTACACCCTGGTCGTACATCCAGCACTGCAGTAACACTTGGTGGCGTGGCAAGTCCCAAAAGTGTAGTTCAAGCTGGCGAGGTGGCAAGCACAAGCAGTGTCCCGCTGCCACCAAGAAGAAGACAAAGACAGGCCCGTCGTGCCCATAGTGCCTGTTGTAAGTTTCTAACGAAGATAATAATAAGATATTTCAATATTGTTCCGACAAAAATATGAAAGATCCATTAAGTCTAAAATTGGAGATGAATCACTGAAATGAAAACTCTTCAGGAACCAAGCCATATTTGCCCAGTTAACAATACGTTAGCGATCTCTAACTTTTACAAACTTGGATGAGGGTCTGAACAATGAAGCTCTTCTCACAGAACAATGAAATGGTTTTCTCACCAAACAAAATGTTTAAACTGGCTTCAAGTGACTAGGTATGGCCATTGTGGAGTAGTTTCTTACCAAACAAGAACGTTGACTTTAGCCATCCTAACACAATGAACCATGTTGACCAGCGAAAAGTCCAAGGAGAGGATATTTACACAACTGAGCTACTAAGCTATCTTCATTAAAGTCCAAGCTCCACCAACATATATGATACAAGTCAGAGATATTTTATAATACACAGGGTAGTCGAAGAAGATATGTTGATATGAAATAAATAATAAGTAATGTTTAGATGATCAATGACGTCTTCAGACCAAGGGAGATATTCCGTTAATTTAGAGCTTTGTTCGAGGAAAGAAATATATGAGAAATTTGTTTTATAAATAGAAGTGTTTTAAATAAGCTACCATAATCTACATTATGAAAGATATCACCTTGTAATTATAAAGATGTGAATTAACATATAACACATATCCATCAAACACATATCAAAATAATTAATGTATCCACATTAATAATTATTTTGCATTTGATTGAGAGATGTAACCTATGTATTGATTGCAAAGACTGTTTGAAAAACATTTATAATGGGGTATAGGAACTTATTGTATCGAAATCAACAGTATACTAATTGTATTTTATATAATATAGAGATACCAGAGTCATACATAGATGTATATAGATTATATATATATATATATATATATATATATATATATATATATACATGTATAATATATATATATATATATATATATATATATATATATATATATATATATATATATATATATATATATATATATATATATATAGATAGATAGATATATGTCGATAGTCTAAACCTAAAATATAGATATCCAACGTATAGATTATCTCACAATAAAGGTGAGACACCTAGTGGCTGGAAGTAATATTACTCGAGGGTCTCCAAGCCCAGAGAACAAGTAAATTATTAAACTGTCAGCCAATAGAAACCAGGCATGCCTGGACAGGAACGCCCATATGTGCCACAGGCCTATGAGTTTAGGACAGTTGTCAGATGGGCAGAACTGAGTATAATCTTGATAGTCCTATTGTTTTAATCAATATAAAAAGGGAAACCCATGAGAAAGGAGAGGAAGGCTAAAAGAGAAGATCTAAGATCTAAAAATCTTAATCTTGAGCTCAATGGGAGGATGAGAAGAGGACCCCATCAATAGGAGCGCCCCATGAGAGCACGCTTGCACTATGCATGAAGACTGCAACGATTTTTAGCTCTGGCCACTTACCAATAGGAAATAGCCACCTTGGGAATTGGTAACTATGTCATTTTTGATTTTATCTCAAATATATTGTTGTTCCCTAGAAATGTTGAAATATTGAAGTATTGAATATCCTGTAGTTCTGGTTTGTTCTCATATCAATAACTAATAACTTTTCCTTAAGCGTACAATTTTTATTATATTTTTATTTTTACATAATTCCAATTTTATTGACAAAACAAACGTCCAATATATTTCACATTGTTGATCTTTTACTTACCTGCAGTAAAGTAACGATTGGACGTGAAATAGACGCTTTTGTTTCATTGTCATTTACATAAAGTTATCTTGAGAACCTACCATGACACAGATCAAAGGTATTGCATGCCCATTTTGGAGGTATTTTATTGATTTTCAAGATTTTGTAACGCAACTGGTATTTTAATTTCATGTAAATATTAAAAATTTGTCTACCAATAAATTAGCTATTTTGTATGATCATACGTCTCCGTGAATAAGTTTCATATTACAGACTATGGCATATAGATTGTCTTGTATTTAAAAGCATCTTCGTTATAAAAGAATTCAAAGTAAATTACTGTGCAGGTAAATATGACCTTAAAAAAGCACAACATATAAATGGAGGCACTGCTAAGATAATGTTGATGTTTTGTACAAGATCAAGCATAGCTATGGTGGTGACATAAATAATATTTTGCAGGAAATTATTAATTATAAATTTTCGGAAAAAAAAAAAAAATGACAAAAAAAATGTCTAGTCAAAGTGAATTGTATGTTGATGGGAATTATAAAGAGTCAGCCCTTAGTGGTGAGATGAGTACTCAGAGAAAAGTGATACGGGTACAGGAAATGTTGGAAATAATTTCTAAAATTTAAATGGCAGATCATGTCAGAAAAAGTTTGTCTAACGAGACTGCTCTAAAAGCATGTATTCTAGACCGTAAAATCCGTGCCCGTCGTATAGTAAAAGACGTGTGGGACTCGGGAGGTCAAATCGTTGCACAAAAAGACAGCTCATCTGAGATAGAGAAAATAGAAAGGCTTGATGACATTATTTCTGATTTACGCATTATCCTGATGTATATTGGCGATGTGTTTAAATGTCAAAATACCCAACCAGAAATAGATACCTCAGAATCCCAGCCACATTTAACAGAAAAGGAATGTGAGCTCACTAAAAATAGAGACCATGACAAGGCAGATCATTATCACGAGTCTAAAATGACAGTGCAAAATGAAATATAACAGTTGCGAGAGAACAATAGAAGAATCCAGAAACAAATAGAAAAGTTGGAGAGTTTTCTGCAGGAAAATAAATCTCCTGACGAACTGGAATCCCTGATTAACCACTTAAACCCCGGACCATATTGCTGCCTAAAGACCCAAGGGGTTTTTACAGTTCGGGACTGCGCTTTAACAGACAATTGCGCGGTCGTGCGACGTGGCTCCCAAACAAAATTGGCGTCCTCTTTTCCCCACAAATAGAGCTTTCTTTTGGTGGTATTTGATCACCTCTGCGGTTTTAATTTTTTGCGCTATAAACAAAAATAGAGCGACAATTTGAAAAAAATGCAATATTTTTTACTTTTTGCTGTAATAAATATCCCCCAAAAACATATATAATTTTTTTTTTTTCCTCAGTTTAGGCCGATACGTATTCTTCTACCAATTTTTGGTAAAAAAAAATGCAATAATAGTTTATCGGTTGGTTTGCGCAAAATTTATAGCGTTTACAAAATAGGGGATAGTTTTTTTGCATTTTTTTTTTTTTATTTTTTTTTACTACTAATGGCGGCGATCAGCGATTTTTTTCATGACTGCGACATTATGGCGGACACTTCGGACAATTTTGACACATTTTTGGGACAATTGCCATTTTCACAGCAAAAAATGCATTTAAATTGCATTCTTTATTGTGAAAATGACAGTTGCAGTTTGGGAGTTAAACACAGGGGGCGCTGTAGGATTTAGGGATCACTGTGTGTGTGTTTACTAGTGTAGGGGGGTGTGGCTGTAGGATTGACAACATCGATCGAGTCTTCCCTATATAAGGGATCACTCGATCGATGCGCCGCCACAGTGAAGCACGGGGAAGCCGTGTTTACACACGGCTCTCCCCGTTCTTCAGCTCCGGGGAGCGATCGCGACGGAGCGGCTAAAAACAAATAGCCGCGCCGTCGTCCCGGATCGCTCCCCGAGCGGACCCGACCTCCGCATGTACCGGGGGGGTCCCGATCAGACCCCCCACCCACGTCTAGCAGAGGACGTACAGGTACGTACATGTGCCTGTCCGTGCCATTCTGCTGACGTATATGTACATGAGGAGGTCGGGAAGTGGTTAAGCAATCAGAAGAATTAAAAGAAATAAAACAGTTGCAAGAGAACAATAGAAGAATTCAGGAACAAATAGAAGAGTTGGAGAGTTTTCTGCAGGAAAATAAATCTCCTGACAAAAGTTGCAGAGTAATGAGCAGTGGAAATTTAAAAAGTTGCCGAGTAATGAGCAGTGAAAATGTAAAAGAAGAAACAAATCAGCTTAAGTCAAAATGGCAATCCCTGATTAAGCAATCAGGAGAGTTAAAAGAGCAAGTAAAGCTTGTGCCTCAGGGTGATGTGCCAATGCCTAACCCTGAAAGTAGAGATTCTGACCAAAATCTAATATCTGACTCTCAAACTAAAATGTGGGAGTTAGACATTGGAGAGGAACCAGAAAAAGAACCCTCATCCTATCCCAAGCCATCTGTAGAGCAAAAGGGGGTAAAAAGTGAACCACCCCATGAAAGAAGGCCTAATCAGTTTTCCCGGGGATCAGAGGAAAAGACAGGTACCCCTAAACAGGACGCCTCAGAAATAATAAAAATGTTAAATGATATTCTCCCAGTCTTTGAGGAAGAGGGATCCATGTGTGTCATTGACCACATTGAGGCCTATGAAAATACCTTATCAGCTTTAGGCTTAGATGATGACCAGTCAAGGATTAATTTCTTACCGTGGGTATTTGAAACCAGACACCGCAATTTCTGCGCATCTTTTAAAGATCTGTCTGGTACTTCATGGCAAGAAATTAAACACCGCTGTCATCTAGAATTTGGGCAGCACAAAAATTTTACAGCGGCTAGTGCGGCTATACAAAATTTGAAATGTGCCAGTAATCAAAACCCCACAGAAGTTTTGGCTGTGCTCAGAAGTGCTTACCACTTAGCAGAAAATGAGCCAGACCACAATGAAACTGAGTTTAAATCCACGTTCATTGAGGCCCTACCTACCCACACAAAAGTGAGTTTAGCAAAAGACTACAAAAGGGGGTGCTCACTGGAGTCCATGGTAAAAGAGAGTAAAAATTCGTACTCTATCTAACAAACTGGTGAATACAATGGGAGGCCTCAACTCATAACTCAAATTGTGGATGAAATTAATGCATCTCCTCAATTATTACGGGTTGATACCCAGAAAATTACATGGGCTGATAGAGTCAGAGGAGATATGCCACAGAGTCGTCCCAGCGGGAGACCGCGTACCCCACCAATTAGGAGGGGGGGACAGAAAACACCCTTTAGATGGAGGGAACAAAGACCATCTCAGGGGTACCATCCTAGGGAACCAGATGCAAGGTTTAAGAGAAACTATAGGGTGTACCTCCAACGGGTCAAATTTAAACCCAAAGGTAGAAACCCGTACTATTACCGGTCCAATTCGCCCCGGGGACCAACACAGGTAAATAGGGAGCAGCCGCAGGGTAAGACACCCCAAAATCCCCAGAAAAATAGGGAGAAATTAAGGCCCAGTAAGGATCCTGAAATCCCCAGAAAAATAGGGAGAAATTAAGGCCCAGTAAGGATCCTGAAATCCCTAACAGGGATTTTGGTCGTTGGAAATTAACTGTTATCCTATTTTTCAGTGGTCACTTCATTCCTCTGACATAAACACGTCGCTCCAATAAGCTTGAGTTCAAGAAGTCACAGGAGACGATAAGTACAGAGGATGACCGAATCCTAAAGAAATTAATATCAGAAGACCTAAAATGGTTTGATATTCTGGTAACAGATGAGTCACCCGCAGAAGGTAGTTTGATTGCCTAAAATGAAGTGTATTGACACCCCAAAAGGGGAAGGTTTATTTGTTTTATTCCTCCCAAGTAGAAGGTTGACTATCGTATCAGATATTTTGTTGCTGACAGCAAGTGTCACATGTCAAATAAAATATTATTACATTTTATTATTCCAGAACCGCTACAATTAAGCTAAAAAAAAAAATGGTTCTGAAGAATATCAGTTATTAATATATGGTATCCTCAGCTATAAATAAATGTCCTGAGCCCTAGAGCTTTGTCTCCCATAGCAAGTATCCAGTCATTGTCTTGATAGCCAGAGTGCTTGGTTAAAGGACTGATGACACAATAAGCAATAAGGGGGGGACTCTGAGGAGGCCAGCATATCGGCTGACAGATCTCAAAACGCAGGTCAAATAAAAAAAAAAAAACATATATTGTCTTTTTCTCATGGAATCCGTTTTACTTTACAGGACTAAATATGTCCAGGAGCCGGTCTACCGAACCGAGAGTCCAACACATGTGAATCATCCAGAGGAAGAACCGTATGGGGGAATCAGAGACAACGCTGATGGCTAGTCTGCACGAACAGAACCCACTAGGATGGCCAAGCACCAAGGCGCCCGGGTGATCCAGTTCCCGATAACCAACGGCTAACCAACCCTGCGATGCACGTGTCAATCAAGAACCCAATTCTTTTCCTCAAGGAATTACACCCATCTGCAGGTGTCAACACCCCTTAAATGATATATTCAGTATCCACGATCCGGATACAATACCAAGCCAATGAAGCCAGATTTCTTCAACAGTGTGCGTCTTGAAGCCTTTCAAACGACTTCCGGCATTTGAAGACTTCAAGGGGGGGTTATGTTGTAAGTTTTGTATGAAGAAATGATAATATATTCAATATTATTCAGCAAAAATATGAAAAGGCCATTAGGTCTCAAATCTGATCGTAACGATTATACATGGGAGTCATTCAGTCAGTGAAGAAGGAACATCTGGCTCAGATGACCAGTTCCCAATACATTAGCTATCTATAACTGTTACAAACTAGGGTGAAAGTTATACAATGACCTATTTTTGCAAGCAAACAAGCGATGTTTAAGGAGACAAGCCATAATGAAGCATATCTCTACAGATAGCTAAAACTGACCAGGCTTGATGTGTACTCAGAAAGTTGAAACAACGACATCTTTTCTCACAGAACAATGAAATGGTTTTCTCACCAAACAAAATGTTTAAACTGGCTTCAAGTGACTAGGTATGGCCATTGTGGAGTAGTTTCTCACCAACCAAGAACGTTGACTTTAGCCATCCTAACACAATGAACCATGTGGACCAGCGAAGAGTCTAAGGAGAGGATATTTACACAGCTGAGCTATTAAACTATCTTCATTAATGTCCAAGCTCCACCAATATATGATACAAGTCAGAGATATTTTAAAATACACACATTATTAAAAGAAAATATATCGACATGAAATAAGTAATGTTTAGATAATCGACGAATTAGGACCAAGGGAAACATATCCATTAGGTTAGAGCTTTGTTCGAGGAAAGAAATATATGAGAAATTTGTTTTATAAATAGAAGTGCTTTAGATAAGCTACCGTAATCGACATTATGAAAGATATCACATTGCGATTATAAAAATATGAAATGTAACACATATCCATCAACACATATCAAAATAATTCATGTATCCACATTAATAATTATTTTGCATTTGATTGAGAGATGTAACTTATGCATTGATTGCAAAGACTGTTTTGGGGGAAAACATTTATAATGGAATATGGGAACATATCGTATCGAAATCAAAAGTATTCTACTTTTCGTATTTTATATAATATAGTGGTACCAGAGTCATACACAGATGTATATAGATATGTCGATAGTGTACCCAAAAATATAGATATCCAACGTATAGATTATCTCACAATAAAGGTGAGACACCTAGTGGCTGGAAGTAATATTACTCAAAGTTCTCCAAGCCCAGAGAACAAGTCACTTATTAAGCTGTCAGCCAATAGACACCAAACACATCTTGACAGGAACGCCCATATGTGCCACAGGCCTATGAGTCAAGGACAGCTGTCAGAGGGGCAGAACTGGGTAGGATCTTCATGGTCCTATTGTTTCCTAAAAAGGGAAACACATGAGAGAGAGGGGATCTAAAAATCTTAATCTTGAGCTCAATGGGAGGATGAGAAGAGGACCCCATCAATAGGAGCGCCCCATGAGAGCACGCTTGCACTATGCATGAAGACTGCAACAATTTTAGCTCTGGTCACTTGCCAATAGGAAATAGCCATTCTTGTAATTGGTAACTATGTCATTTTTGATTTTATCTCAAATCTATTGTTGTTCCCTAGAAATGTTGAAATATTGAAGTATTGAATATCCTGTAGTTCTGGTTTGTTCTCCTATTAATAACTAATCATTTTTCCTTAAGAGTACAATTTTTATTATATTTTTATTTTTACATAGTTCCAATTTTATTGACAAAACAGACGTCCAATATATTTCACATTGTTGATCTTTTACTTACCTGCAGTAAAGTAACGATTGGACGTGTGAAATAGACGTTTTTGTTTCATTGTCATTTACATAAAGTTATCTTGAGAACTTACCATGACACAGATCAAAGGTATTGCATGCCCATTTTGGGGGTATTTTATTGATTTTCAAGCAACTGGTATTTTAATTTCATGTTAATATTCATATTTTGTCTACCAATAAATTAGCTATTTTGTATGATCATACGTCTCCGTGAATAAATTTCATATTATAGACTATGGCATATAGATTGTCTTGTATTTAAAAGCATCTTCGTTATAAAATAATTCAAAGTAAATTACTGTGCGGGTAAATATGACCTTAAAAAAGCACAACAAATAGGAACATGTGGCATTTACCTGAAACAAATTAGTCAACATAAAGTTCGTTAAACAAAACAATGGGCGATACCGCAACCTATAAAGTTGATGAATCGATGATCCTCTTCATCTCAGGTGGTCGGCAAGTCCTTCCTATCTCGGGTGTTGCGATGAGGAATCCAGACAGGGGAGATGGGGCGACTAGGTAGTGTTGACTTCGGAGATAACAACCAGTCAGTAGGTAAGATGCCCAACTTCATTAAAAGATCTTCCCCATCACGATAATCAGTAAAGGAATGGGAATTACCCTTGTATGTGAATGAAAGCCGGAAAGGGAAAGACCAGCGATATTTAACATGACAACTCTGTAGCTGCTGTAACAATGGCTTCAGGGCATGTCTCTTCAGGACTGTCGAGGGGGCCAGGTCCGCAAACAGTTGGATAGGTTTACCAAAAAGAGTCCGGCTTTGTCGATTTCTAGATGCAGACATCAAATTCTCTTTCGTCATATAAAAATTAGGTTTAAAAATAACATCTCTAGGGAGACCATCTGATCTGGGTGCCGTCAGGGCTCTGTGGATCCTATCGATTTCCATATGATGTGCAGGAATATTAGGGATCAGTTCTGCCATGAGAGTATGAATCGCACCTTCTAAATCGGTATGCGATTCTAAGGGCATACATTTTTGATTTCACTCATCACTACCTATCACAGTTTTGGCACAAAACCCCACAAATGACCCAATTTTGGAAAGAAGACACCCCAATCTATTTGCTGAAAGGCATGTTGAGCCCATTAAATATTAAAAAAGAATTCCCAAGTGATTGAATAATGACAACATTTTTATTTATTTTTTACAAAAAGTTGTCACTAAATTATATATTGCTCACACATGACATGGTTTTATGTGGAATTGCACCCCAAAATACATTTTGCTGCTTCTCCTGAGTACGTGGATACCACATTTGTGGGACTTTTTGGGAGCCTAGCTGCGTACGGGGCCCCCGAAAACCAAGCACCGCCTTCAGGATTTCTAAGGGCGCAAATTTTTGATTTCACTCCTCACTACCTATCAGTTTCGAAGGCCATAAAGTGCCAAAATAGCACAACCCCCCCCCCAAATGACCCCATTTTGGAAAGTAGACACCCCAAGATATTTGCTGAGAGGCATGGTGAGTATTTTACAGCTCTCATTTGTTTTTGAAATTAAAGAAAGGTAAGAAACATTTTTTTTTCTTTTTTCAATCTTTAAAACTTTGTGACAAAAAGCGAGATCTGCAAAATATTTACCATACCTCTCAGCAAATAGCTTGGGGTGTCTACTTTCCAAAATGGGGTCATTAGGGGGGGGGGTTGTGCCATCTGGGCATTCCATGGCCTCTGAAACTGTGATAGGCAGTGAGGAGTGAAATCAAAAATTTACACCCTTAGAAAGTCTGAAGGCGGTGCTTGGCTTTTGGGGTCCCTTACGCGGATCGGCTCCCAAAAAGTCTCACACATGTGGTATCCCCATACTCAGGAGAAGCAACAGAATGTATTTTGGGGTGTAATTCCACATATACCCATGGCATGTTTGAGCAATATACTCGACATGCCTCTCAGCAAATAGCTTGGGGTGTCTACTTTCCAAAATGGGGGGGTTTTGAACTGTCCTGGCATTTTATGCACAACATTTAGAATCTTATGTCACACATCATCCACATGAAAAAAACATTTTTGCAAGAAAATTAAGTTGAGGAGTGCGCATGCGCGGGACTTCCGGGAAGACGTGCTGAACGGGAGCTCCTGACCGCCCCAGCACATCGAGGCTCACAACACCCGTGTCGCTGGGAATTTTGTCCCGAGGAAGGTCCGTGTAGGCAGCAGGGATCACAGTGCATCTCCCTGGATGTCAGGCAGCAGCGAACGGAAGAGTTTTAGCCGTCAGCTGGACTTCGGCCTAGCTGCTCCTTCAGGCCCTAAGATGGCGGCCGCGCCGTCTCCTCGTGGAGACGCGGCAGACACAGATTCTATAGCAGACCCATCGTCCCCGATCCAGCACAATCCACCTTTGCTGGCAACTCCTGTGAGTAACGAACCTCCCTTCATAGTTTCCCCTGCCTCCACGGAGTCACTTATAAAACGCACTATGGCTGACATTATGGGAACCCCCAGGCTGCAATCCCCTTTGAGCCAGGCAGGCTTCCAGTTACCATCTACCATGCCTCAGCCTTCTCATACTGACAGCTTCTCAATTGCTTTTCTGACATGCTGGCAGCGGGGCTAACACAGACTGCAACACAGATTACATCCTCTATTAAGGCTGATCTGCAGAATATAGGGGCCCGCATGGAAGCCATTGAACAGGCAGTGGACAACACCGCAGCCCGCACCAATCAAAATACTAACTGCATACAGTCGCTGCAGGACCAACTTGAAATAGCACTCGCTAAAATCGATGAATTGGAGAATCGCAGCAGGAGATATAACTTTCGCATAAGGGGTATCCCTGAGGGGGTGGTCAATATCCCTGAGACAGTGAAATTATTCATAAAAACTGTCATCCCTGATATTCCTGACCATAAGCTTGAGCTGGATAGGGCCCATAGAGCTCTTCAACCTCCTCGCCAAGACGTGCTCCCAAGGGATATGGTGGTTAAGCCCCACTACTATAGTGTAAAGGAGGAGGTCATGAGGAGATCCCGTACTATTGATGATCTCAATTTTCAGGGGAGCAAGATACAGTTATTTGCTGACATCTCGCAAGCTACTATCCAGAAGAGGAGGTCCCTGAAGCCTCTTCTAGGGGTCCTTCTGCAGAAATCTATTAAATATAGGTGGTCCTTTCCATTTCGCCTTCAATTTGAATATAAAGACAAATCCTATGGCTTCTCAAGCTTCAGGGATGGTGAACAGCTACTATTGCGTCTCGGCTTCATCAATCAAGAATTGCCCCCCCAGGACTCTTCTCTTCGCCTTGGTACATCTAAAAGACCTCCCTCTGGCAGTCCCATCACCCCGTTGTGGAACAAGCAGCAACCAAAGAGGCCCAGAGACTCTCGTCCTCCGAGATGACTGTATTTTCTGGCTATACTTCCTCGAGTATCTTACACACTTCCTCGTGTGTTGTGTTTCCTGCTGGCATAGTGAAGTTTCCTATACCCACCGAGATCGAGCAATTCAAGTTGCTATTCAAGTTACTCCTTATAGCTCAATTTAGAGATACTAGTCTTCTCAATTAGTTTTTTTTTTTTTGACCTTTTTGTCCCTCCGGGGATAACGGGGTTTTCTTAGTTTTGATTGAGTGGGCTGGTATTTATATAATTGCCATATTGTTCATACTTTAACCTTGTTCAGTGATTAAATTTTTTTTTTTTATATGTCTTTATTTAGGCCTTAGGCCTAGAGTTCTCCCAGCCAAAGTTTTATTGTTATAATGTGGGCCTTTAGGCTGGGGCGGACTAGCCTGCCACTCCCTCTACAGTAACAGGACAGAGCTCGCTCTTCTTGAGACTGTAGGAATACAACCCCTACTGGGGTTGTCACCTTATTGAGTCCACCTTTTGTTTTGGACTCGCTCTCAGGACTTGGCTAGCCAGTCCTGTCTACGTTATTTTCCTAGCTAGTCTTAGTTAGGTTTCTTCCTTTTCCTTATTTTCTTTCATTCCTTTTTTCTTTACCCTAATGATTAGATTTTATACTTTATGCTTACCTTTTTGTTTTATTTTGACTCCTCAGGAGATCACACGGAAGGCCTCCACATTGCTGAGAATTTATATGCAACCTCCATCTGACTCCTTATTGAATGTTCCCGGTCTTTTGTGGGTTAAGGTAAGCCTCTCTCCAGTATGTTCGCACACACCCTCCTTGATCCATGGCTGATACACCTCCCAATTTGGCTGCTCTTAAAGTAGCCTGCACAATGTTCAAGGCCTAAACTCCCCGCTCAAAAGGCGCAAGGCATTTCAGAGTTATCACTCCAGGGGCCTAGACGTTGTTCTACTCCAGGAGACCCATTTCCCCATCACCTATAACCCCCCTTTTTTACACCGCGGATACCCAACTTTTTATTTGGCGAATGCTGAATCTAAAAAGAGAGGGGTAGCGATAATTTCTTCGAAAAAAAAAACATTTTGTGCACTCTCTAACTGTGGCGGATAAGGAAGGACGTTACATTCTAGTGAAGGGTACGATAGAGGGTAAGATTCACACTTTAATTTCCTATTACGCTCCCAATACCGGACAAGCCCATTTCTTTTCTAAATTATTTACTATTCTGGCGCTGCATTTTGAGGGCAGGGTAATAATGGGTGGGGATTCTAATATTACCTTTGACAATATCCTTGATAAATCCGTCGCCGGGATTCCCCGCCTTAAAAGACCTCCTAAACAAAGCCTTCAAATTGCCCGTCTTCTACACTCCTTAGGACTCATAGATACATGGAGGGAACTTAACCCCACGATGAAAGATTACACGCATTACTCGGCACCTCACAAAACTTACGCAAGAATTGACCATATTTTTTTACACGCCTCCGGGGTCCACACCGCGTCTTCTGCGTCCATTTCTGATGTCCCGTGGTCTGAACATTCTTTGGTCCTCGTTAAAATTGCTAATGTGATTTCCTCCCCCGGGTTTCGTCCGTGGCGACTTGACGCTTCGCTTCTCTCTAACCCGGTTCATTGCACTATGTTGGAGAAGGAAATTCGGGAATATTTTGTACACAATGATAATAGTGAGACCTCCCCCAGTTCCCTATGGGGGGCCCATAAGGCAGTACTCCGGGGGAAGATCATACAGCTTTCGTCGAAACTGAAGTGGGAACATAAATTAGACGTTTTGAAACTTGAAAAGGACTTTACCATTATAAGTAAGGCTCACAAGCGTAACCCCTCCCTTGTTTCCCTTGACAAACTTGATTCAGCCAGGTTGGCGCTTAATTTGGCTCTCACATCCTCGGCGGATAAACATCTGACATGGCAGAACAGTAAGTTTTACATGCGGGCAAACAAGTTTGGCCCACAGTTAGCGGCTAAACTTTCACCTAAATTGAGGACGTATGCAATCCCTAAGATTAAGACCACGAACGGCAATCTGACCCAGAACCCCAAAAAGATTCTCAGGACTTTTCAATCCTTTTACTCCTCCCTGTATTCTTCAGAGACTCGACTTTCCCAGACGGATCTTGACTCTTTTTTACAGAAGGTCCCTCTCCCCAGACTTTCAAAATCCCATCGTTCCATCCTTGACTCACCATTCCAGGTAGCAGAGATTTGTGATGTTATTAAAGACCTTAAAACTGACTCTGCCCCGGGCCCCGACGGATTCTCAAATCATTATTTTAAGACCTTTTCTGTCATTCTGGCTCCCTATCTGGTCCGGTTCTTTAATTCTTTACATAAAGACCCATTATTGGATCCCTCGGCGAACCTAGCATTCATATCAGTTATTCCCAAACCTGGGAAGGATCCCAGTGAAGTGAGCAATTATAGGCCAATCTCGTTAATTAATAACGATATGAAGATTATGACGAAAGCTTTAGCCAACAGGCTGGCATCTTTTATTGGTTCTTATATTAACAAAGATCAGGTGGGATTCATTCTGGGAAGACAGGGACCGGACCAGATACGGAGGGCAGTAGATGTTATTTCACTTATGAGGTCGGGCTGGGATGGTGGGTCTCCCCAAGAAGGTTATCTGCTTTCTATTGATTTACAAAAAGCGTTCGATACGGTTGAATGGCCATACCTTTTTGCTTTGCTCCGTCACTGGGGTTTTGGACCTGAATTTCTAAAAATTTTAGAAGCACTTTATTCCCAACCTATAGCACAGGTCAGAATTCAGGGTCACTTCTCGGAACGTTTCCCCATTAGAAAAGGGACGAGACAGGGTTGCCCTCTTTCCCCCCTTCTTTTCGCGGTGGCCATAGAAACTTTGGCCATCGCGATCAGAAACCACCCTGACATTCAAGGGGTTCGCTGTGGACAATCGACACATAAATGTGCCTTGTTCGCGGACGACGTCCTACTGTTTCTTACCGCACCACTCACCACGACCCCTAACGTGATCCGCCTCCTCAATGATTTTGGCGACATATCTGGTCTGAGAGTCAACATGTCCAAGTCTGTTGCACTAAACGTCTCCCTCCCTCAATACCAAGTGGATAGTCTGAAAAGTCACTTCCCGTTTTCCTGGAACCCTACTTCCATCCCGTATTTAGGCATTAATCTCACTTCACAGACTGAGCTTCTCCATAAACATATTTATCCTCCTATGGTTAAAAAGTTAATGAATGATCTTCATCAATGGTCCCTAAATTAATCTATCATGGCTTGGCCGCGTAAATGCAGTCAAGATGACCCTCCTACCCAAAATGTTGTACCTTTTCCGCTCCCTTCCCATCCCTGTCACTAAATCGTATATTGATTCTCTTCAATCTGCTATAATTAAATTCATTTGAGAGAAAAAGGGTAACCGCCTCTCTAAGACAGTGCTTTTTAGACCTCGGGCAAAAGGTGGCCTCGGGCTACCTAATCTGTGGTGGTACTACCGGGCGGCCCAACTTAGCCAGTTTTCCATAATTTACCTTAAAGGCCCCAAGCCGGACTGGGTCTCGATGGAAAAAGCCGCGACCCCGGGATTCACCCTTGATTTCCTTTTATGGAACCATCCTAGGAACCGACCACCGATTTTAGCTCCTACACTGTCCCATTCTATGTCACTGTGTGACTCATTGCACAAACTACCATCACTGGTATCCCATTGGCACCCACTTGCACACATTTTTCACAATTCCCGATTCCAACCAGGTTAGACATTATGGCCTTCAAATGGTGGCTTGACAAAGGCCTATACAGAATTGGCCACTTCTTTAATTCAAATGGGCCCCTCACATTGGGTTATTGCACCTCTAAGCTCAAAATGCCGCCATCTGAGAAATTTCACTTTTTTCAACTTTCCCACTTCTTACAACAGATTAGGAGGACCTGCTCAAAACAACCTACTGTGACCCCATATGAACAATGGTGTTCATCAGCCATGGATACAAGGGGGGTATATCTTTAATTTATTCAGCTCTAGCCGAACCCCTGGAGAAAGCGCTTTACATGAGGTGTTGGGAACGTGACCTTGACCTCGATTGGCCATTGGAACGGTGGCATTCTAATGTGGCCCGTTCCTTTAAGGGCATTTTGAATGTATCGCTTGCTGAAACGAGCCTCAAGGTCATGACCCGCTGGTACTTAGTCCCTACCCATATTGCCAAGTTTTACCCACAATCCTCCCCCCTATGTTTTAGGGGCTGTGGGCTTTCTGGATCATTCCTTCACATACTGTGGGAGTGCCCAAGGATCCGTTCCTTTTGGCACAGTATCTTTCACCTGGTCAAAAAAGTCACGGGAGTAAGAGTTGCTTTTGATCCTACCATTGCTCTACTTAATAGCCCTATCCCTAAATCTCCAAAAGTACACAAGCGTTGATATTTTTTATTTTATTAGGAGCAAAGATGACTATCACCAAGGCTTGGAAATCCTCGTCGGTTTCTCTTTTAATGGCTAAGAGAAAGATCTCGTGGATGATGTCCAACGAGAGGATTTCCAATAAGATCCTTGACTCTGTTGAGGGTTTCAAGCTCATCTGGGAACCTTGGGCAACGTATATTGGAGTCATTCTCTGAACCCTTACTTTGGCTCTTGAAATTTACGGCTTGTTAGGCCTTCTGTGTGTCTCCTGCTCCTTTTTCTTTTGCTTTTTTCTTTTTCTTTTTTTCTTTTATTTCTTTCTTCTATTCTTCTACCTGTTCTGTATTCCACTATTTTCTTCACCTCATTTCCTTTTCCCACCTGTCCTATATTCTATAATTCGAATAACGATGTAGCTAGGGCTGTAAGAGTCCAATTAGTCTTGAATCTTTTCATTGCTTATGCTTTTTTTTGTTTGTTTTTATTTGTATGTATTTTGTTTCTTTTCTCTTTTGCAATGAGGGTTTATAAAGTCTCTATGTTTAGGGTCTCCGAAAGGTGTTTTTATGTGCATATCAAACTCCTTTGACCCCTATGATATGTCGACCCTTAGGCCCTATCCGATTCTATTCTAGATCGGAGCCTCGCCATACAAGGCATGCCCTCCATTATTTTGGTAGTTCTAGGTGGGCCAAGTGTTTTGTTGGGGAGATCCTAGGGAGCCCACCCCCGGGGCAGTGTGTTCCCTTTCGGGGCTCGGGGGGTGGGTGTGACGGGTAACCCTAATACTGTATTTTGATGTGCCTGTAATTTTTGTCTGATTTTGTTATGGATCCGACTATTTTGAGGTTTTTATTATGCTCCGATCTTTTATTGCATTTCTATGTATCGATGCATAATTTTTTCAATAAAAATTATATTAAAAAAAAAAAGAAAATTAAGTTGAACCCCCAAACATTATATATATTTTTTTTAAGGCAAAGGCCCTACAGATTAAAATGGTGGGTGTTGCATTTTTTTCCACACAGTATTTGAGCAGCGATTTTCAAACGCAATATAGTGGGCTAGATTCATAAAGAATTTACGCCGGGGTATCTATTGATACGCCACGTAAATTCAAATCTGCACCGGCGTATCTTCTTTCTGTATTCAGAAAGCAAGATACGCCGAAATTTGCCTAAGATCCGACTGGCGTAAGTCTCTTACGCCGTCGTATCTTAGTTGCATATTTACGCTGGCCGCTAGGTGGCGCTTCCGTCGATTTTAGCGTAGAATATGCAAATGAGCTGGATACGCCGATTCAGAAACGTACGTGCGCCCAGCAGTATTTTTTACGTCGTTTGCGTAAGGCTTTTTCTCGCGTAACGTTGCTCCTGCTATATGAGGAGCAAGCAATGTTAAGTATGGACGTCGGGCCAGCGTTAAATTTTGCGTTGTTTGCGTAAGTCGTTCACGAATAGGGCTTTGCGTAAATTACGTTCACGTCTAAAGCATTGACGATTTGCGGCGGAATTTCGAGCATGCGCACTGGGATTCTTTCCCGAACAGCGCATGCGCCGTTCGTTAGAGATGTCATTTACGTGGGGTCATGTTTTATTTGCATAAAACACGCCCACCTCTTCAGAATTTGAATTTGGCGTGCTTACGCCGGCAGATGTATGCTACGCCGCTGTAACTTAGGGCGCAGATTCTTTGTGAATCCAGCCCCAGCCTCACTAAGTTACGGCGGCATAGCGTATCTCAGATACGCTACGCCCGCACAAACTTACGGCGGGCTTTATGAATCTAGCCCAGTGTGTTTTAGTGCATTCAAATAAAAAAAAAGTGTATTTTTTCCCCAAAAAATGTGTTTGAAAAATCACTGCTCAAATACCAATTTCCCAATGACACTGTTACACATGTTACACTGTTACACATGGTTGGACTTTTCCACGGGCAAGCTTCTGTCGGAATTTCGACCGTATGTACACGGCATAAAAAGTTATGCCGTGTACACACGGTTGGACTTTTCTACAAACAAGTCTCCGTCGGAATGTCGACCGTATGTACTCGGCATTAGGAGCAAAATCGCTCCTCTGCCCCTCCTGCCCCCATGTTTCGGCATATATGCTCTTTTTTTTTTTAACTGTGTTGGTGAAATCACCTCCTACAGCGTTGGAGTCACGGCTTTATGTATCATGGGAGCAAACGCTGTTGCTGTCAAGATAAATAAATCTGCGCTGCAACTGAATGGTGTACCTGCTAAGCAAATGATCTTTAACATTAAAACAAAGTAACATTACAGTATAACAGTAAGACCATACCATACCTGCAAAGCAAATACCAAAAAAAAACATAGTAAAAAAGAAAATATTTTTTAAACGCAACATGCCTAAAATATATATATATGCCGAAGCATGGGGCATCCTCCCGCAAAAAAAGTAATGCCGCGTACACACAGTCGGACTTTTCCACAGGCAAGCCTCCTTCGGAATTTCAACCGTATGTATGCGGCATAAAGTTATGCCGCGTACACACGGTCAGACTTTTCCACGGGCAAGCATCCTTCGGAATTTCGACCGTATGTACGCTGCATCAGGAGAAAAATCGCTCCTCCTCCCCTGCTGCCCCCATGCTTCGGCATATATGCTCTTTTTTTAACTGTGGTGGTGAAATCACGTCCTACAGCACTGGAGTCACGGCTTTATGTATCGTAGGAGCAAATGCTGTTGCTGTCAAGATAAATAAATCCACGCGTACCTGAAAACAAAAAAATGGTTAACAATAAAACACAGTAAACAAAGTATAAAAAAATTACATACCTGAAAAGCAAGCATGATAAAACATAACAACAATAAAACATTGCAGAAGAGAATACAGTAAAAAAAGAGCAGAACAATAGAGAAATAATAGAGGGAGATAACAATAAAACAACAACTATTTTATTTTTTACTTTATTTTTTAACAGTTTTTTTTGTAACTGTAACTGTTCAACTTTTCGGTTCCAGGTTTGGGCCTCTCAAAATGTGATGGCATCTTGGAAGACCCTGTGTAAGTGTGTCCTAGCCTGTGAAATGCTGTATCCTAAGCTAAAACTGCACTAGTGTGTGATAGCGTTCAAAACATTTACCAATGCAAAGCCCAGGATTGTCAGGACAGCGGGGACAATAATAATGGGTATCACGCCTATATCCGCGCTTTCTACAGACACAACATTTTCTTTGGGGGGCTCGTTGGGTAGGAGTACTCTCAAGGACATACGAAAAATGCCTCTTATACAGTCAGCTTACTGCATTTGATTGGGAATGGTGAGGTGCAGCACCGCCTGGATAAAGAAGGGCTGTGAGGAAGGATCCATTCTGTCCTGAAGCTCTGTATAGCACATGAGCGTTCAGCAAAGCCAGGGCTCGAGTCCTGCGGGAACGCGTGGGGACGGCGTCCCTGCACTTTTTTTACAGCAGGGACGCTGTTCCCTTTGCAGGACTCGAGCAGAAGAGTTGTGTCAGGCGGCGGCGCAGTGTGATTTCTGGAAACATGAAAGAGCAGAGAGTCAGGGGGCGGGGCTCTTTCATGTTTCCAGAAATCACTTGGCCCCCCCCAGCAGGGCGCTCTTCTATGTATACTGTCCAGCAATCCCCCCTCTCCGCTCTCCGACTTCTCCCAAGTCCCGCCCCTCCTGTGTGCTCCATCCAATCCAATCTCCCAAGCAGCTTCAGTGCTTCACACTTCTCCCGAGTCCCGTCCCTCCTGTGTGCTCGTCTGTGAAGAAGGGGAGGTGAGCGGGAAGATTAAAAACAAGCATCCACACTGACAAACTGCTGAATGAACCAGTGAGCCAGCCCCTGGGAACCATTCCAAGTGAGAGAGCATGTTCACTGACCAGACCCTGCTCCCTCTCTCTGACCCCCCCTCCTTCTCTCTGAGCCCCCCTCTCTCTCTGACCCCCCCTCTCTCTCTGACCCCCTCTTTCTCTCTGACCCCCCTCTCTCTCTCTCTCTCTCTGACCCCCTTTTTCTCTCTCTGACCCCCCTCTCTGACCCTTGCTCTCTCTCTAAATCCCCCCCTCTCTCTCTCTGACTCCCCCGCCTCTCTCTCTCTGACTCCCCTTTCTCTCTGACCTTCCTCTCTCTCTCTCTCTCTCTCTCTCTGACCCCCCCTACTTCTCTCTGACCCCCCTCTCTCTGACCCCCTCCTTCTCTCTGACCCCCCTCCTTCTCTCTGACCCCCCTTTCTCTCTGACCCTTCCTCTCTCTCTCTCTGACCCCCTCTCTCTCTCTGACCCCCCCTTTCTCTCTGACTCTTCCTCTCTCTGACCCCCCTCTCTCTCTCTCTGACCCCCCTCTCTCTCTATGACCCCTCTCTCTCTCTCTGACCACCTCTCTCTCTCTCTGACCCCCTCTCTCTGACCCCCCCTTTCTCTCTGACCCTTCCTCTCTCTCTCTGACCCCCCCTCTCTCTCTCACTCCCCCATCTCTCTCTCTCTGACCACCCCTCTCTCTCTCTCTCTCTCTCTCTGACCCCCCTCTTTCTGTCTGACACCCCCATCTCTCTCTCTCTCCCCCTGAGCTCTCTCTGACCCCCTCTCTCTCTCTCTCTTCCCCTGAGCTCTCTCTGACACCCCCTTTCTCTCTGACCTCCTGTAATATAAGGAGGTCCAGTGATGCAGGGTGCTGTGTAATGTAAAGGGGTCCAGAGGTGCAGTGTAATGTAAAGGGGTGCAGTGTAATGTAAAAGGGGTCCAGTGGTGCAGGGTGCTGTGTAATGTAAAGGGGTCCAGAGGTGCAGGGTGCTGTGTAATGTAAAGGGGTCCAGAGGTGCAGGGTGCTGTGTAATGTAAAGGGGTCCAGATTTGCAGGGTGCCGTGTAATGTAAAGGGGTGCAGGGTGCTGTGTAATGTAAAGGGGTGCAGGGTGCTGTGTAATGTAAAGGGGTCCAGTGATGCAGGGTGCTGTGTAATGTAAAGGGGTCCAGTGGTGCAGGGTGCTGTGTAATGTAAAGGGGTCCAGTAGTGCAGGGTGCTGTGTAATGTAAAGGGGTCCAGTGATGCAGGGTGCTGTGTAATGTAAAGGGGTGTGAAATATATATGCATATGAGCGTATCATTTTTTTTTTTTTTTGGTGGGGGAGTGAATCTTGGGTGGGAGTTCCCACACTTTTTTCCCCAGGACTTGACCCCTGAGCAAAGCCAATTGAAATAAGTACAGAGACACTTTTTTGTACCAGCATCTTGCCTTACAGGCAATTTGATACGGCGCCAACAACTGGTCGTTGAGGTCCACCCCACCCATATTTTGGTTATATTCATGGACACAGAGGGGTTTCTCCACAACACCAGCCGCCGTACGAATTTGGACTGTTGTGTCTGCGTGAAGGGAGATATGAAGGAAAACATTCTTATTATCCCTGCACTTCACAGCGAGCAAATTATTACACCTTGAGCAGGCTCTCTCCCCCAGCCTAAGACGCGATTCTACAAGCCCATGGGGAAAGCCCCGGCGATTAGGTCGCACGGTGCCACGTGCTCCAATATGATGATCAAACAAGTGACTAAAAATTGGCACGCTTGTGTAATAATTGTCCACATATAAGTGGTACCCCTTTCCGAATAAGGGTGATACCAAGTCCCACACAATCTTGCCAGCGCTCCCTATGTAATCTGGGCAGTTCTCCGGCTCTACCTGACTATCTTTTCCCTCATAAACCATAAAGCTCCATGAATAAGCCTGTTGCCCTGTCACAGAGCTTATAGAGCTTGACCCCGTATCTGGCACGCTTGCTGGGAAGGTACTGTTTGAAAGACAAGCGAACAGAAAATTTAATCAGGGACTCATCAACGCAGACAACTTGATGGGGAGTATACAAGGCTGCAAAACGTTTGTTGAAGTGGTTTATGAGGGGACAAATTTTGTAGAGCCGATCGTATTCAGGGTCTCCACGAGGACGACAAAGTTCATTGTCGTTGAAGTGCATGAACTGCAAGATCGCCTTGTATCGTTTCCTGGCCATGGAGGCAAAGAACACGGGCATATGGTCATGTGGATATATGGACCAATACATCCGCAACTTCGGGAATTTATGTATGCCCATGTTAAGGGAAAGGCCCAGAAAGATCTTCAATTCGGAAACCGTAACTGGTTTCTATTCTCTGGCAATGGCGGACTGGGGACAAGTGGTGATGAAATTACCAGAATACAAATTAGTCTGCTCCACAATAGATCTATAGAGATCTTCCGTAAAAAAACAGCGAATAAAAATCAAGTAGCGTAAAATCGTCTGTTTCTCCACGTCAGGTAAAGAGAATGTTCCTTGTATGCAATATGAGAAGGAATCCTTTTGGTTCATGTAATGTTTGACTCCCTAACCATGCTGTATACTGTGCAATGTAAAGCCGAGAACTCTATACCTTGTACTGTTAAACTTTAATAAAATTATTGAAATATAAAATCAGCTGTTTCCACCTGATAACCGGGCTGGCCAGTGAATGGGGGAAGTACGGATGCTACAGAAGTGGTGGGGACCCAATCAGGATTGGCGAATGCAGCAGGAAGGGCACTATGGGCCTAAGGCACTAAGGGCATGTTGTGCTTTTTTAAGGTCATATTTACCCGCACAGTAATTTACTTTGAATTCTTTTATAACAAAGATGCTTTTAAATACAAGACAATCTATATGCCATAGTCTGTAATATGAAACTTATTCACGGAGACGTATGATCATACAAAATAGCTAATTTATTGGTAGACAAATTTGTAATATTTACATGAAATTAAAATACCAGTTGCGTTACATTAACGACTTGAAAATCAATAAAATACCCCCAAAATGGGCATGCAATACCTTTGATCTGTGTCATGGTAGGTTCTCAAGATAACTTTATGTAAATGACAATGAAACAAAAGCGTCTATTTCACACGTCCAATCGTTACTTTACTGCAGGTAAGTAAAAGATCAACAATGTGAAATATATTGGACGTTTGTTTTGTCAATAAAATTGGAATTATGTAAAATAAATATATAATAAAAATTGTACTCTTAAGGAAAAGTTATTAGTTATTGATATGAGAACAAACCAGAACTACAGGATATTCAATACTTCAACATTTCTAGGGAACAACAATATATTTGAGATAAAATCAAAAATGACATAGTTACCAATTCCCAAGGTGGCTATTTCCTATTGGTAAGTGGCCAGAGCTAAAATCGTTGCAGTCTTCATGCATAGTGCAAGCGTGCTCTCATGGGGCGCTCCTATTGATGGGATCCTCTTCTCATCCTCCCATTGAGCTCAAGATTAAGATTTTTAGATCTTAGATCTTCTCTTTTAGCCTTCCTCTCCTTTCTCATGGGTTTCCCTTTTTATATTGATTAAAACAATAGGACTATCAAGATTATACTCAGTTCTGCCCATCTGACAACTGTCCTAAACTCATAGGCCTGTGGCACATATGGGCGTTCCTGTCCAGGCATGCCTGGTTTCTATTGGCTGACCGTTTAATAATTTACTTGTTCTCTGGGCTTAGAGACCCTCGAGTAATATTACTTCCAGCCACTAGGTGTCTCACCTTTATTGTGAGATAATCTATACGTTGGATATCTATATTTTAGGTTTAGACTATCGACATATATCTATCCATATGTATATATATATATATATATAATCTATATACATCTATGTATGACTCTGGTATCTCTATATTATATAAAATACAATTAGTATACTGTTGATTTCGATACAATAAGTTCCTATACCCCATTATAAATGTTTTTCCAACAGTCTTTGCAATCAATTCATAGGCTACATCTCTCAATCAAATGCAAAATAATTATTAATGTGGATACATGAATTATTTTGATATGTGTTTGATGGATATGTGTTATATGTTAATTCACATCTTTATAATTACAAGGTGATATCTTTCATAATGTAGATTATGGTAGCTTATTTAAAACACTTCTATTTATAAAACAAATTTCTCATATATTTCTTTCCTCGAACAAAGCTCTAAATTAACGGAATATCTCCCTTGGTCTGAAGACATCATTGATCATCTAAACATTACTTATTATTTATTTCATATCAACATATCTTCTTCGACTACCCTGTGTATTATAAAATATCTCTGACTTGTATCATATATGTTGGTGGAGCTTGGACTTTAATGAAGATAGCTTAGTAGCTCAGTTGTGTAAATATCCTCTCCTTGGACTTTTCGCTGGTCAACATGGTTCATTGTGTTAGGATGGCTAAAGTCAACGTTCTTGTTTGGTAAGAAACTACTCCACAATGGCCATACCTAGTCACTTGAAGCCAGTTTAAACATTTTGTTTGGTGAGAAAACCATTTCATTGTTCTGTGAGAAGAGCTTCATTGTTCAGACCCTCATCCAAGTTTGTAAAAGTTAGAGATCGCTAACGTATTGTTAACTGGGCAAATATGGCTTGGTTCCTGAAGAGTTTTCATTTCAGTGATTCATCTCCAATTTTAGACTTAATGGATCTTTCATATTTTTGTCGGAACAATATTGAAATATCTTATTATTATCTTCGTTAAAAACTTACAACAGATCCCCCCAGTGAATTCCAGGTATGTTACAGAAGACGTGCATGGGATTCACTCCATGACGTGGCGATGATCAAATGTTCCGGTGTATCCTTTCCGGATAAGAAGCGACTTTGTGGGGATACATTGTGTTTAAAGGGTGTAGATAACCGTAGGTGGGTGTCATTCCTTGAGGAAAAGAATTGGGTTTGGTGCTTGGCCGTCCTGATGGGTTCTGTTCGTGCAGATTAGCCATCAGCGGTGTCTCGGATTCCCCCATACGGTTCTTCCTCTGGATGATTCACACGTGTTGGACTCTCGGTTCTGTAGACCGGCTCCTGGACATATTTAGTCCTGTAAAGTTACATAGTTACATAGTTACATAGTTAGTCAGGTTGAAAAAAGACACAAGTCCATCCAGTTCAACCACAAAAAACAAAAAAACAAAATAAAAAACACAGTAAAATCCTATACACCCAACTCCATACCCACAGTTGATCCAGAGGAAGGCAAAAAACCCCAGCGGAGCATGATCCAATTTGCTACAGCAGGGGAAAAAATTCCTTCCTGATCCCCCGAGAGGCAATCGGATTTACCCTGGATCAACTATACCTACAAATCTTAGTACTCAGTTATATTCTGTACATTTAGGAAAGAATCCAGACCTTTCTTAAAGCAATCTACTGAGCTGGCCAGAACCACCTCTGGAGGGAGTCTGTTCCACATTTTCACAGCTCTTACTGTGAAAAAACCTTTCCGTATTTGGAGGTGAAATCTCTTTTCCTCTAGACGCAAAGAGTGCCCCCTTGTCCTCAGTGATGACCGTAAAGTGAATAACTCAACACCAAGTTCACTGTATGGACCTCTTATATATTTGTACATGTTGATCATATCCCCCCTTATTCTCCTCTTCTCAAGAGTGAATAAATGTAGTTCCTCTAATCTTTCCTCATAGCGGAGCTCCTCCATGCCTCTTATCAGTTTGGTTGCCCTTCTCTGCACTTTCTCCAGTTCTCCGATATCCTTTTTGAGAACTGGTGCCCAAAACTGAACTGCATATTCCAGATGAGGTCTTACTAATGATTTGTACAGGGGCAAAATTATATCTCTGTCTCTGGAGTCCATACCTCTCTTAATACAAGAAAGGACTTTGCTCGCTTTGGAAACCGCAGCTTGGCATTGCATGCCATTATTGAGCTTATGATCAACTAAAACCCCCAGATCCTTCTCCACTACAGATCCCCCCAGTTGTACTCCCCCTAGTATGTATGATGCATGCATATTCTTAGCCCTCAAGTGCATAACTTTACATTTATCTACATTAAACCTCATCTGCCACTTAGTCGCCCAATCAGACAGAGCATTGAGGTCGGCTTGTAAATTGGAGACATCCTGTAAGGACGTTATTCCACTGCATAGCTTGGTGTCATCTGCAAAGACAGAAATGTTACTTTTGATCTCAGACCCAACATCATTTATAAATATATTGAAAAGTAAGGGTCCCAGCACTGAACCTTGGGGTACACCACTGATAACCTTGGACCATTCAGAGTAAGAATCATTAACCACGACTCTCTGAATTCTGTCTTTCAGCCAGTTTTCTATCCATTTACAAACTGATATATCCAATCCTGTAGACCTTACCTTACACATGAGCCGTGTGTGCGGAACTGTATCGAACGCTTTTGCAAAATCCAAATATATCACGTCCACAGCCACTCCTCTGTCCAGGGTTTTACTTACCTCTTCATAAAAGGAAATCAGGTTTGTCTGACAACTTCTGTCTTTCATGAATCCATGTTGTCTGCTGCTTAAATAGTTTTTTTCCTGCAAGAACTCTTCCATGTGGTCTTTTATTAAACGTTCCAGTATCTTCCCAACTATAGAAGTTAAACTAACAGGTCTATAGTTACTTGGTAAAGACTTTGTTCCCTTTTTAAATATGGGCACCACATTGGCCCTGCGCCAATCCAGTGGTACTATTCCTGTCTTTAATGAGTCCCTAAATATTAGATACAGTGGATTTGAAATGACAGAGCTCAACTCACCTAGGATCCGTGGATGGATGCCATCAGGTCCAGGTGCTTTATCCACCTCTATTCTGTCTAAATATTTCTGGACCATATCACTTTTGAGCCATTGTGGATTTGGGGCTGTGTCACTCCCACCCCCATTTTGGACATGAGCTCCCCCATGCTCCATTGTATACACAGAGCTGAAGAAAACATTTAATAAATTTGCCTTCTCTTTGTCCCCAGTCACCCACTCTAGATTATTTTGTAAGGGGCCTACATGCTCAGACTTCACCTTTTTACTATTAATATATTTAAAGAATTTTTTGGGGTTTGTCCTACTATCTTCTGCAATCTGTCGTTCGTTTTGAATTTTTGCATCCTTGATTTCCTTTTTGCATATCCTGTTATATTCTTTGTAACATTTAAACAACACTAGTGTTCCTTCATTTTTATATTTTTTAAAAGCTACTTTCTTATTGTTTATAGCTTTTTTAACTTTGACCGTGAGCCACATAGGTTTTATTTTTAGCCTTTTAAACTTATTGCCCATGGGAACATACTTTGCAGTGAGGTTCCACACAGTCTTTTTGAAGAATTCCCATTTTTGTTCTGTGTTCATCTGTGCCAATAGTCCCTCCCAGTCCAAGTCCTGGAGAGCAGCCCTCATCCTTGGAAAATTTGCTCTCTTAAAATTTAGTGTTTTAATATTTCCTGTATGTATTTCTTGCTTATAGTTAACATTAAATGAAATCATGTTATGATCACTGCTACCCAGGTGTTCCTTTATCTGAACATTAGTAATAAGCTCTGTAAAACGGATTCCATGAGAAAAAGACAATATATGTTTTTTTTTTTTATATGACCTGCGTTTTGAGATCTGTCAGCCGATATGCTGGCCTCCTCAGAGTCCCCCCCTATGGCTTATTGTGTCATCAGTCCTTTAACCAAGCACTCTGGCTATCAAGACAATGACTGAATATTTTCTATGGGAGACAAAGCTCTAGGGCTCATTAACATGAGGATATTTATTTATAGCTGAGGATACCATATATTAACTGATATTCTTCAGAACCATTTTTTTTTTTTTTTAGCTTAATTGTAGTGGTTCTGGAATAATAAAATGTAATAATATTTTATTTGACATGTGACACTTACTGTCAGCAACAAAATATCTGATACGATAGTCAACCTTCTACTTGGGAGGAATAAAAACAAATAAACCTTCCCCCTTTGGGGTGTCAATAAAACTAATTTTAGGCAATCAAACTACCTTATGCGGGTGACTCATCTGTTACCAGAATATCAAACCATTTTAGGCCTTCTGATATTAATTTCTTTAGGATTCGGTCATCCTCTGTAATTGTCGTCTTCTGCGACTTCTTGGACTCAAGCTTATTGGAGCGACCTATTTATGTCAGAGGAATGAAGTGACAAATAGGATAACAGTTAATTTCCAACGACCAAAATCCCTGTTAGGGATTTTAGGATCCTTACTACTGTAACCTGGAGATAATATGGTGTTAGAACCTCTGTCTCCTATGCCTCTTCAGTGCATTCCTCTGATTTACTTTAACATGGGCGCTTCAAAGGCTCTGTGGCCCTTGGCTGGCCCCAGTATTTGTCCCTTAAAGAGATATGATTCACACTTCGTACAGCAATGAAACCGTGTAACATATCTATAATTTGCTTGACTTTGGTTTCTGTATTGCTTATAGGCTGATCAGAATAGGGTTATGTGACCCAGTTTCTGTACTTTCTGGGGACTACTGGCTCAGTTTTATCAGACATATCCCCTTCAGCAACACTGTTCTGATTCTTTTTTTTTTTTTTTTTTTTTTATTTCCACCTCAGACATAACCATTTGCAAAGGAAGGTCGCGAGTTTTACCCGCCTTTCATTTGCCCGCCATATCTCCTTCCTGGTTTCGCATCATATGTGGAAATTTTTAAAAGTTTTTTTTTTCTTTTTTTTTTTTATACTTCTATCGTATGTATTTTATCATATCTTTAAACATTTCACCTTTAATTCTTGTAACCCTTATACCCCCATTTTCCACCTCCTCCCCACCCCATCCCCTGGGACTCCAGTTGCCTTTCTGACTTTTTTTTTTTTTTTTTTTTCCCTCTTATTTTGAGGCTTTCTTATATAGAGTCCGTCCTTTTAAGTCCGAAAATATCTTATCAAGTATTATACCCTATGCACCCATAAGCTCCGCGAATGTCATGGAATTTTTGAACTCCATCCATTTAGACCATATCTTTTCAAATTCCTCTAAACTATCTGAGTCACTTAACCTTAGAAATTCTAAATTTTGAATATAATTCATTTTATTGCACCATTCTTTAATGGGAGGACTTTCCCTTTCTTGCCAATGACTGGCTATCAGGCTTTTAGCTGTGGTTAACATGTGGGGTAAGAGACTTTTCTGGTATTGTTTCGTAGATAATCTTATCCTCTGATGCAAACATCCCCAGCGGTCATCTGGAATCTCTGTGTTCGTTATTTCCGTAATTAATTGTCTAATTCTTCTCCAATACACTTTGATTTTTGGACACTGCCACCATATATGGGCCATATTTCCGATCTGCCCACATCCGCGCCAGCACATCTCTGAGGCTTCTTTCTTATATTTGTGAGCCTTGTCTGGAGTGATGTACCATCGGATTAGGCATTTATAGTTTAATTCAATTATTTTACTATTTGCTGATGAAGTGTACACTCTTCTCCATATTTGTTTTAAATCTTGAATATTTAACGAGGATCCCAATTCCTCCTCCCACTTTTTAATACATGGTGGAATGTCCAAACGATCAACTTCTATGAAATTCTTATAGATCTTGGAGATAACTCCTTTCCCTGTTTGTCCTTGACTAATTCTTTCGAGTGGGCGTAAATTTTCTGCTGATCTATGCGGCTGTGGGAGAGCCTCAAAAAAATGTTTTAACTGGGCATACCGCCATTCGTTTATCTCTATTATCTTTCCTTTTTCCTTCAATTCTTCATAGGTATTTAATTTATCTCTCGTCATGACGTCCTTCAGCTGAGCATTCTTTTTTTTTATCCATTTACCGGATATCTTTTCTAACCCCGGTGTAAAATAATATGAATCTTTTATTGGCATTAGTGGTGAATTAAAATCCCATTTTTCCCTCTTATGAACTTTATCCCATATTTTTATAGCATGACGAGTGATGCTATGTGATTGTCTACCTAACTCCCTATATTTGTCTGGGATCCAGATGATGCTCCCTAAAAGGGCATTGCTCATCTGAAATTCCATGCTTACCCACCTTTTTTGCTTAGTGTCCCTAATCCAGTCTATCACTCTTGTGAGAATTACTGCTTCATAATAACCTCTTATATCTGGTGCTCCCCATCCCCCTTGTGTCTTATTTTTTTTCAGCGTTGCCCAACTAATACGAGCTTTTTTACCCTGCCAAACAAAATTTAGTAAGATCGTTTGTAAAGTCTTAAAGTACTTCTGGGGTAGAGCAATCGGCAGCATCTGTATCTTATACATGATTTTGGGCAGGATCACCATCTTAAAAATATTCATTCTCCCACCCCAGGATATCTGTCCTGTCGTGAGTCTACTGAGTTCTGTTTTGATATCTTCCAACATAGAAACAAAATTTACTTTATATATCCTCTCTTTAGAGATTGCTATTTTTACCCCTAAATATTTTATTTCTTTTTTCCCCCACACAAAAGGGAACTCCTTTTGATAAGTTATTTGATCTTTCTTAACTATGTTAATACATAAGGTTTCGGACTTGAATGGATTCATTTTATAGTTGGAGAGCTCTCCATATTGTTTCAATAGTTTTAATAAATTTGGTAACGTTGTTCTCGGGGATGTTAAGTAGAACAAGATATCATCCGCATATGCCGCAAGTTTGTGTTCCTCCCGTCCGGCTTCTATGCCCTTAATATCAGGATTCTTCCTTATTTTCCTTAACAATGGTTCTAATGCTAGGATGAATAATAATGGGGAAAGGGGGCATCCCTGTCTTGTACCGTTGTGTAGTTCAAAGTCCCCTGAAAGGGTCCCATTAATTTTTACTCTTGCCCTGGGTTTATTATATAATACCTTAATCCAGGTCAACATTTTTTTGCCTAATCCAATTCTCTCTAAAGTCTTATATATGAAGCTCCAGTCTACTCTATCAAACGCTTTTTCTGCATCTACTGATAAGAGTAGACCTGGAGCTCCGCTATCGCTGATTTTCTGAATGGCTAGCAGTGTTCTGATCCCATTATCTCTCCCCTCCCGTCCTGGTACAAAACCAACCTGGTCGGGGTGGATCAGATCCTTCATTATTCCCTTCATCCGCTCTGCTATTATTTTGGAAAAAATCTTGGTATCGCAGTTCAAAAGAGAGATCGGTCTATAATTCGAACAAAGTGTGCTATCCTTCCCCTCTTTCAAGATTAAAGTAATAGTAGCTTCAATGGCTTCTTTACCCATGTTCCACTTCTCGCCTAGGCCATTCATATACGAACACATTTTCGGGGCCAAAATATCTATAAACTTTTTATAATAAAGAACAGTTAGGCCATCCGATCCTGGACTTTTACCGTTTGGGGCATTTTTGATTGTTTCTCTAATTTCATCTTCTGTGATCGGGGCTTCGAGTTTATTAAGATTATCCTCGGATATTACCTCCCACTCTATTTCCTTTAAAAATGTATATATATTTTTTTCCCTTAATCCTAGTTCTTCCATTGTCTCCTGTTTCTTGATTGAGTATAGTTTTTCATAATATTCTTTAAAACTCTCTAGTATTTCACTAGTTTTATGAACTACTTCCCCTCGACTTGTTTGTATTTTCTCAATATAGTTTAGACTTTTTTTTTTTTTAATAAATTTGCTAAATGTTTCCCTGGTTTGTTGTCCCATAGATACCTCTCTTTCTTTACTTGATTAAACGTACTTCTTGTTTCTTGTTCTATTTGCTCTCTTAACTCCTCTCTTTTGATATTTAAATTTAATAAAATTTCTTTAGTTCTATCATGTTTATGTTGTTGTTCTAGCTTATGAATTTCTTTTATAAGTGTTGTTCTAAAATCCTTATCCTTCCTTTTTTTTTTCGCCCCCATCTTGATTAATACTCCACGCATAAATGCCTTGTGAGTCTCCCAGACTATGGCTTCCGAGACATCCTCTGTTGAGTTTATTTCGAAAAACTCCTCCAGTTCTGTTTTTATTCTAATTTCTACCTCTTTATCATGCAGGAGTTCTTCATTGAGCCTCCACTTCCTATTGTTTTCCTGTCTCTCCCCTATTTTTAGTTGCAGTGAGACTGGCGCATGGTCAGAGAAGGTTACTATTCCTATGCTAGAGTTATTTATTTTTTCTAAGTACCTATGCTCCACTAAAAAAAAATCGATCCTCGAGTAGGTCTCGTGCACAGGGGAGCGGAATGTATAATCCCGCTGTTTATTGTGTTGTATCCTCCATACATCTACTAATTGAGACTGGTGGAGTTTTTTTTTCAATTTGTTTCTCCAGGCCATTCCAGTCCCCTGTGCACGAGACGTACTATCCATGTCCGGATCCATATGGAAATTAAAGTCCCCTCCTATTATAGCTATTCCCCGTTTGAACTCCATAAAATCTGTTATCGTTTTTATTACATAGCGGATGGGATTCTTGTTTGGGCAGTATATATTTGCAAATGAGATTTCTGTTCCATTCAGTTTTCCTCTAAGGAACAAGTATCTACCCTCTGGATCTGCCTTTCTATCCTCTACTATAAACCTGGTCTCTTTGGAAAAGCCTATAGCGACCCCTTTCGCTCGACTAATTGGAGAATCCCCAAAATACCATAACGGGTGAAATTGCGTCATATTTTTGCGATTTGTCTCTACGGTGAGATGAGTCTCCTGTAACATGATCACATCACTCTTTAATAAACTGAGCTCCTTCATTACATTTGCACGCTTTATGGGTGCGTTTAGGCCCCTAACATTATAAGATATTATGTTTATCACAGACATTTTTTTGTGAGTATCCTTCTAAATATTTTAGCGGCCTTCTGGAGTCCCCCCTTCCCTTCTACTATTCCCTCCCCCTCCCTATCTTCTCTACCCCCCTCTATCTCCTTCCCACCCCCCCTACCCCCCCTCCCTCCCCTCTCCCCTATCCCTTGGAGGAAATACTGGCCTCTCTGAGGCCCTTGGCTGTGGCCCTCCTTTCCTTTTCCCGGCCCCCAGCTCATCCTCCTTGAGGTTGAGCTCTGATGAATACAAAGATCGAGTGATCTGCCCACCCATTTTCACCCCATCCAGCTCTATCCCCCCCGAATCTCCCCTCATATCCGTCCCCCTACCTTTTTCATTACTAACCGCGGGCAATATTCATTCATCCCCCCTTTTTTTTTTTTTTTTTATAATTTTTTTTTTTTTTTTTTTTTTTTGTCCCTTTCCTCCCTCTTATTCTTTTCCCTCTTTTGCGACCTTCCCACTTCTCTTATGTACCTCCCCCCCTTTCGGTCTCTCTCTACCATTTCTTTCTTCCCGGTGGTCTTTTCCAGACCGGTTGCCAAGCCTGAGCTTCTTCTGGACTATCCATTTGCTCTAATCTCTCCCACCATCCTGGGATCTCGATTAGGTCTATGTCCAATCTTCTACAGAAATTTGGGGTCTCCTCTGGGAATCTTAGTGTTGCTGCGCGGCCATCTTTGCGGCCTGTCAAACAAGCCGGGAAGCCCCATGTATACTGGATATTTTGTGATTTAAGTACATCCAGTAATGGCTTTAAAGTTCTTCTCCGAGATAACGTTTCCCCTGATAGATCTGGGAAGACCTGTAAACTAGTCTCTCGATATTTGGTCGGTTGGTTAGCTTTCATATAGCTATTTATTAATTCCTTGTCTTGATAGTTATGAAATCTAGCTATAACATCTCTTGGAACCTCTGCCCCTACTTCTGGTGGTTTTCTAATCCGGTGTATCCTTTCGAACTTGATTTTATTTGTGACGTCTTTTGTACCCAACATATGACCAAATATCTCGTCCATTTGTTCTTGTAGGTTGTCTTCCCCTGATTGTTCCGGTAGACCTCTAATCCTTATGTTCTTTCTTCTGTTCCTATTCTCCTGGTCCTCCATTTTATACCTCATGTATCTCTGTTCTCTAGATATTTCTTCCACTTGTTTCTTTAATCCTTTTAATTCTAAACTATGGCAGTCCATTCTTTCTTCTACTTCCTCCACTCTTTTCAGCATGTGATTCATGTCCTCCCTCAGGATATTTATTTCTCCTTTTATAGAGGACTCTAGTCTTAGTTCCATGCTTGCTAGCATTTCTGCTAAGTCCCCTTTCGTTAGTTGTTGCTTTTTTTGTCTTGTTTCCATTTCTCCTTCTTCCTCTAGTTCTTCTCTCAGCAGGCTGGTAGAGTCAGAATTTGTTTTAGTACTCGCTTTATTAATAGGGCTGGCTTTTCCTCCTTCCTGTATTATATATTTTCTTATGGATCCTGGACTTGCGCTTACTCTAGGTATATTTGCGGTCGCTCCTCTCCCCGATCTACCCTTCATCTTTGAGCTCATGGAAAGCAACTCCCGATATGTGCTCCTTCCCGGGGGGCCCGAGGTACAGCCGAGGGTGTGCTTACCTAGCGGGTAATATTAATGTTGAACTAGATCAATCCTAGATGCGTTCTATATGCTCTACCTTCACATCAGAAACTGTCAGGGGCGTTTAAAGAGACATATATAGAACAATGGATTAAGTTCCCAACACCCCTCCAGGGGCCGGGTGACGTATTACAGTATAGATGAGACGGTGGAAAATACCACTGATAATGTCCGTGGTAGCGTCTCAACACTGTCGCAGGGAAATAATTAGTATGCGCAAGCTGGATACCAGACGGACAACCCAACAATTTTATTCCCTCCGCCACTCACTGTTAGTTAGAGCTGTAACCAGCGAGACCATCTCTTTCCTCTTTAGCTGTTGTATCATTTGACCACCTGATATCCACCCAGATCCACCACTTAACCGCTGCCCCGGTCAATGTCAGTGTATGCTAGTATAGAGCAAGCAGTAACACTAGTAATGACAGTGTTTAAGCGGAGTCAATGTGGTTGAGAAGGTTAATAGTTGTTAGTCAAATTGTTAGTAATATCCTAAAACAATAGTATAGCAAGTTTTAGTTATCACACAACCCCCAAAAAAACAAAAACAACAAAAAAAAAAAACTAAAACAAAAGAAAGTCATGAACAGTACCAGCAGTCTGCATTTATAGTGATCTATAATGCTTTCCAAGTAAAAAAGATCTTCATGAGTAAGCAGGGTAAAGCTACAGCTGTCCCAGTGTAGCAGCGACCATGTAATAGAAATATAGTAGAAGAGCAAAAAAAAAAAAAAAAAATTAAATAAAAGATCACCAGGTATGATGAATATACAGCAGGTATTCCAGGATCCCCCATAGGGGGGAGAGAGTCTGTGCACCTGTTCCCTGCTATCCCCAGCCCGGCCCAATCAGTCCCCTCTCTACTGCGTCTCTTTTTGGGGTCTCAGGGAGAAGGTAGATAAGGTGGAGACCTATGGGTTCGATCGGGTCATGTAATGTGGGGGCGAGTAGGAATCAAAACCGGCGTGTAAGCTGTCTTCTGGCTGTTCTATGGCAGGGTCTATGGCGGACCTAAAGCTGCCTGTGAGATCTGTCAGTCAGTCAGTATTGATATTGCAGAGTGTGGCAGCATAACAGTGTAGCAACACAGGACCCCTTCCAACATTCCAGCAACGTTCCAACATTCCAACATTCCAGCTCCCTAACACACAAAATGGGGATACAGAGTACCTGATTCCTGCTTCGTTGAAACAGTGTGCGGTGTGCGGCGTGCTGGGATCTTACATACGGGCGGGCGGGCGGTGTGACGGCGGTATCAGCGGGGACGGATCAATCACCACAATCGCATCGCGTGTCAGCCCCGTAGTGAGCGGACGCGGCTGCTGCGATACATCTCGGGGAGCTCGGGGAGCTCAGGGAGCGGACGATGGCTGGACAGACTGGCGGCACTAGATCTCCATACTGCTGGGTGGTCAGAGCGGTTGGAACACGCTCAGCAGGAGCAGCTGCCGCGCGTCCACCCCCATCTCGAACTCTGCTCTCCCATCAGGCTCCTCCCTCCTCCAGCCTCAGCTCTCTGCTTCCAACAGTCTCTGTTGAGAGTTACTTGCCTAACACTGTTCTGATTCTGGGATACTTGTCTGGGCCTTAATTTCTCCCTATTTTTCTGGGGATTTTGGGGTGTCTTACCCTGCGGCTGCTCCCTATTTACCTGTGTTGGTCCCCGGGGCGTATTGGACCGGTAATAGTACGGGTTCCTACCTTTGGGTTTAAATTTGACCCGTTGGAGGTACACCCTATAGTTTCTCTTAAACCTTGTATCTGGTTCCCTAGGATGGTACCCCTGAGATGGTCTTTGTTCCCTCCCTCTAAAGGGTGTTTTCTGTCCCCCCCTCCTAATTGGTGGGGTATGTGGTCTCCCGCTGGGACGACTCTGTGGCATATCTCCTCTGACTTTATCAGCACACGTCATTTTCTGAGTATCAACCCGTAATAATTCAGGAGATGCATTAATTTCATCCACAATTTGAGTTATGAGTTGAGGCCTTTCTTTGTATTCGCCAGTTTGTTGGATAGAGTACAAATTGTTACTCTCTTTTACCACGGACTCCTGTGAGCACACCCTTTCGTAGTCTTTTGCTAAGCGCACTTTTATGTGGGTAGGTAGGGCCTCAACGAACGTGAATTTAAACTCAGTTTCATTGTGGTCTGGCTCATTTTCTGCTAAGTGGTAAGCACTTCTGAGCACAGCCAAAAATTCTGGGGGGCTTTGATTACTGGCACATTTCAAATTTTGTATAGCCGCACTAACTGCTGTAACATTTTTGTGCTGGCCAAATTCTAGATGACAGCGGTGTTTAATTTCTTGCCATGAAGTACCAGACAGATCTTTAAAAGATGTGCAGAAATTGTGGTGTCTGGTTTCAAATACCCACCGTAAGAAATTAATCCTGACTGGTCATCATCTAGGCCTAAAACTGATAAGGTGTTTTCATAGGCCTCAATGTGGTCAATGACACACATGGATCCCTCTTGCTCAAAGACTGGGAAAGTATCATTTAACATTTTTATTATTTCTGAGGCGTCCTGTTTAGGGGTACCTGTTTTTTCCTCTGATCCCAGGGAAAACTGATTAGGCCTACTTTCATGGGGTGGTTCACTTTTTACCCCCTTTTGCTCTACAGATGGCTTGGGATAGGATGAGGGGGCCTGATTCCCAAAAAAGCTGCCTAACTTAACTTTCAGCAGTTAAGTTACACTGACTTAAAATCTCTAAGTGCCTGATCCACAAAGCACTTATCTAGAAATTTCAGGCCGTGTAACTTAAGTGCCGCCGTCGCAAGGCGGTCCTCCTCTCCGAGGGGCGTTTAAAATTTAAATGAGGCGCGCTCCCGCGCTTGCCGTACTGCGCATGCGTGTGACGTAATTTTCCCGACGTGCAGCGCGCAAACGAAATTGACGCCGGACAGCTTTGTGGATTGCGACGGGACACTAAAGTTGCGACGGGTGAAAAAAAATATACGCGCCGGGAAAACAAATAATTATAAAAAAAAATGACAGCGTCGCTCAGCATGCATTCCTGAGAGGGAGAACTCCATGCCAATTTTCAAAGAAAAAACCATCATGCTCCGGTAGGTACCCACGTGGTGGGTGCACGTGGGTAGGCACCCACCACGTGGGTACCTGCCGGAGCATGATGGGACGGTGATGCCTATATAAATGGGATGCAAGGCGCGCTTCCATCATTACAGTGACAAGAGGCGACGAGTCAACATCGGAAGAAGGGAGAAGAAGAACCTGACGTCACAGAAGACCGCGATGGCTGCCTGCTAGTAATTGAGCTAACACACAAAGATAGCAGGCAGCCAGCGCTGAAGAAGAAGGCACCGGACAGCTGCAGAAGAACCGGGGTTCGCCGAGTCAACAGCGGAGAGCGGCGAAGATAGAAGAAGACCCCCGGAGAGCGGAGAAGCCCCCCCGGAGAGCGGAAGAAGAACCCCCCCCGGAGAGTGGTGGAAGAAGCCCCCCCTGGTAATAGAGCTAATAAAGAAGACAGGGGGGGCCTCCGGAGCAGAATAATAAATTATTTTAAAAACCCTTGTGTTGTGTGTTTAATAACTTTAACTTTTTGCCTCCAGGTGAATGGGTAGAGGTACGATGTACCCCATATCTATTCACTTAGGGTGGGGGGCCGGTATCTGGGGGCCCCCTTATTTGAGGGGACTCCCAGATTCCGATAAGCCCCCGCCCGCAGACCCCGACAACCAACGGCAAGGGTTGTCGGGAAGAGGTCCTGTCCTCATCAACATAGGGACAGGGTGCTCTGGGGTGGGGGGGCCCGCAGTGCGCCCCCCTGCCCCAGAGCACCCAACCCCCCCATGTTGAGGGCATGCGGCCTGGCACGGCTCAGGAGGGGGGGGGGGCGCTCGCTCGTCCCCACTCCCTTTCCTGACCGGCCGGGTAGCGTGCTTTGGATACGGGTCTGGTATGGATTGTAGGGGGACCCCCTACGTCAAATTTTCGGCGTAGGGGGGTCTCCTTACAACCCATACCAGACCTAAGGGTCTGGTATGCTCCTGGGGGGGGAACCCATGCCGGTTTTGAATTTAAAAATTGCCGTGGAGTTCTCCCTCGGGAATGCATACCAAATGCCGTCGCTTGAATGGGCCTTTACAAGGTGTGACTAACTTTCCACATTGTAAAACCAGCCCTAGTTTTGCGCAGGCAAATTCGGAACTTACGCAGAAATCACAATGATGAAATGCTTTGTGGATCTGCTTAAGTCCTCATTTGCATACTCAAAGCTGCATTTCAATGAGAAATGCCCCCAGCGGCGGATGCGGTACTGCATCCTAAGATTTGACCGTGTAAGTGTCTTACACATGTCAGATTTTCTGCCTAACTTTGGAAAAAGCCTTTTGAGGATCGTTTCCAAAGTTAGGCACAGAGGGCCAAATTCTCAAAAACTGTGCGTAACTTAAATTTCAGCAGTTAAGTTACACTGACTTAAAATTTCTACCTAAGTGCCTGATCGTCAAAGCACTTAGGTAGAAATTACACGCTGTGTAACTTAAGTGCCGCCGTCGGAAGGCGGTCCTCCTCTCCTGGGGGCGTTTTAAATTTAAATGAGGCGCGCTCCCGCGCCGGCCGTACTGCGCATGCGTGTGACGTCATTTTCCCGACGTGCAGCGCGCGAACGTAATTAACGCCGGTCGGCTTTGAGAATTTCGACGGGACACTAAAGTTGCGACGGGTGAAAAAAAAAAGACGCGCCGGGAAAACAATTAATTATAAAAAAAAATGACAGCGTCGCTCAGCATGCATTCCTGAGAGGGAGAACTCCATGCCAATTTTCAAAGAAAAAACCGGCATGGGTTCCCCCCCCAGGAGCATACCAGGCCCTTAGGTCTGGTATGGGTTGTAAGGAGACCCCCCCACGCCGAAAAATTGACGTAGGGGGTCCCCCTACAATCCATACCAGACCCGTATCCAAAGCACGCTACCCGGCCGGCCAGGAAGGGAGTGGGGACGAGCGAGCGTCCCCCCCCCCTCCTGAGCCGTGCCAGGCCGCATGCCCTCAACATGGGGGGGTTGGGTGCTCTGGGGCAGGGGGGCGCACTGCGGGCCCCCCCACCCCAGAGCACCCTGTCCCCATGTTGATGAGGACAGGACCTCTTCCCGACAACCCTTGCCATTGGTTGTCGGGGTCTGCGGGCGGAGGCTTATCGGAATCTGGGAGTCCCCTTTAATAAGGGGGCCCCCAGATACCGGCCCCCCACCCTAAGTGAATGGATATGGGGTACATCGTACCCCTACCCATTCACCTGTAGGCAAAAAGTAAAATGTAGTAAACACACAACACAAGGCTTTTTAAAATATTTTATTATTCTGCTCCGGAGGCCCCCCCTGTCTTCGTTATTAGCTCAATTACCAGGGGGGGCTTCTTCTTCCGCTCTCCGGGGGTCTTCTCCGCTCTCCGGGGGTCTTCTCCGCTCTCCGGGGGTCTTCTCCGCTCTCCGGGGGGGCTTCTCCGGACTCCGGGGGGCTTCTTCCATCTTCTCCCCTCTTCCGCTCTTGACTCGGCGAACCCCGGTTCTTCTGCAGCTCTCCGGTGCCTTCTTCTTCAGCGCTGGCTGCCTGCTATGTTTGTGTGTTAGCTCGATTTCAAACAGGCAGCCGGCGCGGTCTTCTGTGACGCCAGGGTCTTCTGGTCTTCTGTTCTTCCGATGTTGCCTCGTCGCCTGTTGTCGCTGTAATGATGGAAGCGCGCCTTGCATCACATTTATATAGGCATCACCGTCCCATCATGCTCCGGTAGGTACCCACGTGGTGGGTGCACGTGGGTAGGCACCCACCACGTGGGTACCTGCCGGAGCATGATGGGACGGTGATGCCTATATAAATGTGATGCAAGGCGCGCTTCCATCATTGCAGCGACAACAGGCGACGAGGCAACATCGGAAGAACAGAAGACCAGAAGACCCTGGCGTCACAGAAGACCGCGCCGGCTGCCTGTTTGAAATCGAGCTAACACACAAACATAGCAGGCAGCCAGCGCTGAAGAAGAAGGCACCGGAGAGCTGCAGAAGAACCGGGGTTCGCCGAGTCAAGAGCGGAAGAGGGGAGAAGATGGAAGAAGCCCCCCGGAGTCCGGAGAAGCCCCCCCGGAGAGCGGAGAAGACCCCCGGAGAGCGGAGAAGACCCCCGGAGAGCGGAGAAGACCCCCGGAGAGCGGAAGAAGAAGCCCCCCCTGGTAATTGAGCTAATAACGAAGACAGGGGGGGCCTCCGGAGCAGAATAATAAAATATTTTAAAAAGCCTTGTGTTGTGTGTTTACTACATTTTACTTTTTGCCTACAGGTGAATGGGTAGGGGTACGATGTACCCCATATCCATTCACTTAGGGTGGGGGGCCGGTATCTGGGGGCCCCCTTATTAAAGGGGACTCCCAGATTCCGATAAGCCTCCGCCCGCAGACCCCGACAACCAATGGCAAGGGTTGTCGGGAAGAGGTCCTGTCCTCATCAACATGGGGACAGGGTGCTCTGGGGTGGGGGGGCCCGCAGTGCGCCCCCCTGCCCCAGAGCACCCAACCCCCCCATGTTGAGGGCATGCGGCCTGGCACGGCTCAGGAGGGGGGGGGACGCTCGCTCGTCCCCACTCCCTTCCTGGCCGGCCGGGTAGCGTGCTTTGGATACGGGTCTGGTATGGATTGTAGGGGGACCCCCTACGTCAATTTTTCGGCGTGGGGGGGTCTCCTTACAACCCATACCAGACCTAAGGGCCTGGTATGCTCCTGGGGGGGAACCCATGCCGGTTTTGAATTTCAAAATTGCCGTGGAGTTCTCCCTCAGGAATGTATACCAAATGCCGTCGCTGGAATGGGCCTTTACAAGGTTTGGCTAACTTTCCACATTGTAAAACCAGCCCTAATTTTGCGCCGGCAAATTCGGAACTTAGGCAGAAATCAAAGTGCTGAAATGCTTTGAAAATCTACTTAAGTCTTCATTTGCATACGCAAAGCTGGATTTCAATGAGAAATGCCCCCAGTGGCGGATGCGGTACTGCATCCTAAAATCTGACCGTGTAAGTGTTTTACACATGTCAGATTTTCTGCCTAACTTTGGAAAAAGCCTTTTGAGAATCGTTTCCAAAGTTAGGCACAGAGATACGCAGGCTGAACAGCAGTTAAGTCTGCGTATCTCTTTTGAGAATTTGGCCCAGAGGGCCTGATTCTCAAAAAAGCTGCCTAACTTAACTTTCAGCAGTTAAGTTACACTGACTTAAAATCTCTACCTAAGTGCCCGATCTTCAAAGCACTTACCTAGAAATTTCAGGCCGTGTAACTTAAGTGCCGCCGTCGCAAGGCGGTCCTCCTCTCCGGGGGGCATTTAAAATTTAAATGAGGCGCGCTCCCGCGCCGGCCGTACTGCGCATGCGTGTGACGTCATTTTCCCGACGTGCAGCGCGCGAACGTAATTAACGCCGGGCGGCTTTGAGAATTGCGACGGGACACTAAAGTTGCGACGGGTGAAAAAAAATATACGCGCCGGGAAAACAAATAATTCTAAAAAAAAATTACAGCGTCGCTCAGCATGCATTCCTGAGAGGGAGAACTCCATGCCAATTTTCAAAGAAAAAAACGGCATGGGTTCCCCCCCAGGAGCATACCAGGCCCTTAGGTCTGGTATGGGTTGTAAGGAGACCCCCCCACGCCGAAAAATCGACGTAGGGGGTCCCCCTACAATCCATACCAGACCCGTATCCAAAGCACGCTACCCGGCCGGTCAGGAAGGGAGTGGGGATGAGCGAGCGCCCCCCCCCCCTCCTGAGCCGTGCCAGGCCGCATGCCCTCAACATGGGGGGGTTGGGTGCTCTGGGGCAGGGGGGCGCACTGCGGGCTCCCCCACCCCAGAGCACCCTGTCCCCATGTTGATGAGGACAGGACCTCTTCCCGACAACCCTTGCCGTTGGTTGTCGGGGTCTGCGGGCGGGGGCTTATCGGAATCTGGGAGTCCCCTTTAATAAGGGGGCCCCCAGATACCGGCCCCCCACCCTAAGTGAATGGATATGGGGTACATCGTACCCCTATCGATTCACCTGGAGGCAAAAAGTAAAAGTTAGTAAACACACAACACAAGGGTTTTTAAAATAATTTATTATTCTGCTCCGGAGGCCCCCCTGTCTTCTTTATTAGCTCTATTACCAGGGGGGCTTCTTCTTCCACTCTCCGGGGGTCTTCTTCCACTCTCCGGGGGTCTTCTTCCACTCTCCGGGGGGGGTTTCTTCTTCCACTCTCCGGGGGGGGCTTCTCCGCTCTCCGGGGGTCTTCATCTCTCTTTGCCGCTCTCTGCTGTTGACTCAACGAACCCCGGTTCTTCTGCAGATGTCCGGTGCCTTCTTCTTCAGCGCTGGCTGCCTGCTATCTTTGTGTGTTAGCTCAATTAGTAACAGGCAGCCGGCGCGGTCTTCTGTGACGTCACCTTCTTCTCTTCTGTTCTTCTCCCCTCTTCCGATGTTGCCTCGTCGCCTCTTGTCACTGTAATGATGGAAGTGCGCCTTGCATCCCATTTATATAGGCATCACCGTCCCATCATGCTCCGGTAGGTACCCACGTGGTGGGTGCACGTGGGTAGGCACCCACCACGTGGGTACCTGCCGGAGCATGATGGGATGGTGATGCCTATAAAAATGGGATGCAAGGCGCGCTTCCATCATTACAGTGACAAGAGGCGACGAGGCAACATCGGAAGAGGGGAGAAGAAGAACCTGACGTCACAGAAGACCGCGCCGGCTGCCTGTTAGAAATTGAGCTAACACACAAAGATAGCAGGCAGCCAGCGCTGAAGAAGAAGGCACCGGACAGCTGGAGAAGAACCGGGGTTCGCCGAGTCAACAGCGGAGAGCGGCGAAGAGAGAAGAAGACCCCCGGAGAGCGGAGAAGCCCCCCCCCGGAGAGCGGAAGAAGAAACCCCCCCCGGAGAGTGGAAGAAGACCCCCGGAGAGTGGAAGAAGACCCCCGGAGAGTGGAAGAAGAAGCCCCCCTGGTAATAGAGCTAATAAAGAAGACAGGGGGGGCATCCGGAGCAGAATAATAAATTATTTTAAAGACCCTTGTGTTGTGTGTTTACTAACTTTTACTTTTTGCCTCCAGGTGAATGGGTAGGGGTACGATGTACCCCATATCCATTCACTTAGGGTGGGGGGCCGGTATCTGGGGGCCCCCTTATTTGAGGGGACTCCCAGATTCCGATAAGCCCCCGCCCGCAGACCCCGACAACCAACGGCAAGGGTTGTCGGGAAGAGGTCCTGTCCTCATCAACATGGGGACAGGGTGCTCTGGGGTGGGGGGGCCCGCAGTGCGCCCCCCTGCCCCAGAGCACCCAACCCCCCATGTTGAGGGCATGCAGCCTGGCACGGCTCAGGAGGTGGGGGGCGCTCGCTCGTCCCCACTCCCTTCCTGACCGGCCGGGTAGCGTGCTTTGGATACGGGTCTGGTATGGATTGTAGGGGGACCCCCTACATCAATTTTTCGGCGTAGGGGGGGTCTCCTTACAACCCATACCAGACCTAAGGGCCTGGTATGCTCCTGGGGGGGAACCCATGCCGGTTTTGAATTTAAAAATTGCCGTGGAGTTCTCCCTCAGGAATGCATACCAAATGCCGTCGCTTGAATGGGCCTTTACAAGGTGTGACTAACTTAACACATTGTAAAACCAGCCCTAGTTTTGCGCAAGCAAATTCGGAACTTACGCAGAAATCACAATGATGAAATGCTTTGAGAATCTGCTTAAGTCCTCATTTGCATACTCAAAGCTGCATTTCAATGAGAAATGCCCCCAGTGGCGGATGCGGTACTGCATCCTAAGATCTGACCGTGTAAGTGTCTTACACATGTCAGATTTTCTGCCTAACTTTGGAAAAAGCCTTTTGAGAATCGTTTCCAAAGTTAGGCACAGACTGAACAGCAGTTAAGTCTGCGTATCTCTTTTGGGAATCAGGCCCAGACTGAACAGCAGTTAAGTCTGCGTATCTCTTTTGGGAATCAGGCCCAGCGGGCCAAATTCTCAAAAAGTCTGCGTAACTTAAATTTCAGCAGTTAAGTTACACTGACTTAAAATTTCTACCTAAGTGCCTGATCGTCAAAGCACTTAGGTAGAAATTACACGCTGTGTAACTTAAGTGCCGCAGTCGTAAGGCGGTCCTCCTCTCCTGGGGGCGTTTAAAATTTAAATAAGGCGCGCTCCCGCGCCAGCCATACTGCGCATGCGTGTGACGTAATTTTCCCGACGTGCAGCGCGCAAACGTAATTAACGCCGGTCGGCTTTGAGAATTTCGACGGGACACTAAAGTTGCGACGGGTGAAAAAAAAGACGCGCCGGGAAAACAAATAATTATAAAAAAAAATGTCAGCGTCGCTCAGCATGCATTCCTGAGAGGGAGAACTCCATGCCAATTTTCAAAGAAAAAAACGGCATGGGTTCCCCCCCCAGGAGCATACCAGGCCCTTAGGTCTGGTATGGGTTGTAAGGAGACCCCCCCACGCCGAAAAATTGACGTAGGGGGTCCCCCTACAATCCATACCAGACCCGTATCCAAAGCACGCTACCCGGCCGGTCAGGAATGGGAGTGGGGACGAGCGAGCGTCCCCCCCCTCCTGAGCCGTGCCAGGCCGCATGCCCTCAACATGGGGGGGTTGGGTGCTCTGGGGCAGGGGGGCGCACTGCGGGCCCCCCCACCCCAGAGCACCCTGTCCCCATGTTGATGAGGACAGGACCTCTTCCCGACAACCCTTGCCATTGGTTGTCGGGGTCTGCGGGCGGGGGCTTATCGGAATCTGGGAGTCCCCTTTAATAAGGGGGCCCCCAGATACCGGCCCCCCACCCTAAGTGAATGGATATGGGGTACATCGTACCCCTATCCATTCACCTGGAGGCAAAAAGTAAAATGTAGTAAACACACAACACAAGGCTTTTTAAAATAATTTATTATTCTGCTCCGGATGCCCCCCCTGTCTTCGTTATTAGCTCAATTACCAGGGGGGGCTTCTTCTTCCACTCTCCGGGGGTCTTCTCCGCTCTCCGGGGGGGGTTTCTTCTTCCGCTCTCCGGGGGGGGCTTCTCCGGACTCCGGGGGGCTTCTTCCATCTTCTCCCCTCTTCCGCTGTTGACTCGGCGAACCCCGGTTCTTCTGCAGCTCTCCGGTGCCTTCTTCTTCAGCGCTGGCTGCCTGCTATGTTTGTGTGTTAGCTCAATTTCAAACAGGCAGCCGGCGCGGTCTTCTGTGACGTCAGGGTCTTCTGGTCTTCTCCCCTCTTCCGATGTTGACTCGTCGCCTGTTGTCGCTGTAATGATGGAAGCGCGCCTTGCATCACATTTATATAGGCATCACCGTCCCATCATGCTCCGGCAGGTACCCACGTGGTGGGTGCACGTGGGTAGGCACCCACCACGTGGGTACCTACCGGAGCATGATGGGACGGTGATGCCTATATAAATGTGATGCAGGGCGCGCTTCCATCATTACAGCCAGCGCTGAAGAAGAAGGCACCGGACATCTGCAGAAGAACCGGGGTTCGCCGAGTCAACAGCGGAAGAGGGGAGAAGATGGAAGAAGCCCCCCGGAGTCCGGAGAAGCCCCCCCCGGAGAGCGGAAGAAGAAACCCCCCCCGGAGAGCGGAGAAGACCCCCGGAGAGTGGAAGAAGAAGCCCCCCCTGGTAATTGAGCTAATAACGAAGACAGGGGGGGCATCCGGAGCAGAATAATAAATTATTTTAAAAAGCCTTGTGTTGTGTGTTTACTAAATTTTACTTTTTGCCTCCAGGTGAATGGATAGGGGTACGATGTACCCCATATCCATTCACTTAGGGTGGGGGGCCGGTATCTGGGGGCCCCCTTATTAAAGGGGACTCCCAGATTCCGATAAGCCCCCGCCCGCAGACCCCGACAACCAATGGCAAGGGTTGTCGGGAAGAGGTCCTGTCCTCATCAACATGGGGACAGGGTGCTCTGGGGTGGGGGGGCCCGCAGTGCGCCCCCCTGCCCCAGAGCACCCAACCCCCCCATGTTGAGGGCATGCGGCCTGGCACGGCTCAGGAGGGGGGGGGACGCTCGCTCGTCCCCACTCCCATTCCTGACCGGCCGGGTAGCGTGCTTTGGATACGGGTCTGGTATGGATTGTAGGGGGACCCCCTACGTCAATTTTTCAGCGTGGGGGGGTCTCCTTACAACCCATACCAGACCTAAGGGCCTGGTATGCTCCTGGGGGGAACCCATGCCGGTTTTGAATTTAAAAATTGCCGTGGAGTTCTCCCTCAGGAATGCATACCAAATGCCGTCGCTGGAATGGGCCTTTACAAGGTTTGGCTAACTTTCCACATTATAAAACCAGCCCTAGTTTTGCGCCGGCAAATTCGGAACTTACGCAGAAATCAAAGTGCTGAAATGCTTTGAAAATCTGCTTAAGTCCTCATTTGCATACGCAAAGCTGCATTTCAATGAGAAATGCCCCCAGTGGCGGATGCGGTACTGCATCCTAAAATCTGACCGTGTAAGTGTCTTACACATGTCAGATTTTCTGCCTAACTTTGGAAAAAGCCTTTTGAGAATCGTTTCCAAAGTTAGGCACAGGGATACGCAGGCTGAACAGCAGTTAAGTCTGCGTATCTCTTTTGAGAATTTGGCCCAGGGTTCTTTTTCTGGTCCCTCTCCAATGTCTAACTCCCACATTTCAGTTTGAGAGTCAGATATTAGATTTTGGTCAGAATCTATACTTTCAGGGTTAGGCATTGGCACATCACCCTGAGGCACAAGCTTTACTTGCTCTTTTAACTCTCCTGATTGCTTAATCAGGGATTCCTGTTCTGACTTAGGCTGATTTGTTTCCTCTTTTAAATTTTCACTGCTCATTATTTGGCAACTTTTTAAATTTCCACTGCTCATTACTCTGCAACTTTTTAAATTTTCACTGCTCATTACTCTGCAACTTTCTAAATTTTCACTGCTCATTACTTGGCAACTTTTGTCAGGAGATTCATTTCCCTGCAGAAAACTCTCCCACTCTTCTATTTGTTCCTGATCCTTATTTAATTTGTGACATTTGTCCTGAATCATTATAGTGTTCTCTTGCAACTGTTCTATTTCATTTTGCACTGTCATTATAGACTCGTGATAACGATCTGCCTTGTCATAGTCTCTACTTTTAGTGAGCTCACATTCCTTTTCTGTTAAATGTGGCTGGGATTCTGAGATACCTATCTCCGGTTGGGTATTTTGACGGTTAAACTCATCATTTTGACTTTTAAACTTATCATCAATATGCATCAGGATAATGCGTAACTTAGAAACCATGGGCCAAATTCTCAAAAGAGATACGCAGACTTAACTCCATTTTTCTAATTTTACACGGCGCGTATATTTGCGCGCGATCGTCAAAACGACTTAACCAAAGATTTCCGTATTTTCAGCCGTACTTAAATTAGTTACACCTTTGCATTCCCGGGCGCAAATTACGCTAGGCTCGCCGCTGTTTTTGATAGGCAAAGATGCAAATGAGGGAGTTAGGGCGATTCTCAGAATTAAGTGTGTGTGCCGTATTTTCCGCCCTGTGCGCACCTGTTAGTTTTTCTGACTAAATTTCCACATTATAAAACCAGCCCTAATTTTACACATGCTGTGGAAGGGATTGCTGAAGGAAGTGACTAGAGGTTATAGCTCTAGTTGTGAAGGTTTTTGTTTAAAAATGCCAGGACCAGCGATGATTTTAACGGCACTTGCTGCCTTACAGGCACAAAGGAGGAGGAGGGCACAGAGGAGGAGGATGAGGGCACAGGCGTGTGTTTATCGGCCACGCCGTGATATTTGGCAAATGCCAGCTTATGAGGTCATCGGCAACTACCGATTTGATAGGGAGGCCATCCTGGAGATCACCCAACTCCTTCATGAGGATCTAATCGCCCCAACCCTACGTTCCCATGCCCTGACACCTCTTGAAAAAGTTATGGCAACCCTCCATTTTTTATCGAGTGGCTCATTCCAGCGAGCATCTGGAGGTGTGGCTGGGATGGTGCAGTCAACCATGAGTAAATGTCTACATCAGGTGGTCCCTGCCATACTGCGGCGCATGAGCCACCAGTTTGTCATGCCCACCCAGGAGGACCAGCGTGTGCAAGCAATGACAGACTTTTACAATATTGCTGGCTTTCCTAAGACCATTGGGGCGATTGACTGCACCCATGTGGCACTCCAGCCCCCCCATGATACTGAACACCTGTTCAGAAACAGGAAAGGCTGGCATTCGATCAATGTCCAGATGATCGTAGATGCACATGGCCTCATCTGGCACGTTTGTGCCAAGTTTCCCGGCTCGTGCCATGATAGTTTCATACTAAGGCAGACCAAGATCTACAGAGACTTTGAGATGAACGTGTATGGAGACAGCTGGCTGATTGGTGAGTGACATTGGTGTCAGGTATGCCCCCCCATGATGCAGACATCACAAGGGGCACATGCATGACTAATATCCTCCTGTCTTTTCCCTTACAGGTGACTCAGGATATGCCTTGGGACCCCACCTGATGACCCCCTTTAGGAACCCCCAAACACCTGGAGAACGAAATTTCAATGAGGTGCACAGCCAGACCCGGGCTATAGTAGAGCGGAAAAAATTGTGGGAGCAACTGCGCTAATATATATAAAAATGAACAAACTAATGCTCTTAAAAAATACACGTGTGTAAACAAAATCAATGTAAATAAAGCTGCACCTTCCTGTAAATATTGTACAGTAAAGCATAAATGGAAAAAACAAGATGCGCTATATAAAGAGAAACAAACTTTTTCTAAATAATCATGACATAGATCAATGTCCATATATGATCTAAAAACAAAAAAGAAAGTCCAGATCCCCAGTGAAGTGAAGGAAACAGAAAAATTAGTCCATAGGTGCTTGATCTAAAACTGTAGTGACGATCCAATGAATAGTAAAACCTCCACCATGAATCAAGATGTCTGCTTACCAGATGACCAGCGGTCTCTTAGTTAAAAGAAGACCAAAGAAGGCGTGTAGATAAACACTATGGCAGTTGGATTGTAGAGAAACTGTATAGCAAGTACACCTCCGTCTCAAGCCAATCGATGGAAAATTGGGGTCCCGATAATCATGGAAGACACATAAGGGCCACAATAGTGTAGTAACGTAGGTAACATTTATTAAAAAGAAGAAAAAAACGCACTTACATATAAACGATAAAATTTAGGCATGTCAAAATTTGGAGCTCCGGCCGGAAGCCAACCAAAAAAGACCCGTCCAGGTAGGTAGGGAAAGGTGCAGTCAACGGGGGGTGATCCGGTACGACACTTCTTCCGCCCGACCGGTTTCGCGAAAACTCGCTTCCTCATAGGGCACTATAGTAGAGCGGACTTTTGGCATGCTAAAGTCAAGATTCAGATGCCTTGACAAGACTGGGGGTACACTATTGTATTCCCCAGACTTTGTATGCAAAATTATTGGGGCATGTTGCATACTGCACAATTTTGCATTAAGAAGGGGCATGCATGTGGAGATATCTCCTGACCTAACCCCCCACCCAGGCAATCCCCCCCCCCCAAACCCCTCTACCCGGTCTGCTGAGGGCCAGGCAATCAGGAGACAACTGTCTGAAGGCATCTTTGCCCAGTAAATGGATCCTAATTATATTTTTGTTTTTGATTTGCCCAGAACAAATCACAGAGATTATGTGACATTTAAATCTTTATTTTGCAAAATAAATGCACATTACTTATATGCCAAAGAGAATGTTTATTTTTTTTTACAAAACGCACATTAATTATCTCACAATGAGAATGCATGAATGCACGTCACTGTGGTCCCTAGCACAGACACATCACATGCACATCGAATTGGATTAGATCCAAGTACCCCCCCCCCCCTTTGGTACTTGGGAGCAGTAACGCCCCGCCACGGCTCCAATTATGTCACTGTGCATTCATACACCATTCAGGAACCTAGGATGACTTCTCCCTGGTCCTGGGGATCCCTACTCCACCAAAACTGAGGGTGACACCCTTATGTTTTCAGGAATGCCACCCCCCCACATTCACACATCATTCACACACATAAACCAAATCATAAGTACAGTGTAAAAAAAAAAAAAAAAAAAAGTACCCCTGCAAATTAGGGATGTTGCCGAGTGCTCCTTCTGGGCTGCCCACGGTCACGGGCACGGGGACGGCCACGGGGATGGCCACGGCCGACTGGGGGATCTTCACGGGGGGGGGGGGTCTGTGCAGGGGAGGGAGTATTTTCAGGGGGGGGGGACTGTGCAGGGGAGGGAGTATTTTCAGGGCGGGGGGACTGTACAGGGGAGGAAGCAGCCTCCCCTGGTGTCTGTCCTCCTGCTGGCCTTCCCTCCAAGGCAACGGCTATCCTTGTCAGACAGGAAGTAATGTCAGCCGTATTGGCCTGCACAGCCCGGGTATTGGCCTGCACAGCCTGGGTGAGGGCAGTCACCTCCTGGGCCACACCTGTTGTGGCGTTCCTCAGGTCCCACAAACAGGTGATGACCCCCACGGAGTTGGTGGCCACGTCACCCAGTGACTCCCTCATTGCACCCAGGCTGCGCTCCACCTTGCTCATTGTTTTTTGTATTGCAGACAGACTGCAGGTCTGCCGGACATTGTCCCTCAACAGACTGACCGGCAGACGCACCAACCCCCCCCTGTTTTCAGGGGTCGGCATCCTACTTGCCCCTGAGGCTTGTGGCCTAGGAGGAGGAGTTGGAGTGAGCCATGGGTGCTGCTGCATGTTGGAGGAGGGTTGGAAGGGGCGACCCATGATGGTGGCCTGACTTCTGGGCGCCTGTGGGGTTCCCTCAGGGGATGATTCAAAGGTCATATCTTGGCCCATCATTATTTCCTGCCCAATCAGAATATTGTCATCTTCCTCCCCCTCATCCTCCTCCCACTCAACATCCAAATTAGGGGAGTTGTGGGCACTCCCCTCCCATGGCAAATCCTGCCCTTCTTGGGACTCTGCATGAGCCTGTCTTGGGGGTGGTGCAGCATCCTGCCCTGATGGGCCTGCAACCTCCTGACCTGATGGGCCTGCAACCTCCTGGGCTGATGGGGCTACCACCTCCTGGGCTGATGGGGCTGCCACCTCCTGGGCTGATGGGGCTGCCACCTCCTGGGCTGATGGGGCTGCCACCTCCTGGGCTGATGGGGCTGCCACCTCCTGGGCTGATGGGGCTGCAACCTCCTGGCCATCTGGGGAGGACACAAAACAATCACAGGTTGTTGGATCCATACACTTGGCACATCTTCCCTTCCACCACCCACACATGCTAATCACCAGATAGAAAATCAAAAAAATTACCTGTCCTCATAAGAGGATCATTGTCAAAGCCAGGCAGGCCCACCACCTGCTGTGGGTGGAAACACTGGGCCACTGCCCATTCCTCCTCACTCATCCTGACTGGGCAGGGTCCCCCTCCTCCAGTGCCCCTGGTATGGGCATGCAGCGTTGCCAGCTTGTTCCGGGACACGCTCCTCAAGTAATTTTTTTTTTTTGAACTCCAGCGATGGTCCTGGTCTCCCCCCCCCCCGCCGCATTGATCCGATCGGTGATCTTTTGAAGGATCTCCTTCCTCCTGGCCGGGGTGGTGGTGTGGCTCTCAGGGCCATGGAGAAATCGCCCAAATTTAATGACGCCCTGAGCAAGTATATGCTTCTCTGCCAGGGTAAAATTAAGCTTCCTGCGCTTGGGAGCCATGACAGACAACACCCAGCAACAGGGAACTCACCCAAAAAACAAACACCAATACACACACACAACAAAGAAAATACAAACAAGCCAAAATAAAAAATATACAGACAGCTACTATTAATTCGAAAACAAACAGGCAAAAAAGGAAAACAAAAAATATAAACAAAACCAAAACAAAAAGATTTTCAAAAACAAACAGGCAAACAATCAAAACAAAGAACAAATTATCAAAAACAAACACCAACTATACCCTCCAACTCCACAAACACTTTTCTCACAAAACAATCTTACCAACAAACACTGACAAACGTTCAAAGCAGAAGCAACTTGCTTTAGGAAGGGAACACAGGGAAATACTTTTGCATTTGAAGTCTGTTTGACTGGGGCTATTTAGACACAGGGCGATCTTCAAACTATGTACGCTTGGCCTTTTACCTATCTCACTGATTGCGCTGACCAAAGTTCTGCACATGCGCAGTGAGGTCCAGATTCGTGCGCGCATGCGCAGTACGGCCGGCACTTCATTTGCATGGGGTCACGGCTCATTACAATGAAGCACGCCCACTTCATTCCCACTTGCCATAACCACGCCTTACGCATTGAAACTTAAGTTAAGGATGGCGCAGTTTTGTGCGCAAATGCACTGAGAATACGGTAGTTACGACACCAACTTAGGGCGCCGTAACTTAAATGACATAAGTTAGATAATCCTAAATTTACACATGGTTTTGAGAATTTGGCCCCATGGGCCTGATTCTCAAAAGAGATACGCAGACTTAACTGCTGTTCAGCCTGCGTATCCCTGTGCCTAACTTTGGAAACGATTCTCAAAAGGCTTTTTCCAAAGTTAGGCAGAAAATCTGACATGTGTAAGACACTTACACGGTCAGATTTTAGGATGCAGTACCGCATCCGCCACTGGGGGCATTTCTCATTGAAATGCAGCTTTGCGTATGCAAATGAGGACTTAAGCAGATTTTCAAAGCATTTCAGCACTGTGATTTCTGCCTAAGTTCCGAATTTGCCTGCGCAAAACTAGGGCTGGTTTTATAATGTGGAAAGTTAGTCACACATTGTAAAGGTCCATTCCAGCGACGGCATTTGGTATGCATTCCTGAGGGAGAACTCCACGGCAATTTTTAAATTCAAAACCGGCATGGGTTCCCCCCCAGGAGCATACCAGACCCTTAGGTCTGGTATGGGTTGTAAGGAGACCCCCCTCCGCCGAAAATTTGACGTAGGGGGTCCCCCTACAATCCATACCAGACCCGTATCCAAAGCACGCTACCCGGCCGGCCAGGAATGGAGTGGGGTCGAGCGAGCGTCCCCCCCCTCCTGAGCCGTGCCAGGCCGCATGCCCTCAACATGGGGGGGTTGGGTGCTCTGGGGCAGGGGGGCGCACTGTGGGCCCCCCCACCCCAGAGCACCCTGTCCCCATGTCGATGAGGACAGGACCTCTTCCCGACAACCCTTGCCATTGGTTGTCGGGGTCTGCGGGCGGGGGCTTATCGGAATCTGGGAGTCCCCTTTAATAAGGGGGCCCCCAGATACCGGCCCCCCACCCTAAGTGAATGGATATGGGGTACATCGTACCCCTATCCATTCACCTGGAGGCAAAAAGTTAAATTTAGTAAACACACAACACAAGGCTTTTTAAAATAATTTATTATTCTGCTCCGGATGCCCCCCCTGTCTTCGTTATTAGCTCAATTACCAGGGGGGGCTTCTTCTTCCACTCTCCGGGGGTCTTCTCCGCTCTCCGGGGGGGGGGTTTCTTCTTCCGCTCTCCGGGGGGGGCTTCTCCGGACTCCGGGGGGCTTCTTCCATCTTCTCCCCTCTTCCGCTGTTGACTCGGCGAACCCCGGTTCTTCTGCAGCTCTCCGGTGCCTTCTTCTTCAGCACTGGCTGCCTGCTATGTTTGTGTGTTAGCTCAATTAGTAACAGGCAGCCGGCGCGGTCTTCTGTGACGTCAGGGTCTTCTGTTCTTCTCCCCTCTTCCGATGTTGACACGTCGCCTCTTGTCGCTGTAATGATGGAAGCGCGCCTTGCATCACATTTATATAGGCATCACCGTCCCATCATGCTCCGGCAGGTACCCACGTGGTGGGTGCACGTGGGTAGGCCCCCACCACGTGGGTACCTACCGGAGCATGATGGGACGGTGATGCCTATATAAATGTGATGCAAGGCGCGCTTCCATCATTACAGCGACAACAGGCGACGAGTCAACATCGGAAGAGGGGAGAAGAACAGAAGACCCTGACGTCACAGAAGACCGCGCCGGCTGCCTGTTACTAATTGAGCTAACACACAAACATAGCAGGCAGCCAGCGCTGAAGAAGAAGGCACCGGAGAGCTGCAGAAGAACCGGGGTTCGCGAGGCAACAGCGGAAGAGGGGAGAAGATGGAAGAAGCCCCCCAGAGTCCGGAGAAGCCCCCCCCGGAGAGCGGAAGAAGAAACCCCCCCGGAGAGCGGAGAAGACCCCCGGAGAGTGGAAGAAGAAGCCCCCCCTGGTAATTGAGCTAATAACGAAGACAGGGGGGCATCCGGAGCAGAATAATAAATTATTTTAAAAAGCCTTGTGTTGTGTGTTTACTAACTTTTACTTTTTGCCTCCAGGTGAATGGATAGGGGTACGATGTACCCCATATCCATTCACTTAGGGTGGGGGGCCGGTGTCTGGGGGCCCCCTTATTAAAGGGGACTCCCAGATTCCGATAAGCCCCCGCCCGCAGACCCCGACAACCAATGGCAAGGGTTGTCAGGAAGAGGTCCTGTCCTCATCGACATGGGGACAGGGTGCTCTGGGGTGGGGGGGCCCGCAGTGCGCCCCCCTGCCCCAGAGCACCCAACCCCCCCATGTTGAGGGCATGCGGCCTGGCACGGCTCAGGAGGGGGGGGACGCTCGCTCGTCCCCACTCCCATTCCTGACCGGCCGGGTTGCGTGCTTTGGATACGGGTCTGGTATGGATTGTAGGGGGACCCCCTACGTAAATTTTTCGGCGTTGGGGGGTCTCCTTACAACCCATACCAGACCTAAGGGCCTGGTATGCTCCTGGGGGGGGGAACCCATGCCGTTTTTTTCTTTGAAAATTGGCATGGAGTTCTCCCTCTCAGGAATGCATGCTGAGCGACGCTGTCATTTTTTTTTATAATTATTTGTTTTCCCGGCGCGTCTTTTTTTTTCACCTGTCGCAACTTTAGTGTCCCGTCGAAATTCTCAAAGCCGCCCGGCGTTAATTACGTTCGCGCGCTGCACGTCGGGAAAATGACGTCACACGCATGCGCAGTACGGCCGGTGCGGGAGCGCGCCTCATTTAAATTTTAAACGCCCCCAGGAGAGGAGGACCGCCTTACGACGGCGGCACTTAAGTTACATGGCCTGAAATTTCTACCTAAGTGCTTTGACGATCGGGCACTTAGGTAGAAATTTTAAGTCAGTGTAACTTAACTGCTGAAATTTAAGTTAGGCAGACTTTTTGAGAATTTGGCCCCATGTCCTCAAGCCTTTCTATTTTCTCTATCTCAGATGAGCTGTCTTTTTGTGCAACCATTTGACCTTCCGAGTTCCACACGTCTTTTATATGACGGGCACGGTTTTTACGGTCTTTAATGTATGCTTGTCGATCAGTCTCACCAGACAATCTTTTTCTGGCATGATCTGTCATTTCAGCTTTAGAATTTTTTTTCAACATTTCCTGTACCCATATCAATTTTCTCCTTTCACCACTAAGGTCTGAGGCCTCGTACACACGACAGAGTTTCTCGGCAGAATTCGTCGAGAATCTCGGTGAAGAGCCGGATTCTGTCGAGAAACTCGGTCGTGTGTACATTTTTGGCCCGATGGAGCCGCCGAGGAACTCGTCGAGCAAATAGAGAGCAGGTTCTCTATTTTCTCGATGGCAGTGGATTTTGGCTCGACGAGTTCTTCATCGGGCTGTTTTTTAAACGAGAAACTCAGTCGTGTGTATGCTAAGAAACTTGTCAAAAACTTAGACACTGGAGACCAACATAGGTAAAACTAGCGTTTGGATTGGAGATAGCACATTCGTGTCGTTTCCAACATTATTTAATCGTTTATTTGCAGCGCTTTACACAATTTTTCCTAAGGGCACAAAACAGCAATCTAATAATTTTTTTTTTACGATATTCACACAGAGTTCCTTAAAATTAGGTGGAACCTTTTTCTTACTGGACTCAATATTTTTTTTTTTTTTTATTGTCACCTTATTTTGGTCGTGTGTTTTAAATCCTGCTTTTAATCACCTTATTTTTTAATTTTTAAAAAATGCTAATCCTTTTATTTTTTGTAATGTCAAGTTCCCCCCATAGAAACCTTATTGCTTTGTCTTATCTCATGTGTCCCTTTCAAATTACACCTTATATCCAATTTTTACAAAATAAGAACCTGCCTTCTCACTTGCAAAATTGAAATGTAAAAAAATACAAGGACAAGTATGAACTGTAAAAAAAAAATGTACCATTTATTTTGGTAATAAAAAAAAATTTGATATGCAAAAGTCAGCACTGGAGAGCTTGCTGCCATTTGTGCACAGCCAGGTGTGGCCTGATGTGACTGGTGATCAGTTGGAGGCCAAAATGGGGACTTGAGAGGTTCATTCAGGAAGTCACGCATCAAGGTCTTGGACTCCCCGAGGTCAGAAACTGGAGCAGGGCAGGCAGATGTCACCAGGTTGTGGTACTACAGCAGCCTGAACTCTGGTACACCACATGGAAGTAAGGGAGTCACTTTCTTGATTTCTTCAAGGCCTTCCTTGGTGGCTTCCCTGCAGCCTGCTCTTTCACCTTCTCTGCAGCCTTCTCAGCAGCCTTCCTCTTATGCCTGGCTGGAGGTGGTGCCACAGGGGTAGTACTCATGCCAGGAGGAGGAGTAGACGAAGGTGGTGGAGGATGAGTAGCCGACGGTGGTGGAGGAGGAGGTGGAGGAGGAGGAGGAGCAGTAGAAGGAGGAGGAGCAGTAGAAGGAGGAGGAGTAGAAGGAGGAGGAGCAGTAGAAGGAGGAGTAGAAGGAGGAGGAGCAGTAGAAGGAGGAGCAGTAGAAGGAGGAGGAGTAGAAGGAGGAGGAGTAGAAGGAGGAGGAGCAGTAGAAGGAGGAGGAGCAGTAGAAGGAGGAGGAGCAGTAGAAGGAGGAGGAGTAGAAGGAGGAGGAGCAGTAGAAGGAGGAGGAGCAGTAGAAGGAGGAGGAGCAGTAGAAGGAGGAGGAGCAGTAGAAGGAGGAGGAGTAGTAGAAGAAGAAGAGGAAGCAGAATGTTCAGATGGAGCAGGAGAAGAAGAGGAAGAAGAATGTTCAGATGGAGCAGGAGAAGAAGAGGAAGAAGAATGTTCAGATGGAGCAGGAGAAGAAGAGGAAGAAGAATGTTCAGAAGGAGCAGGAGAAGAAGAGGAAGAAGAAGGTGGGGGAGCTTGAGAAGGAGCAGGAGAAGAAGAAGAAGAAGGTGGGGGAGCTTGAGAAGGAGCATGAGAAAAAGAAGAAGAAGAAGAAGGTGGGGGAGCTTGAGAAGGAGCATGAGAAGAAGAAGAAGGTGGGGGAGCTTGGGAGTTATGTGGTGTGTGAGGATGGGGATGGCGGCAAATCACAGTGTCCTCTGTGAGAAGACCCCTCACCCCCTGATTTGCCAGGGTGATGAGGAGGCCCTCAAAGAGGAGGCGTTGGTCTAATGTCATTTCTGACATTTTGGCCAAAACAACTGTGACAAATCCCTCCTGAGCAGTGGGAGGCTGTTGCAGGGTTGCATGGGCATCCCGAATGAGGGCTAGTGAGGCGTCACGCACCCTTGTATCCCTCACCTGCCTTCTCGGACGCAGACGAAGAGGAGACACCTGGCATCTCGTGCTTGGCCCAGCAACCTCGTGCAACCCACTTGGGCCTGCCACCTCATCCGCTCCACTTGGGCCTGCCACCACGTTACTGATACTTGGGCCTGCCAACACGTCCAAGATACTTGGGCCTGCAGCCTCCTCCAAGCCACTCACCCTGTCCTCCTCCTGCCTGGCATTTTCCTGATCCTCCTGCTGCCTGGTCTCGTCCTGTGTATGGAAAAAAAGTAAAGTTTTACTATTTTTTAACATTTTTGGTTTATTTATTTAAGCTCCTGACTGTTGCATTTTTTTTGGTCACGACTTAGCTAAGCCAATCATTCTGACCCATGTTTTATGGTCAATCACACCACAAAAATTCATGGCCAATACTGACAAATTTTAGGAATAACACTTTTAGATCTAATTTTTATTTACCTTTAATATCTTAATTTACATCTCTTTAACAACATTTGAACACCACATATTTGCACATTGAAAGTACTATATACCTGGCTCCAGCTGGGCAAATCTGGATCTTCATCCAGGATGGAAGGCTGCTGAGAGGGTTCTTCTGCAGAGGGAGCAGCAGGTTGGCTGGAGGGAAGGCTGGAGCTTCTGTGGCTTCTGGGGCGAAGGCTAGAAAGTGACTCCCTAACCTCCAGGTGTTCATCCAGGAAGCTCAGTTTGCTGTAGTACCACAACTTGGGTTTAAATACCCGCCCTGCTCCAGCTCCAGACCTCATCGAAGCCAAGACCTTGTTGCGTGCCTTCCTGTAGGTGCCTCTCAAGGTCCCAATTTTGACCTCCAACTGGTCAGTTGTCACATCAAACCCCACCTGTCTCCGCACAAGTGGGAGCAGGCTCTCCAGTGCAGTTTTGCGCAATTCTCTATTTCGAGAGATGGGGTCTTTGGTGGCCCACAGAACAGGAAGTTCTTGCCACCTATCAATGAAGATCTCCAAGAAGTCGGGTCGGTTAAAGAGATTCATCTTTTCCTGTCCAAAACCAAGGATAAAAAAATAATGTCACTACACAATCTAGAAAGTCAATTACTCTTTCTCACAAGCTAGCCCTTAAAGGGTCACTAATGGATAACTATATTTTTGGAGGAAATTACTGTTTACAGTGTCTAGAGACATACAAGTGCATACATATAATGTGCCTCTAGTTTCACTTTTGGTTTTAAATTTAGTTATTGTTTCTGTGAAGTAAAGAGACACACAGAACCCCAAAAAAATAAAAGCAGGGCATATTTTAATTTCAAAAATTAGTAGCATTGTTTTGGTTGATTTTTAGACACACAGCTTAGACCACAGTGACAAGCTCCCCTGATAAATTTGAGAGGGAGCAGAACCAGGAAGTGATGATTTATGCAAATGATTACAGCTGCTTAAAAGCAAAAAGGGACAATGAGGACATGAAATCAAGACTGATATAATGTAAAGTTAGTTATTTCTGCCCCAAACAATTTTGGCTTAGTGCTCCTTTAAATGTCTGTCTTTCCTGAATATGCCACTGCTGTCCCAAGTTCGAAGCATACCTACACGCTTGTCGTTCAAACGTCTTTCTTACGCAACCCGGTCGTATGGACGCTACATGTGTTCGAGCCTTATATACACTCTGCACACGACATCCGCCCATGCTTAAAAAAAATTGATGTTTCCCCCCCGCCCCTTATCTTCCGTCGCAAAAACGACAAGGTGGAATTGGCAGCAGATCATGTTGGGTCAGTTCCTAGGAAACAGATGACCAGTTGTGTCGAACTAATAAGCCAGATCTCATCCTCATTTGTGTATGAAACGTTAGTTAGATAAAAGCACTCCGATATAGTTTGGTCAAGACATAAAAGCGACCATTTGCATCATGTTTAAACCGACTTGTTTTTAGAAGACATCCTGATGAGAACCGAGATTGCCCACACAACAGTAGTTGGATCAAAATGCATAATCAAAGCGTTGTTTACGTACGACGGCACTATAGCGGACCATTACCTTCAAATTTCAAACTGGCTATGTTGTAATTTCTGAACCTAAGATGTAGGCCACAAAATCATTCAATCAAGAAAAACATGTAAAATGTAGTTACATACCGGTCTTTGACCCGATCGTTATCTCCGCCGTCTTCCACAAACTGTGAACGCCCCTTTTACTCACGTGGTAGCCCTTTATACACGCGCATGTGGGACTTTACGCACGTCTCCCCGCCCCTGACGTTCATGGTATCGTATTTTCCCCGCCCCTTTTCCATCTTTTTTTAGTTGGAAGCACATGTTGGAGAATATGGCAGCACGGCGAATCAGTTGTAAGGCCTCCAACATGACCTTTGAGGAAATGGTGGAGATGGTCCTCATCCTCAAAGCAGAGGACTACGATGGGAGGCATGGGCCATATAAGTACCCGAACAAGGTCAAGGCCGCAATAATGGAGAAGGTGAGGAGGAGTCTCCATCGCAAATTTGGAGTGAAAAGGTCCAAGGAGCAGATCCGGAAAAGGTGGTGTGACCTTAAGAAACGGGAGCCGGAACAAATGAAGAGGATCAGGAGAGTGATTAGAAGAAGTAAGTTTGTTATATATTTTGTAAGATTTGTTCCGCGCCATGTGTTTTTTATTTCAGGTTGTACTGTAATATTTTTTTAGGCACAATAATTTGTCGTCAAACTGGACGTCCATTCGGAACGACTAAATATTGTGTTTTAAATCCTACAAATTATGACATTTTTTGAAAATTGTGGTGAGATCAATCGTGAAAATTATGTAGATGTGCTATTAAAACCACAAATCTTTTTTTAATAATTAAATATACAGTAAAAGGAGAGTCTGCTCAGCAGTCGGTGACACATGTGGACTCATTTGCATAATTGTTGTCCCCTTTAATAACCCATTTTGGGCTTCACACAGAGCTGAGGTGATCCAGTGTATACTTTGTTGGCTTACATGTTTAAAAGTAGACCAAAGCTACAAGATTTGTCAGGATCTTTGTGAATGCCTTCAATCCTGTGTTTTGCCCTGAGGGGTTTTTCTAAACATCAATAGTCCCAGAAATTTTATAAAGTGAATCATATTCCTCTTTCAGGCCTATAAGCTATAAAAATCCTGTTTCCATTTTCTTCATTCTCGTAGGGCGTCATGAAGCTTCAACACGGGAGCAAGAAGTCCAGCAAGCCACACCCCCGAGGGATGGTGATGATGCGCAGCCTGCCACCACATCAGGTAAAGTAACATATAACTAACCCAGCTTCAGGTAATGTAGATGTAGGCCTGCCTAATTTAAATAAATTGTTTTGTCCCACATTTCAGGATCAGGTGGTGGCTTGGACAGGCATACAAAACAGATGCTGATCTCGGAAATATGGGCCTGCAGAGAAGAGGTGGAGGAGATACATTTGGCCAACAGAAAAAATAATGAAAGAGCAAGGAGGGTGGAAACTAAATTAAACAATTTATTGGATGTTTTGGGGAGAGTCTGAATCTGAAAAAAATACCAAAAAAAAATTTAAATAGCAGATTTTGAAGTTTATTTAATAAAAAAAAAAAAAAAAAAATAATAAAACCAGATTTTAGACTTTATTTAATAAAAAAAAAACCAAAAAAAAAATAAAACCAGATTTTAGACTTTATTTAATAAAAAAAAAAAAAAAAAAATAATAAAACCAGATTTTATACTTTATTTAATAAAAAAAACCAAAAAAATAATAAAACCAGATTTTAGACTTTATTTAATAAAAAAAAACCAAAAAAATAATAAAACAAGATTTTATACTTTATTTAATAAAAAAAAAAAAAAAAATAATAAAACCAGATTTTATACTTTATTTAATAAAAAAAAAACAAAAAAATAATAAAACCAGATTTTATACTTTATTTAATAAAAAAAAAAAAAAAAAAATTACAAAAATGATTGTATATTGTATGAGAAAAATCACCCACAAAAATACAAAAATGATTGTATATTGTATGAGAAAAATCACCCACAAAATTACAAAAATGATTGTATATTGTATGAGAAAAATCACCCACAAAAATACAAAAATGATTGTATATTGTATGAGAAAAATCACCCACAAAAATACAAAAATGATTGCATATTGTATGAGAAAAATCACCCACAAAATTACAAAAATGATTGTATATTGTATGAGAAAAATCACCCACAAAAATACAAAAATGATTGTATATTGTATGAGAAAAATCACCCACAAAAATACAAAAATGATTGTATATTGTATGAGAAAAATCACCCACAAAAATACAAAAATGATTGTATATTGTATGAGAAAAATCACCCACAAAATTACAAAAATGATTGTATATTGTATGAGAAAAATCACCCACAAAATTACAAAAATGATTGTATATTGTATGAGAAAAATCACCCACAAAAATACAAAAATGATTGTATATTGTATGAGAAAAATCACCCACAAAAATACAAAAATGATTGTATATTGTATGAGAAAAATCACCCACAAAAATACAAAAATGATTGTATATTGTATGAGAAAAATCACCCACAAAAATACAAAAATGATTGTATATTGTATGAGAAAAATCACCCACAAAAATACAAAAATGATTGTATATTGTATGAGAAAAATCACCCACAAAAATACAAAAATGATTGTATATTGTATGAGAAAAATGACCAAAAAAAATACAAAAATGATTGTATATTGTATGAGAAAAATGACCAAAAATAATACAAAAATGATTGTATATTGTATGAGAAAAATGACCAAAAATAATACAAAAATGATTGTATATTGTATGAGAAAAATGACCAAAAAAATTACAAAAATGATTGTATATTGTATGAGAAAATATACCAAAAATTTTTGTAGGGTATTTATGAAAAAATAAAAATAAATAAATTAAGAAAATAAAGAGCTTTTGAACCTCAAAAAAGTGTGTGGTGTTTTTCATAAAATACGTAAAATTTTCTATGTGTTTGGTTTGGGGGTCACCTGGGAAATGTTTGCTAGTTGATAATGAAAATACACTTAGTTACACTTAGTAAAGAACTCCAAACAACACAAGCAAGACATAACAAGTTTAGAAAAAAGATTATGATTTATTTTTTTTAAAGCTACAATTATGGCAAATTTGATTGAGATGGTATTGCCCCCCCTACCCATGAAATAGTCCATGCATTTGTCCCGGACTTCACGGGCACTCTGGGGGGGCAGTCCTGTGTGGCCAGCTTCAAGGCCCGCCAAAGTTTCTGCAGGGGTCAAATGTTGTGCCTCGGGCCCAACCAGGGCCATATAATTTGGAGATTGTCTCCGCAAAAAATTGTGGAGAATGCAGCAGGCAAAAATAATTGTATTCCACTTATATTCCGCCATGTGGAGAGAGGTGAGGAAAAGGCGGAACCGGCTGGCCATGATGCCGAAAGCGTTCTCAACCACTCTACGTGCTCGGCCCAGCCGGAAATTAAAGACACTCCTCTCTGGGGTGAGGGTGCGCTGAGGGAATGGCCTCATAAGATGGGGTCCCAGGGCAAACGCTTCATCAGCCAGGAAAACAAATGGCAGGCCTTCTACATTCTGGTCATCCGGTGGCAATGACAGATCATCATCCTGAAGGCGAAGCGCGAACTCCGTCTGCCTGAAGGCTCCCCCATCCGATACCCGTCCATTCATCCCGACATCCACAAAAAGGAATTCATACTGTGCTGACACCACCGCCATCAGCACAATACTGTTGAACCCCTTATAATTAAAGAACTGGGATCCTGAACGGGGTGGAGGCACGATGCGGACGTGCTTCCCGTCGATGGCTCCCCCGCAGTTGGGGAAGTTCCATCGGGTCTGGAAGTCCAAAGCCACAGACTGCCACTCCTGTGGTGTGGACGGAAGCTGGGGAAGAAAAAAAGAAAAAATTAGCCACATAACCTTGCAAGCAGATTATACAAAGACATTATAAGCATTATAACATTTCTGGGAACTAGCATATTATATCTAAATATATTTAGCCAATTAACACATTAAACACCCCCTCTGATGGGCCAATGCCCAAGTTTGGGGGAGGGCTAGATGAGTTTGGGAGTACTAAAAAAAATTAATTTTGATTATTGGTGAACATAGACTTTACAACACATTTTGGAGGGGAGGGCTAGATGAGTTTGGGAGTCCTAAAATTTAAATAAAAAAAAAAAAAATATTGGGGAACATAGACTTTACAACACATTTTGGAGGGGAGGGCTAGATGAGTTTGGGAGTCCTAAAATTTAAATAAAAAATAAAAAAATATTGGGGAACATAGACTTTACAACACATTTTGGAGGGGAGGGCTAGATGAGTTTGGGAGTCCTAAAATTTAAATAAAAAATAAAAAAATATTGGGGAACATAGACTTTACAACACATTTTGGAGGGGAGGGCTAGATGAGTTTGGGAGTCCTAAAATTTAAATAAAAAAAAAAAAAATATTGGGGAACATAGACTTTACAACACATTTTGGAGGGGAGGGGGGGGACATTACAATGGATATAACACAATACATTGGGAAGTGACTAGACTAGGTAGGTTGGGGCCCAGGATAGCATGCTGGGGAGGTAAGTGATGGAAAATATGCATGTAGGCCAAAAAAGGGGCATCAAAGTTTACATCATGCATGGGGGCAAAGGGGACATTCACAGCATATTCCAGACATAGTAATTAGGGAAGGAGGAGATAACTACAAGACATTAGCATACATTATAGACATAAAATGTGATATTAAAGGAGAAAACTTACCCTCATATATTCCTCCTGCAGAACCTGGATGATGGCAGAGCAGGTGTCAGGAATGATGAGGCCCAGAGCCTGGGGGGAGATGCCCGTGGAGAACTTTAAGTCCTGAAGGCTTCTCCCAGTTGCCAGATAACGGAGGGTGGCAACTAGCCTCTGCTCAGCACTGATGGCTTCCCGCATAACGGTGTCCTGCCTGGTAATATAGGGGGACACCAAAGCCAACAGGTGCTGAAAGACGGGATCAGACATCCTCAGGAAATTCCTGTAATCAACAGGATTATTTTCCTGAAGCTCCCGCAGCAAAGGCATGTGAGAGAATTGGTTCCTACGGAGCAACCAATTCTTGGTCCATGAACGTGTCCTCCTCCTGTTCATGAACTCCTCATTGTCTAGGTCATAAACAAACAGACCTATAGACAGAAGATGCTTAGCACGAAGTCGGCGACGACTAGGTGCCTGCAACATGGCTACAAGGCTAGTTACGAACGACAAATCAGAATTGCACTAAACAGACCGCAGTGAAGAACAGCAAGACCTATGAAGAACGACCCTGACAATGAAAAACGCGGGGACAGGACCGCAATGTAAAACAATACGACCTGACCGCACGTCTCGATTGCCTAGATACGACCCACACAAGTACAAACTGAACGGCAGAGATCAATCTGAAAGCACAAAGACTGAAAAGCACGAATCGTCACTCACCAAACTTTTACTAACACGCGTAAACACGGAATCAGCAAAAGGAGCCCCAAGGGTGGCGCCAACAAAATCAAACCTCCCCTTTATAGTCGCGTCATACGTCGTGAGCGTCATCGCGCCGGAGAACGACAAGATTTTGGTATGTTACGTGTGTACGCAAAGCAAGCCTGCCGAGCTTCTCGACAAGTTCAACAAGGAACTCGTCGAGGAACTCGACGGGCTTGGCACGTCGAGTTTCTCTGTCGTGTGTACGAGGCCTGACTCTTGATAATCCCTATCAACATACAATTCACTTTGACTAGACATTTTTAGGCCAATTTTTTTTTTTCCAAAAATTAATAATTAATAATTTCATGCAAAATATTATTTATGTCACCACCATAGCTATGACTGATCTTGTACAAAAAATTGACATTATCTCAGCGAGTGCCTCCATTTATATGTTGTGCTTTTTTAAGGTCATATTTACCCGCACAGTAATTTACTTTGAATTCTTTTATAACGAAGATGCTTTTAAATACAAGACAATCTATATGCCATAGTCTATAATATGAAATGTATTCACGGAGACGTATGATCATACAAAATAGCTAATTTATTGGTAGACAAAATATGAATATTAACATGAAATTAAAATACCAGTTGCGTTACATTAACGACTTGAAAATCAATAAAATACCCCCAAAATGGGTATGCAATACCTTTGATCTGTGTCATGGTAAGTTCTCAAGATAGACGTTTTTGTTTCATTGTCATCGTTACTTTACTGCAGGTAAGTAAAAGATCAACAATGTGAAATATATTGGACGTCTGTTTTGTCAATAAAATTGGAACTATGTAAAAATAAAAATATAATAAAAATTGTACTCTTAAGGAAAAATGATTAGTTATTAATAGGAGAACAAACCAGAACTACAGGATATTCAATACTTCAATATTTCAACATTTCTAGGGAACAACAATAGATTTGAGATAAAATCAAAAATGACATAGTTACCAATTCCAAGAATGGCTATTTCCTATTGGCAAGTGACCAGAGCTAAAATCGTTGCAGTCTTCATGCATAGTGCAAGCGTGCTCTCATGGGGCGCTCCTATTGATGGGGTCCTCTTCTCATCCTCCCATTGAGCTCAAGATTAAGATTTTTAGATCCCCTCTCTCTCATGGGTTTCCCTTTTTAGGAAACAATAGGACCATGAAGATCCTACCCAGTTCTGCCCCTCTGACAGCTGTCCTTGACTCATAGGCCTGTGGCACATATGGGCGTTCCTGTCAAGATGTGTTTGGTTTCTATTGGCTGACAGCTTAATAAGTGACTTGTTCTCTGGGCTTGGAGAACCTCGAGTAATATTACTTCCAGCCACTAGGTGTCTCACCTTTATTGTGAGATAATCTATACGTTGGATATCTATATTTTTGGGTACACTATCGACATATCTATATACATCTGTGTATGACTCTGGTATCACTATATTATATAAAATACGATTAGAATACTTTTGATTTCGATACGATGGGCCAGATTCACAAAGAGATACGACAGTGTATCTACAGATACACCATCGTATCTCTGACTTACACTGGTCCTATCTATGCGCCTGATTCATAGAATCAGTTACGCATAGATAGGGCTAAGATCCGACAGTGTTAGGCCCCGTACACACGGCCGAGGAACTCGACGTGCCAAGCCCGTCGAGTTCCTCGTCGAGTTCCTTGTTGAACTTGTCGAGAAGCTCGACAGGCTTGCTTTGCGTACACACGTAACAGACCCAAATTAGGTCGTTCTCCGGCGCGGTGACGCTCACGACATATGACGCGACTATAAAGGGGAGGTTTGATTTTGTTGGCGCCACCCTTGGGGCTCCTTTTGCTGATTCCGTGTTTACGCGTGTTAGTAAAAGTTTGGTGAGTGACGATTCGTGCTTTTCAGTCTTTGTGCTTTCAGATTGATCTCTGCCGTTCAGTTTGTGCTTGTGGGGGTCGTATCTAGGCAATCGGGACGTGCGGTCAGGTCGTATTGTTTTACATTGCGGTCCTGTCCCCGCGTTTTTCATTGTCAGGGTCGTTCTTCATAGGTCTTGCTGTTCTTCACTGCGGTCTGTTTAGTGCAATTCTGATTTTTCATTCGTTCCTAGCCTTGTAGCCATGTTGCAGGCACCTAGTCGTCGCCGACTTCGTGCTAAGCATCTTCTGTGTGTAGGTCTGTTTGTTTATGACCTAGACGATGAGGAGTTCATGAACAGGAGGAGGACGCGTTCATGGACCAAAAATTGGTTGCTCCGTAGGAACCAATTCTCTCACATGCCTTTGCTGCGGGAGCTTCAGGAAAATAATCCTGTTGATTACAGGAATTTCCTGAGGATGTCTGATCCCGTCTTTCAGCACCTGTTGGCTTTGGTTACCAGGCAGGACACCGTTATGCGGGAAGCCATCAGTGCTGAGCAGAGGCTAGTTGCCACCCTCCGTTATCTGGCAACTGGGAGAAGCCTTCAGGACTTAAATATCTCGACGGGCATCTCCCCCCAGGCTCTGGGCCTCATCATTCCTGACACCTGCTCTGCCATCATCCAGGTTCTGCAGGAGGAATATATGAGGGTAAGTTTGGTCCTTTAATATCACATTTTATGTCTATAATGTATGCTAATGTCTTGTAGTTATCTCCTCCTTCCCTAATTACCATGTCTGGAATATGCTGTGAATGTCCCCTTTGCCCCCATGCATGCTGTAAACTTTATTGATGCCCCTTTTTTGGCCTACATGCATATTTCCCATCACTTACCTCCCCAGCATGCTATCCTGGGCCCCAACCTACCTAGTCTAGTCACTTCCCAGTGTATTGTGTTATATCCATTGTAATGTCCCCCCCCCCTCCCCTCCAAAATGTGTTGTAAAGTCTATGTTCACCAATATTCAATCATTTTTATTTTGGATTTTTGGACTCCCAAACTCATCTAGCCCTCCCCTCCCAAATGTGTTGTAAAGTCTATGTTCACCAATAATCCTAATTATATTATTTTGGTACTCCCAAACTCATCTAGCCCTCCCCTCCCAAATGTGTTGTAAAGTCTATGTTCACCAATAATCCTAATTATATTATTTTGGTACTCCCAAACTCATCTAGCCCTCCCCTCAAAAATGTGTTGTAAAGTCTATGTTCACCAATAATCCAAATTATATTATTTTTGTACTCCCAAACTCATCTAGCCCTCCCCTCAAAAATGTGGTGTAAAGTCTATGTTCACCAATAATCCAAATTATATTATTTTTGTACTCCCAAACTCATCTAGCCCTCCCCTCAAAAATGTGTTGTAAAGTCTATGTTCACCAATAATCCAAATTATATTATTTTTGTACTCCCAAACTCATCTAGCCCTCCCCTCAAAAATGTGTTGTAAAGTCTATGTTCACCAATAATCCTAATTATATTTTTTTTGTACTCCCAAACTCATCTAGCCCTCCCCCAAACTTGGGCACTGACCCATCAGAGGGGGTGTTTAATGTGTTAATTGTCTAAATATATTTAGATATAATATGCTAGTTCCCAGAAATGTTATAATGCTTATAATGTCTTTGTCTAATCTGCTTGCAAGGTTATGTGGCTAATTTTTTGCATTTTTTCATCCCCAGCTTCCGTCCACACCACAGGAGTGGCAGTCTGTGGCTTTGGACCTCCAGACCCGATGGAACTTCCCCAACTGCGGGGGAGCCATCGACGGGAAGCACGTCCGCATCGTGCCTCCACCCCGTTCGGGATCCCAGTTCTTTAACTATAAGGGGTTCAACAGTATTGTGCTGATGGCGGTGGTGTCAGCACAGTATGAATTCCTTTTTGTGGATGTCGGGATGAACGGACGGATATCGGATGGGGGAGCCTTCAGGCAGACGGAGTTTGCGCTTCGCCTTCAGGATGATGATCTGTCATTGCCACCGGATGACCAGAATGTAGAAGGCCTGCCATTTGTTTTCCTGGCTGATGAAGCGTTTGCCCTGGGACCCCATCTTATGAGGCCATTCCCTCAGCGCACCCTCACCCCAGAGAGGAGTGTCTTTAATTTTCGGCTGGGCCGAGCACGCAGAGTGGTTGAGAACGCTTTCGGCATCATGGCCAGCCGGTTCCGCCTTTTCCTCACCTCTCTCCACATGGCGGAATATAAGTGGAATACAATTATTTTTGCATGCTGCATTCTCCATAATTTTTTGCGGAGACAATCTCCAAATTATATGGCCCTGGTTGGGCCCGAGGCACAACTTTTGGCTCCATCACAAACTTTGGCGGGCCTTGAAGCTGGCCACACAGGACTTCCCCCCCAGAGTGCCCGTGAAGTGCTGGACAAATACATGGACTATTTCATGGGTAGGGGGGCAATACCATCTCAAGACAATTTGCCATAATTTAATCTTTCCCAAAAATAAATCATAATATTTTTTATAAACTTGTTATGTCTTGCTTGTGTTGCTTGGAGTTGTTTACTAAGTGTAACTAAGTGTATTTTCATTATCAACTAGCAAACATTTCCCAGGTGATCCCCAAACCAAACACATAGAAAATTTAACGTATTTTAGGAAAAACACCACACACTTTTTTGAGGTTCAAAAGCTCTTTATTTTCCTAATTTTTTTTTTGGTTTGTTTTCCAAAATACCCTCCAAAAATTTTTGGTTTTTTTTTATCATACAATATACAATCATTTTTGTAATTTTTGTTGGTCTTTTTTATCATACAATATACAATCATTTTTGTAATTTTTTGGGTCTTTTTTATCATACAATATACAATCATTTTTGTAATTTTTTTGGTCTTTTTTATCATACAATATACAATCATTTTTGTAATTTTTTTGGTCTTTTTTATCATACAATATACAATCATTTTTGTAATTTTTTTGGTCTTTTTTATCATACAATATACAATCATTTTTGTAATTTTTTTGGTCTTTTTTATCATACAATATACAATCATTTTTGTATTTTTTTTTGGTCTTTTTTATCATACAATATACAATCATTTTTGTAATTTTTTTGGTCTTTTTTATCATACAATATATAATCATTTTTGTTATTTTTTTGGTCTTTTTTATCATACAATATATAATCATTTTTCTCATATTTTTGGTCTTTTTTATCTTAATAAACATTTAAATCTGTTTTTTTTTATTTTTTTGTTGTTTTTTTAATTAAAGAAACATTAAAATCTGTTTTTTTTATTTTTTTGTTGTTTTTTTAATTAAAGAAACATTAAAATCTGTTTTTTTTATTTTTTGTTGTTTTTTTAATTAAAGAAACATTAAAATCTGTTTTTTTTATTTTGTTGTTGTTTTTTTAATTAAAGAAACATTAAAATCTGTTTTTTTTATTTTTTTGTTGTTTTTTTAATTAAAGGAACATTAAAATCTGTTTTTTTAGAATATTTTTTTTTTTTTTTATGATTAAGATTAACTACTAAAAAATCAGTTTTTTATTGGTTTCATATACTTATTTTTTTACATTCAGACTCTCCCCAAAACATCGATTACATTTTTTTTTTTTTGATAAAATTTTTTATTTTCGTCCATCAGACAGGATAAGTGCGGTTACAAGAACAATGTAACAGTCAAGCAAACAATATTCTTGCGGGCGCAGCCGCTTCCACATATGCAACATAAGCAAGGCATTAGAGTATACTTGGGCGTAACATAACCATAAGCCTAGTGGACAGAGCGGATGCCAGTGGGCTGTATTTCTAACATTAGGCAACTGACGCAAGTAGCGAAACTGTTGGGCAGCTGGAAGCCCTTAACTTCCCAGGTGTACCCCCGGGTGTGGTAATACCTGAGGTGGGTCTAGTGGGCAGACCTGGTTCCTGCTTAAGGGTTCGAGGGTTAGGGGGGAGGGTTGGGGGGGGGTCGAGCCGCCACAGCTCATCGACGCATGAGGTTGAGAGGGCATTGTGCGTTGATCTCCTGATATGATGGCTTTGTAGTCATCCGACAGGGTAAAATGCCGCCAGCAGGCCCAAGTCTCGTTGAACTTTGCCGGCGTGTCGTTACTCTGATGGATCAGTTCCTCCATCTCCATTATCTTTTGGAGGCGTTGAAACCAATCGGACATAGAGGGGGGTTTTGGGGAGAGCCAGAAAAGTGGGATGCACATACGCGCGGCGTTTACCATGTGCATGGCCAAGGAGCGGCTGTATTTCCTCGGGCGTGATTTGGCATGATGGAGAAGGAATTGGGCAGGCGCGAATTCTAGAGTATCGGTGGTGACATGTGTAATGTATTTATGGACCTCAGTCCAGTAGGGTTGGAGTTTGGGGCACGTCCACCATACGTGGAGGAAGGAGCCCGTCTCCAGATGGCACCTCCAGCATACTTTGGGGAGTGCCGGGTTAATTCTGTGTAGCTTGAGTGGGGTTTTGTACCATCTGGAGAGGAGTTTGTAGGCGTTCTCCTGCGTCTGGACGTTAATCGAACCCTTGTGGGCGAGTCTATATATGTGTTCCCAGTCCCTGTCCGATAGTTCCAGCGAGAGGTCGTTTTCCCACTGCTGGTTGGCCCAGTGAAGTTTAGGTGATTGTGAAGAGAACATTAGACCGTATATCATTGAGATTAGATGTCTCAGTGGCGTTGTAGAGTTGCACAGGTTTTCGAAGGGGGTGTAGGGTCTGGACCATTGTACACCAGGCTCCTTTTTGTCTAGGAAGTGCCTAATCTGGAGGTAAGTCCAGAAAGGGAACTCACTCTTACTCATTTTGGTCGCCAGTTCTGTTTGCAGCAAAAGACGGTCTGCGGAATAAAATTGACCTGCCCTTACCGTTTTGTGGGGCCAGCCGTCAGCTAAGAAGGTAGGGTTCATTCCCGGCGGAAAATTGGGATTCAGTCGCAGGGGGGTCATGGGACCGGTCCGGTCTGCTATTTTGTATTTGGCGCAGGCCGTCCGGAAGGCCAGTAGGGAGGGGCGTATGAGGGGGTGGTTACCCCCTCCTTGTAGGGCGTTGCCCTTTGCGATCCATGGCAGGTGTGTTAGGGGCAGAGAGGAGAATGATTGCTCTAGGTCTACCCAGTTCTTTCTCATCCCGTTTGTTGTCCAGTCTACGATCCTGGACAGCCCACAGGCTAGGTTGTACTTGTGTAAGTCAGGCAACCCCAGGCCTCCCTGCAATTTAGGGACCGTGAGTCTCGCATAGCTTAAACGAGGGCGGGTGTCCTGCCACACAAACCTCGTGCATGCCGATTTGTAGGATGAGTAGAAGGCCGGGGGGAGCCTGATGGGTATGGCTTGCATAGTGTATATAACCCGGGGGAGTATGTTCATCTTGACCACTGCTACCCTACCGAACCACGATAAAGGTTTTGGGGACCATTCTTTCAAGTCCTTTAGTATGTTTTGGAGCAGTGGGGTGTAGTTAAGTGAGTATAGGTCTGTTAGAGAGGAAGGGAGTTGGATCCCCAAATATGTGATGGCGCGGGCGGACCACTTGAACGGGAAGTTTAATTTGCACTGGTTGTAGAGAGTCGTAGGCAGAGTTACATTTAGGGCCGATGATTTCGAAAAGTTGATTTGGAGGTTGGTCAGTACCTTGAAATCTTCAAAGTCTTTCATCAGGTTGGGGATGGTCGTTAGGGGGTCTCTGAGAAATAGGAGAATATCATCCGCGAAGGCGGCAATTTTATAGGTCCTCTTGTCAATCTGGATTCCTTTAATTGTGGGGTTAGCTCTAAGGCGCTGTAAAAGGGGTTCTAACGTGAGAATGAACAGTAGGGGGGAAAGGGGGCACCCCTGACGCGTCCCATTTGCGATGGAGAAGGCGTCCGACAGGTGGCTGTTCACTCGTACTCTCGCCGTGGGGTCCGCGTAAAGTGCCGAGATAAAGCTCAGCATGGTCGGCGGGAGATTCACGGCCTGCAGCGTTGCCTGCATAAAATCCCATGCCACCCTGTCGAACGCCTTCTCCGCGTCGAGGGATAAGAAAAACCCAGGGGACTTGTTGGATGTAAGCCAATGGTGTACGTTTATCGCTGTGAGGGTGTTATCCCGGGCCTCCCTCCCGGGGACGAAGCCTGCCTGGTCCAGAGCCACCATATTGGGCAGGTAGGGCAGTAGCCTGTTAGCTATGGTTTTAGCGAACCACTTAAGGTCCACGTTTAGGAGGGATATTGGCCTATAATTGGATACTGCATTAGGGTCTTTGTCCGGCTTGGGGATCACGACAATGTGTGCTGTCAGGAGGTCACGGGGGGGGTGGCCTCATTGGCAAAGGAGTTGAAGGTCGCTTTAAAGAAGGGGGTAAGCACCGTTGCATAGGTCTTGTAATACCCCGCTGTCAGCCCGTCCGGCCCCGGGCTTTTGCCCGATTTTAGTTGCTTCAGGGCTAGTCCCAACTCTGCGTCACTGAGGGGTTTGTCGAGGTCTGTTTTGGCCTCCTCTGACAGCCGTGTTGGGCCGTATTGGGTCAGGAATTTATTTATCAGGTCATGCCTTGTTTCTATTGCCGTCGGTGTGTCTGGGGTCGGCAAGTTGTACAGACCAGTGTAATACTGTACAAAAAGTTTAGCTATGGCGGGGGTGGATTGTACTGTGTGGCCTAGGGCGTCCGTCAGGGAGTGGACCGTTGTTTTTGCTTTTTGGGAGTGTAGAGCTTTAGCCAAGAGTCTACTCACCTTATTGCCGTGCTCGTAAAATGACTTCTTTGCTAGTACGTAGCTACGTTTAACCCGTTTACCTATGATCTCCAGAAGTTCGGCTCTAGCTTGGTTTAGTTCCTGTAGTGTGGCGAGGGCTTGTGAGTGTTTGTGCGCCGTTTCTAAGCTCTTAATCTTGCCTAGAATGTCGTCGTAGTGTTTGCGTCTTTCTTTGTTCCTTTTGGCCGCGGCCGCTATTAGGAGGCCCCGTACTACGCATTTGTGGGCTTCCCAGTTTATGCTAGGGGCCGTGTCTTCCGGCCTGTTTTCAAGAAAAAATAATTCAAGCGCTTTCTCCAGGTCCTTAGCCACTACTGGGTCCGTGAGTAGGGAAGGGTCTAACCTCCACACCCTGGACCTTGGGTGACCGGGAGGCAGAGCTATCGTGACCGAGATGGGATTGTGGTCCGATATGAACATGGGGTCGATCGAAACCGCGGCTAAGAGGGGTAGGTCTTCCTGGCTAACAAACAGGTAGTCGAGGCGGGAATAGCGGTTGTGCGGTGTTGAAAAGAACGTGTAGTCCCTACCCGTCGGGTTTAGGGCGCGCCATGTATCATGTATGAGTAGGCCTTGCAGGAGCTTTTTAATTCTCCTTAGCGCGGTGTATTGAAGGGATGAAGTGCCCGTGGAAGTGTCAAGCGTGGGGTTGAGTGGGACATTGAAGTCTCCCCCGAGCAAGAGAGTCCCCTCTTTAAAGGAAGCAAGCAGTTCCGAAATTGCTCTAAAGAACGAAACCCGGCGTGTGTTTGGTGCGTATATATTGGCAAGCGTCACCGTCCTGTTCTGATACGAGCCTTTGAGAAATAAGTACCGCCCTTCCGGGTCGGCTAGCGTGTCTGTCAGTTGGAATGGGCAATTTTTAACTAATAATGTGGATACCCCTTTTGTTTTTGCTTGCGCGTTCGTCGCGTGATGGGCCACTGGGAAGTGATGATTGTGCAATTTGGGTATTGCTCCAGATTTGAAATGTGTTTCCTGCACAAACACTATGTCGGCCCTAGCCTGGTGCATGGAGAGAAGAAGTTGGGCCCTTTTTTCGGGTAGGTTCAGTCCCCGCACATTCAGGGAGATGATCTTCAATTTAGGGACGTCATCCCCTGTCGGTATAGCCGACATCGTCGGTCGGGTCTGTGAGTGTTTGCCCGAATTGTATAGTGATGTAGGGTGTGCGAGCTGTGGCGGTTCGCAGTGGTTGGGTGGGGGGGGGGGGAGGGGGGGTGGGGTGGTTTCCTAGTGTGTCTACGAGGACGCAGGTGAGGGTACCAACGGGAACTTCGCTCTTCAGGTATCGGGTGCCCGGAACAGGGGGCCTAGCGGCGGGTCCCAGGGACTGGGAGTGGTATTACCCGCCGTTGGGGCGGTGGACGCCCGTATCCGATTAGGCGGAGGGACTCAGTCCCGGAACCTGATTTGGGTGGTAGTTAATCGGTGAGGTGCGGCCGTGGGGGACGTCCGCGTCTGAAACTAGGCGCGGACTCTGTCCCACGGTACCGCTTGGGGGGTGGTCCGGAACTTACCAGCAGACAGCTGTGTGGGTGAATACGATACTTGTCGTGGCTAGCCACCCCGGAGCGCACATTCCTGTGAGGCATGAGAAGTGTTAGCCCCGTAGTTGATGATTGTCTATGGGTATGGGGGGGGAGTGTGTGGCCTGCTGGGGGGGGGGGAGAGCCCCGCAGTGTCCCGCAAAATGGCAATCCCCGGGCTCGGTTTCCCCAGAGGGACCTCATATGGTGCGTCCCCCGTCCCCTCTTCCCTTGCGTGGCCCCCTCCTTAGATGGGGGTCCCGTGGGGAGGGGGACGGGGACCCCCGGTCTCTGGCTTATACCCCTCTTAACTATCCTCAGCCAACTAATGCGTGCCCTCCCCGTTAAGACATAACTAGCCGGCCAGGGTGTGTCCTATCATCGGGGAAGCGGCAGGCAGAGTATCCACAGCAATGAGAGATAGGGTTGTGCGTTCATACTTTACCCGGGAACCTTGGTTCCCTCGGATATTACACAGTTCCGATCCGGGTACAGTCTTTAAGAGGTGCAGTTCGTGGGGAGGGAATGAGCAGGTGCTGCAAAGTCTCCTATCTCGTGGAGGGTGGGCAGTTCGTCAAAGGCCGCGGTGGTGCGAGATTCTGGCCGGTCCGTCCAACATCCGGGGAATGATCAGCCGTGAGAACTTGCCGGTTCAGCTCAGTCAGTCGGGTGTGTATTAGCCCCGGGATCCTCTGTGAAAGTGCGGTCCCCTATCTGGTGTGGTCTCAATGGTGTAGCGCTCAGGGGGTGCGTTCTGCTGTACGGGCTGGTGTCACCTCCAATGGGCGTGAGGTGAGCGCTCTAACGGGGCACGGAGGGGTGATGGTTCTCTCTTGGTCCTGCAGAGAGGGCCGTCGCCGGAAGGTATAGCCAGTTGAGCAGATATGCAGGGGCTGTCTGGGGGCCCAGCGGGCCTTCGAGCGTGAACTCGGGGAAGATGGTCGGGTTCCGTCATGGCTCGGGGACTGCCTGTGGGATGAGTGGTGGTCCTTTCTCCGGTGCGGGGAGTTGAGTAGCTTTGTAGATCCGCGTCTGGGAAGCAGAGGAGCGTAGTCTTCGGCGCGTCACTCGTTCGTGTCGCTTCTGTTGTCTCCCGCTGTGTTGACGTGTCCTGCAGGGTGACGAAGTTGTAGTGCGCCGTACCGGAGGTCGTCATAGGGTTCCGCTTCCGGGAGTGCGGCAGGCCCAGAGCGTTCTGGGTATTGTAGTTGTCAATGATGGGCGGGCTGCTCTGTTCTCAGGTGGTCGAGTGGGTGGAGTCCGGTAAGGTTTCCCGCTTTGCAAGTTGGCGGCTATTGTAGATCCGGCGGGCGTGTCGGCAGGGCCTTCGGGGGGACCCACAAAGTAGCAGCCTCTGTGGCGAGAGAACGATGAGATGAGGCTCACATCGTCTGTTCCCATTAAAGTTTCACAAATAAAGAGAAAAAAAAAACAAATTAGAGTCTCGAGGTCTGAACAAATAACTCAGTAAAACTTGCCCACTAATCCTACGGCATCAGCTCTGTCGGAGACTTGATCTGACATTCAAGTGTCTCTGCGGGCTCTTCGCGCTCCTGGAGAGGAGAGAAGGTCGCCCTCTCTTCTGGGTCCAGCGTTGGTGGTCGAGGTGCGGGAGTTCGAGGGGGATCTCCTCCTCCTTGATCTCGTGGGTTGCGTTTCCATCTTTTCCGCCGGGGGTCCATTCCACCGGCCCACGGAGCGGCGGTAGATGGCATACCACTCCGGGACCGCAACGGGTGGAATGCCCAGAGTCTCAAAGAAGAGCGGCAGGTCCTCCGGAACTTTTAGGTGTGCCGTGCGCCCTTGATGGGAGGCAGAGAGGCAGAACGGGTACTTCCATTTATAACGGATATTAGCGGATCTCAGGGCATCTAAGAGGGGTCTGAGGTCTCTTCTATGTTTCAGTGTTATTCCAGACAAATCCTGGAACAGTTGGATCCGGGAGCCCTCATGTACCAGGCGCTGGCCTCTCGCCTGATGTAGGATTTCTTCTTTCAGCCCAAAATCCGTGAGGCAGCAAACAATATCTCTGGGGGGGTCCGTATCCCTGCCCCTGGGACGTAGTGCCCTGTGGATCCACTCCATAGCAATAGCTGTGTCCGGGGGTCTCTTGAGTATGGAGTTGAATAGCTCCGTCACCTCTCTAGCTATCTGACCTCCTTCCACAGCTTCAGGGAGGCCCCGCACGCGCAGATTATGGCGGCGTCCCCGATTTTCCAAATCCTCCAAGTGGCGGTTTATTTCCCGCATTTGCAGCGTGTGGTCATCTATTTTCCTGGTGGAACGTTGGAGGACCAGGTCGTGTTCCACCAGTGTATTCTCCGCTGCTGCAACTCTCCCATCCAGTGACTGGAAGTCGAGGCGAAGCTCCGCTATGGCTGCTGTGAGCGCGCTTTTTATGTCAGAAGCCACCGCTCTCAAGTCTCCTATAGTGATGGGAGCCGATGCCGCGGCGGAGGCCGGTAGCCCCCCCGGGTCCATAGTATTCCCCTGAGGGTGGTCCAAGGGGGTCGCTGAGAGCACAATCTCCTGTGCGTGAGTGGAGCTGACTTGCGAGCGGCCTCGAGGTGTTCCCTGGCGGGAAGCCGCCATGTTTCCCCGACCGGTGCGGAACATCTCCGGGATGTGGTGTTCCAGGGAGTCGGTTGGTTCCCTAGGGGAACGGGATCGGGAAGCCGAGGACTGTCGGGAAGCAGTACCCATGGTTCGGTGTGCTTGGCGGGGTCAGAAAACACTGCTAAATGTGAAGTACGCTCTGAGGTGGCAGGAGCTCAGCTCTCAGGCAGCCATCTCCTAGCTCGGTCCAGCCACGCCCCTCGATTAAATTTTTTAATTTATTTTCCACCCTCCTTGTTCTTTCTTTAATTTTTCTGTTGGCCAGATGAATCTCCTCCACCTCTTCTCTGCAGGCCCAGATTTCAGAGATAACCATCTGGACAGTATGCCTGTCCAAGTCCAAGCCACCACCTGCTCCTGAAATGTGGGACAAAACCATTTTTTAAAATTAGGCAGGCCTACATCTACATTACCTGAAGCTGGGTTAGTTATATGTTACTTTACCTGATGTGGTGGCAGGCTGCGCATCATCACCATCCCTCGGGGGTGTGGCTTGCTGGACTTCTTGCTCCCGTGTCGAAGCTTCATGACGCCCTACGAGAATGAAGAAAATGGAAACAGGATTTTTATAGCTTATAGGCCTGAAAGAGGAATATGATTCACTTTATACAATTTCTGGGACTATTGATGTTTTCAAAAACCCCTCAGGGCAAAACACAGGATTGAAGGCATTCACAAAGATCATGACAATTCTTGTAGCTTTGGTCTACTTTTAAACATTTTAAGCCAACCAAGTATACACTGGATCACCTCACCTCTGTGTGAACCCCAAAATGGGTTATTAAAGGGGACAACAATTATGCAAATGAGTCCACATGTGTCACCGACTGCTGAGCAGACTCTCCTTTTACTGTATATATTTTAATTTATCAAAAAAAATTTTTTTTTAATAGCACATCTACATAATTTTCAATATTGATCTCACCCCAATTTTTGTGAAATGTCATAATTTTGTGGATTTTAAACACAATATTTTGTCGTTCCAAATGTACGTCCACTTTGACGACAAATTCTTGTGCAGAAAAACATAATACAGTACAATCTGAAATTAAAAACACATGGCGCGGAACAAATCTTAAAAAATATATAAAAAACTTACTTCTTCTAATCACTCTCCTGATCCTCTTCATTTGTTCCGGCTCCCGTTTTTTGAGGTCACACCACCTTTTTCGGATCTGCTCCTTGGATCTTTTCACCCCAAATTTCCGATGGAGACTCCTCCTCACCTTCTCCATTATTTGGGCCTTGACCTTATTCGGGTACTTGTATGGCCCATGCCTCCCATCATAGTCCTCTGCTTTGAAGATGAGGACCATCTCAACCATTTCCTCAAAGGTCATGTTGGTGGCCTTATATCTTATTCTCCTTGTCATCCCTCGTTCCGCCTGGCCTGGCTCCTGTCTTGCTGCCATATTCTCCAACATGTGCTCCCAACAAAAAAAAGATTGAAAAGGGGCGGGGAAAATACGACACCATGAACGTCAGGGGCGGGGAGACGTGCGTAAAGTCACACATGCGCGTGTATAAAGGGCTACCACGTGAGTAAAAGGGGCGTTCACAGTTTGTGGAAGACGGCGGAGATCACGATCGGGTCAAAGACCGGTATGTAACTACATTTTACATGTTATTCTTGATTGAATGATTTTGTGGGCTACATCTTATGTTCATAAACTAAAACATAGCTAGTTCGAAATTTGAAGGTAATGGTCCGCTATAGTGCCGTCGTACGTAACCAACGCTTTGCTTATGCATTTTGATCCAACTACTGTTGTGTGGGCAATCTCGGTTCTCAGGATGTCTTCTAAAAAAAAGTCGGTTTAAACATGATGCAAATGGTCGCTTTTATGTCTTGACCAAACTAGATCGGAGTGCTTTTCTCTAACGTTTCATACACAAATGAGGATGAGATCTGGCTTATTAGTTCTACACAACTGGTCATCTGTTTCCTAGGAACTGACCCAACATGATCTGCTGCCAATTCCTCCTTGTCGTTTTCGCGACGGAAGATAAGGGGCGGGGGGAAACATCTATTTTTTTAAGCATGGGCGGATGTCGTGTGCGGAGTGTATATAAGGCTCGAACACACGTAGCGTCCATACGACCGGGTTGCGTAAGAAAGACGTTTGAACGACAAGCGTGTAGGTATGCTTCGAACTTGGGACAGCAGTGGCATATTCAGGAAAGACAGACATTTAAAGGAGCAATAACCCCAAATTGTTTGGGGCAGAAATAACTAACTTTACATTATATCAGTCTGGATTTCATGTCCTCATTGTCCCTTTTTGGTTTTAAGCAGCTGTAATCCTTTGCATAAATCCTCACTTCCTGGTTCTCTGGCTCCCTCTAAAATTTATCAGGGGAGCTTGTCACTGTGGTCTAAGCTGTGTGTCTAAAAATCCAAAGAAACAATGCTAATAATTTTTGAAATGAAAATAGGCCCTGGATTTATTTGTTTTTGTTCTGTGTGTCTCTTTACTTCACAGAAACATTAAATCATTTTAAAAGCAAAAGTGAAACTAGAGGCACATTATATGTATGCACTTGTATGTCTCTAGACACTGTAAACAGTCATTTCCTCAAAAAAAAGATTTATCCATTAGTGACCCTTTAAGGGCTAGCTGGTGAGAAAGAGTAATTCACTTTATAGACTGTGTATTGACATTATTTATTTCTCCTTGGTTTTGGACAGGAAAAGATGAACCTGTTTAACAGACCTGATTTTTTGGACATATTTATCGACCGGTGGAAAGAACTTCCTGTTCTGTGGGCCACCAAAGACCCCATATCACGAAACAGAGACTTGCGCAAAACCGCACTGGAGAGCCTGCTCCCACTTGTGCGGAGACAGGTGGGGTTTGATGTGACAACTGACCAGTTGGAGGTCAAAATTGGGACCTTGAGAGGCACCTACAGGAAGGCACGCAACAAGGTCTTGGCTTCGATGAGGTCTGGAGCTGGAGCAGGGCGGGTATTTAAACCCAAGTTGTGGTACTATAGCAAACTGAGCTTCCTGGATGAACACCTGGAGGTAAGGGAGTCACTTTCGAGCCTTGCCCCCAGTAGGAACAGAAGGTCCAGCCTTCCCTCCAGCCTTCCCTCCAGCCAACCTGCTGCTCCCTCTGCAGATGAACCCTCTCAGCAGCCTTCCATCCTGGATGAAGATCCGGATTTGCCCAGCTGGAGCCAGGTATATAGGGCCAGATCCACAAAAGAGATACGCCGACTTAACTCGATTTTTCTAATTTTACACGGCCTGTATCTTTGCGCCCGATCCTCAAAACGAGAAGCGCCTAAAATTCCGGCTTTTCCGTCCTACCTAAAATAATTACACCGGCGCATTCTCGGGCGCAAATTACGCTAGGCACGCCGCTTTATTTGATAGGCAAAGATGCAAATGAGGGAGATAGGGCGATCCACAGAATTAAGTGTGTGCGCCGTAGATTACGCCCTGTGCGCACCTGTTAGTTTCCCGGTGGGAATTTACACTTTATAAAAGCAGCCCTAATTTTACACATGCCGTCTGAATGTCTGCTGAAGCAACACCATTGCTGAAGAGCTCAGCACACACACACTTTCAGGACTAAAATCTCTCTGCCAAAATGCCAGGACCATCAATGATCCTAGCTGCATTAGTGTCTATAGAGGCACAAAGAAGGAGGAGGGCACAGAGGAGGAGGAGGAGGGCACAGGAGAGGGTATACCGCCCACGCCAAGATTTGTTTGGCATGCCTGCTTCTGAAGTATTCCGCAACTACAGATTTACCCGTGAGGCCATCCTGGAATTAACAACAATACTTCAGGATGATCTTACCAGCCCAACACAACGCTCCCATGCACTGCAGCCACTCACCAAAGTACTGGCAACTTTGCATTTTCTTGCCACTGGCTCTTTCCAACGCACAAGTGGAGGCGTGGCTGGGATGGCACAATCCTCCATCAGCAGGTGTGTGCACCAAGTGGTCCCTGCAATCCTGCGGCGCATGGGAAATCAGTTTCAAAAACCCACCCAGGAGGATCAGCGTTTAAAGACCATGACAGACTTCTATCACATTGCCAGATTTCCACGCACCATCGGGGCCATTGATTGTACCCATGTGGCACTACAACCACCCCATGATACTGAGCACATGTTCCGGAATCGTAAAGGCTGGCATTCCATAAATGTGCAAGTGATCGTAGATGCCCATGGCCTCATCTGGCACGTCTGTGCTAAATTTCCGGGATCCTGCCATGATAGTTATATTTACCGGCAGACCCAGATCTCCAGAGATTTGGACCAGAACATGTATGGAGACAGCTGGCTGATTGGTGAGTGACATGTGTATCAGGTATGTCCCCCCCATGATGCTGACATCACAAGGGGCACATGCATGACTAATATCCTCCTGTCTTTTCCCTTACAGGTGACTCTGGATATGCCCTGGGACCTCACATGATGACCCCATTCAGGAACCCCCAAACCCCAGGAGAGCAACGCTACAACCAGGCGCACATACGTACCCGGGGCGTGGTTGAACGTACCTTTGGGCTTATGAAGTCCCGCTTCAGATGCCTGGATAAGTCTGGGGGTACACTGCTGTATTCCCCTGACTTTGTGTGCCAAATAATTGGGGCATGTTGTATACTCCACAACTTTGCCCTCAGAAGGGGACTGCATATTGACTTATGTGATGACCTGATCCCTGACCCAGGCAATACCCCCCCAACCAACTCTACCCGGTCTGCTGAGGGCACAGCAGCCAGGAGACGCCTTGCAGAAGGCATTTTTTCCCAGTAAACGTACATGATTAATGTCACAATAAGAATGTATCTTTTCCCTGTAAATGCACATCAATAAAATCACAATGATAATGCATGAATGCACACCACTGTGGTTCCTAGCACAGACACATCACATGCACATCGAATTGGATTAGATCCAAGTCCCCCCCCCCCTTTGGGACTTGGGAGCAGTAACGCCATGCCACGGCTCCAATTATGTCACTGTGCATTCATACACCATTCAGGAACCTGGGATTGCACTTCTCCCTGGTCCTGGGGATCCCTACTCCACCAAAACTGAGGGTGACACCCTTAATTTCTCAGGAATGCCACCCCCCCACATTCACACATCATTCACACACATAAATCAAATCATAAGTACAGAAGACCAAATTAAATAATAAACAAAAAAAAATGCATAAACAAAAAAACAAAAGTATCCCAGCAAATTAATTAGCGGCGGCGATTGCTACACCTTGGCTGGGCAGGGGCACGGGCAGGGGCACGGCCACGGGCACGGCCACGCCGTCGCGGAGGATGTCCATTGGGGGGGGGTGAGCTGGGGAAGGAGGAGCCTCCTGGGGGGGGGTGAGCTGGGGAAGGAGGAGCCTCCTGGGGGGGTGAGCTGGGGAAGGAGGAGCCTCCTGGGGGGGGGTGAGCTGGGGAAGGAGGAGCCGCCCCTGCTGGCCTGCCCTCCATGGCCCCTGCAATGCGAGTGAGACAGGCAGTGAGGGCAGCCGCATTGGCCTGGCCAGACCTTGTATTGTCCTGCACAGCCTGGGTTAGGGCACTCAGCTCATGGGCCACGCGTGTTGTGGCGGTCTGTATGTCGTTCAAACATGTAATGACCGCCGTTGAGTTGGTGGCCACATCACCGAGTGCCTCCATCATTTCACCCTGGCTGTGCTCCATCTGCGTAATTTTTTCAAGTATTTTCCCAAGAGTGCAGGTCTGCCGGGCATTGTCCTTCACCACACTGGCCGACAGACGCTCGCCCACAGCCACGGTCTCCTGGGTTGGCCCCCTGGCTGCCGCTGAGTCTTGCGGGCCTGGAGGAGGGGAGAGAGTGACCCTGGTGACTGGAGGCCTGTTGGGGGAGAAATGGGAGGGGCTACCCCTGATGGTGGCCTGACTGGTGCCAGCCTCAGGGGTAGCCTCAGGGGAAGACTCAAAGGTCATCATATCAGTGGCCAGGAGGACTTCCCGGCCAATCTGCATATTTTCCTCCTCCTCCCCCTCATCATCCTCCTCCCACTCATCCTCCTCCCCCTCAACCTCCTCCCCCTCAACCTCCTCATGAGTGGAGGTTTGGCCAATCCCCTCCCCTGGGGAATCCTGCCCTTCTTGGGACTCATCATCAGCCTGTCTTGGGGGTGGTGCTGCAGCCTGGCCCGATGGGCCTGCAACCTCCTGGCCTGCAACCTCCTGGCGTGCAACCTCCTGGCGTGTAACCTCCTGGCCTGCAACCTCCTGGCCATCTGTGGAGGACACAAAACAATCACATGTTTGAGGAACCACACACTTGGCACATCTTCCCTTCCCCCACCCACACATGCTAATCAACAGAGAATAAACAAAAACACCTACCTGTCCTCCTAGGAACATCTGATGTATAGCCAGGCAGGCCCACCACCTGCTGTGGGTGGAAACACTGGGCCACTGCCCATTCCTCCTCCGTCAGTCTGACTGGGCAGGGTCCCCCTCCTCCAGTGCCCCTGGTATGGGCGTCGATCCTTTCCATCTTATTCCGGACGATGCTCCTCAGATCATTTATTTTTTTCTGTATGCCAGCGGGGGTCCTGGTCTCCCCCCCCCCCGCCGCATTGATCTGGTCGGTGATTTTTTTTATAAGCTGCCTCCTCCTGGCCGGGGTGGTGTTCTGGCTCTCAGGGCCATGCAGAAATCGCCCATATTTCACAATGCCCCGAGCAAGAATTTGCTTCTCTCCCAGGGTGAAATTAAGCTTCCTGCGTTTGGGGGGCATCACATACACCACCCAGCAACCACAAACACACCCGACAAACAATCTACAATACACACCCAAAAATCTGACAAAAATATATACCACAAAATACTAACCAAAATCTAACCACACAAGGACACAGCTAATAGTAATTCAAAAACAAACACGCACCAACAAACAAACAAAAAACAAACACCAAAAAACAATCAGCAAAAACACTAACAAACAAATTAAATAAAGACACTTCGCAAAAACAAACAACAACTAGACTCTCCAACTCCTCAAACACTTTTCTCACAAACACAACTTACCAACACACAAACAAACAGAGCAGAAGCAAATTGCTCATGGAAGGGGAACAATGGGATATACTTTTGCAAGGGAAGTGTGTGTGTGTGGTGCTTTTTACACACAGGGCGATCCTCAAACTAAGTACACTTGGCCTTTTACCTATCTCACTGATTGCGCCGAGACCAGTTCTGCACATGCCCAGTGAGGTCCCGAATCGTGCACGCATGCGCAGTACGGCCGGCGCCTCATTTGCATGGGGTCACGGCTCATTACAATGAAGCACGCCCACTTCCTTCCCACTTGCAAAAACCCCGCCTTACGCCTCTGAATTTAAGTTACGCTGGCGCAAATTTAGACGCAAATGCGCTGTGGATACGGCACTTACGACACCAACTTAGGGCAACGTAACTTAAATGACATAAGTTAGGACAAACTAAATTTGCACCGCTGGCTGAGGATCTGGCCCATAGTACTTTCAATGTGCAAATGTGTGGTGTTTAAATGTTGTTAAAGAGATGTAAATTAAGATGTTAAAGGTAAAAAAAAGTTAGAGCTAAAAGTGTTATACAGAACATTTGTCAGTATTGGCCAGGAATTATTTTTGTGTGATTCACCATAAAACATGGGTCACAATGATTGGCTTAGCTAAGTCGTGACTAAAAAATATGCAACAGTCAGGAGCTTAAAAATGAGTATTTAAAAAAAAAAAAAAAGTAAAACTGTACTTTTTTTCCATACACAGGACGAGACCAGACAGCAGGAGGATCGGGAAAATGCCAGGCAGGAGGAGGACAGGGTGAGTGGCTTGGAGGAGGCTGCAGGCCCAAGTATCTTGGATGTGTTGGCAGGCCCAAGTGGCTTGAACGTGGTGGCAGGCCCAAGTGGGGCGGATGAGGTGGCAGGCCCAAGTGGGTTGGACGAGGTGGCTGGGCGAAGTACCAGATGTCAGGTGTCTCCTCTTCACCTGTGTCCGAGAAGGCAGGTGAGGGATACAAGGGTGCGTGACGCCTCACTAGCCCTCATTCGGGACGCCCATGCAACCCTTTAACAGCCTCCCACTGCTCAGGAGGGATTTGTGACGGTGGTTTTGGCCAAAATGGCCGAAATGACAGTAGACCAGCGCCTCCTCTTTGAGGGACTCCTCATCACCCTCGCAAATCAGGGGGTGAGGGGTCTTCTCACGGAGGACACTGTCATTTGCCGCCATCCCCATCCTCACACACCACATAACTCCCAAGCTCCCCCACCTTCTTCTACTCCTGCTCCTTCTCAACCTCCCCCACCTTCTTCTTCTTCTCATGCTCCTTTTCAACCTCCCCCACATTCTTCTTCTCCTGCTCCTTCTCAACCTCCCCCACCTTCCTCTTCTCATGCTCCTTCTCAACCTCCCCCACATTCTTCTTCTCCTGCTCCTTCTCAACCTCCCCCACCTTCTTCTTCTCATGCTCCTTCTCAACCTCCCCCACCTTCTTCTTCTCATGCTCCATCTCAACATTCTTCTTCCTCTTCTTCTCCTGCTCCTTCTGAACATTCTTCTTCCTCTTCTTCTCCTGCTCCTTCTGAACATTCTTCTTCCTCTTCTTCTCCTGCTCCTTCTGAACATTCTTCTTCCTCTTCTTCTCCTGCTCCTTCTGAACATTCTTCTTCCTCTTCTTCTCCTGCTCCTTCTCAACATTCTTCTTCCTCTTCTTCTTCTACTACTCCTCCTCCTTCTACTGCTCCTCCTCCTTCTACTGCTCCTTCTACTACTCCTCCTTCTACTCCTCCTCCTTCTACTGCTCCTCCTCCTTCTACTGCTCCTTCTACTACTCCTCCTCCTTCTACTCCTCCTCCTCCTTCTACTGCTCCTTCTACTACTCCTCCTCCTTCTACTCCTCCTCCTTCTACTCCTCCTCCTTCTACTGCTCCTCCTCCTTCTACTGCTCCTTCTACTACTCCTCCTCCTTCTACTACTCCTCCTCCTTCTAATGCTCCACCTCCTTCTACTACTCCTCCTCCTTCTACTGCTCCTCCTCCTCCACCTCCTCCTCCACCACCGTCGTCTACTCATCCTCCACCACCTTCGTCTACTCCTCCTCCTGGCATGAGTACTACCCCTGTGGCACCACCTCCAGCCAGGCAGAAGAGGAAGGCTGCTGAGAAGGCTGCAGAGAAGGTCAAAGAGCAGGCTGCAGGGAAGCCACCAAGGAAGGCCTTGAAGAAATCAAGAAAGTGACTCCCTTACTTCCATGTGGTGTACCAGAGTTCAGGCTGCTATAGTACCACAACCTGGTGACATCTGCCTGCCCTGCTCCAGTTTGTGACCTCGGGGAGTCCAAGACCTTGATGCGTTCCTTCCTGAATGAACCTCTCAAGTCCCCATTTTGGCCTCCAACTGCTCACCAGTCACATCAGGCCACACCTGGCTGTGCACAAATGGCAGCAAGCTCTCCAGTGCTGACTTTTGCATACTTAATTTATTTTTATAACCAAAATAAATGGTAAATTTTTATTTTACAGTTCATACTTGTCCTTGTATTTTTTTGATTTACAATTTTGCTTGTGAGAAGGCAGGTTATTTTTTTAAATAAATTGGATATAAGGTGTAATTTGAAAGGGACAGATGAGATAAGACAAAGCAATAAGGTTTCTATGGGGGGAACTTGACATTACAAAAAAAAAAAGGATTTGCATTTTTGTGAACTTTAAAATTAAGGTGAATATTAAGAGCAGGATTTAAAACACAGGACCAAAATAAGGTGAGAATATTAAAAAAAAAATATTGAGATCAGTAAGAAAAAGGTTCCACCAAATTTTAAGGAACTCTGTGTGAATATCCTAAAAAAAGAAAAAAATAATATTGCTGTTTTGTGCCCTTACAAAAAATTGTGTAAAGTTCTGCAAATAAACGATGAAATAATGTTGGAAGCGACACGAATGTGCTATCTCCATTCCAAACGCTAGTTTTACCTATGTTGTTCTCCAGTGTCTAAGTTTTTGACAGGTTTCTTAGCATACACACGACCGAGTTTCTCGTTTAAAAAACAGCCCGATGAAGAACTCGTCGAGCCAAAATCCACTCCCATCGAGAAAATAGAGAACCTGCTCTCTATTTGCTCGACGAGTTCCTCGGCGGCTCCATCGGGCCGAAAATGTACACACGACAGAGTTTCTCGACAGAATCCGGCTCTTCACCGAGATTCTCGACGAATTCTGCCGAGAAACTCTGTCGTGTGTACGAGGCCTTATAATGTGTTACACTGTCGAATCTTATTTTCAATTTAAAAATGGCGCCGGGGGCGTTCCCGCTGATTTACCTTGAATAATATGTAAATCAGCGAGATACGCAAATTCACGAACGTACGCGGACCCGACGCAGTCTTCTTACGACGTTTCCGTAGCGGCGTACCCGTCGTATACTTACCCCTGCTTTTATCAGGCGCAGCCAATGTTAAGTATAGCCGGCGTTCCCGCGTTGAATTTGAATTTTTTAACGTCGTTTGCGTAAGTCGTTCTAGAATACGGATGGACGTCGTTTACGTAAGCGTCAAAACCACTGACGTCCTAGCGACGTCAGTGGGAGCAATGCACGCCGGGAAATTCCCCGGACGGCGCATGCGCATTTAAATCGTCGCGGGAACGCGCCTGATTTAAATAGTACACTCCCCCTAGCCGCAGAATTTGAATTCTGTCGGGGGATTTAGGATCCGCCGCCGCAAGTTTGGAGGTAAGTGGTTTGTGAATTAGCCACTTGCCTCTCAAACTTGCGGGAGCGGATCTCAAATCACGTAGATCGAGCGGATCTATAGATCCGCTGATCTACGTGAATCTGGCCCTATATGTTCCCATATTCCATTATAAATGTTTTTCCCCAAAACAGTCTTTGCAATCAATGCATAGGTTACATCTCTCAATCAAATGCAAAATAATTATTAATGTGGATACATGAATTATTTTGATATGTGTTGATGGATATGTGTTACATTTCATATTTTTATAATCGCAATGTGATATCTTTCATAATGTCGATTACGGTAGCTTATCTAAAGCACTTCTATTTATAAAACAAATTTCTCATATAGTTCTTTCCTCGAACAAAGCTCTAAACTAATGGATATGTTTCCCTTGGTCCTAATTCATAGATTATCTAAACATTACTTATTTCATGTCGATATATTTTCTTTTAATAATGTGTGTATTTTAAAATATCTCTGACTTGTATCATATATTGGTGGAGCTTGGACATTAATGAAGATAGTTTAATAGCTCAGCTGTGTAAATATCCTCTCCTTAGACTCTTCGCTGGTCCACATGGTTCGTTGTGTTAGGATGGCTAAAGTCAACGTTCTTGTTTGGTGAGAAACTACTCCACAATGGCCATACCTAGTCACTTGAAGCCAGTTTAAACATTTTGTTTGGTGAGAAAACCATTTCATTTTTCTGTGAGAAAAGATGTCGTTGTTTCAACTTTCTGAGTACACATCAAGCCTGGTCAGTTTTAGCTATCTGTAGAGATATGCTTCATTATGGCTTGTCTCCTTAAACATCGCTTGTTTGCTTGCAAAAAGAGGTCATTGTATAACTTTCACCCTAGTTTGTAACAGTTATAGATAGCTAATGTATTGGGAACTGGTCATCTGAGCCAGATGTTACTTCTTCACTGACTGAATCACTCCCATGTATAATCGTTACGATCAGATTTGAGACCTAATGGCCTTTTCATATTTTTGCTGAATAATATTGAATATATTATCATTTCTTCATACAAAACTTACAACATATTGTAATTTGAGGGCTTGAACACCATGATCCTCGACAGATCTACTTGTGGACTCCAGGGACTTACTGAACTAAACTTTACTAAAGTAGTCCTGTGCCTGACCTTCTGTTATTTAGTAGATGTTTAATAGTAAAGTTGGGGTGGACTCGCAAGCCACCTTGTTGATATTGTCCCTTTCTTTGAGATGGAGACAACGTCACACCTTTTTTTCCAGGCCGGTGACCTGGAATGGGCTTTGTCCCAACTAAATGCTTATATGCTTTTCTGTTTGCACCATGTACTAAACTGTAGGTACTATGGGCCATATCCTCAAAAGAGATACGCCGACTTAACTCGAGATTTCTAAATTTACACGGTGCATATCTTTGCGCCTGATCCTCAAAACGAGATACGCCTGAAATTCCGGTATTTCCGTCCTACCTAAAACAATTACACCGGCGCTTCTTCGGGCGCTAATTACGCTAGACACACCACTGTTTTTGATAGGCAAAGATGCAAATGAGGGAGATAGGGCGATCCACAAAATTAAGTGTGTGCGCCGTAGATTACGCCCTGTGCGCACCTGTTAGTTTCCCGGCGGGAAGTTACACTTTATAAAAGCAGCCCTAATTTTACACATGCCGTGTAAATGTCTGCTGAAGCAACACCATTGAGGAAGAGCTGAGCACACACATTTGCTGGACCACAATCTGTCTGCCAACATGCCAGGGCCATCCATGATCCTAACTGCACTCGTTACTTTAGAGGCGCAAAGAAGGAGGAGGGCACAGGAGAGGGTATACCGCACACGCCAAGATGTCTTTGGCATGACTGCTTCTGAGGTATTCCGCAACTTCCGTTTCAACCGTGAAGCCATCCTGGAATTAACCAGAATCCTGCAGGATGATCTCACCACCCCAACACAACAATCCCATGCACTGCAGCCTCTGATCAAAGTAATGGCAACACTGCATTTCCTTGCCACTGGCTCTTTTCAACGCACATGTGGAGGTGTGGCTGGGATGGCACAATCCTCCATGAGCAGGTGTGTGCACCAAGTAGTCCCTGCAATACTGAGACGCATGGGCAATCAATTCCAAAAACCCACCCAGGAGGACCAGCGAATAAAGACAATGACGGATTTTTACCAAATAGCCAGATTCCCACGCACCATCGGGGCCATTGATTGTACCCATGTGGCACTACAGCCCCCCATGAGACAGAGCACATGTTCCGTAATAGGAAGCACTGGCATTCCATAAATGTCCAGGTCATAGTGGATGCACAATCCCTCATATGGCACGTCTGTGCGAAATTCCCTGGATCCTGCCATGACAGCTACATCTTCCGGCAGACCAACATCTCAAGAGATTTGGAGCCAAACGTGTATGGGGACAGCTGGCTGATTGGTGAGTGACATGGGTGTCAGGTATGACTGTCCCCCCCCATGATGCAGACATCACGAGGGGCACATGCATGACTAACATCCTCCTGTCTTTTCCCTTCCAGGTGACTCTGGATATGCACTGGGACCCCATATGATGACCCCATACCGGAACCCCAAAACCCCAGGAGAGCAAAAATATAATGAGGCTCACATTCGTACCCGTGCAGTTGTGGAACGCACATTTGGGCTCCTGAAGTCCCGCTTCAGATGCCTGGATAAGTCTGGGGGTACACTGTTGTATTCCCCAGGCTTTGTGTGCCAGATAATCGGTGCATGTTGTATTCTGCACAACTTTGCAGTGAGAAGGGGCCTGGAGATTGACATACGTGCTGACCTGACCCCCGACCCAGACATTCCCCCCCTAACCAACTCTACCCGGTCTGCTGAGGGCACAGCAGCCAGGAGACGCCTCGCAGAAGGCATTTTTTCACAGTAAACACACATTAATTATGTCACAATGAGAATGTTTTTTTTTCACAGTAAACACACATTAATTATGTCACATTGCAGGCAGTACTTGGATCTAATCCAATTCGATATGCATGTGATATGTCTGTGCTAGGGACCACAGTGGTGTGCATTCTCATGAATGCACACCACTGTGGTCCCTAGCACAGACATATCACATGCACATCGAATTGGATTAGATCCAAGTACCCCCCCCCCCCTTTGGTACTTGGGAGCAGTAAGGCCACGCCACGGCTCCAATTATGTCACTGTGCATTCATACACCATTCAGGAACCTGGGATCACTTCTCCCTGGTCCTGGGGATCCCTTCTCCACCAAAACTGAGGGTGACACCCTTATTTTATCAGGAATGACACCCCCCCCCCACATTCACACATCATTCACACACATAAAACAAATCATAAGTACAGTATACCAAAATAAATAATAATAAAAAAAAAAAATCATAAAAAAAAAAAAAAAAAGTATCCCTGCTAATTTAGTTGCGGCGGCGAGTGCTACGCCTGGGCTGACCACGGGCATGGGCACGGCCAACCGGAGGATCTTCATTGGGGGAGTGTGAGCAGGGGAGGAAGTATCTTCATGAGGGGAAGTGTGAGCAGGGGAAGGAGGATCCTCCTGGGGGGGTGAGCAGGGGAAGGAGGAGCCTCCCCTGGTGACTGTCCTCCTGCTGGCCTGCCCTCCAAGGCCACTGCTATCCTTGTAAGACAGAGAGTGAGGGCAGCCGCATTGGCCTGGCCAGACCTGGTATTGTCCTGCACAGCCTGGGTCAGGGCACTCACCTCCTGGGCCACGCCTGTTGTGGCGGTATGCAGGTCATTCAAGCATGTGATGACCGCCACTGAGTTGGTGGCCACATCACCAAGTGCCTCCTTCATTACACCCAGGCTGTGCTCCATCTGGGTCACTTTTTGTTGTATTTGAGCCAGAGTGCGTGTCTGCCGGGCATTGTCCCTCAGCAGACTGACCGGCAGACGCTCGGTCTCCTGGGTCGCCATCCTGCCTGCCGCTGAGTCTTGCGGCCCTGGAGGAGGGGAGAGAGTGACCCTTGTGGGTTGAGGCCTGTTGGGGAGGAGTGGGAGGGGCTACCCCTGATGGTGGCCTGACTGGTGCCAGCCTCAGGGGTAGCCTCAGGGGTAGCCTCAAGGGTCATAAAATCCGAGGCCAAAAGGATTTCCCGGCCAAGCTGCAGATCTTCTTCCTCTACCCCCTCATCCTCCTCCCCCTCATCCTCCTCCCCCTCAACCTCCTCATAAGGGGATGTTTGGCCACTCCCCTCCCCTGGGGAATCCTGCCCTTCTTGGGACTCATCAGCAGCCTCTTGTCTTGGGGGTGGTGCAGCAGCCTGGCCTGATGGGCCAGCAACCTCCTGGCCTGATGGGCCTGCAACCTCCTGGCCTGATGGGCCTGCAACCTCCTGGCCATCTGTGGAGGACACAAAACAATCACAGGTATGAGGATCCACACACTTGGCAAATCTTCCCTTCCCCCACCCACACATGCTAATCACCAGAAAGAAAAAACACAAACTTACCTGTCCTCACAGGATCATCAGATTGATAGCCAGGCAGGCCCACCACCTGCTGTGGGTGGAAACACTGGGCCACTGCCCATTCCTCCTCAGTCAGCCTGACGGGGCAGTGTCCCCCTCCTCCAGTGCCCGTGGTATGGGCATTGATCCTTGCCATCTTGTTCCGGACCAGGCTCTTAAGATCATTTATCTTCTTTTGTATGCCAGCGGGGGTCCTGGTCTCCCCCCCGCCGCATTGATCTGATCCGTGATCTTTTTAATTATCTCCTTCTTTCTGGCCGGGGGGGGTGTTCCGGCTCTCAGGGCCATGCAGATAACGCCCATATCGGACGATGCCCCGAACAAGAATTTGCTTCTCTCCCAGGGTAAAATTGAGCTTCCTGCGCTTGGGGGCCATCACAGACACCACCCAGCAACAAGAAAAAACTCAACGGACAAACAAACAAAAATACACAACCAACAAACAAACAAAAATACTCACTTAAAAAACAAACAAAAATCTAAACACACAAGCAGACAGCTAATATAAATTCAAAAACAAACAGGCAAAAAAAAACAAGAAAATACAATCACAAAAAAACAATCAGAAACTACACTTAGCAAAAACAAACACCAACTATACTCTCCAACTCCTCAAAAACTTTTCTCACAAACACAACTTACCAACAAACACCAACAAACGTTCAGAGCAGAAGCAACTTGCTCTAGGAAGGGAAACACTGGGATATACTTTTGCAAGGGAAGTGTGTTTGACTGGGGCTTTTTATACACAGGGCGATCCTCAAACTAAGTACGCTTGGCCTTTTACCTATCTCACTGATTGCGCCGAGCCAAGTTCTGCACATGCCCAGTGAGGTCCAGATTCGTGCGCGCATGCGCCGGACGGCCGGCGCCTCATTTGCATGGGGTCTCGGCTCATTACAATGAAGCACGTCCACTTCCTTCCCACTTGCAATAAGCCCGCCTTACGCCTCGGAATTTAAGTTACGCTGGCGCAAATTTGGGCGCAAATGCGCTGTGGATACGGCACTTACGATACCAAATTAGGGCGCCGTAACTCAAATCACATACGTTTTGAAGAACTAAATTTGCGCCGCTGTTTGTGGATCTGGCCCTATGTTCCTTATTTTTTTCTCTTATTTTATGTTCTTTTTTTCTTATTTGATTGCTTTTTTTTTTTTTTTTTCCCTATCTCCGTGACCATGCTAATAGATCGGTATCTGAGATCTCACCTCCAATATCTTGATAGCTGTATTATACAAATATTAGATGTCTATGATTTCTCAATCTAATTATTCTATATTAACGCATTACGTACAAGGGTTTAACTTGCCCCTGAAAAGGAATAAGGCATTCCATTACTATCATAGACAGAAGGCGGATGTCCTGACGTTACAGGAAACCCGTTTATCCAAAGACTCTGCTCCTAATTATCTTAGTGCTCATTATCCACAATTTTATTTATCGTCGGGCGAGGAGAAAAAAAGAGGGGTGGCTATATGTTTCTCATGCAATGTGCCTTTTACTTCTACTTCCGTCATTAGGGATGACATGGGCAGATATGTTCTGGTGGTGGGTCATATTAATGACCAACCGGTCTCGTTCATTTCGTATTATGCTTCCAACTCTAACCAATTGGAATTTTTTTTTAATATGCTCTATACTTCCGCTAGTGCAGGGTCAACTTCTTTTAGGTGGGGACAGCAATTTGCCACTGGACCAAATGCTCGATAAATCCTCTCCTAACAAGCCTCATTTAAAACATGTGCCTAAAAACAGTATTAAATTTGCACGATTGCTTCATAGTAATGATCTGATCGATGCCTGGAGGGAGAATAACCCCTCTGCTAGAGATTATTCCCACTACTCACATGTGCATGGCACTTATTCGCGAATTGACCATATATTAGTGAATTCAGCACTGGTTCCTTTTGTGAATTCGGCCAAGATTTTGTCAACGCCATCGTCGGATCAAGATCCGGTACTAATTTCCCTTTCAAATTTATGGAGACGGCCGGGCCCATCCCCCTGGCGACTCAATGCGTCTTTGCTGAGTGATCCTATTGTAGTGGTAGAAGTGGAAAAAGAAATACACAATTTTTTCAGTGAAAACTTACCTCAAGACACATCACCGATCATTAACTGGGCAGCCCACAAATCTACCATTCGTGGTAAACTGATTCAAATAGCGTCCAGAATTAAAAAAACTAGGAGCATGGTGATTTCAGATAAAGAAAAAATGTTAATTAATCTACTATCTGAACAGAAGAAATCTCCACAGGTTGATATTAGACCTAGAAGTCTTACCACATGGGCGGAAAAAAGTTTGAGATGGACTCGCCATAAATTCTACACAATGGGGGATAAACCTACTAGGTTATTGGCTAGGAAGTTGGTCCCTCGCTCTTATACTCGAGCATTGCCCAAGCTTAGAATTCGTAATGGGTATCCAACCCAAATTCCTAAACTCATTTTGAACGAGTTTAGAAATTTTTACTCGACTTCATATAGTAAGCCAGTGGCTTTTGACCGAGAAATGGCGGACCGTTTTCTTGACCAAATTGCTTTGCCCAAACTGACGCGGGAACACTCGGAGCTGATGGACCGTGAATTTTCTGAAGACGAGATAGGTTCAGCGATAAAATGTATAAATCCCTCTAAAGCCCCAGGCCCCGATGGGTTTTCTGGTCACTATTATCATAAATTCAGGGACGTCTTCATCCCCCATCTATGTAATTTTTTTAATGCTATTAGACGTGGAGATCCCCTTCCTACCCAGGAGAACAAAGCTTATATACATGTTATCCCTAAAGCGGGTAAGACCTGGGACTCTGTGCTAACTATCGCCCTATTTCTTTAATTAACACAGACTTGAAAATAATGACGAAAATTTTGGCCTCGAGACTTAATTCTTTTTTGGCTCAATATATACACCCAGACCAGGCAGGATTTGTTCCGGGAAGACAGACTACCGATCAAATTAGAAGGGTTATAGATATTATATCTGCGGTCCATTCTAATTGGGATGCGAGGGGACCACGGAAGGGCATGCTTTTGTCATTAGATATGCACAAGGCATTCAATTCCCTATCTTGGGATTATCTTTTCTATATTTTACATAAGTTTGGTTTTGAGTCACGATTTTTGTCTATTGTTCAAATGCTGTATAACTCCCCTTCGGCATCCTTAATGGTTGGAGGATACTCCTCCGATCCCATTTTAATCCATAGGGGTACGAGACAGGGTTGTCCTTTGTCACCACTGCTCTTTGTCTTGGCCCTGGAACCACTAGCAATCAAAATTCGATCCTCTCCGGATATTTTGGGTATTGAGTGTGGTACCAGTGAGCATAAATGTGTCCTTTTTGCAGATGACATCCTAATGCTGATATCTTCACCAATCACTACTCTCGAGAGAAATATATAATACAAATAGAGCGTTGCACAGTATAGTAGGGAAGAAATTTCCCAAAAGCATTACCGTCCCGGGTAAATAGATAAATATAGGTTCCCAGTTCTGGGATGTGGCATGGGACTATGCAAATGCGATTAGGAATATATGTAATAATTAAGAAGATTTTGCTGAGATATCGCAGGGATCACATATGGTAGACAAGACTTGTATATATAAAAAATATAATTTAATTAACATTAAACATGTACATAAATATATAGAAAAGTGAGCAATAAAAAGCATGATCACATAAGATAATATAATTTCACCAATTAATGGGGTGACAGAGTGATGTATGCAGGAGGTCCAACATGTTTCGCCCGTCGGGCTTCTTCAGGGACAAGAATGCATACTATATTATCTATAAATGAAAAACATGTAAGTATAGTACAATTCATATTTTCACATAGCATAATTATCACATATATTATGCGGACATAGCCGCAGTTTACTGTAAATGTAAGAATTAACACGTTTCATATAGAGAACAGGTAGGTTGAAAATGTATGCACAAATTGAACAATCAAAGCTGATACTGGTCTAGAGCTGCCACCACTATGTGAACAGGCAAATACCCAGGACAGGTGTCTGTACCTCAGCAGTGATCGCACACAGAACTCCCAGGCGTGTCCACCAATGGTTGCTGGATGGAAAATCAGTATACGATACGGGTCATGGATAATCCATGGGTCTCACTGAGGGGCATATATAAAAGCAGATAGCGTCATAATAAATAATATCAAAAAAGATATAGTTTAATATGTATGAAGGAGAGATAAGGTAAAAAAAATGTAGGAAAGGAAAAAAGGTGAAAAGAATTGTTAGCCAATAACATAGAAGTATTCGCCTACCATAGATAGGAAAATATGTTTTATCTTTACATATCCATAATGGGCAAAAGCTCATATAAAAATGTTGGGTTGTTAGGTTTATAGTTGGATGCAGCATATGCATCATACACTAACATTCTGCTAAGAAAAATAAATCAAACCAATAATAAACAATGTAAACTTACATCTCCGCTTTCCATGGAATAAAGACCATATGGCAGATGTCAGAATAAGAGTAGCTCACAAGGACTGAGCTAATTGGCACCAGCTGCGTCCAATGTGTGAGACAATCTGAGATGATTACAAATAAGCAATAGGTTTCAAATATTGAGTATAAGAATAAAAAAGAGAAAAAAAGAAAAAATACATACAAGATGTGCAAACATGTACCTCTAAGGATATCTCCTAGGTGCATAGCATGAAGGGATAAGGAAATCCCCACAGAGGTGCAGGGAAGAGACAGCCGCACAGTTAACCATCCACTAATAGATAGGGACAAGCTGGAAAAGTCCACAGGAAACACTTCCCTGGTAGAAAAGGGGAACAGTATTAAAGCTGTGTGATATAAAGATAGCCTTCATAAGTACACGGAGGGTAGTGCAGACTCCAAATGGGAGTCGAAGAGCGTTAAGGTTTTACCTTAGTGTAGTGGCTGGATTGGGGCAGATTCAGCAGGCAGACCGTGCCCCAATCCAGCCACTACACTAAGGTAAAACCTTAACGCTCTTCGACTCCCATTTGGAGTCTGCACTACCCTCCGTGTACTTATGGAGGCTATCTTTATATCACACAGCTTTAATACTGTTCCCCCTTTTCTACCAGGGAAGTGTTTCCTGTGGACTTTTCCAGCTTGTCCCTATCTATTAGTGGATGGTTAACTGTGCGGCTGTCTCTTCCCTGCACTTCTGTGGGGATTTCCTTATCCCTTCATGCTATGCACCTAGGAGATATCCTTAGAGGTACATGTTTGCACATCTTGTATGTATTTTTTCTTTTTTTCTCTTTTTTATTCTTATACTCAATATTTGAAACCTATTGCTTATTTGTAATCATCTCAGATTGTCTCACACATTGGACGCAGCTGGTGCCAATTAGCTCAGTCCTTGTGAGCTACTCTTATTCTTACACATATGGTGGAAATGCCCCAGAGTGAGGCGCTATTGGATCAGAGTTTATAATTTTATATATACTGTTACTCAAATTAATTTAATTAAATCTCCGAAACAATCGCTGCTGGGATATGAGGTGAAAAACGCCTCTAGACCTCAAAAATGCCTTATAAGATTTATATTTATTTCAGCTAGAATGGTTATAGCAAGATCATGGAGGTCGGCCATGCTCCCATTCGACCACCTTAAAAATAAACTCTCCTGGATCATGCTCAACGAACATATGACTGCTATCCTTCATGACAAACTAGATTTCTTCAAAGCTGTCTGGGATCCATGGATCAATTACTTATCAAATGTTTCTAGGTCTCTTCTGATCTAGCTATCGGATATTTCATTGGCTGGCACGGAGATACTTCCCCCCACATACCCTTTATGTTTTTTTTTTTCTTTTTTCTCTCTTCTTTTGATTTTACTACGTTTATTTGCCTTGCTTAACTTGTAGTAAAAGGTTTGAGGTACCTAAATCTTTCTCAAGCCTGATATTCTGTATATTGGGAATGGTGTTGGGCCTCTGAAATTAGTTTTATATTATTCATTTTTATTGATGATAATACTGTTCTGTCTTTCCACGCATTTAATTGTTCGATGAATTCCTTGGATTTCGTGGCCTTGACATGAGTTTTGTTAACTGACTTCTGATTGATTGGCATACTACTGTGTATGCCGAATGGTGAACTCTACTGGGAATTCTACATTGTATACGTAGACTACCATCATATACATTACAGTTGAGGATACATTCTATGTATGTTTTATACTACTCTTGTTAATGTGGCTTACTTATACGATTTTATTCGTTCCATTTTGTTGTGTGGAGATTGAAAATGCCTTAATAAACATATTGAAACAGAGACAAAAAAAAAGAGTTGCTCAGAAGAGCTGGAGGTCGCTGCAGTATAAACCTATTTAAGGTTTGTGTAAGGCTGGTATCATACCGCTGAGACCATCAGAGTGGGGCTCCTTCCATATAGTTCATTTAGAGGCTGTACAGGAGAGGACTTCCACCCAGGAGAGGCTAGAACCTGGCTGGGGTGAAAGTGGTAAGGGTTCTTCATCTTGTCCTTCTCAGGTGAGGAAAAAAAGGAGAATACCTGGGCGGGGGCCCTCTCTGGGCTTAATAGTTAAACGGTCCTATCAGGTCGTGGGGGCGGAGCCACAACCCAAAGGTGTATGCTGCCATGATGCGACAGGAAAATGTATTTTGGGGTGAAATTCCACATATAACCATGGCATGTGTGAGCAATATATCATTTAGGAACAACTTTTTATATGGGCTCAATATGCCTCTCAGCAATTTCCTTGGGGTGTCTACTTTCCAAAATGGGGTCATTTGGGGGGGGGGGGGGTTTGTACTGCCCTGCCATTTTAGCCAAAAGCCGAACGCAAACGACGTAAAAAAAAAGCACTGGGCGGTCGTTCGTTTCTGAATCGGCGTATCTCCTCATTTGCATATTCGTTGCGTAAATAAACCGAAACGCCACCTAGCGGCCGGCCTGGAATTGCAGCCTAAGATCCGACGGTGTAAGTCACTTGCACCTGTCAGATCTTAGGCATATCCATGCGTAACTGATTCTATGAATCAGTCGCATAGATACGACCGACGGAATTCAGAGATACGACGGCTTATCAGGAGATACACCGTCGTATCTCTTTGTGAATCTGGCCCTATAACTTTTGCGCAAACCAATAAATATACGCTTATTGACATTTTTTTTTATTAAAGACATGTGACTGAATACATTTTGCCCTAAATGTATGACTAAAATTGAGTTTATTCGATTTTTCTTATACCAAAAAATAGAAAATATAATTTTTTTTTTTAAATGACTGCGCAATTACCAGTTTAAGCAGCGCAGTGCCAAATTGTAAAAACACCTTGGGTCTTTAACCTGCATAATGGTCCGGGTCTTAAGTGGTTAAGGGAGGATTATATAACACCCGTTTGTTAGGTAGGTATTACCTATTAGGCCCCGTACACACGAGAGGATCGATCCGCTGAAATTGATCCGCGGATCGGTTTCAGAATTCCGCTGGGATTTTGATCTCCTGGTTAGTACAACCAGGAGATCAAAATCCGCCAGAGGATTTATCCGTGGATACGGTCCGGAGGACCGTTTCCGCGGATAAATCCTCTCATGTGTACCCGGCATTAGATATCCCTTCATACCCCAGAAGTAAGAATATTTTTTGAGCTATAATTTTAGTTAAACTCTGGATCAATGGGCTATAATAGTTTGTAGGTTTCACCTAACGTATATACTCGAGTATAAGACGACTTGAATATAAGCCGAGGCACCCAATTGTACCTAAAAAAATGGGAAATCTTATTGACTCGAGTATAAGCCTAGGGTGTCAATCTGCATGCCTCACTGTGCCTCCCTTTGCCTCACTGTGTCCATGTGCATGCCTCACTATGCCCATGCCTCACTGTGTCCATGCCTCACTGTGTCCATGCCTCACTATGCCCATGCCTCACTGTGTCCATGACTAGACTGACGTTTAACATGGGAGTTTATGGAAGGGGTGCCCAGCTTTGAAAAAATCGCTGCTCCCCAGCCTGAGGTCCCCCAGACAACAAACTTTTCACACTTATAAAGGAAGAGTGGGACTATATGTGTGCCAAGTTTGGGGTCCAGGAGACCGGGACTGAGCCCCCAAAATTCCGGGAGATCAGGTGCAAAAAAAGGTGACTCGAGTATAAACCGAGGGGGGCATTTTCAGTACAAAAAAAAATGTGCTGAAAAACTCAGCTTATACTCGAGTATATACAGTATATATAATTTGAGTTATCTTAGCTTTTTTTGCTGTTTCATATGTGCATGCAATTTTTAAACCATTCAGGTCTTTTTTATTTAACTTGTTTACAATGGCCCTGCTTTACAGTATATTAACGTCAGGCCAGTTAGGGAATTACAGAAAAATGCAGAATATCCAAAATGTAAAAACCCTGGGTATCAGGTATACCCATAGCGCCCAACTGTCTCTGATTTTGAGGGACTGTCCCAGATTTGAAGCAATGTCCCTCTTTCTTTCTCATTTGTCCCTCATTTTGGTCTGATCTACATAGTTGTATATAAAATGCATTTGTAAATTTCAACAGCCAGAATAAAGGAATAGTAGTGGTAAAAAAAATAAAAAGTACTTGTGGGTTTATCTAATCATTTTTTTGTAGAATTCTCCTTTAAGGGGGCGTGACAGGGGGTGTGTCCTATGCCTACATATGTTTGCTAATAGGTATCCCTCATTCTCATCTCAAAAATGTAGGAGGTATGTATAACCCAAGTGCATGTATGTTAGGTTCTTGTACTCAGGACAAATAGAAAAAAAATATTTTGTGAAAATATTTGGAATAGTATAAATGATTTAAAACACGCTAAACATTTTTTCACAATTTAATGTTTTCTTATAAAAAAAATATATATGTGTAGCGCCTGGCTACTTTCAGAATTCTGTAATGAACTATCTGACTTTTTTATCGACAAAATCGAAAAGATTCGGGCAACAGTTCAACAGAAAAAAAAACACCAACCCCACTCAGATATAGCAAGAAGAAGAAATCAACAAAACTAGTCCACGATCGACGAATTTCGAGCTGATCCCAATTACCATCGACACCACAAAAAACATCATCGGAAGCCTGCGAGACCACACATCTCCAAACGACATCATCCCGACAAAACTATTGAAAGAATGCACGGACATCTTGGCACCCACCATAACGCGTATCATAAACCAATCATTCAGGGAAGGGATGGTTCCGAACAACCTCAAGCAAGGCATTAGCGCCCATAAGCGATTCAGTTCGCATGTGCCGCGCTTTATAAGTTTTTCATTCATTCATTCATAATAAAACCCCTCTTAAAGAAGCCCAAACTCGACCCGAAAGACCCTAACCAACGCAGACCGGTAACAAGCCTGAACACGATCTCCAAGATCATGGAGAAAGCAGTAGTGCAACAGCTCCAGCCCCACTTGGACGACCACAAACTCCTAGATCCTCTACAATCAGGTTTTCGCCCAGGCCACGGCACAGAAACGGCTCTTCTCAAGATATGGGATGACGCAAGGATCACCCCTCTCACCCGTACTCTTCAACATCTACATCCGCCCGCTCCTCAAAATCATCAGTAAACAGGACCTGCGCTACCACTCCTATGCGGACGACACGCAGCTCTACCTTCGAATCACCAACAAAAAAGACCAATTTCATGAACTTGGAAAGTGCCTCACACTGATCGACAATTGGATGGCCGAAAGCTCCCTCAAACTCAACGGATCCAAAACTGAACTACTCATCCTTCACGCAAATAGGAAATCCATTTCTAGGACCACATGGACACCACCCACCATCCTCGGACAAACCATTGCACCAAGCAAAAAATCTAAAGTCTCGGAGTCATCTTCGACTCAGACATGACGATGGATGCACAAATAGGATCAGTCGTCAGCGGTTCTCATCATCTGCTCCGCATGCTACGTATACTCATCCCCTTCATCCCGAAAGAGGACACATCGGTAGTGGTTGGAACAATCATCAACTCATGACTCGACTACGTAAACTCCCTCTTCTTAGGACTACCGAAATACCAGATGGCACGTCTACAAGTCGTCCAGAACACGGCAGCCAGACTGGTAACAGGTAAAAAGCCGTGGGAATCAGTCTCCCCAGTCTTGAGGTCCCTCCACTGGCTGTCCGTACAGGACAGGGTGACATTCAAGACGCTCTGCCTCGCCCACAAATGTATACAGGGGAAGGCTCCCCAATACTTAAGCGAGAAAATAAAGCCGTCACCAAGTGCGTGCTCCGGTCAACCAATCAAAACCTTCTCCAAATTCCTAAATCCCGCTACAAATCGAAGGGAGAACGAAGATTTTCGGTCCAAGGACCACGGCTCTGGAATGCTCTACCCATCACCATCCGCTTAGAGGAAAACCATCGGGCATTTAGGAAAAAACTAAAGACCCACCTCTTCTGAAAGACCGGTACGACGCTGGATTCCAAGCGCCTTGAGGCGATTAAGTTCGCATTTTCTGCGCTATACAAGTCACTCACTTACTCACTCAGGGCCGGTGCTGCTGTAAATTTAGAGGGAGTTCAGAGAGTTAATTGCCTCTGATCATGTTTATTTGTTTACATTTAAGGGCCTCTGTTCCAGCTTTGGCTGTACTGTCTGTTTTCACTGTCGCTGTCTGGGAGGCCTCACACCCCAGGCCGACAGGTGGCAGCAGTAGGGTCAGGGTCGTGTGGATATTTCTCCCCGGCAGCCAATCAAGAGGGTTGATCGCCTCGCTGTGCATGCTGGGGAGGGGTATTTTAACTGAAGACGCCATTGGCTCGGGGTTTGTCTTGCCGCCCTCCACCTGGGCAGTCTTCCCACCACCCCGTGTGTGGCCCTCCTGGCCGGGGTGTGTGTGTTCAGCTGTTGAAGGAGATCCGGGTGCTGAATCCAGTTAAGAAGGATTTTGGACCGAAACTATCTCCACCTTAGGAGGGTCTGTGGCAGAGACTTCGCCCTAAAGTTTCTGAGTGACACTCTGGCTGCTAGGTTGGTGAGAGAGTCCTATCCAGATGTTCTATACCCACTCTGGATAGAGTGGCAACTAGGGATGAGCCGAACATACCCGAGTTCGGTTCGCATCAGAACGTTCGAACAGACCGCGGGTTCGCGCGAACATTTAGAACCCCATTGAAGTCTATGGGACTCGAACGTTCGAATTCAAAAACGATCATTTTAAAGACCAATATTCAATTTAATGTTGGTAAACGTCTTTCAGAACCCGGGTCCCTGCATAACATTAAATTATTATAAGAACAAAGTAATTTAATACTGCTTGCGCACGTGCTGTGTGGGAACAATATCTCGATTATTTTAGGGGTGGTGGGGGGGGTGGCATTATCTTTTTGGGAAAGCAAAATTGTAGAAAAAAGGGCACCCCTCAAACATACTGTAATTGTAGCGCAACAAAGAGCCACGTGCAAAGTATTGCATCAAAAATTGTTATTAGGCGCCCCTGTTACACAGGGGCATAAAAATGTGTCCGTAGGCGCAACATAACACTGCAACCCCTCCCAATATCTGTAATTGGAGCGCAACAAGGAGCCACGTGCAAAGTATTGCATCAAAAATTGTTATTAGGCGCCCCTGTTACACAGGGGCACAAAAATTGTGCCTTAGGCCACATGCAAAGTATTGCATCAAAAATTGTTATTAGACGCCCCTGTTACACAGGGGCAGAAAAATGATGCCTTAGGCCACGTGCAAAGTATTGCATCAAAAATTGTTATTAGACGCCCCTGTTACACAGGGGCACAAAAATTGCGCCTTAGGCCACATGCAAAGTATTGCATCAAAAATTGTTATTAGACGCCCCTGTTACACAGGGGCACAAAAATTGTGCCTTAGGCCACATGCAAAGTATTGCATCAAAAATTGTTATTAGGCACCCCTGTTAAACAGGGGCAGAAAAATTAGGCCTTAGGCACTGGTGGCGGAGCACAGAAAAACAAAATTTCTTACTAGCTAACAGCATGAAAAGTGAGGAGGAGAAGGATATTCCATCAGCAGCACAACAGGACAGTCACTCAGCATCAGCAGTCTCAAAGGGATCTGATATTTCAACACAAAATTCTTATTCAGTAACATCAGCATCAGGTGCTTGGTAGCCGGTGTTGATCCAAGCCTGATTCATTTTGATGAAGGTCAGTCGATCAACAGAGTCGGTGGAGAGGCGTACCCTGTGATCGGTCACAAAGCCTCCAGCAGCACTGAATGTGCGTTCTGAAAGAACACTGGATGCAGGGCAAGCCAGTAGCTCAATTGCGTACTGTGCAAGCTCTGGCCAGTGATCCATCCTCAAGACCCAGTAAGCCAGAGGATTTTTCGTGGGGAAGGTGTCCAAGTCGGATCTTGCCGCTAGGTATTCCCGGACCATGTAAACCAGACGCTGGCGATGGTTGCTGGAACCGGTCAGACCTTGGGGCTGCGGACTAAAAATTGTCTGAACGCATCGGTCAGACGGCCACCTTCTCCACCGCTCCTTCTCTGACTCACCGAAGCCTCAGCAAGACGTTGTCCAGGGCCAGGTTTTGGTAATCCCCCCGGTTCTGGGAACGCATTGCACAGACCCTTCTGCAAGGCCTCCCGCAGTAGTTTCATCTTCTGCTCCCTCTGCGATGGCAACATAAGATCCGTTACCTTACTCTTGTAACGTGGATCAAGGAGAGTTGCCAGCCAGTAATGATCCCTCTCCTTGATAGCACGTACACGAGGATCCTTACGCAGGCTTTGCAGGATCAGGGAGGCCATGCAGCGTAGGTTTGCAGAGGCATTCGGGGCACAGTCCTCTGGGTCACTGAGGACGACAGGATCCTCAGCCACCTCATCCCAGCCACGTAAAAGTCCACGTGTTCCTTGGGATTGTAAATGATCCCTTGAAGACTGCTGCTGTTGATGCTGAGTGCTAGGCTCCACCTCCATGCTGCTGATACAATCCTCCTCCTCCTCCTCTTCCTCATCCTCCTCCTCCTCTTCCTGTGTTCCAGGTGGGCAAGCAGGAACAGTGTCTGGATAAAGGGGGCCTTGAGAGGTAAGGAAGTCCTCCTCTTCCTCCCTCTGTTCTGCCTCAAGGGCCCTGTCCATTATTCCACGTAGGGTGTGCTCCAACATGTGAATAAGCGGGACAGTCTCACTGATGCATGCACTGTCACTGCTCACCATGCTCGTGGCCTCCTCAAATGGTGACAGGACAGTGCATGCATCCCTGATCAAGGCCCACTGGCGTGGTGAAAAAAAAACAAGCTCCCCTGAGCCAGTTCTGCTGCCATATTGGCACAGGTACTCATTGATGGCCCTCTGCTGCGTGTGCAGCCGATGCAGCATGGCCAACGTAGAGTTCCATCTGGTGGGCATGTCACAGATTAGGCGGTTCTTGGGCAGGTTGTATTCCCTCTGGAGGTCTGTCAGCCGAGCAGTGGCATTATATGACCTCCGGAAATGCACACAGACTTTCCTGGCCTGCCTCAGGACATCCTGTAAGCCAGGGTACCTGCCCAAGAACCGCTGCACCACCAAATTGAGAACATGCGCAAAACAGGGCACATGGGTGAGTTTTCCACGTCGCAGGGCAGAGAGGAGGTTGGTGCCATTATCGCTGACCACCATTCCAGGCTTCAGCTGGCGTGGCGTCAACCACCTCTGAGCCTGCCCCTGCAGAGCTGAAAGAACCTCTTCCCCAGTGTGGCTCCTGTCTCCCAAGCACACCAGCTCTAGGACCGCATGGCATCTCTTGGCCTGCATTCCTGCGTAGCCCGTCGTACGCCTACGGAGCACGGCTGGTTCTGAGCCAACATCACCACAGGAAGAGGCCACAGCGGAAGAAGAAGAGGAGGGGGTGGAGGAGAGAGGTGTGTCACAAGCAGTTGTAGTGTTTTGGAGGCGTGGTGGTGGAACAACCTCCAAAACTACTGTACCTTGACCTGCGTCCTTCCCAGCTGCCAGCAGAGTCACCCAATGGGCCATAAAAGACAGGTAACGTCCCTGTCCATGCCTGCTGGACCATGAGTCAGCGGTAAGATGCACCTTACCACTGACCGCCCTGTCCAGCGAGGTATGGACATTGCCTTCCACATGCCGGTAGAGAGCCGGAATCGCCTTCCGTGAAAAAAAGTGGCGTTTGGGTACTTGCCACTGAGGTACTGCACATTCCACAAACTCACGGAAGGGGGCAGAATCTACCAACTGAAAAGGTAGCAGTTGAAGTGCTAGCAATTTTGCTAAGCTAGCATTCAACCGCTGGGCATGTGGATGGCTGGGAGCGTACTTCTTTTGGCGCTGCAGCAGCTGGGGCAGGGAAATTTGTCTGGTAATATCAGTAGATTGGCCGGATGTACTACCACTACTACGTTGTGACACACCTATTTCTACACCTTCGGTGCAGGCTGCAGAGAGGACTGGGGGTCTAGTGGGGTTTGAGGTCACAGAAGGGCAAGGGGAGGACCGCATTGGTCTTTGGTGTGGGTCTTTCTGGTATGCCTGCCAACGAGCTGCATGGCAGGTCGACATATGTCTGGACAAGCATGTGGTGCCCAAGCGGGTGATGTTTTGGCCACGCGAGATACGCTTGAGACATATGTTGCAAACAGCAAAGGTAGGATCTGATGGACAGGTTTCAAAAAAGGCCCACACCAAAGAACTTTTGTTGTACCGTTGAGACACAGCAGCGCCACGTAATGCAGTTGGTGTACTGCCCTTAAGCTGACCCCTGGAGGGCTTCCTGCCTATTTGAAGATGTGCCTGTGCCTCGTCCTCTTCCTCCTCCTCCTCTCTCCTACCAGGCACCCAGGTAGAGTCAATGACCTCATCATCCCCTCCCTCCTCATCATCACTGGCGACAACCTGGCAGTATGCTCCAGCTGGGGGAACATCACTCCCAGATTGTTGTCCCTCTCGGCCACCCCCTCTCCCTGGGCTCACATCAATGCCTTCCTCTATCAGTGTTCCGTCATCGGAGTCTTCAAAACGCTGCGCATCTTCAGCTAGCATGTACCCAACCCTGTGTTGAAACAGTTCGGGGGACTCCTCAGGAGGACACGGTGGGACTAGGGAAGGATTGTGTGATCCCATTGTGCAGAGGGTAGAGGACGCCTTGGCAGCTGCTTTGCCAGACAAACTATAAGCAGTCTGTGTGAGAGAGGATGAGGAGGATGAGGACGGCTTGGTCATCCACTCAACTAATTTCTCAGCATGTTGAGGCTCAACACGCCCAGCTCCCGAAAAGAAGGACGAGCGGCCACGGCCACGTGCTGAAGAGGATGCACCACATCCATCACCAGCGTTACCTCTAGATGCAGAGCCTGCTTGCCCTCGTGACTCTCTGCCTCTCTTTGTCCTTCCAGCCATAGTTATGCGTTCAGGTGTTATGTAACAAAATAGTCGCTGTCACACCAACTGCGTTCAGATGGTATTAAACAGCAACCACACAGTAAGAGCGACTTGGCTCAAGTGTAAAGTAACAAAATAGTCGCAGTCACACCAACTGCGTTCAGATGGTATTAAACAGCAACCACACAGTAAGAGCGACTTGGCTCAAGTGTAAAGTAACAAAATAGTCACTGTCACACCAACTGCGTTCAGATGGTATTAAACAGCAACCACACAGTAAGAGCGACTTGGCTCAAGTGTAAAGTAACAAAATAGTTGCAGTCACACCAACTGCGTTCAGATGGTATTAAACAGCAACCACACAGTAAGAGTGACTTGGCTCAATTGTTATGTAACAAAATAGTCGCTGCCACACCAACTGCATTCAGATGGTATTAAACAGCAACCACACAGTAAGAGCGACTTGGCTCAAGTGTAAAGTAACAAAATAGTCGCAGTCACACCAACTGCGTTCAGATGGTATTAAACAGCAACCACACAGTAAGAGCGACTTGACTCAAGTGTTATGTAACAAAATAGTCGCTGTCACACCAACTGCTTTCAGATGGTATTAAACAGCAACCACACAGTAAGAGCGACTTGGCTCAAGTGTAAAGTAACAAAATAGTCGCAGTCACACCAACTGCGTTCAGATGGTATTAAACAGCAACCACACAGTAAGAGCGACTTGGCTCAAGTGTTACGTAACAAAATAGTCGCTGTCACACCAACTGCTTTCAGATGGTATTAAACAGCAACCACACAGTAAGAGCGACTTGGCTCAAGTGTAAAGTAACAAAATAGTCGCAGTCACACCAACTGCGTTCAGATGGTATTAAACAGCAACCACACAGTAAGAGCGACTTGGCTCAAGTGTAAAGTAACAAAATAGTCGCAGTCACACCAACTGCCTTTAGTTGCTATTAAGCAGCACACACGCAGTAATAGCGACTGCGGTCAAATGTGATTTAACAGCACGCATGCAGTGACACCAACTGCCTTTAGTTGCTATTAAACAGCACGCACGCAGTAATAGCGACTGCGGACAAATGCGATTTAACAGCACGCACGCAGTGACACCAACTGCCTTTAGTTGCTATTAAACAGCACACACTCAGTAATAGCGACTGCGGTCAAATGCGATTTAACAGCACGCACGCAGTGACACCAACTGCCTTTAGTTGCTATTAAACAGCACGCACGCAGTACTAGCGACTGCGGTCAAATGCGATTTAACAGCACGCACGCAGTGACACCAACTGCCTTTAGTTGCTATTAAACAGCACGCACGCAGTAATAGCGACTGCGGTCAAATGCGATTTAACAGCACGCACGCAGTGACACCAACTGCCTTTAGTTGCTATTAAACAGCACGCACGCAGTAATAGCGACTGCGTTTCTGTGCAATTCAATAGCCCAGTTGCATTAACAGCGACTGCGCTTCTGTGCAAATAAATTGCACACGTGCAGTAACAGGTAATGCGTCTGTGTGTGCAATTAACTAGCACACGTTAAATAACACATAATTATTATATTTAAAGTAAATCCCTAATGCAGGCAATAAAAAACGTTAGAGCACTGCATGTAGAACAATCTCCTGCCTGACAGATACTAATAGATGTACTAGCTGAGCTGTACAGTTTATAAATATATTGACAACGCCTAAGGATGTGAATATATTATCTACAAACTGTACTTTTAACTATACTGACTACCTACTCACGTGCACCCACCACGTGGGTACCTACCGGAGCATGATGGGACGGTGATGCCTATATAAATGGGATGCAAGGCACGCTTCCATCATTGCAGTGAGAAGAGGCGACGTGTCAACATCGGAAGAAGGGAGAAGAAGAACATGACGTCACAGAAGACCGCGCTGGCTGCCTGTTAGTAATTGAGCTAACACACGAAGATAGCAGGCAGCCAGCGCTGAAGGCACCAGGCCAGGCATCGGACAGCTGCAGAAGAACCGGGGTGCGCCGAGTCAACAGCGGAGAGTGGCGAAGATAGAAGAAGACCCCCGGAGAGCGGAGAAGACCCCCCCCCGGAGAGCGGAAGAAGAAACCCCCCCCCGGAGAGCGGAGAAGACCCCCGGAGAGTGGAAGAAGAAGCCCCCCCTGGTATTAGAGCTAATAAAGAAGACAGGGGGGGCCTCCGGAGCAGACTAATAAATTATTTTAAAAACCCTTGTGTTGTGTGTTTAATAACTTTAACTTTTTGCCTCCAGGTGAATGGGTAGGGGTACGATGTACCCCATATCCATTCACTTAGGGTGGGGGGCCGGTATCTGGGGGCCCCCTCATTTGAGGGGACTCCCAGATTCCGATAAGCCCCCGCCCGCAGACCCCGACAACCAACGGCAAGGGTTGTCGGGAAGAGGTCCTGTCCTCATCAACATGGGGACAGGGTGCTCTGGGGTGGGGGGGCCCGCAGTGCGCCCCCATGCCCCAGAGCACCCAAACCCCCCATGTTGAGGGCATGCGGCCTGGCACGGCTCAGGAGGGGGGGCGCTCGCTCGTCCCCACTCCCTTTCCTGACCGGCCGGGTAGCGTGCTTTGGATACAGGTCTGGTATGGATTGTAGGGGGACCCCCTACGTCGAATTTTCGGCGTAGGGGGGGTCTCCTTACAACCCATACCAGACCTAAGGGCCTGGTATGCTCCTGGGGGGGGGAACCCATTTGATTTTACAAATTGCCGTGGAGTTCTCCTTTGGGAATGCATACCAAATGCCGTCGCTTGAATGGGCTTTTACATGGTGTGACTAACTTTCCACATTGTAAAACCAGCCCTAGTTTTGCGCAAGCAAATCGGAACTTACGCAGAAATCACAATGCTGAAAAGCGTTGTGTATCTGCTTAAGTCCTCATTTGCATACTCAAAGCGGCATTTCAATGAGAAATGCCCCCAGCGGCAGATGCGGTACTGCATCCTAAGATCTGACTGTGTAAGTGTCTTACACATGTCAGATCTTCTGCCTAACTTTGGAAAAAGCCTTTTGAGGATCGTTTCCAAAGTTAGGCACAGAGATAAGCAGGCTGAACAGCAGTTCCGCCTGTGTATCTCTTTTGAGAATTTGGCCCTGTGTCTCTATCTCTCTATCTCTCTCTGTCTGACTGACTGACCTTCTCTAGAACCGCCAACACACTACACTAGGCAGCCGTGCAGGCTGCCTTTTATAGTGGGGGGCGTGTACTAATCCCCCTGAGCCATAATTGGCCAAAGCCACTCTGGCTTTGGCCAATTATGGCTCTTCGTTTTTTGAGCGCTGTGATTGGCCAAGCATGCGGGACATACAGCATGCTTGGCCAATCATCAGCGCTCAACGCCCCAGTGAATTATGGGACGTTTTGTGTCATTCGAATTTGGCGCGAACGACCCGTTTTGTTCGATTTTCGACGAACAATCGAACGACCGATGTTCGATTTGAACATACGTTCGAATCGAACGCGGAGCTCATCCCTAGTGGCAACAAAAGTTGTCATTAGAAGCAGGACTGTTTCAGGAACCAGTTACACCTGAATCTGTTACCTTCCATTTCTTCTATCCCTTCACCTTCTACTATTTCTACCAGTTTTACCCCGCTGGGTAATAAAAGCACAGAAAATACATCTACAGTGTGGACATTGACTTTATTGCAGCTCTCATCCAGTTCTCTAGAAGGCGGAGATACAGAGGTAACGTGCCACCCAAATCAAACCAGCAGCTCCTTCGGGGGTAGTGCTACACGTGGGGGCTCGTCCGGGATTGGCTGTTACCTCTGGCAACGGAACTGATTAATTTGTTCCGCCATTGAGAGTCTGAATTTGTTGTAGTGTCGGACTGTGCCGGTGAAGAAGGGGTTAAAGCGGAGGTTCACCCATACATAACTATTTTTCCCCTTAGATGGATGCTCGTTTTGTCTAGGGAATCGGCTAGTTGTTTTAAAATATGAGCCGTACTTACCGTTTACGAGATGCATCTTCTCCGCCGCTTCCGGGTATGGGCTGCGGGACTAGGCGTTCCTATTTTGATTGACAGTCTTCCGAGAGGCTTCCGACGGTCGCATCCATCGCGTCCCGATTTTTCGAAAGAAGCCGAACGTCGGTGCGCAGGCGCAGTATAGAGCCGCACCGACGTTCGGCTTCTTTCGGCTACTAGTGACGCGATGGATGCGACCGTCGGAAGCCTCTCGGAAGACTGTCAATCAAGAAGGAATGCCCGCTCCCGAAGACCCATACCCGGAAGCGACGGAGAAGATGCATCTCGAAAACGGTAAGTACTGCTCATATTTTAAAACAACTAGCCAATTCCCCTAGACAAAACGAGCATCCATCTAAGGGGAAAAGAGAAAAAAAAAACTTAATTGGGTGAACTCCTGCTTTAAGATCAGGTGAGGTGAGGAGAGAGGGCGGAGGGGGAACTATTTTTTCTGTTTATAAATATAATTTTTTTTTTTTTTTTTTTTGTTTAACTGTCCTGAGATTAAACCAATATTTTCGGTTTCTTTCTTTCTTGGGGGGGGGGGGGTACATAGTGAAAGGGCTAGATGTATAGTTAAGTCACAAAGATATAGTTAAGGACAGAATTAAAATAATATGGGCTAGATTCAGCAACAACATACGGCGGCATACGGCGGCGTATCTCCAGATAATTTCAAATCTGCGCCGTCGTATCTTTACGCCGATTCTCAAAGGCAGATACGTTGAAAAAATAGGCTTCCTCCGCCGACGTAACTTAAATACGCCGGCGTATAATTGTGTGCATATTTACGCTGGCCGCTAGGTGGCGCTTCTGTCGTTTTCGGCGTAGAATATGCAAATGACCTAGATACGCGGATTCTCAAAGGTACGTGCGCCCGGCGGAATTTCATTACGTTGTTTGCGTAAGGCTTTTCCGGCGTAACGTTGCTCCTGCTTCTATGAGTTGTACGCAATGTTAAGTATGGACGTCGTTCCCGCGTTGAATTTTGCATTTTTTACGTAGTTTGCGTAACTCGTTCGCGAATAGGGCTGGACGTAATTTACATTCACGTCGAAACCAATACGTCCTTGCAGCGTACTTTGGAGCAATGCACACTGGGATATGTACACGGACGGCGCATGTGCCGTTCGTAAAAAAAGTCAATCACGTCGGGTCACCACCCATTTACATAGAACACGCCCCCCTCATACTCATTTGAATTAGGCGTGCTTACGCCGGCCCCATTTACGCTACGCCGTCGTAACTTAGGAGGCAAGTGCTTTGTGAATACAGCACTTGCCTCTCTGATTTACGGCGGCGTAGCGTAAATATGTACGCTACGCCGCCGTAACAATGCGCCCGGCTACCTGAATCTAGCCCTATAAGTTTAAAGATAAAGTAGGAGTATGGGATAGGAGAAATTAAAAGTGTATGAGTAAAATAAGTAGAATGTATGCATAAGATGGTTTATCTGTAAAGATGTACTATGATTATCTTTGGAAAAAAAATTGAAATAAAGAATTGAAAAAAAAAGATCAGGTGCTGAAAAGTTCTGGGCACATGTGCAGGGGAGTGACATGTCCCAGCAACGTGCTCAGAAAAGAACTCGAAGTAGGAGGAGCTACCCACCCCTGCGTGAGACGTAGGCGAGTTTGGTGCCAAAGAACAGAGTGATTTGCCCGCCCACGAGAGAGGATTGTGAAAACATGTCTGCGTACCCGACGCCATCTGAGAGGCTGAGGCCTACAATGTCTCTTACGGAAGTTAACCCGATTCCTGTCCTCACCGGAGCTTCCCTGGATACTGGAATCCGCATGAAGACACAAGGATGGTTTGTGTTGTACACAAGCGGCAGCGTGGAGGCACTCAGCATGTCTTGCCAGAGGCGCAACACGAGCTGACAATCAGGATTCAGCCATTTATCCGAGCTGCGAAGTGTGGGGAGTACCTTTTTCAAGTGGAGCAATCTACAGAGTCACTCCGCTCTTATCGGGTCGACTGGGTCACAGGGACTGTTACTGCGGAGGAAGTCACTCCCTGGCCCGCTCCCACTACTACTACTACTCGCTGTCTGGGGGGCCTCACACCCCAAACTGACAGGTGGCAGCAGTAGGGTCAGAGTCGTGTGAATATTTCTCCCCGGCAGCCAATCAGGAGGGTTGATTGCCTTGCTGTGCATTCTGGGGAGGGGTATTTAACCACTTGACAACCGAGGACGTCTTATGACATCCTCGACTTTGTGCGGTGATATCTGAATGATGCCTGCAGCTACAGGCATCATTCAGATATCACCGTCTTCAGCCAGCGATACTCTGCACGATAAGAATGATCAAAGCGGCAGTTCCACCGCTTGATCGTTCTTATAGGCAGCCATCCGGTGCTTCTCCGGGCTCTCCCGTGCCATCGGGGGCCCGGAGAATGAATCGGCCGGCGCTGGCTGGGAAGCATAGAGATGGTCACCATTCATCTCTATGTCCGTCGGAGGCCTGGGCGCGTTATGACGTCACGCCCGGGTACCCGGAAGTAAACAAAGCCGCAATCGCGGCTGTCGGCTTGAGATCAGTGAATTTTTTTTCACAATCTCATGCTTTGTAAGCCTGGAGGAGAGATGTGGGGTCTTATTGACCCCACATCTCTCCATAAAGAGGACCTGTCACAGTGATTCCTATTACAAGGGATGTTTACATTCCTTGTAATAGTATTAAAAGTGATAAAAAAAAAAATGTAAAAAAAAGTGTAAAAAAAATATTGGAGTAAAAAAATAATAATATTTTTTTTTAAAAAAGGCCCCTGTCACCGGTAGCTCACGCTCAGAAGCGAACACGCATGCAAGTCCTGCCCACATATGTAAACGCTGTTCAAACCCCACATGTGAGGTATCATCGCATGCGTTAAAGCGTGTGCAACAATTCTAGCCCCAAACCTCCTTTGTAACTCGAAAATAGTAACCTGTTAAAAAAAATTAAACGTCGCCTATGGAGATTTTTAAGTACTGAAGTTTGGCGCCATTCCTTGAGTGTGCGCAATTTTAAAGCGTGACATGTTAGGTATCTATTTACTTGGCGTAACATCATCTTTCACATTATACAAAAAAATTGGGCTAACTTTACTGTTTTGTTATTTTTTTAATTCATGAAACTGTTTTTATTCCCAAAAAAGGCTTTTGAAAAAAAGTTGCAATGACCGCCATTTTATTCCCTAGCATGTCTGCTAAAAAAAATATATATATAATGTTTGGGGGTTCTGATTAATTTTTTAGCAAAAAAATTTAGATTTTTACATGAAGGAGAGAAGTGCCAAAATAGGCCCGGTGGGCAAGTGGTTAAATGGCAGACGCCATTGGCTCGGGGTTCGTCTTGACGCCCTTCACCTGGGCAGTCGTCCCACCACCCCGTGTGTGGCCCTCCTGCCCGGGGTGTGTGTTCAGTTGTTCCTGGCTCCGGGGACCACGTTGGTTCGAAGCACAATTAATCTACCTTGTAGGCCCAGTAGGTAAACTGGGTCCGCAGTTTGAGGAGTGGTCCTGTGCTGTCTGTTCCGTTGGAGCAGGGGCGTACCTAGAGCATTTGGCACCCGAGGCAGATCCAATATCTGGCACCCCCACGTTAAAATGTAAAAACACCCCACTGTGCCCCCTGCATACCTCTGCATCCTTCAATATCTTTTGTTACTACTGTGTACCCCTCTCCACAACTGCACCTCTGGACCACTTTACATTGCACAGCACCCTGCACCTCTGGACCACTTTACATTGCACAGCACCCTGCATCACTGGACCACTTTACATTGCACAGCACCCTGCATCACTGGACCCCTTTACATTACACAGCCCCCTGCATCACTGGACCACTTTACATTGCACAGCATCCTGCATCACTGGACCCCTTTACATTACACAGCCCCCTGCATCACTGGACCCCTTTACATTACACAGCCCCCTGCATCACTGGACCCCTTTAAAATTACACAGCACCCTGTATCACTGGACCCCTTTACATCTCACAGCCCCCTTCACCTCTGGACCATTTTACATTACACAGCACCCTGCACCTCTGGGCCCCTTTACATTACACAGCACCCTGCACCTCTGGACCTATTTACATTACACAGCACCCTGCATCACTAGACCCCTTTACATTACACAGCCCCCTGCACCACTGGACCCCTTTACATCACATAGCCCCCTGCACCTCTGGACCCCTTTACATCACATAGCCCCCTGCACCTCTGGACCCCTTTACATCACATAGCCCCCTGAACCTCTGGACCCCTTTACATTACACAGCACTCTGCACCTCTGGACCTCTTTACATTACACAGCCCCCTGCATCACTGGACCCCTTTACATTACACAGCACCCTGCATCACTGGACCCCTTTACATCTCATAGCACCCTGCATCTCTGGACCCTTTTACATTACACAGCCCCCTGCATCACTGCACCCCTTTTACATTACACAGCCACCTGCACCCCTTTACACTACACAGCCCTCTGCACCCCTTTACATTACACAGCACCCTGCATCACTGGACCCCTTTACATTACACAGCACCCTGTATCACTGGCCCCCTTTACATCTCATAGCCCCCTGCACCTCTGGACCCTTTTACATTACACAGCACCCTGCATCACTGCACCCCTTTTACATTACACAGCCGCCTGCACCTCTGGACCCCTGCATGTTACACAGACCCCCTTCAGGGCAGACACCCCCTCAGTGCAGACACCCCCCTTAGTGCAACCCCCCCTCAGTGCAAATCCCCCCTCAGTGCAAACCCCCCAGTGCAAACCCCCCCTCAGTGTAAACCCCCTTAGTGCAGACACCCCCTTAGTGCAGACACCCCCTTAGTACAACCCCCCCTCAGTGCAAACACCCCCCCCTTCAGTGAAATCCCCCCAGGTGCAAACACCCCCCCTCCCCATTCAGTACCTCAGATCATGGCAGCACCACGGGACATGGACAGAAGGTCCCCTCAGCCCATCCCCCTCTGTACACACAAACAGAGAGGAGGGGGCTGTGCCTGTGTGTCAACTGCCGAGCACCGCTAACAGCCCGTGGCTGTGAGAGGAGGGGATGGATGGTGCTGCGGTGTCACCCCGCAACCCCCCCTCCACTTGTACCGCGGCGCTCCGATTCCGCGGCGCTCATTGCTGCAGTCGCGGGGGGTTGTCAGCTAAAAAAAATTGTTTTTTTTTTTGAATCGGGATGGTGTCACCCCTCTAGCGGGTGTCACCCGGGTGCGGACCGCACCCCCCGCACCCCCCTAGCAACGCCTCTGCGTGGGAGGAAGCCGACCGATGAAGAACCTGTCTGGGGGAATACCAAGCACGAGTCTGGTATCTCAGGAGAGGCCTACTTGCTTCATCGAAGGATACTTTGTTTCTGAGAGGCTGAACGATGGTCGCCTATCAGTTTCTGACATAACAAAAGCTGTTTTGAAGGAGATCCGGGTGCTGAATCCAGTTGAGAAGGATTTTGGACCGAAACTATCTCCACCTTTAGGAGGGTCTGTGGCAGAGACTTCACCCTAAAGTTTCTGAGTAACACTCTGGCTGCTAGGCTGGTGAAAGAGGCCTATCCAGATGTGCTATACCCACTCTGGCTAGAGTGGCAACGAAAGTTGTTGTTGGAAGCAGGACTGTTTCCGGAATCAGTTACACCTGAATCTGTTACCTTCCATTTCTTCTATCCCTTCACCTTCTACTATTTCTACCAGTTTTACCCCGTTGGGTAATAAAAGCACAGAAAATACATCTACAGTGTGGACATTGACTTTATTGCAGCTCTCATCCAGTACCCTAGACGGCGGAGATACAGAGGTAACGTGCCACCCAAATCAAACCAGCAGCTCCTTCAGGGGTAGTGCTACATATATATATATATATATATATATATATATATTATTATTTTTTTTAACAAAGTAATGACCTAATCAAGGAACCAAACATATTTTTAAAAAGGTATCAAAATCGCTTTGATATGCAACACAGCTAAAAAGTCAGGGCCAGATCCACAAAGAACTTACGGCGGCGTATGTATTGATACGCCGTGTAAGTTCTACGATGCGCCGTTGTATCTTTGTTTTGTATCCACAAAACAAGATACGCCTGAATGTGGGCTAGATCCGACTGACGTACGTCTTAGTACGCCGTCGGATCTTAGGTGGTCGGCTGGCCGCTATGTGGCGCTTCCGTTGATTTCCACGTAAGAGTATGCAAATTAGCTAGATATGCCGATTCTCAAACGTATGTCCGCCCAGCGCATTCTTTTACGTTGTTTACGTAAGGCTTTTTTCGGCGTAACGTTACCCCTGTCTCTATGAGGTGTACGCAATGTTAGGTATGGACGTCGGGACAGCGTCAAATTTTCCGTCGTTTACGTCGTTTGCGTAAAATGTCCGCGAATAGGGCTTTGCGTAATATACGTTCACGTCGAAAGCATTGACTATTTGCGACGTGATTTCGAGCATGCCCACTGGGATACCCCCACGGATGGCGCATGTGCCGTTAAAAAAAACTTAATTTACGTGGGGTCAAGATGAATTAACATTAAACATGCCCACATCTTAGTCTTTTGAATTTCGCGCCCTTACGCCGACACATTTACACTACGCCGCCGTAACTTACGGCGCAAATTCTTTCTGGATAAGGAACCTCCGCTCTAAAGTTACGGCGGCGTAGTGTATCTGAGATACGCTACGCCTGCCTAAAGATAGGCAGTTCTTTGTGGATCTGGCCCTTAGTGTTGAACAAAATAATGCAGACCAAAAGCTCAATGTTTCAGCTTATTTCTAAATGTTTGATTACTACAGGAATGGAAAAAGTTAAAATACTTGAAGGCTAGACATTAAAGGGTTAAAGTGGATGAGTCAAAAGTTCAGTCTAGCTTGCATGTAAAAATGGGTAATTATCCCAGGCACTAGCTTTGCATTTATTTTGCATTTTATTGTTGGAGTTCTGGCTAGTGCATTTGTTGGCAAGACGCCTGTTTTTTTCATTATTTTTTTTTAACTAGCGGGAGGAGTTTTCAAAGTGCATGTCAGCTTCTTTTTTACTACCAAAACTTCTCAATGCTGACCAGGAGACAGTGGGCTGGTCAAAATATGTTGCAGTCACAGATACAGCGGAGCTACAGAAGAAAGTTTGAAATGCAAGCAGTTGCAACAAACAAATAAAGACAGTTGACAATGTTGTTCTTTGTATCGGCACCAAAGTCAGGAATTCCTTTCATGTGGGATTTCCCACCCATGCATTTATTTGAAAATATGTTTGGTAGAAACATTAGACTGGTTATTTGTAAGCATAGTTAAAGCGGAGGTTCACCCTAAAAACATGTATATAACTTTACATTCTGCATACTTCCAACATTTAGACCCCTTTCACATTGAGGAGTTTTTCAGGCGGTACAGCGCTAAAAATAGCGCTGCTATACCGCCTGAAAAACTCCTTCACTGCAGACTCAATGTGAAAGCCCAAGGGCTTTCACACTGAGGCGATGCGCTGGCGGGAGACAAAAAAATCTCCTGTCAGCAGCATCTTTGGAGCGGTGAGAGGAGCGGCATGTATACCGCTCCTTCACAGCTCCTTCCCATTGAAAACAATGGGAAACCACGGCAATACCGCCTGCAATGCGCCTCTATAGAGGCGCATTGCTGGCGGTATTAACCCTTTTTCGGCCGCTAGCAGGGGTTAATACCGCACCGCTAGCGGCTGATTCCCGCGGCAATCCTGGCGGTATAGCGCCGCTATTTTTAGCGGCGTTATACCGCCACCACTGCTCCCGCACCAGTCTGAAAGGGGCCTTACAGTATGCTGTATGCTTTTTTTGTTTTTTGCTGTACATACCGTATTATTGCTATTTTCCACCCGTCTTCCGGGTGCTCAGGCGCAGTGTCATGTGGGACTTCACTCAGATGATTGACGTCTTGAGAAAAACGTCCCCCCCAGTGGATAAGGCGCATCACAAGTTTCCGAAAATAGCCGAACTGTGAGTCGGCTCTATACGGCGCCTGCGCACCGAATAGGAGCCGTGTAGAGCTGACTGCGCAGCGCCGTATAGAGCCGACTCGCAGTTGGACTATTTTCGGAAACTCGTGACGAGCCTTATTCGCCGGGGGGGAAGTTTTTCTCAAGACGTCAATCATCTGGGCAAAGTCCCACATGACACTGCACCTCTGCATAGGAACGCCTACTCCCGCGGGAGTGAGCACCCAGAAGCCAGGTGAAAAATAGCAATAATACAGTATGTACAGCAAAAAAACAAAAAAACAAACAGCATACTGTAAATGTTGGAAGTATGCAGAATGTAATGTTATATACATGTTTTTAGGGTGAACCACCGCTTTAAAGTAAACATGTCATAAGGGAAATATAGGTCAGTCATTGCTCATTGACTTCTGTGTATGTGCAGTGGGGAGTGTCTTTACTTAGACTTTCCAGAATCCAGTTACATAGTTAGCTATGTTGACAAAAGACACAAAGGGCCAGATTCAGAGAGAGTTCAGAGTTAGGCCAGTCGTATCTATGCGACTGATTCATGGGGCCAGATTCACGTAGCGCAGCGGATCTATAGATCCGCTCGTTCTACGTGAATTAAGATCCGCTCCCGCAAGTTTAGGAGGCAAGTGGCTAATTCACAAACAACTTACCTCCAAACTTGCGATGGCGGATCCTAAATCCCCCGGCGGAATTCAAATTCCGCGGCTAGGGGAGTGCACTATTTAAATCAGGCGCGTTCCTGCGCCGATTTAAATGCGCAGGCACCATCCGGGGAATTTCCCGGCGTGCATTGCTCCCACTGACGTCACTAGGACGTCAGTGGTTGCGACGTGAGCGGGACTTGCGACGCGCGTGTTCGTGAATCGGCGTACGCAAACGACGTAGGAAAATTCAAATTCGACGCGGGAACGCCGGCTATACTTAACATTGGCTGCGCCTAATAAAAGAAGGGGTAAGTATACGACGGAAAACCGCTACGGAAACGATGTAAGAACACTGCGACGGGTCCGCGTACGTTCGTGAATTTGCATATTTCGCTGATTTACATATTATTTATCGTAAATCAGCGGGAACGCGGCGCCATTTTTAAATTGAAAAAAAGATCCGACAGTGTAACACATTGGGGCTGATTTACCAAGCCTTTACTCCATGACTCATGGAGTAAAAGCAGGAGTAGCAGCCGTTTGGTCATTTACTAAAGAAATACGCTGCTAGTGCAGTGTATTTCCCTAGTTACTAATGTGCTCCGTGCGCCGAGGAGAGGGTGCATTGTGCACCACTATAGACCTGGCGCACGGCACATTCAAATGTAAATTGCGGGGGTTCGGGCGGGAGTTTATTAAGGGGAGGTGGGGTGATGCAGGGGAAGTGAAGTGACATGTGTTTGAATGTGTTTGGCGGGCCGAATTGAAAGTGAAAGTGTTTTTTGAAAACAGATCCCCGTACGCTTGCACAGTGCGCCTGAACCTCGGGAGGTTCATTTGCATACTGGGCATGCGTAGATGGGAAAAGTCAGGGATTCCCGTGCGCCTTGTCAGTACGCCGTGAGAATCTTGGTAAATACCAAGCGGCGTACCCGTGATTGCGCTGCGTGACGCGGCGCACGGGAATCTCCGACCTGTTTTCAGCCATGAAGGGGAACTCCGCGCCAAATTTCAAACTTGAAATCGGCGCGGGTCCCCCTCCAGGGCTACATTAGGCTCTTAGGCTTGGTCCGGAACGTGAGGGGTTAAACCCGCGCCGATTCGGCGCGGGGTTCCCCCCCAGATCCAAACCAAGCCCTCATCCCAAGCACGCAGTCTGGCAAGGACAGGAATGGGGGTGGGGACGAGCGAGCGCCCCCCCCTCCTGAGCCGTACCAGACCGCATGCCCTCAACATGGGGGAGTGTGTGCTGTGGGGGAGGGGGGCACTGCCCCCCCACCCCAAAGCACTCTTTCCCCCATGTCGATAGGGACAAGAGCCTCTTCCCGACAACCCTTGCCATTGGTTGTCGGGGTATGCGGGCGGGGCAAATCGGAATCTGCAAGCTCCCTTTAATAAGGGGGCCCCCAGATGCCGGCCCCCACCCTATGTGAATGAGTATGGGGTACATCGTACCTCTACCCATTCACCTTGAGGAAATGTAAAGTTAAATAAAACACCACACAGAATAAAATATTTTATTAATCAGCTCCGGAGCCCCCCCTTTCTTCTTTAGCTCTTTCACAAGGGGGGTTTCTTCTCACCCGATCTTCTGCCGGGACCCTGGGCTTCGGTGATTTCTCCCGGGGGAGGGCGCCATCCCCCGGTCCTCTCCGGAGCCTTTCGCCGGGGGCCCCCACCCCATTTAAGCTATTTTACATTAGGGGGGGCATCTGGACTTCGGCGACTTCTGCCGGGGGATGGCGCCTATCCCCCGGTCTTTCCGGTGCCTTCCGCCAGGGTTCCGGTCTTCCTGTCTTAGGGCAATGCCACCATGTGACCTCAACCCATGTGACATCACATTCCCTGGGCATGATGGGAATGTGATGTCACATGGGTTGAGGTCACATGGTGGCATTGCCCTATATAAGTCGATGCCCGCTGCTCAGACGGCATTCCAGCGCGGAACCTCGTCGTGTCAACATCGAATGGAAGAGAAGGGAGAACACAGCGGAGACAAGCCCTGTGCTCCCGGAGGAGCCAGGCAGAAGCGGAAGGCACCGCAGAAGCCCGGAGGGTGGCGCCCTCCGGCGGAAGAAAGCCCTGTGCTCCGCGGAGGAGACAGGCAGAAGCGGAAGGCATCGCAGAAGCCCGCGGGTGCCGCCCCCCGGCGGAAAACACCGTAGAAGCCCGGGACCCTCCCCCAAAGGCAAGGAGCCTCACTGGTGAAGGGGGTCCCGGTGAAAGACGGCGCTGCACCCCCCCGCAGAAACCGACGAAGCCCGGGACCCTCCCCCAAAGGCAAGGAGCCTCACTGGTGAAGGGGGTCCCGGTGAAAGACGGCGCTGAAGACGGGGGGGGTAGGTGAACCCCCCCGCAGAAAGCGACAAAGCCCTCCCCCATAGGCAGGAGCCTCATGGTGAAGGGGGCTCCGGCAGAAGACGGCGAAGCCCGGGGCCTAATGGGGTGGTGGTGGGGGGCCCCGGCAGAAGACCCCCGGCAGACTAATAAATTAATTTATTAATATGTGTTGTGTTTTATTTCTTAACATTTTTTTCCCCAGGTGAATGGGTAGGGGTACAATGTACCCCATACTCCTTCACATAGGGTGGGGGGCCGGGATCTGGGGGCCACCTGCCCTGCCCCCATTCCTGTCCGGCCAGACTGCGTGCCTGGGATAAGGGCTTGGTCTGCATCTTGGGGGGGACCCCACTCTGGTTTTCGGCGCGGGTTTAACCCCTTATGTTCCAGACCAAGCCTAAGAGCCTGGTATGCACCTGAAGGGGAACCCACATTTTTTTTTTTTTTGGTCTGGAGATTTTTATTTTTAAAACTACGACCATAAAAAAAGTTAATATACAAAATAAACTAAATAACACAAAACAAACAACACACACAAACCATCATACCACCCTCCAAGAAAATAACTGCAAAAAAAAAAAAAAAAAAACACAAACAACATTAGAACGGGTATTTACAACAGGCTCACTGGTACAAGAAAAAGTCTTTATAGTCCATCAGAAAAAGCTTGTCCAGATCATTGCCAACAAAAAAAAAGAACAAAACCAACTTAAAACGGCTCACTGGTACAGTAGGGAAATATTAAAGTCCATAAAAACCACTACTGTCCAGATCATCGCCAACCCACAACACACCCCACCACCAGAACAACAAATACCTACAACCCACGTATGAGCGAGAACATGATAATCAGACATGTCTGTAGCCTTATTTCAAAAATAAACTATAAAACAAAATCTAAGGGGGGTGAGAAAGGAAAGTTGCCCCTACCCGTGGAGAGGGGCAGGGTCATGGCCTAAGGGGGCTGGAAGAGGAACCCCCTCCATAAATGGGCACACCTCTCAGGCCCGACCCTGCTCCTTTCCAGATCCCGCACCTTCACCAACTCCCGAAAGATATCGCCCACCACCTCATGCACAGACAGGATTTTGTCCCTAGTGGACACCAAACACCGAGCGTGCCAAGTGTAGTAAAGCACAACTACGCTGACTAAATAAAGTGACGATAACTCAAAACCCCTGCGGACCCCGAAGTCACCATACACCTGCTCAGCATAGGTCAGGGCCGGAAGGCGGGGGTAGCCAATGGCACCCCCTACCCCCGTAAGAACCTCCATGTTGAAGGGACATTGGACCAGAAAATGGTCCATGGTCTCCGATGTCCCTCCACATTCCCGTCGGGGACAGCCCCTGTCCCCTAGGTTCAGATATATGAGATTTGCACGGACGTACAGTCGTCCATGGAACGACCTCCATGCAAGATCCCAAAACTTGTTCGGAATTCTGGAAGAATTCAAGAGGGCTAACCCCTCCGTGAGGACCCTCTCAGGACAGTCCCTTAAAGACAGGGGCTTCAAAAAGTCCGAGGCCATGACCCTCAGGTACAGCTCACGCCGACCCAGAGAGCCCACCTCAAGGGCAGTTATCCGCCACTGCCTCAGTACCTTCAATGCCAGGGGGACGTAGGATGGGAGATACCCATGCGATCTCCTCAGATCGCCGGGCCTCCCCCCCTCCTCCCACCTCCTCAGGAACAGCAAGAGCCAGTCCTTGCATGAACATTCCCACCAGGAAGGCGCATCCACAAAGATGGACTGCAAGTTGTACTTTACAAAAATGATGATGAAGAACACCACCGGGTTGACCATGTCCAACCCTCCTTGCCTTCGCTGGCGGTATGTGACCTCCCTCTTGATCAGGTTCAGTCTGTTTCCCCACAACAGCAGGAAGAACAGACCATAGACCCGAGCATAGAGAGATGCTGGCAAAAGACACACGTAGCTCACAAAGAGAAACTCAGGCAGTAAGTACGTCTTGACCAAGCATACCCTTTCCCTCAGGGAAAGTTTCCAACCTTTCCAGGCCTTCACCTTCCGAGTGGCACTCACCAGCCTGCGCTCCCAATTTAGCTTGGGATAATCACCCGGGCCGAAATGAATGCCGAGTACTCGAATCTCTGGTACGGGTGTGGGGAACACGTCCGGAAGGGGGAACTGCTCCCCCTCCTTCCCCATCCAGAAAACTTCACTCTTGTCCCAATTGACCAGCGAACCTGACGCCTCAGAGTAGCACCCGATCTGGGATTCCACATAATGGGCCTCCTCACGACCAGATACCACCACCGAGACGTCATCCGCGTAGGCCACGACCTTCACTGCCGAAACCGGACTCCCGACAGGTCCCACCGGAACCCCCACAAGACGCTCGCAGTCTAGCCTCCTCACGAAGGGGTCAACCGCAAAGACGTACAGGAGGGGGCTCAACGGGCAGCCCTGCCGGACGCCAGAGTCCACAGCAAAGGCCCGACCCACCCAACCGTTGACAAGAGGGAAGCTCTCAGCTCCCCTATACAATACCTGTAGCCAATCAACAAATTGATCAGGCAGACCGTATCTCCTCAGAAGCAGCCAAAGGTACTCATGGTTCACCCGATCAAACGCCTTAGCCTGATCCAGTGCAAGCAGATACCGCTCGCTGCCATCAGCCCTGCACCTTTCCACAGCCTCCCGGACGTTCAGGACGGCACCAAAAGTGCCCCGGCCAGGAATTGTGCAGTGCTGAGAGGGAGACAGCATCCTGCCCGCCAAAGCAGACAGACGTGTAAACAAGATCTTTGCCAGTATCTTCCTATCTGTGGTAAGAAGGGCGATCGGACGCCAATTCTCCACCACAGACGGGTCTTTCCCCTTTGACAGAAGGATCAGAGCTGACCTTCTCATTGAGGGAGGCAGCAGGCCATAGGCCAAACATTCATGGTACACATCCCTCAAATGAGGAGCCAAGAGGCTCTTAAAGGTTTTGTAAAACTCTGCCGTGAGCCCATCGGGCCCAGGCGACTTTTTAGATGCTAAAGAGCTGATAGCCTGCTCGACTTCAGCCACCGAGATCTCTTCTGTCAGAGAGTCAGGAAGGTCAGACCTCACTTCCAGTGGGGTCTCATCAAGGAATTCCCTGACTTTCTCCATGTCTAGAGGCCGCTTCTTCAGGAGGTCCGAAAAGTGGTCTCTGACGACACCCAGGATCCCCGATCTGGACCGGACCAGAGATCCCGAGGCATCCTTCAGGCCGTGTACGACCTTCGAACTCGCCGCCTCACCACAGCTCCTGTAGGGATCAGGAGAGATAAACTTCCCATAATCCCTCTCAAAAACCAGGGAGGTTAGACGGTCGTACTGACACTCCTTCATCTGCGCCTTTAGACCGGATATCTGTTCCCGAGAGCCCCCAGAGGACACCAGGCGGTCAAGCTGCCTGCGTAGTCTCTGGTAGGCCTGGTACTTGGAAGCTGCCCTGTACCCAGAGATTTCCCGGAAAAAGTCACCAGACCTCTTTTTAACTACTTCCCACCATTCAAGGCGGGAGCAGTTGCCCTCAAGGAGCGAGGTCTGGTCCAGGAAGAAAACCTCATAGGCTTCCCTAACCTCAGGATCCTCCAGTAGCGACCCATTCAGGCGCCACAAACCCCTCCCTTTCTGAGGAGTGTCGGCGACATTCAGGGCCACAGATACCATACAGTGATCGGAGAACTCCACCGACTGCAGCTCTGGAGCCGAGCAAGCAGAGTCCCCCTTTAAAAAAAACCTATCTAATCTACTCTTAGAACTACCTCGGGAAAATGTGAAACCAGTGAGGTTGGGGAGGTGACGAACGTGCACATCCACCAACCCGGCCTCCCTCACTACACTATTCAAAAAAGTACTATCATATCCCAGAGGGTTGGCGGCACCTGCCCGGTCTTTGGGCCTAGTGATCATATTGAAGTCACCACCAAAGATCACCTGCTGGGATGTAAAAAGATAAGGCTTAACTGCCGTAAGGAGGCTCTTCCTCTCCCTCTTGGTTTGAGGCCCATAAAAATTAATGAGCCGGAGGAATTGCCCCCTCACGACAGCGTCCACCACCAGACATCTACCAATCTCCACTTCAATCACTCGCCGGCAAGCCACCGAACCAGTCTTAAAAAGGACCGCAACACCACTGCAGGGCTCGGCCGCAAGAGACCAGAGGGAGGGCCCACATCTCCACTCCCTCTTTGCTAGATGCATCTCTGCCACAGATGCCAGCCAGGTCTCCTGCAAAAACAAAATGTCAGCTTCAACACGGCTGAGAAAATCAAAGGCCATAAAACGAGCTCCTGCAGAACGAATACTTGCGACATTAATGGTCGCAAGCCGTATTGGAGAGGGTACCGCCATCAAAATGATTGAAAGGGTCACGTTCTCCTTCATACTACATAATACATAAACCTATACACATATTTACACTTCCTCCTCCCCCTCGGAATCCGAGGAGGTGAGGACACTGAACGGGTTCCCCAGGGACACCCCACTTCGTGCCCCTGGGGGAACCCCACCCTTCGCAAGGAGCTTCCCGCCCCCAGATTTATTAGCCTGCCCCTTCTTCCTCCTATGTCTGACTTGCTCCCACTCCTGCCATTTCTCCGAGGTGACAACACCACCCCCCTCCTCAGACCCGCTGCTCGAGACCTCCTTAGCCCTCTTATGCGAGGCCCGAGCAGCATCCGTCTCCATGGCCATAGCCCTGGGTCCAGAAGGGGGGGGGATAGGAGAGGCAGGAGGGGGGCCAGAGACAGGGGAGGGGACAGGGGGGAACCAGATCTTACTGCATGGGAGGAAGAAGGGGTAGGGGGGGCACGGGACTTGGGAGGGGGGGGACGAGGGGGGGGGGGTACGAGGAGGGGATTTTTTCTTAGGGCCAGGTGATGGGAGGGGGCAAGTAGGTGGGGGGGGAAGGGGGATGGGGATTGGCTCTGCAACAAAAGGAGGGAAAGGCCCGGGCCCCGGATCCTCAGACCCAGGACCTCCAGGCCCTCCCGACTCCTCCCCACCGGCTCTGCCTTCCGGAGGATCGGGAGCCTCCTGGCCAACTGAGCCCGTGTCTCCCGGGGGGGAGCCCCTCGCCCACGCCTGCTCCGCCTTCTTTGAGGCTGCGGGCCTGTTGGTCCCTCCGAAGGGGCATTAGGGGCTCCAGGATCCCCACCCCCCTGGCCATCACTCGCCGGGGGGGCTTCGGCCGCTCCCGGCCCAGGAGGTCCCCCCCCTGAGGAAGAACCCCGATATGCTTTGGGGCACCTACTGAATGGGTGCCCCATCTCACCACAAAGGTTGCAACAGATCTTCCCACATGAGTCGGACTGGTGGCCAAACTCAAGGCACCGGCCACATCTGACCACCGTGCAGTCCGAGCTCATGTGGGTAGGGCTGCCGCACTTGAAGCAACGACGGGGCTGTCCCGGGTAGAAGGCCAGGATCCGGTCTCTGCCCAGGAAGGCGCTGCCAGGGAGGTGGGCAACACTGTTGCCCTCCCTCTTAAGCCGGATCCTGGCCAACCAAGCCCCGGTCCAGACCCCGCGCTCATCAAGGTTCTTCCTCAGGGGGGTCTGCAACTGCCCGTACCTCCCAAGCCAGGTGGCAATGTCCTCCGGAGGGAGCGACTCATTTCTCACCAGGATGGTGATGTTCTTAACCTCCTCCTGCCTGGAGATGGGAATGAGCCTGTACCTCTTCCAAGGGTCAACGCCCCTCACCAACCCAAAGCTGGTGATGAAGCGTTCCATACACACGGGAGTGACAAAACTTATATCAAACTCCCGTGTGTTGGTGGGATGGATGACCGCAAAAAGGTCACCCACCCCAAAACCCAAGGAGAGTACCAGGCCCACCACCTCACCTCGGGCGGGGCAGGGGTCCGGACCCTCGTACCGAAGCTGGACAACATTCCTACGCCTCCTCTCTGGACCACCTGTACCCCTCGTCCACGCCGACCCCTGCGTCCTCTCCTGGTCAGCAGGGGGGGCGCGGAAATTCTGGGCTCCAAACCGGCTGTACAGGTGGTCCAGAGGGGCACGAGAGCCCGCCACCTGGGCGAAAGAGCGACCCCCCTTTAGGGCAGACAATAAGTTGGCCTCCGGAGACCCCCGAAAGATGTTCTCCGGAAGCGGGGTACCCCCCTCAGCACCCCCAGAAGTGGGGGGGACGGGGGGGCCCCCATCCCTGCCGGTGGTGTTGCACCCACCCCCGCTGAACTACCCTGACCACCCTGACCCATCACCCTTGGCCTGACTACAGGCTCCTCCCCCACTGGGGCCACAGCAGAGGGGGGTACCTCCCCCACCAAACTCCCCCACCCAGACCCCTCTGCGACCTCACCAGCCCCTTGGGACTCAACCCGTATTGGAGGGATGCCCCCCTGGGACCCCTCCAACTGCCGGATAAAGTCATAAGCTGCACAGTCCACCGGGAGGGGTCCCACCTGACATTCCCCCCACCCTGCCTGTCCTGCAGGGAGCCCCTCGGGGCTTGTGGTAATGTCCATGGGGACCTGGGGGGGTGGCAGCTTACCGTCCATGTTACCGTCCATATTACCGTCCATATTACCGTCCATGCTGTCCATTACTTGCCGGGGCTGCCTGGAGGTGCCTGCTGCAGCATCCGGGACTAGGCACCCCCGCACCCCCGGCCTCTCATCCCCCAGGTCCTCCAAGCCGGTGACACCAGCCGCAGATTCGCAGGGGGGCACTTCCGATCGCGGGGGGGGGCACTTCCGGTCGCGGGGGGTGTACTTCCGGTCGCGGGGGGTGCACTTCCGGTTCGCGGGGGGTCACTTCCGGGTCCCGAGCACTGGATGGGAGCTGGCCACATCCCCCTTCCCTGAAAAGGGGTTGGTTCCCACTGGGGAATGTGGCCTCAGCTGCTCCTCCCCCAGCAGCCGGCGCCATCTTGGTCACACTACACACCAGCTGTTTGCCTGAAGCTGACTTTGTTATTATACCTCCACCATGCACCTGCCCCTCTCCCGGTGACATAGCAGCTGCAGGAGCAGTCCCTGACACTTTCACTGCCAGATCATCCCGCTCTACTGCACGCTGAGGGGTCATGGAGGCCGGCACATGGTGGGCCCCAGCTGTGGCAGCGTGACCATCCTGAGGGAGCCTGGGCATGCTGACCCGAAGACACCGGGGGGGTACCTCCGGCGGCGCCTGGGCCCTGCGGCCTCCTGGATCACTGGGCTCCCCTGTCATAGCCAACCCCCCAGCCCCTTTTTTCACGGACCGAGGGATCGGCTCTCGGGAGCCCTCCCCATGTTTTATGGCCTTACTGGGCCCTGCACCACCAGAGCTTCCACCCCCCCCCACTACACCCAGGCTCTCCTGACTTCCCCGGCTGCTTGGAGGTTTGGGACCCTGACCGCCCGCTGCTCCTCCTTGCCGTCTGACTTCCGGATTGGCTGGCCTGCTGGAGGGTCTTCCGGAGCTCCTCAAGAAAGCTCACCTCTCCAGCCCCACGTTCAAAAAAACCTCCCAGGTAACCCCAGATCTCATTGACCTCAAGCCTGAGGGTATTGATGGCCCCCCTATATTCCGACCTCTTACTACTAGAGCACCTGTCCCTCTTGTCCCTCAGGCCTGCGAGAGCTGTCATTTTTTCCACGCAGGCCTGGGCTATCCTAACCAGCAGGGACTTGATCTTATCACACCTCTTCCTGGCTTTGGCCTCAGTCTCACCTGGTAGTGTGGTAGTCCAGTCTAAGAGACCCTCCTGGGTGTCCAGGAAGAGGCGGTCATCCCTGCTGATCTTCGTCTGGCTGGAGGAGGGCAGGTGCTGCTGGTTACTCCGGAGGCCGGAGGCAGGTCCTTCTCCTGGGCTGAGGGAGGCCATCCCTCCCCTCTTCTGGGGCCAGGGGCTGGGGCTGGGGCTGGAGGCTGGTACAGGTGGCTGGATCCTCTGGAACACAGGAGCTCTGGAAGACAGGTCTTCTCTCTACTCCAGCAGGAAGTGGAATGACCAAACTGGGAGGAGCTGGAAGCTTTTTTGGTCTGGAGATTTTTATTTTTAAAACTACGACCATAAAAAAGTTAATATACAAAATAAACTAAATAACACAAAACAAACAACACACACAAACCATCATACCACCCTCCAAGAAAATAACTGCAAAAAAAAAAAAAAAACACAACAACATTAGAACGGGTATTTACAACAGGCTCACTGGTACAAGAAAAAGTCTTTATAGTCCATCAGAAAAAGCTTGTCCAGATCATTGCCAACAAAAAAAAGAACAAAACCAACTTAAAACGGCTCACTGGTACAGTAGGGAAATATTAAAGTCCATAAAAACCACTACTGTCCAGATCATCGCCAACCCACAACACACCCCACCACCAGAACAACAAATACCTACAACCCACGTATGAGCGAGAACATGATAATCAGACATGTCTGTAGCCTTATTTCAAAAATAAACTATAAACAAAATCTAAGGGGGGTGAGAAAGGAAAGTTGCCCCTACCCGTGGAGAGGGGCAGGGTCATGGCCTAAGGGGGCTGGAAGAGGAACCCCCTCCATAAATGGGCACACCTCTCAGGCCCGACCCTGCTCCTTTCCAGATCCCGCACCTTCACCAACTCCCGAAAGATATCGCCCACCACCTCATGCACAGACAGGATTTTGTCCCTAGTGGACACCAAACACCGAGCGTGCCAAGTGTAGTAAAGCACAACTACGCTGACTAAATAAAGTGACGATAACTCAAAACCCCTGCGGACCCCGAAGTCACCATACACCCGCTCAGCATAGGTCAGGGCCGGAAGGCGGGGGTAGCCAATGGCACCCCCTACCCCCGTAAGAACCTCCATGTTGAAGGGACATTGGACCAGAAAATGGTCCATGGTCTCCAATGTCCCTCCACATTCCCGTCGGGGACAGCCCCTGTCCCCTAGGTTCAGATATATGAGATTTGCACGGACGTACAGTCGTCCATGGAACGACCTCCATGCAAGATCCCAAAACTTGTTCGGAATTCTGGAAGAATTCAAGAGGGCTAACCCCTCCGTGAGGACCCTCTCAGGACAGTCCCTTAAAGACAGGGGCTTCAAAATGTCCGAGGCCATGACCCTCAGGTACAGCTCACGCCGACCCAGAGAGCCCACCTCAAGGGCAGTTATCCGCCACTGCCTCAGTGCCTTCAATGCCAGGGGGACGTAGGATGGGAGATACCCATGCGATCTCCTCAGATCGCCGGGCCTCCCCCCCTCCCCCCACCTCCTCAGGAACAGCAAGAGCCAGTCCTTGCATGAACATTCCCACCAGGAAGGCGCGTCCACAAAGATGGACTGCAAGTTGTACTTTACAAAAATGATGATGAAGAACACCACCGGGTTGACCATGTCCAACCCTCCTTGCCTTCGCTGGCGGTATGTGACCTCCCTCTTGATCAGGTTCAGTCTGTTTCCCCACAACAGCAGGAAGAACAGACCAGAGACCCGAGCATAGAGAGATGCTGGCAAAAGACACACGTAGCTCACAAAGAGAAACTCAGGCAGTAAGTACGTCTTGACCAAGCATACCCTTTCCCTCAGGGAAAGTTTCCAACCTCTCCAGGCCTTCACCTTCCGAGTGGCACTCACCAGCCTGCGCTCCCAATTTAGCTTGGGATAATCACCCGGGCCGAAATGAATGCCAAGTACTCGAATCTCTGGTACGGGCGTGGGGAACACGTCCGGAAGGGGGAACTGCTCCCCCTCCTTCCCCATCCAGAAAACTTCACTCTTGTCCCAATTGACCAGCGAACCTGACGCCTCAGAGTAGCACCCGATCTGGGATTCCACATAATGGGCCTCCTCACGACCAGATACCACCACCGAGACGTCATCCGCGTAGGCCACGACCTTCACTGCCGAAACCGGACTCCCGACAGGTCCCACCGGAACCCCCACAAGACGCCCGCAGTCTAGCCTCCTTACGAAGGGGTCAACCGCAAAGACGTACAGGAGGGGGCTCAACGGGCAGCCCTGCCGGACGCCAGAGTCCACAGCAAAGGCCCGACCCACCCAACCGTTGACAAGAGGGAAGCTCTCAGCTCCCCTATACAATACCTGTAGCCAATCAACAAATTGATCAGGCAGACCGTATCTCCTCAGAAGCAGCCAAAGGTACTCATGGTTCACCCGATCAAACGCCTTAGCCTGATCCAGTGCAAGCAGATACCGCTCGCTGCCATCAGCCCTGCACCTTTCCACAGCCTCCCGGACGTTCAGGACGGCACCAAAAGTGCCCCGGCCAGGAATTGTGCAGTGCTGAGAGGGAGACAGCATCCTGCCCGCCAAAGCAGACAGACGTGTAAACAAGATCTTTGCCAGTATCTTCCTATCTGTGGTAAGAAGGGCAATCGGACGCCAATTCTCCACCACAGACGGGTCTTTTCCCTTTGACAGAAGGATCAGAGCTGACCTTCTCATTGAGGGAGGCAGCAGGCCATAGGCCAAACATTCACGGTACACGTCCCTCAAATGAGGAGCCAAGAGGCTCTTAAAGGTTTTGAAAAACTCTGCCGTGAGCCCATCAGGCCCAGGCGACTTTTTAGATGCTAAAGAGCTGATAGCCTGCTCGACTTCAGCCACCGAGATCTCTTCTGTCAGAGAGTCAGGAAGGTCAGACCTCACTTCCAGTGGGGTCTCATCAAGGAATTCCCTGACTTTCTCCATGTCTAGAGGCCGCTTCTTCAGGAGGTCCGAAAAGTGGTCTCTGACGACACCCAGGATCCCCGATCTGGACCGGACCAGAGATCCCGAGGCATCCTTCAGGCCGTGTACGACCTTCGAACTCGCCGCCTCACCACAGCTCCTGTAGGGATCAGGAGAGATAAACTTCCCATAATCCCTCTCAAAAACCAGGGAGGCGAGACGGTCGTACTGACACTCCTTCATCTGCGCCTTCAGACCGGATATCTGTTCCCGAGAGCCCCCAGAGGACACCAGGCAGTCAAGCTGCCTGCGTAGTCTCTGGTAGGCCTGGTACTTGGAAGCTGCCCTGTACCCAGAGATTTCCCGGAAAAAGTCACCAGACCTCTTTTTAACTACTTCCCACCATTCAAGGCGGGAGCAGTTGCCCTCAAGGAGCGAGGTCTGGTCCAGGAAGAAAACCTCATAGGCTTCCCTAACCTCAGGATCCTCCAGTAGCGACCCATTCAGGCGCCACATACCCCTCCCTTTCTGAGGAGTGTCGGCGACATTCAGGGCCACAGATACCATACAGTGATCGGAGAACTCCACCGACTGCAGCTCTGGAGCCGAGCAAGCAGAGTCCCCCTTTAAAAAAAACCTATCTAATCTACTCTTTGAACTACCTCGGGAAAATGTGAAACCAGTGAGGTTGGGGAGGTGACGAACGTGCACATCCACCAACCCGGCCTCCCTCACTACGCTATTCAAAAAAGCACTATCATATCCCAGAGGGTTGGCGGCACCTGCCCGGTCTTTGGGCCTAGTGATCATATTGAAGTCACCACCAAAGATCACCTGCTGGGATGTAAAAAGATAAGGCTTAACCGCCGTAAGGAGGCTCTTCCTCTCCCTCTTAGTTTGAGGCCCATAAAAATTAATGAGCCGGAGGAATTGCCCCCTCACGACAGCGTCCACCACCAGACATCTACCAATCTCCACTTCAATCACTCGCCGGCAAGCCACCGAACCAGTCTTAAAAAGGACCGCAACACCACTGCAGGGCTCGGCCGCAAGAGACCAGAGGGAGGGCCCACATCTCCACTCCCTCTTTGCTAGATGCATCTCTGCCACAGATGCCAGCCAGGTCTCCTGCAAAAACAAAATGTCAGCTTCAACACGGCTGAGAAAATCAAAGGCCATAAAACGAGCTCGTGCAGAACGAATACTTGCGACATTAATGGTCGCAAGCCGTATTGGAGAGGGTACCGCCATCAAAATGATTGAAAGGGTCACGTTCTCCTTCATACTACAAACACCAAAACATATTTACATATTTACACTCCCTCCTCCTCCTCTGAGTCCGAGGAGGAGGAGAGGACACCAAACGGGTTCCCCAGGGACACCCCACTTCGTGCCCCTGGGTGAACCCCACCCTTCACAGGGGACCTCCCGCCCCCAGATTTTACAGCCTTCCCCTTCTTCCTGCGTCTCACCTGCTCCCACTCCTGCCATCTCTCTGAGGTGACTACGCCACCCCCCTCCTCGGACCCGCTGCTCGAGATTTCCCTCTTAGATGAGGCTCGAGCAGCTTCCGTCTCCATGGCCACAAGGCCAGAGGAGACTTTGGGTCCAGAAGGGGGGGGGATGGGAGAGGCAGGAGGGGGGCCAGAGACAGGGGGGGGACAGGAAGGGGATCGGCAGAAGAAGGGGAAGGGGGGGGACGGGACTTGGGAGGGGGGGGGCGAGGGGGGGGGGACGGGGATGGGAAGATGAGGGGGGGCTGCATGGGGAGGCAGATAGAACAGGTGGAGGGGGGGGGGATCGGCCCTGCAACTAAAGGAGGGGAAAGCCGGGGCCCCGGACCCTCAGGCCTGGGACCCCCAGGCCTCCCCGACTCCTCCCCACCGGCTTCGCCTTCCGGAGGATCGGGAGCCTCCTGGCCAACTGAGCCCATATCTCCCGGGGGGGGAGCCCCTCGCCCACGCCTGCCCCGCCTTCTTTGAGGCTGTGGGCCTGTTGGTCCCTCCGGAGGGGCATTAGGGGCCCCAGGATCCCCACCCCCCCGGCCATCACTCGCCGGGGGGGCTTCGGCCGCTCCCGGCCCGGGAGGTCCCCCCCCTGAGAAAGAACCCCGATATGCTTTGGGGCACCGACTGAATGGGTGCCCCATCTCACCACACAAATTGCAGCATATCTTCCCACATGACTCGGACTGGTGGCCAAACTCGTGGCACCGGCCACATCTGACCACTGTGCAGTCCGAGCTCATGTGGGTCGGGCTGCCGCACTTGAAGCAACGACGGGGCTGTCCCGGGTAGAAGGCCAGGATCCGGTCTCTGCCCAGGAAGGCGCTGCCAGGGAGGTGGGCAACACTGTTGCCCTCCCTCTTAAGCCGGATCCTGGCCAACCAACCCCCGGTCCAGACCCCGCGCTCATCGAGGTTCTTTCTCAGGGGGGTTTGCAACTGCCCGTACCTCCCAAGCCAGGTGGCAATGTCCTCCGGAGGGAGCGACTCATTCCTCACCAGGATGGTGATGTTCTTTACCTCCTCCTGCCTGGAGATGGGAATGAGCCTGTACTTCTTCCAAGGGTCAACGCCCCTCACCAACCCAAAGCTGGTGATGAAGCGTTCCATACACACGGGAGTGACAAAACTTATATCAAATTCCCGTGTGTTGGTGGGATGGATGACCGCAAAAAGGTCACCCACCCCAAAACCCAAGGAGAGTACCAGGCCCACCACCTCACCTCGGGCGGGGCAGGGGTCCGGACCCTCGTACCGAAGCTGGACAACATTCCTACGCCTCCTCTCTGGACCACCTGTACCCCTCGTCCACGCCGACCCCTGCGTCCTCTCCTGGTCAGCAGGGGGGGCGCGGAAATTCTGGGCGCCAAACCGGCTGTACAGGTGGTCCAGAGGGGCACGAGAGCCCGCCACCTGGGCGAAAGAGCGACCCCCCTTTAGGGCAGACAATAAGTTGGCCTCCGGAGACCCCCGAAAGATGTTCTCCGGAAGCGGGGTACCCCCCCCAGCACCCCCAGAAGTGGGGGGGGACGGGGGGGCCCCCATCCCTGCCGGTGGTGTTGCACCCACCCCCGCTGAACTACCCTGACCACCCTGACCCACCACCCTTGGCCTGACTACAGGCTCCTCCCCCCCTGAGGCCACAGCAGAGGGGGGTACCTCCCCCACCAAACTCCCCCACCCAGACCCCTCTGCGACCTCACCAGCCCCTTGGGACTCAACCCGTATTGGGGGGATGCCCCCCTGGGACCCCTCCAACTGCCGGATAAAGTCATAAGCTGCACAGTCCACCGGGAGGGGTCCCACCTGACATTCCCCCCACCCCGCCTGTCCTGCAGGGAGCCCCTCGGGGCTTGTGGTAATGTCCATGGGGACCTGGGGGGGTGGCAGCTTACCGTCCATGTTACCGTCCATATTACCGTCCATATTACCGTCCATTACTTGCCGGGGGTGCCTGGAGGTGCCTGCTGCAGCATCCGGGACTAGGCACCCCCGCACCCCCGGCCTCTCATCCCCCAGGTCCTCCAAGCCGGTGACACCAGCCGCAGATTCGCAGGGGGCACTTCCGATCGCGGGGGGGCACTTCCGGCCGCGGGGGGTGCACTTCCGGTCGCGGGGGGTGCACTTCCGGTCGCGGGGGGTGCACTTCCGGCCGCGGGGGGTGCACTTCCGGTCGCGGGGGGGGGGGTGCACTTCCGGTCGTGGGGGGTGCACTTCCGGTTCGCGAGGGGGTCACTTCCGGTTCACGGGCGGTCACTTCTGGGTCCCGAGCACTGGATGGGAGCTGGCCACATCCCCCTTCCCTGAAAAGGGGTTGATTCCCACTGGGGAATGTGGCCTCAGCTGCTCCTCCCCCAGCAGCCGGCGCCATCTTGGTCACACTACACACCAGCTGTTTGCCTGAAGCTGACTTTGTTATTATACCTCCACCATGTACCTGCCCCTCTCCCGGTGACATAGCAGCTGCAGGAGCAGTCCCTGACACTTTCACTGCCAGATCATCCCGCTCTACTGCACGCTGAGGGGTCATGGAGGCCGGCACATGGTGGGCCCCAGCTGTGGCAGCGTGACCATCCTGAGGGAGCCTGGGCATGCTGACCCGAAGACACCGGGGGGGTACCACCGGCGGCGCCTGGGCCCTGCGGCCTCCTGGATCACTGGGCTCCCCTGTCATAGCCAACCCCCCAGCCCCTTTTTTCACGGACCGAGGGATCGGCTCTCGGGAGCCCTCCCCAGGTTTTATGGCCTTACTGGGCCCTGCACCACCAGAGCTTCCACCCCCCCCACTACACCCAGGCTCTCCTGACTTCCCCGGCTGCTTGGAGGGTTGGGACCCCGACCGCCCGCTGCTCCTCCTTGCCGTCTGACTTCCTTCCTGGCTGGCCTGCTGGAGGGTCTTCCTGAGCTCCTCAAGGAAAGCAACTTCTCCAGCCCCACGTTCACAAAATCCCCCAAGATAATCCCAAATCTCCTTCACCTGCAGCCGGTGGGTGTTAATGACCTCCCTGTACTCCGACCTCTTACTACTAGAGCACCTGTCCCTCTTGTCCCTCAGGCCTGCGAGAGCTGTCATTTTTTCCACGCAGGCCTGGGCTATCCTAACCAGCAGGGACTTGATCTTATCACACCTCTTCCTGGCTTTGGCCTCAGTCTCACCTGGTAGTGTGGTAGTCCAGTCTAAGAGACCCTGCTGGGTGCCCAGGAAGAGGCGGTCATCCCTGCTGATCTTCGTCTGGCTGGAGGAGGGCAGGTGCTGCTGGTTACTCCGGAGGCCGGATGCTGGTCCTTCACCTGGGCTGAGGGAGGCCATCCCTCCCCTCTTCCGGGGCCAGGGGCTGGGGCTGGGGCTGGAGGCTGGTCCTGGTGGCTGGATCCTCTGGAACACAGGAGCTCTGGAAGACAGGTCTTCTCTCTACTCCAGCAGGAAGTGGAATGACCAAACTGGGAGGAGCTGGAAGCTTTTTTGGTCTGGAGGTTTTTTTATTTTAGAGACTACGACATTATATACAGAAAGACAATACATAGGTTATACTTTACCAAACAATAAACAGTACTTACAACTTAAACTTAATACATCAAAACAGGCTTACAATAAAATTATTACTTTAGTATATTAAATTTATTCAGCATTTACCTCCATGTTGGGGTCTTCATCTGAAGGACCCACAACCGCTGTGTCCAGCACTAAAAATTTATTGTGCAAGGACACAGGGTTAGAAGGAGGGGGACCAGGTCCCAGACCAGCACAGGCATCAGGAACCTGCTTGGTCTTACTGCCTTTGCCCCTCCCTTTAACAGCCTCCCATTCATTGTCCCTACTTTTTTTATCTGGTTTTATGACAGACTTTTCTCTCACCCTCTTTTCCCCACGAGGACCAGGGGCATCAGAGAGGTCAGAAGACTCAGAATCTGCATAGAGATCCGAGTCTGAATCTGAAATGGGACAAGCACCCAGAGATACCCCTTCATCCATACCATCCATACAGAATTCCTCATCCAGATAGAACTCTTCATCCCCACATTGTGAGGAGGCAAGGGATGGGGCAGAGGATGGGGCAGGGGATGGGGCAGGGGATGGGGTCCAGGTAGGAATGGGCCGCGAACCACCATCTAATGGGTGGAGCACCACCACAGGTACACGTACCATTTTGGGTTTCTTTACTTGCCCACTTAGGTCCATACCACCCTGAATTTGTTTAACAGGCTCAACAGAACTTATAACTTGGGGTGCAGGTACCTTGAATACCTCCTGAGGTACCTCTGTGACAGGCTGTTTCTCCCCTGGCACCCCAGGACCTAGTGCCTCTAACCCCAAGGGAGGATTTTTGTTTCTTTCTCTCCTCAACCTAGGAGCAGAACTCCTGGGGTCCCTGGTTCCTGAAGCCGGCCCACAACTTGTGGATGGTCCCGGGACCCCAGAACCAACCACAAACCCCTGGTGTTGAGCACTTTGGCCAGCAGCCGGCAGCGGTGGGACTGTCACCCCCACCGAGGGCACTGGGCCCACAGGAGAAGTGACCCCCTCCCCAGGTGCCCTAAAAGCTGCAGGGCAACGGCTGAAGGGGTGCCCCATGACCCCGCACAGATTACATTGAATCCGGGTGCACCCCTCCGCCCTATGCCCAACCTCATTACATTTAGAGCAACGTGTGGCAGTACACTCCGCACTAAAGTGCAAAGGGCTACCACATTTGAAGCACAGCTTCGGTTGCCCCAAATAAAAAGCCACCAGTCTATCCCGCCCAATGTATCCGGAGGCTGGAACATGGGTAACAGTTGAACCTACCCTCCTGAGTTTGACAGGGACAAACCATGCCCCCGTCCAGATCCCCTTGGAATCCAACTCCTTTTTTGGGGGGGCCATGACCTGCCCATACCTCCCCAACCATGTTGTTATATCCTCCGCTGGCACAGACTCATTGCGGACCATAACCGTTATTTTCTTAACGTCATCCTGACGGGACAAGGGGGTTGCCTTAAAAGGCTTCCAGGCCGGACGATTTTTCACTACCTCCAACTTAGAGAGGAAGCTCTCCATCAGGGTGGCAGTTGAAAAACTTATGTCATACTCCGGGGAGCCCACGGGGTGAATAATGGCAAAAATGTCTGCCACCCCGAAACCCAGGGCCAGCACCATATCCACCACCGCATCCCTCCCCGGAGCACGATCTTGGACACATAGACCACCCTGCCAGCGCAGCTGCACCACATTGCGGCGTTTTCTCTCTACAGCCGCAGCGCGAGTGGCAGCTGGCACCGTGCCCGTAAAGGCCATGGTACCATGCTGGGCATAAAACCGCCTAAGCTGCACTCTGTCACCAGCGACATCTGCAAAAGACATGCCTGTTTTCAAGGCAGACACAACTTGGGCCTCTTGAGACCCACTAATCTGGGGGGGAGGGGGGGTAGGGGAAGCAAAGGGGACAGGGGGGGCAGGGAGGGCAGCAGGAACGGGAGAGACAACTGGGGGCACAACAGGGAGTATAACAGGTGGGGTACCTTCATTCATCAAAACATTATTTACACTATTTACATCACCACCTAATACATTATTGTCCATACCCTGGTCACCCCCGGGAGCAGCAGGCATATCAGGTGCACCAGAGCCAGGAGTACCCCCGGCCACCAAAGGCGCCCCCGCACTGCCCACTGAACCCCCCTGGGATTGATCCAGTCCATTTTGTTGGTTAACCCCGGAGGGGACCGCTGCAACATGAGATGTCAAACTGTCCATGGACACACCACCAACACCCTGGTCCACTTTAGGCGGCTCACCCTCCAGCTGTCTGATGTAATTGACGGCAAGACTTGAGCCTGGTGATACACCCTGCTCATACTCACCCCACTCACCAAGCTGGGGGGTCATCGCCGCAGCTGAACATGTCAAAGCTGGGGACTCACGGGGTGGGGACACACAGGGGGGGGACACAGGGGGGGGACACAGGGGGCAACTTCACTGGGGGGACAGCACCTGGCTGTGTAAGTTCCATTTCTGGGGATCTTGCTGTCACCGCAGCCACTACACCAGACAGTTCATGTGGAACCTCCACAACTGCAACCACCGCCGGATCGGGTCTCTCACCTCCAACTGTGACCTCCATCGTGGCTCCCTCATCCTCCATCACGGCACCTCCGTCCTCCATACACGCTGTAGCAGCAGCAGCACCTCCGTCCATCACACACGCTGCAGACACTTCCTGGTTGGGAACGGGAACAGCGCCACCTAGTGGCTGAGACACGACGGAGGTCCCGGCCTGGGAGCCCCGTCTGACGGCCTGGCCGCCGTTGTCATGGGCAACCATGATCCGCCTGTTAAACTCAACCATCTCAGGAGTTGCAACACCAGCAGACTTGCCAAGTCCATTCAGTAAGGTGGTGTACTCAACAGTAATACCCCTTAGGATTTGGATACTTGACCGAAATCTTTTCCTCCGGTTTTTGTTAATTGAGTCTCTGGTGCTCCTCAGCCGGGCCAGGTCAGCATACACTGCCTCCAGATAGATCACCACCTTCTCCATTAAGCCATACACATGACTAGTGTAGTCCAGATATGACACAATAACCTTCGACCATTGAGACCCCATGTACTCCACCCCTTAATTGTCCCCCACTTACTATATAGTAAAGAGACCACACCTTTGCTTTGGAGTAAACTGGCCACAACAGCCTATTTTATTAAACATAAATTGCAATAAAACTCCAACTTAAATGAAACAGTAAATATCCAACGTCAAATGACATACAGTAAACCCCCACTCTGTTGGTCCTTTCTGGCAGCACACCCATTCTCCACCATTTTACCATATACCAGATGAACAATGCACTGCGAGCAAACATTAAACTTTTTAGGCCTCCAGTCCGTGTAGTACGCTCGGAGACAACCCCCGCCCGCAGTGCAAACGTTACAGTATCCCAACTAACCTTTCGCTGGGATACACTTTAAGGGGCCCATATATTGATGAGCCCCCCACCCCCGTTTTCACACGTTTTCTACTGCCACCATAAAGGACCAACAGAACTAACCGCCAACCCAGCTGTCGTGACGACCGTCCAACACCGTACCTGTAAAAGAAAAAACACCGGCAACAACTGGTAATGCAATAAGGGAGGGAGGGTGGGAAAAGCTGCTTCCTCGTTGCTCTCCTGACTGCAAGTGCCCGCCTGGCCCCGCCCCACCCTTTTATAGGGTAACTCCCCTGACACCAGCAGCCAATCCTGCTCCTCCTCTGAACTTGCTAATACTAACTCCCCCGCCCCTCTCTACACCAATCCTGCTCTTCCTACCTCCAACCCCCCTAAGCTTAACCCTTCCTGTGTCACTAGACACTCTGTCATGCCCGGCCCTCTGCTAGTCTTTGCTGTCTTTTGCTCCGGGCCTCCCTTGACTAGTGTAGTCCAGATATGACACAATAACCTTCGACCATTGAGACCCCATGTACTCCACCCCTTAATTGTCCCCCACTTACTATATAGTAAAGAGACCACACCTTTGCTTTGGAGTAAACTGGCCACAACAGCCTATTTTATTAAACATAAATTGCAATAAAACTCCAACTTAAATGAAACAGTAAATATCCAACGTCAAATGACATACAGTAAACCCCCACTCTGTTGGTCCTTTCTGGCAGCACACCCATTCTCCACCATTTTACCATATACCAGATGAACAATGCACTGCGAGCAAACATTAAACTTTTTAGGCCTCCAGTCCGTGTAGTACGCTCGGAGACAACCCCCGCCCGCAGTGCAAACGTTACAGTATCCCAACTAACCTTTCGCTGGGATACACTTTAAGGGGCCCATATATTGATGAGCCCCCCACCCCCGTTTTCACACGTTTTCTACTGCCACCATAAAGGACCAACAGAACTAACCGCCACAGCCCGAAAGGATGACACCTCCACCTTTAAGGGCCCCCACCCAACCTCAACGCTCTCTGGATCCCTTCTTGAATCCCCATCGACCACAGCGCAATCCCCACATCAGTCAGGTGGACCCCGTCCCTCCTCAGATACATGCCTACATTAGTCTCCAATTCCTGATGGCGTACCACTAGCCCCCCAAGGCGTGCCAAAAATTTACCCACCACCCGGTTAACCCGAGTCCTGGCTCTGTTGAGCTTTGTAACTGACCGAGCCTTGCGCCACTGTGTGCGGGCGACAATTTCCGACCACACCAGCACCGTCCCCGGAAAAGCCGCACGCAGCCGCTCAAAGTCCGCTTTGATGTCCGTAATCAGAGCCCTGATTTTCCGCACACCAAAATCATTCCCCCCCGCGTGTATAACCAGAACATCGGGGGGCCTGTCCAGTCGGGCGTACCTCTCGACCTCTGGTAGCACCCTACCCCACATCATCCCAGGTATCCCCAACCACCTCAAAACCGCTTCCTTCCTGGAAATACCCAGCTGCCTGCCTTCCGGCTTCTCATCAGCCCTTCTTGCCCCCCAGCAAACGTACGAATGTCCGAAAATCCAGACGAGGCGTGTAGTCCCTCCATCTGAAATGAAATAACAATCCACAATGCTCACCAAACAGACACCAACCCTAGCAAAAACCCCCCCCCATTTCATCACTCCCTTCCCCATCAACCAACCACCAACTGAGGCCGCACGTATGACCGGAACCTCCGTGATTCCCACCTCCCGATCTTCCGTACTGCCGCCTCGTTCATCCCGCACCTGGCAGCTTCGGTAGCCGCCCCGATACGGAAGGAGTGAGACGAAAACTCGGACTTGTCCAAGCCCATTTCTTGTAAGCAACTACGAAAAACCGCCACAAATTGGAACTTTGACAAGAAAGACCCATCTTCGTGCCTAAGCAACGGCCCGCCCCCTTCCGGCCTGACCCCCAAAAATGCCTTGAGCGATGCCACCGGACATACTCTGGCCCCCGGCAGGGAAAAAAGAACCACGTCCACCCCCCTGCCACTCTGGTCGGTTTTTGATCTGCGCAATCGAATACCCACCTTATCCTCCGATATCCACACATCTTCCCTCATCAGCCCCCCAGCCCTCATGCGAGAAGGGCTAACCAATTCACTGATGCGGAACGCGCCGTAAAATGCCAGCGAGAAAGCCGCCGCGAATAACAGGCATTCATACTGCCCCGTGCACACCCCGTCCAAGGCCTCCCTGATACTTACCAAATTGGCAAAAGAGACAGGCCTCCTGGCATCCTGCACCTTACGACCTTTCCTGTAGCCCTTCACTGCCTGTCTGACCCAGAAGTCCTTGGTCCAATCCACCCCACCCATAAGTTTAAAAAAGAACGCTAAACCCGCCAACTTTTTCTCAATGGAGGACACAGACACACCTAGCTCCATGTTCCTAGATACAAAATAAATCACCTGCAACCGCTCCTCTGGCCCCCCGCTCACGACCCCAGCTTCGGCACCCAACTCCAACCATTCCTTCCATACCTTGGCGTAGGCCGACCATGTGGCCGTGCAAACGGACCGCTTAATCCACGAGGCGGCTAATCCAGCGCCAGCTCCCAAATCCAGCCTGGGCACGGAACCCCGACCGCCTCCGCGGCCGGGGCCAGCTCTCTGAACTTGTCCCACTGAAAACAAGACAATGAATCAGCCAGCGTGTTCTCGACGCCCGGGATATGCACGGCATAAATGAAAATGTTCAGTTGCAAACACCTCAACACTAAATGCCGCATGAGCCGAATGACCGGTTGTGACGACGCGGACATGCGGTTCACTACCTGAACCACTCCCATGTTGTCACAGTTCAGCCGGAGTTTCAGGTTGCTGCAGGCCTCCCCCCAAAGCTCAATGGCTAACACCACCGGAAAAAGCTCCAGCAGCACCAGGTTCCGGAGAAAGCCTGCCTCCACCCAAGACTTCGGCCAAGGCTCTGCGCTCCACCGCCCCTTGAAGAAAGCCCCATAGCCCGTGGACCCCGCTGCGTCCGTTACCAGTTCCACGTCGAAGTTACTCACCGGACTGGACTGCCACATCGACCTGCCATTGTAGGATGACAGGAACTCATACCATACCTTCAAGTCCTCCCGATGCTCCTTAGACAGACGAATGAAATGATTGGGGGCCTTTGCCCCCGCCGTAGCCGCCGACAGCCGCCGGCAAAATATTCTGCCCATGGGAATGATCCTACAGGCAAAATTAAGTTTCCCAGCAGTGACTGTAAAGTCCTCAGCTGCACCTTCCGCAAGCCCTGAAACTCTCTAACTTCCGCTTTCAAGGCCTCGAGCTTATCCCTGGGAAGACGGCACTCCATTACTTCCGAATCGATCACTATACCCAGAAAACTAATCTCCGTCGTGGGGCCTTCCGTCTTGTCAGCCGCCAAGGGCACGCCAAAACGTCCCGCAATGTGCTGCAACGTTGACAGTAGAGTCGCACACACACCAGAGGAAGGCGGCCCCACGCAGAGGTAGTCATCCAGATAGTGAATGATCGAGTCCAGGCCCGACACATCCCTGACCACCCATTCCAAAAAGGAACTGAATGTCTCAAACAGTGCGCAGGAAATAGAGCAGCCCATGGGTAGGCACTGGTCAACATAGTATTGGCCCTGCCAGCAACATCCCAGCAGCCTAAAACAGTCAGGATGCACCGGCAACAACCGGAAGGCGGATTCGATGTCCGCCTTCGCCATTAAGGCCCCACGTCCGTACCGCCGTACCCACCGTACCGCCGCGTCAAACGACGTGTAGGACACCGTGCAAGCCTCCGGATCGATAAAGTCGTTGACCGAACCCCCTTTTGGGAATGACAGGTGGTGAATAAGACGGAATTTGTTCGGTTCCCTCTTAGGCACCACCCCCAATGGAGACACCACCAGCTCCGGCAAGGGCGGGGCCGAAAACGGCCCGCCCATCCGTCCTAGTGCCACTTCCTTGCCCAACTTTTCCCCCACCACCCCCGGATTAAGGAGAGCCGATTTCAAATTTCGTGCCACCGGCGGCACCACCACCAGCGAACACGGTATCTTGAAACCGTCCCTGAACCCCGAGGACAATAGTTCTGCCGCTGCCTTGTCCGGGTACCTACTTAGGAAAGGTAGCATCCTTTCCCCCTTCACCGGAGTCGTCCCTTTTTTGAGCAGCGTCACCGGCACGCTTTCCTTTTTTGAAACACTTGGCCGCGGGGTGGGAGCCCCCACACCCTGAGCACTCGTGCTTGAATTTACATGATCCTCCGAATTTGCAGGCGTTCTCATTGAACTGCCAGCAAACTCCCCACTTCTTACCGGCCGACGGTCCTGAGGAGGATGTACCCCCGGCCCCCCCCGTGAAAAGACTGCGCCGGGGCCTTAGCCGCCGACATGAGCCGCATCCAGAGGCTGATATCTTTCTGATCCCAGCGCAGAGAGGGCCTAACTGCCCGCCGTTGCCGAAACTGCTCATCGTACCTGAGCCAAGCCGACCCCCCGTACACCCGATGCGCCTCCCCAATTGAATCCATGTACCCGAACAACGCCGAGCAATGTTCTGGGTTCTTTTCCCCAACGACGCTAGCCATAATGGCGAACGCCTGGAGCCAGTTCACGAAAGTGCGCGGAATCAACCTATACCGCCTCTTCTCCTCATCCTCCTTTTTAGAATCATCCGGCTTCACCCTGTCGAGGTTGAATTTCTCCAACGGCAACAGGGAGAATATCTCTACATATTCGCTCTTATAAATTTTTTCCTTCACCTCCTGCTTTAAATGACCCCCCAGAGGACACTCGTAGCATATATAAACCTCGCCCCTTGCCGCATCCGCAATACGTACCAGATCGGAACGAGTCACCACCTCCGGGGCCCCCCCTGACTTGTCTTTTCCCGTCCCCACCTGTCCTGCCACTGGGGCCACCGGGGGAAGCTGCGAAACCGCAACCCCCCCTCCGGCCGTAGCATCACCCCCAGTCGCGCCCACAGCCGCAGGTGCCCACGGAGCCACCTGTGGCGAAGGGCCCTGTACAGCAGCCACCCGGCCCAAAAGCTCCTTGAGGCCTCCCACCAATTCCGTCAACAGGGCGTCAGCCCCAGAGGCGGCAGGCGCAACGCCCGCCACCACCGGTGCAGCCACCGCCACTGGCGGCGGAGGTGCTGGAACCCCCCCCCTCCCCACTCCCAACAATTCACACAATGCGTCAGCTAAAGAGGATACATGTAAAGTAGTGGACTTACCAGGCCTGCCGGGAGACGCCCCCGCTGCCGTAGATTGGATTTCCACCGCTGCCTCCCTCTCTGGTTCCCCATCTTCTTCTTCCGATGGCACACCTTCTGACCTGTCCTCCCCGACTGGGATCGGTGCGGCCGACAGTCCCCCAGGAGAAGATGACCTGGAGGCCCCGGAGTCCCCCCTCCGATCCGGCCGGCCTTTTTCTGATCCTCTGCCCCGCGTTGCTGCAGCAGGCAGACCACCCGACGATGACTCCGCGTTGACCGATGCCCCCCGCTCCGAGCCCCGCCCACCCGCGGAACCGCCGGCCCCACGTGTAGAGGGCCCCGCGGCCGTGCCAGGTGGGTCTGAGGCCTTCTTTTTCCCCTTTGCCGCTCCCGTTCCTGCCGCAGGTGGAGAAGGTGCCCCCCCCCCGCCGCCCGCATTTGGGGAAGCGGCGCCAGTACGGCCCGTGGCCCCGCCCACCGACGGAGGTCGGCGGCGTGAGTCCTGCTCTGTCCCCCCCGTTCCGCTTCTGGTAACCCGCTTCGGCGGGGGGGCCGACCGCCCCCCCGGGGGGCTCCGGGCCCCCCTTGCAGTCCTGGATGAGGGCCCCGGGGAATAGCGCCCGCGTGGGGTCAACTCACCGCCGCCCGATCCTCCCGATCCGCCCGCCTGCTCCGCGACCCATTCTGCAGCGCGCCTCTCCAGCCAATCCGTGCCCCGATGAGCTGCCTCGGCCCGCAAGCGTGCGAGCACGAGGTCGATGGACGCCATCTTGTCTGTGTGAGAGCAGGAGGAAAAGCTGCTTCCTCGTTGCTCTCCTGACTGCAAGTGCCCGCCTGGCCCCGCCCCACCCTTTTATAGGGTAACTCCCCTGACACCAGCAGCCAATCCTGCTCCTCCTCTGAACTTGCTAATACTAACTCCCCCGCCCCTCTCTACACCAATCCTGCTCTTCCTACCTCCAACCCCCCTAAGCTTAACCCTTCCTGTGTCACTAGACACTCTGTCATGCCCGGCCCTCTGCTAGTCTTTGCTGTCTTTTGCTCCGGGCCTCCCTGCCTGGATCCTAAGATCCCTTTCATTTGCATCTTCCCCCGACATGTTTGCAAGCCAACAAAATTTCTCTTGGGTCTGCAGGTACATTACTTCAATCTTGCTCGGCTTTAGGTCATCCAACAACACTGAAATCTTGTGCAGGCCTCCAGGCCCACTCTCCACCGGCAAAGACTTAACCACGGCCTGGGGATAAGAGCCATCCCCTGGGCTTGAAGCCTCCATTGCTTCCTGGATCTCCAGGAGCTCCAGCAGCAGGTCCTCACACCAACGGAATTACTGCGGTTTGGTCTGGAGTTCCCCTTCATGAACAGCGATCTGTCATTTACCCATGTCAGTCCCACCCCCCCCCCTTCAGTTAGAACACACCCAGGGAACATATTTAACCCCTCCCTTGCACCTAGTGTTAACCCCTTCCCTGCCAGTGGCATTTTTATAGTAAGCAATGCATTTTTACAGCACTGATCGCTAGAAAAATGCCAATGGTTCCAAAAAAGTGTCCGATGTGTCCGCCATAATGTCGCAGTACCGATAAAAATCGCTGATCGCCGCAATAACTAGTTAAAAAAAATATATAACAAAAATGCCATATTTTGGAGACTTTTGCCAAAACCAATCAATAAACGCTCATTCCTCAGCTGCCCTCAGAAGGGGCAGGCTGGCAGAAATGCTGTTGCTAAACACAAATGTGGTTTGTTGCATGTTTTTTTTTATTTTGCCAATGGTTTTTGTTTATTTTTAAATGATGTTCACTTTGATGTATTTGTCTATGCGGCCTTATTTTATGAAAAATTTGTCAAGATGTGATGTTAAAACTATGTTTATTTTGATTTTTGAAATGTATTTTTGTTTGTGTGTTTGTTTGTCTTTTTTTGCTTTCCTTGTTTTGTTGACCAATAAAAATTACTTTAAAATTTGGAAGTTTGTTTTTTGTGACTTTTTCATGCTATATTTTGACAGCTGCAGCTGAAATAGGTTTGGGCCTAACAAATTATGTGTGATTTTTGTCTAAGCTTCTTTCCTGGTGTGTAGGCATAAAATGTTTGCCATGTTTAATCTCGAGGAAATTAAAGACAAACTGGTAAGTATTTTCTTTTTTCTGCAGTGGTCCTCAGCCCTCAAGTACCCCCGACAGGACATGTTTTGTGGATTTCTCTTATCAAGAATTGCTGTCCAGACTGTCTTTTAAAGCACATGTGCAAGATGAAGTAAAACCTGCAAACATGGCCTGTGGGGGGGGGGGGGTTTGCTATTGATGGACAGGCTTGACGTGCTGATTTACAGCACTGTGCTTAAATCTAGCGCAAGGCAATCCTATTCTAATTGAGGGAAGCCAAGTGAGTGTTAGAACCCCTGCTTTGTGTTTTTTTTTGGGTTGAGCTTTGTGTCCCTTTTCTTAAAATTGGCTTCACTTCCTGTCACACAGCTGAACAGGAAGTGAGGTTAAAACCCTACCAGTGTCTTTTCTTGGGGACACAGGTCAATCTAACTAGTGTCCCCATTAAGCAAAATGCACTCCAGCACTGCTGTGTACACCCCAAATCATGGGTCTTCAAACTACGGCCCTCCAGTTGTTCAGGAACTACAATTCCCATCATGCCTAGTCATGTCTGTGAATGTCAGTGCAATACAAGGCCTCATGGGATGTGTAGTTCTACAACAGCTGGAGGGCCGTAGTTTGAGGATCCCTGCCCCAAATGATTATTTAGTTTGGGGTTTAGTAAAGGCAAAGCCACTCTGCAGTACAAGCATAGTTGCTGAAAATCAGAGAGGAAGCACTGATGGTTTTAACATCCAATCCTGTAGAAGCAAAGTTGTTTTGTTTTCTTCCTTGCTTTGCACTTGTAGTGCAAAGTGGATTTGCCTTTAGTAAATGGACCCCAAAGTCCAAGATCCCTAATAATTTGAGGTGTACACAGCAAAATGCTAGAGTGCAATTTACATAATGGGAAACTATTTAGATTGATCTCTGTGTCCCCAAGAAAAGATATTAGTAAGGTTTTACCCTCACTTCCTGTTTGGCTATGTGACAGGAAGTGAATGAATTAGAAAGGGTGAAGACACCTCACAAATGTTGTCACTATCAGGGGTGCAGACATCCCCAAAAAAATGAGCAGATAATACTTATTTGCAAATTAATAATTTTTTAGTTAACATTGGGTGGGGTGCTCTAACACACACATTCATATATATTAGCCACGCTGTATCCTGGCCTATTGGCATGGTTATATTTAGGCCTCTCAATAAAACTATATGAAATTTGTGCTTAAACTAGAACCAGGGGCGGACTGACAACTCATGGGGCCCCCGGGCAATAGAAGATTATGGGGCCCCTCTGGCTTACAGATGGCCACCACGCCAGGAGGCAGTGCAGAGGCAGGGCAGCTAAAATCTTGGGATATTCACATTAAAAGCATGTCAGTTTCGGACATATCAGGGACAGATCTAAAAAAAACACAGATTTTTACATAGTGTCCCTGGTTTTACTGAGCCTGGCAACCCTGATGGGGGCCCCCTAGTGGCATGTGGCCCTCGGGCAGTGCCCGAGTGACTCAATGGTCAGTCCGCCCCTGACTAGAACTATAATCAACACTTTTTATTTTCTTTAATTTTGGATAGAGTGAGGGAGGGTTATAGGCCCTGTCAGTTTATTTTGTATTATCTGTGTCCAATTGGGGAGATTTGCCTTCACTTCCTGCCCCATAGCCAAACAGGAAGTGAGAGAAAAACTATGCAAATTAAGTCCAGTAACCCCCCCCCCCCCCCAGAACTAGTGTGTGTGTGTGCCCTGAAAATTCCTGGGCGGGTGATACAAAAACAGGGTGTGGCTTTGACAGGGCTTTGACAGGAAGGGGTGGGTCATTTTTCTATTAGGAGGTGCAGAAATGTAGTCAGGCCTAGGGAAGCACAAAACCTAAATATACTACTGCATATTAGGGCTTATTTAGACCGGATCCGATGTACAGCATGTTTTTATATTGTGGGAGGAAACCCACACAGGCACAGGGAGAACATGCAAACTCCATGCAGATGCTGTCACGGGCGGGATTCGAACCAACGACTCTTTTTCTGCTAGGTCAAAGTGCTATACACTACACCACTGTGCTGAACGAACATGATTGCAGCTGAAAGCATGAGATCTTTTTTTTTTTCCAATACCGTGCTTTCCAGCCTTATTGACCCCGCCTCTCTCCATAAAGAGGACCTGTCACACACTAGTCCTATTACAAGGGATGTTTACATTCCTTGTAATAGGAAGAAAAGTGATCCGAAATCAAAAAAAGTGACAAAAAAGTGAAAGAAGAAAAATATGAGCTAAAAAACACAAAAAAATAAACGGCCCTGTCCCTAGAGGCTCGCACTCAGAAGCGAATATGCATGTAAGTCCCCACATATGTAAACACCATTCAAACCACACATGTGAGGTATTGACGCATGCGTTAGAGCGAGAACAATAATTCTAGCCCTAGACCTCCTCTGTAACTCTGAACTGGTCACCTGTAAAAAAAAAAAAACAAGCATCGCCTATGGATATTTTTATGTCTTGAAGTTTGGCGCCATTCCATGATTGTGTGACAAGTCAGTATCTATTTACTCGGTGTAACATCATCTTTCACATTATCCATAAAAATTGGGCTAACTTTACTGTTTGGTTATTTTTAAATTCATGGACAATGGTGTTTTTTTTTGGGCAAAAAAAAAAAGGCGTTAGAATAATTATTGCGCAAATGCCGTTGGAAATCAAATAAAAAATGTCCGCCACTTTATTCCCTAGGGTGTGTGCTAAAAATATCTATAATGTTTGGGGGTCCTGAGTAATTTCCCAGGAACAAAATATAATTTTTACATGAAGGAGAGAAGTGCCAGAATAGGCGCGGTATGGAAGTGGTTAAAGTGAAATAATAAAAGTGAAATATTCCTTTAAATTTCATACAGGGGGAGGGGGTACACGCATGTTTCCCGTGCGTAGAACTGTCCCTGTACAAGATGTCATTTCTGAAGTGAAAAAAAAGTAAGTTTAAAGTACTCATGGCTATAAAGAATACAGTCATTGCTCATTAAAACTGAAAAAAAAAAATGGGTCCCCCCAAATTAAATTACCAGGCCCTTCAGGTCTGGAATGGATATTAAGGGGAACCCCGCTGTAAAAACCCCCCAAAAAATGGCATGGGGTCCCCCCAAATATCCATACCAGGCCATTTTTTTTTTTTTTTTATGAATTAATCCTGTCAGAATTGTCAGAGCCGACAATTCATTATAGCCGCGTGTGAATTTTAAATGGCTTTTTTTCCTTCTGAATTTCACTTTGTGCAGGGGCAGTTCTAAGTGCGGGAAAAATGCGCTATTTCACATGCTGACATTACACCCCCCCCCTAGGTACGAAATTTAAAGGAATATTTCACTTTTATTGTTTCACTTTAAGAATTATTAATTTCACTGCTCCGAAAAAACGGCCGTTTAAAAAAAAAAACATTGATACATGTCCCCTGGGGCAGGACTGAGGTCCCCAAACACTTTTTAGGACAAAACTTGCAGATTAGCCTTTAATAATAACACTTTTGATTTCTCCCATAGACTACTATAGGGAGATTGGCGCGGCTTTACATATTACTTTCAATGCGCCGGCTGCTACGCTGGTTCATGCGCCTAATTAAGGCTTCCCCCGGAGTACTAATTAACCAGCGCAGCGCACAGAGCATAGTAAATCAGCCCCATTGTAACACTGTCAGATCTAGCCCTATCTATGCGTAACTGATTCTATGAATCAGGCGCATAGATAGGACCAGTTTACGTCAGAGATACGATGGTGTATCTGTAGATACACCGTCGTATCTCTTTGTGAATCTGGCCCATAGAATCAGTTACGCATAGATATGCCTAAGATCCGACAGGTGTAACTGTGTTACACTGTCGGATCTTAACTGCAAATTTAAAATGGCCGCTGGGGGCGTTCTCGCTGAATTACGGCGACCATATGTAAATCAGCGAGATACGCCAATTCACGAACGCACGCAGGCCCAACGCAGTCACTTTACGTCGTTTATGTAAGCGTTTTCCCGGCGTATACTTACCCCTGCTTCTATGAGGCGCAGCCAATGTTAAGTATGGCCGTCGTTCCCGCGTCAATTTTTTTTTTTACGTCGTTTGCGTATGTCGATTCACAAAACCGCTCGTCGCAAGTTACGCTCACGCCGAAACCAATGACGTCCTAGCGACGTCATTGGGAGCAATGCACGCCGGGAAAATTCGCGGACGGCGCATGCGCAGTTAAATTGGTTCGGGGATGCGCCTGATTTAAATGCTACACTCCCCCTAGCCGCGGAATTTGAATTCCGCTGGGGGATTTAAGATACGCCGCCGCAAGTTTGGAGGTAAGTGTTTAGTGAATTACCCACTTGCCACTAAAACTTGCAGCGGCGGATCTTAAATCAGATAGATTACGCGGATCTAAAGATCCGCTGATCTATCTGAATCTGGCCCAAAGAGATCAAATACAACCTCCTTTATCCACTTGTCCACCGGGCCTATTTTGGCACCTCTCTCCTTCATGTAAAAATCACAATTTTTTTGCTAGAAAATTAATCAGAACCCCCAAACATTATGGGCTAGATTCAGCAACATCATACGGCGGCGTATCTCCAGATACGGCGCCGTAATTTTTAAATCTGCGCCGTCGTATCTTTACTCCGATTCTCAAAGGCAGATACGTTGAAAAAATAGGCTTCCTCCGCCAACGTAACTTGAATACGCCGGCGTATAATTGTGTGCATATTTACGCTGGCCGCTAGGTGGCGCTTCCGTCGTTTTCGGCATAGAATATGCTAATGACCTAGATACACCGATTCTCAAACGTACGTGTGGCCGGCGGAATTTTTTTAAGTCGTTTGCGTAAGGCTTTTCCGGTGTAACATTGCTCCTGCTTCTATGAGGCGTACTCAATGTTAAGTATGGACGTCGTTCCCGCGTCGAATTTTGATTTTTTTACATCGTTTGCGTAAGTCGTTCGTGAAAAGGGCTGGACGTAATTTACGTTCACGTCAAAACCAATATGTCCTTGCGGCGTACTTTGGAGCAATGCACACTGGGATATGTACATGGACGGCGCATGCGCCATTCGTAAAAAACATCAGTCACGTCGGGTCACCACCCATTTACATAAAACACGCCCCCTCATACTCATTTGAATTAGGCGCGCTTACGCCGGCCCCATTTACGCTACACCGCCGTAACAATGCGCCCGGCTACCTGAATCTAGCCCAATTTTTTTTTTTTTTTAGCAGACACCCTAGGGAATAAAATGGCGGTCATTGCAACTTTTTTCTCGCACGGTATTTGCGCAATCATTTTTCAAACGCCTTTTTTAAAAAACAAAAACTGTTCCATGAATAAAAAAATAACAAAACGGGGGTGCATGCGCGAGGCTCACGATGGAGGACGTGTCCCGTTAGAGCTCCGCACTCTCCGCCACATTGCCGGGACCTAACTAGCCGTCTGGACCACCCTACAATCCCGCATTTCCGAGCAATCCCCTCCGGAATACCCACCGCTCCTCCCGTGATGGTTTTAACCGGCCATCGCGGTAAAACGAAGCCAAAACCCATAAAAGAGGCGCTAGCCAGAGCCTCCTCCAAAATGGCGGCGAAGGCCTTAGTCAGACTGCAGGCCGCTCCCCCGGACGAATCTGCACAGGCTGACAGTGGGGAAGATGACTGCTCCGACTCTCACTCTGGCAGCCCCCCCAACCCTCCGGCATCAGGTATGTCACAGACAGACTTTCTCAAGCACATGGAGTCCATGCTGCAAAAAGCCCTTAAAGTAACATCAGACCAAATCACAAATAGACTGTCCCGTGAAATCAGGGAGCTGGGCCAGAGAACATCTGACCTGGAAACTAGGGTGGACGACCTGGAACTCACCCTCCAAGAACAGGCCCAGGAGCAGGCAGCCTTGCGTGATGAGAACGCCACCCTCCTCTCACGCCTGGAGGACGCGGAAAATCGCCCCTGCAGGTCAAATTTACGCATCCGTGGCATACCTGAGTCCGTCGACGATTTACAATCCTTCTCAACAGCCCTATTCCAAGAACTCTCAGCTTCCTCCATACCGATTGAGCGGCTAGAATTCGACCGAATCCACAGGGCACTCACCCGACGTCAGCAGGACGGTCCCCCTCGGGACATTATCGTTAAATTGCACTTTTTCCGTACAAAAGAGCAGCTGCTGGCTGCGGCCCGCAACAAGGACGCCCTCCTGTTCCAGGGCCATGCTTACCAGCTCTTTTCTGACCTAGCCCCCCTCACCATTGCCAAGCGCCGCGCCATGAAACCACAACTACAGGTGCTTCTGCAACATCATTTGAAGTATACCTGGCGCTTTCCTTTTGCTTTGCAGTTTACACATCAAGGTCAGCAACACACATGTACATCGCCGGATTCTCTCCAGCGTCTCTTAGAAACCCTGCGTCTGGTCGTCCCTGCACAATCTTCAGAGACTAATTTGCCCCGCACTCCAGCCCAGGATGCTGCCCATCCATATGGATCAACCCCACAAAGGCCCCACCCGGGTCCATCCTCTGTTCGGAAGGGAACCCCTGCTCACACTCCAAAATCCGGTCTCCCTGACCGCCGACTATACTCGCCTCATTGAGCCTGTTTGCCTGACTCTTTTCTTACAGGTTTTTTCTTTACAGTACTCCCCTGACGTCGAAGTTAGCCTCTTCTCCTGAGTTGAGATGATCGAATCGCATGGATCTTCCATTACACTCCAACTTGCCTATGGACGATTCGTCACCTGAGGCACACAGGGACTACTGGCTTTGGTTTTCTCTCCCTTTGAAGAAGGGATTGCTGTAACCTACCTCCAACCTGGAGGTTGCTAAGGTCCAGATTTACACTTTTCCTAAAAGTTCTTTTTTTTTTAATTATTATTTTATTTATGTTTAAATTGTGTTTTATTTAATGTTGACGTTCCAGACAGTCTGACTGGATTTTTTCTCTCCTTATCTTAAGATTCGCCCATTACGGGTGATTATCTAAGAGATGCTGGGTTGATCTCCGCCTGTATTCTACGGCGTGCTGGCTGACATTGACCCTTGAGTGTTATTTGAAATGTGCAAAGCCTCTTGTTGTAGCCGTAACTGTATGAATGGGATACTACTACCCCATCATCACTAGGTAGTTTATAGTTCCTCTTTGTCCTACAGAAACCCCCCCCCTGATCCCTCCCCTCCCCCTCCCCCCTGATCCCTCCTCCCTGATCCTCCCCCCCCATTCTTCCCCTTCCACCCCGCCCCCCCCCCTTACTGCTCCCCACCCCCCCAACTTCCCTCCTCTCTTTCCCCCTCTCCACCTTCTTACCTTTTTCACCCCCTCCCCACTCTTCCTGCCCCTCCCCATATCTTTATTTTCCCGTCCTGATATTCCCACCCATCTCCAATCCCTCCTTATACCCCCTCCCCCCACTTCATTTTTTTTTCTTTTTTTTTTCTTTCTCGTTTTTTTTCCCCCCCTCCCCTTTCCCCTCCCCCCCGAGATTTTACCCTTTTAGATTGTTTTCCTGATCTCATAGGGGTCTCCCCTCTCTAGACTTCTTATATGGCTTTGCACAAGCTGGGCTGCGGTTGTCAGCCCAGCTGATTTTGTTGTTATCAGCACTATTATTTTAGCACTGTTTGTAGATATGTGCTAATAAGCACAAGTCTCTATCCACCTAACTGTCTATTTTATGTCGTTTTATATAATATATTATGTTTCTCCCGCTTGTGGCGGAGAGTCATCACTGCTCCCCTTTTCCTACGGTCCACCCACCCACGGGCTAGCCGGCTGGCCCCTGTGTTGGTGCACTATTTAGTCGGGCGATAGAGTTACACTCTTCCCCTTCTCTTTGTCCATTTGCTTGCCCTACATGATTGCTCTTATTTTCTTTTTCCTCTTCGCTTTTTTTTCCCTTTCTCTTTTTCTCCCCTATTTCTCAGGTCGGCTGAGCTGCGTGACCCCGATGTTCTCATTTTGCTATCCTACTCCTGATCCTAGATGGCCCCCTTGACTGTGCTCTTGTTGAACGTTAAAGGTCTCAATTCACCGCATAAGAGAGTCAAGGCCTTCCAAACTTTTGCTACTTTGAAGGCAGGTATTGTAGCTCTCCAAGAAACCCACTTTTCAGCTCGCACCACCCCTAAATTTTTTAGTTCACGGTACCCACAAGTGTATACTGCCTCGGCCTCCACAAAACATTGTGGTGTCCTGATTGCACTGCACCACACCCTTCCCTTCACAGTACAGTCGGAGATTAGGGATCCGGAAGGCCGATACATTATACTAGTAGGACTACTCCAGGATGTTGAAACTAATGAAAACTAATGAAAATGAAGCCCACCTATACAATCAATCATATTGTTTTGATATTCAAATTGCTTTAGCGGACTATTTGAAACACAACGCCATCCCTGATATCTCCCCTGTCCTCCTCTGGGAAGCCCATAAACCAGTTATCCGGGGCAAATGTATCTCAGTATCCACTCATTTGAACCGAGATAAAAAAATTAGGCTAGCTGAGCTGGAATCTGAATTCCATCTCTGCTCTCTTCAATTTCAATCCTCCCCCACCGAAGCCCATAGAATTATGATGGAAAAATCTAAGACTGAATTGGATTTAGCCCTGGCCGATTCGGCCGACAAGGCCATCCGTAGATCATCTCACACCATCTATAATAAGGCCAACAAACCAGATTCCTTTTTGGCCCTTCGTCTCCGTCACCCTGAGAGGAACCATGTTCCGATAAGGTTACGGATAGACAAACACACCTACACCAGTAATCCTATAAAAGTCCTAGCTGAGTTTCGACGGAGACTACATGACCTTTACAATACCCAATCTGCTTTCTCCCCCTCCATTGCAGATTCGTTATTTCAGGACATCCCCTTACCCACTTTGTCAGATTTGAATCGTGAGTGCCTCGAGAGACCCGTCACAGTGGATGAGGTCTTAGCTGCTATCAAAACTCTTAAATCTCACAAACGACCTGGCCCTGATGGGCTCTCGGGCACTTACTTTAAGAAATTTGCTGGTACCCTTGCCCCTCTCCTTGCTAACTCCTTCAATGCTTTACTCCGACAACACTCTTTTGGAAGGGACACGTTGACAGCCATCATAGCCATGATCCCTAAACCCAACGTAGATAACTCCCTCTGGTCGAACTTTCGGCCTATCTCACTCTTAAATCTTGACATTAAATTACTAGCAAAAGTTATGGCCCTGCGTCTTAATCCCATTATTGGGAGACTGATTCACAAAGATCAGGTGGGCTTCATACCACGCCGGCAGGCTAGTGACAACATAAGACCAGTTGTTCTCCTACAACACCTTGCCAGAACACGCAAGATCCCTATGCATTTACTGTCCCTTGACATCAGGAAGGCCTTCGATACGTTCTCCTGGCCCTATCTAAACTATATCATGGCCCGTTGGGGCTTTGGTCCACACTTTTTGCAATGGGTGAATTCCCTTTATAACCAACCCCAGGCCTACGTTAAATATTCGGGTTTCCGTTCAGAGAGCTTTCCGATAGGGAGGGGTACTAGACAAGGGTGTCCCCTATCCCCTTTGATATTCGCTCTGGCTATAGAACCTTTGGCAGCCTTGATTAGAGCTAGCCCTGATGTCAAGGGATTGGAGGTGGCCTCTACCTCACACAAAATCTGTCTATTTGCAGATGATGCACTTTTATTTGTCACCTCTCCCCGTACATCTCTCCCGAACCTCGTAAGAATTTTGGAACAGTTTGCCAATGTCTCTGGCCTAGAGGTGAACAAATCTAAATCCAAGGCTCTCAATGTTTCTCTTCCCCCCTCAGAAGTCACCCATCTGCAAGAGTATTTCCCCTTCGCTTGGTCTACCACTTCCCTTCCATATTTAGGTATTAAATTAACTTCAGATTTATCCTCCCTCTACAGAACTAACTACCTTCCTATGCTGTCACACTTAACCGCTTTAATGGACTCCTGGAAACTGCTTTGTGTTTCCTGGTTGGGACGAGTGGCAGCCGTAAAGATGTCTTTACTCCCGAAGCTGTTGTATTTATATATCATTCAATCTAGAGTTTTTAAATATGTTTGGGGCCCCATAAAACCACGAGTTTCTAGATCTATACTCCTGCGAAATAAACTTAGTGGAGGCCTGGGTGTCCCTAATTTTGCCCGTTATTATCAGGCTGCACAACTTGCCCAAATTACGTTATTTCACGCCACGTCGGAAACGCCTATATGGGTTAGTTTAGAGGCCGTTGATATTTATCCCTTGCTAATCTCTAATCTCCTATGGTTACCCCCGCTGATTCGTAGTCCAATTCTCAATCCGATAACACGCCACTCACTTAAGCTTTGGGATAGTTTACATGGCCGTTTTCGACTGTTGTCCGCCCATGCCCCGTTACTATCCTTTTTTGGCCACCCGCAGTTCTATCCCGCATACACAGAACCTGACTCTTTTCGTCTATGGCTCCGGGCAGGGCTACACAATATAGGGGACCTTGTTACTGACACGTCCCTCAAATCCTTTCCAGACTTACAAGCTCAGGCTAAACTTCCCCCTAGGGAATGTTTCCACTACCTACAAATAACTCATTTTGTTCGATCAATTATAGGGGACTGTTCCTCCCTGGATAGTATGTCCGTCTTTGAAAACATATGTCAATCGGATCCCCACGCCCCTGGTATCATCTCCCGCCTTTATAGTCATTTTACTTCTGACTCCACTGACCCTCCCCTCTACGCTGCACAGTGGTCCAAAGATCTCCAGATAACATTGGATAGGGAGGATTGGATTGGTATTTGAAAAAGAAGAAAGGGACAAGATGCGCCAATCTGAGTGCAGTGAGCCCAAATTTAATTGATGAAACAAATAATATACATATAAAATGCCTACTCACAGACGAAGGTAGATGGTAGGCAAAAGATCAGGATGGGGGGTGCAGATGATCAATGATGAGATGCATAGCCTGGAGTCATACGGTGGTCTCGACTTGCGGGCATTCAAAATACAAGCTGCAGCAAGCTGATGTTGATCGGTGTCCGGGGACAGGAACACCGAAGAGCCACAGAGGATGCGGCGTGCGCTTTACCGTGGAGCGCAGCGTCCCGTCGTCGCACCGAAAGTGACGTGGAGGTCCGGGCCAGCCAATGGGATTACGCGTTTCACAGCGTCAGAACACCTGCATTTACGTATTCTTTTCAGAGCATTGCTTCTGCTTCAGGTGCTGCCGCTAAGTGTCCTCCACAGCCATTTATACCACAGTTTTTAATCCAGGACTCTCATGGACATTATTAGTATTATTGGACTTCCTTATTAGACTTTCATATACCTCAGTTTATTTTGTTTGCTCTATTGGATCGTGCGCCACATGTCCTTTCTTTTGCATATTGGATTGGTATTTGGAATCGCACAAAATCCTCATCCCAAAACATTATAGCCCTTGAGGCCAATTATAAGGTCCTGATGCGGTGGTATCTAGTCCCCGCTAGGATTTCTAAATTTCTACCTTCCTACCCAGCGGGATGTTTCCGTGGATGTGGAGAGAGGGGTACACATGAGCATATCTGGTGGTCTTGTCCGATAGTGATACCCCAGAAGGGTAGCAATATTTCAAATAGCCTCCACCCAATAAAAGAAATAATTTCGCCTGACCCATCCCTAGCCCTTTTGAATCATATACAATCAGATTTTACCAGAGCCCAGGTTAGACTCTTGCTTCAACTGACTACTGCTGCCAAACAAACTATTGCTAGGGCTTGGAAGACCCCAACTATACATATTGCAGAAGTTAAGAATAGGGTGACTCAAGCGATGATCCATAGTAAGATTGAGGCCAAGATTCTCGATCGAATGGCTCAACACGACAAAACCTGGACCCCCTGGGTGGAACATTTTCTACCCCCGGGATTTGATTTAACTCTGCTGGTATCTTAAGACGTGATGTGTGCTTTGACCACACTGCATCCGAGCCCATTGGGGTTTACGCGACTCGGCCGACACCCTCCCTACCCCTTCTACCTTCTCCAGGCCGCTCTGGCCTTCTCTTCCCCTTCTATTCCCCTCGTCTTTTCTTTTCTAATCCTTTTCTCTCTTTTCCTTCTCTGCTCTTAATTGAAATGTTCTCGTTTGTGTTTACTGGGCAAGGCTACTAGCTATTGCCTAGTGTTACATCCCGTTATGTCTCGGTGTAATGTACAGAGTACCCCTTTTTCTGGTATATATGCCTTTAATGATACAGGACCTCCCCTATCCTTTCCCCCTCCCCCTACTTATGTTGATATTTCTGTTAATTTTCTCTTGCTAAGGATTGGTTGATCCTTTCATCCTTCCGAGATATATTTGACAATCCTCATTTTGTATTTTGACCCTCCACACCTTATATATTCTGTAATCGTCTTTAAATCTTGGCTGAATAAATTATTTTTTGGGGAAAGAAAATTTCTAGAAAAAAGGGGGGTTGCCATCCGGGGCCCCCTTTGAACAAATTATGTGAAGAACTCCTGTTCTCTGAAGGCCTCCATTATTTCTGCAAGTAAAAATTTAGCAAAAAAAAAAAAATGTCAGTCAAGCCTTAGCTTTCTCCCCATATCTAACCCACAAACTCATCCACTGATCATAAAGTCCAAAAATCAAGTTTCGTATCGTCGTACTGCACGATCGTTTTCCCGACGTTTTCTAACGACTGCGAACAACGTTCTCACTCACGCAATATCCCTTTATACACTGTGCATGCAAGAAGCTCCGCACGTATCCCCGCCTATGACGATCGTGCTAGTAATTACCACGCCCCTTTTCGGTCGGTCAATGCACTTCACTGAAGAAGACATATTGGAGGAGACTCAGGAGAGACAGGAAGCTGCAACCTCAAGTACGGAGCGAGGCCAGGCACACACAAGGAGCAGGAGGATGAACAAAGCCACCAACATGACCTTCGATGAGATGGCGGAGATGGTTGCCATTGTTGAAAAGGAGGACTATGATTGTCTAAAAGGGCCTTACAAGAGGCCCAAGAAGGTCAGGCCCAGATAATGGAGAAGGTTCAGATGACTCTCCATGAGAAATTCAAGGTGCAGAGGTCAAGGGAGCAATTAAGGAAGAGGTGGTCAGACTTGAAAAGAAGAGACTCGGAGCAGATGGACAGGATTTGAAGAGTCCTCATAAGACGTAAGTAATTTTCTTGTGTACTCTGAGTATTTGTTTTTATTATTTTTTGGCATGTGCTTTTTCTTTCAGGTTGTGTACATATACAGTTCGAGAATAGATGTCTCAAGGTGAGACCAATTTTTTATTTAATGTAGATGTGTTATTAACTAGATTTAAATAATTCAACTTAGTCTTCAGAATGCCCCGGTGGTGATTCCTCTAAAAGTCTTTTGAATAGTAAACTCCATCTTCCGGTCCCTGATCTGGAAAAATAAGACGCCCAGAATTAAACTGGAGCACCTTCAGAGACCCAAAGACAACGGCGGGCTGGCATTGCCCAACCCATGGTTGTACTATCTAGCGGCGCAGTTACAACACTTGGTGGGGTGCTTCGGGAGTGAGTCGGCTGGCTCCTCCGGGGCACTGATGCTCCACACGGTGGGGGATGGGCCCATCCCCATGGCACTTGAAGCCTTGGCTTTCGCCAAACCCAATAAGAAGTACCCTACATCAGGGTTTGACAAATTTGCTTGGAATCCAAGAGCCAGCTAAAAAAGTTAGGAGCCAGAAAACGCACCCGTCCCGACAAGCTTGAGCGCAGAAGCAAACACATACGTGAGCAGCGCCCGCATATGTAAACGGTGTTCAAGCCACACATGTGAGGTATCGCCGCGATTGGTAGGGCTAGAGCAATAATTCTTGCCCTAGACCTCCTCTGTAACTCAAAACATGCAACCTGTAGATTTTTTTAAACGTCGCCTATGAAGATTTTAAAGGGTAAAAGTTTGTCGGCATTCCACGAGCGGACGCAATTTTGAAGCGTGACATGTTGGGTATGAATTTACTTGGCGTAACATTATCTTTCATAATATTAAAAAAAATTGGGATAACTTTACTGTTGTCTTATTTTTTAATAAAAAAAGTGTAATTTTTTCCCAAAAAAGTGCGCTTGTAAGACCGCTGCGCAAATACAGCGTGACAGAAAGTATTGCAACGATTGCCATTTTATTCTCTAGGGTGTTAGGATAAAAAATATATATAATGTTTGGGGGTTATAATTAGAGGGAAGAAGATTGCAGTGAAAAATGACATTAGAATTGCTGTTTAACTTGTAATGCTTAACTTGTAATATCAACGGCCACCACCAGATGGCGCCAGCTCACACATCTGGTGGTAATAACTTGTAATACCAACGGCTCACCACCAGATGGCACCAGCTCACAAAAAAAATATATATATATTTTTTTTTTGCCCACCTTCCAAGCCAAGTCGCCAGGACACCATTTCTAGTCGCCATGGCGACCTGGCGCCCGGGATTTGTCGAGCCCTGCCCTACGTATAATCTTATACAAAAAGTGTGGAATAAATGCAAATATATTCAGCAAGCTGATAGATATACTGACTACAGCCCCCTATGGCATAATGATACCTACACAGAACTGGCCAAATTACAGATAGGGGCTGGGTGGAAAAGCTATGGGATCACACATATTAAGCATGTATTTAGACATGGGAGGCTCAGGCCGTTCGCAGATTTGCGGGCGGAGTATGGACTCCCATCCTCGATGCTCTTCCAGTATCTGCAGCTCCAACACGCAGTAGGGGCTCAAAGTAGGTCCTCTGAGTGTTATTTGTCGCCAACTCCAGTGTTTGGTCTCCTGGGTGATGCTGTGTCCTCGAAGGGATTTATCTCTCAATGCTACGCCATCCTATTACAATACTTCTTGGGGCAGCATCCAGTCATGGTGAGGGAAAAATGGGAGAGGGACGTGGGACAACTGGATCGAGAACAGTGGGAGGAGATATTTCAGGGGGTGAGCTCCTGCCTATTGAGTGTGGCTCAGCGCCTTACTCAGCTATACATCATTTTCAGGGTGTACTATACGCCTCATAGACTGCAGCTGATGGGGATGCAAACTGATGATACGTGCACTAGATGCAAGCGTGACCATGGGGATCTCATACATCTCCTGTGGAGATGTCCCAAACTGCACAAATACTGGGCTGAGTTAGTGAGCACTGTTAATTCTGTGTTTGGGTTATCCATACCTGTGGAGCCCAGAGTCTGTTTATTGGGTGTGCTGGAGGAGTATGTGGAGGAGGTGTACACAAGGGAGGCTGTGCAAAGGGCATTGTTCCAGGCCAGGAAGTTGATTATGCCCCACTGGAAATCTGATAATCCTCCGACTTCAAGGGAATGGACTGCTAGGATAGGTGAAATGTTACGTATGCAGAAGCTTATTTATCAACACAGGGGGAGCAACCGAAAGCATGAGAACCTTTGGGCTCCGTGGCTGTATACACCCGGGCTTTCACCGGTGCATCTGGTCATGGACAGATTGTTGGGATTAAATGCGGGATGAGTGCCATAGTTTGGGGAAATGTGTATTATGGTCGGAGGGAAGATAACCCAGTGATCGCAATGCTGTGCTATGTTTGGTTTCTGAGAGATGTACTCCTGGTTTTGCTGTACAATGTTGGATGTCATAAGTTGTATACCACCTTTTCATCAATAAAAACTTTTTTGTTGGATAAAAAAAAAAAATATAATAATAATTCAACTTAAGTCAATATACAGTAAAAGGAGAGTATGCTCAGCACAGCAGTTGATTACACATATGGACTCAGTAGCACAATGGTTGGCATAGCCAATCCGCCCTATAGGCTCACTATGCAAGCTGCGAAGGGCCCCGCAAAGCTGCGAATGGCCCCCCAAATAACTAGAGGCCCCGCCTGGTAAGAAGTCATTTTCGCCCCCTCACCCCGCTTCTCAACTCGCTGGCTGCATGGGAGAAGAGGCAAGAAGTCAGCACCCCTTGCTTCTCAATTTAATGTAAGATGTCATTTCCGACAGCAGAACACCCCCTCCCCCCACTTCTCAACTTTCTTTAATGTGACATGTCACTGTCGTCAGCGCCCCCCGCTTCTCATTTTTAATGTGCCATGTAATTTTGCTTCGGGCCCCAGGGAGGTCAGGATCGGCACTGAGTGTTGGTCACAAGAACAACCTAGTTAGGGTGTCACACAGAGGTGATCCAGTGTATACTTGTTGTTTTTCCATGTAGGAAACTTGGCCAAAGATAGAGAAATGCAGCAGCTTTGGTAATGGATAAAATCCTGTGTTAAGCTTAGAAGGATTGTAAAAACAGACAATTTTACCACACTTTTTAAAAAGAATGATTGATATTCCTCTTTCAGGCCTCTAATATTTTTGATTCATGTATCCCTTTTTTTACAATCTCATAGGGCGCAATGAAGCTGCAGCAGTGGAGCCGACCAACCCCACACAGAGCCAAGCCCCACCCTCGCCGGATGTGCAGGAAGTGCAAAATGCCACCACATCAGGTCAGTGTCATACAGCAGAGCTTCAGGTAATACATGTAGGCCTGCATAATTGTAATACATGTTTTTTTTTCCAAATTTTAGGAGGTGGCTGAGCTGTTGGAGGCGGATTGGACACCTACAGTGCCCATGTCCTAATTGGGGAGATCATGTCCTGCAGGGAAGAAATAGAGGACACAAACCTCGCCCTAGAGAATATTCTTAACAAATACCGAAAGCTGGAACAAAAAATGAAGAATCTTATTGATGTGCTGGTAAGGGATTTAAAAAAAAGAAAAAATGATGTACAGTAGACAAGTATTTCAAATCTAAAATATATTTCTTGACAAAAAAAAAATGTAAGAATTTATATTAAGATATTTTTGGAAAAAATAAAAATGACACATTTTAAATGTGATACAATAAATATTTTTGGATACTCAACAATGTGTGGCTTCTTATTCAATCAATTCTGCCTAAAAGAACAAATCTAGATTTGTGGTGTTTACATTGACAATGATGAGTATTTAGTACAGGAAAATAAACATGACACTATGATAAAGTAGGAGAAAGCTAGAATGAACTCAAATTAGAAAATAATCAAACAAAGAAAAGTACTAGAACAGGGGCAGAAAATTTGGGCCTTAGGCACTGGTGGCGGTGTCACAACACTGCAACCCCTCACATATACTGTAATTGAAATGCAGCAAAGAGCCACATGCCAAGTATTGCATTAAAAATTGTTATTAGACGCCCCTGTTAAACAGGGGCAGAAACATTGGGCCTTAAGCACAACACAATACAACACTGCAACCCCTTCACAGATACTGTAATTGGAGCGCAGCATAGAGCCACATGCAAAGTATTGCATTAAAATTTTTTATTAGACGCCAATGTTAAACAGGGGCAGAAACATTGGGCCTTAGGCACAACACAACACTGCAGCCCCTTTTACAGATACTGTAATTGGAGCGCAGCAAAGAGCCACATGCAAAGTATTGCATTACAAATTGTTATTAGACGCCCCTGTTAAACAGGGGCAGAAAAATTGGGCCTTAGGCACTGGTGGCGGAGCCCAGAAACAAACATTTTCTTACTAGCTATCAGCAAGATCAGTGAGGAGGAAAAGGATATTCAGTCAGCAGCATAACAGGACAGTCACTCAGCATCAGCATAGGCAGTCTCCAAGGGATCTGTCATTTTAAAAAAAGTATTCAGTTACATCTGCATCAGGTGCTTGGTAGCTGGTGTTGATCCAAGCCTGATTCATTTTTATGAAGGTCAGTCGATCGACGGAGTCGGTGGAGAGGCGTACACTGTGATCGGTCACAAAGCCTCCAGCAGCACTGAATGTGCGTTCTGAAAGAACGCTGGATGAAGGGCAAGCCAGTAGCTCAATTGCGTACTGTGCAAGCTCTGGCCAGTGATCCATCCTCAAGACCCAGTAAGCCAGAGGATTTTCGGTGGGGAATGTGTCCAAGTCTGATCTTGCCCCTAGGTATTCACGCACCATGTAAACCAAACGCTGGCGATGGTTGCTGGAACCGGTCATACCTTGGGGCTGCGGACTAAAAAATTGTCTGAACACAACGGTCAGACGGCCACCTCCTCCACCTCTCCTTCTGTGACTCACCGAAGTCTCAGCAACACGTTGTCCAGGACCAGGATTTGGTAATCCCCCAGGTTCTGGGAACGCGTTGCACAGACCCTTCTGCAAGGCCTCCCGAAGATGTTTCATCTTCTGCTCCCTCTGCGACGGCAAGATAAGCTCCGCAACCTTACTCTTGTAATGTGAATCAAGGAGAGTTGCCAGCCAGTAATGATCCCTCTCCTTGATACCACGAACACAAGGATCCTTACGCAGGCTTTGCAGGATCAGGGAGGCCATGCAGCGTAGGTTTGCTGAGGCATTCGGGGCACAGTCCTCTGGGTCACTGAGGATGACAGGATCCGCAGCCACCTCATCCCAGCCATGTAAAAGTCCACGGGTTCCTTGGGACTCTAAGTGATCCCTTGAAGACTGCTGCTGCTGAGTGCTAGGCTCCGCCTCCATGCTGCTGATACAATCCTCCTCCTCCTCCACCTCGTCCTCCTCGTCCTCTTCCTGTGTGCTAGGCGGGCATGCAGGACCACTGTCTGGATAAAGGGGGCCTTGAGAGGTAAGGAAGTCCTCTTCCTCCCTCTGTTCTGCATCAAGGGCCCTGTCCATTATTCCATGTAGCGTGTGCTCCAACAGGTGAATAAGAGGGACAGTCTCACTGATGCATACACTGTCACTGCTCACCATCCTCGTGGCCTCCTCAAATGGTGACAGGACAGTGCATGCATCCCTGATCAAGGCCCACTGGCGTGGGGAAAAAACCCAAGATCCCTTGACCCAGTTCTGCTGCCATATTGGCACAGGTACTCATTGATGGCCCTCTGCTGCGTGTGCAGCCGCTGCAGCATGGTCAATGTAGAGTTCCATCTGGTGGGCATGTCACAGATTAGGCGGTTCTTGGGCAGGTTGTATTCCCTTTGGAGGTCTGTCAGCCGAGCAGTGGCATTGTATGACCTTCGGAAATGAACACAGACTTTCCTGGCCTGCTTCAGGACATCCTGTAAGCCCGGGTACCTGCCCAAGAACCGCTGCACCACCAAATTCAGAACATGAGCAAAACAGGGCACATGGGTCAGTTTTCCCTGTCGCAGGGCAGAGAGGAGGTTGGTGCCATTGTCGCTAACCACCATTCCTGGCTTAAACTGGCGTGGCGTCAACCACCTCTGAGCCTGCCCCTGTAGAGCTGACAGAACCTCTGCCCCAGTGTGGCTCCTGTCTCCCAAGCACACCAGCTCTAGGACCGCATGGCATCTCTTTGCCTGCATTCCTGCGTAGCCCCTCGTATGCCTACTGAGCACGGCTGGTTCAGAGGCAACCTCAGCACAGGAAGAGGCCACAGAGGAAGAAGAAGAGGAGGGGGTGGAGGAGAGAGGTGTGTCACAACCAGTAGTAGTGTTTTGGAGGCATGGTGGCGGAACATCCTCCAACACTACTGTACCTTGCCCTGCGTCCTTCCCAGCTGCCAGCCGGGTCACCCAATGCACCGTGAAATAGAGGTAACGTCCCTGTCCATGCCTGCTGGACCATGAGTCAGCGGTAAGATGCACCTTACCACTGACCGCCCTGTCCAGCGGGGCATGGATATTGCCTTCCACATGCCGGTAGAGAGCGAGAATCGCCTTCCGTGAGAAAAAGTAGCATTTGGGTACTTGCCACTGAGGTACCGCACATTCCACAAACTCACGGAAGGGGGCAGAATCTATCCAACTGAAAAGGTAGCAGTTGAAGTGCTAGCAATTTCGCTAAGCTAGCATTCAACCGCTGGGCATGTGGATGGCTGGGAGCGTACTTCTTTCGGCACTGCAGCAGCTGGGGCAGGGAAATTTGTCTGCTACCATCAGTAGATTTCCCGCATGTACTACTAGGTTGTGACACACCTATTTCTACACCTTCAGTCCTATCAGTGCAGGCTTCAGAGAGGACTGAGGGTCTAGTGGGGTTGAAGCTCCCAGCTGTTGAGGGGCAAGGGGAGGTCCACTTTGTTCTTTGGTGTGGGTCTTTCAGGTATGCTTGCCAACGAACTGCATGGCAGGTCGACATATGTCTGGTCAAGCATGTGGTGCCCAAGCGGGTGATGTTTTGGCCACACGAGATACGCTTGAGACATATGTTGAAAATAGCAACGGTGCGATCTGATGCACATGTCTCAAAAAAGGCCCACACCAAAGAACTTTTGCAGTACCGTTGAGACACAGCAGCGCCCTGCACAGGCGTTGCTCCGCAATGTAATTCAGTTGGTGTGCTGCCCTTAAGCTGTCCCCTGGAGGGCATCCTGCCTCTTTGGAGATGTGCCTGTGCCTCTTCCTCCTCCTCCTCCTCCTCCTCCTCTCTCCTATCAGGCACCTACGTAGAGTCAGTGACCTCATCATCCCCTCCCTCCTCATCACTGTCAAAAACCTGGCAGTATTCTGCAGCTGGGGGAACATGACTGCCAGATTGCTGTCCCTCTCGGGCACCCGCTCTCTCTGGGCTCACATCAATGCCTTCCTCTATCTGTGTTCCATCATCGGAGCCTTCAGAACGCTGCGCATCTTAATGTAGCATGTACCCAACACTGTGTTGAAACAATTCAGGGGACTCCTCAGGAGGACATGGTGGGACTAGGGAAGGATTGTGTGATGCCATTGTGCAGAGGGAAGAGGACGCCTTGGCAGCTGCTTTGCCAGACAAACTAAGCTCAGCCTGGGTGAGAGAGGATGAGGAGGATGAGGACGGCTTGGTCATCCACTCTACTAATTTCTCTGCATGTTGAGGCTCAACACGGCCATCTCCTGAAAAAAAGGACGAGCGTGTCAGACGACCACGTCCTGAAGAGGATGCACCGCGTTCACCACCAGCCTCTAGATGCAGAGCCTGCTTGCCCTCGTGACTCTCTGCCTTTCTTTGTTGTCCTTCCAGACATTTTAATAGCCTGCACAGGACAAAATAAACAGCACCTGTCCAGTAAGAGCGACTGCGTTTATGGGCAAAAACACAGAAAATGTGCACTAACAGGAACTGCGTTTATGGGCAAAAACACAGCAAACGTGCAGTAAGATCGACTGCGTTTATGGGCAAAAACACAGCAAACGTGCACTAACAGCAACTGCGTTTATGGGCAAAAACACAGCAAACGTGCAGTAAGATCGACTGCGTTTATGGGCAAAAACACAGCAAACGTGCACTAACAGGAACTGCGTTTATGGGCAAAAACACAGCAATCGTACAGTAAGATTGACTGCGTTTATAGGCAAAAACACAGCAAACGTCCAGTAAGATTGACTGTGTTTATGGGCAAAAACACAGCAAACATGCAGTAAGATCGACTGCATTTATGGGAAAAAACACACCAAACGTGCAGTAAGATCGACTGCGTTTATGGGCAAAAACACAACAAACGTGCACTAACAGGAACTGTGTTTATGGGAAAAAACACAGCAAACGTGCACTAACAGGAACTGCGTTTATGGGCAAAAACACAGCAAACGTGCAGTAAAATCGACTGCGTTTATGGGCAAAAACACATCAAACGTGCACTAACAGGAACTGCGTTTATGGGCAAAAACACAGCAAACATGCAGTAAGATCGACTGCGTTTATGGGAAAAAACACAGCAAACATGCAGTAAGATCGACTGCGTTTATGGGCAAAAACACAGCAAACGTGCAGTAAGATCGACTGTGTTTATGGGCAAAAACACACCAAACGTGCAGTAAGATCGACTGCGTTTATGGGCAGTAAGATAGACTGCGTTCATGGGCAAAAACACAGCAAACGTGCACTAACAGCAACTGTGTTTATGGGCAAAAACACAGCAAACGTGCAGTAAGATCGACTGCATTTATGGGCAAAAACACAGCAAACGTGCACTAACAGGAACTGCGTTTATGGGCAAAAACATGGCAAACGTGCACCAACAGCAACTGTGTTTATGGGCAAAAACACAGCAAATGTGCAGTAAGATCGACTGCGTTTATGGGTAAAAAACACATTAAACGTGCAGTAAGATCGACTGCGTTTATGGGCAAAAACACAGCAAACGTGCAGTAAGATCGACTGCGTTTATGGGCAAAAACACAGCAAACGTGCAGTAAGATCGACTGCGTTTATGGGCAAAAACACACCAAACGTGCAGTAAGATCGACTGCGTTTATGGGCAAAAACACACCAAACGTGCAGTAAGATCGACTGCGTTTATGGGCAAAAACAGAGCAAATGTGCAGTAAGATCGACTGCGTTCATGGGCAAAAACACAGCAAACGTGCACTAACAGCAACTGCGTTAGAAGCTGCCCTTAAGCTGTCCCCTGGAGGGCATCCTGCCTCTTTGGAGATGTGCCTGTGCCTCTTCCTCCTCCTCCTCCTCCTCCTCCTCTCTCCTATCAGGCACCTACGTAGAGTCAGTGACCTCATCATCCCCTCCCTCCTCATCACTGTCAAAAACCTGGCAGTATTCTGCAGCTGGGGGAACATGACTGCCAGATTGCTGTCCCTCTCGGGCACCCGCTCTCTCTGGGCTCACATCAATGCCTTCCTCTATCTGTGTTCCATCATCGGAGCCTTCAGAACGCTGCGCATCTTAATGTAGCATGTACCCAACACTGTGTTGAAACAATTCAGGGGACTCCTCAGGAGGACATGGTGGGACTAGGGAAGGATTGTGTGATGCCATTGTGCAGAGGGAAGAGGACGCCTTGGCAGCTGCTTTGCCAGACAAACTAAGCTCAGCCTGGGTGAGAGAGGATGAGGAGGATGAGGACGGCTTGGTCATCCACTCTACTAATTTCTCTGCATGTTGAGGCTCAACACGGCCATCTCCTGAAAAAAAGGACGAGCGTGTCAGACGACCACGTCCTGAAGAGGATGCACCGCGTTCACCACCAGCCTCTAGATGCAGAGCCTGCTTGCCCTCGTGACTCTCTGCCTTTCTTTGTTGTCCTTCCAGACATTTTAATAGCCTGCACAGGACAAAATAAACAGCACCTGTCCAGTAAGAGCGACTGCGTTTATGGGCAAAAACACAGAAAATGTGCACTAACAGGAACTGCGTTTATGGGCAAAAACACAGCAAACGTGCAGTAAGATCGACTGCGTTTATGGGCAAAAACACGGCAAACGTGCACTAACAGCAACTGCGTTTATGGGCAAAAACACAGCAAACGTGCAGTAAGATCGACTGCGTTTATGGGCAAAAACACAGCAAACGTGCACTAACAGGAACTGCGTTTATGGGCAAAAACACAGCAATCGTACAGTAAGATTGACTGCGTTTATAGGCAAAAACACAGCAAACGTCCAGTAAGATTGACTGTGTTTATGGGCAAAAACACAGCAAACATGCAGTAAGATCGACTGCATTTATGGGAAAAAACACACCAAACGTGCAGTAAGATCGACTGCGTTTATGGGCAAAAACACAACAAACGTGCACTAACAGGAACTGTGTTTATGGGAAAAAACACAGCAAACGTGCACTAACAGGAACTGCGTTTATGGGCAAAAACACAGCAAACGTGCAGTAAAATCGACTGCGTTTATGGGCAAAAACACATCAAACGTGCACTAACAGGAACTGCGTTTATGGGCAAAAACACAGCAAACATGCAGTAAGATCGACTGCGTTTATGGGAAAAAACACAGCAAACATGCAGTAAGATCGACTGCGTTTATGGGCAAAAACACAGCAAACGTGCAGTAAGATCGACTGTGTTTATGGGCAAAAACACACCAAACGTGCAGTAAGATCGACTGCGTTTATGGGCAGTAAGATAGACTGCGTTCATGGGCAAAAACACAGCAAACGTGCACTAACAGCAACTGTGTTTATGGGCAAAAACACAGCAAACGTGCAGTAAGATCGACTGCATTTATGGGCAAAAACACAGCAAACGTGCACTAACAGGAACTGCGTTTATGGGCAAAAACATGGCAAACGTGCACCAACAGCAACTGTGTTTATGGGCAAAAACACAGCAAATGTGCAGTAAGATCGACTGCGTTTATGGGTAAAAAACACATTAAACGTGCAGTAAGATCGACTGCGTTTATGGGCAAAAACACAGCAAACGTGCAGTAAGATCGACTGCGTTTATGGGCAAAAACACAGCAAACGTGCAGTAAGATCGACTGCGTTTATGGGCAAAAACACACCAAACGTGCAGTAAGATCGACTGCGTTTATGGGCAAAAACACACCAAACGTGCAGTAAGATCGACTGCGTTTATGGGCAAAAACAGAGCAAATGTGCAGTAAGATCGACTGCGTTCATGGGCAAAAACACAGCAAACGTGCACTAACAGCAACTGCGTTAGAAGCTGCCCTTAAGCTGTCCCCTGGAGGGCATCCTGCCTCTTTGGAGATGTGCCTGTGCCTCTTCCTCCTCCTCCTCCTCCTCCTCCTCTCTCCTATCAGGCACCTACGTAGAGTCAGTGACCTCATCATCCCCTCCCTCCTCATCACTGTCAAAAACCTGGCAGTATTCTGCAGCTGGGGGAACATGACTGCCAGATTGCTGTCCCTCTCGGGCACCCGCTCTCTCTGGGCTCACATCAATGCCTTCCTCTATCTGTGTTCCATCATCGGAGCCTTCAGAACGCTGCGCATCTTAATGTAGCATGTACCCAACACTGTGTTGAAACAATTCAGGGGACTCCTCAGGAGGACATGGTGGGACTAGGGAAGGATTGTGTGATGCCATTGTGCAGAGGGAAGAGGACGCCTTGGCAGCTGCTTTGCCAGACAAACTAAGCTCAGCCTGGGTGAGAGAGGATGAGGAGGATGAGGACGGCTTGGTCATCCACTCTACTAATTTCTCTGCATGTTGAGGCTCAACACGGCCATCTCCTGAAAAAAAGGACGAGCGTGTCAGACGACCACGTCCTGAAGAGGATGCACCGCGTTCACCACCAGCCTCTAGATGCAGAGCCTGCTTGCCCTCGTGACTCTCTGCCTTTCTTTGTTGTCCTTCCAGACATTTTAATAGCCTGCACAGGACAAAATAAACAGCACCTGTCCAGTAAGAGCGACTGCGTTTATGGGCAAAAACACAGAAAATGTGCACTAACAGGAACTGCGTTTATGGGCAAAAACACAGCAAACGTGCAGTAAGATCGACTGCGTTTATGGGCAAAAACACAGCAAACGTGCACTAACAGCAACTGCGTTTATGGGCAAAAACACAGCAAACGTGCAGTAAGATCGACTGCGTTTATGGGCAAAAACACAGCAAACGTGCACTAACAGGAACTGCGTTTATGGGCAAAAACACAGCAATCGTACAGTAAGATTGACTGCGTTTATAGGCAAAAACACAGCAAACGTCCAGTAAGATTGACTGTGTTTATGGGCAAAAACACAGCAAACATGCAGTAAGATCGACTGCATTTATGGGAAAAAACACACCAAACGTGCAGTAAGATCGACTGCGTTTATGGGCAAAAACACAACAAACGTGCACTAACAGGAACTGTGTTTATGGGAAAAAACACAGCAAACGTGCACTAACAGGAACTGCGTTTATGGGCAAAAACACAGCAAACGTGCAGTAAAATCGACTGCGTTTATGGGCAAAAACACATCAAACGTGCACTAACAGGAACTGCGTTTATGGGCAAAAACACAGCAAACATGCAGTAAGATCGACTGCGTTTATGGGAAAAAACACAGCAAACATGCAGTAAGATCGACTGCGTTTATGGGCAAAAACACAGCAAACGTGCAGTAAGATCGACTGTGTTTATGGGCAAAAACACACCAAACGTGCAGTAAGATCGACTGCGTTTATGGGCAGTAAGATAGACTGCGTTCATGGGCAAAAACACAGCAAACGTGCACTAACAGCAACTGTGTTTATGGGCAAAAACACAGCAAACGTGCAGTAAGATCGACTGCATTTATGGGCAAAAACACAGCAAACGTGCACTAACAGGAACTGCGTTTATGGGCAAAAACACAGCAATCGTACAGTAAGATTGACTGCGTTTATAGGCAAAAACACAGCAAACGTCCAGTAAGATTGACTGTGTTTATGGGCAAAAACACAGCAAACATGCAGTAAGATCGACTGCATTTATGGGAAAAAACACACCAAACGTGCAGTAAGATCGACTGCGTTTATGGGCAAAAACACAACAAACGTGCACTAACAGGAACTGTGTTTATGGGAAAAAACACAGCAAACGTGCACTAACAGGAACTGCGTTTATGGGCAAAAACACAGCAAACGTGCAGTAAAATCGACTGCGTTTATGGGCAAAAACACATCAAACGTGCACTAACAGGAACTGCGTTTATGGGCAAAAACACAGCAAACATGCAGTAAGATCGACTGCGTTTATGGGAAAAAACACAGCAAACATGCAGTAAGATCGACTGCGTTTATGGGCAAAAACACAGCAAACGTGCAGTAAGATCGACTGTGTTTATGGGCAAAAACACACCAAACGTGCAGTAAGATCGACTGCGTTTATGGGCAGTAAGATAGACTGCGTTCATGGGCAAAAACACAGCAAACGTGCACTAACAGCAACTGTGTTTATGGGCAAAAACACAGCAAACGTGCAGTAAGATCGACTGCATTTATGGGCAAAAACACAGCAAACGTGCACTAACAGGAACTGCGTTTATGGGCAAAAACATGGCAAACGTGCACCAACAGCAACTGTGTTTATGGGCAAAAACACAGCAAATGTGCAGTAAGATCGACTGCGTTTATGGGTAAAAAACACATTAAACGTGCAGTAAGATCGACTGCGTTTATGGGCAAAAACACAGCAAACGTGCAGTAAGATCGACTGCGTTTATGGGCAAAAACACAGCAAACGTGCAGTAAGATCGACTGCGTTTATGGGCAAAAACACACCAAACGTGCAGTAAGATCGACTGCGTTTATGGGCAAAAACACACCAAACGTGCAGTAAGATCGACTGCGTTTATGGGCAAAAACAGAGCAAATGTGCAGTAAGATCGACTGCGTTCATGGGCAAAAACACAGCAAACGTGCACTAACAGCAACTGCGTTTATGGGCAAAAACACAGCAAACGTGCAGTAAGATCGACTGCGTTTATGGGCAAAAACACAGCAAACGTGCACTAACAGGAACTGTGTTTATGGGAAAAAACACAGCAAACGTGCAGTAAAATCGACTGCGTTTATGGGCAAAAACACATCAAACGTGCACTAACAGGAACTGCGTTTATGGGCAAAAATGCAGCAAACATGCAGTAAGATCGACTGCGTTTATGGGCAAAAACACATTAAACGTGCAGTAAGATCGACTGTGTTTATGGGCAAAAAACACAGCAAACGTGCAGTAAGATCGACTGCGTTTATGGGCAAAAACACAGCAAACGTGCAGTAAGATCGACTGTGTTTATGTGCAAAAAACAGCACACGTGCAGTAACAGCTAATGCGTTTATGTGCAATTATATAGCACACGTGCAGTAACAGCAACTGCGTGTATGTGCAATTAAATATCACACGTCCACTAACACTGAGTACTTAGGTGTAAACTAAACACTATGCAGGCAATACAACACGTTGGAGCACTGTATCTAGCGCAATCTACTGCCTAACAATAGGAATAGCTGATCTAGCTAAGCTATACAGTGTATAAATATATGTACAACACTAGGATGTATATATATATCCTCTACACACTGCAAATTTAACTATACTGACTAGCCTTCCTGCTCTATCTATCTTATCTATCATCTGGTAGAAAAGACACTGTTAGGTAGATTCAGAGAGATGGGCTTAACTTTGCGGCGGCGTAGCTTAGCCTGTTTAGGCTACGCTGCCGTAAGTTAGCGAGGCAAGTACTTGATTCTCAAAGTACTTGCCTGCTAAGTTACGGCGGCGCAAGCCGTCCTATCTTAGATATGTTTAAGCGTATCTCTGTTTGAGAATACACTTAAACATAAGTCGGCATAGATTCTGAGTTAGGTCGGCTTATCTACTGATAAGCCAGCCTAACTCTTTGTGAATCTACCTATGAGTCTCTATCTCTCTCTCTCTAACTGTCTGACTGACTTCCTTTCTTTAACAAAGCCGGAACACACTACACGCGGCCGCCTTGCAGGCGGCCTTATATAGTGTGGGGCGTGTACTAAACCCCCTGAGCCATAATTGGCCAAAGCCACCCTGGCTTTGGCCAATTATGGTTCTTCGTTTTTTGCGCGCTGTGATTGGCCAAGCATGCAGGGTCATGGTGCATGCTTGACCAATCATCAGCGCGCAATGCCGCAGTGAATTATGGGCCGACGCGTGTCACTCGAATTTGGCGTGAACGACCCATTTTGTTCGAAATTCGTCGAACGTACGAACAGACGATGTTCGAGTCGAACATACCTTCGAGTCAAACACAAAGCTCATCCCTAATACTGATGTAACGTTAGTCATGGAACTAGGATGTTCTGTGAACATGACACTAGCCAGAGGAGGATGGTGTACCCTTGGCGGTGTCTCTAAAATCCAGACACAGAGTGGAATTATGTGGTACCACATATTGCCAAGCTGTCTGTGGATATCAACCATAACCGCCCTGCTAATCTGAGAGCCCTGAACCTTGGTATGGGAAGGAAGATACAGGAATGGTTAACAGATTGGGATAGAGATGAGAGCCTTATGAGGACGCTACAGCAAGAAAGAGATAATGCTACTATAGTCATCCACCACGATCAGAATGAAATAAAAGAGATAGTGCATCAACTAGAAACTGATGTGGGAGGATCTTGGTGGGATGAAATATTTGGACATTCCAGTAAGGCCAACAGTATTTTGAATTATTTGATACATCCCGTTGTGGTATTGATCATTATTGCTGCAGCGTCGTAATTGGTTCAAGTTGGTATGTGTTGTTGGACTCGACGTTTATATAGGAAAGTCTCTCATTTATCCATGCAAGTTGAAGGACGAATGGGTGGTGAGGTCTCTTCATACAAATTAGAGGCTTTGCTGCCAATTCAGAACACTGAAATACCGCCGGCATGCCAAAATTGCGGTAGGGGAAGCCATTGTGAACAAACCTGCATAATCCCGACCCGTATATACAGTGAAGAGTTATAGGAGGTTGGGAGCGGGATACACGATTTGATGGTTCATATGTATATATGTAAATATTATGGTGATGGGTGATTTATGTCATGGTGTAGTGTGATAACGGTGTGTTTTAGGATAGTAAGATGGGCAAGAAAGGCCCTCCTTGGGACTCTGTTTCGGAAAGCTGGTTAATATGATGCTCTGAGTGTGTGCTGGTGAATGGTAAGTGAATGGACACCCCTTGCCCTGCCTGTACTGCGCCCCTGCATGAAGATGTCAGAGAGAAGAAAAGAAGACACGGAATGGTGACCTGGAAGCCGTCACGGAAGTTCATGCGTCACCCAGTAGCAAAGCGGCACGTGTTGGGAAGCACAGCACGTTAAAACCATTAAGGACTGTTCGAAAGAGCTGTGTCTGAAACACATGTTGGAGGACAGTTAAGAACTGTTCCGGAGGTACTGGTTCTGAAACACATGTTAAAACCATTATGGACTGTTCCAAAGAGCTGTTTCTGAGGCACATGTTGGAAGACAGTTAAGGACTGTTCCGGAGGTACTGGTTCTGAAACACATGTTAAAACTAGGGTTGTCCCGATACCGATACTAGTATCGGTATCGGGACCGATTCCGAGTTTTTTCGGCGGTACTCAGACGCCGATACCCCGCCCCGATACACAAATAGAATACTTGCCACCCCCGTCGCCTCCCGCCGCCGCCGACCACTGCCACCGAAGCCGCAATCCGCCGCGATCCGCCACCATTCGCCGCATCCCCGCTGCCGCCGACTGTGTAATACGCCGGGAACATTACAGCTTTGAATAGCTGTAATGATTCGCATCGCGCATAGACACTCCCCCTTGCTCGGGTGAACTGTCCAATCCCGAGCAAGGGGGAGTGTCTATACGGAGCGCGAATCATTACAGCTTTAGCTGTTATGTTCCCGCGCGTATTACCAGTCGGCGCTCGGCGGCAGCGGGACACAGGTAAGGGGAACATCGCTGCATATGGGGGATGATGGCTGCATATGGGGGACAATGTCTGCATATGGGAGACAATGGCTGTATATGGGGGAGACGATGGCTGCATATGGGAGACAATGGCTGTATATGGGGGGGACAATATCTGCATATGGGGGACAATGTCTGCATATGGGGGACAATGGCTGTATATGGGGGACAATGGCTGTATATGGGGGGGACAATGGCTGCATATGGGGGACAATGTCTGCATATGGGGGACAATGGCTGCATATGGGGGAGACGATGGCTGTATATGGGGGACAATGTCTGCATATGGGAGACAATGGCTGTATATGGGGGAGACGATGGCTGGATATGGGGGAGACAATGGCTGTATATGGGAGACAATGGCTGCATATGGGAGACAATGGCTGTATATGGGGGAGACGATGGCTGCATATGGGGGACAATGGCTGTATATGGGGGGGACAATGGCTGTATATGGGGGGGACAATGGCTGTATATGGGAGACAATGGCTGGATATGGGGGAGACAATGGCTGCATATGGGGGACATGGCTGCATATGGGGGACAATGGCTGGATATGGGGGAGACAATGGCTGCATTTGGGGACACATTTAAAAAAAGTATCGGTATTCGGTATCGGCGACTACTTGAAAAAAAGTATCGGTACTTGTACTCAGTCCTAAAAAAGTGGTATCGGGACAACCCTAGTTAAAACCATTATGGACTGTTCCAAAGAGCTGTTTCTGAGGCACATGTTGGAAGACAGTTAAGGACTGTTCCGGAGGTACTGGTTCTGAAACACATGTTGGAAGACAGTTAAGAACTGTTCCAGAGGTACTGGTTCGGAAACACATGTTGGAAAACAGTTAAGAACTGTTCCAGAGGTACTGATTCTGAAACACATGTTGGAAGTCAGTTATGGACTGTTTCATAGGAGACGGTTCTGAAGCCTATGGTGAGAGGCGCAACATTGTGGGCTATTCCATAGGAGCTATTTCTGAGACTCATGTTGAAGAATGCAACACATTGAAACAGTGGAGGACTGTTCGGACCATATGGACTGTTCGAGGGGAGCCATGTCTAAAGAAGAATGTTGTGCGCCTTATTAGGCGCAAAGCGGCATATGTTGTAAATAACATAAATGTCTGAATTTTTACCATTCTCTGATTCCAGTCAGAACAGCTGGCTTCTCGGTAAAACAGGATCCCCCCCCCCACCCCACAGGAATGCAATCTCTCTACACTCCTTACACTCGACTTCAATGGGTCTAGGAAAAAACAGCTGTTAGGCAATCTCCACAAACAAAGGACATTGATTAGGTCACCATACTTACAAGGATCAAAGGAATTGGAGATAGTATGGTCAAGATTGTCCCCAGTGGCTAGGTAGGGAAGGACAATTAATAACAAGGAAATAGTCACAGAAGTGCAGTGATTGGGTGAGTGGCAAATGGGCGGCGATGGGTGTGTGTTTGAAGTGTGGATGTATAAAACTGAATTGCAGTGGGTCAAAGCTCTCTTACCCCACCATGATCTCAGCCAAGAAAGACAGCAGCTGTTGAGTATACTTAATATCTTATTTGCCAGTATTGTGTTAGGCCATAGATTATTTCTGTTAGAGCATTGTTTATTATGCAATAGATATTCTCTGTTAGAGCATTGTTTATTATGCAATAGACATTTTCTGTTAGAATAAATATAACTGTTTGACTCAAATGTGTCGGTCCTATTAACTAACTTTTAACCTTAGGCCGAGAGCACACTTTGGTCATTTTTATACTCACAAGCAAGAGACTCATATACAGTAATACAGATGCAATAGTTATATATATATTGTAGGTTACAGTACACATATAGTTATTATTAATTATTGCATGATTAATACAACAATCACCGAGATTTACTCTGGTCCCAATCACCATTGACACCACTAAAACCATCATCAGAAGCCTCCGTGACAGCACATCGCCAAATTACATTATTCCCACAAAACTTCGGAATGAATGTACCGACATCTTGGCATCCACCATAACACACCTCATAAACCAATCATTTAAAGAAGGAATCATTCCAATCTCCCTCAAGCAAGGCATAATCAAACCCCTCCTAAAGAAGCCCATTCTCGACCCCAAAGACCCAAACTACTGCAGACCTGTCACAAGCCTTAACACCATCTCCAAGATTATCGAGAAAGCCTTAGTACAGCGGCTACAATCCCATTTGGACACCCACAAATTCTTGGACCCACTACAATCTGGTTTCCACCCTGGCCACGGGACAGAAACTGTACTTCTCAATATCTGGGATGACGCCCTCGAAGCAGCAGATGAAGAAGAATCGTGTCTCCTGGTGCTGCTGGACCTCAGCACAGCTTTCGACACAGTAGACCACAAAACCCTGCTCACTCATCTCGCAGAAGTAGCCACAGTTGCAGACTCTGGTTCGCATCTTTCCTAGAGAACCGATCCCAGAAAGTGAAACTAGGAGCTTTCACTTCAGAAGCACGTAAAATTACATGCAGAGTCCCTCAAGGATCACCCCTGTTGCCCGTGCTCTTCATCATCTACCTCCGTCCACTCCTCAAAATCATCAGCAACCAGGACCTGCTCTATCACTCCTATGCTGATGACACCCAACTTTCCAACTTTACCTACGCATCACCATCAAAAAAGACCAATACCATACACTGAAAAACTGTCTGTCATTGATCGACGATTAGATGATGGAGAACTCCCTCAAACTTAATGGATCCAAAACAGAACTCCTTTTCCTCCATGCAAACCGAAACAAAAACCCTAGCACGATGGTCACACCACCCACTATCCATGGACAAACCATCACCCCCAGCACTAAAGCCAAAAGCCTCAAGCCTCGTACACACGCTAGTTTTTCACGGCAAGAAAACTGCTAGCAGAGGTTTTTGCTGAGAAAACCGTTCGTGTGTATGGTTTCTCGTCGTGAATATTGACGAGAAAAAAAGAGAATTTTTTTTTTGTGTGTATGCTTTTCCGAGTCTTAAAATCCCGTGCATGGTCAGAATCAAGTATGAGACAGAAACGCACCTTCTGTAAAACTAGCATTCGTAATAGAGATAGCACATTCGTCACGCTGTATAAATGATTGCATCGTTTAAATCCTGCAAATTTAAATCTTCTTTAGAATGGTACAATAATGGCGTGGTCTGGAGCTGCATGGAGTAGGACGTGCTGGGTGAGAGCTCCGCTCGAGACTAATCCTTTCTACCCGATCCTGGGGGATATCTACCCACTAACTTGCCACAGACTGACCCCGCATTGCCTCCGCTGCTCAGAGTCGCCATGTCTCCCCCTGAAAAAGTCCGGCGCCCTTGCTAAACTGGACAAATATCGTCATGGGGAGCATCACCCGGAGGAGGAAGATGGTGCCGCCATGCTCCCTGAGGCTGAGGAGCGTCCCTCTGTCAATACTGCTTGGGTGCTGGAGGCTATAGCCGTTTGTCAGACCACCCTCACCTCTAGGATCTGTCACGGAAGCATGAATCAGACGTACAACAACAGATAAATGAAATAGGAAGGCTTTATTAAAAACCAAACAGCAAGGTTAAAGTCCAAACGGATGATCAAACAGTCAGCAGAGTCTTCCACCAGAGCCAGGGTTCGATAGCCGGGAATGAGAGTCAGCCAAGCCGAAGTCCGTAACAAGAGAGAGGTGGTGAGACAAGCCGGGGATCAGGAGCCAGAAGGATCGTCCGTGGGAGCCGGGTCGGTAACCAAGAGCAGCAGCACAATCTCAGGAGCATGTGTATACAAGAGGACCAAGCAAGGAACTGCAGCAACAGCCCTCCTATATATATGCAAGGCATCCAGCTCCTCCCAGTGGGAAGGAGGAGCCGCAGGGTAAGTTTATAAGAACCCCAGGAAGCAAACATGGCCGCCAGCACATGTCAGATGTAAGAAGCCTGCAAAGAGGTAAGACCATGACAGTACCTCCCCCTCAAAGGCCCCTCCTCCGCGGCGCAAAAAACGGTTTCTGGGCGAAGCGCGCGTGGAAGGCTCGGAGCAAGACAGGAGCATGGACATCTGCGGAGGGAACCCAGGAACGCTCCTCTGGGCCATAACCACGCCAGTGGACCAAAAACTGCACCCGACCGCGGACCAAGCGTGAGTCCAGGATATCGCTCACCTCATATTCCTCATGATCGCCCACCTGGACCGAACGAGGCCGAGGAACCTGAGGAGGTGAAGCGATTGCACACCAGCGGTTTCAACAGGGAAACGTGAAACACATTGGAGAGCTGCATGCCAGATGGGAGCGCAAGGGCGTAGGCAACCGGATTCACCCTGCGAAGCACTCGGAAGGGACCAACAAAGCGAGGAGCCAGCTTAAGAGTGGGCACTCGAAGGTTGAGGTTGCGAGTGGACAACCATACACGGTCTCCGACCTGGTAGGAAGGAGCAGGCGCCCGTCTGCGATGAGCCTGGAGTTTCTGGCGCTGAGCAGAGACCTCAAGGGACCTCTGGATCTGTACCCAAGAAGCACGTAGAGCAGAAAGGTGATCCTCCACAGCCGGAATATCTTGGGGAGAGAATGACTTCGGTAACACGGCAGGTTGGAACCCATAATTGGCCATGAAGGGAGACGTCCCAGAGGAAGAGTTAACCGCCGTGTTCCTGGCAAACTCAGCCCATGGCAGAAGGTCAACCCAATTGTCTTGATGATCGGAGACATAGCAACGAAGAAATTGCTCCAGGGCCTGATTGGACCGTTCTGCGGCCCCATTGGACTGAGGGTGGTAGGCCGAGGAGAAGGAGAGTTGAATCCCTGACTGGGAGCAAAAGGCGTGCCAGAACCTGGACACAAACTGACTTCCCCGATCCGACACTATCACCTTGGGCAAACCGTGCAACCGGGAAGACCTCCCTGGCGAAAACCGTGGCCAACTCTTGTGCAGAGGGTAATTTCTTGCGAGGAACACAGTGGCACATTTTGGAAAACCGATCCACAATCATGAGAATGACCGTATGGCCTCGGGATGCAGGAAGGTCCACAATGAAGTCCATCCCAAGGTGTGATCATGGGCGCTCCCCAGTGGCGATGGGTTGCAGAAGGCCCAACGGAAGGTGCCGAGGGGACTTACTCTGGGCACAAACAGAGCATGCCGCTACATATACGGCGATGTCAGAACGTAGAGAAGGCCACCAGAACAAACGTGAAACAGCCCAGGACAGCTGATTCTTTCCAGGATGCCCCGCGGTCTTGGAGTTATGGTAGGTTCGCAACAACTGAGTGCGCAACTCCTCAGGCACGAAACATCTGCCGTTGGGTCTCCCAGAGGGAGCACCAGATTGGGCCGCCAAAATCTGCTCTCCAAGGGGAGAGGTCAGGCTGGTGCGAATGGCGGCCAGGATCTGATTAGGAGGTATGACCGAAGTCGGTATCGATTCCTCCCTGGACAGCTCGGAATATTGACGTGATAAGGCATCCGCCCTGACGTTCTTGGAACCGGGTAGGTAGGAGACCACATAATTAAAACGTGACAGGAACAGAGCCCATCTGGCCTGACAGGGTGTCAATCTCTTGGCCTCAGAAAGGTAAGTCAGATTCTTGTGGTCCGTCAGGATGAGAACCGGAACCACCGAACCCTCGAGCAAATGCCTCCACTCTTTGAGAGCCTGCACGATGGCCAACAACTCTCTGTCACCAATCTGGTAGTTGCGCTCCGCAGGAGACAGTTTCCGGGAGTAAAACCCACAGGGAAGCAGAGGACCCTCTGGTGTCCGACGCTGAGACAGAAGGGCGCCTACTCCCGTCTCAGACGCGTCCACCTCGAGAACAAAGGGCAACCCAGGGTTGGGATGAGACAGTATTGGAGCCGACACAAAGGCAGATTTTAGAGCCTCAAAAGCCCGGATTGCCTTGGCCGGTGTAAACATTGGGGGTTTAACTCAATTGGTAAATGCGTTTTTCGGCGAGTCCACAGCAGTCAGATGTTGGGTTTGAGGGCATGGCAGCCCATTTTTATTGAAAGGAAACAAAATAACAGTTCACATACAGGCTTCCCACACAGGGGTTCTTCTCCAGTTAATGTTCATGTAACCAAAATGCCAAGCCTCCTAGGCTTACTTAGCCTTGCAATATCTGCTAACCTGGCCCACTCCTGGCCTCAACAGGATTCTAGAGCTTACTGTCTCCCAGACTTCCGGACTTCCTCCAGCCCCCTTGGACTCGCTAGCCACCTCAGGTCTACCAGCCTTCCCAGGCACAAAGTCCCCCCACACCAGGGATGTAGTCTTCCACAGACAGACAGCTTTCCACACACAGTGTCTTGAACCAGCAGACAGCTGCACAAACTCCACCTTCCTCTCCACTCTGTTCTCACCAGTACCTGATTATATTCACCTGGACACACAACCTGCTGGCTAATCACAAGATCTGGACACAGGATTGAAGATCCCATCCCGCCCAAGTCTCTGCAGGATCTCCAAACTACACAGCCCCATTCAAGCTTAGAAAAACCCGGAAAAAGCTGCCAAAACAGTTTTCTCCATTTAATAACTATGCTGTGTAGTCCTGCAGTCCGCTGACATGCAGATTCTGTGTCCATTTTTGCTGCGTTTTTATGGTGACCGGGACCCTGACTATTACATATCCCCCCCTTTGTTTCGAACCCGAAGGGGGCGGAACACCAGCACACGTCATCAGGGTTGGGACACCTCTGTCAGCCGCGTAGGTCCAACCCTTTTTTCCGGTGCGCTTCCAGGTAAGTCCTACCCTGACTCTCCATGGGATCCCACTTTTTTCTATCCTACGCTTTCTCCCTCTTCTGGGGTTCCTGAGCATACTCTCCTCTCCTGGGGGAACTCTGCCTTCTCTAATCCTACCTTTCAGTAAGTTTTACCTTTCACCACAGGATTTTCAGGTTCAAAAACCTCACTCTGGTTACCCACGGCAACCACATCACTTTTAACAGCACCACTCATTAGCAGATCAGACATTTCAATGTCAGCCAGTCTAACACAATCAGTGCCATCCATCTTAGTGCTTGGCAGAACTAGACCAGAGGAGGGACCACTCACAGGTAAGTGACTACAACCCACGGGACCATAGCACAGCTCCATCTTACCTGTTGTCTGACACTCCATGGATAACTGATCAAACAAATGACACTGATCCACACAACTACTTCTTTCTGATGTACACATTACATTGTTGCAGAAACCAACATTAGTACTTTCTCTCACAGCATCTCCGGGTACTTGAAGTTGTACCTCTTTCTGAGTGATAGAAAGCTAGTCTCTGCTAGTGCTGCGTCTATTCTGGGCCCTTCCTTCTCATGAGGTTTAGCTGATGAGACAGTGTCTGCGCCCTCTACTGACCACTGCTCAGCTGTACCTCGGACTACACCAGCAGGGATGTTTCCAGTCACTACACCAGCAGGGGTGTTTCCAGTCACTACACCAGCAGGGGTGTTTCCAGTCACTACACCAGCAGGGGAGACCTTTGATGTCTCCAACAAGTCTGAGCACCTTCCATACCACTCAGTAACTGGGAGCACCCTCTTAGAGAACCTCAGGACTATTTGCCACACTGTTAATAAGCATTGGACCCACCAATACCACTCTTGATCAAAGTTTCCCTGCATAGCCTGTACTACGGTATTGGTACTATGCAGCACAACCTGGTCCGTCTGCGGTGGAAACACCCAAGTGTACAGCGAGTGCGTTTTTAACAACTCCAGCATTTCTAATAAGGTTTTTGTCATCTCTATGCAACCCATGTCTAAATACCAGACCTTTCTAGGGACTTTTTCCCTGTCCAAGACATGGAGGGGCTCATCCACTGCAGGTTGAAAGGGTGAGACATATGAAGAGACCTCCACCTCCTGGGAGGTACCCATCATCACTGCCTGTTGCTCCCCTGGAGCGCTGTCAGACACATGTCTCACACTTTTCCCTTCTGCACCAGTGTCAATGAGCCTCTGCAAGTCATTACAAGTCGCACTGTCACCTTGACACTTGCTATTACTTAGTTGCTGGGCTGTGGACAACACATCTGCTATGCCAGCGCCCTGAACTGTTCCTTCAGACTGGAGGGCATTAACCTTCGCAGGAGCAAACATATCCTTGAGCACCAGCTGATCTGCGATCCCTCCATTGGGCATAGCAGGCGTTATGTCCACCACATTATTTAGTATTGTCATTACATTCTCATACCAAATATCCCAGTCCATTGTGGTTCCATCACCTGGTCTAGAAGACCCCACAGGAACCTGTGATTTACTAGCCAAAACATAATCTGTGTCACTTCTATAATTCTCACATTGGGATGATACGTCTGACAAGGCAGGCTGTAATACATGCTTTTGCCCTACCTGCTCTGGGGGCGCTACTGACACACACAGCTCTGCACTTTCAGCTTTTGCAGGCTGAATTAACCCCTTGACAACTGGGTTACACTTAGGGTTGTGGGGCTGCGCCCACACACTCTCACTGTGTGACACAGTCTTCCCTTGTTTCATCCGAGTCGCATAACAACCATCCTGGAAAAACACTGGCTCCAACCCATGGGGACCCCATGAGACTTTCCTGGACAATCCTGCACTTCTGGTTGTCATGGGAGATATCCTACTTCCATCATTGGTAGAAAACACATTTCCAATATTTTCAGACACGACATTAAGGCCCCATACACACGAGAGGATTTATCCGCAGATACGGTCCAGCGGACCGTATCCGCGGATAAATCCTCTCGAGGATTTCAGAAGATTTCTATGCGATGGCGTGTACACACCATCGCATTGAAATCCGCACTGAAATCCTCTGGCGATGACGTGTCGCGCCGTCGCCGCTATTATGACGCGGCGACGGGCGCGACGCTGTCATATAAGGAATTCCACGCATGCGTCAAATCATTACGACGCGTGCGGGGAATCCCTTTGGACGGATGGATCCGGTGAGTCTGTACAGACGAGCGGATCCATCCTTTGGGATGGACTTCAGCAGATGGATTTGTTGAGCATGTCAGCAAATATTCATCTGCTGAAAATCCATCCCAGGGGAGATTTATCCGAGGATAAATATCCGCAGGAGTGTACACACCATAGAATCTATCCGCTGAAACCCATTTGATGGGATTTATCTGCGGATAGATTCTATGGTGTGTACGGGGCCTAAGGGAAACACATTTTTCAATGTCATTATCACCACCAATACCATCACATTTTCCAACATTAACACTTTTGTCAGTATAACCATCAGCATTTTCATTAATTTTAGACATAATTTCTACTTTTGTGGATTGTCCATTACCCACCACTAGTGGTGCTCACGAATATTCGTATTGCGAATATTCGGCTCGAATATGGCATATTCGAGTATTCGCGATATATTTCGAATTTCGCGGTGAATATTCGCTATTCCGAATATTCGCATTTTTTCAATTTTATTTTTAAAACAGATCACATCCTATCGACTTCTAAAAGCATTGCTGGTATGATTAGAGACCCTGGGCCGAGTAGCTAAGCTGAGGCGATCCTTTTATGTTGCCGAATTTAAAAAAAAAAAAATGCGAAATTTCGCGAATGCGAAAATGATTGCGAATTTTCGATAACTGTGGTAGGAGAACTCTGATTGTCTCTGATGCAAAAGGGGGGGGGGGCTTTGTGTATGTTTCTGTTATGAATATTTGTATGTTTGATATTATTTTTTTTTGTAAGAAGGAAAAAATTGCGCATACCTTAAAAAAAGGGGAGAATAGAGCAGCAACTGAAAAATGTTATACAACATAAATTAATACAAGACAGAAAATGGAGTCGCTCTACAAGAATAAAAAATATATCTAGTGACAAGACATGTGGGCAAATTATAAAATAAGCAAGCGCAAATAACTTGTGAAATACACAGTGAAACAAATATATAAAGAAATATAGTCCCAATAATAGAAAAATAATCTTTCATAAAAATGTCTTTGATATGTGAAGTGAAAAAAAGTCCAAAGCATGCAGCATGAACGTGTTCAATCTTCAAGGTGTTTGATTGACAAACTGCTGTGACAGATGGATAGAGTAAAGAATCACCACCAATGCAAAACACTTTTTATTTTCTATTGTAAAATATCAAGAATATTCTGAGCCAATCAGAGTGCTCCTTCCGCATTTGCCGAATATTCGCAATTATTTTGTATTGTAAAATATCACGAATATTCTGAGCCAATCAGAGTACTCCTTCCGCATTTCCCGAATATTCGCAATTATTTTGTATTGTAAAATATCACGAATATTCTGAGCCAATCAGAGTGCTCCTTCCGCATTTGTCGAAATTTCGCAATTATTTTGTATTGTAAAATATCACGAATATTCTGAGCCAATCAGAGTGCTCCTTCCGAAATTTCGCCATCAATATCGCATTCGCATTTTGCGAAATTTCGATACAATATCACAAATATTCTGAGCCAATCAGAGTGCAAAATATCACGAATATTCTGAGCCAATCAGAGTGCTCCTTCCGCTGTTGTCGAAATTTCGCAATTATTTTCGCATTCGCAATAGCGAAATTTCGCAAAAATTTCATTTCGATAAAATATCACGAATATTCGAATTTAGCGAATATTTCTTGAATATTCGGCTATATATTCGTGATATATCGCAAAATCGAATATGGCGTATTCTGCTCAACACTACCCACCACAGCCTGTGAGCCTCTCCTCACAGAACCCTCTATATTTAAAGGGGAATATTTTGCTCCTTGGGCAGCTCCATAGCTGACCTGGGAAACGCTCTGCTTCATCACTGCAAGCTCATTGGAGGTTTCCCTGGGCAACTCTGCAGCACCTATCACTAGGGAACATGGCACAAAGACACTTTTGGTCACCCCTAGCTCAACTTTCCCCGCACTCTGCGGGATTATCTCAGGCGCATGCACAGTTACCATGTCCATTTGAGTCTTTAACCTTGCCGTCAGCTGGGCTTCACCATATGCCTCCCCACTGCTCTGGGTAGCACACTGCAGCAAGTCTATGTCCATTTGTACTGCGGATCTCCCCACTGGACATACTCCCACTTCACTGGGATCAAAATAATAAACTGAAACAGTCTTACCATTTTCAGTGGCTGGCATCATAGTCTTCACTTGAGTGCGCTGTCTCTTATCTGCGGTGTCTCCATAGGCTGAATCTTTCATGTGGTCATGGAGAAACACTGCAGCCTTTCCAGACCCACTAACACCCCCTGCATGTAACACAGGATCCCTGTTGCTAAGGGTAACAGCAGACCAGCACTCCAAAGATGGTTGGCTACTCATGCTCTCCTGAGCCATTACTTGATTGGTGCTTTGCTGTCGCAGGGACGCCTCTCCTGTTGCTATGGATGATGATCTCCCTTTAATGGGGCATTGCTGGCGGCCCATGATGCGTTGAAACTCTCCTCTAAGAAGGATTTCCTCTTTAAACTGGCAGTAGTCATCCTTGTCACCGTCCATCAAATGGTAAACCGATCGGTACTCTACCAGTAATAAGGTTTGCAGCAATTTTGGCCACCCGTCTCTAGGCCATTTTCTCCTTACAGCGATTTTTTCAAAATTTTCCAGGAAGTCTCCAACCTCCTCTGTAGGTAGCATGGGTTGCAAATAGTCAGAGGCCACTATCTCAGCCCTTTGCACCCCATCCGACTCTTTAGTCTGGTTCCACTTGAACCACTTATTCACAGTCTCATACACCACTGGCCCCTTTTGACTGGCCCTCCTAGGTGGAGACATCTTCTCAGGCCATGCTGAGCTCACTTCCCCTTTACCTTGCTTTGACATGAACTTTTTGCATTTTGACTGCCTCATCCTTGCAGTCACATGCACAGCAGCTTGTTACAAAGTTCACAGCAGGAAAAAGGAAAAAAAATCTCACAGGTGCACCACCTGTATGCCACACAGTCCAAAAATAAATGTATGCGCAATGCAGTTCACCTGGCTGCCACACACAGCTAGCAGTAGTTCCTGCTGCGACTCACGACGGAGCAAGGACCCGCATTTCACCGTCTAGATGCCCGCTGAATCCACCACTGTAAACATTGGGGGTTTAACTCAATTGGTAAATGCGTTTTTCGGCGAGTCCACAGCAGTCAGATGTTGGGTTTGAGGGCATGGCAGCCCATTTTTATTGAAAGGAAACAAAATAACAGTTCACATACAGGATTCCCACGCAGGGGTTCTTCTCCAGTAATGTTCATGTAACCAAAATGCCAAGCCTCCTAGGCTTACTTAGCCTTGCAATATCTGCTAACCTGGCCCACTCCTGGCCTCAACAGGATTCTAGAGCTTACTGTCTCCCAGACTTCCGGACTTCCTCCAGCCCCCTTGGACTCGCTAGCCACCTCAGGTCTACCAGCCTTCCCAGTCCGCCAGGCACAAAGTCCCCCCACACCAGGGATGTAGTCTTCCACAGACAGACAGCTTTCCACACACAGTGTCTTGAACCAGCAGACAGCTGCACACACTCCACCTTCCTCTCCACTCTGTTCTCACCAGTACCTGATTATATTCACCTGGACACACAACCTGCTGGCTAATCACAAGATCTGGACACAGGATTGAAGATCCCATCCCGCCCAAGTCTCTGCAGGATCTCCAAACTACACAGCCCCATTCAAGCTTAGAAAAACACGGAAAAAGCTGCCAAAACAGTTTTCTCCGGTTAAAAACTATGCTGTGTAGTCCTGCAGTCCGCTGACATGCAGATTCTGTGTCCATTTTTGCTGCGTTTTTATGGTGACCGGGACCCTGACTATTACACCGGCCAGACCTGGGAATTACTGCCCTTCCTGGTCAGATCCGTGAGAGGCTTGGCCAGCATGGAGAAGTCCCTGATGAACTTCCGATAATAATTGGCGAAGCCCAAAAAGCGCTGCAGGCAACGAAGACCACTGGGCTGGGGCCACTGTAAGACAGCCGAAACCTTCTCAGGGTCCATGGAGAACCCCTCCGCGGAAATGATGTAACCTAAGAAGGTTACCTGGGACCGGTGAAATTCGCATTTCTCAAGCTTACCGAAAAGCTTGTTCTCTCGTAACCGTTGCAACACTCGCTTGACATCCAGAATGTGGGCCTCCATGGATTCAGAATATACCAAGATGTCATCCAAATAGACCACCACACACTGCTGCAACAGGTAACGGAAAACATTGTTGATGAATTCCTGAAAGACTGCGGGCGCATTGCACAACCCAAAGGGCATAACCAAGGATTCATAATGACCGGTCCTGGTGTTGAACGCGGTCTTCCACTCGTCACCAGCCTTGATCCTTACAAGGTTATATGCCGCCCTCAGGTCGAGTTTGGTAAAGACCGTGACCCCTTTCAGGCGATCAAACAACTCGGAAATCAAGGGTATCGGGTATGCGTTCTTGATCATGATGCGATTAAGGCCCCTATAGTCGATGCAAGGCCTCAACTCTCCGCCCTTCTTTTTCACAAAGAAAAATCCAGCCCCTGCCGGGGACGAGGATTTGTGAATGTGACCACGGGAAAGCGCCTCCTTCACGTACTCCTCCATGGCCTCATTCTCCGCAACCGACAGTGGATAGACCCTGCCATGAGGAGGAACGGCACCAGGTTGTAAATCTATGGCACAATCGTAAGGGCGATGCGGGGGTAGGAACCCAGCGCGCACCTTATCGAATACATCCCAGTACCCCTCGTATTCAGGAGGCAACACAGAGTCCGAGGAGGTACACAACAACTTGACAGGCCCATGGATGCAACTAGCCCCACACTGTGGTGACCACGAGAGGATCTCGGCCGATCTCCAATCGAAAGTCGGATTATGCTTCTGGAGCCAGGGGTACCCCAAGACCACCGAGTAGTGTGGAGACGAAATGACCTGAAGGCAGGCCAACTCCCTGTGAACGGCCCCAATGGCTATCCCCACTGGAAGGGTCTCATGAGTCACGTGCGACGGCTGGAGGGGTCTGCCGTCTATCGCCTCGAGAACCAGCGGGGAAACTCGAGCCTGCAGAGGAATGGAGTTGGCGGCAGCAAACTTACTATCAATGAAAAATCCACCAGCACCAGAGTCCACCAATGCCTGGGTCGTCACCGAGCCCCCGCCCCAGGAGAGAACAACGGTGATCGGTGGTTTATCAGCACGGGAACCCGGGGACGAAGAGACTCCACCCAAGATCTGCCCCTGACAGGATCTCAGGTGCGAGCGTTTCACGGACGGTTCGGACATGCCAACCGAAAATGCCCACCGAGACCACAGTACATGCATCGGCCCTCGCGTCTCCGGAATGCCCTCTCCCCCTCGGACAGGCGAGCAAACCCCAGCTGCATGGGTTCACCCCCAGGCAAGTCAACTCCAGGAGGCGTGGGAGGAGAGGGAGGCACGGGTGGGACAGCAAACGTAGGCGCCAATCTGTTAGGAGACCTCCGCAGGCTCTCCTTAAAGGAAGGTCTCTCCCTGAGTCTGGTGTCAATCAATATCAGGAAAGAAATAAGAGCCTCGAATTCCGCAGGTAGGTCCTTAGCCGCAACCTCATCCTTCAAGGCATCCGAGAGACCATGGGAGAAAGCAGCGACCAGAGCCTCATTATTCCAGCCCACCTCTGCTGCCAGGGTACGAAACTCAATGGCGTATTCGGCTACCGATCGTGAACCCTGTCTGACGGACATAAGGAGCTTCCCAGCAGAGGCAGGAGGAGCCGGTACATCGAACACCTTCCGAAGAGAAGCAACAAAACCGGAAAAATTGGCAACCACCGGATTGTTGTTCTCCCATAAAGGGGCTTGCCCAGGCCAAGGCCCTGTCCGAGAGCAGTGAGATCAAGAAGCCCACCTTTGATCTCTCAGTGGGAAAGGCATGTGGTAGCAACTCGAAATAAATGCCCACTTGGTTAAGGAAACCTCGGCACTGAGTTGGCTCTCCCCCAAAGCGCTGCGGAAGGGGGGCAGAACCGGTTATACCCCGAGACACCACAGGCGCAACAACAGGTGTCGGGGTAGACCCTGGCGCAACAACCGGAGCGGCAGTAGGAGCGGACCCAGGAGCGACAACCGGCCTATCGGCAATGGGAGCGAGCAGGATTTGCAACGCCTGAGCGAACTGACCCAGCAGGTGATCCTGCTGATCCAGTCTGGCAACCAGCATGGGTAGCGAAGGTGGCCCTGTACCGTAAGAATTCATGGCTTGGTCCTAATGTCACGGAAGCATGAATCAGACGTACAACAACAGATAATAGAAATAGGAAGGCTTTATTAAAAACCAAACAGCAAGGTTAAAGTCCAAACGGATGATCAAACAGTCAGCAGAGTCTTCCACCGGAGCCAGGGTTCGATAGCCGGGAATGAGAGTCAGCCAAGCCGGAGTCCGTAACAAGAGAGAGGTGGTGAGACAAGCCGGGGATCAGGAGCCAGAAGGATCGTCCGTGGGAGCCGGGTCGGTAACCAAGAGCAGCAGCACAATCTCAGGAGCATGTGTATACAAGAGGACCAAGCAAGGAACTGCAGCAACAGCCCTCCTATATATATGCAAGGCATCCAGCTCCTCCCAGTGGGAAGGAGGAGCCGCAGGGTAAGTTTATAAGAACCCCAGGAAGCAAACATGGCCGCCAGCACATGTCAGATGTAAGAAGCCTGCAAAGAGGTAAGACCATGACAGGATCGAAGAGGTGAAGGTCGACATATCTCACATCCGCCAGGACCTGCACAAATTGCGGGAGTGGGTGTCTGAAACCGAGCGCCGCGTCAGCCACGTGGAGGACAGCCTGCATCCACTCCAGGTTACCGTTGAGCAGCTACAACACCAGCTTAATGTGGTTCTCTCTAAGCAGGACGACATGGAGAACTGCCTTCGGAGGTGCAACTTGCGCTTTGTGGGGCTCCCCGAGAGGTCGGAGGGAGCGGATCCCCCCACATACCTCGAGAACCTGTTGGTCAAAACTTTTGGCAGAGAGGCCTTCTCCTCCACCTTCGTGGTGGAGCGCGGCCATCGGCTTGCTGCGAAGCCCCCACCTGCTGGCGTCCCGCTGAGGACATTCATCGCTAAATTCCTGAACTATCGTGACCGGGATGCCATCCTTCGACTCACCCGTGAAAAAGGCAATATCCCCTTTGGCAATACGACCATCGGTGTTCCCGGATTTCTCCGCCGAAGTTCAAAAGAAAAGGACGCGCTTCACGGATGTCAAGCGGCAGCTTCGTGTACACCATTTTCCATACGCAATGCTCTTCCCCGCGTGGCTTCGGGTGGTGTGCGACAGGAAGGCATAGTTCTTTGAGGACCCTCAGGCTGTTCTTTCCTGGCTGGAACGTCGATGTAACGGTCACCACCATTTACACCCTTCCATCAACCCACGACAGCTTATCCGACACACAGACAAACCAACAGGACCCGATCCATCCCATTTCCCAGAAAATGAGACTGACAGCTCTATTCTCAGCTTCAAAATGTATGAACACTTTTAATGGTTACTTTCAGTCTTATATACAGTACAACAGGTTACAGTAATCACAGGAACAAAACCACACCCCACCCATACATCACACGATGAGCTTCAATCACATTATTTTCGATAATTACATAGAGGAGTTAATTATCCCCCAGACGTTACGTCTCTGAAATAAGTCATTCACCTGCACAATACACATTCCTTAAGTCAGACGTCTGACCTTTAGACTGCTAACTCACAACTAGTGTTGCTCACGAATATTCGCATTGCGAATATTCGACTCGAATGTAGCATATTCGAGAAATTGCGCTATATTTCGAATTTCGCGGTGAATATTCGCAATTCCGAATATTCGATTTTTTACAATTTTTTTTTTAGAACAGATCACATCCTAGATATCTCCATCGACGTCTAAAAGCATTGCTGGTATGATTAGAGACCCTGGGCCGAGTAGCTGAAGCGTTCATTGAATTTTGCCGAAAAATCGCAATTCGATTATTCGGCAATCGCAATATCGCGCGATTATTTTCTTCGCCCCTATCTTCCGTATCAGAGCGATTTTTACAGTTTCATTTTTAAAAGAGATCACATCCTAGTGATCTCCATAGACGTCTAATAGCATTGCTGGTATGATTAGAGACCTTGGGCCGAGTAGCTGAAGCGATCATTTTATATTGCCGAATATTCGCACTGCGAATATTCGGCAATAGGAATATTGCGCGATTATTTTCTCCGCCCTTTTGCATCAGAGCCAATCAGAGTTCTCCTTCCACACTCGTCAGAGGTTAGCAACCAATAGGAACCTGCCTGCACGGACATTATAAAAGGTCACTCCCAGCACCATTTCATTGCAGATTCAGAAGCTGGCTAGAGAGTGTGGAGGCTGTTTCTGTGTTCCTGATTGATTGATCTATCATCATCAGCATAGTGCTGCATTGCTATTTAGTGATTCCAGTGCATATATTCCAGTTTATCAACTGCTTTTTTCAAAGCAATAGACCCAAGAGCTTTTTTCAAAGCTACGTTCTGTGCTGTTTTGTGCTGTTTTGTTCATCTTGTGTTACTGTTTGATCTTGCAGCTTCGCTGTTCAGTGATATTTGCTAGTGATTTCAGTGCACATTTTGCTGAGCTTTCTAAAAGAGCTTTTTTCAAAGCTAAGTTTTGTTCATCTTGTGTTACTGTTTGATCTTGCAGCTTCGCTGTTCAGTGATATTTGCTAGTGATTTCAGTGCACATTTTGCTTAGTTTTTCTTAAAGAGCTTTTCTAAAAGCTAAGTTTTGTGTTGTTCAGTTTAGTTAGATTTCTGTGTAGTAAGTGTACACACTGTTAGTGTACATTTATTTCATCTAGCTTAGCTTAGTGTGTGTTTAGTGTCTGTGTTTTGTGTTAAAAAAAAAAAAAAAACTTTAGTTAGTGTTTGTTTAGTGCTTTTTTTTTTTTTTAATTTTGTAGTCCTTGTCTTTGGTGTACTACTTTTATTATAGTTTAGTAGCTGTCTGTGTACGTCTTTGTCTGCGTGCCTGTCTTGTAAAAAAACACATAAAAACACATTTTCCTCACATTTCCCCCCCCAATAAAGTTTACCCCCCCCCCCCACACACATCAGCAATCATGAGCGGCATCCGTGGCCGTGGCAGCAGGGGTAGGGGAGTTACTCCCAGTGCTGGGTCGCTGCCAGCACGGGGTACCTCTCGTGCCCCTACTAGTGGTAGAGGATCGGGTGCAAGGGGAGTCCGCCTGATCCGGGAGTTCTTCCCATCGGGCAGCCGCCCGATATTGCCATCTCAGGCTGAAGTAGTGGTGGACTACATGGGGCACAGCAGTGCCACTGAGTCGTCGGTCCCGACTCACAGTAGTACCACCATTACACCGGTGCCTGTAGTACCCCCCCCAGCCCCCAAGAGTCCAGCATCTTACTGTTTGACAGCGACAGTGAGAGGGATCTCTTGGGGGAGTCCATGCATCAGGCAGACCTCCAGCTCTGTCCTGATGGTCAGGACCTTTTTGAAGGGATGGATGAGGAGGATGGGATACCTGCTGGCAGTATCCCAGAGACATCCCTTCAAACTGGTGCTGCTGTTTTCAGGTGCAAGTAAGCGTCACCCCATCTGACAGGAGGGCGGTGCTGAAGTCACCTGTCTGGAACTACTTCACCCTGGTGGCAGACAACCCTACCGTGGCCATCTGCCGGATCTGTAAAGTGAGGGTGAAGAGAGGGAAGTGTTTGGCTCGGGTGGGTACCACAGCCCTGAACCAGCACCTGAGGATAAACCACTGGGGGGTGTTTGACGAGATGAAGCGTGGTGGTGGTAGCAGCGCCACCACCACAAGTGAGCAGGGTACAGCAGCCCCTGCCACATCTTCATCTGTTTCCAGCAGGTCATGCCCCCCCGTTCCCTCTAGTAGAGGTACTGGTACCGGCAGCCAGACCTCTACTTCCACAGCACCCTCCGCGTCTGTGTCCCACACTGCCGTCCGGCGCCAGGCGTCGATTTCAGACGCCTTTGACCGCACCACTCCCTTCCCCCCTGGAGACCGACGTGTGCATTCCCTCAATGGGCTCCTGGCAAGGGTTATTGCCCAACATCTGCTGCCCTTCAACATAGTTGACAGCAACCCCTTCAGGCAGATGTTGGAGCAGGCCCAACCCCAATGGCGTGTCCCCAGCCGCCATTTCTTTGCCAGGACTGGTGTCCCTGCCCTACACCAGCACATTGTGCAGAATGTAACCCTGTCGCTGGATCACGCTGTCAGCGACAGGGTTCATCTGACAATGGATGGCTGGACCAGCAGGCATGGGCAGGGGCGCTACATCAGCTTCACGGCCCATTGGGTTTCCCTCCGAGGCGTCGGTGAGGGATCGGCGGCAACCGATCTTGTGGTGCCGCCCCGGGGTGTCCAGGGGAGAACTGCTGGTCTCCCTCAAGCCACTGTCCTCCGCAGCTGCTGAGCCTCCCAGCAAGCGCCCCCGTAGCTACTCAAGTGTGGGGGCACGTGCGCTGTCAGGCCGTGAGCCAGCTTGTTAGTTTAGGGGACCGGAGACACACTGGAGAAGAAGTGCTGAAAGCACTTCAGGCTCAGGTCCAGAAGTGGCTGACACCCCGAAGGCTCCAGGCAGGTATGGTTGTCTGCGATAACGGCAGCAACCTACTCGCCGCCCTCAGTGCTGGCAGTCTGACCCCACGTGCCCTGTCTGGCACATGTCCTCAACCTGGTGGTGCAGAAGTTCCTGCGCACTTATCCCGGGTTGAGTGACATTGTGGCAAAGGCGCGTAGGATTGCCAGCCACTTCAGGCGCTCCCCAACCGCTAACCCGCGTCCCTGTCCGAGTTGCAGCGGAACTACAGTCTGCCCCTTCACAGGCTGATTGTGGACAGTGTGACGCGGTGGAACTCCACCCTCCACATGCTGAAGAGGTTGTGGGAGCAGCGAAGGGCGGTGAGGGAGTACCTGATGGACCTACGCACTGAGAGGGCTTCACCACAACTCCCTTTCATCGCCTGTGCGGAGTGGGGGCAGATACACCAGGTCTGCCAAGTGTTGTCCTCCTTCGAGCAGGCGACCAAGATGGTCAGCAGTGAGCATGTCGGCCTCAATAACGTGCTGCCAATAGTGTTCATGCTGGAGAGGACACTAGATCGCCTGCTCGAAGCTGGGGAGAGTGCCTTGGTGGAGCAGGAGGAGTCAGCAATGCTCCACCGAGACCAGGGCCAGGACAAGGAGGAGGAGGAGGAGGAGGATGATGATGATGAGGAGGAGGTGGTTGCTGGTGTCATCCCGGAGTCAGGGCCTGGTCAGGAGGGAGAGCCGGTGTTGGGGGCACCGATAGTCCGGGGGTTGGGCATCTCTGAGCGTGACCAGCAGCGCCTCAGGGATGAAGAGTCGGACCTCATTGACCTGGGCAGCAGTGAGGAGTCACAGCGGGCTGTGCTCTTCCCCATGGCTGCCCACATGCTGAGATGCCTCAGGAGGGACCCCCGGGTTAAGACCATCAAGGCGAGGGATGATTTCTGGATGGCCACCCTTTTGGATCCAAGGTGCAAGGGGAAACTGGAGCAGTTCATCCCAGCCAGCCGGAGGCAGCGCCGGATGGAGGAACTGCAGGCAGGCATTGTCAGCCGGTTGGAGCAGGCAACTCCCCGGCCTCCAGTTGTCCCCCCTCATCTCACCCAGCAGGTGGCTGCACCCAGCAGCAGCCGAGCAGGGGACCTAATGGATGAGATGAGGATGTTCTTCCAAACCGAGCGACCCAGTACCAGCACCAGCAGCAGCAGCAGTCACCACCAGCGGCTGGCCCACATGGTGGCAGACTACATGGCGTCCGTCGGTGCTTCTGACAGTATGAGCACCGACGACCCCATGGAGTACTGGGTTGCCAGATTGGAAACCTGCCGCAAGCTCGCTCAGTATGCGCTGGAGTAATTGTCTTGCCCCCCCTCCAGCGTACTATCTGAGCGGACATTCAGCGCGGCAGGTGGGGTGGTCACGGACAAGAGGACCCGTCTGTCCACAGACTCCGTGGACAGACTCACATTCATAAAGATGAATGAGTCCTGGATCGGCGGTGACTTTCTGGCACCCGTCGTCGGTTCAGGGCGCTGAAGGGTCCCTTGTCATGCATTCCCTGATGGAGCCCCGGACCTGATGTATTTACAGTGCTGAATATAACTATTTTAACACCTGAGAAAATCAATGTTAATATTTGGTACAGTAGGCTTTCTTTGCAATTACAGCGGTCAAACCTTTCTTGTAGTTTTACACCAGCTTTGCACGCACTGGAGGAGGGATTTTGGCCCACTCCTCCACACAGATCTTCTCTACATCAGTCAGGTTTCTGGGCTCTCGCTGAGAAACACGGAGTTTGAGCTCCCTCCAAAGATTCTCTATTGGGTTTAGGTCTGGAGACTGGCTAGGCCACGCCAGAACCTTGATATGCTCCTTACAGAGCCACCCCTTGGTTATCCTGGCTGTGTGCTTTGGGTCATTGTCATGTTGGAAGAACCAGCCTCGACCCATCTTCAAAGCTCTAACTCAGGGAAGGAGGTTGTTGCCCAAAATCTCGCAATACATGGCCCCGGTCATCCTCTCCTTAATACAGTGCAGTCACCCTGTCCCATGTGCAGAAAAACACCCCCAAAGCATGATGCTACCACCCCCATGCTTCACAGTAGGGATGGCGTTCTTGGCATGGTACTCATCATTATTCTTCCTCCGAACACGGTTAGTGAAATTATGACCAAAAAGTTATATTATGGTCTCATCTGACCACATGACTTTCTCCCATGACTCCTCTGGATCAGTCAAGACAACTATGTCAAAAGTAATTTCCCACTCTATATACTCCTATTACCACTGCTGTTCATCATGGCACCTCCTGCCCAAGTGATATGACTCTGTATCAACTACTACTGCTAATACTACTACTGCTTCTGCTCAGTCAAGACACCTATGTCAGCAGTTATTTCACACTCTATATACTCTTATTACCACTGCTGTTCATCATGGCACCTCCTGCCCAAGTGATATGACTCTGTATCAACTACTACTGCTAATACTACTACTGCTGCTGCTGCTGCTGCTGCCCAGTCAGGACACCTATGTCAGCAGTTAATTCACACTCTATATACTCCTATTACCACCGCTGTTCATCATGGCACCTCCTGCCCAAGTGATATGACTCTGTATCAACTACTACTGCTAATACTACTACTGCTGCTTCTGCTGCTGCTGCTCAGTCAAGACACCTATGTCAGCAGTTATTTCACACTCTATATACTCTTATTACCACTGCTGTTCATCATGGCACCTCCTGCCCAAGTAAAATGACTCTGTATCAACTACTACTGCTAATACTACTACTGCTGCTTCTGCTGCTGCTGCTCTGTCAAGACACCTATGTCAGCAGTTATTTCACACTCTATATACTCTTATTACCACTGCTGTTCATCATGGCACCTCCTGCCCAAGTGATATGACTCTGTATCAACTACTACTGCTAATACTACTACTGCTGCTGCTGCTGCTGCCCAGTCAAGACACCTATGTCAGCAGTTAATTCACACTCTATATACTCCTATTACCACTGCTGTTCATCATGGCACCTCCTGCCCAAGTGATATGACTCTGTATCAACTACTACTGCTAATACTACTACTGCTGCTTCTGCTGCTGCTGCTCAGTCAAGACACCTATGTCAGCAGTTATTTCACACTCTATATACTCTTATTACCACTGCTGTTCATCATGGCACCTCCTGCCCAAGTGATATGACTCTGTATCAACTACTACTGCTAATACTACTGCTGCTGCTGCTGCTGCCCAGTCAAGACACCTATGTCAGCAGTTAATTCACACTCTATATACTCCTATTACCACTGCTGTTCATCATGGCACCTCCTGCCCAAGTAAAATGACTCTGTATCAACTACTACTGCTAATACTACTACTGCTGCTTCTGCTGCTCAGTCAAGACACCTATGTCAGCAGTTAATTCACACTCTATATACTCCTATTACCACTGCTGTTCATCATGGCACCTCCTGCCCAAGTGATATGACTCTGTATCAACTACTACTGCTAATACTACTACTGCTGCTTCTGCTGCTGCTGCTTAGTCAAGACACCTATGTCAGCAGTTATTTCACACTCTATATACTCTTATTACCACTGCTGTTCATCATGGCACCTCCTGCCCAAGTGATATGACTCTGTATCAACTACTACTGCTAATACTACTACTGCTGCTGCTGCTGCCCAGTCAAGACACCTATGTCAGCAGTTAATTCACACTCTATATGCTCCTATTACCACTGCTGTTCATCATGGCACCTCCTGCCCAAGTGATATGACTCTGTATCAACTACTACTGCTAATACTACTACTGCTGCTTCTGCTGCTGCTGCTCAGTCAAGACACCTATGTCAGCAGTTATTTCACACTCTATATACTCTTATTACCACTGCTGTTCATCATGGCACCTCCTGCCCAAGTGATATGACTCTGTATCACTACTACTGCTAATACTACTACTGCTGCTGCTGCTGCTGCTGCCCAGTCAAGACACCTATGTCAGCAGTTATTTCACACTCTATATACTCTTATTACCACTGCTGTTCATCATGGCACCTCCTGCCCAAGTGATATGACTCTGTATCAACTACTACTGCTAATACTACTACTGCTGCTTCTGCTGCTGCTGCTCTGTCAAGAGACACCTATGTCAGCAGTTATTTCACACTCTATATACTCCTATTACCACTGCTGTTCATCATGGCACCTCCTGCCCAAGTGATATGACTCTGTATTGTCAATGTCTACTACTACTACTACTGCTCAATCAAGACACCTATGTCACTAGTTATTTGCCACTCTATACTACTATTACCACTACTGATGCTGCTGCTGCTGTTCATCATGGCACCTCTTGCCCGAGTGATTTGACACTGTATTGTCAATGTCTACTACTACTATTGCAGCTCAGTCAAGACACCTGTGTCCCAATTTTTTGGTACACTATTGACTACTATGGCCACTACTGATGCTGTAAAGTCTTCCCCAAGTGTTTTTATGCTATCTAGTACTATTACCACTACTGCTTGTAAATCCTGCCTGTGTGATACTTAGTGGGAATGCTTTAATAAGCATTCCCAGTATGGATACCCGTAAATGTATTAATCTTAATTAGTGTGAATGCTTTAATAAACATTTCCAGTATTGATATCCGTCAATTTAGTATTCTTATTATTCCTTACGTTTTTTGGTTCTGCGTAACTTCGGCATACTTTCAGCTATTGAGACCATTCAACTGTAAAAATGTTCGTCTCGTTCAGCTAATGATGGGACTTCTTCAAGTTTTTTTGTACTATTTACACTTTTATAAATTTTAAACTTTTAGACCCTTTTTTTTAACATTGAAGTCAATGAGAACATCCTTTTCCCCTTTGAAATCACATGCCCTGCCAAAAGTTTCAGCTACTTCATACTTTCACTTACAGACACTAAACAAACTTTAAAGCGGTCACAAAATATTTAGCTATCCGGCTATGACTTTTCAGATCGTTATCGTTTACAATTTTTGGTGAAAACGCAATTTACGTTTGGCGAATTTTTTACGAAAATGCAATCGGTTATAATGTAATCCTATGGAGGGGATTTAGAGTCTGTCATGTGACCTTAACATTGGAGATCTTTGTAATTAAAAATATCTTTAAAAAAAGGGGAAACAAATTGCTCTCACGCCCACAAGATCTACTTTTCATACACAATTTTTATATCAAAACGTAGCTATGCTTGTCTGGTTTCAGGCAATGTGATCAGTTCTGCGATACGTATTTTAGTTTTAGTTCTTGGAGCTTCTAAAGGACAACAGCCTGAAATTATGTCTCATAGACTCATGTTAAATTATCTAAAAAATGTTGCTGCAAAACACACAAAGACGCTCTTTTCTAAATCGCAGACATGGCCACATTTTTAAGTTTATCAACATAAATTTCATATCGATGCGTTCACAAGGGCCGTGTATTTCAAACGGTGTAGTCGTTGTATCGATCGCATGTACGGTTGAGGATTTATTAAGCTTTGTTTGGAGGCTTAAATCATGTATTTGATCTGTGAATTAAAAGCGTTTGTAATGTTATTTCTTTCCATAAATAGCTTTCCTTACCTCAGTGCAATATTCCTCCTCACTGACCTGGGGGGGAGGGGAAACCTCTTGAGGGGGAGGGACGACCAGGAAGTCAGCATACTCTATACTTTGCAGATAGAGAAAGAAGCTGTGTGTCCTAAAGATAGTGTAGTGGTTATGGTGAATGTCTTTGGCAAGGGGCTCAGCAATTAAGCTATTCAGCATTCCCACTCGCATTTTCCTCAGGAAATGCATTGTCTAGTTACATTATATTTTAATACTACTGCTGCTGCCTCCATGCTGAGTAAAGCTTCATGACCTCTCTGGCACAGCGGATCCACCAACAGCCTCCGCTACAAGCTACCAGACCGGATCGTAACAGCAAGTGTAACTAAAACAATGAACCTTATGTTAAACCCTGGTTTGCGGCCTTTATACTGCAACCATTTGGCTGTCTGCAAGAGCAAATCTGCACTCTCTCTCTCTTTCTTGCTCTCTCTCTCTCTCTGTATATATATATATATATATTGTTGCTTTTGTTATGTTCATTTTTCAACAGTTTATTTTGTGTTCGTCGTGTCTGTGTCCGTGTGCTTTAGTTTGTCCTAGGTTTGTGTTAAATAAAATAATAGTATAAAATGTTTTTGCTTATTATGAAGTTAGATGTGTTGATGTTGATTTGTTCGATGTGAAGTTAGATGTGTTGAAAAACCTAAAAATCTATCTCAAAAAGAAATGAAACATTTCCAAAAAATAAAATTTTTTAATAAAAAAATAAATTCAGACATAGCTGAGCATGAGCTTCTGAAGCCTTTCCAGCTCAGCAAGATATTCTAATTGCTGCTGCTCTAGCTGCGTATTTTGCTGGACCAGGTAGCGAATTTGTTGATGATTTCCCTTAATCCTCAGATGTGTCTTCTTTATCAGCGCGTGCTGCCGCATCATCTTTCTTGCTACTGTTAGGATATAATAAAAAAACATTTGGATTTCAAAGAACGTTACCAAATAAATAAAATATTTTTTTTGCTTATTAATCAATCATTATCATGTGTATACACTTGTTATGTGTCTAACACATCCCGGGAGTGCAGAATTATTAGGCAAATGAGTATTTGGACCACATCATCCTCTTTATGCATGTTGTCTTACTCCAAGCTGTATAGGCTCGAAAGCCTACTACCGATTAGGCATATTAGGTAATGTACACTCTGTAATGAGAAGGTGTGTGGTCTAATGGCATCAACACTCTATATCAGGTGTGCATAATTATTAGTCAATTTCCTTTCCTTTGGCAAAATGGGCCAAAAGAAGGACTTGACAGACTCTGAAAAGTCCAAAATAGAGAGATATCTAGCAGAGGGATGCAGCACTCTTAAAATTGCAAAGCTTCTGAAGCGTGATCATCGAACAAAAGAAGCGTGTGGAAAAACAAAGGTGCAAATTAACTGCCCATGAACTGAGAAAAGTTAAGCGTGCAGCTGCCAAGATGCCACTTGCCACCAGATTGGCCATATTTCAGAGCTGCAACATCACTGGGGTGCCCAAAAGCACAAGGTGTGCAATACCCAGAGACATGGCCAAGGTAAGAAAGGCTGAAAGACGACGACCACTGAACAAGAAACACAAGCTGCAACGTCAAGACTGTGCCAATAAATATCTCAAGAAAGATTTTTCTAAGGTTTTATGGACTGCTGAAATGAGAGTGAGTCTTGATGGGCCAGATGGAAGAGCCCGTGGCTGGATTGGTAAAGGGCAGAGAGCTCCAGTCCGACTCAGATGCCAGCAAGGTGGTGGTGGTGGAGTACTGGTTTGGGCTGGTATCATCAAAGATGAGCTTGTGGGGCCTTTTCGGATTGAGGATGGAGTTAAGCTCAACTCCCAGTCCTACTGCCAGATTATGGAAGAGACCTTCTTCAAGCAGTGGTACAGGAAGAAGTCTGCATCCTTCAAGAAAAACATGATTTTCATGCAGGACAATGCTCCATCACACGTGTCAAAGTACTCCACAGCGTGGCTGGCAAGAAAGGGTATTAAATAAAAAAAACTAATGACATGGCCTCCTTGTTCACCTGATCTGAACCCCATTGAGAACCTGTGGTCCATCATCAAATGTGAGATTTACAAGGAGGGAAAACAGTACACCTCTCTGAACAGTGTCTGTGAGGCTGCGGTTGCTGCTGCACGCAATGTTGATGGTGAACAGATCAAAACACTGACAGAATCCATGGATGTCAGGCTTTTGAGTGTCCTTGCAAAGAAAGGTGGCTATATTGGTCACTGATTTGTTTTTGTTTTGTTTTTGATTGTCAGAAATGTATATTTGTAAATGTTGAGATGTTATATTGGTTTCACTGTTAAAAATAAATAATTGAAATGGGTATATATTTATTTTTTTGTTAAGTTGCCTAATAATTCTGCACAGTAATAGTAGTTACCTGCACACACAGATATCCCCCTAAAATAGCTAACACTAAAAACAAACTAAAAACTGCTTCCAAAAATATTCAGCTTTGATATTAATGAGTTTTTGGGGTTCATTGAGAACATGGTTGTTGTTCAATAATAAAATGAATCCTCAAAAATACAACTTGCCTAATAATTCTGCACTACCTGTATACTTCTATCATAAATACCATATTATGGTTCTGCAATCTGACGGGTGCGCTTTATATGTTGTCCATTTTTAAATCTACATTTTATTGTTGAAATGTTATTAATCATTGTGCACATATTTACCTTCCTGAGCGAGGGTCATAGGAACGCTGTCTTCCTCCTGCTGGTCTCCTTGAGAAGTTGGGGTGGGGGGGGGGGGGGAAGCTCCTCAGCTTGCTCCTCAACAGGAGCTGGGGTTGGCGAGTGGGAGGGCCCTGGCTGCTCCTCCTCATCCCTCTCCTCCTCTGCCGCATTCTCCTCTGCCGCATCCTCCTCTGCCGCATCCTCCTCCTCATCGGCCTGGCGCCTTCTGCGCTTGGCGCGGACAACTGGTAGCGGAGCTCCTATAATAACACAATGTTCATATATTATAAAAATGTTTTCTAATGATGTATGCAAATTCTGTGTACTCTGCTGTATTGTATATGAATACAAATTAATTTATATAGACAGTTAACCAATGGGACAATGTTATATTAAAGGGTCTTGTGGGCACTACAGGGGACTGAGCGTGAGCTGGGCTGCCACCATGGTAAAATTAGCTGTTTTTGTCTCCTTTGTTTTGTTCAGACGATCTCATGTTAAAAAAAGGGCTTGATGGAGTACACGGGATTACTATAACAACCCCACGCCTAACGCAGGAATTTAGTGGGAATCTATATATATAAAACTCAACGTGTGTGTGCATGTATGTATGTATGTTCCACCATCACGTCCAAACGGCTAAAGATATTTACATGAAACTTGGCACATAGGTTACTTATATGTCAGCCACAAACATAGGATAGGTGGTTTAACCCTTACCCACCCCCATTTGCCTTGGTCAGGGTTTTTCTTTAAAGTCCCATTCAACTCTATGGGAAATACATGTTACTTCATAACAGCTGTAGATATTTCGATAACACTTGGTCACATGTTATCTATACGTCCACTTAAAGTATAGGATCGTTAATTTATCCCTTAACTACCCCCATTGGTGAGGGTCGGGCTTTTTGTTTAAAGTCCCATGCAAAGCAATGGGAAAAGTATGTTCCCACATAACTTCTGTGTTCCTGTCTGCTGTCCCATGTCTTTTTCCAACAGTACTATGAATACCTTGGCTGGTGGTGATATATGTTACAACAACATGGCGTCTTGGTTAACAACATCTGACCTTACATTAATTACATATGACCTTACATAACTGTCCCCAAGGGACCCGGGCTGGCTCAACGCGATTGCCACTGCGCTGACAAGCCATTCACCTCTGCAGCTAGGGGTTCGGATCCCGCTCTCGGCTACATGTGAATTGAGTTTGGTGGTTTCAGCCCAGCCCCCGGTGGGTGTGCTATGCGAGGTAAGCCTGCGCTTAGTACGCCCACCTCCCTCCCACAAAAACCACCACACTTACACACGCACTCGCAATTGGGTTAACATGCACGCACTCTGACCATGCGATCTCTAAAAAGAGAGGCGAAGGACTAACGGGGCTGGTTGAGCGGGCAAATCCTCTCACTCCCTTACAGGGAGTCCCTCTGCCCCGTTGGGCTTCGAAGCGGAGCAGGTAGGACGGTCTTGTGTGGGAGGACCCCCTCACACCCGCCATTGCCACCCGGGGCATGGAGAAAGGAGGCAGATTACCTCTGGGGGAGGCCTGCCTACTCCCAACTCCTGCAGTCCGGCTCCTCTCTCGAGTACACGCACAAAATACACTTTAGGAAAAAAAAACATAACTGTGACCAATAACTTACCAGGATGATATTTATTCCGGATACGCCTGACCCGGTTCATCTGGCGCCTCTTCAGGTCGGACCACTTTTTGAGGATGGTCATGCGACTGGGTGCTTCACCGTTTTGGGCGCGTAGTTCCTCAATTAGGGAGCTGACAACAGCCTGTTTTTCTTGCTGCCTCTTCAGCTCATCGTACCCTGTTTCCAGGAACTTCTGCAAGATGAAGAACAAAGTATATTGTAATACTTTTGTTGACAGCCTTATGGATATATGACGTAAATGTATGGTATTCAACAATTGGAAGCATTCTCGCCTTATTAATCAATGACAGATTTTATATCCTGCCATTTCGGTCGCCACCTTTTTTGCATAAATATAGCAGCCATTATGATTTGCATAATTATGTATATATGATTAACAACACAGGATACACGTATAGGGGAGATATGCGTTGCTATTCATCTGACCGCTATAATTTTTTTTGGACACTGATAATGGGCCTGTACAATAGATTATTGTTTTTCATCCCTATCTTTATATAGGAACAAGAATATGTTTGTTTCTTTTGAATTTTTGATTAATTAATTTAGAATAAATAATGGAGTTGATGTTATTTAACAACTACAACTACCAGCATGCTCTGATACACCATGTAGCTCATCCGTCACCAGCTGTACAACAATTATACTTTAACTCCCAGCATGCCTGGACAGTTAATGGCTGTCCGGTAATAACGGGGAGGCATGGGGTTCACAGTAGTTTCCCGCTGAGGGTTTGAGCTGCAGCGCCGAATTTGCTTCAGCTAGAAGCACACTGTAAGCCACAGCCCATGTGAATGTACCCTGTAAATTCACATTGGGGGAGAGGGGGGGGTAATTGCAGCCAGTTGCATGCAGGGAGTTGTAGTTTTGCAACAGCTGGAGGCAGAATTATTTCACATTGGTCACTTTCCTCACTCTCCCATCTTCCTTTTCCCAACTTTCTTTTATTATTTTTCCCCGTGTTCTGTTTTGTTTGTCACTCTTTTTGTTTTGGTGCTTGCACTTTATGTGTGGCGAGTAGGGTGCTGGTCCTCGGGCCGGTCTCTGAAAGTCTTGGGAGTTGGTAGACTCGGCCTTCTGGTTAGGTTCACCGGCTCTCATGGGGTCTCCCTTAGGGGGAGCCTCACCGAGGAGGGTTCTGTTTCGGCAGTCCCTCCGAGGATGTTGGGTCCTTGTGGCTTCGGCTGCTTGGACCGAGATGGGTCCATATGGCTTCGGCTGTATGGACCAAGGTAACTCGTTTCCCTGTCAGGAGCCTAACGCCCCGGGGGGTCAGAGACGGGACCTTTTCGGAGGACCACTGACGTATGCACCCGTCGCAGTTTTTTGTGATGTCACTCTTTAGGTGTGTGCACATTTTTCCCTGCACCGGGTGGAGTTTTTGGGTTGTGTTTTGCACGCCACAGGCTTTTCAACAGAAAAAAAAACAGCTGGAGGCAGAATGGTTGCAAAACACTACGGGTTTGTTACCTAACTCAGGGTTTCAAGACCAGTCCACCTCCAGCTGTTGCAAAACTACTACTCCCATCAGCCACGGTCTGTCAGTGCATGCTAAGAATTTTACTTTTGCTGCATCTAGGGTGCCACAGTTTAGAGACCCGTGCATAAAGGCCTGAAAAATGTGGGCCTGCAGAACTTACAATACTAGAAGTGCCAGCATTCCCAGGCATGATGGAAGTTGTAGTTCTGCAACATCTAAAGGGCAATATGTATTCGAACGTCCTTGGGCCTTGAGGACCCTGAAGTCAGGACGTTCGCATACGTCCTATGTCCAAAAAAAATTTAAATTCATTATGCTAAATAACAAGGAAAAGTGCCTAAATACACATTTACCAACCAGGGTGTCTGCAGCTGTCCAGGCATGCTGGGACTTGTAGTTTTGTAAAAGCAGGAGACACATTGTTTGTGAAATACTAATATCTGATCATATATACTAACTTTTAAACTAGACTAAAATGCAGTTGAAGATAATGAAATAACAGTGGTCAAAATACTTACACAAATCATCATCTTTTCCTCAGATACAGTGAAATTACTTCCAACCATCTTGCTCTTCGATTGCGATGCGATCATAAAGTTGGAAACAGGCAAGGGTCCAGGAAATGGGCGCGTGTTGGGCGCGTGTTGTTTGCGCGATTGCGCATGCACGATCGAAAAATCGCAATATTTTTTGGCTAAAATATCACAAATATTCTATTTCAGAGTGCTCCTACAGCAGTTTTCGAAATATCTGCAAACAATTTCGCATTCGCATTTAGTGAAATTGCGCTAAAATATCTCGAATATTCGATTTCAGAATGAGCCAATCAGAGCGCTCCTACAGCATTTGGGGAAATTCCGCAATAATCATCGCGTGTTGGGCGCGTGTTGTTCGCGCGATTGCGCATGCACGATCGAAAAATCGCAATATTTTTTGGCTAAAATATCACAAATATTCTATTTCAGAGTGCTCCTACAGCAGTTTTCGAAATATCTGCAAACAATTTCGCATTCGCATTTAGTGAAATTGCGCTAAAATATCTCGAATATTCGATTTCAGAATGAGCCAATCAGAGCGCTCCTACAGCATTTGGGGAAATTCTGCAATAATCATCGCATTCGCAATATTGCGAAATTTCGATAAAATATAACGAATATTCTAAGCCAATCAGAGTGCTCCTACAGCATTTGTCGAAATTGCGCAATAAATATCGCATTCGCATTTTGCGAAATTTCGATAAAATATCACGAATATTCTGAGCCAATCAGAGCGCTCCTCCAGCATTTCTCGAAATTGCGCAATAAATATCGCATTCGCATTTTGCGAAATTTCGACAAAATATCAAGAATATTATGAGCCAATCAGAGTGCTCCTACCGCAGTTATTAAAAATTTGCAATTATTTTCGCATTCGCAATAGCGAAAAATCGCAATCATTTAATTTCGATAAAATATCACGAATATTCGAATTTAGCGAATATATCTCGAATATTCGAATATATATTTGAGATATATCGCGAAATCGAATATGGCATATTCTGCTCAACACTACTCACAACACATATCTATCATCAGTAGCATCTCCACACAGTGTTATTGGCATGCATAATGAAAAGGTCTGTAGAAGCCAGACAAGGCTTGTTTACATAATTACCACCTTAACAGCCTGTGTTCCCACATGAATGAGTCACTCTATTGACCGGTTGTAATAAGAATATTCTTTACAGACATTAAAGAATATATTGTAGATTACTGTCCATGTTAAAACAATCCAACATGTCCTGTAATTTAGGATATAATTTCTCAGTCACCCTATGGCCCTATCGAACATAAGGTGACCCTAGACATAAGACTCCTTGGTGACGCCGGTACAGGAGTACCCCTCATCCTTCCAAAGTCTCTGTTTGTCACGGGTAATTCCGTTACAGTCGCGATGGGGCCGGTCCAGCCCATGGTTAACTCTTCGACCCCCCGTGTGTCCTGACAGCGGTCCGTCCGGGAACCAGTCGCATGCCATCCTGTCTCTTCAGCCTCCCTTGTACTGCTCCACTGACCGTGAGTTGATAATGCTTGCTCCCGCGTCCCTATCCTCCCCACTGCCCCTGTTTATCCCACTCTCCTGCTTCTGTGATTCCCCCAGACGCTGTGTTCCCCCTTTTTGTGAGTCTCGGCGGCTCACCCACACCCATTTTCCACAAGACTGGATATTCCCCCTGCACCGCTGTGTGCTCTTCAGCTTGGTCGCCCCCTTGACCAAGGTGGCTGCCCCGGATTCCGGATACCACTGCCACCCCTTACTGTTGCTGCTATTTCCTCAAGTTTCCCTGGCCGGCCCCTGCCCCGCTGCTTGCGGTGGGTGGTGGGGTGTTATGTCTGCTATGCTGGTCCAGTGTTTTTGCAGACTGTTTGCCTTATGTCATTTATTTTGCATTTAATTTCTCGTTATTTTTAATTTCACTGTCGTTGTACTGCATGAGATTTGATGGTCACTTAACTGTGCTGACGTTACTGATGTGTGGGTCCCACCCTTTCAGGCGTGCCTCCCACCCGTCGGGGATGAGCCCCGTTCGGGCCCTCCGTGGACGTGTGATGCCCGCCTTGTGCCCCCTGGCCACCCCCCCTGGACTCCAGATAGATAATGTGTGTATGGCACCTAGGGCTGTCGAAAATAATCGATGCAGCGATGCATCGCGATTCGACCCCCGGCGATTCTGCATCGATGAGGTTGCTTTAGATAATCGATGCATGTTGATGACGTCAGCGTCGCGTCCGCCGTGCAGAGCCGAGTCGGAAAAAAAAGTTTTTTGGCGCCTTCTTTCCCGCCTCCCGCCTCCCGCTGACGTGACGACAGTGACACCCCCCTCCCCCTGTGTCGCACGCGTGAGTCGACTCGTGAGGAGGACTGGAGAGGAGACGGACGTGTCGTGCATGCAGCAGCACTGAGCACAGCGGACCCGTCCTCGTACCCCCAAGAGCGCTCAGAGTGCACAAAAGAAAAAAAAAAGACTGTCTTGCAGGGGGACAGAGGAGGAGGAGACCGCAGGACTGGAGTGAAGGAGACGAGTGAGACCCGAGCTAGGCCGCAGCCACCGCCTGACAGTGCCACACACTCAGACACAGTGAGCAGCAGTGGCAGGCAGCACATGCCACATGGGAGCACAAACTGGTTAGTAAGTTACCCTTCTGCATTTTTTTGGGGGATTTTTATTATTTTTGGGGGGGAGATGATGATCTGCTTCTGCACAATTGCACACTGTCTGACTGTCTGGCATATCTTTGTATTACTGTGATGCATGTGATCAGTGATCACTCACTAAGACCTCTAACTTAGTTTACAGCATTGCAAAAAGCTGCAAGTCAAATACACTATGTGTATTGAATACACTACAGTCAGTGGCAGCTTTTTGCAATGCTGTAAAGTTAGAGGTCTTAGTGAGTGATCACTGATCACATCATTTACAAAGATATGCCAGACAACACTGTCTGCAACTGTGCAATACTGCTGTTCTTGGGATTGTCATGTGGTTTAAAGCACAACTATTTAACAATATAACATGCCTGCCTGCCTGTTTGGTTACTTAAAAAATAAAACATTTTGACTGTTCTTTGTTCTGTCCCATACATCTTGAACTGGGTATTTTACAATTTTTAATTTTACCCCCCTTTTCACTTTCCAGTTTTGTGATGCAATCAATCAATCAATTGCTATCTTTTTTTTTAGGAGAGGGAGACCAGCCCATCCGTTACCCGGCTCGCAGGACAGGGAGCTAGGCGCAGCTGCCAGTGCCACACACTCCGAGTCCCTTCATCATCACAGGCAGCAGGAGAGGAGACCCGCAGGTGCCACGTGCCAGCCAGACTCTGCCACCTTGTTGTGACAGGTAGGTGACCATCACACAGATACACCACTCACAGAGACTGCAGCTGCTCACTGCCTGTTACCGTACCTAAAAAAAAAAATTGTCACTTGTGTCACCTCACCTGTCCGTTTTTCCTCACTCCTCAGGCTCAGTCCAGTCCACCACAGGCAGGAGGAGAATCGCTCCACCACCAGCAGCCAGCAGTGCCACCACCACCACCACCACCACCGTCGTCGTTATCATCGTATCATCATTAATCAGGTAGGAAAACTAATAAACATCATCTTTCACATTATATTAAATAACTATGTCATGAAAGGTTTAATGAGTTTAAGTGACAATCACCAGACCATGACCACCAGTTGAGTTGACCAACCACCGGCGGCAGACGAGATGAGGGGCCAGGGCGCATTTTTTCTTTTACACATGATGAATAATGACAGTTGACACTTGACAGCGACTGCGACTAACTGCGTGTGTGGGGGGTAGAATAATAAATGAGGATTTTACATATCATACAATTACATACATACTAGAAACTTGAAACGTGTTACTTTTTCTGTTGATCTCGTGGCAGGCTTTAGGCTTAGTCACTCAAATTTTTATTTATTTTTTTAAACTGACAGAGTTTGACAACATCATCGTAGATAATGTGTGTATGGCACCTAGGGCTGTCGAAAATAATCGATGCAGCGATGCATCGCGATTCGACCCCCGGCGATTCTGCATCGATGCGGTTGCTTTAAATAATCGATGCATGTTGATGACGTCAGCGTCGCGTCCGCCGTGCAGAGCCGAGTCGGAAAAAAAAGTTTTTTGGCGCCTTCTTTCCCGCCTCCCGCTGACGTGACGACAGTGACACCCCCCTCCCCCTGTGTCGCACGCGTGAGTCGACTCGTGAGGAGGACTGGAGAGGAGACGGACGTGTCGTGCATGCAGCAGCACTGAGCACAGCGGACCCGTCCTCGTACCCCCAAGAGCGCTCAGAGTGCACAAAAGAAAAAAAAAAGACTGTCTTGCAGGGGGACAGAGGAGGAGGAGACCGCAGGACTGGAGTGAAGGAGACGAGTGAGACCCGAGCTAGGCCGCAGCCACCGCCTGACAGTGCCACACACTCAGACACAGTGAGCAGCAGTGGCAGGCAGCACATGCCACATGGGAGCACAAACTGGTTAGTAAGTTACCCTTCTGCATTTTTTTGGGGGATTTTTATTATTTTTGGGGGGGAGATGATGATCTGCTTCTGCACAATTGCACACTGTCTGACTGTCTGGCATATCTTTGTATTACTGTGATGCATGTGATCAGTGATCACTCACTAAGACCTCTAACTTAGTTTACAGCATTGCAAAAAGCTGCAAGTCAAATACACTATGTGTATTGAATACACTACAGTCAGTGGCAGCTTTTTGCAATGCTGTAAAGTTAGAGGTCTTAGTGAGTGATCACTGATCACATCATTTACAAAGATATGCCAGACAACACTGTCTGCAATTGTGCAATACTGCTGTTCTTGGGATTGTCATGTGGTTTAAAGCACAACTATTTAACAATATAACATGCCTGCCTGCCTGTTTGGTTACTTAAAAAATAAAACATTTTGACTGTTCTTTGTTCTGTCCCATACATCTTGAACTGGGTATTTTACAATTTTTAATTTTACCCCCCTTTTCACTTTCCAGTTTCGTGATGCAATCAATCAATCAATTGCTATCTTTTTTTTTAGGAGAGGGAGACGAGCCCATCCGTTACCCGGCTCGCAGGACAGGGAGCTAGGCGCAGCTGCCAGTGCCACACACTCCGAGTCCCTTCATCATCACAGGCAGCAGGAGAGGAGACCCGCAGGTGCCACGTGCCAGCCAGACTCTGCCACCTTGTTGTGACAGGTAGGTGACCATCACACAGATACACCACTCACAGAGACTGCAGCTGCTCACTGCCTGTTACCGTACCTAAAAAAAAAAATTGTCACTTGTGTCACCTCACCTGTCCGTTTTTCCTCACTCCTCAGGCTCAGTCCAGTCCACCACAGGCAGGAGGAGAATCGCTCCACCACCAGCAGCCAGCAGTGCCACCACCACCACCACCACCACCGTCGTCGTTATCATCGTATCATCATTAATCAGGTAGGAAAACTAATAAACATCATCTTTCACATTATATTAAATAACTATGTCATGAAAGGTTTAATGAGTTTAAGTGACAATCACCAGACCATGACCACCAGTTGAGTTGACCAACCACCGGCGGCAGACGAGATGAGGGGCCAGGGCGCATTTTTTCTTTTACACATGATGAATAATGATAGTTGACACTTGACAGCGACTGCGACTAACTGCGTGTGTGGGGGGTAGAATAATAAATGAGGATTTTACATATCATACAATTACATACATACTAGAAACTTGAAACGTGTTACTTTTTCTGTTGATCTCGTGGCAGGCTTTAGGCTTAGTCACTCAAATTTTTATTTATTTTTTTAAACTGACAGAGTTTGACAACATCATCGTCACGTCAAGACTTGTGTCATCCCTACTCACAAATTCACATAGATGCCTGGCATGCATTGCATTTGCTAGTAAATAAAAATGGCAGAAGTAGAACAAAAGGAACGAGAGATAACAAATGCACCTAGCTTTTTAAAAGCAAACATCTGGGAACATTTTGGCTTTTATGAAAAAAGTGGGAAGCACGAATTGGACAAGTCATACGCTGTGTGTAAAATCTGTCACACAAAAATTAAATATCTAGGGAATACTACTAATCTGAGAAACCACGTCAGCCGTTTTCACCCAGAAATGCTAAAACCTACCACCACCACCACCACCACCAAGGAAATGAACCCAGATCAGCCAAGAATTGATGCAATGTTACAGTCAACTTTGCCGCCCAGCTCTGAAAAGGTAAAGAGAATAACAAAAGCTGTGGCAGCTTTCATAGCGAAGGACCTGCGCCCTTACTCTGTTGTGGAAAACAGTGGGTTTCGCTACCTTTTGAAGACGATAGAGCCGCGTTACAAGATCTCGTCACGAAGTCACTTTACAGAAAACGTCATACCTGCACTCTACCACGAAACCAAAGCTAAGATAATTGCATCAATGAGCCAAGCAAGTCGAGTCGCAATAACGTGTGATTCCTGGACTTCAGTCACGACAGAGTCTTATGTTACAATAACAGCACATTACGTTAGTAAGGACTGACAGATTTTGTCGCATGTACTGCAAACGAGAGCCATTTATGAGTCTCACACAGGTGCTCATCTGGCAGAGCTACTTTCTCATGTTGTGGAAGAATGGCAGCTGTCCGATAAATCTGTAGTGCTTGTGACCGACAACGCGTCAAACATGATAGTTGCAGCTCAAGTTGGAAAATTCCCCCATGTGAAATGCTTCGCCCATACACTGAATCTTGCATCCCAGCGAGCGTTGAAAGTGGCCACTCTCTCTAGGCTTCTTGGCAGAGTACGTCGGATATCCACATTCTTTCACCGCAGCACTAGAGCAAGCCACTGTCTAAAAGAGAAACAGAAATGTCTTGGCCTGAAGAATCATAAGCTGATAACTGATGTGGCAACAAGATGGAACAGTGCATACGACATGGTCGAGAGGTTCTTGGAACAACAACCTGCAGTCTGTGCCACCTTGCTGTCTCCAGAAGTCAGAAGAGGAGAGTCCGATCTCTGCACTCTAAACGAAACAGATGTGTCAAATGCAGAGGACGCCGTGAGTGCATTAAAGCCAATGAAGGATGCAACCATGCTGATGTCAGAAGAGCGCAATCCAACAGTTTCTCTCATTGCCCCTATAAATGCACAACTTCTCCAGAGCATGACAGACACGATGGGAGACACACCCATGATCCATGAGATCAAGAATTCTATTAGAACAGATCTCCAGAAGAGGTACAGCAGTGAGGCCGAGAAGAAGATCCTTCATACAGCCTCTGCACTGGATCCTCGCTTTAAGGGACTGCCTTTCATCCTCACAGATGAAGAAAGATTGGAGATATTTAAAGGAGCCACTGAGGAAGCTGCATCCTTGGAGGTAATTAAATTAATTTGAAGAATTCCATCATGTTTCTTCTTGAAACGACAGTAGCACTACCACGCTTCTGAATCTGATGCGGTGCGGGAACTGTACTGTCCGTTTCCTGTGCTTTTTCATCACCCCATCAGAATCAAAGGCATTGACATTTGTGTTTTTACTTATTGTTTTTTTTCCGTTTCTTTTTTGTTCAAACACAGATTACATCAGATGAGAGTGAGAGGATACAAGAGGATCATCAAGTGCCTAGAAGAAAACGAACTCTGGAAGAAGACAGTTCACCCATCGAAGACAACCATTCTCCACCATCTCCTCCCAAAAAGGCCAGATCGCTGCTCGTGAGTTTGCTGGGACAGTCTTTCACTGACACTGAAGGTACAATAGAA